>NC_072010.1:78777401-80005526 GCF_027791375.1 Indicator indicator
ATACAAAATATTTTCCAAATACTAGCATTTGAGCCATCATTCTGGTTCTCACCACAGCACATAGCTGGAAATAAATAACACTTCTTTGCTCTTTCTGTTCTCTAAATTGCCATACCACAGAAGTTCTTTATTGTTTTACCATAGACCATGGTTTATGAACTCTGATCATTCTCACTGCTCTGTAATTTTGCCACGGTCTTTCTTAAAGCGAGACTGATTTTCAAAGTAATACTCCCCCAGATGCTGTAGTAGTGCCAAGTAGAAGGAAAAAATATCTTAATATTAAATGTCACATTCCTGTCTAAATTATTCAGTATAGTTTGCCCTACTATTTTTGTGACAATACAGTACTGTTGGCTTGTGGAAAATTTTGCTTAAACTCCTGGATTTTTTCTATTACAGTATCACAGTATCACAGTATATCAGAGGTTGGAAGGGATCTCAAGAGATCATCAGGTCCAACCCCCTTGCCAGAGCAGGATCACTTAGGGTAGTCCGCACAGGAAGGCATCCAGGTGGGTTTTGAAAGCCTCCAGAGAAGGAGACTCCACAACCTCCCTGGGCAGCCTGTTCCAGTGCTCTGTCACCCTCACTGTAAAGAAGTTTCTCCTTATGTTGAGGTGAAATCTTCTATGTTCTAGTTTGAACCCATTGTTCCTTGTCTTATCACTGTGAACCACCAAAAAGAGCCTGGCCCCCTCCACTTGACTCCTCAGATATTTGTACACATTGATTAGATTCCCTCTCAGTCTTCTCTTTTCAAGACTAAGTAGCCCCAGGAATCTCAGTCCCTCTTCATAGGGGAGATGCTCAAGTCCGCTGCACTTATCCTTATTAAGCTTCATGAGGTTTGCCTGCACCCAGCTCTCCAGCCTGTCCAGGTCACATTGGATGACTGCACAGCCTGACAGGTGTCAGCCAACCCTCCCAGTTTTGTATCATCAGGAATTTGCTGAGGGTACTCTCAATGCCCTCATTCAGGTCATTGATAAAGATATTGAACAAAACTGGACCCAGTACTGATCCCTGGGGGACGCCACTTGCCACAGGCCTCCAAGTTGACTCTGTGCTACTGATGACAACCCTTTGAACTCCATTGTGGAGCCAGTTTGCAATCCACCTCACTGACCAACCATCTATGCCACATCTCCTGAGCTTTTCTATAAGGATGTTATTGGAGACAGTATCAAAAGCTTTACTGAAGTCAAGATATATGACATCCACTGCTCTTCCCTCGTCTACCCATTTGGTCATAACTTCATAGACGGCTATCAGGTTAGTTAGACAAGATTTCCCCTTGGTAAATCCATGTTGGCTACTCCTGGATAACCTTCTTGTCTTCCATGTGGTTAGGGATGACCTCCAGGATGAGCTGCTCCATCATCTTTCCAGGGATGGAGGGCAGTCTCAGTGATTTGTAGATGACTACTTAGCTAATTGCTCCCCAACCTGTAGTGTCCAGCAGACTATTCTATCTCTAGTGAAGTACTTTTTGCTTATCCCTATTATAGCCAGCATTTTAAAATAGAACATACCATTAGCCTTTCTTTAAGCTTCTAATCTTTAAGATGTACTTCCTTTATGAAGTCTGCAAATTCATTAAGACCTCCCACAAAATGTCAACAAGAACAGTACATAATCCTGGACACAGCAAGAGTCCCTATAGTATCTTAGTGGATACTTTCTTCAGAATTGCCATGCACCATTAGTAATTACTCTTTAAATATTTTTTGAGATAAACTTTGCCTATACTGTAATACATTCCTCTGAATAACATTTTTCAAGTTTGATCTTAAGAGTAGAACACAAAGCCTAAAGCTCTGCTAAAATCATCATAGGCAGAAATGCTCTTCCTTTGTATCTTGAAGGCTTGTTGCATGTTTTATGAGGAAATTATGCTACTGTTATAGTTAGGATTTTACAAATTCATGTTGGCCATTATTTTGTAGCCTATATTATCTTCACGGGTTGGGCATCGTTAATTTTTTCCATCTTTTACTAGGTGAACTTACTTCATACTTTGGGGGGTTGGTTTGGTTTGGTTTAGTTTGGTTTGGTTTAGTTTGGTTTAGTTTGGTTTGGTTTGTTTGGTTTGGTTTGGTTTTTTTTGGTGGTTGCCACATCCATCTTTACTGATCTGCCCACAGGCACTATGCTTTCTAGCATACGACATCAGTATCTTGAAAATTAGTCAAATCGCAAGCATGGTTTGGTATTGTTTCCCTCTGGTGGAATGGCCCTGGCTGGGGGCCAAATGCCCAATGAAAGCCACTCTGTCACTCCCCTTCTTAAATGGACAGTAGAGAGGGGAAAATATAACAAAAGCCAGTAATAAGATAGAATCAATTTAATAATAATGATAATGATAAGCAAAAGCAATAGTCCATGCAGAAGTGAAAGCAGAGAGAGGTGTTAGTCTCTACTTTCCATCAGCATGATGATGGTCTGTCTCAGGAAGCAGGGCTCTCTACACTTGGTGGTTCCCCTGGAGGGCAGACACCGTGGACAAACCCCCACGCTTCCTTCTTTTGCTTCATTCTTATATCTGAGCTGACATCATATGGCTTGGAATACCCCTTTGACCAGTTTGGGTCAGCTGGTCCAGCTGTGTCCCCTCCCAAGATCTTGCCCATCCCTCAGCATACTCTTGGGGCAGGGAAATGTTGGAAGAACACAGCCTGGGTACTTGTTCAGCAGCAGCCAAATTACTGGTGTGTTATCAACTACTGCTGCAAAACACAGCACTGGAAGGATGCTTCGAGGAAAATTAACTCCAGCTCAACCAAACCCAATACATTCCCTAACAAACTCCAGATTCTTTATAACATTCTCCTCTACAGGATTTTGCCTCCTGAGTCAATTAGGTGGTAACACTACCAAGATCAAAAGCTTTTTGGACTATCTGTATGGTATTCATATTATTCTACTTTAAGTATCTTCTGCACAGACATTTGTTTTCATTCAAATTGCTTATTTAGAATGTAAAAAAATAAACCGAACCAAAACAACACAAACAACAAATAGACATTTTTAATTAACAGTTGCTCAGATCTTAGCATATTTTAAGTGTTTCTCTTGACTAGAGTGTAGCCAGCAGAGACAGAGATGTCCTCTCCATAGAAGTCCACCCTTAGACAGGCGAATTCCTTCTTCCATGTGTTGCTGTATTCTTCTGCTCAAGCAGTGATTAACAAGTAATTATGATATTACTACAAAGTCCTATGCTTGAATTGTTCTGGTTTTTGTCTCAGAACCATCACCACGATAGTGTCCATCTTCTTTCTCCTTTAACTCCAAGGAGTATTAAGAGGTCTACAGGAACTACAGGACCCCTACAGGAAACGTATGCTTCTCTCAAATCTGCAGATGGAAGCACATTTAAGAATATTAATTATTTTACCTTCTTTATTAGTCCTCTGTTTGCCTTTTCTGAGCAAGCTATACTCTTTAATATTAATATTGTGATATGCAAATGATCTGCTAAGTTTTTAATCAGCCAAAGGTCATTTATAGCAAAATGTTAGCCATGTAATAAAGCCTCCTGTTCCTCCTACTTAATCCCTACATTATCTAATATGTTTGAGGGACCAACCCACTATTCTCTGTCTTGTGTCTCCTTTGACCCTACGGTAGATACATCCTTTCTTGCCAGTATTTAAGCTTTTGTTAAGGGCAGAGTAGTTCATACTGATCTGGTGAGGTTTGTGAACCTGTCTCAATAAATCAGTAATTTAGTGTGAAAGAGGTTCAGTTTTCCCTTGTGCCATAGGGTTTACAAAACATCATTCCATGGTCAAGGCAGCTGACTTTCTACTTGCAGCACCATCTGCTCGCTCACGTATTTATCTCCACGTCACATCTGTCCCTAAGCCTTGACCTTTGATAGCAAAACCGACAAAAAAGCCACCTGAGCTCCTGACCCCTTCACCTCCCCATTCCCAGAGCCTTACAGTAGCTTTTAATCTGTGTAAACTCATTCCCAGTAGTGTTATTAACATCCACATGGAACATAAGCACAGAGTGGTATTCAGAGGGTTGGAGGAGCCCTGTCAACATTTCAGTAACACCAAGGATTTGGGTTCCTCAGAGGCAGCATGCCTCCCAGAATGTCAAGCCTTGTCAACAGATGGGTCCCACTGTCAGTCCCATCACCATCATCACTGACAAATCTTATAGTCTTGCCACAAAAGTGGCATTATTTCATGTTGTTCATGCAACCTAATCCTTTAAATTGTTAACTTCATGAGAATTTCACATTTTTGTCTTCCAACCTTTCCTTCTTCATTACTCTTACTGGCAAGAAACCATAGCATAAATTTAAATGAAAGGAAAACAAAACCACATTTTTTTTTCTCTTTAGAGAAGCCTATGTTGTTTTCAAGCATATACAAGTTTAGTAATTCCAAGGATTATTTTACCAACCACAATTAAAAGTAGAGTAGAATAAAAGAATATAAAAACTCATCCATCCTTAGGGGCAAGTGGTTGAAGAGAAGATAAATGTCTTTAGTAATAAGCCTTTGTCTTAGCTAAACCTCTGACTGCATTCTTGAAATGCTTCCTGAAATACACTTTTGTCAACAGTGTAAGTTTACAGTGAAATAAACTTTTATACACAGAGAGCAGTGCAACAGCCAGCCAGACTTCTGAAACATTGGAAGAGAGACATAACATAACATCAAATCAATCTTTCTCTGACATAATGATTAGCTGCTGTGAGGATGTATCCTTCATTTTCTTTAAATTTATAGTGAGAAAGCAGGCGGCGATAAGAAAGATTTAGGGAAAAAGCTCTGAAATGAAGTCAAAAGTATAAACATTTTATGGTGCAAATAGTGCCCCATTCTGGAAAAAAAAATTGTTCACCATTATAATTATTTACTTTTTTTTTTCATTTTTATATCCTTTATGGAAGAAATAGACTAATTTTGAAAAAGAAAGACAAGCAGCTGCAATCCAGCCTTTTCAAACATTTCTCATAGCTCACTTACTGGGGCGAAAGAACAATACGTTAAATTTTGGGGGGAAAAAAAGGAAACTCCAAATAAATCTGTGAAGCGCAAAGGAACTCACAATGTTCACAACGAGGAATGCAATAACGCTATGGTGATGTTATTCTTTAAAGAAGCTAACAATCAAAAACATACATTATGCCCAAACAGGCAACCAACCGTGATCAGGAGAAGATAAGTTTTACAAAGTTAACATATAAACCAGAAGTGTAATTTTGAGACTGAGGAACTGTCTACATTTAGCCCATACCTGGGGCTGAACTGCAGTAGCTGCTCAATCACCCACTGACCCCTCCCCAGCAAAGAAGAAGAATCTGGAAAAAGAGAGAAGACCCTCAGGTTGAAAAGAAAACAGGTTTAATGAAACACCAAATTAACACCAATGTCAATACAAGATACATAAAGTTATACTAGGCCTAGCAAAGGTGCAGCAGCCACACTAAGAAAACAGGAATTCAGTCCTCAAGAACAGGAAGCAAAACAGGGCAAGAAGGTTCCACTCTCCTCAGCAAATGTCCTCCTTTACAGTGAGTGTGATGCTCACAGTATGGGATACATCTGTCAGCTTTCCTGGCTCACTCAGAACTGCTAATGGCTGGCCTGGGACTTTGTCCCAGCAAAACCAGGACAGGAACATATAACAGTGTATGGTAATTAGAACGTTAAAAAATATCTTACATCTAATAACTGAATTTTCTCTTCAATGAGCAATGGAGAGGTGTCACTGTTCAACTCAGGCAAAATTCAAGATGGCAAATGAATAAATAGGGAGAGAGTGGTTAAAAACAAGCAAAAGCAAAATCCCCAGAGAAGCAAGGAAACTCATAAAAATGCTTTTTAGAAGAGTGGATTTCCCATGGCAGAGTTATGGCTGTCAGGGCCAAGGCAGACCAGAGCAGAGAGGAGTGAAGCTCAAACAGCAGAAGTATGTGCAGGGTGTGTAACTGAAAATCAGAATGATTGTCTGTAAAAACCAAATAATTATAGAAACCACCTAATCAAGGGTAAGTGCTTCACATACATAACCTAGGATCTGTTTTCAAAGTCAACAAGGATGAGTAAATTCAGTTTGTCGATCTCAAATCCGGCAGCGCTATGATTAAATTTGAAATGGATTTAAGGACAGAGGTGACTGCGATTTGTAATGAGACTTTCGAGAGACGATCCCTGGAACCAGATGGAGCAGTCACAGATAGTGCTCCATAGCTCTGGGGACATACAAATTGCCTTGTTTAGTGCAAAGTCTACCTTAGTGACACAGGGAAGGCACGTGAGTTCGACAAACTTGCCATTAATGGGATTCCAAACACTAAAATGCCTAACTAAATCACAGTCATTGAGAAGGAGATTAAAAGCAACTGGAAGAAGCTAGTGCAATATTTGCCAGTTATGGCCTAGAATTGGTGTGGAATTTACTAAAAGAAGAGACTTTTTATATGCCTTTTGCTTTTGCAATTTCACCATTTTTGCTGCTCATACAGCAGCTAAGGCTAACAAACATGGCAAAAAACAAAGCAGCAGTCATTATTAAACTGACTGTGGTGTGTCCTTACAGTGCCAATGCCAGTCATCACTTATCTAAGCATACATACATTTCTTAATGACATTAACATGTGCTAAGATTAGCATGATGTTAATAACCAAATGCAGCATTCCAATTTGTCCAGCCTCACTGAAATGCTGCAGCTACAGGCTTCCCAACATTGCACAGGCTTTTTTTGGATTCCCATGACACGTAAAAAAATATTTCAGGGACTGATGCTATAGAATTTTCAGAAATGTTTTCTCTTACAGTTTTTGACTAATTCTGTCACTGACAGACTAAAGAGAAGAATAAAGATTTTTGAATGACTTTTTTTTTTCACTCTTCCTTCATTAAACTCTTTCTTGTTCTTCTCTAGATAATTTTGTCCTGATGGTTTTCATCTCACAGTGCCTTATCAAATTATGTATTTTTTCAAGCAATGGATCTGTTAATTTAAGGGAAAGCTAAGTATTCTCCTACCATAGGAAGGATTGCTACAATAATGACAGCAGCCTGCCAGAGACCAAAAGAAGCTGATTCTTTACAGTACTGGATCCATGGCAGTGTCACAGATATTGAATTTGCTGTCAGATTAACTATACCTGGAGCCACTGACCAGCCAAGATGCACAGCAAAGAGACGTTCAGGGAGACTGGTATTCACATTTGGCCTCCTTTTATTTCTGACACCAAACCTCTGGCTGCCTATAATTGGTGATCTTCATCCTCTCCTTCAAAAGTCTTTCAGAAAATCCATATTTTGTTTTCTTATCTGTGGCTGTGGGTTCATTTAAAGGATGACCCTTTTTGTTGTTTCTGAGTAATCATAACGTATTTAAGGATGAAAAGAAACATTTACTTGATCTGAATGAGTTTCAATATTCCCACATTCAAGATGATTGTAACATATGCTTCACAATGCCTGGAAAAGGCTATCTTTCAATTGTAATGCAGCAAGTCATGCGTGTAGACTTGTGTTCTGAATATAAAGGAAGCCTATTGATTTCAGAAGCTTTGGATTATTTCACAATAACAGTTGCTAAAACCTCAGTTTAAGTTGCTAAAAATCAGAGCAGCAGCCTTTTCTTTCATCTGAAGCTAGCTACTTCAATAAGTAAAATTGGAAACATGATTATGCAGAAATGCTTTGCCTGCATCACAATTTCCCCATAGTTAGGACAGTTAAGGAACTAGTTATAGTCTCTAGGTCTCTTCATTGCTTGTCTACTATTGTATGCAAACTGCCTCCTATTTTTAATGCTTGACCTTCACGATTATGTCTATAGTAGGACCTTCACAGAGAGTAAAAAAAAATTGCGTGAGACTGATGCCTTGCTAGAAGGACTGAGCACACAGCTCTGTATTTCAGCTGTGATGTGTGATGAGCCTCCTGGTTGGTTCAAACCCTGCCTTTAGGAGGAATGTTCCTTTCTTTTGACTGACACCCAGTGCAACTTCTGCTTTTGGCAGCTCAGGACCTCATTACCATAGGTGCTCTCATGGTGGTTAAAAACAGAGCTCAATCATTTGCAGTAACTGCTGACACAACATAAGGGGAATCCTGCTTGTATTTTCCTCCTTGGAGGCTCCCTTAGAGCTACAGCCTCTTTGCATGCAGTGCCAGGATTTCTAGCTCATAGGGCCTTGATTTACTCAGCTTTTCCTATGATCCAATACAGTTCTCCTTCCAGCAACAGTGGAAGTGATGAAACTCACATGGCTAGCCCTCTGACAGGTGATATTTGGGTAACTGTCTGAGGTGGGGTCAGCCACAAACCTATGGATGTGGGGACTACATGCAGGGGAAGACTTGCTTATGAAAGCTCAGTGTGAGGGAGACAGGTCCCTGAGCACATGGCAACCCAAAGGAAAAAAAAAAAAAAGAAATGACAGCAATGCATATGTTCACCACAGTGCCAAAACAGTTCCACACAGGTCCAAATCCCACCTCTCAAAATTTTGCTCAAATATTCTCCGTCTTGGAGAAGATGAGGTCCCCAACAGTGCCAGCAGCAGATACAAAACCCTGTCAGAGGCTGTCACTTCCGGCTAGTACCCCAACCATGGTGATCCTCTGCACTCTGGTCTCAAGAGTTTCAGCTCTGCATCGGCAGATGTCTGGACTAAGAGCAAATCAAGGTATTTCTATGAATCTTCTGCAAACCAGTTCAATGGAAGTAGGTCTGTGTGAACTCCAGCATGATAGTCTTCATGCCAGTCTTCTTTGCATCTTGTCCACCGTTGTCACCCTCACCTAGTCCCCTTAGAAAGGCAACATATGAAATGTGTGCTGTGCTCCTCTCTCTCTTTGCTCAGCAGTGGGCACCTCTGTGCTGAATCTTTCTTCCCTTCTCGCCCTGAATTTCTACAGTGGGATGAGAGATCTTCCTACAGCATTTTCACTGAAGGTGCCCCTTTTTTTCCACTTACAGGCATCCTTCCCCTCTCTCCTACCATACCTAAGCTGGGTGTCTGACACACTCTGCTACAGGCACACCAACTTGACCTGCTCAGCTTAGCTCAGATCTCCAGTGCCCTTAATATTCTCCTTGGCAGCTCCTACCTTGCTAAAAGTAATGTTACCTGACAAAGAAGGACTGGCAATTTTGGTAGCAGTAGCTGTAGCTTCTCAAAGCAAAACCCCATGGCATACAGAAGAGGTGACAGAAATGGGCCATTGCCATCGACACTTTAATAGTTCATAATCTGAACTATTGTGTTGAATGTGTGAAACTATCACAAGTCCTAATTAACTCAGTTTTGGAAGCTAAGCAACAAGTACTTACTGGTTGACAGGTGCCTGAACATGAGCCAGCAGTGTGCCCAGGTGGCCAAGAGAGCCAATGGCATCCTGGCCTGCATCAGGCATAGTTTGGCCAGCAGGAGCAGGGAGGTCATTGTACCCCTGTACACAGCACTGGTTAGGCCACACCTTGAGTACTGTGTCCAGTTCTGGGCCCCTCAGTTTAGGAAAGATGTTGAATTGCTGGAGCATGTCCAGAGAAGGGCAACGAGGCTGGTGAGAGGCCTTGAGCACAAGCCCTATGAGGAGAGGCTGAAGGAGCTGGGACTGTTTAGCCTGGAGAAGAGGAGGCTCAGGGGAGACCTCATTGCTGTCTACAACTACCTGAAGGGAGGTTGTAGCCAGGAGGGGGTTGGTCTCTTCTCCCAGGCAACCAGCACCAGAACAAGAGGACACAGTCTCAAGCTGTGCCAGGGGAGGCTTAGGCTGGAGGTGAGGAGAAAGTTCTTCACAGAGAGAGTGGTTGGCCATTGGAATGTGCTGCCCAGGGAGGTGGTGGAGTCACCATCCCTGGAGGTGTTCAAGAGGGGATTGGACGTGGCACTTGGTGCCATGGTTTAGATAGTCATGAGGTGTAGGGTGACAGGTTGGACTCGATGATCCTTGAGGTCTCTTCCAACCTTCTTGATTCTTGATTCTTGAAATATCTAGAAACATGGCTGATCAACTTCCCACTTCTCAAGACTTGTAACTAAAGTCTGGCAAAATACAAACATATTGAGAACCTGCAGATTTCATTTTGTGCTAGCTTTGACTTTCCAGAGTCAACGCAAAGAGGGTTTAATCAAAAAACTACTGAGAATTAAACAAACCTATAAATTTAAGCTTCAAAAGGCTATTTTTCCATTTCTTTGTAATTGGACAGGTCTGCCATGCAACTGAAATTGGTCATGTTATGTGGTTTCCCCCATACAATTTCCTTAATAGCTAAGATATCATTATTTGCCTTACTGCTGTTTCAGTAGTAATTAGAGAGGATGTGGAATCCCCATCCTCCAAATCATCTTCAAAACTTGAAAGGGCAAGGACCCAAGCAACCTATCATCTGTATGAATGATGCATGCAATGAAGTATTCTGGAGATTTTGAGATCACCTGAGATAAGAGAACAACTCTCCCAGATAAAGTCTGACTACATTATTTGACCCATAATTTTTCAGGAACTTTATATATATATGTATATGTATGTATATAACTGTGTGTATATATATATATATATATATATATATACAGTTATATATATATATTTTAGCAGGGAGTTTTTTTCAGTCAACAGTTGAATTTCAGGGAGAGAACATAAAGCTGAAATGTTCACTGAGCTGGATTGCACTGCTCTATGTATGTTTTCTGCTGAGCAATTCTGCAAACAGTTGTAGGTAAATAATTTTTAAATTAAATGTAATGAAATCAAAAGACCAATTTCTTGTTATTAGTTCCAAATATTTTATAAACTTACTTACAAAATTGCTGAAAAAAGAACCAAGGAAACATATTAGGATCTTATTAAGGTATTGAGTATTCTTTACTAGTGATTAGGGGAAAAATTAAACAGTTTAAGTTGTGTCAACTTTCTGCTTTTTGATATTATTCAGGCACAGGAGTTGATATTGTTCCTGCTACATCTCTCTCCAGACTTCTAGTATTAATTCTCATCTCCTGTTTTGCAGCCAAATGGAGATCAGTTTTGCTCAGTTTAAAACCAACTAACCTGAACATAATTTATAGTCTTAATAGCATTTATCAAGCTGCAAATATGAGTGATAGCTATCGTTTCAATATGCTTGTGTGCTTACTACAATTTCCTTGTCTAGCATAGTTGTTGTTGAAAAAGACAATAAAGTTTCCTATTCTCCAAAACTATATTATGTACATAATAATTTAAATGAGATACAGCTACAGATATACTTTATATCTAAAGACTGTTACTTTGTTGACAAGTAGCCCTTTATTGAAATCATTTTTGAATATAGGAGTGCATATAAATTATCTTAATGGCTTTATTTTTTATTGGAAAGGTATCACAAACCTAAATCTTCATAGCAATGTGCTGTGAAATGTGCTTTGAGTGTGTGCCTAGGATTAGTAAATGAAACAAGTTCTCATGCTGAACATGCAGCAAAAGCAGTAAGCAGTATTCCATTTTAAAACTAAACTAAACTAAACTTCAGGCAAAAAGATGAGAGAAAATAATACAATCATCAGATAAACTGGAAGATACCAATTCATTCAATACTACATCATTACACTCTTAAGCTACTGTTTACCTCTGACGATTCAATCTTTCATGAAGCACCTTTAGCCATTTACATGGAATTGTTTGTGATAAAAGGTATGATCACAGAGCCAGAAGAATGCCTATGGATCTTCTTTTTCTTCAGTATGATTCAACAAACAAACAAACAAGCAAAAAGAATAGTTGTCCCTAAGTGCTCTGAGAGAACCGCTAGCATCCACCTGCTTACTTTTTTCTCATATATCCCTGTTTTAAGACTTAACAGTCTAATTGATTCTGGCTTCCAGGTTTGTTCACTGAAAAACTGAAATACTTATGTTTCAAGCAAACACTGCAGCACACCTCAGAAAAGACATTTAAAAGAATATTTTGAATGGTTGCAGGTGACTGCTAAAACTGGAAACTGGATGTCTGCAAAGAAACAAACAGTTCAGATGATTATCCTCATTTTGTGCCACTTATGCTCTTCTGTCCCCAGTCTGTCTCTTCTTTCACTTACATAGAAATGATAGTGTGGAAATTAGAGCATATCACTCAGCATCTGCTAAGAACTATGCAGTCTGAACCATTTAAGTCAGGCACCATTTTGTAAACAAAATTATAAAACTCAGAAAAAGATGCTGGCTAATCAGCAAACTTAATTACCTTTTAATATTGACAGTTTTGAACCCTTTGCACATATACATTACTAGACAGCTTGTGAAAAAGTTATGCAAGCTCCATTTAGTGCACAAGTAACATTTATGCACCAATATAAAGAGATATTTGTGTGTAGCGTATCTGCCTCACTCTCCTGAAAAATAACAAACCACTATTTCCAAAGCTGATCTTCCATGGAGAAGAAACAGACTTCCTGAATGTAGCTTATTGTTAAGTAACATGAATAAATCACCATCACAGCTGAGGAACTGAGTTCAGAAAGCATTCATAAATTCTTTAGTTTCTGTGCCACATGGCACTCTCAGTAAATGCTTGTAGCAAGGCACGAATTAAATATTAAACTATGCTCCTGCCAGCACCTTGAGTAGAGGCAGGAAGAAGCCCAAACCAAAGGGGACACAGCGATTCTCTTCTGTGAAAGGCATCCCCTTTGAATCTGCAGGAGTTTTTGCACATTGGCTCCATTTCAAAGTTTATATTCTCAGTGTTCTCCCTGATGACTTCCTTACCCTTACAGGTGCTGCATTGCCACCAATGGGCTAACAGTCAGTGTTTTGGCCCAAGGCTTTCCTCAAGGAGGATGGAATAGATCCAGATAATGACAAAACAACACCTGTAATAAGAAAATCAAAGCACGGAGGGGAATCTTTTATTATTGCACTGTAAAAAGCTTTCATTCTACTTAATTTTTTTAATGAAACGGAATCTTTTTGAGCGCATTCTGTTTTTAGAAGCACAAAAGCCAAGTTGTACAGAAGTACAACCCACAAACCCCCAAGTCAAAATGACTGATACTGTTAAATGCATAGCAAATTTGTTTTATTTCGTATGATTCACATAATCCAGTCAGTCTTTTTTAATTCAGTGTTGAATAAAACATGTACTTAAAGTAATGGAAATTAAAGATGAATGGCTATTTTGAATTACATCCAGCTGCTTATCTATCCACTGTGATGTATCATTCTTGTCTGGGTTTACTGAACCACCATGGCAAGCATCATTGAGATAGTCCCACTTGCAGAAAAATTTAACTATATGGATTTTTGTAAATATTACCTATTTATATAAAAGCAAAACCAAAACGAAAAGTTAAAGCAGTTATTCTAACAAAGAAAGCAGTATTAGGAAATTTTGGAGTTTATGTTCAATTTAACAAAATCTAAATGCCTATTAGGCAAGTCAAGACTAAGTCAAAGGTGCATCCCCAAACTAAAGATATTGCATCTGAAAATGACAGCACACCTACGACAGTCTGAAACACTTAAATGTTTGTACTAAGATATTTATATTTATTAAAACTATAGAACTTAAATCATGAGATACTGCACTTTAAAACTGAAAATACTCCAATTCTGGTGTATACATAGATTTCACTGTGAGTTTCAATTGTTAAAATCTTGACTTGCAGGATCAGGCCACTGACATAGATCCAGCATCATTTAAATTATTTTAAGTATTACAAAGAGTGAAGAAACTTTTACCGTGAACTATCCCACTGAAACAGAGAAAGGGATAGCAAGTTATTCAGTCTGATTTTTTACTTCAAGGATTGCTTCTCAACATAAAAGACTTAAATAACGCCTAAATTCATGCCGAGATTATTTTGATCACTTTCTAAGGAAAAATAAATGCTGTAGTAAATGGTGGTTAAAATGGTACGACTTTATACACAATGAAATTTAAGTATAGAGTAAAGGTACATGGTGTGACACTAAGTCTCCAACTTAAGAAAGACAAAACTATAATATTTTTATGGAGAAGATAATGTAGCAAGATTTCAATGTAGGGTAGTTTATTACCTAAACAGTATGTACAAATTCTAAACATGAAAATAGTGAGTTAAAAGAAATTCGGCTCTATTTACATTTCTTTACAAATTGTTTTTACAAGAAGTGTACTTTTCTTTTTCTCTAACAGAACACACACATAGGACCAATCTCTTTGTATTACATACATAAATAAATATTGACTTTAAATGAGTGTTATAGGAATATAATTTCTACAGCCAATTTGGGTAACAGAGAAACAGTTCTGTTACCTCTACTACAATATAATTAAGTAAAAAAGGAAAAACTTTACATATAGAGTTCTGTTAATTACTTTGTAAATTGTACCTTACTAATATATTCAGTAGAGGTAATAAAATCGTTACGCTTCATGCCCACAACTGAACAATGAGTTTTGGCATGCAAAACCATATATAATCATCAACATATGCAGGTATTCATTTACATTTTTTAAATAAAGGATTTTTTTTAATTATTTAATACTACATGCAAGAGCTTATTAGCATCATATTCCTGGTTACAATGCACAACTTTGCATAACATTACTTTTAGTAATTGATGTTCACATGTATTGATCAAAAGGGTAGGAATATACTTGGCACATAGTATAAGAAAACGGAATTAATAAATAAGTCAATATCACAACTACATTTACATATACACAAGACAAAATTAAAAGAAAAATATGGTGTGGCACATAGAATTTAGAACTGTCTGGATCCCACACTTTGTTCTATAAGGTCCTGATTTAAGACAGTATTCAGGCAAGTTTTGATATCCATGTTTTGAGGCATCACTAAAGCTCATCCTTAACTGCACAGGTTTACTTCCATCTCACTGACTTCTTTCGTGCAGACAGAGGTTTCCTCTTCTACATTCCTTCCTGAGTCAGGGCCTGCCTATCAAAACTCTCCTAGACTCCAGTGGGGAGCGTGGAGATGAAAGTATTGTGGGCTAATATTTATGTTTCTGATAGAACCAACGGTAGAATTTGCACTGACATTAGCGAGGAGCATTTCTTTGTGTGTGACTACACCAAACAATATTGCCAATGTTAACATTGCCACATCATGTCCCTGGCTCTTGCTGAAGCCACTTCAGAATTTCAGAAATCAGCTTCTTATTTATTGTCTATGTGATATATTCTTAATGATGATGCAAAATAATACACACAGATGACACAGCAAAAGTTCCGTCTTATTCGAATTTCTCCTGCTCTATAAACAATTCAAAGGTGATCAAAAAAGATGTAACAAGAACAAACCATTCTCTCTTAAACAAAAATTACCAATGAACAAAAAAACAATCCACTTCACAAAGCAGCTAGCAAAATGGCATAATCTTATAGTTCTCCTTTAAGAAATAAAGATAAACAAAATGCATCCTGAAGTCAACTGACAAATCCATCAGAATCATACACAGCAAATAATACATTAATGTAAAGGTGCAGAGTATCTAAAAACATCCCATTATCTATATCGACTCTCTATTACATAACATCATTAGAGAAAATAAATCTTTAACTAGTGAATCAAGTAGCAAACTACAACTGTATTGCTGAGTTAAATTCTTAGTGTGATTTAGTTTAGTAAACTATAACAATACCCTGTATGATTCAGCAAACAATGCTTTATGAATTAGGCACTAACAACTTTAAATCTGTACTGCTAAATGCAAAGAACAATCAGGACATCACTTATAGTTGAGAATTTAAAATCCATGCATGAGCTTTATTGACCTTGTATTTTTCATTTTTGATTTGGAAGATGACTGGAAGGGTGAGCTGATAAGCTGATTTGTAGAAGGAAAAAAAAATACATCTCAGTGGACTCTGTATCATACACTTGTTCGATACAATTCTATTTTATCAACTTTAAAAAAAAAATATTTCCAGAATCTACTTTAAAAGAAAAAACCCTTCTATGTTCTTCAAAAGTACATTGTTATTTTTAAAAGTTGAATGCTTCAAAGAGGCTGGCATCAGCAAATATTAACCACTTTGATTAATTTCAGAAGAATAAGGCTTTCCCTCAGCAAAAAAGACTAAGGCCATGATCACTCAGGGCTGCTAAGCTCCAGTTTATCTTCAAGCCAGATCGGCATCATTGTAATAAAGACCGACATCCATGTTCTATGCTTTACTGTTTCACTATGAACAAGACATCATTTTATTAACGTCATTCAATCCACTGCAGATTTGCTCCAGGATAACTAGAACAGACCATGATTGAAAGGTTGGACAGAATTTTCCAGAGAAGCCTGAGGTAATCACTTTCCCTGATCCCACTGACTCCTGTGCTCAGCAAACCACAGAGATCACTTCTAGCCTCATCTATGTCCTGTGCAATTTAGATGTCAAAACAGTTGCACATCCATTCAATTCAAATTGTGTTGCCTCTGTAAAAACTTGTACACGTGAAATATTTTCACCCTGTCATAAATCTCTGAGACTCTGGCTTTCTGCCAAAATTGAAAACAAACCTTTAAACTACAGATTTTATGAAGAAGAGTTTACCTGTTTATTCACTAATGAATACTATGCAAAGGAAGATGACAGAATGACAGAGGAAGGAATGAAAAGCACCATAGTCTTGAATATTTTTTAAACTACTGTTAAAGGCTCAATCCATGTGGCAATAAAAAATATCTGGAAAAGTTCTTGATCACTGAGTGAATATCAAAAAAGACAACTTGCAGAGTAGCAAGAGAACAGAAAAAAAGAGCCCTTTAAAATCGAAAGTAGAAATGTAGGACAATTGGATGAGCCAGCGATCAGCAACTAAGTCAGTTTCCTTCATCCCGTGGCATTAACCCACACAAAAGAAAAACCTGTAAATGTCAGTACAGGGAAACTATTTGGATATTTTGTGAATGCTCTACTATAATAAATGTAACTCCAATGCTCAGTTTCAGGTATATATTTTTCTTCATCTTTGCTTTTCCACAGAACAGTATGTCATCAAGAGAAGGAAAAATGTATCTACCACTAACATCTGAGCTCCTCTCATGGAATATCTTAGACAAATATAACGTACAGGAGATTCTCTAGCATCTGCTGGTAGAAAAATGGCCACCTTGTAAAGTTTGTCTCCTGCGTGTTAAAGGTATGTTAACTTTATAAGATGATTCAGGGAGCAATGGAAGCAGAGCCAAAGAACCCAGGAGCACTTTGGGCATCTTGAACATTAGAAGCTGATTATAAGTATTTGTGTGGACGTTTATTGGCAGATACTTTCCACTCTCTCCATAATAAATCCAAGCAGTTTCTGTTTACTGTCAAGGTATGTCTCTCTGTGTGGCAAATTATTCTAGACAGTTTATATTGCACAATAAGGGAATATTAATTCCCTTATGGCTAAAAAGGGCACCCTTCTGTCTAAATTTGAAAAATGAATTCAAATAAACTATCAGCCAATGTTTTCCAGATGCCAGAATATTGTCACATAATTCTTTCTGTAAGCAGAACGGCATAACAGAGCACATCCATCCATCCTTCTGTTCAAAAGATCCACAGGGAAAAGAACGACATGCATCAAAATCCAAAGCCAAAACGTAGCACTGCCACTACTTGAATAATGAACATGCCTCAGAATTTCACTTTCTGAAATGCTAATGCATGAAGATTTTTAACTAGAAAATTGATGTTTCTTTTCAAGATACCTTGAAATATTACATACCAAAAAATTTGAAATAGAATTTCAAGTCATTCTTCCAGAACCTATCAATTAATTTTATTGATTGATATTAATTTTCAACAAGCCTATGAATTACCATTTGTTTCTTTACGATGGTTCATCTACCTTGTATGCTTTTTAGCTATTAACTACATTATTGTAAGATTTACATGCTAAAAAAATAACATTTCAGAACAGATGTGTGACACAAGTGTATCCTCCTCCTTCTTGTGTGGTGATACTGCAATTATGAAATATGGACTATTTTAGAGTTTCTGCTACTAGTATTTATTTTCCTTATGTCCCTATTTCAGACATATCAAAGATCTTTAATTGAAAAGTACACTAGAGCTCAAACTGCTGACAGACAGAGTTTTAAGTAAAATATATTACTATTTAAACACGCTGATGAGAACATGGCCTTCAGTGTTCAAAAGTATGTCTACATCACAGGACAACCTTGCAATATTAACATTGAAGTCACTAAGAGAAAAAGCCATATACACTGCACCATTTCAATCTACTTTAAACACAGAAATACAAAAACATCATAATGAACACACTTCTGGTTTTCTCACAGGTGTTGAGTTGGATGTGATCTTCTGTTTATTGAATAGGGGAGGTGATCAGATGATACTTGCTGTATGTTTCATCCTGATCTTGGTGCAAATACAATTCTTCATGGCTAAACTATAGAGAAGTAGATACAGATCTTACAGGATGGTAACTTCCACTGGAAAACTGGGTTCACTGCTCCTACAGATGTGCCTTCTTCCAGCCCTCATTTCAGAGCTCAGTTTTTCTCTCAGTTATTTGTGTAATCATCTGAAACAGTCTAATATTTCTCTGGTGGTGGCTTATAGTGATGTGGATGATGTTGCTTCAGATGAGGTCCTAAATAAATGAATAAGAAAATATGCACATGTCAAGTCCTGGATATGTAATACCAACATTTATCAATACTTCTAAAAAGGCTTTGTGAGGCCTTCAGCTTGCAGTCCTGTAGCTTATAATTGAACTGCCTGTGCTGACAACTATGTGCATGTTCAGTGCAAACAACTTTAGTGGGACTGTGAAAGGACAAAAAGATTCAGCAGATGAATCTTGGAATACTTAATCATATAAATAAATGATATCTATATATTAATATATAATAATATAATATACTGCTCTTTGCAACACTGAGCTGTACTTTTCACAAACCTGAAATGCTGGAAATGGTCATTAAGAGGTTTGCATTGCTTTAGAAATATTATCAGGCTCTGGCCACACTGAATGCACCCAGAAAAATCTAATCTTGAAAGCTAAGGAATCCCAGGCCTAGCTAGCACCTGGAGGACAGGCTTTGAATCCCAAGTGCTGTAGGCATAAGCTGTGGTGGAATGAAGGGCATTCGTGAGGGAGAGAAAGATTGCATTTTCTTCTATCAGTGTTGATGGACAGTTACAGGGGGAAACCGTCAATATTTTCACACATCCATAGTCTGTGGAATGCTGCTGGAAACAATAATGATTCTAAGGCTCAAGGAAACTGTTTTCATGTGGACTGAAGTTTTGTAACATGTAATGGTGTAGTACTTACTGTGGGGTGAAAATGGAGGAAGGTCAGGTGTTCGGAATGATTTTATTGTAGCTGGCCCTTCCCCACCAGTTGTCAGCACCTGAACTTCCAAGCGGTACAGCATTGATGGCCTCAAATTTGGCACAGTAAGTACATAATGATCCTAAAAATAAACAAATCACATTAACTCCACTCAAACACATCCAAGCTTTAAACATATTCCACTACTCTGGGCACCCTCAAATTGTTTTCTTAGAATTCTGTTAAAAGTATTTAATGTATGCATCACTTTGTTGAGGGTTTGTGTTGAATTTTGTGCTTGCCATTCCATTTGAGCAGATTTTTTTTTTTTTACCAGAGTGTAATGGTTTCATGTGTATGGTTTCAGGTCCAAGTTGCTCCTTTGTGTTCTGGAAAATGGATTATATGCTCATCACTAAACAAAAAAAATAAAAACAAAACCCACTAAACCAAACAAACAAAAGAAAAAAACCACTAAGAAAAAACTTCCTAATCTTTCATTTCAACAAAAATAATAAATTAATTAATAAATGCTCCCAAATAGGAACACATCTGTCTAAAAACTAAAGAGTATTAAGGAATCAAAAGTCCTGATTTCTCTTATTCCAAGATAAAAAGGCCCAGTCCCAGGATGTGGACAGCAGGGCAGTGATTCCAGAAAGTGTGGGCATGGTGTGCTTCTGTGACCAGCCAGGCTGGGCTGGAAAGGAATTTGCAGGGCAAGTTCTTCGAGTTGGTACTGCACCCAGCACCATGAGGGGGCCACAAGTGATCTGTGGTAATAACTAGTAACTTGTGCTTTCTGCCAGAGCACACAGTAAAGCAGAGAGAGAAAAGTGGGGGAGAAATGTGTACTTTTACTGCCAAATTCACATGTATTCTGTGAATAGACCCTGCTGAACCTTTTTCATCTCATATAAAACACTGAACAGTTAGGAGATAGAGAGTGTAGATATGTGGAGTGCATACATTGTGCTCATACATCACTCTGCTTGTTCAGGCACTCCTCTGGCTGCTGGGACCTGTGCATTTCAGCCCTGGTTGTGTAAATACGAAATTTTTATCAGTCAGAAGCTCCCAAGAATTAGTTAATGATTCTCACTGTATAATATCCTATATTCTGGTGGTTTCTGGGAGGTAGGAGATACTATTTCAAGTCAATTTTCTTCAAGCTGCTATAAATAGACATATATATACAGTGACAGACAATTACAGGTTCACAGTTCACAGGATGTTAAGGGGTTGAAAGGGACCTCTGGAGATCATCGAGTTCAACCCCCCTGCCAGAGCAGAACCATAGAATCTAGCACAGGTCACACAGCAATGCAAAAGGAATCTCCAGGCTCTACAGTAGCAAATCCAGAGGAAAACAAAGATGGAAAGAAGTGTTTTAAATAAAACTTTATATATATTTGAGACCTAACTGGATCAAAAAGCAGTAAAATTTCTGAATAAAACATACGCCTGCTCCTAAAAATAGAGAAGACAACCAAAGTGAAAATTAATACCATGTGGTCATAACTTTGCTAAAGTGGCTGTTTGCAGCCAATGGTCTGTGACTGAGTAACCACTTCAAGGTAGCCCTTGATGAGGAGACCAAGGCTGTGTCTGCACTATGCTCCTGTTCCGGACTCTAGATTGAACTTTGAGTGAATTGGTGTGGTTCACACCCAGCCTGTACTAAGCTGAAACAAAAGAGCTCTACAAGCTGCATGATAACTTGCCCCATAGTTTTAGAGCATGCACAGTCAACTTTGTCGTTGTCCCACAGAAAAACAGACTTTGCAACTGATGCTCTAGCCCTAGGGCAAGCTGCTAGGAATTAAGACAGAATGGTGCGAACCTTGTCTTGGATTTGTGGAAAATGCACTGAAGGTAAGATGTGTCCAGCAAAGCACTTTATGCATTTTTTGATGAAACAAATGTCATGAACAGATCATCAAACAGTTCTGCTCTAGACACAATTGCCGTCATCCACTTCCCTGAGGTGAATAGAAAGACTCTCAATGTTGTTAGCAGACTTTGGATCAAGGTCAGATACTGTTGGCTTTGGCAGACCTAGAAGCAGAGCTTGAATGCAGTGCTCCTCCACCTGCCTCTGCCAGATGAGGAGCTGAAATACAAAGGCAATCTTAAAGGACAGGAGGAAGAATTCTAATTGTGAATTTTTGCACTTGCAATGAACAGTGAAATCTAGTTCTCCTTTAAATTATTTCTCCATTGTACAATGGTGAATATTGGAAGAGGGGGAAGTGATTTTTATTTTTCTTACAACAGTGAGTGACTCAACAGGTTGACAGAGAAGCTGTGGATGCCTCATCCCTGGAAGTGTTTAAGACCAGGCTGGATGAGGCTTTAAGCAACCTGGTCTAATGGAAGATGTCCCTGCCCACGGCAGGGGCGCTGGAACTAAATTATCTTTAAGGTCCCTTCCAGCTCAAGCCATTCTATGATTCTATGATTCAAAGGAAGACAAAATTCTCCTAAATCATTGACTTGGACACCAAATAATTAGTAAAACTGTAATAACCACCAAGGTGAGCAGGCTGATCACCAAAAGAAATTAAAAAATATCTGTTTACACACAGATGACCTTTTTCTCCCTTCTCAGGCATTTCTCAGACAATGACTGCTAATTTGACAATTGTGTACATTAAAACGTTTGGTGTGTCATCAAGAAGAGTAGTTGTGCTTTGTATCACCAGCATGGAGGAAAAATGAAGTACATCCTGTTCAAACTTGCCTGCAGAGCCAGAGAATGCTATGTGTGATATCTGCACCAGTGCTAAACATTAAAAACAGGCCATGTATAGGAAGACTCATGAAGCCAATAGCAAAGGAAAGTAACAAACAACTTACTGCTGGCAGTATCTGTGACTGTGAAATGATGCTGTTGGGTAAGCTGTTCTGCCGGCTTTCTGTGGTTACTTCTGCCCAGGTGACTTGAAACCCTGTCATGGGCTGGTGAATGTCAGCCTTAGATATCTTCCAGGAAAAATGACCAGTGATGTTACCTTCCTGAACAATGAAAGACGCAGATAGATTCTCGGGTTTGGCCAACACTTTGGGTAGAACTGGCACTATAAATTTGGAAAGCAAAAAGATAAGCTAAACTTTGAAAGATAACATTCATTTAATTCCACAAATCAAGGTCAGACAGAGCTCTCTTCCTGGTGTTACCCATGGTCCTGTCAGTTTCCTAACTGCATTTTCAGTGCTAACAATGCCTGTCTTAAATATTTGGCATTTTGGCCAAATTCAAAGTTCAAATCAAATTCTGTCAGCTGCAGGTGACAGAAAAGAAAGCCTATGCCATGTAAATATGTGTGTCACTCATAGGCAGCTGTCCTCCTGCTCCTCTATTTCAGGAAACCTGAGGTCAAAATTTCAGTTTTGAGATGACAAGAAAACACACAGGAGAGCACAGAACTCCATGATACAGTTAAAAAGTAAATTTTCATGCTCTAAAACTGTAGTACAAGTTAATAGAGGAACTCTGATTACAGAAAACATATGCCTGAGCTGCAGTTGCCCAGGGAGGCTGCATTGCTGGAAACTGTCAGGAGGGACAGTGAGGAAATGGCAATGATGACCAGCAGGACTCTGAGGTGACACAGGAGCACAGGAGTACTCTTGGGGACAGAAGGGACTCAAAGTGAGAGGGCCACCCTCTAACTGAAGAGAAAGGTTTCCAGACTCGACTGTACAGCACCATGGCTGACCTCACCTAGTGCTGGCAACAGTCCTGCTTCAAGTGTGTGGCTGGACTAGCCAACCCCAGAGGCCCATAATTCTGCCGTTCCCATTCCACTCTACAAATACCAAACATTGTAGCAATGCTGCAAAAGGCATGAGCACCTTTAATTGTTATTTGAGGACAGAATTAATGTAAGCAAAATCAAACTAAAAAAGCAGCTTGCATCAGCAGCAAAACGTTCAAAAGATGGGTCATGCCAGTATAATTATGTTTACAATTTTCATCCATCATTATAATAAATAACTGGGAAGCTGTTCCTCCTTACAAAAATAAAAACTGTGCAACGACAAATGTTGTCATATGTTTATAAGCAGTCCACTAAAATTATCACCTAATTGATTAAACAGAAATATACTGCCAAAATCTATACTGTTCTGTATTTTATTTGATTTTGCATTAGTCATATTTATATTTCTTCTGAATCTTTCATTTCCCATTTTAGATCTGCTTCTAAAGACTTCTTTTGGGGGAGGATTATAAATGAATTTGAAACTATTTGCCTAGTTCTCCAGATCATGCCTCACCTCCTTCAGCAGGACAATTAATGTGCTTGTGGCTTTTTTCTTTAAACACAGAGCAAGGTGGGGTAACAAAGAAAGTACTCTCAGCCTTAAATCGACCTTTAGATTTTGCAGGCAAAACAGTCACTTTATATTTGCAGGAAAATGACAAGTCCTTCAGAATCATGTAGTTTTCCTACAACAAGAAAAACAAAAAGATTACATGCTGCATATAGACCTCTAGGAAAAAAAAATTGAAAAGTAAGTTTGGCAGAAGATTAAAAGTTCTCTCCAATAAAAGATTTCCTGTTATACTTAACACACGCCAAAATAGCTTTTACTCAGGGAACAAAGCAAACATTGCTTATGTTATAATTATTTTCAGTAGTACAACATATTAGCACTGTATTTGGATATGTCCTTCAATTCTGTGCAGTTCCTTCCCCATGCTGCATCAAAGCAACTGGCTTCTAATATTTAGAACAGCCTCTCTGACATGATGGCAGAGGGGGTAGCAATGTGAGGATGTAAATACTAATGGAATTAAATAACTGTAATAAGTGAAGTTAAGCTGCTGTAAATGACAGCCTTCTTCTGTATTTAACTTTTTTAAAGTGCATTCGAAGTCCAGCATGGCATTATGGATTCATTTTTTTCCACTTTAGTACATTAGCTACTTGTATCTTCTTATTAGGAAGAAAAGCTCCACAGCTAAATTACAAAGCACAGACAATGTCTGAAGACAATGACTGAAGAAGAAAGCTTTACACAAAATGTAATTGTCCTTCTAAATTCTTACTGTTGCCTAAAGAAGTTCTGAAACTTACAACCTGAAAGCTTTATACAAGAAAAACACATTTTTCTGTTGCTTGTTTTTGGTTTTGTAACTTTTTTTTTTTTTTCTGGAAAGATGTCCAATAAGGTCAAAAGTCTTTCACTGCCTTTTACGCTTTACTTCCCTTTTCTTTCCCTTTTACTTCCCTTTTCATTAATTTCCAGTGTTCTTCTGCATAACTTCTTCTTCTTTTCTAATCCCAAATTGGTTTAGTCTAACCTTAACTTGGAAGGTCATTTTCAATGGCACATAGAGATTGGGCTTGGCTTGACATAGAATGGGACTTGACTCCTTACCTTCCACTTTCTGGGAGAGTGGTCTAACCTTCTTGACAGCTCCCTAAAATTGTGACAGGGCCTAAACTCCCAACACAGGAAATGTAATGCCTCTGACCTCCACTTTGACCTATCGGATCCAGTACCAAATTTTATATAGCTTCCAGCTTCTTCTCTTTGCTTGTAATTGTCTTTTTTTTTTCCAAAGAAACACAGAATTTCCCAAAGCAGATTGGACTAATTGCCATAAAATGATTGCCATAAAAAATAAATTAACTAATCCCACAACCCATTTGGGCAGATGTACAGTCTTTCCTTACATTTGGTGAAAATAAACTTCTTAAATGCTAACTTTCTCCAGTTTTTAGTGTGTATAACTTGAAATATTGCAACTGACCATAACATTATGTCACAATTTTTTTTATACACCTTTAATATTTGTTTTGCTGACCCCACAAAACAGTGAATCTTACAAGCTTACAGCCTCCCCTATGAGAAATTATGTCTTTGGATTTGCTCTGGTTTTACATGCCATTTACTCCACCGAATTGATCTGGTAGTATAGGTCAGGGTAAGAAGGAAAGGTGAATTGTGATTTCTCCTATTCTCCATAACCCACTAAATCAACCGTGATGCACTGATCATATCGCTGTGTTGTTCTCATAACGTGTTACAGAGATGGATGACATTAGATTGCTAACAAATTGAGCACAAAGAACTGCCACTGCAACATGTATTTGGGCTGACATGTATGTACATAGAGTTCCTCTCTTTATCTAATATCTGTCCGACTTCCCGATTTAACATACAGTATTTTTCAACTCGTTTTTTTTCTTATTCTACTATTCTCCTCAGTAGTTTCACAACCCACCTCCTTGTCTACAATACAATATTGCTCATTATTTGCACTGTGCTAGAGTCCTACAGTACTAATTATAGATAAAGCTGTATGTTCTATGTGCTTTAGAACTATGTAAGTACTTTGCTAGGAATTTTGTTTGCCTGCTCTTGTTTCCTGAGTAACATAGACAAAAGGGATAAGATTTTAGCCTAGTGTGGATTTAAAACACCCAAACAACTAAAGCCCAAACCAGTCCAGAGGTATAATTTTTATGTATTGCCAAAGAGAAACATAAAAAAGAAACATTCCTACTTATCTGTGAAACATGTTATAAAGAATATGGTATTATGCTACAGAATGATCCTTTTTCTTGCTGTTTACAAGTCAAATCAGGAGGATGAATGGAGACTTACATAAGTCAGCTCAGTTGCTTTCCCAAGTCCTTTGGTGTCATTATGTGCACAGGACTCCAGTAACCAATGGACTTGGAATTGATTCATGCTGATATCTAAATGATATAAAAAGAGAGGAAAAGACACATATTACATATTACATAATATTACATATTATCCTTTCACCATTTTAACTTTTCTGGTTTCTCTGGATAAAACCAGGAGTTTTATATATTTCAGAGCTGGTAGTTTCTCACTTGTTCCTATGCATATTTCACCAGTATGGAAACAATATTAATCACTTATGTAATTTAATCCCTGTATCATCCATTGGAAATAACTAAAATTAGTGAATTTGCATTTTGTATACATAAATATGTACTGCTTGCATTTTTTTAAAAATCAAGCACTTGAATTGAGCATTAAAAAAAATATCTCAATGTTGCTACTTCAAACCATCTTGCAAATGATAGAAGTGACTTTGTGTCAACAGCCTGTGACTGTTTATATTGAGTGTTGCAATACTACTGCCTGGCAGTACTGGAGAAATTTGTGCCTGAAGATATGCAAAAATGTCTGTAAATGCCTGATCTTTTGCCTTTTAGAATACAATTTAAGACCTCTTCAGCATCTGTCCAAATAAAATTCTAGTCTTCACTCTTAGTAATATAAAGGGCTTGACTTTGCTCCCATTTATAGAAATGACAACAGTAGCTGCAGTATCAATCGTAGAAGCGTTCAACCAATTTCCAGCTCTTCTATTCTCTTTTCTAATACAGATTGCATAAGGAAGTGAAAGAAAGGGTAATGAAGAACTAGACAAAAGAAGAAAAACTCACCAGGTTGTGTAAATACATCCTGTCATGTTTCTGGATTTAGTTCTCCTCCAGGGGGTGCAACTTAAGTCTGTTATTATTAATTAGATTGCTCTAACACAGCTTCTAATGCCAAGTGCCTGATTGTGGGTTTCAGGAGGGAAAACAAATACCTTTGATGCCTTGAGGGCTGATCTAACATTAGACTGCTATGAGCAGTTTGGATGCAGAAGGGAAGGACTGTAAACTATAGGTAAAGGACTGTAAAAAATAAGGTAGCATCTGAAACTTGCATTCTGGTCAAAAATTATTTTTTTTTTAAATAGATTTTTTGAAATAGATTTTTGTAGTAGCTGTCTTCATAACAATACATATCCCATTTATCTGATTTCTTTGAAAAGAACATTTTTTTCCAAGAAGAAAATTATAAAAGAAGTAACTTGCTGCCTTGTGATTTTCCCCTCTCATTTAAAACTAAAGAAAGAAATGGATGTACTTTCACTTGCCTCTTCATTGTTGGGCTTTCCCACTTGATGTGACTATTGGATGAAGACACAAACTCACACTGTATTTGTAAGTAGGTTTTGTCTCATTTCACCTATTCTAGTTTGCTCAGCAGCCTATCACCTGCTTGCACCTCTCTCTTGGGACAAACAAACAAAACACTTTGCTTCTCAGGACATGAAAATTTCATGCTGTCATATTATTCATGCTATATTAATAATGAAATGTCTGTTCCAATTAACCATCTTATTAATTGCATATTATCTGATAATCAAAACTTTTTGTTTTAAACTATTAAATTATCTCTATGTAGGGCAGATTGCTCTTTGCAAAGCTACAAAACTGACTCTTTTCACTTATAATGACTTTCACTTGCAATCCGTAAATACATCACTCCCTACTTGGGAGAGATTATCCAAATGAATTAAGTCTTGCCATTATCCAGATATCAAGAATTGGGTAAGATCCTTACCTCAGGTAGATCACTGAATATCACTACAGGGGCAAATGGAAAAAGATAAATCCCAAGCATCAACAGTACAGCATCCAGATATATCAAACATATCAGTGGAGAGGTTTAGTAAGCCTCTGTTCAGAAATTAAATTAAACAGGTTGCAAGCCAAGATGTTTGGTATTTCTAGCTCCTGGCACAGTAGAATTCTGTTTGGATTTTATTGCAGCTCTAGCTCCATTCCTTATGTGAGCTACTGTTCTTAGTCAGTTCTTTTCTTTCTTTCTAATTTTTCTTGCCTGCACTAGGAAACTCTTAGCAACCCATTCACAAACAGCTATGGTTTCTCTATTTGAGCTAGAAAATCAGAAAGAGGTTTAAAAAATTGTTATTTCACTTCCTATCAACTTGGACTGTAAACATGGGATGAAGGCATTCAATAAACATAATTTCATGTTTTATTTAAACAAAACAAACAAATGAATTTTGTATTCAATAGTGCTCATGTCTGATATTCTAGTAACAACCTATACTGAAGACAGGATTTTCTCTCTATTCCATGAGTATGTAATTAAAAGTTACTTCAAAAACATTTTTACATACATCATCTGGAATAAACTGGAAACTGTCAGGACAGCACTAGCCAAGTTTACCCAGAACTTTATATTTAAACAGGCCTTTTGACTTCCCTAAACTGTTGTTTTCAAGACTAAAACTTCAATCCTCAATTCCACTTTTGTGATTGCTGTTATCGAAAAGTTTTGAATATAGGCATGTCAATTTCTTTTTGTCAAAAACAATTTAAAACAATAAGCCCCGTTTTCTCCTTTTAAAATATTTAAGCTTTTAAAATATTTAAAGCCTGAATAATCTGGGCTGCAAAACTGAAATATTGTAATAAGGAAGTACCTCCAACCTGAGAAGATTATTTTTTTAATAGGGAAAGCTGGGACATTTTGTGATTAAAGCATGATCTCCCTGGGCAACCTGTTCCATCGTCTCACCACCTTTACTGAAAAGAATTTCTTCCTAATATCCAGTCTAATCTGCCCTTCTCAAGCTTCAATCCATTCCCTCTCATCCTGTCACAAGCCCTTGTAAAAAATCCCTTCCCGACTTTCTTGTAGGCCCCTTTCAGGTACTGGAGGGCCACTAAATGGTCTCCCCGGAGCCTTCTTTTCTCCAGGCTGAACAACTCCAGCTCTCGTAGGCTGTCCTCATAGGTGAGGTGCTCCAGCTCTCCATCTTTTTGGCCCTCCTCTGGACCCAATCCAGCAGTTCAATCTCCTTCTTATGGTGGAGACACCAGAACTGACACAGTACTCCAGGTGGGGTCTCATGAGAGCAAAGTACAGGTGAAGAATCACCTCCCTTGTCCTGCTGATCACAATTCTTTTGATGCAGGCCAGGATATGGTTGGCCTTCTGGGCTGCAAGTGCACATTGCCAGCTCATGTTGAGCTCATAAACTGACCCACATCAGTTCACGAACTGATGCGTGCAAGATCTTTTCCTCAAGACTGCTCTCCAGCCATTCCTCTCTCAGTCTATATTTGTGCTTGGGATTGCCCCAACACAGGTGCAGGACCTTGCACTCAGCCCTGATGAACCTCATGAGGTTGGCTTGGGCCCACCCCTTCAAGCCTGTCCAAGTCCATCCAGATGGCATTCCTTCCCTCCAGTGTGCCAGTTGGACCACGGCTTGGTGTCATCCACAAACTTGCTAAAGGTGCACTCAGTCCCACTGTCCCTATCACTGACAAAGATGTTAAACAGCACTGGTCCCTGTAGTGACCCCTGAGGGACACTGCTTTTCACTGCTCCATTTGGACAACTCTGTGAGTGCACCCATCCATACAATTCATTTTTTTAGTGAGTGGTCCATCCCTCAACTCCATGCTTTACCAATTTGGTGACCAGGATGTCATGCAGGACAGTGCAAAATGCTTTACATAAGTCTAGGTCATTTGAGCAGTTAGTATTAAGAGAATATCCAGAATCTAATGCGTCTGACTGTTGTGTCCAGCTTTATCAGAAAGCTTTGCTACCCTTTCTAGAATAGATACATAACACTGGAAAGAACCTGACAAGAGTCCTTCACTCTGGTTCCTTGATATTTCAGATACTACAGTATAAATCCCTTTATTCTGTGTGTATAATCCATCTCCTTCTTGATAGTTTGGAGTTTTCTTGATTCTGTACTCACAATTAGGAGTCTTTATAAAGCTTTATATCTTCATTTCTCTCATAATGTATACTGTTTGACACTAAAAAGGCTGATGCTTGCACAAACAGCAAGCATTCACATTTCCCAGAACTCAAAAATTTGTATAGAAACACTGAACTTGAAGGACATACTAAGTGCTAGCACTCTATTTGACCAGCTCTAAGCTTGTGAAATCAGTCAACAGAATAGTCACTTAAGAAAGAACTCCTTATGGGACTTACAGCAGATAACTTATTCAAACAAGTTTCTGTAATTAAAATAAAAATAAATAAAATAAAAGCAAACCAGGAAAATCCCTTTCAAAATCTCTTAAAGTTACTGATATGTAAATGACCTCCATCTGTCCAAACCAAAGATTTTTAGAGCTCTCAGCTAGCTGCACTCAACTAACCTGTTCAAATAAACTATCGCTAACAATTATTTTGGCTGTGATTTTTAAAGTAAATTTTCTAACATATAAAATAAGTTCCTAGACTTAATAAAACATTTCTATACAGGCATCACAAAAGCATACTCTTAAAATTCTATATATGCTTAGTTCTTTTGCAGAACAAAGGTATGCAGAAATCATAAATCTCTAACTACAAAATTTATTAATCAGAGGATGCTCTACATCATGTTCAAAAGATATCTGGTTTGATTTCCTCCCTCACGTTTCACCCAAAAATGCATTTCATGAGCATCTCCACAAAGCTATCTATTGATTGTGTTTAGGAAGACATTCTTCACCAGATTTATCTTTTTTCTCCCCCTCCCTAACCATAACTTTTTAGTTCCATTTTAATAAAAATAAGCAGGGGGGCGGGGAGGGGGAATGCACATTTACTCTGTAGCTTCAAGCTGTAAAAGCAACTCCAAATGCCAATGCTAAATACTTTTTTTTGCAACTTTGATAAGTTCAGCTTCACAATCAAAAGTTAGGTATCTTAGACTGTAAAGTTCCGCTTAAAGTACTGCAACATATCCTCAGCCATGGCTGCATGACAGTTAACAGGAATACCCCAGGCTTACATTCTATATTGCTAAATGTCATATTTCCCCACAGAATATGAAGCTCTGAGAACCGTTCAGAAAAAATCACCCAACACAATGCCAGGTAACTGCAACTTTTCCTACCTGGATTTTCTGCTTTAAACGGTTCTACTGCTTATTGAAAATAAATGAAATAGAAAAGTGCTCTCTCTTCCTCATCCTTGCCAACATCTTCCACATTTCTTTTCTACTACTGTACAGTTCCATTACTGTCAGCTCTATGAAAAATTTCATCTAATGGGATTTCTTTTTTTCTACCACATGACTGCAGTCAGCTCCTTTCTTTGCCTCAAATTCATTTTTTTTCTGCTTTATTTTACATTTGTTGCAGAAGGGTGCCAACTTGACAATAATGAGGAACTGAAGCCTGCTTCATAGCTAGAAAACTGACATAGCATGGGTAGGAACAGTGGTGAAGTTTGTTCTCACAACCCAATGAGAACAACTTACTATCACTTACTATGAAACCAGGTAAATAGATTTAAAGAGGTATGTATTTATTTGTATTTTATTTCTGTGATCCACAGCAAGGAAATTGCAGCAGACTATATTGGGAACTGGGGCTAGTTCAGCACGTGGCTTGCCAAAGGGCTTTAGTCAAAGTACTTCATGGCTCCTTACCCCTGTTCCACCCAGTCAAGTGGTGATAATGACAACAATCTCTGATGTAAAAGCATTTCAGGTAGAGAGCTGTATATTATTCTGTTTGATGGGTGGTTGTTGGATGATGTGTCTCCACAATTTTGTATAAAAATTCCAATTAATGCCAGCTGTGACACCACTAATATGCAGGCTACCAAATTACAAAAACTTATTAAAAAATAATCAAATAAGATTTGCTGAAAAACAAGATTTGAGAGCAAGCTTGCTCAAAAACAGCAGCTCAAATTAAGGTTTAATTACAATAAAATGTCTGGCATCAATAAACACAATGACATCAAGCTGATTTCTGTATTGTGACAGCAAAGTAATTAACAAGCAGTCCCCGAGATTTTCCTGTTAGAATAAAATACAGGAATAATAATTAAAAAAAAAAAAAGTAGACCGTAAAATAGGACATACTTATATGAAAACCTTTACCTTGCAGCCTAGAAGTATTCATTTAATATAAATAACAAGTATATGTCAAATGAGTACTTCAGTAAAGAGGAAATGGTATTCTGTACTTTTCATCAAGTTATCTGTCAACTTTCTCCTTCCAAAATATATCCATATAATCAATATAGAATCATAGAATGGTCTGGGTTGGAAGATACCTCCAAAGGTCATCTAGTCCAACCCCCTCTGCAGTAAGTAGGGGCATCCTCAACTGGATCAGGCTGCACAGAGCCCTGTTGAGCCTCATTTTGATTACCTCCAGGGATGCGGCCCCAACCACCTCCCCAGGCAACCTGTTCCAGCATTCCACTACCCTCACGGTAAAGAAACGGTTCCCAGCATCCAATCTAAATCTGCTCCTCTCTAGTTTGAAGCCACTGACTCTCATCCTATCACTACAAGCCTTTGTACATGCAAGCTGTATGTCAAAAGCAATTGTTATCAAAGTTTGGAAGATGATTAGCCATAGATCAATCTGCCGTCTTCATCCAAACCTAACTTTTCTTCAAACAGAATGTCATAAGGAGACTGAAATTCCTGTGAAGCTATTCAGTACAAAAACTACCAGAATTTGTTCTATATGTAGCTAAGCATTTGGTTTCATTATCTATCATTAAATCTGATATTTCACACAGCAAACTGCAATTATTATTTGTGACTTGCACAAGGTTTTTGTTTTTCTTCTCTTATTGGGAGGCTGATCTTACAAGCTTCTGAGCACTCTGGCCCTAATTCAACAAAGCACTTAAGCATATGAACAGTAGCACTGACTTCAGCAGTTAAAAGTAGCTAATGGATCAGACCAGAAAGTTTTGTATCCACCATGATCCAGATGCTAATGACCATACACACTATACTTAAAAGATGGTCTTGAAAATTACTTTGATTGTCTTAGATGAATAGGAAGAAGGAAATGAAGGAAAAAATAAGCAATTTCTTTTTTGGATCATGTATCTCGCAGCATTACCACTCTAAAAATAGGCTACAGGAAGCGGCAATGATTTTTTTACTTAATATCGTAGCACAGGGAAGAATCTGCTCAGGGCACAGGATGTCTCAGGATGTCTCTAACTGTTTATACAGAAAGGTCATATTATGATTTTGGGGAGCTCCCTAAGTCCTGTGTCAAACAACACAGACAAAAATTATGTATCTCATTGTATTGAATTGTGAAGCTATGCTACGGTAAATGTAACAATGGCAAATGGTGAAATGTATGAAGACTTGCATAAAGAAAAACATTTTAACATCTCTAAAGTGCACTTTAACATCTCTAAAGTGCACAAAGATGTGTACAAGTCAAAGACTTCCTGAAGAAATGTTCCTGTCATGTCTTCTCCTAGTATGCAACTGATAACACACCTTTAGATCTGCAGATCCAATTCAGCAGTGCGGTGCTGCTAACTCGCCATTCTGGAAGACGGATGAGCAGCGGTGTTTGATCTGCAGCATAATGTCTGTATGTAATTCCACCCCAAGAACTACTATGCAAATACTTGAGATAGAACATAATGAAGCTTTTTCTGCTGCCTAAGGCTTGCATTCAACTGTTATCAGCCACTACCCCTCTCCATGTCAATACAGAGTTCTACAACATGCAAGTTTCCATAAACATAAAATTTTTCTGCTAAAACTCTGTTGCTGAAAGGATGCTGAAAAATATGCAGGGAATGTTTAAATATGTGCAAAATTCAAATGAATCCAAGAAACAGTATTATTTACTGCTAGTTGCTTCAGTTTTAAGGACACAATTAGTCTAAAGTGGTTGACATGGTATTTATTGCATTGTAATGACAGCATGACTTGAAGAATGGCTTGGGAAGGAATACTTCAGAATATTACAGATCATGCAAAATATGATCTCACTCAGTACTTGATCACAGCACTTCTTTATTTCTTCACATATTGCTTCACAAACCGCCCTATGACTCTCTGAATGATGGTATTTCTTGCCAACATTTGAATTCTGAAATTAATGATAGGACAGGAAATAATGACAGAATAACAAACGTTACTTTACTTACGGTAGTTTAGCAAATGCAAAGTGAATTATCAATCTTAGTACACATAGGTAAGTACACTTTACCTTCAATTACTGACAAAATGCTGCATTGATATGCTACCACATTGTGAGCCCCTCTGCACTCTTCCTTGCAAAAACTGTGTTGTCCATGTGTTCTGTCTCTGGCATTTTAGAGAAGCTGTCTTAAAAAAAAATAAATTAAAACAGCTCTGGCTCTTTAGCTGCCTGTGCATTGATTCATCCCACTGTAAAAGGAAAAAAAACCAACCCCAAAGTGTTAAAGGTTTGGTTATGAATTTCTGGTATTCATGACACCTCTGAGAAAAAGAACTTTTTAATAATCACCTGTTCAAGCAGTATGATTAAAATAAACACCAAAACCCTCAGCTGATATTTAAACTTCATTCAATAAACACTTTCTAACAAGGTAAACGATACTGTTTCCTGATCTTACATGGCATATAAGCAAAATCATAGATTGTGTTTCTCACATTATGCCATTTAAAACAAACTTTCTTTCTATAGAACACATTCTTGTATAATAAAATTATATGCCTTTCTGAAAATCATATTAATAATTAGCGTGTAATTTAAAGACAGGCATGAGCCTCAGTATTTCTGTCTGTATCTGGACCTGGGAAGCCTCAAGGTTTAAAGATGTTTATATTCATGAATTTAATTTTAGGATCCTCTCTAAAACAGATTACCTCTACCCTCACTCCTTTTCCCACACACAACATCCTGTATGAAGTGAGTTCAACAATATCTCATTCTGGTTTTCTATTACAAGGAAATTTGCTTCTTGTAAGTTCCAAGTCTCAAAAGAGCTGCTTGCAGCCTGAATAGAAGGTTTCTACGTTCTCCTCTCATAGTCAGGTTTTCAAAGGTGTCTACACATCCAAAAACTGCATTTAATGGAAAAGAAACAAAACAAAACACACAGAAAGAGTGATCTGCCATTGGAATGTGCTGCCCAGGGAGGTGGTGTAGTCACCGTCCCTGGAGGTGTTCAGAAAAGGATTGGGCGTGGCACCTGAAGACATGGTTTAGTTAGTCCTGAGGTACTGGGTGATAGGTTGGACTTGATGATCTCTGAGGTCTTTTCCAACCTTGTTGATTCTATCATTCTATGAAAACAACCCGCCCCCAAACAAGTCCAAGGCTCACTATGGTTATATATCTATTGACAACGTCACTAGGTACTCTATCATTAACCTTAGCCTTCTGTGTAACTTCGACAAATCTGAACATACTTAAGCTGTACTGAAGGTAATATTCTGAGAGTACTTCCCAATTCCAGAGGTAAAATACAGACTCAGTTCACCCTTAACTCCACAGTGTGAGGAGATGCAGAGATGCATCTGCTACTCTCCTGTCTCATATACCCTATGCAAAAGCCATATGGGTGGGTTTGTACCATAGACAACGCTCCACCAAGCTGACAAACTGGAATTTCATTGTATGCATCATTATATTCTATATTAGGATGTTGCTCTGTTATTCATTAAGTTAAAAGTATTAATATTCAGTTTCTAAATATTCAGTTTAAGACTACTGAGTCTATGAGAAAAAGATCAGAACAAACCCAGGTTAAATGTCTATAAAATCATGTGCATAAAAGCAGAGTGAACTGTCTTCTGAGTCTTCAGTGTGAAGCATTAGTATTCAAATGAAGATAGTAGTGGCTTCAAAACAAATAATAAACATGGTTCTTCATACGACAAGTACTTAATCCTCTGGAACTCCATAACCCAGGATATTTAAGATGCCTAAACTTTGGATATTATCATGAAATAGAAACGCATCAAAAGTAAAAAAATGCAACAAACTCACACTGGGCTCAGGAAACACCATGAACCAGAAGCTGTCTGAAGCTGGGACAATAATCTGCTGAAGTATCATTACATGCTTGCCATATTTTCCTGTTCGTTTGGGTTTGCTTTTGGCCACTGACAAGAACCTTTGGTCTATGCTACCATGAAGGTTTTTATCTTCAGTTTATGGCCACAGGAGTAAAAGGAACTGGTAAGAATTCCTTATTCATCAGCTGCACGCATGTGACAACATTCAATTTAGGTTATAATTTCAGTGTCAGATACTCTTTTTTTTGCATCTTTGCCTCAACTCTAGCGAGTCATTCAAACAGTCCAGTTTCCTTCCCTGTTTGTAGCATTTATGCAACTATTTTAATGGTCAGCTTATAAACTAGGCTAATTAAACAATATGAGCAATAAGGAGGCACATGAAGGAAAATCAACACAGTTTACTAGAGGACACTCATTAATTTAAACAGTCTTCACTATAAGCGTTGTAACTTGCTGCTGATAGCATAACCTTCCCTGGATCATAAGCTAAATACTTTACTTAGAACTTTGGCAGGCCAAGAGAGCACTCCTGAGCACCCATAGCTGAGGAAAGGTATCTTGCTAAACAGCAGAACCTCACTATCTTTTTACTCACAGTGGGAATGGTAAGATTATTTCAGGTATGATAGTGTAAACATATAAGACAAAGCTTTGACTGAATGTGACCCAGTGATACAGTTTGGGGAACAGAGAGGAAGAATTGGACAGTAAAAAGCTTACAATTGATCCTTCAGGTTGCCTAACATGTTGCCATTGACAATTTTAGTGACACTATATACATATGCATATATAATTATTTCTTTTTTTGTTAAAATAATTAACTTTATAGGTGGTGGTACTACTGTCAAGAAGTAATAAGAAATGTATAAAACTATATACTGAGTAGACAGATATGATAGACACAGCCATAAAGATAATGGGTTTAGAAACATTTTTTTCCTGAAGAATTAAAAATCAGGTAAAAATGTGTTTATTAGGTGTCCACTATTTTTTTTTCAATGCCTTGAAGTGGGTTAAGCCTTGATAAATGATTTCTCAATGCAATATTGGATGTGTATGTACAATCTGACTCATCTGCAGAATGATGGTCTATCTTTGGACTGCACTCATGAAGCAAGTGATTTTGCAATTCCACTTCTATTTGATTCTTTTCATGTAAGTTCAAAAAAAATCAAGCTTGAATTTGTATTCAGCTATTATCAGTTTAAGAATAAAAAGAAGACTTTTTTTGAATGAATAAATTAAGTAAAATTAAACAGAGTTTCACAATTATTAAAGGTCTTGTGGAGTACAATTCAGGCCATATTGAGGGCTTGTGAACAGCAAGCACCATGTAAATTTTAAAATGAAGCAGTATGTGGATCAGCTATAAGAAATGTTAGAACTAGTTTGCTGAATGTTCTAGACCAAACTAGTCAAGTACAGCCACAATCTGCCTTCACACATCAGTGGATGTCTGCTAAGCAAAGTAAGTCTTCTGTGCTGCCTGAACTCTGGGACCACAACGGGCAGTTCTGATTTGGCTTCTGATATTTGACTTCCTGGCAGTCTTTGAATCAGTTCCAACTACATTCCTGGGACTAATCATTGGACAGACATGCTTCTAAATCTCCCATACCAAGAGCTTTAACCACCTACCCTGAAAGGTACGGAGGTTTGGAAGCAAATGAAAGGCATTCAGTAATGGTTTTCTGTTGTTCCTGTGGAAACATGAAGAAATGCAGTAAAATATGCTTTTTAAAAGGCTCCCTAAAACTGTCCCATTTGCAGGGGAGATGCCACTGAGGTTGCTGTTGTAATGTGATTTGAAAACTTTAGTATTTTTCCCATTAATCAATTGCATCCTATTTGAGAAGTTGCCCACTACCTGCTCTACCAAATTGTATTATTTGTTTGTTTCTCAGGACTCCCACCAGCAACATTTTAAGTATTGATAGCATGTCACATTTGGACATAAACCAAATATCCAAGTCCTGTAGTCAGTTTACAAAGTACAACTGGAGATGGTTAGATGCTCCCCTTTCCAGCCTCTCCAGGCAGTGAAAAGGTGAAGAGATCTTACAAAACAGTACTGAAATAACAAAAATCTTATTCGTGGAACTACATTAGGCCTATGTCAAACAAAGTTTGGGAGGAGCAGGAATCTCACAGAGGATACTTTTGACAGGATATTCTTTTAATTCTGGAATAGTTTCCCACAACATTAAAGCTGACAGCATTACTTCCCCGGGCAGGATGCTGGGGAAGCCCATAGGATACAGGCATCTGAGTCAGCTGCAGCACATGTGGAAAAGGAACATTTTGCAATGTCTGCTGGTGAAATTTCTGAAGAGTCAACCTAGTCAAAGATTCCTGTGCTTGGGGCCAGCTCTAAATAAATCTAATTAAATCTCAAAATACAAATGCACGTGACATGTACCCACATGATCAGCCTCTGCCGAGCCAACGTCTCTGTATGCACACGGAAATGTGAAGGAACTATATTGATGTATACTTCACTATAATTAACAGCACAGTCTTCTTGTTGAAAGAACCATCTGGACCACAGTTGTAACTTCAAGTACAAATACTTTACTGCTAAAATATCTGTAATTAGAAAATGGCCAGCTGCTCAAACACTGATCTTCATAGTGCAACAGTTAGTACGAAGCTAAATAATTCTCTTGTGTTAAGCAACTGCTGCTCAGTTCTTTACATTAATAGCCAGAGCTGCAACTGGCATTGAAGGGTTTCATCAGCTTCCATGGCACAAGTTCTCCAAGAAAAGACCATAGGATAACATAGGGAAAGCTTTCACTTATTTTAAAACCTGCCATGTGAAATACCTTATTGCAAACAAAGAGTCAGCACATACAGTCACTTCATTTATCTCCCTGAACTAAGTGAAAGTTAATTTTGTTTTCCTAAGATCTGGTTTTAAAAGCATTTGTGGCAGCTTTGTTTGTTTTGGCTTGCATTTTATTCTTCCCTTTAATTTAGTTCATTATTCTTGTTTGGTTGATTCATCAGACAATGGAGGATTCTTTGCCTCTCCCTCCTTTCAGTGTTCTCTTTTTTTTTTCTGCTTTGGCATTTACTAGAAACATAAAGAAAGAAGCCTGAAGCCAAGTCTTAATGCATTTTAAATATTTGTCTTTTTAAGCAAAACCAAGGGGCAGATATATTGATTTTAAATATCTAGAAGTACTTTAAATGTTTAATTTAAACAGAGGACATAAATGCTTGTAGATTTCATTCAAAGAAAAGTGAAGGAAACTAAAGCTATACCTAGGCAAGAAGAGTTACATTATACTCAAATAACAGGCACTAAGAAAACAGTAGTGAAGGCAGAGTAATGGGCTAGAAAATATTACTGTGACATGTTGCTTTGGAAAGAAATCAAGCTAAATTACATTCTAATGTTTTCATGTATGACTATTGCAGCAATTGATGAGAATTGATGCAATTAGCTCTTTTTTTTCCTGTCTTTGGGAAATATCTCATTTCATATCTTGAATATACACAAATTGGCAGTAACTTGTAATGCTTTTCAGCTGAAGTTCAAAACTTCAGGTCTCTAGCTGTCAAACCACTTAAAAATACAAAAAACATAAGGAACTCTTTATTTTCACACTCACGTTTCATTTTCACACTTCGACTACTGCAGATAGCTAATACTTTCAAGCAAAGGGTTCACAGTACATCCATTTTTGGTAATGGACAGTACCCTGTGACTCCAGCACCAAGGAGTTAAAAATTATTTGTTTAGATTGGTTCCACTATTTCACATAAATAGCACATAATTTCTAGTTTCACACAGTCAGGATGGACAAAAAATCTGGCCACAGGCAAGATCTTCTTTCCATTTACAAAAGTGGGATTCATGCTGCCTAAGGAATGTACTGACTTTCTCTAATCCAAGGCCTAAGTCAGAGAAAGCGAGTGAAAGACACTTTCCTCCTTCAGAAAGAAGCTATTGTATTAATATAATTACGATATGCTTTTGTGATGACTCTGTCTAGAAAAATTATGTGCATTTGCTAAGCACCTTGCACTGCTTGAAGCATGGAGTTATTTTTGCTAGCATACATCCTGAAGCAAAGTTATTATTCCCCTCATGCCAAAGCATTCAAACTGAAAGATTACTTCAGAAAGAGATTTATTTTAATGTAAAGTCCAGATCCTACATTCCATTCATGCCTCATGCTTATTGAAGCTAATGGGACTTAAGAAATTACACTTGAAGAACAAGTCTAAATAAATCTTAAGGCTTTAACTCAAAATACTGTGCTCACTTCCCAAGTACTGATAAGCAGTCTTTTTTTTACTGTTTAATAAAGTCATGTCAGTAATAGTTTGCAACAGCCCTTCTATTGCAGTTGTTGCACAGGATAGAGGTCTGACAAATTCTATCCAGAGGATGATATTAACCCCAAAGCTTCAGCCCTGATGACATCATTGCAGTCTTTCACTGGCTTCCTCAAGGCACATCTGCAAATGACTCTGAGGAATAGATCTTCCTCGTAGTAGTGGAAGAACTATCTTTGAATATCAAGAGACATCACCATACATTCTGGAAATCCTGAAGGTAAACTGTAATAAACTGCTAAATGGCTTCTGCTGCCTGATATTCATAAAGGACAAATTCCCTGTCATTCAGAAAACAATAACAACATCTGTTATTAGGCCTTATGGATAGTACTGAACAACTTGATTTAACATCAGAGTTTTACTTTGAGCAGATGGTTGGACCATCTGATCTCCAGAGGTCCCCTCCAAATCATTTAAATGATCTCATGATTCTGTTCTATTTTGTGCTTTTAGAAAGGTAAAATGGTTCAAATTCAAAAGCAAAACAATTTCTCCAGTAACAAATGGACAAATTAAATAAGATAAAACAACCTTAAGAACATGTTTGTGCTTCTTAAGTGGTCTGAGACTGCAAGAAATCCACAGAAGTCTTTCCTTCTGTTTGCTTCTGTAATTTGTGGTATACTGTGATTGTACAGTTATCAAGAGGCAGCATGAAACTCTTCCATGGAGCCATCTTGGTTTTGAACAGAATTAAAAAAACCCAAACCACCACAATCTCAGGCCTAAACAGAATGGCAGGGCCACTGTATTCAGGAACACTACAAAAATTGCAGCTATTACTATAGAAAATGATTAACACTCTTACAAAGTAGAGAATTGCTGTTGTAGCAGTTGTTAACGTTTTCATTACAGGTAAAAGACACTATATCAACATACCATACTGGTCTAAATGTCTTCATCTTAAAAATAGATTCAAAAATCTAAATGACATTTATTTCACCATCACTGAAACTATCCCTTGTTAGGACCATGGAGTCCTAACAGAAGTACAAAAACCCTTGAAAAATCAAACTAGACAAAGCAAAGATTGCTATAACCAATTGAAATTTGGCTTTATTTACAAATGTACAGCATATTCAAGCTTGGGACTTGTACTTCATGAATTATTTTTTATGGCAAGGGAACTCTTACCCTTATCAATATACTTATTTCACATGGTTTCATGATTTTCTTAAATTTAATTTTCTTTAAAATCATATATTCTAATTTAGGACTACAGAATGCACATGTTCCTGTGGCAATAAAAAAAAGAGGTTTTTAATAGCAAACTACAGAATAATTAGAACATTAGAGCAATCAACAGGGACTCCTGTTTTCACTCACCATGTAGAAGACAAAGAGGTCAATTCCCTGTCAGGAAGGACTTGAACTCTGACTGCCTTCTTGCAATGAAATTGCCTAGACACTATGCCATAGAGTAAGTTAAAAAAAATTCTCAGTATTTCCTATGATAATTTCTGCACTTTTATACCTCCTACAACTCCCTAAACAGAACTTAAGACATTGCAGTTCATAAAGGAGCAAGACGTGTGTACAGTTTCCAACAGAGTCGGCTCCAGTAACTCGTCTTTCATAAAGACAAGTTACAGCCAATATGCTTCTCCTGCTATGTTCCCTGCGTTGTGAAAAATGCTTTCTCTGCAGTAATTTGTCACGAGTAAATTTGCAGTTAGTACTTCATCCATGTACTAAAAAACCTACAAAATGCTGCAGCTGGACAGGTTGATCCAGGCTGAATTCTGCCTGTAGACCTAGTTGTACAACCCAGCCTTACACCTGTGGAAGACATCATATTCTCATCTTTGAATCTTGTCTCTCATTTTTTTCAGTTCAAACGACTCAACTGAACCTCAGTTCATGAAGAAATGTTAGGCATCTCTAAGTCTACAAATGAGTTGTCCAGATTCCCTTCTATAATCTGTAAGGAACAGAGGCATCTCTAGAGGGATGAATTGCTTCAGAATCCACCCGATTTTCTTTTTTGGCTATAAAAGCAGATTTAATGTGTGAGGTTCCAGGGAACTATTGACCAGTCAGCCTCACCTCCATCCCTGGAAAAATGATGAAGTGGCTCATTCTGGAGGGCATCTCAAGGTACTTGGAAGAGAAGGTTATCAGGAGTAGTCAGCATGGGATTTACCGAAGGGAAATCCTGCTTGACTAATCTGATAGCATTCTATGATGCCATAACTGAATCGGTGGATTCAGGGAGACCAGTGGATGTAGTCTACCTTGACCATAGCAAGGCCTTTGACACCATCTCCCACGACTTCCTAGTGACCAAGTTCAGGAAGTGTAGGATGGAAGAGCAGACAGTGAGGTGGATTAGGAACAGGTTACAAGATAGAGTTCAAAGAGTGGTGGTCAATGGTGGCAGGTCCAGCTGGAGAGCTGTAACTAGTGGAGTCCTCCAGGGATCAGTGCTGGGTCTAGTGCCCTTCAACATCTTCATCAATGACATTGATGAGGGGACAGAGTGTCTGCTCAGCAAGTTTGCTGATGACACCAAACTGGGAGGCTTGGCTGATATACCTGAAGGTTGAGACTTGGACAGACTGGAGAGCTGGGTACAGAGGAACCAAATGAGGTTCAACAAGGATAAGTGCAGAGTCCTGCATCTGGGGAGGAATAATAAACTGCAGCAATACAGGTTGGGAGATGATCTGCTGGAGAGTAGCTCCATGGAAAGGGACCTGGGAGTCCTGGTGGATAACATGTTATCCACAGGACAGTAATGTGCCCTTGTGGCCAAGAAGGCCAATGGCATCCTGGGGTGTATTAAGAATAGTGTGTCCAGCAGATGGAGGGAGGTTCTCCTCCCCCTCTACTCTGGCCTGGTGAGACCTCATCTTGAGTACTATGTTCAGTTTTGGGCTCCCCAGTTTAAGAGGGACAGGGACATGCTGGACAGGGTCCAGCAGAGGGCTATGAGGATGATTAGGGGACTGGAGCATGTGCCTTATGAGGAGAGGCTGAGGGACCTGGGGCTTTTTAGTCTGGAAAAGAGAAGACTTAGAGGGGATTTAATAAATGTCTACAAATATCTGAGGGCTGGGTGTCAGGAGGGAGGGGACAGGCTCTTCTCACTTGCTCCCTGTGATCAAACAAGGAGCAATGGATGTAAGTTGCAGCACAGGAGGTTCCACCTCAAGACAAGGGGGACCTTCTTTACTGTAAGGGTCATAGACCACTGGAACAGGCTCCCCAGAGAGGTTGTGGAGTCTCCTTCTCTGGAGACTTTCAAGGCCCGTCTGCATGTGTTGCCCTGTGACCTGAGCTAGATTGTATGGTCCTGCTCTGGCAGGGGGGTTGGACTTGATGATCTCTTTGGGTCCCTTCCAAGCCCTGACATCCTGTGATACTGTGATCTTACTTCCAGAAACCTGAACCTTAAATACGATCAGTCCCAAACTCAAAATACATAAATCTCATTTCAGATAATTGACATCAGATTGTTAGGTAAATTCAGTATTCATAATTAAAATGCTTCAGTTTAAATAAAAACTTTAAAACAGTCCCACCTTCTGTGAGGATAGGCAAAAAATTAAATATATATCTGTTGCGAGCATAAAGCGAGAAAAAGGAAAACTAGCATAGCCAAGGTAGAGACAAACATTTAATGTGTATGTAGTCAGGCTGAGCCAAAGCTTGCAGATTTTATGGAGGAATAAGCATTTGATTTAAAAGTATTTGATACAGCAGGGCTAGAAAATTAACCATCCAAACAGGCAGGTGCTTTTTAAGAAGCAAGAAATCTTTCATAACCCACACCATCCATATTCTTACATTACGTACCATAATTGAAGGTTATATAACCTCTCCTCACTCAGGGTGGTGCTGCATATACCTAAACCCAAAGTAACCTAAATCTTTCTAAAATTCTTTGAAGAATCCCAGAGGAAAAGGTGAGGATTGATTTTTGTAGGCCTTTATTTTAAACACAAGATTTGAATGGATTTTCTGTGTGTGCTACAGCTACATATGTAGATTGCTCCATACTGTAAGGGTTAGCACATTTTCAGACAGCTGCTATAGGTAAACTAGAGCAATATGTGACAACCTACACACTCCTAGAGGGCAGGAAAGGTATTTTTTTTTTAATTTTTGAATCTGATTAGACATCTAAAATTTATGGCATTTTCCTTTAGACTGGAAGGCTTAAACATAAAATTGTTATATTTTTTCAGAAAAACACAAGAGTTCATGCAAACCCAATCTGAAGACTTTTCCAGTGGTTGTGGCCAAATATTCTTCCTCTTCTAATTCAAGGCAACTGATGAAGTTTGGCATAAAGCCAATTGTGGCCTTAATATGAGCCACTATAACTCTAAATTTTGTAATTTAAACTACAGTTCAGTTTTTGTGACACCTCTGCACAATTTCCATATACATTCATTTCCTGACTCATTACTCAACTGACAAAGTCTAACAAGTGATACTGCAGAGGCACCAGAATAAAATCTGCCCAGAAACCATGTGTGCTGGAGACCCTCTGACCACACTTCAGGGAGACAATATTCATACTCACAAAAGCTCTGGTGAACATAAGGTTGAAATCTACTTCTCTATTTAAGACTTTGATGAAGCAATTTCCATTGAACTAAAAATTATTTCAGGTCTGGGAATATTCAGTGTCCCAACATGACTGACCGTAATTTCTGGATAGTTGACCCATATCATTTTCCTCTACCAGGTATGTATACATCCCTAACACAGAGAGGAGAGGCAAATTTTTACTTAAACATGAAGGTGGCGTGAAGGAAGAAGGATGGGTGGAGGATTTAACTTTGAATGACTGTATAAGGTTCTTATATTACACCAACGTTCCACAACTCTGAGGCAGCTGATGAGAATTCCTCCTTAGAAAAAAGAGTTAAATAAAAATTTGACAAACCTGTCTTCTTCCAGTAGACTTTGACCTGAAGTTGATTGTCTTGATAGAACGGAGTTCCAATTTTAAGAGAACGAGTGGTTTTTCTTCTTTGAAATGTTGAGTACGGATCAACCAGTCCTTTCTGGGGTTTCCCAGCAGAAGATGACTGTTCCTCTGCAGTACACAGAACAAACAGGAATGATTTAATTACAGAGCTGCACAATGACTATGTAAACAGTGCTGAAATTCAGAATATAATTCTATCTTTAATCCAAATTACCTTACTACAGTATTTTACCTACATTAAAGTAATATGTCCATACTGGTTTAAAAAAATATAATTTGTTTGAAATTTACTAATAATAATAAAAAAAAATACTTTGGATATAGAGAGGAAAATGTATTTTAATATGAAAATGCTCTGGAAATTTTCAAAGGAATAATATGGGGAGTGTATTTTTATCCCCAAGAACAAGAAATGTTACAGATGTTTTAAACAGGCATAGTATCTACCAGTAGTTCTGTATAATCATTTGTGATCTTTATATTAGTGCAGAATTTGAATACACACAAAGCCCAAGAATGGCATTGAATGTAACCCAGAGAGTGCCACATGTGGTTATGACATCAAAGTAAAAAGAGTTCTTTGGTAGGCTGTATAACACCACTCTGGTCAGATTAAAGATCTTTCTTGCCCACTTTCCTGTTTCCAGTGGTGAGGGGAATATATTGTAAGAGCAGAAATAACTGAGCAATTCCCTTGATATCATGTGCCTAGCTTCCAACAAGCAATGGTCCTCCATCAAGCACTTCATCTGTCAACAGTTAACCCACATTTAGCAGAGTTGACTGTATTTCTAGATATTTTCAGTTGAAAGGGCAGCAATATGGATTCAAACTGCATTTCATTGCACACTTCCAAAATCATTTCTGGTTAAAAGTGCATTATTTGTATCAGATTAACAGAAGATGTATTTAATTCAGTAATACATCTAAATAAAAAGCAAAGATGCTAATAAATAGGAAGAGGTAAGTTTTATTAACTATATACTTGAGAGAACGAGGGAAAGACTTAAAGTAACACGTGAATTTGTGCCATACATGTAGCTTCAGATGAAACCCACTTGCTTTTTAGCCAGATTTTACTTTGTCAATCCTTTGTGTAATCTGATAGAATTTTATATTTTCTTTGCTTGCTTTAAATTGAAGTAAACCTATCAAACTTAAGTACAATCTTCCTCAAGGTAACCATTATGTTAATATTAATGAAAAGGAAATTTCAAAAGTGACAGAGAGAAGTACAAACTTAAATCTATTAGGTATACCTCAACTTAAAGCATTTTAGTTTTACTAGATCTGTGTTTTGCTGGTCTCTTGTCTGCTCTACTTCCAGAAAAATGGGGACACCAATTTAGAATATTTCTATATAAAGATCAAGAGAGGGAGTCTTGCTGCATTTCCCAGAAGTGAAGCATACAAATATAGTGAGGGAAAATATTTCTGAGTGTGGGGAAGTAGAACGCCAGAGGGCCAGGGTCAAAGCTCACAGAGGTCTGTAGGACTAAATTACTTTAGCGCGTTACAGACTACTCTCTATTCTAACAATAGGAACAGACACCTAAAAACCCAGAGTTTAATTCCACAGAGAGCAAAACAACTGATAGTGGGACTTCAGCCAAATTGGCATGTTGCTTCTGGAGCTACTTCCCAAAGGTCATGGAAGTCCCCAAATAAAGAGGGTCATGAAGGTCATGTCCTAGATAATATTTCAAGCAATATTATTTTTCTGTTTCCTATCTCTCCATCTGCTTCTGAGTATTCTCAAAAGTACCTCAAGTAGGACTGGGTCTGTATCTAACTAACTTCAGTAAAATTCAGAAGGTGAATTTGCATCTTTCTCAGGGCTAGAGTTTTGGTTTTCTAAACTGTAATTTAGCCATTTTTTCCAAATGTCCCCAAAAGTTCAAATACACTTCTCAGGAAGTGTATTTCTCTTGCAAGCACTGATTTACAACTACAAAGAAAATCCTACTCATTAACTAAATGGATGTTCATAACTTAAACAAAACAGTCAAATATTTGAAGCATATGAGAAAACAAAAACATTGCTCTTACTATAGCATTTGATTTAAAAAAGCAATAAAAAAATAAGAAACTCTTTAGTCCAAAACAGTCACCAAAGTGAAGTGAAATAAAACACAAGGCATTAGAAAATCTATACCAGTTAGACATTAGTACATAGCACTTTCACAAAAATTACTAAGGGACTGTGTTATGAGGAGAGGGTAGATTATACAAGTAGAATTATAGGGGGAATTTAAATCTAGCTGTAATGATGATAGGAAAGAGATACTCATGGATTGGACAGAAAATGGTGAAACTAACAAAGTCACACATGAGGTATAAGGTCTATGAACTACATTTGGTAGAGGATTTCTAAGTAATAAATCAGATGTGACCTGAATCAGATTCAGCAAAACACAATGCTTCAGAGAGGAAATAGTGAAACAAAAATCTTCTCCCAGCATGAACCCATTGGTGATGTAAACCAGGAGAGACAGACCATTAGTGAGACCATGGACAGTTGATAGAGTCCAGTGAACTAGAGAAAGGGTTTCTCACAGTAACCATAGAATGGTACAAAACCCAACACAGTCCAATCTCAGTTACTCAGCTTTAGGTTAGAGGGTTTCTGATAAATAGAAAGTCTTTGTTTACAATTACGTTTAAAGATTATGATGATCTGACCTAATATCAGGACTAGCAATAAAGTCTGACACGCTTCAGTTGATCAATTATCACTGTTTCCAAGAGAGGAAAGCTTAGAAAACTATTCTGACAGTAAAATGAAAGAAATCCAACAGCTTGCCCAGTATCACTTTGGCTAGATGTGTATAATAGTTCAAGAACCTGAATTAATGTGCTACTCAAAATAGTCAAGGCATCAAAAAGCACTACAAGCTAAAATTGTCCAGTTAAAACAAAAACACAGAAATGGTTTTATTCCAACCACAGAAGAACATATGTGTTTATTATTGCATTTAAACAATAACACCACAGTCATTCAAAAGCTTCCATTTTCATTGCATTTGTTTATTTCAAATAAGCAGGATGTAAGAAAAAGAACTGGGTTAAAAACTATTACCAATTTTTAGATGAGAAATTTAACATTAAAAGTTTACTGACCTTCAGAGAGACCGGATCACTGTGATATGAAGCAGAAAGCTTTAAGATAACATTGATGGTTTATATTTTGAGAAATCATTATATAAAACATTAAAATTCCAGATTAAAAAAAGAGATAAAGCATTTAGCTATTTGAATACAAATTACTCACTATTATTCCTGGTGTCCTGAGTTGTGCTAAAATGGAGAGAAACCTTAGCACTTTTTAGGCGTATCTGACCCCAACGTGTTACCGCCTGGAGTTCTACATTGTAGTTGCTGTTGGGTTGGAGTCCCTCCAGGACCACATAATTTTGGGCCTGTAATAGAAGAGAATAAATATACAAATTCGTTATAGTATTGCTGAAACACAGGCCCATATTAAAAGCAGGATTGTTATCTTAGGCACAGCATACTTGAAATTAGAAAAGTCATGTATAAATTTCAATAGAGCAAAACTTCCTTTTTTAAAAAAATATTTTATTAGACTACGTTTTTCTGTATCATTTAAAAAATACTAACCCTCTTGCTGCTTACCTAATTTTGGCAATTACTGAGCAAATACAGACACCTGTTGTTTGTGTTAAAACTGAAGGGTTTCTTTTGCATATAACAGTGTTTTTCTTATGCTTAAAATTATTTTAGCCAAAGAAATCTAAGTGTTTTATTACCCAATTTCTGTGTTAGAAAAGCAACCAAAAACTTTTTCTACAGACAGTCAGTCTGGAGACAGCCAAAATACAACATTCAGTACATTTGTCAATATTTTCTATTTGTTTGAACTGTTAAAAATAAAAACAAAAACCCCCAAACCCACAACAAAAATATCCCTTCATTGGTAAGGACACTTTTCCACTGCAGAATGGAAAAGAGAGAAGAAAAAATAGTTTCCATTGTCATGAAAGTGTCTTAAATGAGGAAAAACTAGAGCAGGATTATCATTCTCCAGTCAATAATTCATAAATTAAGGCAAGTCTTATGATACTGCAAAGAAGAGACAAGGCTTTTCAGTATTCTTAAATTTCTAAGGCTTTTTAAAATGCATTCATAAAAATTCCCTTCTAGCCTATATCTCAGACAGAAGACATTACTCCATGCTTTCATTAGTGCCTCTGAAGTTTGACAGTCAATCCAAAGTGAAAAAGATAAGCACATACTGCCATATTTAACACTTCAGGGATTGTCAAAAGCATTTCATATCAATTACCTTTACTTCTTTAGTTCTGAGGTATTTATATGAATTTCTATAATGATGAATTAACAGTGATAATACTGTAGCCAAATTATTGGAATGTCTATCTGGAATGATTTAGTACGGAAATCATGTAAAATTATTCAGACTAGACTACACCTAAAGGTAAAAACTGGAAAAAAAAAGTTCTGCACTGATGCATTAGATTTTTGAACCTTTTTTTTTTAATGTCTATAGTTTCAATTTCTAGACACAAGAATTGCTATGATGTTCAAGACTATTGATTATTAATAGCCTCAGGAGTGTCCTGTGGGGGAGGTCTGAACCTCACTGGCATTGCTGTACAGTTTCATGACATGGTGCAGAAGAAAAAGTACAATGAGCCAGAAGTAGTAAGAATGATATTGTAAGTGTCTGCCTTTTCTCCAAAATATGCCTCGTCTCTTCTGGATTTCCTTACAAACAAGGTCAGAACTTGGCCCCAGTTACTGCCAAGTTGTATATTGTATCTTTACATGTAAGATATACCCTACACAAAATGCCACAACAACATAAAGGACACTGATCAATTTTAAAACTCTCTGTGTTTTATCATTTAAGGACCAGCTTGCGGAGAGAAAGGTCCCATGTGTCTTCAGACTGTAGCCTCGATCTTGAAGCTCTCTAGACAATGGCAGTTTTCCTGTGGAATACAAATTTTTCTACCTAGAGCAACACAATCTTGCCAAAATGTTGGGGTTTGGGGTTTTGTTGGGTTTGTTTGGTGTTTGTTTTTTGTTTTGGTTTGTTTTTTTGGGGAAGGTGTATGTGCTGGGTTTTTTTAAATGCACACTGTTTGGTTGGGGTTTTTGTGTGGCTTGTTTTTTACTTTAAAGTATGTAACTGAAGTAGAAACAAAGACTCAGGTTACCTCAGCCCTTAAAATTATTCCATACTGTCTACATTTGCAAGGAAATTTCCTTTTCCTGCCTACTTGGCAGAGAGCTAGTGGTGGTGGCTCTTCAGCCTCTGAATTCTGATCACCCATCAGTTCCCACAAGGAGGTATGTATCCAGCATATTCCCACAGTGGCACCTCTACTTGTCCAGCCTACTGTAGATGAACTCAGCACACAGCCTTCATTTCCTTTATTTTTTATTTTGGTTATTGAGGGAGACTGAGACTCCAGCTGTCATTCATCACAGTGCAAGTGGACAACCAGAACCAAAACACAATATTAACACAGACAGAGGACCAAATTCTCACAATGCATTTATTAAGATTACTGAGAATTAACTTCAGCCTGTTATCTAAGACTAATTTCTCTATTAACTACTTTAAAATAACATACAATTTTCTTAAGGATACCACAACATGTAGCTTTCTGGTAGAGCAGTATTTGATACATCATTCAATAAACTCATAAGAACTTGTTGTTATGGAAATATGTTAGATCTTGAGACAGAAGAATAGTGAAGAGGTGATTGAGTACAGTCAGCATGGCTTCGCCGAGGGCAAATCCTGCCTCACAAACCTGGTGGCCTTCTATGAGCAGGTCACAACATTAATAGATGAAGGGCAAGCAACTGATGTCATTTACCTGGACCTGAGCAAAGCCTTCGACACTGTCCTGCACCACATCATGGTCTCCAAACTGGTGACACATGGGTTTGATGGTGGACCACTAGATGGATAAAGAACTGGCTTGATGGCCGCACCCAAAGAGTGGCTGTCAATGCTCCATGTCCCAGCGGAGGCCAGAAACAAGTGGATCAGTCCTGGGACCAATCTTGTTCAACATCTTTGTTGGTGACATGGACAGAGGCATTGAGTGCACCCTCAGCAGGTTTGCTGATGACACCAAGCTGTGCGGTGCTACAGACACGCTGGAGGGAAGGGATGGCATCCAGAGGGACTTCGACAAGCTGGAGAGGTGGGCACAAGCCAACCTCATGAGGTTCAACAAGACCAAGTGCAAGGTCCTGCATCTGGGTCGAGACAATCCCAAGCACCAATACAGGCTGGGCAGTGACTGGCTGGAAAGCAGCTCTGAGGAGAGGGACTTGGGGGTGCTGGTGGACGAGAAGCTCAACATGAGCTGTCAGTGTGCACTTGCAGCCCAGAAAGCCAAACAGATCCTGGGTTGCATCAAGAGAAGTGTGGCCAGCAGGTCAAGGGAAGTGATTCTCCCCATCTGCTCCACTCTGGTGAGACCCCACCTGGAGTACTGCATCCAGTTCTGGAGCCCCTGTTACAAGAGGGATATGAACATGCCAGAACGTGTCCAGAGAAGGGCCACAAGAATGATCAGAGGGCTGGAGCACCTCTCCTGTGAGGGCAGACCGAGAGAGCTGGGGCTGTTCAGTCTGGAGAAGAGAAGGCTCCGAGGTGACCTTATTGTGGCCTTCCAGTACCTGAAGGGAGCCTACAAGAAAGCTGGGGAGGGACTTTTTAGGCTATCAGGTAGTGACAGGACTAGGGGGAATGGAATAAAGCTGGAAGTGGGGAGATTCAGACTGGATGTGAGGAAGAAGTTCTCCCCCATGAGAGTGGTGAGAGCCTGGAATGGGTTGTCCAGGGAGGTGGTTGAGGCCCCATCCCTGGAGGTGTTTAAAGCCAGGCTGGATGAGTGTGAGCCTGATCTAATGTGAGGTGTCCCTGCCCATGGCACGGGGGTTGGAACTAGATGATCCTTGTGGTCCTTTCCAACCCTGACAGATTCTATGATTCTATGATCTTTGGTGGTGGAGGTTATTTAAAGAGTTTCACGTTTGTTTTTTTCCCTCGGACCTATACTGATTATTTAATGGTTCTATATAATATGTAGCAAGTTTTATTTGCATAGTGAAAGAAGAATATGACAGATGTTAGACTTTTTAAATAAAACAGTCTTTAAGAAGTACTAATAAAGTAACTCTGAATTTGGACAACAAATAGCATTTAACTTCCAGTTTCTCTTTCCTGCCAAATCTTATAGTATTTACCTTCACTTTAAGTCAGAAGCCAACTTCTCTCCCTGAGTTCAGCAAAAGACAGCAACTGAGAGAATGAAATTACGTATATGTTTGATGATGTTTAAATTTAATATCACTCTCACTGCAATTAATAATTTCCACCACATTTCTGCTGTATTTCTGTCTCATTCATTATTTTCATTCTTACCCCATTGGTAATCTTCCTTCTCTTTTTTTTAGCTGGGATTACATATTTGCTATATGTCCAACTCCAGAATACTTTGTAGTGATGCACTGGGATATCAGGCTCTTCAGGAAGATCCCAAGTAATCATTACATTTACACTCCCATCATTGTTTGCACTGATATTGGCAATTCTGATATTAGAAGGAGCTGGTGGAGCAGATGGATCTGGAATTTAAAACAAAGATTTTAAAATAAGGATTGTCTTCAATAAGGAACAGATCATCTCCATCTTATGTATTTACCAGGCATACAGAACATGGATTAAACACTCTCAATATACTGAAGAAAAACTCAGGCAAAATTTTCCTGTAATTGATATGGCTTGTCTAAACTTAGAAATTTAAGTTCTATTGAAGTGAAAAATGTTCTGTCATTGAAGCTTTATTAAAATGTACTAGACCCAGTTTTATTTCTGCCATTCACTACTTTAAATACACAGTGAATGTAAAACATTTGTGTTCTACAAATGACCTTGTACAGTCATAACAGAATTGTATGATGGAAACATTGAATATTTTTTTCAGTGTTGCCACAGACAATTCTTAACTGATAAAATAATGTTTCTATATGTGGCATGCATTGAACTGAATCTGTTGATGACATTCAATACGATGCTGCTGTCATGCTAGCTTCAAACCGAAAGCACTGGCTGGAGCAAAGTATCATGAGGTTTGAAGTTCAGATTGTAACATGAGAGACTTCCTGTTCTAGTTGCTGCTTCCCTTTTCTGGGTCTGGGGTGTTGGTCTTTGCTGAGCTGGCTGCTGGGTGCTTGGGTTGGGGGAACCGTTTTTATCACTGTCTTCTGCTGCTGTTTCTGCATTTTGCTGCATGTTTTCTTTAAACAGGCTAAGGTTATTGTACCTTGTATCATTTCCATAAAACTATTTATCTCAACCCAAAGGGGCTTTTTTGTGTTACTTTCCCTCCTGTGGTGGAGATGGGCTTGTGAGAGTGGGCTGTGTTAACCTAGGACAATATGTTTCTCCAAAATTCTGGTACTGTTATCTACCACCATGGGACATAAAAACTTCCTTAAACTAAAAATAATTAAGATATAGTGATGTATTATGATGTCATAGAAGCCTACAGGGTTTTTTTGTTTATTTGTTTGTTTTTTCTTTAGAACAACAAAAAGCAGTAAACTACCACTGATTTATTTCCCTATTCTGGTTTAATTTCTGGTCAATATCAACTCATATATTATTCCTTCAGTTGTCTCTATCTGGACCCTAGAGTTAAGAAGGACACCTGACAGCCAGAGGTTCCAGTATTGCACCTTTTCCAATATTGAACGTTAGGTCCTCCTTGTGGGCCTACTATGTAATATTCTGGCCCTGAGTAATGTGAGTCAATGGAAATTTTGCAGCTAAACTTCCCAAAATCCAATTTGCTATTTACTATTCCTGCTTTTTAACTCCTACAATTCTGTGGGTTTTTTTTAAATGCCCATGGCAGCCAAACGTTAGTGACAGAATATAAGGAACAGCAAACCCAAAATATAATTAGAAGTAAATATTGTGACTCAAAAGGATTAAAAAGTATATTAGGCAGAAAAAATGAAATTCACAGTAAGTTAGGCATGTTATAAACCTCTAGCCAAGTAAAAACAATCTGATTTTATATGAAAATGTTTTACTCAATTTCAGTCAAACGAGACGTCACTGAAGGTGTGCAGAGGGGACACCAGGCACTCATTTACCTCCTGGTTCACCTGCATCATTTTATGATGGCAAATGAGCTGTCAAATAAACTTTCCAGGCATACTAAATTCATCAGATAATCTCTATGACAAATGGTCTCAAAGAAAAACTCCACCATTTATGTCATGCAAACTGACATATTCAGAATTAATAAAGACAGCATTTCCTTTCTAGAGATCAGATGTGAAATAATGGCTTATTCCTGTTATTTAGTACGATTCTTGGTTAAATAACAACGGATGTCTCTGTTTCCTCACACATATAATTCAACCTAACTTTTTAGCTGTAAGACTTATAGATCGTATCTGAGATTAATAATTCTGGAAATTTAACTTTATTTTTAAAATCAGGAGAATTCTTTGTTTTTTCTTAGTTGTTTTTAATAATCTTGCCAGCCAGTTTTATTTTTTTTTTCCTGACTTTGAAGCAACAGTATCCTTACATGTGTTTCTTTAGCTGTGGAGTAGCAAACCACTCCATCTTAAAGCATACAAAGTTATTTATATTATGGGGTATAAATTTAAGAGATTAACTTAGTTAAATAGTTTGTACTATTTTACTACTGTGTTCCCTAACAAAACTTTTCATTTACTACTATAATAAAATAAAGTAAATACAGAATGAAATTTAGATAAAACAAATATAAACAGAAAAATGATTCATAAATCAAAAATCTTTCATCTTCAGCAACATAAAGTGTCAGGGTCTTTTTATGTCATACAACAATGTAATACAGCAATAAAACATTTATAACCTGAAGTGCAACATGATCATATTATTGTAGGTAAATTATTCAGGTTATCTCCCAGAAGTACTATGCAATCATGTATTATGTATACCTAACATATTGGATGGAGTTAAAATATTTCAGAGAATATCTTCACAAATGATCAGATACAAGCAAAACCAATTCTGACCATAAAACATGCTTGTCTTCATCCCGCATCCATACAAGATTTTGAAAGTCATTTAAAAAAACCCTAAAAGTTAAATAAAATAGTTCTCTTGTACAAATTAATTAAAAATATTAAATACAATTTTGAAATATTTCAAAGTTCTATTCACTAATTTCTCACAGACCTGAATGCAGATGACAAAGTTACGCTCTTTCTTTTCAAATGTTTCTGTCTCCATAAGAACACAAGAGAATTTATATGTTTCAGAATATCAGGAATTTGTTTTTCTTTTAAGATAACTTCAAACATCCCTCTTTTTTTTTAGTTACATAAGCAGAAAAGGAAAACATTAAGGAAGAGCTATGCGCATACTGAAACTAATAGATCGTTTCTTCTGACTTTTTAACAGCAGCATTTTACCTTATGCTTTTTATAAATTCCACAGTTGATTGAAAACATTACTTTTATCAGTACCATTTCTTCTGTGTTCACTAGAAACCGCCCAGTCAGCAGACAAAATGTATTTAAGAAGAAAATCTAGTAGTGTTTCTACTTTGCTATAGGAGAATGTAAATGTTTCATTAAAAAAAATAATTGTGTGACTGCAGTCAAGGAAATAATGATCATCCTCTTCCAAGATTTATACAGGTGAAGTAATACAGCAACACCAGGAACACATTTTCCTGAGTCCCCCCTTTCTTCATAGTCCCTATAGCGCAAGCCTCGCAAATGTCATCCACAAAAATGCCTTTGAACAGCAGGAAGAGTGGTGGTGGCACCAGCAGAAGACAGACGTGAAAAGGCACAACATTTCGAAGTGACTCATTTTCTATCACTGCTTTTTTATAACTACTAAACTTAGCTAGAATAAATAATAAACTAGGATGGAAGATGACAAAGATAAATAAAATTTATTAGTTTTTGCATTTAGTCATCTGAAAAATCTTATGATTGAACAGGAAACAGCAACATATTTTTTGGATTTGGCATGTATGACCTGAAATATGAAGCCACTTAATGAGCATTTATAGAAGCTGAGGATCCATTCCATAGCAAGTATTTCAATATAACTATATAATTCATTAATCTATTTCTATATATTTCTGTGACACTCCTCAGTGTTACAACTGTCATTATTTTGTAAACCCCAAAGAATATTAACCTTTTCTTTCATTTGAAAGGGTTGAGCTCCACCAACAAAACAAACAGACGAGAAGGAATAGCAGTAAGATAGTGTCACCTGTTATCAATATGAAAAAAAAATTAATTACCTAAACCCCACCCTCATAAACAACAACAAAAAGAACAAATCAAGACCTCTACAAAGCCCCTTTAAAAAAAAACAAAACAAAACAACAAAACACAAACAACAATAAACCAAAAAAAAACACTCCTCAAACCTCAAAAACATTAAGAGCATGCTCCTCCATAATGCATGCCTGCCAGTTATCAGGTAACAGATTAGCTGTTTTTTCCTGATTTTTTTAAAGCCTTTACTACTGCATTATTGAATTGAAAAGTCACACTTCTACAAGGTGCTCTATTCTGCTTTGCAGACATTAAAAGCAGTGTACAACTCGTGCTGAAATACTTCAAGGCCTAATAACTGGTACTGGAATATAAAGCTTACACACATAAGGTATTTCTTAACCTGACAATGAAGCTAAACTGGCATCCTGCTGTCTATAAAGCTAACAGCCATTCTGCTGTTAACCTTCACTTATCTGTGATCCCGTTGACTGACTGCCTACATGTATCATTCAGATACATGAAAGTTAAATTACTGGAATTGAAACTACTGCCATTTTTTTCAAATGTAAAGTTCTGAAACATTATACACACAAATTTATCTGAGTGTTAAATCAAATTCTTTGGTTTGCAGAGTGATGTTAGTTGCAGCTTTTCTTTTGCAGTTTATACTGCAACTCTAATAAAATACAAGATGTTACATACATCGTAGAAATTGGCACAGACAGCTGTCCTCAATCCGAAAAAATTCTGGTCTCAGCAGTCTGACAAGTAAATCACTTCTCACTGCTAGAAATGATAGCTTCATTAGGTCAAGGCTGAAGCTGCTGTTCCAGCACATGGAATAAGTATTGCACTTGTCTAGATTGTACCAGGCTTGAGTATACCTAAAAGACTTAAATTCTTGTCTTGCTGGCTACTTAGCCATCACAAACAAAACTCTGACTCTAGTCCCAAAAAGGAAGGATTCCTTGCTGCAAAATTGCGCATGTGTTTCAAAACGCCTATCTTCCCACACTCAGATTTATAAACACAGTGATGGGCTATTTATAGTTTACAAAATTTGCTCAGTCAATAGGATCTGAAACTATTTTGTACCCTTAACAGAACAATACGGGCAAGCCATACACAGGGATCACATCACACCCCACTGCAATGCATCCACTTTGGCTTTAAATGTTTTAACTGTAATGAACACAGTTAATGATTTGGAATATATATTGGAGAAGAAAATAATGACTTTGGAAACAGAGTTCTTGTTCCGAGTTGTAAAAGTGATAGCAAGTTTGATTCTAATTTAAGCTGTTCCTCATAGATTACTTTTTTCTGACTGAAAATTGCTATCTTGTAAACATTAGACCTCCAACTCTTAAAAATTTGCTGAAGCTGCTCTACAGACAAGTTTCCAACCATTAAGCAATTCCAAGGCTTTGCCCAATGGAAATGGCACACATAAACCAGCTGTGCAACAGTATAAAAAAATCATTGGTCCCAAAGGAGCAACAGAGAGAATTTTATTGCCAGGAGTGGGTGTCTGTTCTGGTTTTACTAACACTCAGTAATGTACGCATGAAATCACATGCAGCATGGTAGTTATGTGCTGTGAAAACAATGTTGTCTACCTCCTTCTGCTTGACAATTTATCCTGTGTTTGCTAGCAACTGCCTTCATGTCGAAGACAAAAACCTTCAGCAGAGGCAGGACTGGATGGGTTGGGCTCATTGTGTTTCTCTTACAGACTCTTTTAGTCTTGGAAAATGGCACAATACCTAACTACAGACCAACAAGATAATATATGACACGGAAATACCTAACATTGATCCCTCTAGTTAACTGCAGCCTGTTACTAGGAGTTCATTCTCATCATAAATGATAAAAAGGAAGAAAAGAAATAGCCTAAAAACTCACCCAAATGCAGCAAATTAAAGTTTTATTACTAAGTGTTGAATGTTTCTGATCAGTTGGGTTCAGCTATGCAGTGCCCATTTAATGTGAGAAAAGCAAAAGTAGTTTGTCATCCAAGGACTCATTAATGGGTCCTCTCCTGCTTGCAAGGAAAAATGAAACAGCTTGAAGAGGGCCAGACAAAATATGAAGATAAATGTGTTGTATCCTTGGGTATCAAACATGTTCTGCCAAGCATTTGCTAGCTTTATTTTGTTGTTATTGCAAACTGCTGACACTCAGCTGGATATGAAAAAGGAAGCATGCATAATATAAAACCCCTGAAAAATTAACTGGAATTTTTTTGTCAAAATAGCAGAAAGTTTTGACCAGTTTTAGCTGACAGTATCAATCTGTGAACCCATGTACAGAATTCTACTTCTAGGAAAGAACCCACACTCCTAGGTGCAGTATTCACTTCATCTTACAGCCACTATGCTCCAAGCAGTCAGGTATAATGGAATCTGCATTTCTTGTGATTTTGGAATAACATTTTAACATTTTATTCCCTATGAAGGGCCATTCCAGACAAACACACACAAATCCTTCTTCATTTCTTCATAAAACAGAAATAAAGAGAATAAAAAAATATCTCTGCTTAGGCTCTGAGTATTTCATCAATTATCTCAGCTGTGTTACTTTATTTCTTATTTACATATTAATGCCATAAATTAACAGGAGGCAGTGTAAAACAGCTAATAAGCCTTCACCTCATGTTTACAGTATAAAAGCATCAAAAGCTGCAGTAGATAAAACTTCAAAGCCCGACTAAATGAAGAATGGCAAGCTGAAAGGCTTGATGAAATACTCTTGCTTTCCTAGTTTTTCTTTTTTCATGACTGAAAAATTAAACTAATTTAGATAGTATGAAGCTTTATTTAGTGCAAAGTAAATGGAAATGACATACCTAAGAAGACTTAACATTATTTTGAATAAAACAAAAGCTTACTTTGCTCTTTCTACTTAGAGATCACATTTTTTGTATTTTCAAAAAATACAAGAAGTATAAAATGGTATTGTGGTAACTAGACAAAAAGTCTCCAAGTAATTACAGCACCAATGTTTTGAATGTTCTTCTTAACAGCTTAAAATATTTAGTGACAGAGACTTTGTGGTGCCATACTCCTCCCTAGATTCAGATTGCATATCATGTTGGTCCTCCTAAAAAGAAAAAACCAAAGCCAAATAATTTGCTATTCATTATAACTTAGAAGCCATTGGTAAAAGTTCAGCATCTTGTGTGAGAAACTGTCTTAAGAATTGCTGTCATGTTTCCTGATCAAAGAGTTTCTTTTTGAAGAGAACCTCATCTAAGTCTGAAAAAGATAATAATCTTCTCTTGGTCTTGGCACAATAGGAGAACTGAAACTGTGCAAGAATTAAGGCAAATTTCTGTCCACACTTCACATAAATGTCACACAGCCAGCAACCTTCCAAAGGTGATGTGCCAAATTCCCTTTCTCTTTTCCAAACTGGAGGTTAAATGTGCCTGTAGGAGCTCAGCAGGGGCCAGTAGATGCTGGCACTCAAAAAAATAAGCACCTCTGAGCAGCAGTTTCTTACCTCTCTGCCACACAGGGGCTGCCACTTTCCACTGAGCTCCAAAGTATTAATTAAATGCCCATATGACACTGTAACTATTACTGCTATAAGCACTGACTCAATAACATGGAGGTTAGATACCAATTGAAGCATCCTAGTATCACTCCCGACCACCACCTAGCAATGTCTTCATCTGTGTCACCTAGCGCTTCTATATGAACACAGCATCTTTACAATAACAACTGACAATAACATAGTCGGATGAGCCATTAAAGTAGCATGATTTTGGCTATGAAACTGATAGCTAACTCAACTCCTTGCTGTTCTTCTCTCAATTCGCTATTCTCTGCCCAGGGCTGAAGTTTAGATTTAGAAATTGTTATTTTGAGGGTTACAGAAGCTTTTTGAACAACACTGGCTATGTACTTCTTGCCATTATCAAATCCTGTTATTTTGATTTATTAGCTAAGAACACATAGAGGTACTACTGGATTCTGCAGTCCTTGCCACAGGGTCCTAAAAGTGCTCCCCACCTACATCAGACAGCTGTGAGAAGTCTTCAAGGAGAGCAAGTGCTTTAGCAAGTGCACAGAAAAAGAGGACTCTGGTATCTGACATTTCAAATGTCAGATATTTCAAAACCACAAGCTCTGAAACAAATCACTGCATCTGGGAGGCTATTCTGAAGAAATATCTCTATATAGTTATCCTGCTCTTATGCTGTTCCACTTTTCACTGCAGTCACATACTGGACTAAGGAGACCTTCCATATGACTTTACTATGGATATTCTTGTATTCATACCAATGCAGGTGTTTTGAACAACATATACTCCTGTGGCTAGCACACTCAGTAGGGGACAAACTGTTTGGAAAGCAATACAAATCTTGCCTGAAAATGTCACTCGCTAGCCAAAACTTCAGTGTTATCACATTTTTATGTAACTTCAATTAGAGTGGTTCCAAGCAGCATAGCTGGAAAATCTTTACAAACCCAGTAAAACAACTGACAATTATCTCAGTTTAAAATTAAGTTTGCAGCAGATTCAGCAACAAAGTGCTGTAACAGTGAGCTCAACACTGCTCGAAGTAACTGTATTTTTTATGTGACTGTAATGGTATGATATTTAAGTATAATAAATTCTTAAAATAATACTTCTTTTATACTTGAAAAGGTTTGTGGTCACAGCAGTAATGGAATAGCTATGCCAGCCAACCTTCTTACCACAAATGTGGTTACAGCATTAAATAATTAAGTCTAAGCATACTTTTATTCCATAAGTAATTAAACCTTCCATACCAGCACAGGTACTTGCGAGCCTCTGCAACTGCATCTACAAAAAGATTTTGTTTCTAGGACTGCCTATGGCCAAAGAGCAAGCTAAAATCTAGCACAGGAACCCAGAGATGGCAACTGCCTGTACTGCAAGATAAGTCTGTCTGCAAAAAGAGAAGGAAATGCATTCCTTAAACTATGTGTTACACCAATGTAAAGATTCTGTCATTACTAAACCAAAGAGAAGTCCTATCAGACACTACCTCTATCAGTAGAGTGAAGAGTGCTAGATCTCATTCTTTGGCACTGAAGTCAACTGAAACAGTCTGGCTATACCCCAATTATCGACTGCCTTTGAGGGAGGGTGACCACATCCAGACGATCTGTCTGCTGGGAATAGTTTCTGGCCTGTGCTCACTCCTACAGTATGCTTGAGAGTCATCGGGAAAATTTTGCTTTGTGTGGGTCAAAGGCACACCAGGGACAATGCCAGCAGCTTCACTGGATAGGGAATCCATTTCTATCTCCCCTATCCCCCAAGTACTATTTACTGATACAGAAATAATTTTCAGAGTTATTACTCAAACCCTTGCAAAACCAGGAATGGCAACAAAAATTCCTATAATATTTTGTGGATTGTCCAACATGCCTTTCTAACGAAGAGAAATATCCACTAAGCATTTATTCCCTTTTTATTCTTAAGCCTTTACAGTCAGTGCTAGCAAGGGGGAAGTTTTATTAAGAGAGCCCATGATTCTATCAAAACAGTGAGCTACAACTATTTAGATGCAGGCAACAAAGGATTTCAGTACTCTGCTAAACATATGGAACATATTTCTCATAAATAAAAGGAAAAATAAGAGAAACCCTCAGAATCACACATTGAAACCCCAGTTCCTTCATGATTCGTGTCAGGGTCATGTTGTCAGATACCAACCATGCGGAAAACGTTTAAAAGGAGATTTACTTGCTGAGCCCCCTTACTGATAAAAGAATAATGACATCTTTAACCTCTAATTCCATTGTTGACTTCAAACAAATCTCACACCATCTCTAAAGCTCATGGCAAAACCACCCAAAACCCCACCTGTTAAGAACCTTCTGCCACAAAAGTTGGCAGAACAGGTTGCACTCCACATGTGAGTAAGCAGAAGGTAAGCAGCAGACACAGCAAAGAAAAACCAACCTTTTGAGGATCGGAAGTGCTTGCTGGGTGCCGTGAAGCCTCTTGTCCCATGCACATTCACAGCTGCCACGCGGAACTGGTACCACCTGCTTGCTCGAATGTCCGGCAGTCGAACCCGCTCATCTGTAGTCTGGTGGGGAAAACGTCACATTCACTGTTCTGATACAGCTAATTGTGCTATCATCTCACGTGCAACACCAGTTAGTCAGATTGAATACATACTAGTATCAGCAGGCCATATGCAACCACCTCACTTGACTCTGAGCATCATTTTGCACTGTAAAGAATTTACAGCTGTGAACAAAATCATATAACCACCCAATTTCACAGTGCATTGCAGGTCTCTTCTGAAAAAAAACCCTAACCTTTAGAAAACTGGTGAAGTGTTAAATTCATAAAATTGGTTTTCCAGTTATCACAACCTTCACCAGTGTATGAGGCCTAGCTGTTCAGGTGTTGACATTTCAGGGAACTCATTGCCCCAGGGTCACACGACTGATTTATCCCATTCTCAGTTCTCAGAGATTGAGGTGTCCAAAATGGCTCCACAAAATCCAGCATTATGAGAAGCCACCTTTTCTGGTTCACCAGAAAAATGAAACCCTTAGGTAATGAATATAAGCCTTCTTCAGATTTTTGGCACTTATGTCAAAAAGACTCTCACAGCTTGAAATCTTCCACGCAGACTTTTCTCAGGTCATAAGACATGACCTTTTCTCCAACAACACCCACTGAGACTGATAGTGTCATGAGTTCAATTTCCAGCTTCTGTAAGGAGTGTCTTAACTGTTGAAATATGGGATAAGCATAGATGTACTTCGAACCCTTTCAGTAGATGCTTCATATGCTCTTATTCTGAGCCCTGCTTTCCCCTTCGTTTCCCCCTTTAAACTTTTCAAGAGATACCTTCTGCACTGTTTCTTATTTTTCCTAGAGAACAAAGTCCAGAATCATATTCAGCCTCCTGGTAACTGCTGAATCACTACCCAATATAGACATCGCATTTTTGCAGAACTCATCAGAGCTATGATTCTATGATTAGCACTTGTTTTGGATTTTATGTTTGCAATTACCTCTCAATTATCCAGTTTTCAATTTCTTTTAGGATGCCATGTTTATTGCCTTTTAATTCTTTAATAAAAATACACATGAGCCTGAACCAAATGTCCTGAATATATCTAAATATACTATACATACATTACTGATTATCATTACTGACCAAACATGTAAAGCTCATTAAGACTGTAGTAATATCAATTTATTTTTACAAGCTCTGTGTTCTATAACTTCAAAACCCCACCTTCCTTGTATAAGATTTAATACTACTTTCAATGACACCAAGTAGATCCCAAAAAAGGCACAGCTTAATTTCTGGTTTTTACTTCTCTTCTAATTGAAGAAAGCAGCAGCTGCTCTCCTAACTTGGCCAGAACTTGAGAAGTTGCTTCAGCTCTCCAGCAATGGATTTTTAGAGCATTGACAGATAAAACTTGTAGGTGTTGTCTTGTACTTAATCTTTACATTTGGTGACAAGCAAAATGTAGGGAAACAGATAACTTGTTTGTGTGTGCATGTAAAGGGAGCTTTTCTAAACCGCACTATTAATTGCACTCAGACTAGTAAGTGTTAAAAACTTTGAACCCCTTATGTATCGGTGCTGCTCAGAATCCTTCTTCATTCAGATCACTGTCTTTTCAAGCTTAAGCAAGTGCAACAGTGCTGATGTTTTCTCTGCCTCACCTTCTTTCCTTTTTTTAGCTTTTATGTTATGTTACTTGTAGAATGAATTATCTCATCCAATGAAGGGCTTCCCCTAAGGAAGAAAAAGCTACCTGAACCAAATTTTACTATTTTCATTAAATGGAACACTAAAATGTGATAGTTTTTTTTTCAGCATGCAGGCCCATGTATTCAAAAATTTACAGATAACACATGACAGTAAGCTAAAGTCCAAACTACTTTGGCAACCTTACATTTTTTAAAAATTCCAGAAGGAGCTAAATACTACTGAGATATATTACAATAATGGCAAATTGAATGTTTTTGTTTATTTACTTTAGTTTAATTAGTTCTCACTTCTTAAGTATGTTTAGAGCTCAGATTATAATATTCTGAGTCCTTTCCCTATCTTGTCTTACATTAATATAAGCTCACTAGATGCTATGCTCAGAAACAGAACTGTAGGTGTCTCAGAAACTGAATGTTTTAAAAAATATTAGTTGTTCACTGAGTTAAGACAATTCCAAGGTAAAGCAAGTCTGTCACAATCAAGCTAGCAGTAAATACTACCCCTTATTTGTTTTAATAAAGGAATAAACTAAAAACTAAACTTCACTGTTGTCTGACTATATGTATACACGTATATATTTGTGTGTGTGTATAGATACATAGACACATATATACTTGACATCCACTCACACAACAGAGATGTGTTCTGTCTGAAAATAACTGAGTTGGTATATTTAAATTAACTTCATTAATTAGCTTAACACCATTAAATATCTAAGTTTCCAAGGCAAACAGTAATACTGTTATTTTCAGAAAGCATTAGCACTAAACAGAATGGTAAGTTTGTTCTGCAGATATGCAGTATTCTCATGGGATAGTGTGGCAGGCCTTGCTTGGGTGGTTAAACCTTAAAAAAATGTATTATAAGAAATTTGGCACTTAGGATATTTTATATCACAGCTAACTAGGCTAACTAGTATCTTAGCTACCATAGTTTTTATATTAACTAATGGAAATTAGCCAAATTGTACATCAGCTATGTCAAGTTTTCTCAAAAACGTTTACTTCACTTCTTCTGAAGTGAAAAATAAAATTGTTTTCAATTTGATTGCTTTCTTTATATACTTGGAGAGTTAAATAACTAATCGTCATGGTAGGGCCAAACAGGCCCAGCACAAACCCAGACAGGTCCTGATGTGTCTAGACGTGGTCTCCCTCCCTCTCCCAGCTCCCTCCTGCAGGAGTCAGGGTAATGCGAGAAAAGGGACAGAAGGACATGTCTGGTAAACAAGTCTCCTCCTGGGGTAAGAGCACATGCACTGGCCACTACTTCTCCCAGACCCGGCCTATGTTTCTGCCTTTTATAGCCACAGCCTGGCACAGTGCCTTTTCATTGGGTAACTGTGTGCTGGCTTCTGTTGCCCTACTGGCCCAATTGGATCTTGGGCTAGTGATGAATACAGGCTGATTTGTATTCGCCCTGCCTTGCCTGCTTGGACCTGCCTTGATTTAATTTGCCTTGCCTGGACTGCCTTGCCTCAAGTTGCCCCGTCCAAAAACTGGGGTGAGCCATGAACCCTATGCACTGCAAGCTAGAGAAGCCACGAGACTTAGGATCCAAGCCTCGCTTCCCCTTGCAACTAGAATTCGAGTCGTGCCTCAGTTTACCCAGGAAGAGGCAGGAGCCCTTTGCAATAAACACATCGTAAACAGCCCACTGTCTTGCTGGAGCCAGAGCAGCCATCGAAGACCACGTGGCATTCCTGCCAGCAAACAGCTGTGCTTGGCGCACGAGAGCGCCCCAAAAAGCCTCAACGGCTAACACAGCAGCAGCACCCCCTACTTGGGGTAGAACCCTTCATGAGTAACTAATTCATGGCCTCCTTGGCTTAACAGTTCTTTGCGAGTCTCCCCCGCCTTGATCAAGTGACATTTTCACGCCCAGTAATTCTCTCTTTCTCTTACTCCTTCTGGTTTGCTTAAAATTGTTATATTGTCTGAATATTGTACACCGCCACTGTAAATATATATTCCAGCTGTACATCAAAACTATTTGATACTTTGGGGCAATTCTTGTATTAATAAAAAGCTACTAATATTTTTATTAATATTAATCTTTGCCATATTATTATAAATTAGTAAATTCTATAGCACTAATGTATTAGTAGACCAAGCCTTACTCCTTAAAAAGAAAGCATCAAAAAAGACATGATGACACAATACAAACTAACTTTTTCAAAATTATTTTTCAATAAAAATGTATGTGACATGAGAAATTGGTGACAAATTATGTCATATAAAGGCGATAAAAATCAGCAAGTTGTTTTTTTCTTTTTTAAGTAAAGACCTTAAAATCAATTTATTGAAAACTGCAGTCCCATTTCTTCATGGACAGACAATAATAATAGGATATAGGACAAGGAACTGCTAAAATACAATTAGATTTCTTACAATAAGATGCAAACAACAACTCTACATAATTATGCTATATATGAGCATAGGTATAGAGAAATTGAGGTCTTCATCCACAACCTTTTTGATCTGTGACTGCTTTTTACATGCTCTCTCACTTAAGTTGCAGAGCAATGAAAGAGTCAGCATTATCACCTCTGGACTGAGATGCCCTAAGAGTTCTCAGCCAAACAGCTGAGCTCTTCAGAGCTTTTGCCTATAATTAAGGTTTTATACTCCAATACTCTGGAATCATACAAGAATAACTCTCAGTTATACAGACAAGAAAAGCCCAGAGGCTGTGCACACAGTCACTTTAGTCAAACTGTATGTCCATCCTTGTTGCTGATATTACAAGATGGATTCTACTGCACGCAGCAACACTTAACAAATTTAACCACCTGGTGGGGATGTCTAAAACTACAAATACTATGGAGATGATACGTTACTCTATAAAGACAGAAATTCTCATTACTAGCACCGCTCAAGGGGGCCAAGCCTGTATGTCCCATAAGATATATACAGTTCACAATGCCAGTCAGGCATTCTGAAGATTGTTCTGAACTGATATCCCCACTGGGGTCCATCGTGCAATCAAACACACATCTCGTATGATGCAGAAGAGACAGCCAAGTTCTTAGAAAGATGTCAGTTGGAGGAGGCTTCTCCTGCCATAGTGATTAACTCAGCCCCTTCTCCCCACATGTAACAGACTTCTGGGAAAGGCAGCTGTCAGGGTTCTTGTCACTCTTGCGCAGGAATACATTTCTGAAACACTTTCCTGTACGTCTACTCCAAGACAGTAGAGGTTTATATATGCTCCATTATTGTGGAGCATGTACAGTCCATGCTTCCAGAAATGCGGATGAGGTCTGTTTCTCGCATAAGAAAAAAGCACAGTGATGTGCTGCCTTTGCAGTTTGGATCCGTAAGGCAGAAGAGTTGGGCTTCTAGTCTAGCACATATATTTGGAGCAATGACAGTGAAAAGTATTTTAGATCTCACTCATTTTTGCTACATGATACTTTTGTAGTAGCAAAGGCAGGAGGTATCTTGCTATATATGGAGACTACAGAATGCAGACCTGCAACGCAACTGAGAAATAATAAAAAAGTCACTGCAACTTCATCAAGTTTGGAGGTGGGCACATTCCATTGGGCTTGCAGAAGCATGGTTTACTGCCAGGCTCTGCTGCAGGTGACTTTTTCTGAACATATAGCCACAGCCCCCTGTAGCACCATGTTAAAGCTAAGAACTTACTTTTCTGCTTTCAGTTTCACAAGCTTGACAATATTTTAAGATAGCTTTTTCCTACACAATCTGAATTGAGAATGTACTGAAATTGTCACAGAATTTTAAACTCCCTAGTTTACTTTGTAGATGGTTCCATTTATGCTCTTTCCTTTTTTTCCTAGCTATAATGACATTTTGCAGGTCTTTCCAAAATCAGCATTTTACTTTTCTTGTCAGCAGGGATAAGGGTGAAGCAGTTAAGATAAACGATTGGAACTTTGCCATCCAGGTGGACTGTCAGCATGTTAAAAAACAGATTGAAGCTAGGAAGGAACTAAGTGAAAATTTATGCTCTGTTGGCTGCTTCTCATTAAGAAACATTTGCTCATGAATCTCACATTTTCAGTCTGGATTGCACTGAGTGATAAAAACATGACATCATAGGATTTTCTGAATTGCTAGGGTCACAGCTGAAAAAAATGCAACTTTATAAAGGTTTTTTTCACTCTTTGTCTTGTTTTTAAAATTAAATAGCCATGTCTGGACACTGCACTGAATCTCACTGACCTCAAAAGAGCTATGTCTCTTATGTGCTTCCTTCAATGGATTTTGGTGTCTAATTCCATATTTTTCAATAGATTTGTGGCTTTCATAGACTTTGGCATTCCCAGAACAGATCATGAGTATGCAATTACAAGAAAGTACCACTCTATTGGCCTGATGAAAATCAAGCCTCCAGCTAGTTCTATAGATTTTAACGTAGAGAGAGCAAACCTACAAAATACACTTATTTCAGAAACACAAACTTCTGAGTATTTTTAATTTTGATGAATGGAAAACCATTATTTCCTCCCTGATATATTTACATATTTTTTATGAAGTCACTTTCAATACATACCAAAACATTTGATGATTCTGTAACAGAACAACTAGAACTGAAAATACTGAAGTTCAGTACTCCTGAGTAAATCAAAAACACATTTAATTGAGCAGTGAAATAAGCCTTGGAGATCTGAGGATCCCTCTGCATGAGCCTCCCCACTTGTAAGTGATCAAAAGAGGACCTTTATGTCACGGTCTGGATGCTAAAAAGCCATATTGATTTAAAAAGAACTGACCTGTGCCACAGTTTGCCAGTTAGTAGCATCATCCTCACTTGGATGAATTCCTTGATTCCATCTCCTCTGAACAACATAGATCACAGGCTCAATGGAAATATTGAACTTCGAAGACCACTTCACCTCCAAGTCTCCTGACTGAAGTTCTACAAATTTTAATTCTTTTCGGGGTTTCAGTGGAACACCTGTAATAGGAACGTGCAAAAAAACCAGGAGTAATTTACAAGACACAATTAAACCACACATAGATGAAGAACACTGTTGGTCAGACAGAAGTTAAAAAGGGGGGAATGGATGGGTTGATGAGCATAGGATTTTCAAAAGTGCTCATAGCTGACCTACCTCTGCTAACAGTAATGTTTGTTTTAAAAAAAATTAAAAATCAAAACTGTTTCTTTATTTAATTTTAAAACTGAAAGAGCTGAAAGTTATAAGCTAGAACTGGTCTCACAGAAAACATTTTACAAATATGTGGTGATAACCTGGAGAGAGATCCATTTGATCTCAAGCAGAATCAGTTATAGCCAATGTTCCCTTTTTCCACCTAATTTGTCCTTAAACACATAATCCATTCCACTATTTCTCAATCCTTACCATTTGAAAGCCTTCTCACTATCTTGTTTAGTCTCCTCCACTGCATCTTAAACTCAATTCCGTTCTGTGAATGTTCCAGGATCTTAATATTCATGGATATTGGAGAACAGATTCTTTGTTTCATCTGTGGAGGAGCCTTTTATGTATTGCAAGACTGTTCTCACGCCTCCGAATGTTTTCTTCTTCAGTCTACTAACCACAGTGCACCCTATTTTCCTTTTAAATCATTGGGTTTAGACCTTTTATCATTCTTGCAGTTGTTTTTGGAAACTCTCCTGCTGGCCCACAGTCCTTCTCCACAGTAAAGCCTAAACTGAACTCAGTGTCTAAGCTCATACCAGTGTAGACCAGAGAAGTAGTGATATTTCACACCATTTACATCAGTAAAACACACTTAAGAAAGTTGTTTGTCTTCTCTATGGCAGCATGATCTTACTGACTCACATGAGATGTATTGTATGATGTATCACTCTGCACTCTTCCCTGAAGAACTAGAAAGGTAATTCCTGGACATTTTGGAATAAATATGCTATATCTAATATATATTGTCCAATTGTTACATTGCAAAGATAAAGATATCTTTCTAAAATTTTACAGTATATTCTCATTACAGAGTGACACTGAAGAAGAGTTATTTCTTTTGTTTCTAGTGCTGGTAAGATCACCTTTTTGAAAACATCTGCAATGTATTGAAGGAAAAAAAAAACAACTCTTGGAATTTGGCATATTTTGATTAAAACAAGAAATCAAATAAATGTTAGATGCATTTCTCCAGACAGACTTTAGGAACTCTTGTGTTTGAGTGCACAGCATTTTGTCACTTCAGGATATGTCACAAATAAAATTTCCTGAGTTGGCAAGGCTCATTGAGAGGGCCTTAAACTAGGTTTAAAGGGGGTGGATGACAAAACCAGTCTCTTCAGAGAGGAGACAAGAGGGAAGTAAACTAGAGACTGTGGTGAAATCAGCAGCACAGCTCAAGTGCACGTACACCAATGCACACAGTACAGGTAACAAGTAAGAGGAACTGGAAGCCTTGGTACTGGAAGCCAGGAACACTACGATGTAGTTGGCATTACAGAAATGTGGTGGGATGATTCACACGACTGGAGCACTGCACTGGATGGTTATAAGCTTTTTTAGGCAGGACAGGCGAGGGAGTAAAGGAGGAGGGGTGGCCCTGTATGTTAGGGAATCTCTCGACGCCATAGAACTTGAATTTGAGGATGAAAGGATTGAGTGCCTATGGGTTAAAATCAGACAGAAGGCTAACAAAACTGACATCCTGGGTGGAGTCTGTTATAGACCACCCAACCAGGATGAAGAGGTAGATGAAGTATTCTACAAGCAGCTGGAGGTCATCTCAAGATTGCCAGCCCTTGTTCTTGTGGGTGACTTCAACCTGCCAGATATGTGCTGGAAACTTAACAGGGCAGAGAGGAGGGAGACCAGAAGGTTCCTAGAGTGTATGGAGGACAGCTTCTTGACACAGCTGTTATGTGAGCCTATCAGGGGTGAGGCCCTGCTTGACCTGCTGTTCTCAAATAGAGAAGGGCTGGTGGGGGATGTGATGGTAGAAGGCTGTCTGGGGTGCAGTGATCATGAAATAGTGGAGTTTTCAATATGCAGGGAAACAAGGAGGAGGAACAACAAAACCCTTACTTTGGACTTCCGGAGGGCAGACTTCAGCTTATTTGAACAACTAACCCAGAGAGTACCTTGGGAAGCAGCCCTTAAGAACAAAAGGGTCTAGGATAGTTGGACCTACTTCAAAGAGGAACTCTTGAAGGCACAGGAACAGGCTGTCCCAATGTGCAAACGATGAGCCAACGGGGGAGGCGACCAGCCTGGATGGGCAAGCATCTCTTGAAGGAACTAAGGGAAAAAAAGAGGTTGTATCGCCTTTGGAAAGGGGGGTGGTAACTCGAGATACATTTAAGGATGTTGTTAGATCATGTAGGAGAAAAATTACAGAGGCAAAAGCCCAGTTAGAACTTAAACTGGCCACTGCTGTGAAAGACAATAAAAAGCATTTTTATAAATATATTAATGCCAAAAAGAGGGGCAAGAAGAAACTCCACTCTTTACTGGATGTCAAAGGGAATATTGTAACTAAAGCTGAGGAAAAGACAGAGGTACTAAATACCTTCTTGGCCTCAATTTTCAACAGTAAGACAGGAGGACTTCAGGATAACTGGCCTCCTGAACTAGTTGAACTAGAACAGTCCCCCTGAAGCCCATGAGGAAGCAGTTAGAGACTTGCTGAGCCACTTGGATACTCACAAGTCCATGGGACCAGATGGGATCCATCCAAGGGTACTGAGAGAGCAGGCAGATGAGCTGGCCAAGTCGCTCTCCATCATTTACCACCAGTCCTGGCTGACTGGAGAGGTCCCAGGTGACTGGAAACTGGCCAGTGTGATGCTCGTCCACAAGAAGGGCTGGATAGAGGAACTTGGAACCTGGAAACTACAGGTCTGTCAGCCTGAGCACAGTGCCAGGTGAGATTATGGAACAGATCATCTTGAGGGCAATCACAGTGCACCTGCAGGATGGCCAAGGGATCAGGCTCAGCCAACAGAGATTCAGGAGGGGCAGATCCTGCCTGACCAACCTGATCTCCTTCTATGACCAAGTGACCAGCCTGGTGGACGTGGGAAAGGCTGTGGATGTAGTCTACCTGGACTTCAGCAAGGCCTTTGACACCGTCCCCCACAGCAAACTCCTGGCCAAGCTGGCAGCCTGTGGCTTGGACAGCAGCACTCTGTGCTGGGTCAGGAACTGGCTGGAGGGCTGAGCCCAGAGAGTGGTGGTGAATGGTGCCACTGCCAGCTGGCAGCCTGTCACTAATGGTGTCCCCCAGGGATCAGTGTTCAGCCTGATCCTGTTAAATATCTTTACTGATGATCTGGATGAGGAGATAGAGTCTACTATTAGTAAGTTTGCAGATGACACCAAGTTGGGAGCAGGGGTTGATCTGTTGGAGGGTAGGAGGGCTCTCCAGAGGGACCTTGACAGGCTGGACAGATGGGCAGAGTCCAACAGGATGGCATTCAACAAGTCCAAGTGTCGGGTTCTGCATTTTGGCCACAACAACCCCATGCAGAGCTACAGGCTGGGGTCAGAGTGGCTGGAGAGCAGCCAGGCAGAGAGGGACCTGAGGGTACTGATTGACAGCCACCTGAACAGGAGCCACCAGTGTGCCCAGGTGGCCAAGAAGGCCAATGGCATCCTGGCCTGCATCAGGAATAGTGTGGCCAGCAGGAGCAAGGAAGTCATTGTGCCCCTGTACTTAGTTCTGGTTAGGCCACAACTTGAGTACTGTGTCCAGTTCTGGGCTCCTCAAATTAAGAAGGACTTTGAGATACTTGAACGTGTTCAGAGAAGGGCAACGAGGCTGGTGAGAGGTCTGGAGCCCTATGAGGAGAGGCTGAGGGAGCTGGGGGTGTTCAGCATGGAGAAGAGGAGCCTCAGGGGAGACCTTATTGCTCTCTACAACTACCTGAAAGGAGGTTGTATCTAGGTGGGCGTTGGTCTCTTCTCCCAGGAAACCAGCAACAGAACAAGAGGACATAACCTCAAGCTGCACCAGGGGAAGTTTAGGCTTGAGGTGAGGAGAAAGTTCTTCACAGAGAGAGTAATTGGCCAGTGGAATGTGCTGCCTAGGAAGGTGGTGGAGTCACCATCCCTGGAGGTGTTCAGAAAAAGATCGGATGTGGCACTTGGAGCCATGGTTTAGTTGTCAGGAGGTGTTAGGTATTAGGTAATAGGTTGGACTTGATAATATCTGAGGTTTTTTCCAACCTGGTTGATTCTGTGATTCTGTGACTCTATAAACCTCCTCAGCAAGTTACGGCATGCACTTTAGTTATTTTGTCATTTCAGGGGGTGTCCAGCTCTATGTGTTGGTTTGATAAATTATCTCCTACCCAGTCTGCCACAGATGACTGAATATCAAAATTTTGTTGGGTGAACAAGACACTTTCATATTTTAGGAAGTCTTCTCCTAAGTTTGATTATACCACTAGTTACAAGTAAATAAAAATGAACATGTAACTTGTGAAGAAACCTAAAATCAGCATTAGGAAAATCCAGTCCTTAAATCTATTAATCACAGCAGTATAAACTCTGGATATCCTTCAAGAGCCTGTAGTCTTAGTCTAATATAATGAAACATCACAGAGCATGTCAGTTTGGATTTCTGCATTTTAAAATCCTCCTTTAATGATGATGTATAATAACCCTGGAATTTGCATATTAAGAAAACTTCCATCTGCTTTGCATTAGGGGCAGTTGGATTCACTTGATTGCAAGTATCTCAGCCTCTCCAGCAATATGTAATTGCGTGCAGATGAAGCACAGCAGCACAAACAACAAGAGCACAGCACAAGTGCACTTTAAAATACTTTTGTAGAAGCAGCACCATTAATTTAATATCCAGATGTGTAGATCCAATTTCTCTTCAATGTGCTTCTCATTATTTAAATGGTCAGTCCTTTCATCGTGCTGGAACAAATTAGTCCTCTGAATTTTGCTGTGCTTAAATGCAATTGCTGTATGTGTGCTACACCAGGGCCCAGGAAAAATATCTCTAAAGCATCTTTCAAACTGCAGATATATCTCTATGCTGTGAAAAATAAGTACACATTGGTCCAACATAAGAATGTGTATCTTAAATGTCAGTTCCCCAGGAATTAAAACAATTACCATGAAAGGGTTTCAGACATTCATGGCATTAGTAAAACTGTAAACAAAATTCTTCAAAGACTCGGAGATGCACGCATTTAAAACTGAACAGTATTTTTTTACGCAAAACTATTTTAATCATGAAAAGTGTCTTTAAACTGTGGGTGAACCAGCTTTTCTATTACAATATTGTCATAACATCATACCCTTTAAACATCATAATCTTCTCTTCAGAATTTACCTTGCCCAGTTCTGCAGTTAATTCTGCTAACACTGATTGCTCCCTTACACATTTTAGGCAAAACTAGTTAGAGAGCACGAACTCTTAACTCAGAAGAGTCCTGGATGTTCACACAAGTATCATCTCATATGAAAGATTATCAATTGCTACACAGGAAAAAGGTGATAGGTAATTTTGTCAGCTGTCACCAGTTGAGTATAGAAAGAGATAGATGTGCTTGTTCTTATCTGGGGATCCATATGTGCATGCTAGACAAAGTAAACTTGATCACGAATTTTGCATCACTTTCTCTTCCTTCCTTTTTCTTCTACATTTATAAACTCTTCTATTTTGAGCAGAGATATGGCCCTCATTTCTATCTCTGAAGTACCAAATCTACTTTAGCCACTTACTGTTTTTTATAACATCATTATGTCCATATAGGTAAAAAAATAGGTAAGCCATGGAGAAGGAACTTCATTAGTCAAGTCCTTTACTAGTTGAAATGATGTAAAGAAGGTAGGTGAGGCAGATGACAGAAGAATAGGAGAGAATATTTTTATTTCCCTGTACTGAAGATACCAATGTGAAGACTAAGTAACTGGTTAGTAATACACTCAACAGAGATTATAAAACACATAGCAATAATGGACAGTTTGAAAATTATAGCAAAATCAAGTCAATAAACAATTAGGATAACAAGTAACTGGACTTGTTATATAAATCCAACATTTGCAGTGTATGACTTCAATGGCAGTGTCGTTATATTAATATTCTTTAAGAATTGGGCTTTAGCACTCAGTATTAGAGAGTAAATGCAGTTTGTATATACAGCAAATCAAATCAGTATATCTGATGTTGCACCTAATCTCCAGAGCCTAATCAAGACTAAAACTAAATCTAGACTCTTCAGTTGATTGAATCTAGACTCTTAGATTCAATCTGAGTTCATTTTCTAGTTGTGAGTGGTGTCAAAATGATAAGAATAAGTACTACACTTATTCACGAGACCTTAGTCATGCTTGCAGAGTTTGCTCTTCCTTTAGTGACAGGAAGGTCATTCACCCCTGGAGGAAATGAATAGCAAGCCTGCTCCATGGATGACAGCATTGCCTGCCATTCAAAATACTTTGAGTACCATCTTCATCGCTTTATGCTTACTCAACTTCTCTGACTTCTAGATCAAATTTTTACCATATATGTGAGTAAATAAGACAGTGCTTCTTGATGCTTCATCCTGTACACTCAAGGACAGTCAAAGCACATTATTTCTGACATCCATTCCCATTACTAGGAACACTCAAAAAGATGCATCAACATCAGTTAAAGCAATGAACTTAAAAATAAAATCACCATCTCTTCCTTGGATTTTACCATTTTTCAATGAACAGAGAAAAATAAGTCCGGATTCAGACTTAAGTGCAGAGATCTGCTGATTAGGCTTTCTACAGGAAAGCTATCAGATAAATAGCCGATTAATATTTATTTTTTAACACTGAAGTAAGGAGAATGGGTTTCAAACAAACTGTTCCAACTCTGGAAAAGAAGAAAATACCTTTTCTAAAAGGTCATTGTTCTGTGTTAGGAGCTTATTTAAATTCCAAATCTGTATCTAAAAAAATAATTTCGAAGTCTATATGTTCTTCCTGATGAACGTCAAGGCAAACTTTCTTTCACAGACTCTTGGGACTCAAATTAGAGGTTTTTCAATATGTTTGCCTTAGATTTAAATAACAAATTAATATGTGGACATTATAATCACAGGATCACAGGATGTTAAGGGTTGGAAGGGACCTCTGGAGATCATCAAGTCCAACCCCCCTTTTGGAGCAGAACCATAGAATCTAGCACAGGTTGCACAGGAATGCATCCAGATGGGTCTTGAACGTCTCTGGATAAGGAGACTCCACAACCTCTCTGGGGAGCCTGTTCCAGTGCTCTGTGACCCTCACGATGATGAAGTTCCTCTTCATGTTGAGGTGGAACCTCCTTTTCTGTAGTTTATATCCATTGCCCCTTGTCCTATCACAGGGTACGACTGAGAACAGCCTGTCCCCTCCCTCTTGACACCCAGCCCTCAGATATTTATAAACATTCATTAAATCCCCTCTCAGTCTTCTCTTCTCCAGATTAAAAAGCCCCAGGTCTCTCAGCCTCTCCTCATAGGGCACATGCTCCAGTCCCTTAATCATCCTCATAGCCGTCCGTTGGACTCTCTCCAGTAGATCCCTGTTGTTCACTATGTTTTCCTTCGGACATTAAGAATACCAATGTCAAATATACTGCATTGATTTGTACTTTTACTAGATTAACTCATGCTTTGTTTGGTAATCTTACCTGCTTGCCTTATAAACATAAAAGTTTTGTGATTGTTTATTTACCATTCTTTATTTATCATTACCTATTTATATTTTCTCTCTCATCTGCATCAAATTAAGTGAGATTTCACCTAAATTGACAAGTTTGTTCTGCTTAAGATGATTCATTATAGCCACATGTTTACATTCCACAAATTTCCAGACATAGGATTCATAAGAGGAAAAAATTCACAAACTTGAGCAACATTTTACTGCGGCTTTCCACAAGAGCCTATTCTTTTTTGTCACATCCATACAAACTCCTGTGAAATCAAAGCCCTGGTTTAATAAGGCTTGAAATTATTAACCCAGTATGAATACATATTAATAATCTCTACCTTTGTACAGATTTTTTGGAACTTGGCATGTATGACCACATCCATTGGAGCAGCATTTCTTCACTCCAGAACATTCATTATCAGATTCACAGCTTTCAACACAGGCAGCAGCGAAACCACTGGCCTTCTCAGGTGCTGGGCAGTCCCCTTGCTTCACAGACAGGATGTACTTCAGGAATTCACAGCTAGTTAGGCATTCATAATTCTTCTTGGGGAAAAGAGGCTAAAGAGAAAACAAAAAGAATTTTAGAAACATTTTCAATGGGAACACAATAAAAGAAGAAAAAGAAAGATAAAAGAACAGAAAAAGTTGTACAGGTTCCAGGACCTCCTAAAGAAAATTTAGATTTTGAGCTTTTCCAAGACTATCCCTGAAGACACATATATTTAAGCCACTTCTAAAAAAAAAAGGCATTCCAAGTATAGAATGATGAATTTCCCTCAAGTAAAACCACCATCTTCAATGGAATAAAATCGCTTATATCTGCCAGCTTTCCCCTGTTTTCCTTGCATTGGCCAGCTACAAATTTGCTTAATGACAGATTAAAAACATTCCCAAAACACAGGGGAAGCAATGGTCAGACATTCTTTTTTTTAATTTGACTATCCCACATTCATCCCTTTGTACTTCATAATACTTTACCACATTATCTGATGTAATGCCACTCTAGATAAATAAGTGAAATCTTGTTTCATTACAGTTTGAACTGAGTTGACTAAGAGAAGGTTTTGCAGCATCTTTATGTTCTTGCCAGCACATTAGTAATTTTAGAACTCTTCACAGAACTGGAATGTAACTTCTGATAAAATGATCAGTGAAAATACAGATTAAGCCTTAAATATATTGATTGAAGATCAAAGTAAATGCTACTTCTTCGAGAAATCAAGTCATAGATAAAGCATAGACATTTTATAGTACATACTGCTCAGAGCTTTGCAAGGTTCACTTGAAACTGTAGTAAAAATAACATCTAGCACCCTGGAGAGAACACTGTGTGTAACATAGGGATTTCATCTTTTGGATTTAGTGCTTTATTTAGCTTAGTGCAAAAACAGCTGAAGTGATTCCCTCAAAGTGATCAGTGGAACTGTAGATGGGCAATCCATGCAACTACGGTTATCTATAGCCTGCCTTTCCATCTCTGAGCAACCAAAAAGCTTCCACTCTGACAGAGCTGATTTACAGATTCTTAAACTTACACTAGAATTATAACCCACTCTCCATCCAATTATTCATGGAAATTCTCCAATTTCCTTCCATCATCAAATTATTTACTTGTTATTTTTACCGTTTCACAGACTACATGTCAGTTTATTCTCCAGAGTCACTGTGGTCCAAGAACATGCCACTATGTTACTTCCTCTCATCTTGTTCTGGAGAACAGTCCAGAATTTTTTAATCAGGCTTTTAAGGATGCATTTGAGTGTTACAGCTTAACAAGCTTAAAGGTTGCCAAAACGGGCAGTCCTTGTATCTCCTACTGTCCCCCACAATCCCTGGGCACACACTCCCGTTGTTATCCCCATTGGAATGCACCCAATCCTGTGGTTAGGCAGTTAAGAAACTACAATAGCAGGAAATTCAATATATGGCAAAAAGAGGAGTCAGGTAAACTGCCACCTTTTCTTCACACACAAAGTTCCTTTGACATTAGTACATTCATTCAGTCGACAGAGGTAACATACCAAACAGAGACCTTCAGAATACACAAAGCTAAATCGTTGCTACCAGAAGTTTTTACAGAATACAAAACGATTTAAAACACTCTCAAAGGAAAACAGCCTCATTTAATCCAATCAAACAATGTCTATGGAACATACATGAATCTGAGAGAAAGGAAAATGGCCCCATGCTTTCCTGTATGTGAAGCTAATTTCAAATCTTAAAACATCACAAATTTGCAGCTACTTAATTAAAAACTTTATAGCTCCCTGAGGCATAATAAGTCCTAAAGGCCTCTCCTCCTCACCCTATTTCACAGCTCATTTTTCAGTTAGCTGCTAAATGTGCTGCTCTTCATTATGGTCCTTTGAAGTTCTAAATTTAGCTTCAGCCACAAAACACTAATCAAAGAGGGATGCTCACTGTTTTCAACTACAATAGAACAGTGTTCTACAAATGTTTTCCTTTTAAACCAATTTTACATGTATTTTCACCCATATCTGGAAACATACAGACTGAGCAAGAACTGATATGTGAAAATGACCTAAACTAGATCCACTAAAACTCCTTTATTACACTACCCTTGAGTTTTGTATATGAGGAAACAGCAATTAATCTGGGTTAATTTTACAAGGATTGATTTCATGAGTACTTCTAGCTTTTTTTTCATGTAACTACATAGACTGGTAATCCCAACACACAGTTAAATCTTCCTATTTTTTTAAGTTTAAAGTAAAGCCTTTCCTAATCACTTTCATGGTGTTGCTCTTGTACTAGAAAAAAGGAGTGCCCATAGATCAATGTATGAATTAAGGTCACTTCTACCTTTTTATAGAAAAAGCTGGAAAGCTTCATAAATACACTTACAGACTTTAGAATAAAGTTGTATCTCTATATTGATTTAGTTATAATAAAGCAACTTTCTGTTGAGATGGCATTTCCATTTTGTACTAAAAAACACTTAACAACTGTATAGCTGACTTCCACGAACTGAGCAATGTTTATAATAATAATAATTTTTTTTTTTTTTGGTACTGATTTAAGTGATCTAAGTTTTATTTGCAAGGTTATTCTCAAAGACTTGTTCCTGAATAATTGTGTATTTTCATAGTAATCTTCTGAACTATGAGTCCACAATTTGGTTACTCCTGGAGAGATACACTTTTAGAAAAATCAGACTGAATTTCACATACAGGAAAGTCATCTTTTCTAGTTACCTTGCACCAAGATTTTCACACAATGATGTTTTATTTTTAAACAAACACATTCTTTCTTACACACAAAAGACAGAAGAGCATGTGGTAGAAATAGCATCTTACAGGAGAGATTTAACAGCATCTTCTGGGAGAAGCTATGTAAGCGTGGCTGAATCAAGTCTTAAATCTTCAAGCTGAAATAAATCACTTGGTTTTAAAAAAAAAAACAAACTCAAACTTAACACAGCTAAATTCTTATATGTACAGGCATTGAAATTAATGTGAATGCTGTAAAAATTCCATGTTCGTTAGTTGTCTCCTTGAAGTTAGTCATTTAAATAAGACAGCTAAAACAAAGTGTGAAAGGGTGCCCTTGGGCTGACATACCTCACAGAAGCTTTGGCAATGGTTTTTCTTCAGGTCCCAGGACTCTTTGCAGGGCTCCAGGCACTAGGAAGAATCAAGAGGCAGAGAAGTGTCAGGAAGTGAAATAAAAAAACCCACAAATGACCCCATTCCTTCTGCCTATAGGAAGTTAATAATAGGCTTCAAAAATACAGTTCTCTGGAGAATAAGATTGTGTCATTGAGTCATGGTGTTAGAGCAAGGTCATGCCAAGCAATGGTTACATTTCGAGAAATATTTTCAGTATTTCTTATTGCAGAAGGCAATTGCCTCACTTGTTTAAATGCCATCCTATTTTCCACTTTACTGAATGTAGGTCCTAATATAACACCGTGTCACCGGATCATAGAGACAATGTCCAAAGAGCTACACTGAAGTACAGAAAGTTAAATCTTCTCTTTGCTGACCAGCCTAAAGATTAGGCAGACACATTGCTCTCCCAAGCGAGAAACTATTCCATCAAGCTATGGAGTAAACTGAGCAGAGGTTTAACCGCTATTCCTATATAAATAGACAATGTTCACTGGTCTGTTAGCAAAACCACTTTATTTCAAGAACCGTACTACCATTTCTTCACCATCAGCCTCTACTGCAGTGGTTATACAGAGCTGAGATTCAAACTCTGTGAACCACCGTCAAGCTTCACAGTATAGTATAAATAAAAATCACATGATTAAGAGCATTTACTGCAGCTGAAACATGACTGTAGACTTGCAACCTTTCCTCTTTGTTAGACATATGATCTTAGAATATACTGACATTGTTGGGAGTTAGTAACACGTACTTCTGGTACCAGCAGAAAGAACTTATTTCACCAAAAAGACATGCAGCAGTTTGTGATGCAATTCTGCCACTCTGCTCTGGTGAGACCTCATCTGGAGAACTGTGTCCATCTATGGGGTCTCCAACACAAGAGCGACATATACCTGCTGGAGCACATCCAGAGGAGGGCCACAAAGATCATCAGAATGCTGGAACACATCTCCTGTGACGACAGGCTGAAAGAATTGGGGCTGTTCAGACTGGACATTTCAATATCAGGAAGGCTGAGGAGGGACTGTGTAGAACAGCTTGTTGTGATAGGACAAGGGTCAATGGTTTGAAAGTGAAGCAGGGTAGATTTACATTAGACATAATGAGGAAATTCTTTACAATGAGTGTGGTAAAATAGTGGAACAGGTTGTCCCGGGATGTGGTTGAGGCCCTGTCCCTGGAGACATTCAAGATCAGACTTGAAGCGGCCCTGATCTAGTAGGAGGTATTCCTGCTCACTGCAGGGGAGTCTGGACAAGATGATGTTTGAGGGTCCTTTCCAACTCAATGCAATCTGTGAAATTGTATAATTTGTTTCTCTTATACATTGTATTAGATTAGATCCATAGACATTTATGCTATTCAAAACAAAGCATGAATATATATAGACGTATCTCAGCTGTCAACCTGTATCATTAGCGTATTTTTAAAAATTAGTATTTTATAAGTTAAGCATTTTATTTACTAGCAAAAAAGCCTGAAAAAATATAATAAAACCATTAGTCACTGAGGTTGCATATTTCAGGATGAAAAACACCACTCAAATATTTTATTTATATATATTTTGGTATTTTCAGCTTCAATTTCTAGTTCTTTGAAATTCACATTGTGCTGTATACAGAGTTATTAGCATGGTACATTATAAAATGTCACTTGAAGTCAGTGAGTTTCATTAATTCCAGAGTGTTGTTCTTCCTGCGGTATGGTTATGCCACATTTGCACTCAATTCCACTGTCATGCCAATTTTACAACTCTTGTTTGACAGATTTAAGTCCCAAGTTACAGAGGTGTAAAGACTAAATGGTGTAATGACTACATGAGCAAGATTTTTACCACACAGGGACCATGACTTCCAAGGCTGTCAGCATTTCCATATTCTTGCCTTTTAATTCTTGCTTCACTGCTGCAGAGCCACACAGTGTATCTAAACCTTCATATCTATGATCTTGAGATGACAATATGACCAAGTTAATGCTGACTGAACTACCTTCCTTGGAGGCTCTACAGGAAAACAGCACTCTCTAGTAGTTTCAGGCTATGGCTAGAAAATCTTCCACAGCTCTTGAACAGAAAGTGGTTAGAATGTAAATAAATCACCACTGGATGTAAAAAGGAAAATAATGGTAAATTCTAAACAATCCTATTGGACAAATTACCAACATTAGCCAGTTCTGTAAACTATCTCTCTTTTTGGCTTCCTCGCTCTGGCTGGTGCTTCTGCTGGCTCTTTGCTGACCTTGTCTGCATTGCTTTATTTTGGCTAAGTACTAACAACACAACTCTCTGGCTTTTCTCTCTCTTCTAGTGTGTACAGGTGGGGGGTAGGGAACAGGGAGGGGGGAAGCTATTATTAGCCCCCTGTTTTTTGTCTAGGGGAATTCTTGTGTTTATAAATTGTAAATACCTGTAAATATTGTATATTTTGTACATATTCATTGCATTTCATTTTAGATTGTAGTTTTCCTTGCAAATACAGCTTCATTTGCTTCCAAGTGAGCTGGTCTGGCAATTTAATGTTGGGGAGAATTTTCAACCCACCACACACTCCTGGAAGGAAATCTCAGGATGCTGAATGCTTCAGAGGGTTTGTTCAAGGCATTTGTACCAGGACATTTTTACCTTCAAGTAGCCTTCAGCATTTGATACCTTGTCTGGTTGCCACTCTGTCTCAGTGATCACTCAGGACAGCCCAGGCTTCTTTTAGTTGAGCCCTAGCATCTCCCGCCATCACGGAAGACAGAGGAGGTGGGAGTCTCAACTCAGACACTTCAAAGGAAAGATGGACAAAATGAACAAGGGCTGAGCAGTATCCTGCAATTCAACTGCTCTCATAATACTCCAAGAAAAACAGATGATGTAGCAAGCCATAAGACCTCCATCATGAGCTTTACATGGTCTTATTAGAGTACATCCTCTAACCTATATGTAAACAAAAATAATCTTCCTACTGCAGCTGTATGAGGAGCCATCAGAGCATTTGGCTTAGCCTAGCAACATGGACTGCTAGCAGAAGCAGACTGCCTGGCATTAGTGGAGTTGTACCATTCTGTATGTTAGAGAAAAAAAGAAACGTTTCCAGAAACTTTGCACAAGAGATTGAGATTCTCCTCTCTCTCACTTTGCTATGACTATGCAGCAAACTGAGTCTACTGAGGAACAAACAATTTGCAGGGCATTGTGCAGTTTTGTAGCAAAACATTTCTCCTCTTATAACCTGTGATGGTTTTAAGACTGTCTTCTTAATTTTTCTCACAAAGTTCGAGCAGAAAAATATGCAAATAAATCACTATTGGGTGTAAGAAAGCAAAATAATGATTATTCTAAACACTTCCGTCGGAGAGATAGAAATGTTTAAGAACTATTACTCAAAACAAGCTTGGGGAGTTGGGCAGTCTGGGTCTCAGCTTGCTTGGCTTCTGTCTGCTGCTTCTTCTTTTCTGGTTGAAGATAACACACTGACCTTGACAAGCTAAGTCTAACAGCCTCTCTGCTTCTTGACTCTCTGCCTTCTTGACACTGCTTTCCAGGGAGGTCTGGGGGGATTCCTTCTGGATTGGGGGGGGGAGGCCCCTTGGGGAAGGCCCCTTGGGGGAAGCAAAGGGGGCTTGGTTGTCCTTTTCTGATGATTGTACATTATTGTAAATGTTGTGAATAGTGTATATTTGTACATATTCATTGCATTTCATCATAGATTGTAGTTTTGCTTGTAAATACAGCTTTCATTTGCTTCCAGACTGAGCTAGCCTGGTTATTGTCAGTGTGGGAGGGGGATTTCAGCTCTCACAACGTTACATAACTCTCCCTCTCTTTTAATCCCTCTAATCAAGACAAGGACTGAGTTGAAAATTCTCTCAAGAAACAGCAAAATCAGGCCTTACAAAGACTGAAGTAGCTGAAGGTTTTCTGACAGGTATTGTTCTGTGCTTCATAAAAATTAACATGAAACAGGTGACTCAGAACTAGTGGCAATAACATCTGTGTACTTAAATCCAGGTCTTCAGAGAACTGAAAAAGTGTGCACCTTAAAATTTGGATTAATTTTTAATAATTTCAATACAACTCCTCAAACACCTGGAATATTGCATCCAGTTCAAGAGGGAGAGGGATATACTTAAAAGAGTCCAATGGAGGCTATGAGGATGATTAAAGGACTGGAGCACGTGCCCTATGAGGAGAGGATGAGAGACCTGGGGCTTTTTAGTCTGGAGGAGACTGAAAGGGGATTTAATAAATGTTTATAAATATCTGTGGGTTGAGTGTCAAGAAGGAGGGGACAGGCTGTTCTCAGTCATACCCTGTGATAGGACAAGGGGCAGTGGATATAAACTACAGAAAAGGAGGTTCCACCTCAACATAAGGTGGAGGGTCACAGAGCACTGGAACAGGCTCCCCAGAGAGGTTGTGGAGTCTCCTTCTCTGGAGATGTTCAAGACCCACCTGAATGCATTCCTGAGCAACCTGTGCTAGATCCTATGGTTCTGCTCCAGCAGAGGGATGGGATTCAATGATTTCCAGAGGTCCCTTCCAACCTCTAACATCCTGTGATCCTGCAAACTCACAAAGCCCTTACTCAAAGCTCCCCCAGATGAACAGGAGTGACTTCACTGGTGTTTAGATTAGCCTTGATGGCTGAATGGAAAGCAGACAGCATTTCCCATCCATAAGAAGAGTTTCAAGGAAATACCTAAAATATCCATATGAAAAGTATTCCCACCCAGCAGGTAAACACATCCAAGTTTTCTGGATTAGTGAAAACTTGTGTGCCTGTATACTGAAATCCTCTATCCAGGATAAGAAGGAAACTAGGCCAAGCAGCAGATGGCATCTAGTTTTGGCTCTATTAATGTAATAAAAGAATACCATTACCACCCACCCACTTAAGCTTAGGTATGTAGATGACAGACCACTAGCAGGCAGCAGGGTAGTGGTGTGGGAAGCATCTTGGCAGTCCATTCAGCAGATGCTACTAGTCCCTTGGAACCACACCACTTATTGCCACCATGGCACTGCCATAAAAACTGGTCTGCTGCTAGGGCAGAAAGAGGTAAGAAACATAGCGCTGAACCAGTCACTATGTGCTGCTGGCACTCTTCAGAAGATGATAGGTGTTAATCACACTGGCCTTGCTAAACTGAATCCTCATAAAGCAAATGTGTTATCATCTCATGTAATTACAGCTGGAAATTCTTTCTTCAGAGTGCTGAAAAGTTATTTAGCAGTAAGCAACTGCAACAAAAGTCAGAAGCAGTGCTAACAGACAGCAGCCCAGCATTTGTCATCCTTCAGAATTTGTGTATGTGGGTACACACAAACACACATGTAAGTATAAATGCACATATTTGATGGTGCTATTCAGGCTGTATAAAATTAGGAATGAGGGGAAAGTACTGTTTTATTCAAGGTAAAAGTATTACCTTTGATTTAAAATATTTGGGTTTATAATTTTTCTCATTTTTTAAACATGTGAAGGACCCTCTTAGGGAAGTCTTTTTTGTTCTAATTCTTAAGCTATAAAGCTACTATGAGATTAGCATATGATGCATGCCATTTACACTAGTTCTTACAGGGATTTTCAAAATAATCCACCAATACTTGTGCTTAAATAATGCTCCCTTTGACCTCATTGGGAGAGAGGTACACCAATACAGCAGTTTTAATTGTCTAATGAATTGTAAAACATAACTGAAGTACTGAAATAAATATTTATTCAAATATTATATTTACATTAAAAAAATGAATGACATATTTATAATTATTTAAATAGCAAAAAAAAAAATATTTCAAAGTGAGTCCACCCACAGTATTTTGTCTAATGAGGATTCTTTCTTCACCTAAGTTACATGCAAACTGCTGTAAAAAGAATGGAATCAAAGTGTTACAGCTGGAATATATTCTTTGCATTACCATTCACTATTCCAGGTGCTCACAATGGCAAGGTCAGAAATTTATGATTTCTTTTTACAATATATTTAAGTGTCCTGATGTTCCAAGGTATTTAATTAAATGGAACTTGGTTAAAGAAAAAAAAAAAAAGGAAAACACCTTTCAGGGTACAGTCTCTTAAGAACCTGCCATATCATGAAGTACCTGAAAAACGTTCACTGTTAAGGCACACTTAAATATATATTTGATTGCACCCAAAGGAACCACAAGAAAAACGATTTTCAATCTGTGTACCTTATCACAGCGGTGGTAAACAAAATCCAAAGCATAACATGGTAGCAAGAGAGAAAGAAGTGATTTTTGAGATTGGTTTTATCTACATCTGTTGTTTATCAATAAGAATAGAAATTGTTACATTCTCTATCTCAAAAATTGCACCATGGGTTGCCTGAAAAATACAATTTTTGGTTTCAGAACAGTAAATACGTAGCTGAATATTTAGCCAGTACATATCAACTAATAGGATGCCAGCCTGGTACAACAATATTAGTTATTAGTAACATCATATCATAGAATATACCATCTTGTGAATGGTTTGAATAACTACTTTTCTTCTTTACTATACAAGTCATGAGATACAAGATGTATTTACTGAAACTATTTCTCATGATAAACCAGGAGATGCATTAGGAAGATTTAAAAAACTTTAGCACACAAAATTTATTAGTTCTACATTATATTTTCCCCAAATATCCACACACACAAAGATTAATCCTCATTCTCTTCCTGTAAGATGCTAGTGCACATTACTGGCTCATGCCCAGCTTCTCATCCACCACATCCCCAAGTCCTTTTCTTCAGGGCTGCTCTCATTTTCATCTTATCATTGATGAAGATGTTGAACAGCACTGGTCCCAGTACAGACCCTTGAGGGACACCACTTGTCACCCATCTCCATCTGGACATCAAGCTGTTGACCACTACCCTTTGTATACATTCATCCAACCTACTCCTTATCCAGTGGACAATCCACCCATCAAATCCGTTGCTCCAGCTGAGAGAGACAGCTGTTTCAGGGACTGTGTCAATGGCTTTACAAAAGTCCAGAGAGATGACATCTGTTGGTCTTCCCTTGTCCACTGATTTAGTCAAACCATTGTAGAAAGCCACTAGGTCTATTGACTTGGGAGGGGGATGACTGCCCAGAAGCAAGATTGTTCTCAAGACTGAGAAAAAGTTATTGAGTACCTCAGCCTTCTCCTCATCTGATGATACCAGCTCTCCATTTTCACTCATCAGAGGGGAAATACTTTCTTTAACCTTTCTTTGCTGGTTAATATGCCTGTAGAAGCCTTTTTTCTTATTTTTTGCATCCCTTGCCAGGTTGATCTCTAGTTGTGTCTTCCCAACCTCATCTCTACAATTGGATGGTGGCCCTATAATTCCAGGTTACCTGCCCTGCTTCCACTGTCTGTGCTGTTCCCTCTTGCCCTTTATTTTGATCAGTAGGTCTTTGTTCAGCCATGCTGGTCTCCTCCCATTCTTGCCTGATTTCTTACACAGAAATCAAGAGGTCTAAGGATAACATCCTTAAAAATCTGCTCCCTTGTCTTGAAGATCTTTTCCCATGGGGTCCTACTGGCTAACTCCCTAGGGAGCTGGAAGTTTGCCTTCATAACATTAGAGTCCCGATTCTGCTCTCTGCCTGTCCCATATCCCTTAGGACTGCAAATTCCACCAGTGCATGATCACTGTAGCACAGGCTATCCCCAATCTTGACACCATTGATGAGTTCACTTGCATTTGTGATCATCAGTAAGTATTTTTAAAAATTTGAAAGTTTAATAGGAACAACTGTTCCTATTAAAAATACTCTTTTATGTAAAAGAAGTTTCATGTGGCTACCTCAAGTTATAGCTCTTTTCACATTAAGGAGAATCTCATGAGAATTACACTAGTAATACTCTTGTAACTGAATAAGCAAATAGGTTAAATAACAGAAAATTCCCTGTCCATGTTGCCTGTTTTCTTTCCTGTAGGTCAGTGAGCATCATGATTTGGTGAAAAGAAGTGATTTTGTATTTGAGGATCAAGTCTTAATTAAATTAGTTACAGCTGGGGCTATTCTGTGACATTATCATGTACACTGGGAACCCAACTGATACAGTTTCAAAGTGCTGCTAATTGTAAAGCTGGTTTTGAATGAAAGCCAGGTCTTGGATTTTAAATGTTCACTGAAGAATATGCTACTTGGTTAGAATGATCTGGATCTTTAAAATCTCTTTTAGAAGCACATCTTAGTCTTTCTTGAAATGTGTTTTTTAATTCTATACTGATGACATCCTGACACGTGCTCTGATGAGGTAGACAACAAGGAACATGTTACTAATGTGGAATTTGTTATCATCAAGTACTCATTTATTCTAACTAATAAAAGTAAATATATGTATCTATATACACCCACATGCATACAAAAATAAAAAACCTTCAGTTGTAATCAATATTCAGACAGTGCATCCTTGGTGTAGGTCAGATATCCATTTTGCATTTTTCAGAAGTCAATTGCTCAGAAAAAAAACGTAACAACAAAATACCTTGGGCTGTCACTAAGGGAATGGAGTCTCTATTGGAGACATAGTTAGTTACCTTTACTATTCTTAGTGCTCTTTAATTGTAAGGTAAAACTGTGCAGCACAACTTCCAGGGTCCAACAAGAGGAAGTAGGGACAGATAGGGATAGGGAACAGCAACCACATGGCTACCATCACATTATACTATGTCACATCACACAAGAGTGTATCTGCAGTGGTTGGTATTAATCTGAGGCTAACACACCCCAATAAACTTTTCTGGTTAACTCATATGTGACTTTATCCAGGACAATTTGTCATTAAAGTACTAAGGGTTAATTTATGAGAATACAGCCATTTGTATGAGTTCTAACACCAGCACGTAAGAGGGAATAAAAGTCATCTAGCAGCAGTTTTTATCAACAGGAATGAGAATCATGTTTGGTATATTCCTTATAAAAAGACTAACAAAAGCTGCCTAACATACCATTAAATATGCAGCCAAGATTTGTTTTTATTAATTCTTACATAAATAGGATGATGTATACAACCTGCAAGTGAAATATGGAACTTATGACACACCATTTTTTTCAGCTAATCTTTCTTTGATTCTTCCTATTTTTCTCACTGTGTTTATATTTTAAGAAAAAAATGGTAAATCACATATTGCAAGTATATGCAAAACAAAAAACTACAAAGTACCTTATCTGGCACTTTAAACTGAAGTCTTAGAAGATATGAACAACCCATATTCACCTCAAAATGGTGTTAATACTGAAATACTTTTTAAAACTACATTTCAAAGCTAGCATAAAACAGCACTGATTCTGGTTTCACATCCAAGTAGCGTGCTCCCAATAAATGTAAACTGTTTCTGCAATTTTTTAGCAACTTGATATGCTGAAGGTCTTCAATATCCTAAGAAAATAAAGGAAGCTTTATAATCTAGGATCAGTATCGGTATTTCCTGGAACAGAGAAAGGGAAGGGGCTAGTCACAGTATATTGGTTAAGTCTGTGCAGATACAGGATAGCGCCACAGGCTTTGTTGCTAAAATGGAGGCTCAGTTTCAAAATTTAGATTAAAAAAAAAAAAAAAAAAAGCCGTTCTGACTTCACCATCCCTGAAAATCTACCATTTCAAACCTCCATACACTCCAACACCCTGCATTAGAGCACCAGAAAGACCAAGACCAAACCAAGAGCTTCTGGTCACATGTTCTGCAAGTCCATGTAACCTTGGTTATAAATTCCCAGAATTAAACAAAGTGAAAGCTACCAAAAAAGTTGTACATGTATTGAAGGTGAGAATCACTGAAGGTGTTGCAAATGAAGGAACTGTTCTCACATAAAATATTGTAAAGTAAATTATTTTAAAAAAAGAAGTCATATCATCACACTGTATCAGAAATGCAGCAGTTTAAACTATAATCCTTTTAAAGTGAAAATATCTTTTATCACTGACAGCTTGATATCTGTCTGTATGGCTCAGCTGTCTGGCATATCAAACTTTGCCAGCAGAAGCGTTTGTTTGAAAGGACAATCCTAGGATGCTTTACATGGTTTGATTCTTTCTTACCAAATCAAAATCATGGCCATCAATGTCAACAGAAAATTGGCTCCCAAACACCGTTTACATTCCTGACCGGTTCTTTTCAAAGTTTCTTTACAGGGTTTTGTACTAGCAGATGAAACTGGAACATGTACTTTCTTGCATTTTCCTGCCTCGTAGCCTAGAGATTAACAGTCACCAAAAAAACCCAAATTTCAGTTCTTACTCTGACCAGTTTTGAAACATGGAATTGAAATATCCTACTTCCAAATTGAATCCCCTAAAATAAAGTATTCAACGGAGACTTTTTCTCTCCTGTTGAAGCTGGTTTGTGCTATGTAAGTAATGAATTCTTCTCTAGGGGAGAGCCTTAGATATGAACCTCTCACCTTAAGCAGGGATGACCTAGCAGCACTTTCTGATCCTCCTGATACTGTTCTGAGGCTAAACTGCAACAGTTACTCTATCAACCAATGACCCATCCCCAGCAAAGAAGGGGAATCTGGAAAAGGAGGAAGACCCTCAGGCTGATTTAATGAAATAGACAAATTAACACCAATATCAGTACATTATACATAAAGTTATATTCTGCCCAGAAAAAGCACAGCAGTCACAACAGCCAAAAAAACAGCCTTCAAGATCAGGAAAGGGATGAGGAGCAACCAAAGCAGGAAACCCAAGCAGGAGGCTCCTTTCTCCTCAGCAAACTTCCTCCTTTACATTGATTATGATGGTCACAGTATGGGAAACACCTGTAGCCAACTCAAGTCAGCTGTCCTGGCTGACTCAGAACTAACAGCCTGCACCCTGTGGCTGGGTTGCGACTCTGCCCCAGAAAAAACAGAACAAAATGTTACGAAGTGCTTCCCTAATAGCCTTTCTGCTAATAGTGGTAATACCTTTAATTGCTTAGTGCCTTGCTCTTTCTTTCTGTGATATTCCTTATGTGTATAATTATCTGGTAGTGTAGCTACCATAGTAATGAATAATGAAATTAATTACCTGAATTAGAAACCAGCACTTTTTCTTCTCCAAATGTTCCTCCCTCAGGCTTTAGTCCCACGGTGCAGTTTACCAATAAACTAATTTGTCGTGTTTGCATCCATTCTATCAGTCTATCACAGATCAGTCTATGATTCTCTAATTCTAAGAAAAGAAGCCCATCTTACATTCTAAAATGTCTCTCATAATTTTTTTTCATTTCTTAGCAGTTGACTATTTCCTTTAGTACTTACATAATACTTTTAAAGTAAAAGTGAACATAAATATTTTGACATTTTATATATGCACATAATTTTAATTGAGAAAACATGATTCTTTTCATCTCAAACAGACAAGGGAAAGCCTCTTCAAGCTGGCACTTTCCCCTTGCAATCTGTTATGAGGCAGCTTCAGATAACCACACACAGTCTCATTATAAACACCATCTTGCCATGCAACTTGAAGTGCCTGTCAGAGCAGTGCTGTTCTCTCCAAGCAAAGTCAAGTTTTTATTGCTGTTTTATAAATCAGTTAAACTAATAACCTTTCTGATAACAGATGACTTTCCTTATACATCACCCTGCAAATTCACACATACATTTCTTAATGAAAGAGCCGCAACTAAATGTTCTTTTTGCTTGTATCCAGAACAGCACTATGGTTTTATAGACCACCTAACAATCAGAGAGGATGGAAAAAAAAGGGGGCCATCTTTGTCTAAATTGTTACTTTGTTTCTCTTCCCTGGCTTTCTATTTCCCTGCCAGCACTACCATCACCATCAGAAACGACATATTCCGCATTACTAAACAGCAAGAGCCATAGGGCTTTTCACTTCTAATTTCACGCTATAATAAAATGCAGTGGTTGTTTCACTGGGGGACCTGAAAAGCCTTCCTTTGTGAGGCTTGTTTGACGGTCAGGTTAAGTATCACTCTCTGGCAGCAAGCATCTGTGCATGCCTCTTCATGCGGTTATGGCAAAGGGGGAGGAAAAAGAACAGAAAAATTAAAAGGAGGTTGCCCTGAAAAAAATACTCATCCCCTACTCTGAAGCAAGAAATTCACATTCTATTGCTTGGCCTAAATATTTTTAAGTCTATCCATTGTTCACCTCACTGATTGACCAGTCAATCTAATAATAGTAAGTCTGTAAAGTTTTCAGTGTACTCAAAGTTACTTGTTGGTTTAATGAAACATTATTGACCTAAAGTAAAATGATGATACAAATTTATTTAGGTGAGAGGAAAGAAAAACAAAATACATCTAAAGAAAATAAATTAGCATTTTTATTAGTTTTAGAGTAAATGAATTCATGTTTTAAAAAAGTGAAGATGATTAGCAATAACAAACAAATACGGTGTTTTTGAAAAGTATCAGGATCATATTCAATAGAAATACTGCTTAGTTCTATAAAAACTGAAGTTAAAATTCCACTAATCTGAAGTACAACAGGAACAAAAAGACAAAATTTATCAAGGAAACTCTGAAAAGTGTTCTACATTTAGCTTTTCCCAAATACATTCGAACTACACAAAGAATGTTTTTCTGTTCTGTTTAGAATCCCTATTGTATCCATTGAAGCTTTTGTAGAAAGATAATGTGATTCCTTTCACAATAATCTCTTCATGTATTTTAACACAACCTACTGAAACACCAAAATATTCTAGCATTTTACATGATGATTCATAGAATAAGCACTGCTGTGTAATTTTTTTTAAAGTTATTTCACATATTATTTGAAAAAAAATTAAAACACCTTGGGATTTAAATAATAAAGTGTCTGAACATCTTATAATATTCAAACTAACCTAAAATAGTGATCTTCTTTCAAAGGAATTATTTCAAAAAGTATTAAATAAATGCCTCTTCTCCTACTATTTTTCAATGCATGTTACACATGGTAATTGGTAAGTACCTCTAACTGTTGTAATTTTAAGGTCTGGTTACATGATTGGTGTAAGCAAAATCTAAATCCATAATGCCACCAAATGAAGGGCAGTCCTGAACTTGGACTAGTGCTCCCTTGAATGTAAATGTGCCAAAACAGTCAGCCTAGAAAAAAAATTCATCATTTTTTATCCAAGTAAACTTCCCCATCCAGCTCACTCAGTAAGCTCACAGAAACTAGCTACCTGGGTTGAGGATGTGCGCAAAAAGGGAAGGAGAGAGGAGTCTGTAAACACCTCTTTAATTGAGAGCCTGCACTTAACAACAGCTTAAGCCAGTCATAAAACCAGTCTAAAAAAAGCCTAGTATTTTCCCTCCAAGGCTGAGTAATAAAAGTTAACATTATGGTGTTGAGAGGTAAGCAGGACAAACTGGCAGCTGAGTTAATAAATAAATAGTTCTGATTAAACTGTCACAGATCATAATAAATTGTTAAATCAGATGTCAAACTTGTGCTGCAAGAATCAAGATGAATATATTTTCCCTAGCAATAGTCTAGGCCAGACCACTGGCCATTTCTACTTCCAGGACAGAAGGGAAGGTGATTTGTCTATCCAGAGTGTCACAAGCTGCACCTCAGGAACACAATCTACTTTCAGCATTGTAGTAGTTTGCAGGCATCACTGCATTACTTCACTGTATAAAATTGGATTGTTAATTGGGCAAGCAAAATTCTTCTTAAATATGAAATTTAGCTGGCAGATATTATTCCTAAAGGAATTCTAGGATTGTGCCTGAATATGTAGTTTTTTCCTTTTTTTCACTTCAGTTGTGAGCTAAGTATTTTGATTAATTGGCTGCTGATTTCTAACATTAAAACATACTGATTCTTCCAGTCATAGACTAAAATACATAAAGGGAAATACTGATATTAATAAAGTGATCTATCATGGTGTGCAAATGTTAAGATGATGAAATAATCTTTAATGGCTAGACTCAGTGATCTTAAGGGTCCTTTCCAACCTAAATGGCTCTATGATTCTATGAAATGGCACTGAATTGTGATAAAGGTGATGTTGGAGCACAGCAAAAAAATGTAAAATGGAAATCTAGGATATGTAATGCTTTATCTAGTTTCCTGCCATTCATCTTAATGCGATTCTTGAGCAAGCTCTCAGAGGAATCAGAGTAAGATTATGGAAGCATGTTGGCATTAAGTCCCCAGAGAACAACTGTCTGAAAAGCAGCTCTTTGCACAGCACTCTCTATGCTGACAGATGAAATGGATAGCTTGCCTTTTTATGCAAATATATGCAAGGAATTGCACACCAGTTAATGAAGTATAGCAAACAGGTCACAACCAGAAGTCATAATTCCAGATTAAATCAGCACAAATTGCAGTGCCCACCAGTCTCAGGAACTGACTCCCTGTGATTGCTCAGGGGAATCCTGTATCTCATGGCTAGGCATGTCTAGATAAGAGTACCAGAATGCTTGATTTTTAATAGAAAGCATGTGCCTGCAAGCTGGTCTGTAGTCACTGGCATTGTAAATTGCAAAACCTGACAACCCTGAAAAATCTTCACTGAGGGCCCTGGTGTTGCAGCAGCTCTAACTGCATGTCACTTTTTACCACTCATCTCAATATAGAAGTCTAGGTTAGGCAGCAGTCGTAAGGTGGAAGGTTGGAGGACTCTGTGCAAAAGGAAGAAGAAAAAATGGCACCGGATGAGGGAAATAGAAAAGGAGGGTACAGGGGAAAAATAGTCCTGCAAAACTTTCCATGTGAAGTCATCTGTAAGGACCTGAATACATCCCTCAGGGTCTAATAATGTGTAATCAAATGCTGCAGCTTTTCATTCAGTCAGGAAGTCTCCAAATTTTCTGTTTCCTATATAGCCACCTCTTTCAATGAAACACTTGAGGAATTTTCCTGTACGAGTTAAACTCTCCTTCCAAAACCAAATGTCAAGAAAGAAGACACATAAGACGTTTGCCCATTCACAGGTATCTGTATCAAACATAATGCACAGTATGGCAACTATCCTCTATCTGCCAATCCTAAAAGGCATAAACTTTTTTCCTAGGTATCTGTCACACCTGCCGGTCCCACATGGATGACTCCAGGACTCCACAAAAGTTCAAATGGAACTAAGTACTCATGTGTAAATAACAACACAGCCCTTCTATGGGATTCAGGCATCTAAGGTGCACATTTACATGTGAGACAGGAACTGAGGTTACCATTACCTAACAGAGACCTAGTCAATACAGTCAAAAGCATATAGAGAACAACTCAGTGGACCAAATACAGGTGTCTCCCACAGGGTGAGGTAAGCAGTTCTCTAGAGGTTTCTGACTGCACTAATTTAATCACTATTGGCAACACAAAAAGCCTGGATATCTCCATCACATATAAATTCTATAAATCCAAAATTCAGGGGTCTGAATCTCACGTTCCACCACTTGTCAAAGTATTGTTGAGTCAATTAACATGGTAGAATTACTATATTGCATAACTATTTCTTAGCCCAAAACTGCAATATTCCAGAACATTTTTGAAAATAGAACACTTCTGTAACAAGTATTTCAGGCAGACATTTATAATCTTGTGGCTGTATTCTATTTTTTAAATGTAAGAGCACTCACTCATAAAAGCAGATAAAGAAGTACAAATGAAGGCACTTCTGAATGAGACATAAAATATAATCCATTTTGTTTCACCACCAGTCACTTTTGTTACATTACTCATTTTCACTCTTACAACCCAATCTGAATGTATGTAAATTTCAATTGCTGTAACATTTCAAATACATTTAAGTCTATGTTTGAAACCACCAAGGCACTATTTTTTTGTTTATTCAAAAAAATTGTGTCAGTCATTTTATATTTTCCAATTTCTTTGGGCAAGTCACTAAAGATTAATATGTAAGAACCTCAGGGTAATAATCCTGTATTTGTCTGAAAAATGCATCAACTGATGCTGTATAATAAAGAAAAATGCTCTTTTTTCCCTAACCTCCACAAGACAATTAGATTTTTTCTGCCACCACATGAAATTGCCACTGCCCAGCAGCAAAACTGCTAGCACACTGAAACTGTTCGCAGAATTTCTTGTAACATAAAATAGACATATAGTCTTTACTGTAAATGCCAATTGTTACAAATCAAAATCCACTCTTTTTTGGGAACAGCTCAAAATTTTTGTACTGCTTTTTATACACAACAGAATGAAGAATATTTTGGGATTTGACTATTAAAAACTTTTAATGATGTCTGGCTGTGGAGAAATAGAATACCTCTCTCCTGCATTTTACAATTACATGATGGAACAGCTGTAAAAGCTTGCCTGCATCTGACAAATGTATTCTTCAAGTATCCTAAAATTCACTTACACATTCACACAGAAACAACCTGTTTTATGGTTTAACCTCAGTGACTCAGTATCATAGGGCAATTTTTTTGCTTGAATTAACATGTGCAATGTTCATTAAAATCAATGGAAGCCACTCGTGCAACTAAGGAGACAGAGTTTGGCCCCAAGTATCTTAAGAATAATTTATGTATTTGGCACAATTTCTGGTACAACATGCAGACCAAGCCATTTACAGAAACAATCTTTCCATTCATTTTCTTAAAAAAAACATCAACAACAGCTGTCACAAATTGTTGTCCAAACACATCTTTCTCTTTTTAATTTTAATCTCTTAGACTAATATGTACCTACACTTTTAAAAGAGTGATTTCAAATTATGTCTTTTTCAGTTCTTTTATTCTGTTCTGCTTCTTCAGACATTAAAAAGTAGCTTGAAAAAAGTTATTCTTCTAAATCATAGCCATTACAGTTGATTCACTTTTTGCTCAGTCCCTTCACATATCCTTTTCTTGTTCAGTCTCCTTTTCTTACTGAAATCCCTCCCAGGCCTGAAGATGACAAACAAAGATTACTATATCCAGACACTTTAGATATAACAGCCTTTCCAGAAAAGGGGCATCACCACAGGCAAAGATGGACTTCATACACATTAGAAAATCTACACTTGAGTGTATCTCAAGATTTACTTTAGTTAATAAGACTTATGATAAGTACGAAACTATTATAATTTAGATGAGTATCATATAATGTGCTCTTAGAGGACACTGCCTATTGCAGTTAAATCAAAATATTCTGTGCCCTTTTATGCCATTACAATTGCATTACATTAAGCATTTGATAGAGGAGTATGAAAAAGCTCTGCTACTCCGATCTATACTGCTCTCTGAGCTGTTGATATAGTTTTACATTTTCTCCTCTCCCAGACCTGACAACAGCATAACAAAGGTATGGTGTCAAGATGCTTGAAGTTGTTTTTATTTTCAAAAATAGAAAAACAGTTCTAGCCAAAAATCATTAGAACTCAGTTCTTGAGAAATGTTACCATATCTCTTCAGGCACAAATCCAATCCAAGAAGTTAAAGAGAAAAAGCAGGCCACATCTGTAACACATTTTAAACTAATTTATTGCCACTCACTGTTCTCAAGTAACTGACTTGCCCTGCAAATACTGTAAGCTAAAGATTTCATTTAAGAGCTTTATTTAATTTGCTTCATGGATCGTTTTGGCACAATTAGCTATTTCCCACTGCAAAAGCAGAGCTAAATTTCACGTACTCCACAAACCTCTATGTAATATCTCAGAAGAAAGAGAGAATACTCTGAAGTTTGTTATTTGCTACATTAATAACCCAAACTGCATTAATAACCCAAGCTACCCCCAAGAAGGACAATCAATCACAATATTTGCTGTATGAGTCTCCAGAAACTGTTTCCTCCATAAAAACATTTTACTGATTTTTCTAAATTGCATACCACCTTAGAGTAGAAATGTAGCTTTAGAAGAATCGCCTTGACTACTATAATGCAATATACAGTAGACAGGGACATGAGACTGTTTGAAACAGTGATTTCAAAACATACAAAACCAGAGGCAGACTGAACAGCAGCGTCTACTTCCCAAGTTTACATAAGGAACACTTCATCAGTCCAAAACACTCACCATCCTCTCCCTACACATAAATAAGCTTGAGGGTCTGTATATCCTAAAGCTTTACAGGGTGTTTTTTGTTTTGTTCCAACCCTACACTCCTTACACCACCACCACCCCCCCACCCCCCCTCTGAATTATGCTAGTGGCTTACAAAAGCTTTATTCAACTTTATGCAGATGACACACAGTACAAGACCTGTAGTGGGCTTTACCTTCCAGTGCATTGCTTCTTGTAGAGCTATTCAAACCAAGCACAAATCGAGTGATACAAAACCAGAACAATAGTGTTTTCCAACTCATTGGATCTGGTTTGGAAATTAGAGACGGTGTCTTTACAAAGCAATCAGTGAGGGTTAAGTGAGAGACACATAAAAGTATTAGTCAACATGTAGCTGAGAAATAGTATCCTCCCTCACAAAGTTAAGTAGTTCAAGTGAGAGGAGATTCAAGCACTATTGACCTTTATAATGAGAGGGGGCCATCATTTTACAGACATGAGCAGGTGAATCACCAAATAACTACATGCATCTGTTCTGGTTCTGCCATCCTGCTCTGTCTGGGCTGTCCATTGCATTTAGTTTTGCACTTCTTCAACTGAAAAAGTGAATGTAGCTTTAGGCTGGCAGTGCTGAAAATTCTCCTTTGCTCATCTCCACACCACGAATTTTTTTGCTATCATGAGCTGATCTTGTTCACTGCAAAATCAGTATGAGGTAGTATAGAATAGAATCAAGAATCAAGAAGGTTGGAAGAGACCTCAAGGATCATCGAGTCCAACCTGTCACCCTACACCTCATGCCTATCTAAACCATGGCACCAAGTGCCACGTCCAATGCCCTCTTGAACACCTCCAGGGATGGTGACTCCACCACCTCCCTGGGCAGCACATTCCAATGGCCAACCACTCTCTCTGTGAAGAACTTTCTCCTCACCTCCAGCCTAAACTTCCCCTGGCGCAGCTTGAGACTGTGTCCTCTTGTTCTGCTGCTGGTTGCCTGGGAGAAGAGACCAAACCCCTCCTGGCTACAACCTCCCTTCAGGTAGTTGTAGACAGCAATGAGGTCTCCCCTGAGCCTTCTCTTCTCCAGGCTAAACAGTCCCAGCTCCCTCAGCCTCTCCTCATAGGGCTTGTGCTCAAGGCCTCTCACCAGCCTCGTTCCCTTCTCTGGACATGCTCCAGCAATTCAACATCTTTCCTAAACTGAGGGGCCCAGAACAAGTAACTGTGGGTAGAGAAGACTATCCTTTGCCACATTAATCAATATATAAAACAGCCTTATAGCCAGCCCACCTCAAAATGCAAAAAGCAGAAAGCTTATACACTTTTAGGCTGGACAATTCTATTTGCAGTCATATATTCTGACCTTCTTATTTCACTGTCAAACTGGCACAGGTGTAAAGGTGGTTGTTTTCCTAATCTCACATGCTCCCTGTAATGCATCAGGTTATGGGAGTTGAAGTATTTACCAAGTTTCAATTTCTGCAGTAAGTGTTCCCAGATCTCAGCCAAGCCATGAACTTTTCAAACTCTAGAATGTATCCTAACTACAAATTCTTTGCTCTGGATCTGCAAAAGACTATTGGGTACATGCAATTTTTTGCAGTGCCTGTTCTGGGGATTTACTATTTAAAAAGCTCAGGGGCTTCTCAAGTTCTTATTAGCAACATGAATAACCTAGTCTGTAGAAGAGAGAGAAATATTTCTTACGTGTCCTGAAACTGGTATTTTGGAAGATAGTAAAGATATAAATGAACAGATCTTTATCAAACCCTGAAAAGCTTAAAATGCAAGAAATTAAGATAAAATGTTGGCAGAATTAGTATTAATGAAAACTAACCAGAGAAAGGGTAAGGAATGGCATTCTGAAAACTGTATCATAAGATTTTTAAAACAAGAAGCCAATAAGGTGTCAAATCAAAGTCAACTAAAATCAGTGATAACTTTGCATTCACTTCAGCAGACTTTCAGTAGGACGAAGATTGCTTTAACTGAGTCTTGAAAGATAACCCATGATCATATGATCTACATTACGACAGATAGTTAAAAACTGAACATGTTGATCACAAGAGTCCTTTTTTACCCACTTATTTACCATCTCTGTAGTCTGAGTAAATATATCTTTTGCAGTAAGTTATCATTTTGTATATTTTCACCATTAACTTCTTAACTGAAAGGTTTGCGTTTTTCAAACATCTTTACATATTTCTGTTCGCTCAAGGCGTGAAACAGCTTATTTTGAAGAAAAGTTGCAGTTCTGTCTTACTATCTCCTTCCACTGTAACTCCTTTTACATTGCACCAATAAAAAAATTGGCAGATCATTTTTTCCACAGTGGAGTGCATTTTCAGTGTGATGTCAAAACATGAAACATTTTTAACTGTTTTCTGAACTTCAGCAATTTTATAACAATAAACTTTGTAGGCAGATGTTTACATTTTACTGTAAAAATGTCTCCAAAGTGGTGATTTTATCAATCAGTCCTAGAAGTTCTTGTCTGTCACTCTGAAAGATCATCCAAATTATTGTACAGGATTTTACAGGAAAACCTGTCTCCTGAAGCTCTTCTACAACACAGAAGACATTAATTTCTACTCAGCCTTGCAACTGTACTAGTTTTGTAGAGGTTTTTATCACCTCCAAAAACACCCTGTCTAATTACTAACCTTGTGTGTTAAGCTTGATAGCAACTTCATTAGCACAGCTAATACAACACATAGGTGTTGTATTCACACATTTATAATAATTGTTCAGAGAAAATGTTTCCAGCTCAAACTAAAGTTCTTCATTGCTAAAGAGGATCTAAATTAGCATTCACAGCCTGCATTTCTGTAACAAGAGGCTTTCAAGCTGAAAATAATTTGTAATTCAAAAAGGATTTGGTCAATAGATTCTGCACACACAAAACATGTTTGGCACTTAAAAATTCTAAGACCTGTTGAGAGTTTAACTTATGAGTTTACATTTTCTTGTTTCCTGCTATTTTTCAGTGAAACATTACAAAATGGGTGTATGAATTGATAAAAACTGGAATTATTCCCAGACATTCAATTTAGAGTAGGTTTATTGCTAATATGTGCTGAAATTTTAATCTGTGTTTACAACAGTTCTTTTCTTTAACTCCAAATGATGTAATGTCCTTATGGTTTAATAAGCAGAAAAAGATTTTAAGAAAAATAGCCTTTTATGTAAATGGAAACACACTGGCCTTGTCTTCAAAATGTTTGCCTGTACATATGTACGGATTTTAAGTATAGCTGCAGCAATATGTTTACTCAAAAAAAAGATGTAGAAAAAAATCAGGCTGATTTACTGATAATTAAAGTTTTGTGCAACATCTAGCACTGAATGTGCAAAAATGACAAGCAATTACATTTTAATGAGAATATATGGTATGTAAGAAGTCAGGACTTTTTTTTTTAATTAACAGTAATTTCCTATTACAAAAATAGAAGAAGCACATATACAACAGTTTATTTTTTTTTGCCCATATTTAGTTTTCTTTGGAATTCTAAAATATTTAGACATGATAAGATGGAAGTAATAGGTGGCATTAGTATTTCTGCACTGCACCACACTTTTTTTATAAGAGTGCTGAAGAAATTTCTGAAATAGCTCTCACAGAAGTTTAAATGTGATTTTCCCTCTGAGGTCTGTTCATGATTTGGGCAATATATGCCTTCCCTTCATTTGCACAGGAGAAGAAGAAAAGGGAAGAACAAAATATCAGACCTGTCAAGTCTCCTATGGCAAAAAGAGATGCTCACCATTTGGGCCTTCCCCTTAAATCCTCTTTGTCTCTCCTTTTTTCCCTTCAAGTGTACTCCTCTAGCTTGATCTGACATCCCTGCAGCACAATGCCGCTACCTATAACTTGTGAAAATTTATGTGGCCACTTACCCTGCAATATGGATGTCCTTTTAGCAAGCTATCTAATGTTTTAAGGCAATAAACCATGCCACAGCAAGCAAAATATATACCTAGACACAGAAATGCTAATGTCTACCTGCAATGACACTGTATTCTTAGAGAAGAGCATTGACTCCACATGGGGAACAAGACTCCAGAAGACTAGAGGAAGGTTGTATTCTGTATTGTTCCCAGATAAAGTATTTTCCCTGAATAGCAGAAATGTTCCAAAGAAATTTCTGATCATGTTGAAACAGATCCAAGTATTATCTCATCTGTGAGAACAAATTAATATAATGTCCTAGTTCAATGAGGATTTGGGACACAGTAAGAACTTCTTCCTGAAACTTTTAAGCTGTAACTGTACTTCACAACTACAGCAGGGTTTTTGTGCATCAGGGGGCACATAGGTTTCACCTCTCTTTTTATTCATGTTTGTTTGTCACCTTGCATATATTTGTTATATAGGCTACCAATGATTTGATAATTTAGTGTACTGAGTAAAAAATTAATTTTAGTAAAAATTCTTTGAGCGTGAAACATTTATAACAATTTAGCTTCTTATTTTCTGAGCTATACAATATATTTTGTGTTATCATGATTTTAGGAGACATGCCATCTAGAAAAAAACATACATCAAAGCCTTGGAAGATAACTTTTTAGGTTATTTTGTTATGCAACCATCCTTCTATGGCAGCCCTAAAAGCAAAAGAGTGCCACTGATGGCTTCTGATGGCAATTTTTTCCTTATTGTAGTTGCAAGACACATTAGAACAATTGATAGCTTAATGAATGTCCAGCCAGACCTGTATTTCTTTTGAATAAAATTAGAAGTATGATCATTATGGGTTTATCCAAATGTTTGCTCCATCCCCACAGCCCACACGTGCAAGAAATGTTGATATGATTGTTTCCCACACTCAGCTAATATGCTAGATGATTTGGTATGAAATTATTCCATCAGAATATGAAATTAAATTTGTGTCACACTCACCCTGTCATTCTTTTTTCTCTTACGTATGATTTAAATAAGAAAACAAAAGCCATTGTTTAATTGAAGCTGAAAAAAAATTACAAAAGAGCAACATAAAAAGCATAAAACTTCTAGCCTCACAGAATAAGAGAAGGTAAAGCATTTGATTTCCTATGAGCCAGATAATTATCTTTTATATTCTGAGTCACAGTATAGAAAATAAATATCACATTTTTTTAACTTTTTACAGCTCTGTCATCAGGCTTCAAGCACCATCAATAAAAAGACCGAGATGATTTGCACAGCAGTATGTGACAGCTTTAGCCCAAGAAAGAGAGAATAAGTGGGTAGAGGCAGGGATGAGACATGACTTGTTAGTTTTGCTTCTGCATATAAACACGGAGAAATACTAGTGTGATGGATAAATGCATTAGTTTGGTGTCTCTAAATCTTTTTGGAGGTTCATTTGTGACTATGCTGTGTTGACAGACATGTCATGAATGGTATTGCTTTTGCAGCAGCAAACTGAGAGCTAATGAGGGTTTTGGTTACTCTACCACCCTCATACTAGCTACCTACTCCTGAGAAGAGACTAGAAAAGGACACATGTTCAGTGCTCATCTTCTCTACTTGACAAAGTTTATGATTTCTGTTGATAAAGAAGATGAAACTAGAATTCATCTCTCTCCCCATCTAACTTCTTTCTTCATGTCTTTGGGACAAGCATTGAGACGCTGCTCTCTAAACCATTTGGTCTACTCTAACACTAGCTCTGAAAGCTCATCAGCATGAACCTGCTTATACGTAGTACCAAAGTGTAGTGGTTAGATGCAAATGTCTTTATATAAGAAATTTATATAACAAAATAAGATTTCTGATTAAGGATTGACAATATAATTTAATTTCAGTTCTTAAGTACCTCATAGCATTGCAGATATCTTTTACTAGATTGTATGTTAGCTCTGCATGCAATATTTGCTTCAATAAGAAATTCTAAGTCCGACTTCAAAATTTAATACATACATATATATAATAAACCTTGCGGTTAACTCTGTGTAGTAACTTCTGAACATTTCTGGAAAGACCAAACTGCGCCTAGTAGAGAGTTAAGACTTAAATGGAGGTGCAAGAAGCAGAGAAAATACTACACAGGCCACCTATTTGCTCCTTATTTTCCTGCTCCGTTACAGCAACTGTTATCAGAAGACATTACAACAGTACACTCCTAAGAGTTTAGTCCCTACTGCCAGCCATGTGGGAGTTTACTACAACCAACAGAGTAAATACTCATGACAGACCAGTATACTAATAAAGTTAAAATATTTCATCAACCAGTATTATCTTTAGAGGGCACTAATTTAAAATGATCTATTAGTTTCTGGTGTGTAAGAAGAATCAAACTTTTTATCTAATTATCTGTGGTACTGGAAATAAGGAGCCAAAGTATGGTAGAATTATTTCATACCTATTAGTTATCATCCGAAAGAAATTAAAATTATCAGAATTAATCAAAAATGGAAGTCTAGCCAAAGGGAACATGTATTTCATTATGACACATTGATTATTCCATAAATATCGCAGTAAAGCTTCTACTTCGGCAAAGCCATTTGTACCAATACAGTATAACACTTCTACTTATCACAAAGAAATGTAATCAACAAATAGTTATAACTAGAACAATCTGTGAAAAGGCTTTCTGATTTTTTTGGTAGATTTTTTTGGTGTATTCACTACTCTCTTGTGCTGAGATCAGATGTCATGAAAAATTATTATAAAATTCAGTGGTATTATCCAAGCAGACACTAGTCACCAGGTACCCTACATGGCTGCATAGGTATCCTTAAAAATAAGTTCTCAATGTTTTTCTTAGCTGGGAAAAAGAGGAGCAATATAAAACTAAGACTAATATTTAACAACAAAGCAAGCTGCCATCACCCCCAGTTGCCCTCGGTTGCTATTCTGTTGATGTGTCCTGTGCTCATACTTCTTTCTTCCTCACAATTCATTGCCGATTTACATAAAATCATAACACTCAGATTTGAGTTGGTGCAGATACTTAGCAAAGACATGAGACAGCAAATGTTTCCTGTATTCCCTGAAATATTTCACTGTACAAAGACAGATGCAGGAGACAAGTAATATTTTAATTTCAAACGTTATTACAGTCTTCTCCGAAAGAATTGCAATTCTTAGAAAAAGCCATGTATTTAAAGCCAAACTTACAGAATTATTTTTCAGTACAACAGCAGACCTAGTGGCATCTATGTGATTTATTAACCCTGAAAAAACCACCTCCAGCAAAGTCCATGGGAAGTAAATACCATTCCATTTTACAGATGGGGAAGTTAGAGAAGAGCAAGACCATAGAATTTGCCAAGACTACAAGTATATCAATGATGAGAACACGTCTCTCAACTCTATCTAAATCAAAATAACCTTTCTCCCAATTTGAGTTACAATTGCCTGTAAGAAATTTACTACTCAAAATCACTTTCTATCCCTGATAGACAGCATAGGAATTCAAATCCTTAAGTATTATGTTCACATTTTGCTGTGACAATCCCCATATCCCACGTTTTGCCTTCTGTTGTGCTCATTTCACAGCAGGGAATACAGCACTCTGAGATTTATTCAGGCAGGTGATTCTGTGACTTCTTCCAGTCAAAATGAGGCAGGTTAGCAAAAACAGTAACTTCATCCAGCTTCACTTGTTTTGACTGAAGCAGGTTAAGATATGCTTTCTGGAGTATCAGAGTGAAGCAGCAGTTAGGGATACTATGGAAAGGGAAGATGTGATAAACAGCTGGGGACTATAACCTCTTCAGTGGTACCATGACAACCAAAAGAAGTGTAATAAACAAACTGGAGTATGCATCACAACTTGAAGGAAATACATCTACCATGCTAGCCAGAGAATTTACCCAGTTAGCACTGCACAAATCTAAACACTGAACAATTGGTAAATGAATGCTCACAGTGACAAAGCCGAACCAACTGAACTTGAGGAACAGTAAAAGTAGAGAGCCTGAAGGTGAACTACAAGACTCAAAGGAAAGGAGAAAAAGAGGTTGATATAATTCTGATTCACTGGCTTACAGTAGTCTGATTTCTCACTTTCATCAGATAAGAGTGAATGCAAATAAAAAAAAAACAGTGAAACTATTCGGCCAGTTAGCTGTTGTCTTGAAGTAAACATTGGTATAACTCTATCTAATGGTAACAACATAACTGAATTTAGAATAGTATTTTTTCCTCTGTATTTCTCTCACAGTTGTGAATTACACAGGAAGTACAAGCTGCATCTCCCTTGTGAATAAAGTTAGTTGCAATTATAAAGTGATGAAATAACCATCTGTCCCAGCCACAATACTCCTCAGTGATGAAGATTGCTTTAAACTAAGCAATGATGCTTTCTTGAAGCTAAAGAGACAGCCTGTACAAAACTAAAATTAGCACATATCCCTCGCCAATGTGTTTTATCTGCTCCTTTTAAAAAATCCAGATCAACTTGAATATAAATTAAAAGCTGATTCTCTTCTTTCTCCATTTTAAAACAAAATATGCATTTCAAAGGAAATAGAGACATTTCTAATGGGTAATGAAGACAGTTATCTGACAACTTTTCCTTTTGTGTTTCATGTTTATTGCCCCCTTTCAATTTTGCATCTTAAAACAACTGGCTTAGCTGTTCAGAAACATATTTCCACAAAAGCACATATTGCAAAAAAACAGAGGGACTAATTTTTTCTTAGTATATTACTTCATGATGATATCTGTATCTATGACAAGAATGGGTGAAGTTGGACACACTCTGTGGGATCTTCTAGTCCAACCCTCTCTGGCTCAAACTAGAGTCCACTAAAGCAGCTGCTCAATACCTACACAGAGAGAAAAGGTTGCTGTTATCATATACGTTTTTATACTACAGTGGCAGGCTTATGCTCTGATTACAGTAGGATCTTACATAACTATACAGACAAAAGCTCTGTAAGAAGAATAAAGGTAATTACAATTACCAATACACCCAGCTTTCTCAGGATAAATATTTCATTATAATCTTCTGAACAGAAACGTTACTACAGAAATTAAATGATACTGTCATAACAAAGTACATAACTTCAGGGTATGCTTCAGTGTGGCTATGCTTAGGTAAAGGAACTATTTGAAAAAACACTTTCAGACATGAACTAGATACTTAATTAAAAGATAACTAAAGATGTATTAAGAGTCTAGTAATGTTTGCCTGTAATTTCAGCCTAACTACACATAACACTCACCAACAGATAGTTGTATTCTACAAATATTAGATAGATATTTGTATTCTACAAATAGTGAACTTTATTATTATCCCAGTATTGTAGACAGACATAGCCCTTCAGTAAGACACAGTCGACAGCAGATGCAGATAGACATTTCATCTAGACGTTCTTGAAAACAGGATTATAGGTTCTAGGAACTCAGGTTCTAATCATCTGTAAAAGATTTCTGTACCACTGTTTAACTTCAGAGTTGCCCAACTTCAGTGCTGTTTCTTACCATGCTGACACTTTCAGTGCAAATTGCACTGACTTCTTTGGGGATTGGATTTTAACAGAAAAAACATAAAAAAAGAAAGCATGTACAAGTGTCTATAAATTGGGGGCCATGTGGAGAAATTTATGATGGGCAATCACAAATCTCTAACAGATTTCTCACTGCCCCATTCTCTTTTTAAATGCCTAAAATAAACTGTCTCTCAAAGTATCCTGTTCAAGTAAATCTGGCTATTTTTAACATAAGACTGACTGTCCATACTTTACAAAAATATATACTGAAACTAAAAATTAATATTAAGATGACTCTTTCAAATTGGATTTTAAGCAAAGAGAGTGTTAAAATATTGTGTAATGTTAAAGAAACAGACAAAAAGCTCACAGAAAAGAGTATTCACCGAAATGAACAGCTCATTTTCATGATTTCAGTAGCTCAGAGAGACAGAAGTCCCAAGCACACTTCAGCATCTGTGTCAAGTCACAGTTTTCTCAATACGGCATAACCTATGTTCCCTGTCCCAAAAGTAACATTTTTGAAGTAGCAAAACCAAGAAGAGATATAGATACAAAATTTTAAATACACACTTAGATCCAACTAAAACTTACAGTTTTCAAACAAAAATTCTCCCCAAACTAAGAGTTTTCAAACAAAAATTCTTCCCAAATTCTTCCATTATGGAGGGAAGGATACCTCTAGTTATCCAAATGACTACTGGATCTCAGGGAAAGCAGGGAAGTTATGCTTTATGATGGGAGCTGAAAGACGAGGTGAGCTGATGTGTAAGTGCAGCTGGAAGCAAAAGATGCCACATGTTTGTGCTTTCTTTCTGCCTTTTGATGGCAACTCCCTCTAACAATCAAAAGCACATCCTTGTAAGTCTCAGTGAAAATCCTAACAAAGGTTAAACCTAATCTACGTAGTTGAAGAACCAAAAAGGTGTCCAAGCACTTATCACCTTTCAAACAGAATTTAAACAACCAGAATTTAATAAGCAAGAGAAATAAGAATTTTGCACTTCTGCATAAGTAGAAACCGGTTTACATAAAAAACAGAGCAGAAATAACAAGTAAAAATGCTCTCGCTCTCTCTCTTCCAGATATCAGTTTCTCCTTTGTTTTTAGGGAAATTTTTTAAGCCCAGCTATGGAAAAAGACAACTAGACTTGAAATATGAATTCTGTATAAAGACTCAGATTTCCTTACCCAAGGTGGCTTAATAAAATCATCCATCATTAACCAGAGACAAAGAACGAATATGTGTGTGTTTTCACAGCTGTGTCCTGCAACTTCCAACTAGGAAATCACAACAAGTTTGGCACCCAATTGCAGTATCTTCATCTTGACAGGAGTTACTGCTGGGAGAGGACTATGTATCAGTGCAGTAGCTTCACTTTCACGGCAATTTTTCCCCAGAAAATTGCTATGCTGAATTGGTCCTGTGGGAGGTGTGACCGAGTAAAGGACTTGTGGCTTCAGGTCTCAAAAAAAGCCTCCTGAGTGAGGTCATTGAATGCCATTGTCAATATCAATTCATCTGCTTTGGTGAGAATAAACCTATTTATTTTCAATTATCAAAAAAGCATTATTTTCTCAAAGTTTAAATGAACAGGTTTAAAGTATAGAAATAGGCTAAAAAAATAGTTTCAGTGCTTTCAGTAAAAGTTGAAAACTACGGTACAAAACAGATTCACATAATTAGCATCTTGAAAATATATCACAGTAGCTTACATCATAAGATACAGTTAAAAATTCTTATATCCCACATAAAGGCTGACTAAGGGGGCCAGGCTGGTATATATAGATTTTCTTTCATAAAAATTTCCAACACATTTTTACTATTATTCTCTCTGCAAATAACGTATCATTGTTCCCCTATCAGTTGACATATATTCTGTAAGTAGAATGTAAATGGAATAATAATTTTAAAAAACAACTTTTTTTAAGAGGTATGATGGCATGTCATAGTGTTCTGTATTAAAAGGTCCAGGAAAAGGACCACTAAGAGTAACTAAAAGAACAGCAAGAGAAGGAAAGAAAAAAAGAAAGTTGTCTCCTTCTGTGTTTTTCCTTAAATTAGTGTTAGAGAATGTTGGGAGGGGGAATTTCTCCCCTTCCCCCTGCTCACCCTTTGTTTTTCTTTCCTCTGGGTGAAAATGCTATTATATAATAAAAATGTCTTTTCAGTAATTTGTCATCTGCTTTGAAACCATTCTTTTCAATATAACCTTTTGTTAAATCATGCAGATGAACGCATTTCATCTCTTTCTGCAGCAAAGCACAAATTAAATTTCTTCCTAGTATATACTGGGTGGAGGAATCCTACTGATGAACTGCATTACACAAACACTAATACTTAAAGCTGGAAGTTGAAGATATTTGACACACATCATACTTAGAGATATGAAGATTTGAACAAGTGCACACATTATCACTTTCATATTCTAACACTTAAATTTAGTATCTTAAGATCCTCCTAAAATAGGAATCAATTGACCTTTGTACTTTTACTGAATTATTCTTGCTTATTCATTTTATGTGGATAATGCAAAAAATGTATTTTTAAGCATATGCTGACTTAGAACCTAATCTTTTGTCTTCTTTTCACATACCACAACATCACCTATGAAGTGGCGGTGCTACTGTAAACCTTATTTCCAAGCAATTCATACTATTGGAAGTTCTGCCTAAATACAGACTGTAAGGTTAGACTTTTATGATTGCCTACTTCTATTATAGAAAAATGTCAGCCTGTTTTTAGTGGTCAGTTATTTAAACTACCTCTCGTGTCCTGAAGTGCTGAGACTACGCTGCTATTGCCTATATTTGTGCATATAAATCTCTAATCTGTCAATCCAGTTCCCCATGAATAGTCTATTTAAGTTAGGTTTAAAGCAGTGGGAAGTCGACCTACACGAGAGAGTTCTCTTGTAAAATGACCGGAGGTCAGTGTTATTATCTCTGTAGGCTACCAATGGTGCATTTGTTCCACCCTATGTATGAGCCATTCATTTATAATAAGCTCCACTGCGCTTTGAAAGTGCTGGGAGGGATGGGTACAGAAGCTTATCTTATGTCAGTTGGCTGAAGCAATACAACTCAAAAAAGAGATGTTCTCAGTATTTAACTGTTCAACTAGAAGATGATTAACTTTGTAAGAAATAGAGACCTTACACCCAAATCCCAGTAAAAGTATGCTATAATTACCCCTTCTACTCAGCCACTTTGTTATATACTTCCTTCACTTCTGAAGTTCTCCTTGTTTATAAATACTTGCTGAAGATGTGCACTGTTGACAGCAACTTCCCATTAAAAGCAAAAATAGTTTAAACAACTAAAGTGCAACCACATCAAATGTGAGTCTATATCCCAGTATGTATCTTTCACATATAAAATTTAAATAAACCAAATAAAGTAAGATCAATATTCAACTGAAAGTAAATTACATACAGATTTCAATTCAGATTTTCCAGAGAGCCTAAAGCAGTTACATGCAAACCCCCTGCATGGCTTGAATAGAGTGGAATATTTCTCTTTTATAGTTTTCTTCAGGGAGTGAGAAAGAAAGGTGAGAGAAAAACACAATAAAACTAAACTGCTTCAGAATTCCTGCAATCACTGAGATTTGTAAATGGATGTAAGCTTCAAGCAAAAAAATAAATATTCTCCTACTCAACGTATTTGTGCAAAGTATTGACACACTGGCTTAATTCACAGCTATTTCTAAACTACATTACTGAAGCATTATTTAAATGTTTCTTACAATTTAGCTGCTGTTATTTTTTCCTAATGTATTCCACCTCCCCAAGGCCTCTTCTTAAAAGTCTTTCCACCTGTTCTCTTTATAAAATGTGGCATTTTTAGATGGTCAACCATAGAATTAAAGAGAAGTTAGTTAAGGTTTTCTTGACACAAGAGACAAAGGTGTCAAGACACATAAATTTCTGTGGCATTGTCTTGAAAAGATACAGAACAATACAACTTGGCAGCTTGACAATTCTTCCAGGCTTTTGTTTACTGTTCTTGCAACATTCACAGTAAATGAGATCACCAATCAGACAAGGTCAGAATATCCAGCTATGCGAATGCTGGATAAAATACAGCGTAGAGCATGCAAAGTGAATGTCATACATCATTACAGAGGAGCTCAGATTACTGTAGGCACACAGTGCCATGCCTCAGTAGTATTTGGATTTGATGTAACATGTACCACTTTGACAGAACACCCCAAAATAACTGCATTTATAACTTATTTAAATAAGAATGGACTTTTACTTCCTTCAATAACATTCAGGAGGCACAAACAGAAAGTGTAATAATTTTCTTGGGTGCAATTGCAGACATTACAAAAACTGGGTTTATTTCCATTGCGTGGTGAAACATTTCTGAAGCCTATTCAAATCTTTTCTAGGTTATACAATGTTTACTTTCAATTCAAGTACCAAATATGGAATAATTTGCAAAGCTGAAATAGTATAATACAAACAAGAAGCAAAGAAGCAGAAAGGTCAAAATAGACCTGACATCTTTACTGGCCTGTCTTCTCACTGACAGATTTCCCAAAACACGTTGCATTTCTTGTTAAGCAAGTGCTACAAGTTCCTTTATTGTCTTCTTCCAAGGTGCTAAAACAGCTCTGTATTGTTTGATAACCTGTCATCACCCAGAAAATGTTAGTAATAAGAAAAAGATGCACTAGCTTTCCATGACAGCACTATAAAACATACGCGGGAGCTTTTCCCGAAATTCACTACTTGATAAAACTACAATGCAAAGTACAACTATATTTCATCCTTTCCTCAGGAAAAAAAAAAAAAGTAAAAATCAAACTGTAATGCACTGAAAATATTACTCTGAACTAACAGATCAGTCAAGAGAATTTCTCTGCAAACACAGAACACACTTGCCGCAGACATATTTGCTTGAATTGCATTTATATGCCCAGCAAATTGTGACAAGAGGGGAAAAATCCTTCACATTATTGCAATATGAGCCTCTTCCTCCTTTTTAATTCCATAGTGAACAACTTCCCTGTTTAAATAACAGTTAAACACAAGAATACTACTCATCTCTTAAAGTACTGTGTTTGAGTGGCAGGGCTTTGGTAGTGGGGAAGCTACAGTGATGGCTTCTGTGAGAAGCTGCTAGAAGCTTCCCCTGTGTTCAACAGAGCCAATGGCAGATGGCTCCAACACAGATCCACCACTGGCCAAAGCCAAGCCCATCAGTGGCAGTGGTAGCACCTCTGTGGGGGAAGGTGTTTTAAGATTTGTTTTATTTCTCATTATCCTACTCTGATATGATTGTTAACAAATTAAATTCCTTTTTCTTCCCCGAGTCTGTTTTGTCCATGACCATAACTGGTAGTGATCCCTCCCTGTCCTTATCCCAATCTACAATCCCTTCATTGAGATTAATGGCTTTCTCCTCCCCCACAGAGAGGGAGGAGTAAGCAAGCTGCCACGTGGTGCTTTGCTGCCAGCTGGGCTCAAACCACAACATCTAACACAGGGAAGATTTTGTAGGCAGATGGCAGAGGCACAGTTCTTGAAGGTTCCTGATGACAAGGCACAAATAAGCCCAGTCATTCTGAAGGAAAGACATGAGTATGTGATTTGCCTACTATGCTGTCTGTTCATTGCTCCTTCATCACCATTCAGTCCTCTAATTATTTTACTTACAGAATACCACCAATGACTAACATATGATCTGCTAAAAGTATAAGTTTAAATAGCCATTAAAAGCAACAGACACTTCACAAACACTTTGAAAACAGTATAACATCTGACAATCTTTCTACCACTGACCTAGTAAAAAGGGGAAAGAAGAGCTGCATTTCTAGTTAATTCCATCTTTCCGCATTAGAGATTAAGGACATTCATGTATATGAAAGTTTTTGCAAATCTATTTTGCTGCTGATGTTATCTGGGAAAAAATATTAAAATAACATCTTTAAAGAACCATGTATAGATACACCCACTTTCTCACAATAACTACTTTCAAGTGTAGTATAAAATGAATTTGCATAATTATTCATAAGGAATAATGAGGAATAATGAGGACAAATAAGCCTTTCCCTGAAGATGATGATGACCTACTTAACTTGCCGTTTAAGGAATTTAATTCTTCTTTCTACACTACTTTCAAACACTTATTAAACCTAGAAAACATGAAAATCAGACAATTTCCCCCTACAGTCAGATATTACTTTGAATGAAGTTCATACTGTTATTTTATACACCACTATTACGCATTAATGAAAAATATATTTCCACACAATAAAGCTACATTATTTTAGTTCTCATAGTTTCACTTTATTTAACAGCAGGACTATAAATTATAAGAAAGGAACAAGGCAAGAAAGCAACTAACCAAATCTCTTCTTTTTTTTTTTTTTAATACTAATTTGTTATTCAAATGTATTATGTAACTACAGATTAATTTTAAAATATTCAGCTATGAAACAGAAAGATTTAATTCATCTTTTTGAAGAAAATGAGCTATTAAAAAATGATTATTTTCTGTATTGTGACCCCACCAAAAAATGTAGGTCACAATTATCATAGGAGTTGTGTATGATGACGCAAACTGAAAGATCATTTTGCATGAGGAAGTCGTTCAGCAGGAACAGCTGAACTCTAAAGAAACAATACTTCAGTCATGTGGGTATCTTCACTGATAAATAATGGTAGGAAAACAGAACCCTAAATAATATATAAGCAGAACCAATCTCCAGTAGAAAGATGTTAGACATGTTCTCTGAGACATCAATGTTTCTTTAAGAAGTATTAGCTGAGGCAATGATCTTCTAAGGTGGCAGGTTTGGTAATGTTTTCATTGATTTAAATAGTTTCTCATCAGCTCTCATTGTCGTGGTGCTTCTTTACAGCTACAACTCCCAGCCTTCCAAATATCTCATTGCAGTTCCCTCCCTTGCTCACTGCCCCTTAGGAGCTTTACATCTGCCCCACCCCCTCCCCCCATAAGTGAATAATGACATACTCATGTGTCATTCAACAGCATGGTCCAGATCCAAACAAAAAGTAACAACTGTAGTCACAGTGATCTCTGGCTGCTGTATTGTATTCCCAAGACAATCAGAAAGAATTGTGCAACCTAATCTAGGTTAATATTGCTTTAGAACAGGGGTTGGACAACATGATCTCCAAAGCTCCCTTCCAAACCCTACCAGTCTGTGATTCTGTAATCCCAGACATTAGGGAGAGAAACACACCAGAATTCACACAATTCTAAAGCTCGACTGAAGTAAAAATAAGTTGAAATCAATGATAAAGCACAACTACTCTTACAACCAATGTCTTTGTTGTTCACTAGGGCTAACAGGGTGTTCATATTTACATAAAACAAAAGTCTATTTCCCACCTGAAGGAGTTAAAAATTCAGTTAGAAACAATATAACATCTTAACTAAACAGTAAAATTGAATGTATTTCATTCCCAACATGAAACTGCTTTAAAAATTGATTTTCCATTCCTAAGTCTGGAAAATTTCTATCTTCAGAGTTCAAATTCCAAGTGCTGCAACTGATTTTTCCTTTCTTGCTCATGCCCTGATTTATTGTGGATATTAAGATTTAATGCATTTTGGATACAACAATATTACCTCTGTGAGAAAAACACATAGGCACTTGTTCTTATCCAAAGTCTGAGAATGCAAACTCTGATATTTGTTGGAACCCACAGGTTTTACATCTTAAAAGCAAGCACAATATTAGATATTCTAGGGTAAAGATGCTGGTTCATACTCCAAATGAAGAATTCCTTTCCAGAATTAATTATGGCAATCCCTTCATTCCTAAACGCATAAGCTGAAAACAGCTTCCTGAGAAGGAAAAGCCTTTTTAGGTATACATGCATTCGCATCAAAGTAGACTAATGTTAAATAGTTATGCTTTGTCATCTTCCATTTCAGTGTAGTGGATCCTGTCAGTATTCCTCCATGAGGAACTCCTTAGGTAAAACATGAACACAAAATACCTCTTCACATTTCCCATACACATTAAATGTGTATGTCAACATTCAAGAAATATGATTTCCCCCTTCCATTTACACCCCATGTAGTTGCTCACTTGTATAAAATGAGGATGAAAACCAATTCTAAATTAAGCTGCAGGAAATAGCCTTTAGACCCAATTGCAGACACATAAGTGACTTCAGAAAGTTTACAGAATTAGAAAATAGGCCTGAGTGTTTTTCTGTCACTATCTCAGTGTTGGGGATTTGTATCCATATAGTTCCGTGCTGCCTGGGTGTCTTTAATGTATGTTTGTAATCCATATAGTAGGTGTGATTATTAAGGAAGAACTGTCAAAAACAATTACCTTTTTGACCTGTTACCATGAGACTATACCTTGAGCTGACTTTAAGCAGAACTTTCAAAGGAAACACAATGAGGATACTGCTTAAAATCCGTGGTACAAACCCAGCTCTTTTACACTGTACCTTCTCAGAAACATTTTTGTCTGTTGACTACAGAGTTATTCTAATATACAGACAGCAATAAAAGGCATTAACTCTTTAATGCTTGATTAAATATCACTTGGTTTTATAAAACAAACCCTCCAATTTATGTTTTAGGACAGACCATGCTTTTGTGCTCAGACAGCTTCCCAATTCTTGCATGCACTCAAAAGTGGAAAACTATCATACCTCCCACTTTCACCTCAGAGCTTTCCTTACAACTCAGTGAGTTTGTGGAGGAAAGGGCATATTCTTGTCTGTGCACCTCCAAGACAGTTGCTTTCCTCGCAGAACAATATCCTAATCTACCTAAGCACATTTTTGTATCTCTTTCAATATTATGGTAATGGAGAAACTCCAAGGTAAGTCACATTAAAAAGCTTCCTTAAGGTCAGTATCCCTTACTTCAGTGAGTTTTGAATAATGCCCTGGGTCTAGTCAAGCAAAACTCCTTTTAAAGTCAAGGCTAAGATGCAGGCATTCATCTGGTTTTGAGACTCTGTCCCTTTACAGTGGCTTGAATATATTTTAGTACTACATTAAAGGTCATTGCACGTATATTTTATCTTTGTCATTAAACTAGAGCTATATATGATCTAACTCTACAGTTGTCTCCCACAAGAGAAGGATCATACATTTAAACAGACTATTGCAGTATGTTTTGCACAAAGAATTAATTTGGTTAATGAAATGCAATTTAATAAGATAAAATTAAGATTCTGATCTCAACTGCAAAGCTTTAAATTTTGTAGAGATTCTCTGACATATGTAAGATATTAAAATTCCCAAATAGTAATTCATGGAACTGAGATTGTATTTGGGAAGTCAGAATCTCAGATATACTTCCATGATATTTATCTCCCTCTGCATATTGGGTGCAGAGTTACTGGAAGATGAAAAAAAAAATATCTACAAGGTTTGAGCAAACCTTGGTAAGTGGTAAGAACCTGGGAAAATGCTAAAGATATAAAGAATAACCAGTTGCTTGCTTTCAAGCAGATTTACTGCTAATTTTCCTTAGTCTTAGCAGTACTTTCCATCTTTACTATCTAAACAGTGTTGCTCAAGTGATGTCTTGCCTTCTGCTAGATGTACTTAATCAACTACTTTCTAGATGACAAAATCTACAGTTGATTAGGCTGCATAGCTCTGTTGCTATTTCAGAGTTTCTAGGAAGGGATTATTTGTTGCTCAAATACCTCTATATAAAGGGTTCTGCAGTCTGAATATTCCTGGATTCTGAACAGCATTCACTGAAGCAGACAAAGGTATGTTAAAGAAACATTTAGTGTTTCAGAATGCCAGCCTCAATAGCTATCTGTCAGGTATGTGTGTATATGTGTGTGTGTGTGTTTGTGTGTGCACACCAACACGCACAAATTTCTCCCCTTACCTGTAGTGTATGTCTGCATGCAGACTTATGATCTAAAGATGTCATTTACATTTTTTGAGACTGGAGTTGAGATTGCTATGCTATTATCCTCAAAGCCAGTGTTGGCACAATTCAGTCATTAATGGTAATTATGTGCCTTTTCTTAGTGAAAGAAGGCCACTTAATCTTTGTTCATGCTCAGCATTGGCTCATTTTGCTCAGCATTCAGTTCAAATTTCAAACAGCACAGTGATCAGACTTGCTTACCTCCATTAGCATATGGACCAGAAGAAACTGGCCAGAAAGGCAAACTCCACAAAAGTCACTTTTTTCTGTAAACCCACTACGAAGATCAGTGAGAAATGCAGCAGAATTTTGCATGAATGAAAACCCAAGGCATAGGGACAGACAACCAGTATGATCCTTTCCTCCCTATTCATCTTAAGGGCTCTAGCAGTGATGAAAATCATTTAGCAGAAGAAACATGACCACATAAATTTGCCATGAAAATCATCAGAGGGATGCAAAACCTCTCCCTGCAATAAAAGGCTGAGAGAGTTGAGGGTGTTCATCCTGGAGGAGGCTCCAGGGAAACATTATTGTGGCCTTTTGGTATTTAAAGAGGGCCTAAAGGAAAAAAAGGGGGCAGAGTTTTTAGTAGGGTCTGTTGCAAGAGGACAAGAGGAAATGGTTTTAATTTTAAAAGAGGGCAGATACAGACTAGATCTAATGAAGAATTTTTTTACAGTTAGGACAATGAAACACTGGAACAGGTTGCCCAGAGAGGAGGTAGAAGCCCCTTCACTGGAAACATTCAAGGTCAAGTTGGATAATGCTGAGAAATCTTGATCTAGTTGAAGGTGTCTGTGCTCATAATAGGGAGGAGTTGGAGTTGCTGACCTTCAGAGGTCCCTTCCAACCCAAACTACTGTATGAAAAATTAAAATAACTTGATCCTAACCAATTGTTCTAGAGTCAGTAAGTTATCAAGGACCACTCAGACTGAAGGTCAAGCAAAACAACTTCTGTCATTAAATGAAGTCTGTTCTTCAAGACAACACATTTAAGCTGAACAAAACAAACCATAAGAGCTGAGAAAGAAAAACATCTGTCTGGACATATCCTTTATGTTTCACATATTCACCAAAAAATAAGTAATAGGGCTTAATTAAGTTTTTTTTTCTAGCAGCAGGTAATTCCATACCTGCTGGTGACACATCATTAGACTGGAAGGATGACAGATATCATCCAACATGGCAACAGTAAAGAATATAAACTTCATTTTTACTTGTTTCAGTGTCCCATGTTCTAATACAACCTTTTTTTTTTTTTGACTCCTGAAAAACAAAACTTGATATTTATAAATATAAAGAAATACATCAGAGGACTGCAAAGTACTGTAAACATTGCTTGGATGACAACTCTGTTTATTTTTCAGTTCTCAACACCCTTAGAGAACAAAGGGATTCCTGTCATCACAACACATTCATACACTAATGCTGTTGTATAAACAAATACTGAATCACAAAGCAGTTTCTTGTACTTCCCTAAACACAAATATCCAGAATCTTCAGTCAACCTATTTCTTAGCTAGTTCAGTTTTAACTATGGTTCTCTCTACCCTCTCTACCTTTCTATAGATGAATATAGTTTAAAACAAACAAACAAACAATCCATAAGAATGCAAGCAATCAGCATTACACCTGCCTTCTTATTTCTTATATGCTCGGGATTATTTTGTGTATTCAGCACACCAATAACATGACTAATTCTTATTAATTCTGCTCTATTAAATAGGTTTACATTGTACAAGTAAAAAGAAAAAAAAAGCACTTTTCCTTTTGGTAAAAACATCAAAACATCCATTATCTCACCCTTCCATGGGTGGCACTTAATTCACAATATATTGACAATATCAAGAACCACAATTCCTCTTAAATTTTACAAAGCTATCCCTTATCCTACTGTAGCTTTCTTGTGTAAATAACAGTGGCTGAACATACTTTCCAGCAGAGATGTGAGTTTCCAGGCTAAGAAACCTGGAATGTTCCAGCTACTTCAGGCTAATGATCTCTCAAATGCACACTAATATGTTTGATAAAAGTCTCCCAGCATGAGTGCACAGAATGCTTACCATAAGAATGACAGCACTGTGGGCAGGGCAAATCACTGACACCATTTCAGACTGAGTTGGATGCTGGAGGCACAAATTAAAACCCTGAGCTTTCATTTCAGTGGGCTTTGACAGATGGAAGAGTGCATCAAATCTCTAATTGTTTAAACCATTAACTCATCTTTCCACCTGCATTATCTTTGGAAAGAGCTCAGCTGGCAGCCTGAAACAATTGCTCACAGACTGAGTTCAGGAGTGTGTATTACCCTAGAAATAAATTAGAGCTGTCTTTTTGAAGCAGTCTCTTTATTTGACTGCAGCATTGTAAACTTATTTATCTTCATTTTCACATTTTTCTCTCAGTTCTGAAAACTGAAAAAAAAATAGCCTTTCATTAGAATCAATCAATCAGGGACCACTGCTTTGGCTGCTGCAAAGAAGAAAGTTGTATTGAAGTTCACAGTGCATTATGGTGATCCCCATTTATCTCCAGTCCTTGTAAATGCCACTGCACATGCACTGCTAGTCTTTTGACTTTCAGTTGCTTACAGAAAGAAAAACTTGTGTAAGGAGTTTTAAAAAAACAAATTACCTTTACTTCACAAACTCTCTCAAAATGTCCTTCTCCGTAATTTTGTCCTCCCTTCGGTCTTAAATACATTTTTCACTAAACCAGCATCCTTGTAAGGCACTTTGTCCTTCCACGTTACTCTCACTAGCACTCAACTCTTACTGTTGTTTTTTACAAGGAAGCACCTGTTATACGCTCAGCACTTCTGAATGCTGAAGAACAACAGCCTCAGCACACTGTAGAAGCAAACTGACAAAATGGAGCAGGAACAGCAAGCACTATGCATACATAAAGTTTAGCAACACTCACTGTTAAGATGACAGATGGCAGTTGGATTTTAAGGACAGGAGCTTTGCGAATGATAGAAGGCAGCAGTCTTTTTGGGCTTAGAAAGCCTAAGTAGAAAACACAGGGCTACAAATACCACTAAGGGAGTGGAACATCTGCCACACACAGACAAGCTCAAAGAGTTGGGGCTGTTGAGTCTGGAAAGAAGGTTCAGGGAGATCTTACTTATAAATACTGTTGAAAAGCAATGAAGAAGAGGGATTCAGGCTCTTCTCAGTCATGCCCATGGACCAAACAAGAGGCAATGGGCACAAATTTAAAAATGGGAAATACAAAACTTTTTTACTGTATGGGTAGTCAAACTCTGGAACAGACTGCCCAGAGAGGCTGTAGTCTTCATCTGTGAAGATACAAGATACTCAAAACGCAACTGGGTGTGGTTCTGGACAGTCTGCTGTAGCTGACCCTACTTGGGTAGGTGGGGTACACTAGAAGATGTTAAGATGTTCCAATCAACCTAAACAATTCATTGATTCTTTGGCAGATTTGTATGAAGCAAGTAGGTGGCCACACAGAATAGTAGAGAGAAAGAGGCAAAATATCACATAAAGAAAGAATAAGGAGAGGCAAAATTTTAAGGAACAATTCTGTACACATTTGAAAGTCAAATCCAACAGCAAAGCTGAAGTCAGTAGTGGAATTCAAAACACAACATACACAGTTTATTGGCATTGTATAAAAAGAGCAAACCTCCAGTGTGAAATTGTTATCCTTGAAGTGGTTGAGTAATCCTTCTTGACTATTTTACGGGGTTCAATTCTGATAGTGTTTCACACATCAAGTGGTACCTTAATCTACACATAGCTATTAGTGGGAGGTTGATCAACAAACTGAATGGTTATTGTAATGCTTTAGTTCAAGTCAGCTATCTGATGTCAAGATTGGAGGCAGCCCAGGCTGCAACAATCATGTACCAGAGGAGTTTGCAGTCCTGAGGGATATGTGTCAGGCAAAACTGAAGTCAGGACCATGAATTTTAGGAAAGCAAAATTCCAGGTTCTGCAAGGAGTTAGACAATAGGACTCACAGGAACAGAGATGGTAGATTGTCAAGAATGCTTAGGGTGCAAGAGTTCTCAATCCCCAGACGTGAAGGAAGACAAAAAATAGGCATGGCTGAGTTGAGAACTGCTGGTGAATTTAAAGGGCAAAAAGGAAATGACTAGCAAGGACAGGTGTCCTGGGAAGTATGTATTGATGCTGTCCAGTTGTATAAGGATGTGGTTAGAAAGGTCAATGCGCAGCTGGAGCTGAACATGACAATGCTGCAAAGAATAATTAGAAGGGTTTCTACAGGTATGTCAGCCAGAAAAGAAATGTCAGAGAAAGCATATCTCCCATGATGAATAGGACTGGCAAGCTGGTCCGTTCACCAAGAGAAGGCTGAGGTATTCAACAACCTTTTTGCCTCTGTTTTCACCAGCAATGTCTCTTCTCACACTTCCTGAGTCGATGGATCACAATACAAGGATTGGGGGAGCAAAGTCCATCCCACTGCAAGAGAAGATCAAGTTCATGACCACCTGAAGAACCTTTAAACACAGAAGTCTACTGGAACTGATGAGATCCATCCCAGAGTTCAGAGGGAACTGCCTGATGTAGTTGTCAAGCCACTGTCCATATTTGAGAAGCCACTGCAGTCAGATGAAGTACCTGGAAACTGGAAAAGGGGAAACATTGCACCCATTTGTTTAAAGGGTAGAAAGGAGGACCCTGGAAACTACCAACCTGTCAGCGTCACCTCTGTACCTGAGGAGATCGTGGAATAGCTCCTCCTAGAAGCTATGCTAAAGCACATGAAGGACAGTCATTTGAGACAGCCAGCACAGCTTTAACAAGGGGAAGTCTTGCCTGACCAACCTAGTGGCCTTCTGTGATGGAATGATAGGACATCAGGGGACAAGGGAAGAACTACTGATGTCATCTGTAAAGCCTTTGACACAGGACCTCACAACATCCTTCCCTCTACATTGGAGAGATATGGGTTTGATGGATGGACTGGTCAGTGCATGAGGAACTGGCTGGATGGTCACATTCAGAGAGTAGGGGTCAACAGCTTGATATCCAGATGGAAAGCAGCAACATATGATGCCCCTCACAGGAGTCTGTACCTGGGACCTGTGATGTTTAATATCTTCATCAGTGCTATAGACAGTGGGATTGAGTGCACACAGCACATCTGTATAGACACCAAGCTGAGTGGTGTGGTTGACATGCCAGGGGGACAGGATGCCATCCAGAGGAACCCAAACAAGCTCAAGAAATGGGCCTGTGTGAATGTCAGAAGCTTTAACAAGGCCAAGTGCAAGGTCCTGTGTATGCATTGGGGTAGTGTCCAGTATCAGTAGAGCCTGAAGGGATTGAAAGCAGCTCTGCAGAGGAGAACTTGGGGATACAGATGGATAAAAAATTGAACATGATCAAGCAATAGGCCAACTGCATCCTGGGTTGCATAAAAAGGCACCTGTCTAGCAGGTCAGGGTTAGTCATTCTTCCCTCTGCTCTCATGAAACCCCACCTGGAGTTACTGTGTCCAGCTCTGGAGTCCTCAACACAAGACAGACATGGATCTGTTGGAGTGAGTCCAAAAGAAGGCCATAAAAATGATGGCTGGACACTTCTCCTGTGAAGAAACACTGAGAGAGTTGGGGTTGTTGAGCCTGGAGAAAAGAAGGCTCCAGAAGACCTTATTTTTGCTTTTCAATTCTTACAGGAGGATTATAAGAAACATGTTGTGACAGCACAAGAGGCAATAGTTATAAATTAAACAGGATAGATTTAAACCAGATATAAGAAATATTTTACAATGAGGGTGGTGAAAAACTGGGAGGGGTTGCCCAGAGACTTGGTAAATGCCCCATCCTTAGAAACATTCCAGGTCAGGTTGGACAGGGCTCCAATCACCCTGATCTAGTTAAAGACATCTCTACTCATTGCAGAGACGTTGGACCTTTAAAGGTCTCTTCCAACCCAAAACATTCTATGATTCTAAGTGGACTACAGAAAGCAGAATTTACTGGGCAAACAGTAACTTCAAACTGGTGAAACAGACCCTGCACCTGTGTGCAGTCAGTATATGTATATAGTCAATGGATTAATATGAATAAGAAAAAACGTAGTAGTGAAAATGGGTGTATATTTTCTGCTTTTCTCCTGAACCCATTAAGTAAACTATATTTCATTTTAAGTGCACAACTTTAATAATCCTATCTGTGCAAAATTATTCTCTCAACACTGAATACACATCTCTCCACTCAGAATTTCTCATTAATGTCAATGAGAATTGTGCTCAGAATGAGCTAGAATCCATACAGATTTCATTAAGTGACTTTTATTTATAAAATTTCTCTTAGAAAAGATGTTCTGAGACCTGTTACTTTATCAAGTGTTAAATAAATCTCTAAGAAAAAACGTCACAAATATTTCTCCACAGCAGCACTAGACATTCTGGTTTAGATAATGTCTATTCAAGTAACAGCATTTTAAACATTGACCTGTCCTACCGGTCCCTCCACAGCCACTACCATTACAAAAAAAGAGATGAAGTTTTTTTTTTTTACATGTTTCCATTTAGAGGGAAATTTTCCAGTAATAATGAGAGTTACAATTGTGTATCAAAGTTGACTGACTACCTGTGTGGGAAAACAGTTGAATTTAAACTGAAATAACAGGTCAAATTATTCTATGTTAGATGAGATCAATACATTACAAATGCTACTTGTCATATGTATAACCTGTACCTCAGAATGCTTTAAAACATACATAACTCTTAGCATGAGATATCATAGAAAATATGACTAATCAAGGGGGAAAGAAGGAACAAACCCAAGTAATATTTTAGTTACCTACATATAAATGTAACTCATATCAAAATAGTACTTATTTTTATTTTTTAAAAGACAGCCTACTGATGATAGGCATGAAGATGTTTTCAATTAAAATATCAAAGCCAAACATTTTGCTATGATGCAAGATTTAATTTCAACTTGCATAACTATACTTTATGAGATTCAAGTTTTATCTCTCTCTCCCAACCAGACAATACACTGCTGGGACAGCTGTTGGCAACAGGTGCTGGAGTTCTATGTAGTCATGCATGCAGAAAAAAAAAAAAGAAGGGAGTGTCTACCCATCTGGTTCTCTCCCCAAGCATACTTTTGACCTATGTGGTGTCCACAAATGAGTAGAGATGACCAAGATCCATGTGCTGGTCCACTGACTATGTGTCAGGAATACTGAGCCCATCCCAACCCAGCCCATTTTGCTTTTTCTCAGTCTCTCCACTTTGCAACTCCATTTTTTCATGCTGCTATGAGTCCATCTTCACGCAACTCTGTGAATCTGACAAGCTGCCAGTAAAGAGTAAAAACCTATTGGTAAAGTAAAAGACAATTAACACGGAATTTTAACTTTCATGGAATCTCGGACATAAATTAAGTTCCATACCTAAAGAGGGTGGACATGCTAATGGGAGTATTTACACAGTTCATGGGAGCATGGAAGGCAAGCATTCACAAGCTCTCTTGTAATTTATCTTGCAAAACAGACCTCTGGAGAGATCTTATTAAATTAAAATTATTGGTGGATCTTTTGGTACTCACAGTCATGCTTTTGTGACTCGCTCCATTAAAAGAACAAAAATAAATAGCCATTTGGGATAGAGATAGTGATCGACAACAGGTCCTGTGACAGCTAACTTTCTATTTCTCAAAGGTATTCCTCTTCAAACGAACAGTTGCTCTCCACATTTGTATTTGAGGACAACAGCATTAATAGGTGGTATTATCTTTAAAGGTACTTTACTGACCAGATGAATTTGAACCGTAACTTCTCAACAGCTATGTTCAGCTACAGAAGTATTCTTAAAGGTAAAGACCATAGGTTTTCATGAGGACAAAATCATTTTCGTTGGATACTAGCACTAAGATGTTTTTCCCAGTTATTCTGTGAACATAACTGCAGCCACAGAATTTTAATTCTCAGAGAATAATGGACAGAGACTTTAGTGTTTTGCCAGCTCACATCTAGACAAAAACAAAGCCGAAACAGACATGGAAGGTGCAATGAACAAAAAACACATGCAAAAGCCTTCTAGTGGACGCTTTACAATGATTTTTTCCTCTCCATAGCTCCAAATCCCATCCAGGACATCTTGTTTTACAGAATACTGTCTGTCCTTGGGATGGAAAAAATACCTCTAAAATAAAATTGTACCTTTTCCATCTTATAAACTGTTCTATGAAAGAGTAAAATAATAGAGAAGTTATATAATTAACTACATCATCTTATATTGCAGTATCAGCTACCATCTGACACAACCTACAGATTTCTTCACTGTCTACCAGATGCAAATACTTGTGCAGATAGAAAGTGCTTCTGTGCTTCCAAGTCCCCTCACTAACAAAGCAGCTGCATGTTTGCTGTGATTTGCACTTTACCACACATCACCTCAAAAAGCTGTGTCACTAAACACCACAACCTCAAAATAAATGTGGACACTAGGAAAATCCGTTAGGAAGAATGACATCTGAGATAGTTAGCAGGATCACACATACAAACCTCCTCTACTCAGATGCTAAGAAGCAGTGAAAGGAATTTGCATTTTTAAAAGGTTAACAATCTCCAGCATTGCTTTGAAAGATTCAGGTAGGTGACAGGATTGTTTGACTTTGCATTGCAAATCACAGAAAACCAAAGCTTGCCTAAATCAAGAACATTCTAGCAATGTTCAGCCCTACCAACAATCGCACTAAATTTATATTTATTTCTTTCCTAAATATGGCAAAGATGTTTTCTTAAGGAAAATGTATTACCTCTCTAAGAAAGAACAAAACAATAAGGTAACATGACTGTAAAGTATGTGTTGAGCAATCTGAAATATAAACTCATTACATGGTGGACTACATTAATTTGTAGCATTCTTACACTGATTTCAAGAGACTAATGATACCTGAATTTTATCCCATTTGCAGTATAACCTTCAAAGAATAAAGAATAAATATTGAAGTTTTAAATCCTGATCTATTGTAGAAATAAATTTGCAGGAAGCTTAGACAAAAATACTACCTTCAGTATTTTCAAGTAAATTGCCAATGGATGTGAGAATCAGTTGACAATTAGCTCATCTGCTCTCTAGGCTTTCAGGATTAAAGTGCTAGGATAGGTCAAGGCATCAATCAAGCCACTGGGGTTTGCAGCAAGATTTTTTTCAAAGAAATTCAGTGTCTGGCTAAAAATTAAATACATAGACTGAAAGAAGTGTTGAATGCCACCATACCTTCATGACGTTGGAGGAAGATTTTAAAGGAGATTTGACAGTTTTACTCTCTTATGACCAAAAACACTAAAAGAGCACAAATGACACACCAGATTTTACCCAAAGTTTGTTGATAACCATTGAATTATGTTGGTTTAACTAAGCTTAATACATATCCTCAAACATGATTCCTTTGTTCTGAAAGAGTAAATAACTCAGGTTTGATTTGGGGTATTTTATTATAGGTTGAGGTTTCCAAATAATATATGGACAGTTCTGAAAACAGGCTAAAAAGGCACTTAATCTACAACCAAGAGATTGAAAGCAACTAGGTAATTTAAATAAAGGTGGTGTTGGGGGAGGACATACCTTTGAACACTGTTTATGATTCTGGCACCAAGCAAGTGAGCCATTGTTCTGAAAGACAAGAAAAAGTACATGCATATTAATATTTCTTTAAGACTAGATATGATCACCCTAACGAATTTAAACAGAGCACAACATTTGGTTCTGCTTAGAGAATGTTGTCATAACAGCAGTGCCAATCCTGACTCCAATTCACATGTGTTGAGTCAAAGGGTCAGGTAGAGAGACCAGAGAAAAGTTAGGAAAGCACTTCATCAGGCAAGACTGGGGGAAACTGACTGAAGCACCTTTTAGTTCATCTTTGTAAACATTTGCTGTCTAGACTTGCTAGGAAGCAAACAAAAGGTAACACTTGTATTTAAAAAACTGACATGTATACATAGTGATTCATAAACAGAAAGCCCATTAGTCACATTTCAATACTGCAAAATTAGCAAGGAAAGATAATGAATGGCCTTGAAATAAATGCAAAATGTAATTAAATGGGAAATGAGTTCACCAAAAGTCAACTATGTCAGTTCTGTTTTACATTTTTGAAAATTGAAGTGCATTTGCCAGATCAGAAAACACTATAGCTCTCATTTATCTTAACTGCACTAAAACCACCAATCCAGATTTACATGCAAAATAATAGTTTAACCTAAAGGAAAAGAGAATATGATGAGAAAGGAAAGATAAATATTAACTGGCACAGAGACAAGCATCAACCTGCTCTTCTATTGGAGGAGGTTCTGAAAGATCAGTTCTGGAAACAGTATTTCTGACAGCTCAGAAAAGAGAAAAGTGTATGTGGAGTTAAGAGATGAGACAAAATATTGATTCGCTTGCTGTATAGTAGAAGAGCAAAACAACATCAGGAAGACCTGAGTGGCTAAACACATGAAATGGGATACAAACATCAACACAGAGTGCACATTCATGTACTTAGGAACTTACACAGGTATATTTCTTTCATAATTTATAAGCTCATACTGTGGAAACAGAACTGATGAGATTTCTAAGATAGTGAGTTTATGAGAGAGTAGTAGGACATGCTTTCATATGCATTAGGCAAGGTATTTCTGCAGGTATGAATTGGCACTGGCTATATATCTGGGAATCAGTCTCCAAAGAAGAATAATTCAGGTAGGTCAAAACGCAAAATAAAATAGCAGGACCCTAATTTCTCATGCTCTTTTTTTTTTTTTTTTCTTTCTAACAAGAGAAAATGCAAATCACAACTTTTTTACTGTAAAAATCACACAGATAAAGCCAAAATTATTATCTGGATGTACAAATTTTGCAATTCATAAGCAGAAATGGGTACAGTAGCATGCATTCTGACTAAGCCAACTACACCAGTTTCTCAACAGTAGTCCTCTGTTCTGATACCAGCAAACCCTGTAAGCTGGAATACAGTGACTTGCTACCACAACTTAATGAAATTAATGCTTTGAAGCTGGATCTCTCTTAGTGAATGTTTGAGAGATCATGTTTGTGCATGTCTTCATATAGTATGTATTCACACCTTCACAAAAGCTCCCAAGATGTGTCCAGCAGGTGAAAGCAATTGATTCTCCACCTCGACTTTGCTGTTGTTAGACTTTGCCTGGCAGAGTGTCCACCTCTGGGGTCCCCAGTACAAGAAAGTCATGGAGCTGTGAAAGCATGCCCAGAAGAGGGACACAAAAATGGTCAGAAGGGTGGAACACCTCTCCTCTTAAGACAGGCTGAGAATTGGGATTGTTCAGCTGGGAGAAGAGAAGGCTCTGTGGAAACTTCACTGCAACATTTCAATATGCAAGCCAGAGATAGGCTTGTTACCAAGACCTGTACTAACAGGGCAAGGCGCAGCAATTTTAAACTGAAAGAGGGTACATATAGGTTGGTCACAAGGCAAAAATTATTTACAGTAAGAAAGGTGATAGGCTGGAATAGGTTTCCCAGAGAAGTGGTGGATGTCTCAGCATTGGAAGTATTTCAAGTCATGTTCAAAAAGGCTTTTGAGCAACCTGATCTTATAGAAGTGTTCCTGGGATCCCAGGGCAGGGAAGGTAGACTAGATGTTTAAAAGTCCCTTCCAACCCAAACTGTTCTATGATTCTGTGATTCTGTGACTATGAAGGTTGTTCAAAACACACCCAGAGAATGACTAAGGTTGGAAGGAATGTCTGGAGGTCTTCTGGCCCAAGCCTCCTGCTCAAGCAAGGACATCTGCAGCCACTTGCTTCCACCTTCAAAGTGGAAAACTCCACAACCTCTCTGGGCAACCTGTGCCAGTGTTCAGTCTCCCTCACAATAAAAAACATGTTTTGTGATAGTCAAGCAGAAGCCTCCTGAGTTTCATTTTGTGCCTATTGCTCCTGGTCCTATTACTGGGTACTACTAAAAAAGAGCCTGGCTCCACCTCCTTTGCATCCTCCCTTCAAGTACTTATATACATTAATGAGATACCCCCTCAGCCTTCTATTCTGTAAGCTAAACAGCTTTTCTTCCTAGGAAAGATGCTCCAGTCCCATCACCATCTTCACGACCCTTCACTGAACTCTCTCCAATATGTCTTTGTCTCTCTTGTACTGAGGAACACTAAAATTGGACACAGTACTCCAGCTGTGGCCTCACTTCCCTCCATCTCCTGGCAATATATTATTCTTGTTTTCTGCAGGAGCACAGCGCTGCCTCATGTTGAACTCCCATGACGTTTTCTCCAAAGCTGCTTTCCAGATGAGTGGCCCCAGCATACAGTGGTGTATGGAGTTCTTCCTTCCCATATGCAGATGAGACTTTGCACTGCTCATCATCACCTTCTGGGCCTGGCCACTGAGTTAATTCTTAACCCACCTCACTGCCTTCTCATCCAGCCTGAACATCAACAGCTTCTGTTTGATGATCCTACAGGAGATACTGTCAAAGACACTGCTGTAGACAACATCCACTACTCTCCCCTCCTCTACCAGGCCAGTCACTTCATTGTACAAGGTTATCACATTGGTCAAGCAAGACTTTCCCTTACTGTAGCCATCTTGACTACTCCTGATGATTTCCTTGTCCTTAACATGCCTGGAGATGTTTTTCTGAATTAGACGCTCCATCACCTTCCCAGGGATGGAGGTGAAGGTGACCAGTCTGTAGTTCCCCAGATCCTCCTTTTTTCCCTTTCTAAAGGAAGGAGTCACATTTGCTTTCCTCCAGTCTTTGGCCTCTTCTCCCAGTGGCCATGATCCACCAAAGATTATTGAGAGTGGCCTTGCAATGACATCTGACAGCTCCCTCAGAATTCATGGCTGCATCTTCTCAGGATCCACAGACTTATTCATGTCCAGTTTGCTCATGTATTCACTGACCTGACCCTCTTCCAACAAAGCTACATCTTCCTTGCTCCACTGCTTTCCCTCTGGACTCTGGGACCTGACGCTTCTCAAGACCTTGCTAGCATAATCTGAGGCAAAGAAGGCATTCAGTACCTCAGTCTTTTCCATATCATTTTAACCAGGTCATCCATATCTTTGAGCAATGAATGTCCCCACTCTTCCATTTGTCACCTATGTATTTACCAAAATCCTTTTTATTTGCCTTGACATCTCTGGCCAGATTCAAATCCATTTGGGCCTCAACTTTCCTAACTTCATCCCTGGATGCTCAGATCATATTTATGTAGCAAACAGTTTACTGGTCCTTGCTTCCACCCTCCACATGCTTCCTTGTGTCAGAGTATTGCTCAGAGCAACCTGTTCATCCACACAGGCCTCCTGGCATTTTTGCTTGACTTCCTGTTCACTGGGATGGACTGCTCTTGAGCTTGGAGGAGGTGATCCTTGAATATTAATCAGATATCCTGGGCCATCCTTCCCCCTAAGGCCTTATCCCGTGGGATTCTTCCAAGTAGATCTTTGAAGAAGCCCAAGTCTGTTCTCCTGAAATTGTTCCCAAAAAGCCTTATGCGCTCTCATTAGAGATTGTCCCTAACACAAAACGGGGAAAAAAAAAAAACATAACATGCACCATATCAAAAAAAACCAGAATCCTAGTTTTGAAATACCATACATCAAAAGGAGTAGAATGTTCAGCAAGTAAAAGGAGAGGAAAAGTATGGATTTTGACCCATACGTTCCTACCAGATAGTTTCTTGAAAGTAAAACCTTCATATAGCAAAATACATAACCCGCTTGTAACCTAAACACAAGTTATTCTAACAATTTCAACAGCTAAGTACATTCTTCTATGTACTTGACAGACCAACTGAAATAAAAAAAAAAAAAGGCAAAAAAAACAACCACAGATCTACTCCAAGATTAGTAGGAGACTGATATAATCAAAAAAACCTGTTTCATCTGAGGGCACGTCCTTTTTGAAAGGAAATGCACTCTAACTAAGATGGTTCTGTAGAAATACCAATGGCAAGTCGTTTCCAGGGACAATTCAGAATCACCTTCCAAATTTATTTTAAGCTTCTGTCAGCAGCAAAGACAGCAAGATGGAGGATAACAATGTGGGTGTTTCAGCCATGCAAGATAAACCGCAGCCTTCTTCATTTTGATCATTGAGCATATTTTGAATCTAACATAGATTTGAATCAGACATTAGGAAGTTCAGGAAGTGAAACTAAAGTATTGAACTTGAATGTCACTATTGCACCTTAAGAACTAAACTAATACAAATTGTGCTTTCATCACAACTTCTAATCTGAACTTCAGAAATTTTATATATGCAATTTCTTTCATATGAGCTGCAATGCTGAAAATTTCTTTTCCTGTATTACCTAAGGAGCTCTAGGGATGATAAATTAAAGATATATCCACTCCTTTCCATTTGAAAGCTTATTCAGGAGAGTTCTAAACACTTTAGTTCATATAATTTAAGTTCAATAATTTATGAATATTTATTTTATCTTCCCAGCAGGTTATAATGCAATCATTACCTGATTTTATAATATCATTTTAATCTGCCATTCCTGTAGGATTTAGCTAAAACTTGATTGAGGTTTGACAGTGTAAGAATAGCCAACTACGAGCACTATTTCAAGTTCAACCCATTCAAAATGAGAGACATAAATAGAAGAAATAAAACTTTAGAACAGTCATAAATAATAAATGCTAGTGGGAATACTTTAGTATTACCCTCAATGCTGTATGAGGATTTATTATTTCCATTTACAGATCTAGCCAACAGTAATGTTAAAACGATATTTTACATGCTACTTTCAATTTATCCCCCCTTTCTTCTTCATATAAAATGTGACAGAGGTAGCTGATTGCAATAACAGATTAGTAGCAGCTTGCCACTTTGTTTCAGTTATGCTGCTGCTTTCCACTGAACTAGAAAAAGCACTCCTGCTTTTGAATTATATCTGTTACTTGAGGCAGTGCCATAAATGTCCAGATGCTTCCCTTCTTTGTAATTTCAATGTCTACAAGTGTTTAAGTTTTTCTACTGAAAACTATTGCCACTCAAAACTTCAGCAAAACATAAATGTATTGTTTAGCTACTTAAACTTCAAACAACCTAGCATGATGTGAATTATCTTTCATTCATTGTACAAGGTGAAAGCAAATTCTACAGGCTTCCTTTGAACAAGGACAGTATGCAAGGAAGTAAGAATGCTAAGTGAACACTCTCCTCCACTCTGTGTCTTGGCAAGTGGTTAATCTAAGTTACTCTAATGTTCCACTGTGATTTTTTTTCCCTGCTTGTAATCTAATGCACCCAGTTGAAACTATCAGAAATGTCAGTTCAAACTGATAGAAATGTGGGGGGGGTTCTGCAGCATTTTACATGCTCACAAATTACATCCTCAGTTCCCTCACATCTGTTTTTCTACAAACCCAATCCTGACCTGACATATGCCAATGAGAGTTTTGACTTCAGTCTTTAGTGGTGGCTTAACGCTGCTGTGCAGATACCACCTCATGAAAGAATTAAACCCCCACTCCTTCTGCCCATATATAAACCTTTCCTCACTGTATCAGCAGGGCAACCTTGAAGTATCTTAATCCATACACTAAAGAAGAGAAGAAACTGTGCTCAACAGGACAGGGCAAACTCCAAATATTCCATTTTCCCAGCACTGACATGTTACATGAAAGATGTCAAGCAGATGACACTAAAAGATTCTACAACATCACCAAGTATACAGAGGTAACAGGAACTCAGGCCACCACCTGAGCCCCACACACTTTCAGTCTGTCAGAAAGGAAACTGTAGACAAACAGAATTATACCTTCAAAGACCAGATAAATACTACAAGATTTCTCATTCATGTTTCTAGGAATCTTGTCTGGATGCAAATCACCTTGTGATTGCATCAAGAACTGAGATATGTCCCAACAAATGACAAGATCTGCTCGCCAGACAGTAGCTGCCCCAGGACAAGGTGGTAGGAGACCCTCTGGAATGTGCAACAAAGATAAGATCATCTCTACCCATCAAGACTGTAGCTACCCCGGAAAGGGAGGGATGGTGAAAAGACTTATGGACTATACAATAGATAACCACCTGTCCTGATAAGCTACCTATGTGTATTGGTGTATGGAGAGGTAAAAGGCAAAGGAGGGGGCGAGACCACAGGACGATGCCGTGCCCTAAGTTTTCCGTGCTGTAAGAGAGAACTCCACCGAAGACATCACACTCTGGAAACATCACTGGACAATACAAGCTGAAAAGGACTTGGACTTTGGAAACTCTCTCCCTCCCTTCCTTCAACAGAAGATGGTAATATAATCCCTTTCCTGCTCTCCTCTGTCTCTATTTGTCTGTCTCTCTTCCTCTCTCTTTCTCCCTTTTCTCCCTTCATTTTTGTTTACTTTATCCTTTAATCAATAGCCTGGCTTTTGATACTTGGCCTCGTTTGTGCCTTAATTTCACAACACGGGAACTTTTTAAAAAATAACTAATAAGTCTCTCTCTCCTCCTCTAGACCAAGACAACATTTTTCATGAAAATACAAGCCATATTTTCAATTAAATTTACAAACTGGCATCTCTAATCAGTCCTACTAAGCTTCAGCAAGTATATGTGTATGCTTGCTCTCCTCTAGAAAATCACAATGTGCTTGCAGATTGTTCTGTGCCCTCATTCCTTGGAATACATAAAAGTCGTGCAGCATCTAGAAAGGTAAGGAAGAATCAATCTTCATCTATCTACAACATGCCTCAGAGGAAAAACAACAACAACAAAAACTCAAAACTCACAAGCAAGTAAAAACTGGCCTTTCATTGGAACAACAGTAATAAATAAATAAACAAATTTCCTCCATTTACATCTCTGTCCATAATTATGTTCAGAGATAAAACCCTTCTTTTGAAAGCTGTGAAGGATGAACTAACCACTTAGGCTGCTACGACAATACCTTTATATCTACTATCAGTTTTGAAGTGATTTCTTCCCTGCCCAATCTTCAATTATTCATGTCTGAGTAAAACCACTGTCTCTCTGAAGTGGTCTATCCTGATAACCTCACTGATTCTTTCAAAATGACAAAAAAACATAGAAATAAGCTCTTCAACTACCAGTATCCACTGACAGGAAACATAGAATCTGAGTAGATAAATCAATAGCTGTTGCAATGATAAATTTAAAGAGGCAGGTTCCAAACATTTTTCTTAACCTTTCAAAAATCTCAATACTGTGAAATTATATGTAATGGTAAAATATAACTTATACCATGCCTGACATACATTTCCTGACTTGACGCTCACTAAATCACAAATTAATATAGGGATTTACCTATGGCAGTGCTGTGCATTCCCAGACCCAACCCTAAACTGTGGAATTAAGGTGCAAAATAGAATCAACAAATTTAAACCAGGTTTTCTAGTTTCCAAATACCAAAGTATGCACTTAGGAAAGAATTTCAGAAAAGCCTGTACACTTAGCAGGGATAGATACCAAACCAAACAGATAGGAAATGTTAAAGACCAAAAAATTTTTTTTTTTTTAAATTCAAACCCTTTCTCTTGAGTTTAACCACAAACTTGCAGCAAATGCATGGACAAAGGGACCAGAGTCCCATCTCTCCTCGGCTCTTGTATTTAGTTATCCCTTTGCATATAAACAACTGATATATAGTTTTCTTTTAAATTATGGCAGGAAAATGAAAAGAGGATGCTCTTTCATACAGCAGCTTAAACACCTGCTACAGAAGTCTTTCAGCAAGCTAGAGAGAATTTAAGCTTGTGCCCTTTGAAATGACTCTTAGCAACAGGCTAGAGCAAAGACTGAAACCTGGCCAATGAAACTGAACCAGTCTGTAGAAATGAACTGGAGATACACGGAGTTAGAGATAGTGAACATGCAAGGTCACAAAAAACACAAATAAGGTCCACTTCTGGGAAGCAAGACTGCTCCTTCAGGGACAATTTATGCTAACATTTTTAACCTCCTTCACTTCTGCATGCTTGTCCATCATACACAACTTTGAAGAACATCCAGGTCTTCAAACCTGGAGAACAGGAGAACCCATGAATAAAGAAGGTCAGCCTGAGATGAAACCATCCATAAAACACAACAGACTCCCAGAAATATTCTAATTAATTAGCTTTCATTCAGGGCAGACAGGGAGGATATACAAACAACTTAAGTGTGTAAATTTTGTTCCTTTTATAAAGTTTCTTATTTCATACTGAATTATGTCTTAAGGAAAGAACTAATTACTTAGTAATGGTTTTATAATGGTTCTAATAATCAATGAAATAAAGCAAAAGGATCAAAAAATCATAAATTGAATGTTATTGGGCAGGACCATTTCTGACACTTAGATAAATTGGAATGGTGTTTGCACATATATAAGTTTCCATTATAAACATTTGATTATGCTCCATCCCATCCTGATGGAAAACAATCAGACCTCAGTTATGCTTTCAGCACCACCATGCAATACTGAATAGAATCATGGAAGGAGACCTCTGAAAATCTAGTCCGACCCCACTGCTAACACAGGCATGCATGTGACAACCCTAATTACTTCCAGGAATTTCATTGCTACTAGGAACCTCATGAGGTTCCACAAGGCCAAGTGCAAGATCCTGCACCTGGGTTGCGACAATCCTCATTACCAACATAGGCTGGGGGAGGATGTGATAGAGAGCAGCTCTGCAGAAAAGGACTTGGAGTACTGGTGAACGAAAAGCTGGATACGAGCCAACAATGCATGCTCACAGCCTCTTAAGAAGCCAAATTGCATCTTGGACTGCACCAAAGAATTGTAGCCAGCAGATCAAAAGAAGTGGTTCTGCCACTCTACACTGCTCTGGTGACACCTAACCTGGGCTCCAGGGCCCTCAACACAGGAAGGACACGGACCTGAAGACGAAGGCCCAGAGGAGGGCCACAAAAGTCACAGGAGCACCTCTCCTCTGAAGAAAGGCTGAGAGAGTTGGGTTGTTCAGCCTGGAGAGAAGGAGGCTCTGGGGAGACCTCACAGCAGCTTTCCAGTATCTGAATGAGGCCTACAAGAAAGCTGGGGAAGGACTATTTACAATGGCATGTAAGCGATAGAACAAGGGACAATGTTTTTAAACTAGAGAAGGAGAGATTTAGATTGGGCATTAGGAAGAAGTTCTTTACTATGAGGGTGGTGGAAAACTGGAACGGGTTGCCCAGAGAGGTGGTGGAGGCCCCTGGAGACCTTCAGGGTCAGGCTAACGGGGCTCTGAGCAACCTGATCTAGTTGGGGGTATCCCTGCTTACTGCAAGGGGGCTGGACTAGGTGACCAACCCAGTGCATTCTATGATTCTAATATAAATCAGTATCATATACTGCATAAAACGCTAGTCTGCCCAATAGGTATCCCTGGATTCCAGGCTTTCCAGTTGCTAGCACCTGGATATGAGCCGTCAAGAACACAGCCCCACTCCAGATGCTGGTACAGCCCATCTCACACAGATTGAGAGAGCAGACTGGAACTCCAGTAGCCAACCCTGCTGTGACAAGCACAGCTGGTCAAGACTCACAGGGTCCTGCAGTAGCCAACCTGTTGCCTTCTCACCCCTGAAGGCAAACACTCATACCCAGCTGCTATGCCACCTCACCCACTGCTTCTCCATCTGGTTCTTCACTAGTACTCACATGCTCACCCAGACTCATTACAGCTGCTGACATCACAGATGCACAGGCCCCTGGGCCTACAGTCCCACACCAGGCACTGGCATTTGGTTTCACTCTCTCTGATCTCTGTGGCTGCTAACTCTCAGCACACAGACCCTTCAGCACATGGTCCCAGCCCAGCCACCAGCACCCAGACCTTCACTCACTCCATGTGCTAGTTCCACAAACAAATAGGCCTCCACCCTGGGGTCTGACTTAGGTTGCTGACACTCAAGCCCCCATACACACACACAAAGACCTACAGAACAGACGTTCTTCAACTAGAAAAGAGAAGGGGAATTTTATAAGATAGGATAGGACAGCACTGGTGAGGAGTAGGGCATGGCCAGGCAAGCATATCACCTATTTACACAGCCTTTTTATCTGCATATCACTTTATTTCCCCATAAGAAGTCCTGTGCAATCCCAAAATATTATTCTGCTACATTATGGTATGTCCCATACCCCAGGCAGTGTTTCCCCTCACTTGAAAAGGGTTCCATGACTGGACAGAAGGGCTGAGGCTCTCCTGGGACAGGCTGCTCCTCCCTCTGAGTCCCTAATCTGGGCTCCTGTCTGCCTTTGGGACACTGTGCTCCCATGGCTTTGTGGAGACAGGCCTCTGATGGACTCACAGCTTCAGTGATGGGTCTGGGAACAGCTGTGCAAGGTCTGATTTGGGATTCCCCACCTGCCACTGCTTCTCTGAACTCTTCCAGGGTTGTGCAAACAAGCTTTTATCACACAACTAAACTGTTCACACCTAAATATTTTATGACAGTCAGAGAACTGAACCAAATTCCAGACAGGCCAAAGTCAGTAATCCAAGAGTGGCAAAAAATGGTTACTGAAGCAAAAGTGTAAGAACTCAAAGAGAAACTAAGGGCTAATTTTTGGTATTTCTTGTTATTCTTCTCTGTAATTTACCTAATTCTACTATACTTTTTGGAGATGGAAGGACAGCAACAGCACACAACATTCAAAATGGATCCTGGCATAATTCATATGGTAGCATACTATTTCAATTTTCCACTGTTGTTCTTCAAAAAATCCTCAACTTTCAGGTTATAGCTTTGATTTCTCCAAAGAAGTTAGCTGGTATTTTCACTTTTGTCATGTTTCAATGTTGGGTGTGCAGATATCAAAGCTCCAAAGACGTGAATAGACCTTAAAAACCCTGAAGTGCCTGACCAGAGCTCTCCACCTGCACCTTCTTCCATAGGCCCAGAAGCTCCACTTCAGTGTGGCTGGGGTTGCCAGTGTTTCCATGAGCTATGTTGTAGCTGAGTCCGCCTCTGCTCTTGCCTCCTGGATGGACATTTCACCTAAGCTGTAGGCAGCTCATTGACTGGATGTATCCTGTAGCTTTTCTCTGGCCCAGTCTCATGGACGGACCTGCAAAACCTTGCCCATGCCTCATCTCCACCTCTGTCTCTGGCACCATCTCCTTCTAGAGTAGAACAGATTATTTCAGTTGGAAGGTACCTACAACAGTCGTCTGGTGCAGCTGCCTGACCAGCTCAGGGCTGACCAAAAGCTGAAGCATGTTGTTACTGCCATTGTCCAAGTGTTTCTTAAGCACTGACAGGCTTGGGCCATCAACCCTTGGTGAAGCTTGTCTAAGGGCTTGACCACCCTCTCAATAAGGAAATGCTTCCTAATGCCCAGTCTAAATCTTCCCTGAAGCAGCTTTGAACCATTTCCATGTGTTCAGTCACTGGATCTCAGGGAAAAGCAATCAGCGTCTCCTCAGGGAGTTGTAGAGAGCAATGAAGTCACCCTTCAGTCTCATTTTCTCCAAACTAGACAAGCCCAAAGTCATAGGACATTACTTCTAGCACTTTCCATCAACTTTGTTGCCTATCTTTGGACGCACTGTAAGACGTTCATGTTTTTCTTAAATGGTGGGGCTCAGAACTGCACGCAGCAGTAAAGGTGAGGCCTCACCAACACTGAATACAGAGGAACAGTCACCTATTTTGAGCAGCTGATTACACTACATTTGGTGCACTCCAGGACAGACTTTGACCTCTTGGCTGCCAGGGAACACTGACATTCATACTGAGCCTACTGTCAACCAGTAACCCCAAATCCCTTTCTGCTGGGCTCTGCTTGGCACTACTCTGGTCCCAACTGTACAATCTGGCATTTCAGCTTGTTACATTTCATCCAATTAATTATTGCCAAATGATCCAATCTATCTAGATACTTCGCTAAGGCCTCATGTCCCTCAAGAGCCAACAGCACCTCCCAATTTTCTATCATCAGCAAACTTGCTAATGGTGCAACTTAACTCCTGCATCCGTATTTCTGATAAATTTCTTGAACAGAACTGGCCCTAGAATTGAACCCTGAGGAGCACCACTGATGACTGCCACCTGTCAGATGTACCCATTCACTACAACCCTTTGAGTTCTGTCCTTCAGCCAGTTCACCCAGAATGTCATGAATTCTTCATACAGTTGCCCCTGGCTGCCCCTGACCCTAGTTCATCACTTATCAGGCCTGATTCTGTTGATGACCTTGTCACTAGCACCCAGCTCTGTTCATCCTGTGAAAGCGCTACAGAGCTGCTCCCCTCAAGGAGGCCACAGTCTGTGGTGGGGTCATCCTCGACCCCCTAGCTCTCCATCCTCTAGGAGCATCAGCCTTCACTGAGCCTGACAGCAGAAGATTGTGCTTTAGGGTCTATAACAACTTCTTCATTTTTTTCCTGATGCATAAGCAACATCCTTGGACTTTGCTCTAGTTAACAAAAGCATGAAGCAAAATTTCAACAACAAAACCAAATAAAGAGCACCCAAACCAGACAAAACAAAATATATAGAACCTATCAAAGCAAACAAAGAAAATCACTGCACAAAAAAAGGAAACAAAAAGAACTTAGCAAATATTAGTCATGTTGTTTAATATATTACCATCAGACACTTGGATAACTTTATGAGTGTTATATAAAAATTTGTGTAGAATTACAGCATTAAACTTCACTGGGTACATATATTTCCTCCAACATTTTACAAGTACACACAACTTTTTATTTAAAAAAAATACTACTAATAATAAACAACTGAGAAACGAAACAGTATCCTGAAAAGGAAGCCAAAGGAAATAATGCATTTTGGAATGCACTGTTCCAAAATGCCACTGTGATTCCTTGCAGCTAAATCAAATGTACATTCTCTTTAGCCATTCTATACCACAGACGTTTGAATTGTAGAAAAGTAAATGTTGGTTACTGGTTAACCCAAAGTAATTAGGTTAAAGAGGTGACTGAATGTGAGAAATAGTTATAAAACTGATCAGCCTAACCATTCATTCTTGTGACATAACTGGAGTTTATAAATATAAACCAAAATTAAATTTTCATGGGTCACAGTTTGACTAACACTACAGTCTAATTTTAAACATCTGGATTTAGCACTACGATTTATCACGGGTTTCACAAATGTGTTTTAGAAAGTCTTACTGAAGTTTTATTTTGAATTTACACTAATGTAAATTTACACATCATCTGTACCATGCTAACTCCTACCTGAATGATATGGTGGGTCCTCCTGTAGATCAATGGGTTCAAACAGAACTGTATTGACCTAAACCTGGCATTGGTATTTCCTGAATAATTCATATAAAATCATCTTCAACCTCCCTTTCTACTACAGACTGTTTTCATTAAAGTTTACACTGAAATATTTAAAGCCCCAACTTTACATGCACCAAAATAAAAACACAGATAAAACACTAGAGTGTTTTAGATCAGAGTAATTACAAAAGAAATTAAGTAAAATCATTAACCATCACCTAAATTGTGAGACACAACAGTATTTGTTCCCTGGCTGTCACCATTAGGGTGACAGTCATTGACTTCTGAAAGTCATTCCCAATGAAATGACAAAAGGTAAGTAATTTTGAAGATACACACTGTGTATTGCTTGGATTAAATTTGCATCTCAAGTGTGATACACCTTTTCTCCTGTTACGGCATTGTCTTCTCAAATGCATAGAAAAAGCTATTAGATAAACACAAGCTGTAAAAACACATGAGCCACAAGAATCCTTGTGTCTCCACTGCACTTGTGAGTTATGACTGCCTTCTTGTGGTTTCACAGACTTCACTCTTACCACTTCTAAAACTAATCTCAACTGAGGTCTTATTCTACTTAGCACAAGTTTATACAAATCTGTAAAAGAATCCAGATGAAATAAATTTCTCTTCACTCAGCTATAGGAGGAATTAAATACACTGCCACTAGTTTGAAGATACTGAAACCAAATACGTAATCTCACACCAAGGCATATAGTTCAGGCCAAATCCTGCACACATTTTGCGAGGTTAAGTAATTCAGTTGAAGTGCAGAAACTAATCTAATAGCATTAATATGGGAAGCAAAAATAGCTTGTTCATTATTTATTTGCAGCCTCCATCTCAAAACCCCCACTCTTCTAAAATGTCTTTTTTGTCATGTCAAATTAGGTATGATATACAAATGAAATCATGAGACAATTAAAAGCATATGCAGGTTCAAAGATGTGACAGAAATGTAGACCACTGGGAAATTAACACTGAAAACAAAAAATATACTCTAAAAATGCAGTGTTTACTTATGCAAAATACAATATCAATGTAGACAGACATAACCTACTTTAGCATACTTGAAAAAAAACACAACCGATTCACCAAAAAAAAGTAATATTCCTGACTTCAGAAATGCATGCATGCTGCTTTTATTATTTGCCTTTATAACTGAAAATTATAGTTCATGTGTATAGTCCATAAGGAGCATTTGCTTGTGCTCATCTGCACTGCCTACCAGCTGGTCATTCCAGAACAGCTACAAAACACCAGGGTGTCTCCACACTGGGAAGTCACAGGAACCAAAGGAACACATCTGCTGAGTGAAACTGGTGTTGATGGACCTGCTGACTGCAGGGAGGTTGGACTAGATGACCTTTGGAGGTCCCTTCCAGCCTGGTCCATTCTATGATTCTATGTCACACTCCACATATACCAACTACCCCTTTTCCTTCAACTAGTTCTGGTCTGGTCCTAGGAACACAATGCCCATTAATGGGCTAAAACAATGCTCAGGAAACTCACTTCAAAAGCGAACTCTGATCCACATTAAAACAGTAATGTGTAGATTTTCCTTAGACACTTCTAAAATTTCCCAAAAAGACGCAACTGTAGTATTTCAGTGCTTCCTGCTAGACTAGATTTTCCTCAGAAGCCATACTGTTTCAGCACCATTCAAGGCATCATTGCTTTCTGGACTTGCAAAATGATGAAGGGTCAGGTATCTCACATCCTTAAGAAAAATAAAATAAAAAATACTACGAACCACACATTTTAAATTTGTTTTAAATGCCCATTAGATGTAGTCTAACTATAAACTAAACAAACATAGGATACTGCAAGCAGGCTGCATTGTCATGGAGTTATTTCTGACTGCAAAACTGCTTAAATGCATTGTATGATATACTGGTCATGTGGTGTTTTATTGTATCTTCTCCTACTCTGTTCCAGTATTCTAGGACATCATTAGATACTACACTTGTATCTTTGGCAAGAGTATGTATACACATCTGCCCTTAAAATTTAACAGCTCTTCAGGATCCTTGATGTTATAACTTAGTATCATGCACACTCAAATTTTATGCTCTCTTGTACTTAACATACTAATTATTTCTAATTTAATTTCATAAAATTCATATGATACAATTTCAGGGATTCATTTCCTTTCTCTTTGGCATGTGTTATTAGTTTACAAGATTCTAAATATTTCAAGTAATAGTAGCAGCCATATCCACCTCAAGCTGATGGATATATGTATTTTCATTTTCCTTTTGTCATGGTTCAGGCCCAGCCTGCAGCTGAGCCCCACACAGCTGCTCACACAACTGCATCCCCCCCACCACTCCCTGGTGCAATGTGACTGAGAACTGGGAGAAAAAAGCAAAACCCCACAGGTTGAGGTTAGGAAAGTACAACAGAACAGCACAAAGCCCAGCTCAGCTCACAACCACTTCCATGCCACAATCACCTGCTCAAAGCACCTGTGCTTGCCCCAGCCTGCCCTTCTCTTATATAGTGGGTATGATGTCAGCATGGTATCAAAAACCCTAACTGGCTGGTTCAGCTGGCTGTCTTGGCTGTGGCCCCTCTCAGCTTCTTATGAAGGGGGAAAAAGAAAAAGAACCAAAAAACCCAGAACTTCTAATCCTGCCTTAGCCAGACCCAGGACATCTTTAAAGGGGGAGAAGAAAATTCCATGCAGTATCTTTCTTGACAGAAAACATTTGTAATACCCTCTATCTTATTGCAGTTGTTTTACTATTACAAAGTTTCTCCTGTTTGATCTGTGAAATGCAACAAGCTCAGTAAACATCAAGGTCAGTATTGAGCAACAAGCTCAATAAACACCATTCCCAAAATAAATACTTTGTTCCTTAAATATTGTAAAATCATGAAGAAAAGTGTAATCTCAGCAGTAAAATCAGCACAAATAATGATGATACAGATGAAATATGCAGACTATAATTTTACAATAATTATACACTGGTACTTCCATAGACTCATTCATATTTATAAAGTTTTCTATACAAAAATCCTATTTTAGAAGGACTATTGAAATGAATAGCAGAGCTCTTTAAAGTAATAAGCATCAAAATGAACACAGTCCTTGGAGTACTAACAGTTGTTTAAAAGAATCTTTGGATTTTTTTTCTTTTTTCCACAGAAGACCAGGCTCAGTAAGTGCACCCCTCAGACCTGGGATTTCCTAGAAACATTTAGAAAACGGTTCTGTGGCCATTCATGAATTAAAGAACTATCCACATTAAAATGACTCTTGAACTCATAAGCAGAACAGTCTATCTTCAAGCTGAAGGAAAAAACAACACAATATTGTTAACATACACTCCAAAAGCTCTAATTCAAAGAACCATATGTCAGCCACACAAAAATAGCTTTCACCACAAGAGTTATAGCAGCATTTCAGGAAGAAGTCTTATTTCTCAGACATATTTTAATTGCTATAGTCTTTCCATACATCTGCTTTCATCATAGACAGACAAGATGTAATGGGTACAGTTTAATCAGCCCACAACTTTACTAAAGGACAATTCAACAAATCATACCATGCAAATTAACACTCTCCTTTCCCTTGCTCCTATTGGTCTAGCCCTTAGCCTCTCCCTGCCCAGCACAGCTCTCACTTCTGCAGAAAGCCACAGTACAGTCACATTAAGCCAATAAAAACTGGTGGATGCCAGTTGCACACTGTTCAAATACTACATATAACATCACATTAACAAATGTCCTCCTCCTAATGCTATCTTGTAACAAAGAGGAAGTCATGACCCCCTTCTCCTTCCCAGCTCTGTGCTGCTCTCTTTGCCCTACTCCCAGACCTGTAAATCCCATTCATATTTGTCTGCAGAACACATTTTTATTCCTATCCTATTTTAACGAATGGCAACAGCTACCGGAACAGCAAAGGCTGCAATGACATTGCGTTGACATTAGATGAAAACCAGGCATCAAGTGAAGGAGCACATAGAAGGATGGGTGAGTCTTTTCCTCTCCACTTGAAATTTAACATGCCTGCTAACCTGATCCTAGCCGGGATCCTTTGGTCCTGCATCTCTGATAGTGTATTCCTGAGAGATGAGCCAGCCTTTTTAAGCAGGTTACAGTTTTTGCAGGAGCTTTTTCAAGTTTGTCAAGAGCTGTGTAACACAAGAAACATATTATACCGGACAATTGTTGTTACCAGTCTTCTAGACCACCCTGCAACCAACTAGAGACTGGGAAAGGAAATCAATGTAAAATTCTGGTACATGAAAAAGATATAACATACTAAAACTACTTATACAGTTTGAGCTACAGGGATATTAATTGCATCTTTCCACAGCAACAAAATCTATGCTGCCTCATCATAGTGTCAAAAAACTTATCACAAATATAAAAGCCTTTCATGTGCCAGCTTTTTAGAATACACTCTGATAGCTAGCTAATGAAGACATACCATAAAAAGAAAATAAATCTCTTTTCAAGGCAGGGTTGAAGCATTGTTGTTAACACATCTGGTTATCAGGGATATAGCTGTTTTGCAGAGCAATCATTTCCTGACAGGTTCTTTATGTTTCAGATTTTTCTGCTATCAGGTGAAAGAGTTAAAAATTTAGACATGTTAATTTACACTGAAGTTATTGAAAGTCCTGTAATGTGAGCAATGTCAAAGCTCAGCCTAAGTCCCTACCCTAGCCACAGTATTTTGAAGCCTCCAGTTAATGTAAACACTTCGATATAGAATTTTCATATGCTTCCACTGCAAGAATCACACCAGTTCTGAAGCCTAGCATTTTCTTGTATATCTTTGATATAAACTGACAGCCACAAAAGGAAAACATTATAATATATATCCTTAAGCACATACAATGTGGACAACTGAAGTTAATACCAGTTGTCAATATCCTGTATTATCAGCAGGGTTTTTCCAGGAAAATTTTCCATTCCTTTAAGTCATCCATTTCTTCAGAACTAAAAAATACTTTAGTTATTCCATCTTTGAAAATCTCAAGATAGTGGTGGCATGCTCCAGGAATTCTATCCCAATTATATTTCTTGCCATTTTAACAGCCTTCTCACCTGTGTAAAGCAATTAAGAAAGACAGTGAAGTGAAATGGGTTGTGGTACTACAAATATGTTGATAATATTCAAGTTTCTTTTTCATTGGACTGAGGAGCTCTGCTTTATTTGCTTTCTCAGTGGGAAGATCATGGATGAGAACAACTTGACTGAGGCTCGATCTGTACCAGATGGATCTACTAGGTATGAGTAACCGTCTTAGGGGCATGAAAACTTGACATCTGCTTCTATTATTAAGAGGATAAGCCATGCCTGTTGATGAAATTTACAGGGATGCTTTGGAATCCCTGAGGGCACCTGGATACAAAAAGTAACAATCAGTAACTGGGCAATATCTCATTAAAAAAACCCCAAACAATTCAATATGTATTTAGCATCTTTAGCATGAATTCAGCTAACTTTCAAAGTTACTCCACATTGCTGCTCTTTTAATCTACTTAACGGAAGGTTTTGAACACCATAAGAAGGCTTGGAATAATTATAATTTGCTGTTGTGCATTTATCACCACTGTAATTACAGCCCTGGTGTTGTCCACTGCTCAAATGTATATGTATGGTTCTATGATTAAACCCAATATTTCACAAGATGAGCTACTATGCTGCATGAGTAGCAGCAAATGCATTCCTACTCCCATGGCCAGTTAGGATCCATTGGATAGAAAATGTGTGAACTTCACAAAAAGCCTACTACATTTCACACTGTTTATTCTATTTTTTTAACTCAAGAAAAAAACACAACAAGAAGCTGCTAGCTGCAAAAGTCTACATCACCTTTCCTTGTTTATTCTGACAAACACATCCCATAGCTGCAACTAAGTACTACATGAAAAGGGACACACACCTCATTAATTGGATGATTTTTACCCCTTTCTGTCAGTTTGACTAACCCCAAGTGTTCCTTCCACCTACTGCAGATCCAGAATAATGCTTGGCCAATTTATGATCTCTCAGTTCAGAGTTGCATAGAAAGAAATCACAAAACAGAAGAAAGCCTCAAGCACTCCTAGTTCCAATTCCCTTCCCAAAACTGCCAGATATGAATCAAATGGCAACATATTATACAGTCTTTGTGACCTAAAAAATGGGGTCAGGTAATAATGTGATCCATTATTGTCTCTCTGCAGTTACATAGTACTGAGATTTCACTCTTTTCGAAAGAGCTTTAATCATCACTTAATTGGAAAGGAAAAAATAAAGGGCAGCAAACTAAAACTGAAAGAGATGCCCTGTTCTGTTAGCTACTGCATAGGAACATAAATTTGGGGTGGGGTGGCGGGGCGGGAGAATAAAATTTTAAATTGACAATCACTATATTATGACACATTATTATAGTATCACCCCTTCCTCATTGTTCAACTATTTGTTGCCTCATGTACCTGTTCATCCATGTATTAAAATACAACAAAACCCAAAGTCTTCCAGAAAGTGAGGTTAAGAAATTAATTTAAAATCTCTAGGTCCAAAAATGCCCTGAGGCCTGACTGGAATGTTCCAATAGTACACGGAAATTATTAAATTATTTAAAAGTATTATCAGTTAACTACAAGTGCTATATAGGTCTATAGCCTAAATCACAAGATGAGAAACCATTTTCATGTATGTGAACTGTGATTACTTGAGTTATTTTCTTTTATATAAGCTAATGTGAAGATAACTCCTGTAAAACGTAATCCATAAGAAAAAAGAGAATAGAAAATAGAACTAGGCTTATAAATTCTTACAATAATGGCAAGGAAGGTTTGCACTAGATTACGTGAGGACATTATTCTCACCCAGTCTTCAGCATGGACCTCAGCCTCTGACTCTCTGGACAGAATACATTTCTTTTAAAGCAATCTTCTTATTTCCCTCTTATTATCTTATTACAGGATCCACAGCAGCTGGACTGCAACACTCACAGGCAGAAAAAAACAGAGTCTTCCCTACCTCAGATTTTCAGTTTGAGTGTGAGCACTTGAGAAATTACAGTGACAGCAAACATCTGACTGGAAAGACAACATCCTTGTATTGCATGGCGCCCAGCATACTGCCTGGGCAGGTCACTTCACTTTCTCTACTGTATGGGAATAAAACATACGTTCAACTCTTATCATGTGACCAAACTTTGTATGTGCAAGTCATTAAATCTAGCACTTCTGAAAACACAGAGAACACATGCCTAAGAAGATTCAAAGATTTTCCTGGAATTACTATGTAATTCAGAATACATGCAAATAAATCATAATATTGAGTCAAGAGAGGAGGCTGCCATCACCAGAATACATTTCTGCTTGAAAACTCTCCAGAGAGTAAGTTGATAATGTTTGGCAAGCAAGAATTGTTCAGAGAGACAAAGTATTCTGTTGCTTTGTTCCTCTTTTCTCACAATCCATCAATATGATTAAAGTCTTTAGGAAAGACGAAGTGAGGAGCAAGCTGCCACTACTAGGACACACTCAGCCCATAAACTGCCTCCAAACTCCTAAGTTACTTATCAAAAATAAATTAACGAAAAAAGAATTTTTAAAATAAGCTATCCACAGGTCAGTAGCATTACCTGGACAGGCTGCACACTTGAGTACCCCCAGTCTAGAACAAATGTAGTATTTATTTGCCTACATTGATATACATGACAGGACCACAAACTAGCTTGAACTTTTTGGTGAATTTTCTTGGACGTTTTGTCTGTAATTGGTCTTTCCAATGAAGACAAAAGGATTTTCAAACTACACTTTTACTAAACTACAAACAAAAAAATCTTTTTAAATCAATCAGAACTCCATGAAGTACAGAAATAAAAAAATATTGACAAACAACTCTTCCTATACTCATTATGTCTGTTCTGATTCCAGCCTTAGTTTCAACTAATTTTGTCACAGTAAAATCAAAAGTGCTCTCTACTCCTAGACAATTTCTCTTCCCAGCATTGTGTGCCTGCTGGAGGTCACTATCTCCACCTTTTTCCTTTCCGAGTCTCCCTCTCTCTTTGCTTCTCCTGCAAGTTCTGGAGCCATGGTTTCCTTACCTCAGCAACCTCAGCTGCTAACCAGAGGAGTTAACCTTTTCAAGCTTAATTCAAGTCACTTCTATTTTAAAGGACCATAATGTAATGTACACACCAAAACAAACAAACAAACAAACAAACAAACAAAAAACCACAAACCCACAGCAGAACATGCAGCGTCCATAAAGATATAAGCCTCAGGAGCTGTAATTTTTTTGTTTTTTCTGGTGAAAGATGAAGGTATATTCCTCTATCACACTTTTACACAAGTTTGATGTCACACCTATTTGATAGTCTACAGACACATTGGTGAAAATATGGTTTACAGAGTCAATGAAAATTTGATAAAAACTTTGGGCTGCAAGTCTGAAAATATCTGATACTCTTTCTGGTGGACAGAAATGAATCTGTGATTCTTTTTAATCAGAGATGAAAGGAACAACAGTCTACTTTCAAGTTTAAAGGGTCCACTTACCTTTCAACACCCCCAGGTCTCCATCTTCATGTCCTGTGATCTCTTGGATATTAAAAGACTAAAACAGAGATACAACTAGAATTGGGATACCAAGTTCACAGCACCCTTCTTTGCTGACAACCTTCTTTGTTGACAAAGGCTGCATGGTCCTAGTATTCATACATGGACCTGATCCAGCGGAAATCAACAGAAGGCTTTCATGGACTTCAAAGGTTTTTGAAATATAAGGCCTTATAAGCCTCAGCTGTGGGAAAGGTCAAAAATGAAGATTCTTGGTGTAAACTCCTAGGCAAGTGCTTTTTTGGTGTAATGTTTACAGTCACTAGGAACTAAATTCTTAATATCAATATGAATGTGTCTTTCTTCTGAAACATATTCTTGATAGTTGGTCATTAATCGTATCTCTGATTTTTAAAAATACAGAAGATAGATAACAGCACTTTCTGTTTACAGAAGTTTGTTATGTAATCAAATCCAGATGATCCAGAAAGCTAAAATTCACATAGATTGCCAGTGGAGATGTAGACCAGCTTGCAAATAATAATCTCCATTTGCAGATACACATAAATTCAGCACTCACACTTAAAAGTTTACCCTTTGCAAAATGACAAATGTTGAGCATCTGGGAAATCAATCTGTTTTTTGAGTTGTCTCAGAAATGCACTGGGATTGTCTTTTTCCTTATAGGACATTTACTAAACCAAATACATTTAAATACATTCCAAGCACTAGTTAATCACAGACACAACCCATATGCAGACAATAAATAATGTTTTAATAACAGTTTTAATTATGAACACTACCTAACTTATAACCTTGCACGCTCTGTAGTAAGTGGATTTACATTCAAATGGGAAAAAAAATATTTACATTTTAGTATTCCCAGTGTGTTTCTTTCAAAAGTTTTCTAATGCTTTTCAAAAGCAACATCTCCTCCCTCCCCTCCCAAACACACCCCTATGACCTTAAAACTATGCTTTGCCAACACTTTCTATACATAAAACATTGTCTGCCTCAAAACACATGAGTAACATTCCTCTTAGTTTTATTGCATTTGGTATCAGGCACATTTACCACATTAAAAGCAATTTTACTTCTATGAACAAGAAAAAGCGTAATTTTTTTTTTCCTAAGATGTGAGCATCCACATGTAAAACACCAGAAAAGCATCCTGGCAACTCTTATTGTTCAATACAGTTGCTCACCATTTGCCTATTTTTTCATACAGTTCACCTGATTTGTATTTAAAGCTCACACTGGAGGCACAGCCAAACATAACCAATTAGGGAAGCAATGGTTTTTTGTTTTAAATCCCAAATCTGAACTATCAAAGCCACTAGAAAACAGTGATCAGGCTCTGTAACAACTGCACTCACAACAACCATGCAAGACTTCACTAATGCCAAAGAGATTTGCATTTGGTTGTAAGAAAGTGAACATAACTCTCACTGACATCAGGGAGGTTCATACCAGACCAGGGTAGAACTTCAAAGGTTAACTGTATCTTAATCCCACAATATGGTGGGCAATCTTCCCACTGAATGAAACCATCGTTATTCAGATTGAACATTTCGTCTTCATGTTTTTGCATAAGATGATATTAGAAGATTGGTGCAACTTTTGTTTACAACAGCAGATCTCAATAATAAGACCACATCGAATGTCAGTATAATTATTTGGATTACATGCCATACGAACAATAAAGGCAGAATAATGGTCAGGAATTTTAACCCGTTTTGAGAAAAATAAAGTCATGGCAAATGTTTAAATTTGTCTGTAGAAAGAAATTAACAGCATTGTGCTTTATAAGACATATGAAAGTCAGAATTATTTAACACAAGGACTATTTCTAGAGAGGAGAAGTGTATTGAAATTGCAACACAAGCAGATGGCACACATTTCCTAAGTAGTAACATGTAGAAAAGATTTTGAACATGTTCCAAAATAACTAAACAAACTTGGTGCCTGGGCAACCTATCTACAGCAACTGAAACTTCCTGGGAACAGCACACTACATATCCACCATATCTCATTAGAAAAGTATAGCATACTTTTTCAAAAGATTTCATGAGAAGTAATTTACTGCTTTTAGATTATTTAAGACAGTTAAAATAATGAATGGTTTCTTCATGATCTCCATCTTCTCCATAGCAGAGCACAGAGGCATGTGCATCCTAGACTTTCAGCCTGGCCTACTGCTTTCCTATCCAGAATAAAATGTTGATTTTCACAGGTGCAATCACTTTGGAGTAACATAAAAATTGAAGGTATATTTGCTGGCATTAAGACAACTAACTGCCTAAATCGTGGGTAAAATCTGGTATTGGGTATCTAGAGGCAATCGCCTACACACTATTTGCTGGCAGATATAATATCTGGGGACCTTTTATTATTTGCTTAAAAGAATTGCCTGGTTTTCCTCAATAACTTCATTTGTCCTGACAGGCAGCAATCCATCTATAGCAGTGGAAGCAGTCTCCTATCATCATATAGTTATCAGTCCCTCAATATAATAAACTTTTAAGGCCCTTATTATTCCTTCTCACAGCTGTTAAACATTATGTAACATCTAGATCTATTAGCTTAAAAAGTATTTTCCCATCCTTTCTAAATCCATTTTGAGTTAGCTTTAGCTAACTTTGCTAATTCCCAAGTATTAATTCTTAGACATTACTATTATATTTATACTAAGCAACAATTAAGAGGGGATATCTGTCAATAATTTCTCTTCATACACCACAAAACGTACTTATCACTTGAGGGATACCTATGCTGTATCAAAAATTTCAACTGAATCACCCACTACTCTGTTATTTTAGGTATGAATAGAGAACCCTTATGTGACCAAACTCATCCACACTGAGGCTGGTATATTTTTAAACAGCTGTCATGGACCAAATTGAACTTGCTGCTGTTATTCACACCATGCCACAGTCATGCCAGCTTCAAAAAGTGAAAGTGCAAACTGGAGCAAAGTATTATGGGGCTTGAAGTACAGATTGCAACATGGGAGGGCTCCTGTTCCAATTGCTTCTTCAAGGGTCCTGGATTCTTTGGGTGTGTCTTTTTCCACTGGAATTGCAGCAGGACAAGGGGGGATGGGGACGTAGTTCTCCAGCTTGGGCTTTTAGCTCACTTGCTTCTATCTGCTGCTGCTTTGCGCTGTGCTTTTTCTGCAAATAGGCTAAGGTAATTAGGCATTTTGTGCTATGGTTATCTGATTTTTGCTCAGTAAACTCTATTCTTATCTCACTTATTTTTTTCTCAATCCTTAGTTTCTGTGTGTTACTTTTCCCTTACTTCTGTGTTGGGAAAACAGCCAGGTTGACCCACTGGTTCAGTTTGACTCGTATTGCTCTGATTCAAACCATCACAACAGTACCAATCTTAATGAGTTTAAGCAATCTCTCATGAGCCTATTCAAGCAGCAATGACAATTCTGTGTTACAACACATGTACACATCCCAATGTACCTGGATTTCCTTCTTAAAAATAAAGGAATGGACTTATTAAGATTCAATTTGCCACTGAAGACTACCCCAAAAAAAAACCCCAACAACAACTTAAACTACAGTGAGATATACCAATACCTACAAATACTGGTGGGGTGGGGGAAGGGAGAAATCTGATTTTGTTCAGCACTTTGTTTTTAATGCACAGATAATCACCAATTTTTACATGTAAACTAATGTAAGGGAATGTAAATAGTGAAAATTAATTTAGAAGTGAGTATCAACGTTATATCCTTAAAATGTAACTACTTCTAGTCACTCCTCCACATGTGCAGTGCTACATCTAGCATTAGACTCTCCATTACACAGAGAGACATGGACTTAGTGGAACAAGTCCAGCAAAAGGATTGTAGTATCTCTCAGATCAGAAAAGGCCAAATGAACTGGGAGTGTTCAACCTGAAATAAAAAAAGCTCAAGGGGTACTCATCAATGTTTTTTAATCTGATGGGCGGGATTAAATAACACAAAACCAGACTGTTCTCAGTAGTGTCCAGTAATAGGACAAGAGACAATAGACAAAAACTGAAGCCCAGGAAATTGTCTGACTATAAGAAAAGATGGGGTTTTTTTCTACTGTGAGGGCAGCTGAACATTGGAAATAGGTTGCCAAGAGGCACTGTCCAGTCTCAACTACTCTGTCAGTCTTTGAGTATGTGGCTCTGGCCTTCCTCTGTTCCTCTGTCTCCATACCACAAACAGCCAGTCAGTTTGGCAACTAGTCACAAATCCCTGCTACTTCCATTTTTACATTCTGTGACATGTTCTATCACCCTCTCATTTTCTGACCTAGTAAACAGGATTGATACCTCTTCTACCTCGCCAAACTTGTCAAGATTAGTAAGAAGGTGAGAAGCCCAGTTCGGTAAGCAGGAAGATATTTGAGAGGCCTGTAACTGATGGTAACTGAGTAAAAAGATCCAGGAGTTCACAGATCCCAGTAAACAATGTTTGCTTTCTATGACATTTTTATGCTGTACCTTTTTTTAGTCTAGGTGTTTTCACTGGTGTTCAATCTCTTTTTCACAAAGAAAACTTTTAATCGTGCTGTTTTCTGAACATGACTCAGGTAGCTGACAGTAGAGGTTAAAAGTCAAACTGTGTTTGCACTGAACTTGAAAACAGAATGCTAAAAGTCACTGCCACTCCTGCTGCCCCAAGATAGAAGGAGTTCATCCACAACTAGTATCACAGATGGGAAAGGCTACACCCACAGACAGCAATGTAAGGAATTTAGTCTCATTCCACTAAAACAGGCAAGTTATACAGAAAAGCTCTAGCTAAACTAATCTGTATATTTAAGCCTCTTTGCCAGACAGCTATATGAGGTCCCTGTTTATAGCTATACTCTTCAGGAATACAAAAGCTTGTTCAGTGATTGTGAGTTCATCTTCCTGAGTTCCACTCACTGTACCAGGTTACTGTGAAATGGAATTCACAAATAAACTTTGGGTACATCAAAAGACAATTCATAACATTTTTCTGTGCATCAATTAAAACACTGAATAGTGAAGTGCCTTAATTAAGAAAATGTTGAGGGAACGAATGTATGTGAAGACATCTTTCTGCTTTAGAACCTTGTTCTATACGGGACCTTCTTCCACACGGGATTCATACTTTCATGGAGCCCAGCACCTTAGCTCTTCCTTTCATTCCAGATTAGAGTAGGAATCACCCTTATCATCTTAGAAGTACCACTAGCTAACACAGAGGCATGCTCTTTTAGACAACAGCCCAACAGGTACAGCACTCATGATAATATATAGGACTATCAGGTTCAAAAATGCCTCTTCTCCACTGTAGGCAGGCCACTTGACTGCTCTTGGTTGCAGAAGAACACTCTTGCCATTGTCCTCTGTTCAGGTTGCCAGAAACAAAGCATAGCAGTAGTACCTCTGCTCTACTTGCCAGTGTACTGACCCAGGAGCATGGACGGGTTCCAGTGAATGCTCCAAATACTCCCTTAAACATGTTATGCAACTGTCATTGTAAAACCTTTGTCTCAACAACCAAAATAGCTAAGAGTACTCTAAGCATTAGGCTAGAGAGATACCCTACTCTTTCTGGTCACAGGTTAATAAATGCTTCATTCAATGCTGTCCAGCAGCCCAAGTTACATAGTTAGGATAAAAATGCTTTTTCCCACCTGCAAAAAGTCCAAAGGAAGCTAAAGCTCCATGCTGCACATGCTCCCAGAAGAGATATGCTGGCATCCCTTCATTTACAGGTGAAATATGTGAATTCTGTGGATGCGTATGCAGTTAATATGCTGTTACATAAAAAAAGAAAACACTATGTCCCAATTCTGCTTACATTTTCCGTTTGCTTTTTTTTTTTTATAAAAAACTTTGTAACAGCATGTTCTGAGTGAGATTTCTTGGCCTGTAGACAGGCTATAGATACATAAAATCTACGTATTTTATTGGGTTCTAAGATCCATGTGGTGCAATAACTCTCATATTGACCCCACAGTCCTTTGGTGTAATCTCTACTTAGAATTCCTCAACACTCTCCAAACTGAAAAACTCCCCTGGACATGGGAATTTTATAGCAAAAAAGCCTCTGTGCTTCTTCAAGAGGCATTCTAAATATCAAAGATTTAAGTGATTAATTGCTCTTCTAGCCCACATCAGTAATCTTGGGGAGGGAGAGGAAGATAAATTATTCAACCTGTGCATCAGTTAAAATAATTTCCTACTGATAATGCTCCTTCTCCTTTAAAATAGGTTTAGAACAACTCTTTTGACCATTTTACAAATAGGGATGGTAAGGAAAACTGGATGAAAATTCAGTGTGGGGGGGAAAAAGAATGAAAACACCTTTTGTCAGCATTTCTGAGATCTAAAAAATATTGGTTAGCAGGGAGACAGCAGGTACTGAATTAAACCCATTTTCTGTTCTTATTGTCTAATTCCCTCTAAAAGGTTATTTGCGCCACAGAGGCCTATAAATGCTTGTCTCCCCGGCCCCCACCTCTGAGGCTGTATCTAATTCAGGGCTGGAAAGCAAGTGGGTCTTTCAATTCTTGTCCTAGCTGGAAGACACTAGAGTTCCTTCCTGCTCCAGTTGGGACCTGCTAGTGTTTAGTTTGCTTCAAAGGTCGAATCAGATTACAAGATAAGTGGTTCATCTCTGAAATGAAAAGAGCTCCAGGAACTGCTACCAGTTGAAATGAAAAGGGGGAACGGAGGGCTTAGAAGAAGAGAGGGGAATGAAAGTAACGTCGTATCCTTCAGCCCGCGTGGAATGATATCGCTCAGACCAGCATGTCCTACAGTCCGCTGTGTGTTACCAGTCTCCTGTGAGAACATCGGATGCCTGCGTACCCTAAAACTCTCCTCCTTTCTCTCATTAAAAGACAACGGAAAGCTTAATTTTTATAAACGAGAGCACTTTATCTTTCAAACATTATAATCATTTCAGGTCTAGCAGGAGTTTAGTCCATGGTAATTTATATAAATTACCCTGTGCTTTAGCAGGTTGGGGTTAAAACTCCAAGATTTTCAAGTGATTATAAAAAAAAAAAAAAAAAAAAAAAAACAAAAACCAGCCAGTTATCAAGTCCTAACTGAATAATTTGCAGCTTATTTCACTCTGGCTAATTAAAACGTAATCACTATTGTTTGGCAATGCGCATTCTGTCAGCAGTTTTACGTCGGAAGACATCTTGCCGAAAAAACACACACATAAAAAAAAAAAAAAAAAAAAAGGACATTTCACCGGGAGTTGTCTTGATTTAAACCGCCTCTTTAGCCACTGAAACTGGAAAGCAAGTAAGTTACAACCGCTTAACAGAGCCATAAAAAAAATACTAATCCCTCTCCCAGATAATGAACTATTTTTATGGGTACCCTCCGCCGAGAGCGGAACAGACCGCGGCCCGCCGCAGAGAAAGCCTCGCGCTGGGCGGCCCCACCCACTGCATGAGGGCAGCTCGCGGGGCCGCGGCCGCTAGCGGGGCCGCAGGCAGGGCATCCCCGCTCGCCCCGCGCATCCTTGGTCTCACTAGCTCAAATCCAGTTACGGGCACCAAACACCTCCTGCTGCCGTTGAAGCGAACACATTAACATAATTCATATCCTTTTACACCGAAAACTTCTTTTTAAATCGAGTTTTCCTTCAGTATCTCTCCCACCTGCCCTTTTGTGCCAACACTTCAGGCTCGAACGCTTCTTTCACCCAAAACATCTGCCCGACTGGTTCCGGTTTCTAACGGACAAGAAAGGAGAGCCGCAAGAGAGCGGCGCGCTCCCCGCTCGGTGCGCTGCAGTAATATGCCATCCCGAAAGGTGGAGGTGTCTCCCGTCCCACCGGGTTGGTCAGTCCATTCTGAAAGGAGCCTAGGGGCTAGGGAGAGACAAGGGCTGGCAGTTCGGGAGGACTTTTCTCATTTGGATGGAGTCGACACGGTTTCCTACAACATCCTTCACAATGTAGAACAGGTGGGAAGGACTGGCAGATACCCGCTGCTGTTACACCATCTCCAGCACTACTTCCAGCACAGTCCTTTTAGGGGGCTCACTCCCCCCCATCTAATTTTATACCCCGCAGGTGTCTTGCCACTTCAAGCCCATTCCCCACCACTTTTAGCCACAGATGTGCCCTTCTGTTTCAGAATAGCGTTACCCCTTACCCTCACCTTCCAAGAGGTCAGAGCCAAGTGTTACAAGTTCCGGACCACGGCTTTTAAAAAATAAGCTTAAACTTTCCCACCAGGCTAGAGAAGCGAACCACCTGCGGGCGGCAGGGCGCAACGACTTGCCCGACCCGCAGGCATGCGGAGCATCGCCTCAGCACCATCCGCCGCTCGGAAGCACAAGCGCACCCGTGGCCCGGGAGCATGGTGCTGAGGACGCTCTGTCCGCCCCACAGCCTCAGACATCACCGGAGGCGGCAGCTAGGGCATGTCCCACCGTGCCACACTCAGCGGTAGGGCGCACCGAGAACCTGCGAGGAGCCGGAGCAGACTCAGCCCCGCCACGCAGCCGGGCCGGCGAGCAGCTGACAGGCGTGTGGTGAGGCGCGGCGTGCTGGGAGCCCCAAAGTCCGTCGCCTCCTCCCGGCGACCAGCCAAGCGTGGAGGCCGGCCGGCACCCACACACACCGGCGGGTGTAGGCGCTGCCGCGATGCCGTGCCCACCTGTGCCCACCTCGCGGCACGACTCGCCACCCCCTGGGGAAACTCCCCAAGTTTGCTAAGAAGCGTTTCGGCCCCGTCCGACCTTTCCGCGCCACCCTGCGTCCATTCCGCCGGTGCCAAGGGATGGCCACCCGCTGACCGGGCCAGGCGACGGCAGCGGGACGGCAAGGGGACGGCGGCGGGGCGCCCCTGCGCGGCGCCATGCCCCTACCTGGAAATGCTTGAAGAAGGCGGAGATGCGGGTTATCTGGAGGCTGAGGCACCTGGAGGTGCATCTGGCAGTGGAGAAAGCCTCGTCCTGCTTTCGGGCAGCAGAAGTGGCGACGCCAGCCCCCGGCCCCGCGGAGCTGCCGCAGGCGGCTGTTACCCAGAGGAGCAGGGCGAGCGACGCGCCGAGCACCCTCCGCACCATCGCTCTGCGGGAGAGGAGGGCAGAGGGGCAACCGGGCGCTGCAGGAGACAGCAGGCGCCGGGCTAAGCTCCCGCTTGCCGGGCTAGTGCCGGGCTGTGCTGGGGACAGACACCTCCGCGCCGCAGAAACTACACAAGAAAAGTTCAATCATTCAACTCCCCTCACCCCCACCCTCCTCCCGCCCGCCCCGGCCCATAGCCCTCCCCCGCCCGGCAGCGGGCGGGCCGAGGCTGACAGCGGCCGCGCCATTGGCTGCGCCGAGAGCCAGCGGCGGGGCGGGCGGGCAGTGTGGCCGGGGGCAGGTCGGCGCGGCGGGCCACCGCTCTCCGTTAGGGCCCTTGCCGCACGCTGCCACCTGTGGGGCACCGGGGCGGGCCCGAGCGCGGGCCCGCAGAGCCGCTTGGCGTGTCCTCACGCACAGGCGAGCAGGTAGGGGGTCTGCTGCCGTAGAGCTGGGCACCGGGGGCGCGCGGCCCACTCCCGACCCGCTTGGCCATTAGCGCGGGGCTGGCACCGAGCGGTGTCGATCCCGGGCCGCCGCCCGCGCACACCCTGGCACGGCAGCCTGGATCAGTTCAGTCACACCGTGCTGCGGGCTCGTGGGTACTGGCACAGCTCTCCCGTGGCTTTGTATCATCAGCCCTGCTGAAGGGCAAGTCCTTAATGCCTCTGTGTTAATTTATTTTATTCCCTCGGTTTTGTTAAAAAGATCAGGAGGCAAAAATGCACAGAAATCACTTTTTTTGAAACTCGGTGTTTCTCACAGTGAAGCACTGCGGCGAGCTTTTGTCCCAAGGTGAAACCCATAAAGGCTCCTCTGAAGAGTTATTTAAAAATGAAAATCTACAAGTCATTAGTCTAAATACCTCTGGGTAATAGCTGCAAAATTAAAACAGTGCCTTCAGCTTTAAAATGGCTACCATACAGTATATACATCAGCCTTAACATCCTTTCTCTCTGTGCCTTCAGTTCAGGGCTGCAAGCGCATGCAGGAATACATATGTAGCACAGAGGTTACGTACCACATTCCTCTCTGTGCGTGCGCTACACGGACTCCTCCCGTTGCAAGTATGTGCCACTAGCAAGGGTAAGTGGCTCTTTTCTCGCTGGTGCCTGTGGATCAAGCCTCCTGAACTTGAAAATTCCAAGGTTGTGAGAGCTGAAATAGGTAGTCTTTAGGCTATTTCGGGAGTTCATACTAGATTAATTACTACAATAAATAGTAGTTTAATGTGGCTATCAAACCCTATATTAAATAGACTGCAGGGCTCTTCTTTACTGGAACAAGTTTTATCTTAAGTTAAGCACTCATTAGGAAAGTCAGCTAAAATCTCCCCAAAAGACAACAAAGTCTTCCAGCACTCTGGCTTTTACGCATTTTATATGGCTATAATTCCTCCCTTTATGGATGTTCTTATGTACACAAATACGAAATAAAGCATATCCCTCAGTGTCATAATTCTTACCTGACTATATGCATACACATTCCCTAACACACACACATATATATGAAAATCAAAGTACAAAAATATGTGTTAAATCCAAACTAATACCTCAATAGTTAAATTCTAGCTTTAGATTCTAGTAATAATTTTGCAATCTTCCTGCAAAAAGCACAGATTAAAAAGAGATTTGTTGTCACAAGTATTATCAATGTACAAATATAATAGCAAGCAAGATAAATTTTAGTTTAGATATTACTTTGCATTATGCAGTGTGTCTTGTCAACTGACCCTAAATCTTCACTTGAAAGAAGCCAGTAGGCTTGGTTCATTCCTTCAAGTGTTAACAAAGTGGGATGACAGTTTGTGCTCTTAGAAGTTTGAAGTAGCATAGTCGCCAGAAGATGAGGTCACTTGCCACATCCTGTCACAGACGCTGCCCTACTGCTTGCACTTTGTAAGCAGCAAACTCCAACAGCCATTTTGGTTAGACAAGACTCTCAGCTACACCTCCAAAAGTCATTCTCATTTTTGGAGCTGGAGTGACTACTTGCCTCTTGCAGTGAACAGCAGTCATAAGTGACTCAGAAATGCTGTTCCTAATTCTGAATGATTTCTTACCACTACAGAACCAATCTCACCTATTCTGGCATCTCTGTATTTAAAAAAAAAACACAGTATAGAACAACAGAAATAAATGCATAGATCTAGCAATATTGTGGCAAATAGTGTTGAGCCCGCTCAGGCCTCAATATTAAATTCAGGGCTTACTAGTTTCTAGCTGACTAGCTTTCAGCTAGATTTTCTTAAGCCTTGACTAAAAATTTTGCAACTTTTTGCCTTGAGTCAGGAAAAGAAAATTGCTTCACTGATTCATAGTGTTTGCAGGTACACCAAATGCTTTCAACTTTTGCCATATTTTAGCAGATAACTGCCTGAAAAAATATGTCACTATCTGTAAATCAAATTAAAATCTAGAAAGGACAGATGGTTATTTATATATATACCTTCCATGTTAGTACTAATGCACTTTATATTGTGTATTGTAAACTCTAGCTTTAAGTAAAAAGGTACAAATCCTGTTTCTTTTGGTTTATAAAGTCTGGTAGCAGAGGGCATAGAGGCCTTAATAATTAAAATGTTCGTGAATACACAGTTTACTTAGTTGCTTTTGTTTGAAAGGTCGTACTTACAGAGATCACCAGCATAGTCTCTGAATTCCTTTTTAGTGAGAGCTGACTCGGTTAGCACACAAAAGACCGGCTGTTTAGTTCCAGTAAAACTGTATTCACACAGGTCCTGTTCCTTTACATGGAGATTAAGAAACAGGCTCAGTAGCTCAAGAATTTAGTAGGTAATTAAAACCCACTATGGCCTAAATATCCCATGGACTGAAAGACAAGATACACACGTTTGTAAATATACTCGTCTTAAAGATGTTCATAAATTGGTTACAGAATACAAATATTTGGAAATAAACAATATATACAATCCACCCAATCTTTAAATAGGGACACAGACACATTCAAAAGCATTGCTCACTTTACTTTTTTGTGTGTCAATAAATGGCATTAAATAATCTTTTCATATTAGAAGTAGTAGAATTAGTACTAATAAATTCTTGCAAATGCAGAACATTTGTTTTATGTTAAAACTGCGGGGATTATTTTCCTGCCTGTGCTTCAGAACAGTCTGACAATGTAAAAGCAAGCTTTTTTGAAGAGGAGCTTTGCCGAATTCGGAGATGTTTTTTCACAGGAGACAGCGCCACATGGTGGCTTTCTGAGGCGAGAGCTACTCGGATTTCTGATTTATTCTTGTTTAACGAGTTGGTTATAATCGATTTTAAATTGAGGTGTCTGAATCTTAAGTAATTGCTTCCTATTCCAAAGGGAATTACCATCAATAGCTTCTAATTTCAGGTTAAAAAAATAAAGGAGATATTGTTCATGTTTGAAATATTTATGGTTTTCATATAGACCACAGTATTCTAGCTCACTGATAATTATATTCAATCATTCTAATGTGCCATTCTTCACTCAATTCCCCTCAAATTTAATTATGCTATGCCAAAAAATATAATAACTCTGGGTACAACATAACCCTCCCCTAAACCCTCTCCAGGAACTCAGTGCCGGGGTGCCTCTCTGATGTGCTTGCATGCTAAAGGATGCAGTATGGGGAGTAAACATGATGAGTTAGAGATCAGTTTGCACCTGCAGAGCTACAGTCTTGCTGGGATCACAAAGACATGGTGGGATGTCTCCCATGACTGGAGTGTTGCAATGGAAGATTAAGCCCTTTAGGAAGGACAGGATGAGAAAACAAGACACAGAGAAAAGAGCAGCTGAACTGCATGGAGCTCTGCCTGAGGATGGATGAGGAGCCAAGAGAGCACTTAAGGGTTAAGATTCAAGACAGGACAGGTAAAACTGATATTATAGTGGGGGTCTGCTATAGCACACCTGACCAGATGACAAGTGAATGAGGCCCTCTGCAAACAGATGAGAGCAGCTTCATGTTTGCAGGCCCTGGCCTGCAATACCACCCCAATATTGGCTGAAGGGGCAGTGCAGCAGGGCATAAGCAATCCAGGAATTTCCTGGAGTGCGTTATTGATAAATTCCTCCTCTGAGTGACAGAGGGCCCAACAAGGAGAGGTGATCTGCTGTATTTCATACCAACACAGAGGGATGAAAAAGTAAAAGGCAGCATTGATAGCAAACACTGTGAGACGGTGGAGTTCAGAATCCTGAGGGAAGGGAGGAGGGACAAAAGCAAGTTCACAACCCAAGACTTCAGGTCTCAGCTTCTCCAAAGGTTTGTGTGGTAGGTTGAAAATTGCCCCCTAACATTAACTTTGCCAGACTAGCTTAGTGGAAGCAAATGGAAGCTGTATTTACAGGCAAAACTACAATCTACAGTGGAATGCAATGAATATGTACAAGTATACAGTATTTACAATATTTACAGGTGTTTACAATTAACAAAACAGCACAAGGACCCCCCTGGCCAAAAGACCAGGGAAGCTGCCTCCCTGCCTCCCCATTTAAACCCCGCTCCCCACCCTCCATACAAAAGCGAAAAGAGAGAGAAACAGAGATATATTAGACTTAACCAAAATAAAAGCAATGAAGCCAAGGTCAGCAAAGCCTGCTAGTATCTCCCCAGAGAAGAAGCAAGAAGAAAGAGAGAAAGATTGTTTTGGGAACCAAATCTTATAGGAGATATCCCTGCAATGGAATTGTTTAGGATAGTTGTTATTTTCCTTTTTACACCCAATGGTGATTTATTTACATTTTTACTACTTTCTGCTCAAAATCTGTGAAAAATTTTAAAGGTATAGTCTAAAACTACCACAGTCTGCTTGGAAGAATCCTACAGAATAAAGCCTTGATGGAAAGCAGGAGCCAAAAAAGCTGGTTAATATTCAAGGATCATCTCCTCCAAGCTCAAGAGCAGTCCATCCCAGTGAACAGGAAGTCAGGCAAAAATGCCAGGAGGGCTGTGTGGATGAGCAAGTTGCTCAGAGTAATACTCCAACACAAGGAAGCATATGGAAGGTAGAAGCAAGGACCAGTAAACTGTGTTTGCTACATAAATATGATCCAAGTATCCAGGGATGAAATTAAGAAAGCTGAAGCCCAAATGAAGTTGATTCTTGCCAGGGATGTCAAGGATGCCTGGCACACCTTTCCTACAAGGACAGGCTGTGGCAGCTGGGGTTGTTCTGGAGAAGACTACAGGGAGACCTAATAATGGCCTTTCAGTACCTGAAGGGGGCCTACAAGAAGCTTGCAGAGGGGCTGTTTACAAAGGCCTCTAGTGATAGGATGAGGGGTTTAAATTTAAAAAATACCATTATTAGGTTGGAAATTAAGAGGAAGTTCTTTACCATGAGGGTAACATTGGAACAGGTTGCCCAGAGAGGTGGTTGAGGTCCCATTGTTGGAGATAATCAAGGTCAGGCTCAACAGGGCTCTGGGCAACCTGATGTAATGAACGATGTCCTTGCTCTCTGCAGGGGGTTGGACGAGATGACCTTTGGAGGTCCCTTCCAACACAAACCATTCTGTGATTCCAATAACAAAAAGGACTTGGGTAAGTACATAGGTACTGGGGAAAACCCACCGCTCGAAGATACGGACAACCTGGTTAAACAATAGATGGAAGAGGCTGAGGTACTGTATGCTTTCTTTGCCTCAGACTTCACTAGCAAGATAAGCCTTGAGGAGTGCCGGGTCCCAGAGCTCAGAATGAAAACACTGGAGCAAGGAAGATGTAGCTTTATTGGAAGAGGGTCAGGTCAGTGAATACATGAGCAAACTGGACATGAATAAGTCTGTGGATCCTGAGAAGATGCAGCCATGAATTCTGAGGGAGCTGTCAGATGTCATTGCAAGGCCACTCTCAATAATCTTTGGTGGATCATGGCCACTGGGAGAAGAGGCCAAAGACTGGAGAAAAGCAAATGTGACTCCTTCCTTTAGAAAGGGAAAGAAGGAGGACCTGGGGAACTACAGACTGGTCACCTTCACCTCCATCCCTGGGAAGGTGATGGAGCATCTAATCCAGAAGAACATTTCCAGGTATATTAAGGACAAGAAAATCATCAGGAGTAGTCAAGATGACTACACCAAGGGAAAGTCTTGCTTGACCAATGTGATAACCTTGTATGAAGAAGTGAGTGGCCTAGTAGAGAAGGGGAGATCAGTGGACATTGTCTGTTTGGACTTCAGCAGCGCCTTTGACAGTATCTCCTGTAGGATCCTCAAACAGAAGCTGTTGATGTTCAGGCTGGATGAGAAGGCAGTGAGGTAGGTTAAGAATTAACTCAATGGCCAGGCCCAGAAGGTGATGATCAGCAGTGCAAAGTCTTTTTGTGGTGTGCCCTAGGGGTCAATACTTGGTCCAGTCCTGTTTAATATCTTCATTAATGGCCTGATTGATGGGCCAGAGTGTATGCTCAGCAAATGTGATGATGACACAAAACAGGGACTAGTGGCTCATATGCTAGGGAATCACACTGCAACCCAGAGGGACCTTAACAGGCTGGATAAATGGGCTGACGGGAACCTCGCAAAGGTCAAGAAGGGGAAGTGCAAAGAAACATAAGAGCATTGAGGTTTGAATCAAAATTAGCTTTAGAGAGATTCACTGGGCACTCATCCCAGACATAGGAAGATACACAACAGAAAGCATGAAGGTGCTTATTTTAAAATGTAAGAAATGAAAAATGAACACTGATAGTATCAGCTGACTCTAAGAAGGATTGGATTTTTCAACGTTGAACTAGAACTTAATGTTCTGTGTCTTAATGCAGTGTGAAAGAGAAGCAAATTCAGAAATACAAAGAGAGATGACTAAAACAGAAGTCTGGGAGAGCACCTTTTGCTCTGTTGCTGACAAATGAAAAAAATTCCATTATATAAAGAGCAGAGAAAAGTAAGTAGTGTTTAGGATGAAAAATATTAGTAGTTTAGCCGCATGAATGACTAGAAAGGATTGCATATTAGAGACATTGTGGCAAGGAATGCAGATTTAAACAAACTTTGATCAAACTTAGAATCAAAGGTGGTGCTGAATTATTATTCCTGAATGAGGTTTTGCCCACAGCGCTGAAGAAAGGAGACAAAACAAGACAGATTATGAACATCTTGAACTTGAGACACCCATAAAGAAAGGTCATTGACAAACAATGCTATTAGCTGAATGAACACACTTATTTCCTCCCAGGGACTCTGTTCAGGGTCAGATAGAACTGGGCAAAGCCAAGGCCTCACTCACTCCAAGTCTGTCTTCAACCAGTTTGCTGAAGTAACTTTTCCAATAAAAATTCATCTTACTGGCATGTTGCCAGCTGCCTCTTGTCATTCCAGTAATTTTGTCCGATTTCTTGTTTCAAACAGACCATAATTCTTTGTCTTCTGTTTTCTATTTCTCATACTTCTGATTGAACTAGAGCATGTTTTTCAACTGGTATCCACTCTTTATATCAGAAGAGAAAACAATGTACAACTCAACACACCTTTGGGCAAGTCCTTTTGTGGTTGTCTTACCTTAAAAATATAGACCTCATTTATAGCCTGATTGCAGTGTTTATTAATGTTTAGACAGTATTTTCCATCTTTTGTCGGGCTGCCTTTCATGTTGAAATCCACCAGAAGATAGATCCAGATTAATTTATTTTATAAATTAACCAGTTTGAGATTTATTTGTGAAGGTTTGCTGTATTGCTTACTTTGTAAACTTTATGTGTTTTTTTCAGAAACTTTCCAGTCCTGAGGTATATGCCTTATGTTTGGACATAGTATTTTGGTAATGGTGTTAATAATACCATAGAGATGTAATATGATATCTGTAGTCTATCTTTTTGTCTTCCTCTTATACTGTTAAGAACTACATTAGTCTTAGTCACTATATTACAGTGAGAGCTCAGATTTGGTTGGTTACTCACCAGACCCCAAAGAGTTTCATAGATGCAGGCTATCCAAGAAACAATTTCCTATCCTGTGAGTGTGACCTACTTTCTGTGTTCCTAGATGTGTTATCTTGCATATGGCAGTGTTAAAATGCATGATGTTTAAAAATGAATTCAGATTACTGAGTGATAAAGAATTCTCTATATATTATTTATCACTTAAGTCAATAATCATGTCATGTGGAGACTTCATAAGAAGTTATTTTACTATATGTTTCTAGGTTACCAATACATAAACTAAGTAACACTGAGTCAAGAACAGACAGCACTGAACTCAGTAATTTCTGTTATTTCTCCCTTACAGTTAGTTTTGGAGATAGTATAGTTACCAAGACTTTTTTTTTTTCAAATCTAGATAACACAGATCTTTTACATTGAATATGTCGGGTGTCAAATTTTAGTTAGAAAATCACATAATAGTAAGCCACATGACATGTATTTGCTTTGCCAATCGTATTTGTAATCATCTCAAAAGACAAGGTCAGGTTTGCTTGTATATGCGTGTGAAAAGTGGGTTTACGCATTTATTTAGCTAATTTGCTTCTATGCTTGCCCTTGTTGCTTTTGCAAAGGAGGCAGACCTATCAAGGTGAAGGCCATCTTGGGCTAGGCTGTACAAAATGTCAGCCTATGTGTGCAGAGTCTAAAAGGAATATATGACACAATTGTAATAATTCTCTTTAATTAGCCTTAGTCTTAAGCAACTACCCAGCCTGTTACACAACACATATCAGTTCTTCTCAACTCACATCACCACATAATTTTAATATCATATATCCTTTAAGATTTATTTGCAAAGTATTTAAGAAAATGGTATTCAATATTACAGAACTACAACATAATAAATTGATCATTTATAAACATACCTAGATGATAACTATGAATTCTTAATATTTCTGTTCAATGTCTACAATAACAATTCCTACAAAAAATCTAAACTTAGGGCATCATGTATAAAAAAACGTTGTGTTCCCTTGAATTAAGCAGAAACCTTTTGATGTGCTCAAGAGGTTGTTGTTTGTGCACTGTGTCCTTCAACCTAAAGTAACACCGAAAGTGATAGAATGAAAAATGACAACAGTTAAGAAGCTGAACGTGCAAATTTGTTTTTATGGATTTTCCTGCTCTGTGTTGCAAATGTGAAGATTTAAAATAAATAAGACATCTGTTGTTCACAGTTCTGTCTTCAGGGTTAATTAATTTTATAATGAATAGCATGAAAATACGTAGCAATATATTTACCTTTATCCTTAACCTTTTATTAATTTTACTAAAATGGTTAAGCATGTGCCTGTGCTTTTTCAGGTGTGGACAGACACGTATATGGAAACTGATGAGATTTGGGAATGACCCCAGGTAAGTTGTTTTGTTTACTTCTTCACTTCACTTGGCAATAAATTTCAGAATGATGCTATTCCTTGTGCCGCTCAGAAGATCAGGGAGGCAGTTATATCACTCCCTGCAATACCAAAGCTTAGGAGAATATGACCAACAAGAAAACACAAATTGGGCTGTTAGTAATAATATCCACCTTCCTTGTCTGCAAATATGATGCCTTTATAAGAGAATACTCAGTGAACTGTGCCAGATGTCTGTATCAGTCCTCAGCATGTGTTGGTGCCTGGGATTCATCCTTCTTCAAGTGCAATTATTGCTGTATTTTATTGAGGTTCCTTCTGGCCTTTTGCTCCAACCTACTTGAGTCCCTTTGGATCACAGGCCTGCTCTCCTGCATGGAGGCATTAAAAGAAGAAAAATAATGTGCTCATTAAATCTTTTATTCCTACTAAAATGTTGTGGTTGTCACAGTAACTGTAAAATAAAATTTAAAAAAGAAAGAGATTATGGTAGTTTTTTAAAGATAGTGTTTCATGGCCATTAGGAATGAAATTATGAGAAAATACTGTTGTTTCTTTGTTACTCTTTAAGATAGGATAGAAGTAATGGCACTTCATTTTTTACAAATTAAAAAAAAATTTATTCTGTTTATTAGAAATTACATTAAGTTTTTTTATCTGTCCTTCTAGCCTGGGACATTCCTGAAAAAATAACAAAACTGAATTTAATCTGTGTATTTTAACAGCAGCAAACCCCTTCATGAACATTATAGTTTTTGAGAGCTCTTTAATAACGGAGTTTGCTCACCTTCCTTGTCATATCATCAAAGGGTTGAGATTGTTCACCCTCCTAAAATAAAATTTCGTGACTTTGAGGAAGCAAGGTAATTTCCTAGTGACAAATGACATTGTGATAAAGTGTTGTGTAATAGTTTAGAAGACTTTAACTATCCTAAAAGCCCACTGATTTTACTAAAGATTTTTTTTTCTCAGAATTGAATAAATTACCCCAAATAACCTAATTAACCTACTTATTTAAAAATAAACCTGATCAATGTGAAAGTGAGTGGTAGGACCAAACTGTAAAAGAAAAGTGTTACTTCGCTTCTTCCATCTGAGGAAAAAATTTAATTTTGAAGTACTCAAATTGGAGCAGTGTGCTTATTACATGTGCAGCCATACAATTTTATTCTATATTGCCTAAGCCTTCCCATCTGCAAAAATGCCTTGGACATGGATGGATGAAAAAGCCATGCAACTGCTAAATAATGGTAACACTTGTCACTGTTGAAGAAAGTCTTCAAGAGTCACATTCAGAGCATTTGGAACATCCTTTCATTCTGAGAAGAAAGAAATTTCAGGGAGACTGTCCTAAATACATGGAAACTTGAGTTGTAATGGTCTGCATGGTACTTAATTTCTAGGAGAAACATATCAGTGTATTTCAGAACTGTCTGTGTGGCTAAAGTTTTGAATGAGATACTTATATTTCTAATTTGCCAAATATCGGAATGGTGGTTTTCATGCTACTTTGCTGCACCAGACTGAAGATACTAAGTTTATTGTGCTTAGCTTCTTGATAAACCCAGTTCAGTGACCAGGTTCATCAGCTAAATTCAGTTCTGATGTGACAAAGATGTAGGCTGCCATGACATAGATTTACACTGTTATGAGTCTCTGACTCTATGAATCTAAGAAATGTACCAGTCTCTTGGAATACAGTATCTCTGCCATTCTTGTGGTACGTTTGTGTATAGATTTGGATGAAGGGTTCAGCTCTTTCAAAATTGAGATATGTATGTATTTCCAATAGAATAAGGCAGCTTCATCTTCATGGGTTTTGTGCACCATCTGAGAGCAATCCTGTGGAAAATGTGAGTAATATGAGATCACATCACTAAGTAACTTAATGTGATGTACCTTGCTCCAACCTTCTTTCAGATCAGTGAGGCCTCCTTTCAGCCTCCACTTCTGAAGACTAAACAAGCCCAGTTCCCTCAGTCGTTCCTCATAAGACTTGTGTTCAAGGCCCTTCACCAGCTTAGTTGCTCTTTGGACATGCTCCAGCACCTCAGTAACCCTCCTATAGTGAAGGGCCCAAACCTGAGCACAGTGTTCGAGGTGTAGCCTCACCAGTGCCAAGCAGAGTAGGACAATCACATCTCTAGACCATCTGGCCATACTATTCCTGATGTAAACCAGGATGCCATTGGCCTTTTGGCCACCCGGGCACACTGATGGCTCGTATTCAGGTGACCATCAATCAGCATCCCCAGGTCCGTCACTGCCAAGCAGCTCTCCAGCCACTCTTCCCCAAGTCTGTAATGTTGCATGGAGTTGTTGTTGCCCAAGCATAGCACTCAATATGTGACCTTGTCAATTTTCATACTGTTAGCCTGAGACCTGTCCAGATCTCTCTGCAACCTGTCCAGCCTGTCCAGATCTCTCTGCAGAGCCTTCCTACCCTCCAACAGATCAACATGCCCACCCAACTTGGCATCTCTGCAAACTGACTGCAGATGCTCTTGATCCCCTCATCCAAAAAATTTATAAAGATCTGAGCAGAACTGGTCCACTACTGAGGCCTGGGGACCACTTGTAATTGGCTGCCAACTGGATTTAACTCCATTCACCACTATTTGCTGGGCCCAGCCATTCAGCCAATTTTTTGCCTAACATAGCATGTACCTGTCCAAGACACAAGTAGACAGTTTCTCCAGAAGGATGCTGCAGGAAATTATGTCAAAGGTCTTACTGAAGTCAAGGTAAGTAACACTGACAGCCTTTCCCTCATCCATCAGGTCATAGAAGGAGATGGTTAAGCAAGCCATGCCCTTCATAAACCCAAATCATCTTGTCCCATGCATGACACCTTATGTCCTAAAGGAGACATTGAAAATAAGTCAGCTGACTGATACACTGAATGCCTACTCCTATCCACTGACTCCAAAGCAAGTCTCAGGTATAGATGTGCAAATGTCTAACTGCAGATATTTGATCAGGTTACTCATGCTTCAAGAACGCTGAGTTCCTTTTAATAGCCATACAGATGAAGTGTGGGGCAGTTAGTCAGGCAAAGATATACCATCTTCTGTGCCAGTTAAGTGCCCAGTACTAAAGCAATTAGGTCTACAAAAATCATATAGAAGAGTATAGAAGATAGAAGCATATAGAAGACAGACATTTAAATGGCTTTCAGTATCGTGCTTACTTTGTATGCTGAGGGAGGCAACATGGCTTCCCAAAAATTCAAATCCAACTGTTATCTGTAGTATATTTAATATGTTTTTGGGTTTTTTATCAGGAAAAAAAATTGTGTATGACATTTTCAGCCAGGAGCTCTACTCCTTTTATGCATACCTACTTTCAAAAAAATAGTAATATCACAAATTATTTCTGAAGAGTACTTTCTGCTATAAATAACCCTATTGAAGTCATGAGGGTACTTGTAGACTATACCACTGCCTATCAGAGAATCAGAGACAAATAGGATGAAAGACAACCCAGGAGGTCATCTACTCTATATTTTTGCCTGCAAGGAAAATCAGCTGTACCTGTCAACTCTGATAGATGTTTACCTAACCTGTCCTTAGAGATTTCCAATGACTGAAACTCCAAAAGCTCTTCAGGCAATCTATTCTAGTGTGTTATGATCCATGTCATTAGAAAAGTCTACTTAATATCTATCTTAAATCTACCTGGCTGTAACTCAAGCCCATTAATTCTTTTTCCATCATCCCTAGGCACAGAAAACTGATTTCTTTCTTCATTCATTAAATGTTTTTAATACTTGCACATCATAACAATGCCATTCTCTTGTTTTATTGCTTTTTCTGAAACGTTCATTGTAGTACATTTTTACAGTCCCATCTTTCTGACAAGAAAATTCCTTTTTTGAAAGTCCAGTTATTTTGCTTGTTCTTTTCAGTTAGGTCAAATGATAATTCTACCTGTGAAAACCAGATATTTTCTAAATTTCCTAAGCTTCAGAGATGGCCTTAGCAAGACCACATGAACCCATGCCTAAACCTGGTTTATGTAGGACATTGTCATGGACTGAGTTGAATCTGTTGCTGTTATTCGTACCATGCTGCAGTCATGCCAGCATCAAAAATGAAAGTACTGGCTGAAGCAAAGTATTACGGGGCTTGAAATTCAGATTCTAACATGGGAGGCTTCCTGTTCTGATTGCTGCTTCTGGGTTCCAGGTTCTTGGGCATGGGTCTTTTCCACTGGGATGAGGAAGGACGGGAAAGTAGTTTTCTGGCTTGGGCTTTTAGCTCACTTGCTTCTGCTTGCTGCTGCTTTTCACTGTGCTTTTTTTCGTGCAAATAAGCTAAGGTAATTATGCATTTTGTACCATGTTTTTCTGATTTTGCACAGTAAACGCTACTCTTATCTCACTTTTTTGTGTGTCTCAATCCCAAGTTTTTGTGTGTTACTTTTCCCTCACTTCTGTGCTGGGAAAAATAGAAATACACAGGTTAACCTACTGATTCATTTTTACCTATTTTGTTCTGATTTAAACCATTACAGGCATTTGTGAGAAAATGAAAACTTTTAACAACTGTTGAAGAGGAAGAAGTGTGCAATCATAATGTTGGAAGTGATGTTTAGTACCTGGAATAGATGGCAAACATGTAAGTCTGATAGTTCTTTCTTCTATTTTATAATTTAAATGATTTAAGTATTGATGTAAGGAAGCAACAAAAGCAAGAACAGGTCATGTAGGAGGACTACACAGAAGTTGTCCGAACAACCAGGGACCAGATTAGGAAAAACAAAATCGTGGATAGAATTAAACTTGGCTAGGGACCTAAAAAGGAATAAGAATTTCTTCATGCCTCTCTAACAGCAAAATGGAGACCCAGTCATGAGGGATACAGAGATGGCTGAGGTGCTCAATGACTACTTTGCCTCAGTATTCACTGGCAAAGGCTCTAGCTGCACCTCTCAAGCTCCAGAAAACAAAGGCAGGGAGTGGGAAAAGGAAGGTCCAGTCATCTAAAGAATCTGAAGGAGTGCAAGTCTATGAGGCCTGATGAGATCCACCCATGGGTCCTGAGTGAACTGCCAGATGAAGCTGCAAACCCACTTTCCATAATATTTGAAAGTGATAGCAATCTGGTAATGTTCCTGCTGACTAGGGAAGGGGAAACATAACTTCCATCTTCAAAAAGAGAAAAAAGAAAGATCCTGGAAACTGTAGGCCAGTCAGTCTCACCTTTGTGCCTGCCAAGATGATGGAGTGGCTGCTCCTGAAGGGTTTGCTAAGGCATATGGAAAATGAAGACAACGTGATTGGTGGTAACCAACATGGATTCACCAAAGGCAAGTCATTCCTGGAAGAAATTGGTAGTTTTCTGTGATGGTGTTACAGCATCAGTAGATAAAAGAAGAGCAACGGGTGTGATATACCTGGACTTGCATAAAGTGTTTGACACTGTCCTGCATGAGAGCCTGGTCACCAAATGGGAAAAGTGTGGACTTGAGGGATGGAACACTCACTGAATAAGGAATTGGCTGGATGGTAACACTGAGAGAGTTGCGGTCAATGGCTCAATGTCCAAATGGAGACCAGTGACAAGCTGTGTTCCTCTGGTACAGGGACCGGTGCTGTTTAACATCTTTGCCAGTGATATGGGATTGAGTGCACCTTCAGCAAGTTTGCAGATGACACCATATCCTTAGATGCATCAAATGAAGTGTGATTAGCAGGACAAGGGAAGTGATTCTCCACCTCTGCTGTGCTCTTGTGAGATCCCACCTGGAGTACTGCATCCAGTTCTGGTGTTTGCATCATAAGAAGGACTTTGAACTGCTGGAGTGGGTGCCAAAAAGAACCACAGGGATGATCAGAGAGCTGGAGCATCTTTTCTACTTGGACAGGCTGTGAGAGTTGGGGCTGTTCAGCCTGGAGAAAAGAAGGGTCTGGGGAGACCATATAGTGGCCTTCTATTAAGGAATAATTATTTAATTTATAAACAATAATGGCAAATACAGATATTAATAAAAATATTCATAACTTTTTATTAATATTAATAAATTGCCAAAACTTATTAATAGGTTCGATGTACGGTAAATATGTATTTACAAGGGGAATGTACAGTATCTAAGCATAGAATTTTAACAATTCTATGCAAACTGGTAGGAACAACAGAAAGAAAGAATCCCCAGGAATGAAATGGCACTCAGCCACACGGGGGGAGACTCAGCAAGAACTGTTAAGCCAAAGAGGCAATGAATTAATTACTCACAGCTGATTCCACCCCAGTGGGGAGTGCTGCTGCTGTGTATTAGCTGTTGAGGCTTTGGGGTGCTCTCGTGCACCAGGCACGGCAGGCTGCCAGCGGGAAGGCCATGTGGTGTTGGGGCTGGTGTGGCTTCAGTGGATGGTGGGTGGTTTTCAACGCTTATTACGACGGGCTCTTGCTTTGTCCTGGGTAAACTGAGGCACAGCAAAATTCTAGTTGCAAGGGGAAGGAGGCTTGTCTCTGGCTCCTAAACTCGTGGCTTCTCTAGCTTGCAGTGTGTAGGCTTGTGGCTTTTATCCCAGGCTCTGGACCAGGCAACTCAAGGCAACTTCAGACCAGGCAGGTCCAAGGCAATTCAAGCAAGGTTTAAGCAAGGCAAGGTGACTAGAAATCAGCCTGTATATATATATCCTGCCTGAGATTCAATTGGGTCAATAGGGCAACTGAATCCAGCACACAATACCCAATGAAAAGGGACTCTGCCAGGCTGTGGCCATAAAAGGCAGAAACATAAACCTGGTCAGGGAGGAGCAGTGGCCAGTACATGTGCTCTTACCCCAGAAGGAAAGTTGTTTACCAGACACACATGGTCCTTTCCCCTTTGTTCCTTTTCCTGTGTTACCCCGACTTTCTGCAGGAAGGAGCAGGGAGAGAGGGGGACCATGTCCAGACACATCAGGGTCTGTCTGGGTTTTGTGCTGGGCTTGTTTGGCCCTACCATGACACCTTCTGGTACCTGAAGGGGGCCTACAAGAAAGACAGGAAAGGAATTTTTACAAAAAAAGTTGTTGTGATAGGATGAGAGAGAATGGATTGAAACTTGAGGAGAGCAGATTTAGACTAGAAATTAGAAAGAAATTCTTTACAGTGACAGTTGTGGAACACTGGAACAGGGTGCTCAGGGAGGTCATGGATGCCCCTTCCCTGGAGGTGTTCAAGGACAGGTTAGATAAGGCCTTGAGCAACCTGGTCAAATGGAGGATGTCTCTGCCCACGGCAAGGGGTATGGAACTAGATGATCATTAGGGCTCCTTCCAGTTCAAAACATTCTATGAATCTGTGAATCTCTTTGAGGGGAAAAGTAGTTAGAATGTACTGGGGAAAAAAGGTTGTAATACAGACATTTATTTAGAAGCATTAAGAGGATAAAATCTGATAAAAAGTTCTAAAATGTCAAGAAAAGTCTCTTGTACCAGCAGTAGATAAATGTATATCACTCTGCTTATTCTTTGACAAAGATTAGAGTCACAAGAAGTTGTAATTACTCTACTTCCAACTTTGGCAACTAGAACATTTTGATCTCTTGAGACACATTAATCATTGTTAGATATCACCAATCCTGTACACTTATCTTCTTGACAGCAGAATTGTACAAAATTTCCTCTGTTTCCAAAGTTTGAGTGCATTAATTCTAGGAAGTTTCTTAAAGCAATAGTTTTTAAATTTATCTTACTTGAGAGCTGCTTAAGCCAGCATACCACTATCTTAAATGTATTTTGGATATTCAAAAAAATAACTTAATATCTGCTATTTAATTTTCTCTCTAAATTAATTAAATATTCATGTGGCCAAAGAAAAAATGATTGAGGTTTAAGTGCTATAATTAAGTGATGAAACCATTTCTTTATGGTTTAGGAGAGACAGATGAATCTTTCATCCTTTATACAAAATAGCACAGATCCAACAGCAAAGAAATCGAACATCCAGTAGATTTAGTGACTGGAGTAGTCTTTCAGGGTTTAAACAATCTGGATTTGACTCTTTGCCTCCGGTGTGGTAGAAAGGTACTTTTAAAATAGATTTTTCACCTTCAAGCACCACTATGAGGCTGAGTTGCAGCAACTGATCTTTTGGCACTGTATACATGAAGCCCAGGTAGAGTTAGCTGCACAATATGAGATTCAGAGATGCCAGCATACTGTAGTTAGGTACCTGAGAGAAAGACCTTGGAGTGCTGGTGGACAGCAAGTTCTCCATGGAACAACAATGTGCTCTTGTGGCCAAGAGAGCCAATGGGATCCTGGGATGCATCAAGAAAGGTGTGTCCAGCAGGTCTAAGGAAGTTCTTCTACCTCTCTGCTCTGCCCTGGTGAGACCACACCTGGAATATTGTGTCCAGTTTTGGGTTACCCAGTTCAAGAGAGACAGAGACCTGCTGGAGAGAATCCAACAGAGAGCCACGAGGATGATTAGGGGACTTGAGCATCTCCCCTATGAAGAAAGACTGAGAGCCCTGGGGCTATTTAGTCTTGAGAAGAGAAGACTGAGAGGGGATCGGATCAATGTCTATAAATATCTGAGGGGTGGGTGTCAGGAGGAGGGGGCCAGGCTCTTTTTGGTGGTTCACAGTGATAAGACAAGGAACAAGGGGTTCAAACTAGAACATAGAAGATTTCACCTCAACATGAGGAGAAACTTCTTTACAGTGAGGGTGACAGAGCACTGGAACAGGCTGCCCAGGGGGATTGTGGAGTCTCCTTCTCTGGAAACTTTCCAAACCCACCTGGATGCATTCCTGTGTGGACTACCCTAAGTGATCCTGCTCTGGCAAGGGGGTTGGACCTGATGATCTCTTGAGGTCCCATCCAACCTCTGATATACTGTGATACTGTGAAAACTGAACACAGAACATTTTACACATATCAGGGATTTTGAGGACTAACATCAAAACCCACTTTCCTTCCTCCACTCAAAAAGTTTAGGGTAGCTTAGGATGAGCAGGAAACACCCTCTCTCCAGTGGAAGGCTCTTCTGTACAAAAGCATGATTTTGAGGCTGAAGAAAAATCAAGGCCATCAAGTCTCTGAATTGGGCATTGCAGAGAAAACAGTCTTTGATTCAGAACCATATATATATTTTTTATAATCAAGTTGAGGAGAGCAGTGAGAATGCAAGGGTGCAGTTTTCCAGAAGAAATTTCCTAGTACCAGGCTAAGTTATTTTCTATGTCCCTGTCTGATGGAAAACTAATGTCTTCTTTGGGAAGTGGTACATTTTTCATATGAGGCATGGAGAGTCCCTGTGCCTCAAACATTAAGACATGGTTATGGTCTTTATCTGTCCTCCATACCAACACAGGTGGAAATGTGTGTTTCAAGCTTCTTCATCTGAGCTGATGCTTGAGAAACTTCTGTGGTCATGGAAAAATTAAAATAAAATAAATCACTACTTATTCATCTGCAAGAACATAAATTCCACCTGCTTCCACAGTGGATTAACAAATATTTTTGTGAGGCAACACTTTGCCCTCAATAATCTGTCATGCAGGAGGAGTCACACTGAATTATGCTAGAAATCTGCCTTTTGTACATGTTTTTAATAGATGTAAGGGCATCCTTCCAATGTTCGTGTATCTGGTGTATGTCTCAAGGTTTTGGAATGGTCTCAAGATAGTGGAAAAGGAGCTTCGGGAGTGGCCTCTGTCAAGAAGAGACCAGGGCCTGCCCCATGCTGGACCCAGCTGTTCCCAGATGGCCCTTCCATGGACTTATTGGAGGACAAAACTGAGCCCATTAGGCAATGTGATGGTGCTTCTGGGAAAACATATTTAAAGAAGAACGTGAGGGAGGAGGTCAAGGGATGAGGAATAAGGAAGTGAAGCTGAGGCCGGAGAAAAAAGGTGACTGTGAAGAAGGTGGTTTTATTTTATATTTCTCACAATCCAGTTCAACTTTTAATTAGCAAAAAAATGAATTCTTTTTCCCCAAGTTGAGTCTGTTTTGCTTCTGATCTCCTTGGCTTTACCTCTGATCACGAGCTTTTTTCATCTTATTTACTCTTCTCTCATATTAAAGAACGGGAGTGACAGAGCAGCTGGGTGGATATCTGGCAGCTACCCAAACTCAACCTACCACATTCTCACTGCAGGATAATTGTTTATATTAAACATTTATCCTGTTTTTAAATACCTGTAGCATATTTCCTATAAAGAATGAAAATAAGGAAGTCAGTTAACAAGTCCTTTCCTATTCTACCTATCTCTAACTCCATACTTCTAACAATTACAAAGTAGTGTTCAACACCTAGACTTTCTTTCTGTGCAGAACACAAAAATGTGAAATGACCACCTGCGGCAGTACACCCAAACCCCCTCCCTGCACCCTCCACCCCCATCCCTGCCCCAAAGACGGGATGGGGGAAACAGGGAAGCTGGGATGAAGGGAACCAGGAGATACACCTTCCCTTCCCAGGCCTGTGGATTGGTGGATTCACCTTGGCCCTTCCCCCAAGACGTGCCAGGCACAGACCCCTTGCTGGGGCTAGTCTGGGCATGTTTTAGGCAGAGAACTGATGGTTATCGGTTTCTGGCTTTTTTCAGCTTTGGATATGCTTGATGGTAACATGTGACACAAAAACTCGCCTGGCTGGATAGAAGAGATAGAGATAGATACTTCACAGAGCAGGTGCTCTTTTCTCTTGGGTCTTTGCCCCACACACACATGGATTATAAGCAGCAGTAGCAGGTCAGGAGGATTTTCCAATAAAAGAGATAAAAGAGGAATTCCCATGATCAGCAAGCAGCATTGTGAGTAATTGATATATTCCTAAAGTCTCTGGGAACTTCCTACCTTTTGTTAGTGGGGTAGCATACTGCTTTGGACTTTATTTTTTTCCAAATACTGTTCTCAAACTATTTGTAACCATTCCTAGTGTGAAGAAACTTTCTCAACTGAGTACCAAACCCTTATAACCTTCATAACTTTTGTATATAGTTAAGTGGAAGATGGGGCCAAATTAATAAATAATTTATATTTTTATTAATTTCTTGCCTTATTACCCTTTATTTGTAACCCTTTTCAGATCTTCAATGATTGCATCTACAAGGAGCTAAACAAAAATGCCACTTATATTTACTTGTGAAAAAACAGCCCTTACCACAAACTATGTTAAAACTCCAGCCTACACTCCATATGGTTCCATTTATGATGAATTATGTTAATTCAAAAGTGTCAATTAACCAAGATGCCATTCTGTCCTAGTAAGAAATTGAAAGTGTTCAAAACAGTGGGAGTTTTATATTTTTACTTTATTGCTTTAATTCTTTTAGCAAGAAATCACAAAATTATAAATCTAGAAAGAAATTTGGTTATAATGATAATGCTATCTTTATTAAAAAAAAAAGGCAGTCAGCTTTCATTCACGTCTTTCAGTATAATTTCAGAATCTAAAATGATGCTTTAAATATTAAGTTCATTTTAACCATTTTATCTCAGAACTATATTGAGACTCCATATAACAAATAAGTAATTGGGCTACACCATTTACTTCATAATTCATAGTTCATAATTACCATGTTTGGGTTTTAGGAATTAGTATGTGCACTCATGGGTTCCTGACTACTTACTTCAGTGGGACAGTATTGAGAAAGGTGACAGATTTACCGTGAAAAAATTGTGAAACAAAGATTCTTTCTTCTAAGCTATTTACGGCAAGCTGATTAATATGAAGAGCTAAGAACTGCATCTTACAAGTGGTACTGATTAAAGTAAAAAATATAGCAGAGGGCACAGTAGCATAAGCCATTTCCTTGAGAAACAGATGAAACAGATCTGTGACATAATTTCTGTTTAAATCCCAGCATCGATTTATTGAAATGCATTCCAAAAAACACGAAGACAGGCTAGGCTGCTCTCTCACTTTTCTGGTGGTGATACAGTCACATTTCCTAGACCCATAGAAGGGTTAGAAGGAACCTTTAAAGATCATCTATTCCAACCCCCCCTACCCCGAAGACATCTTTCGCAAGATCAGGTAGCTCAAAGCCCAATCCAATCTGACTCTGAACACTTCCAATGAGACAGTGTCCACAAATTCTCAGGGAAACTTGTTCCAGTGTCTCACCACACTAATTCTATTTTTTTCCCCCTTATATCTAGTCCAGTATAAACTTAACCTCTTCACTTTAAAACCATTGCCCCTTACCCTGTTATTACAGGCCCTGGTAACAAGTTTCTTTCAATCTTTCTTATAAGCCACCACAGTGAAAAGCCACAATAAGGTCTTCTTGGAGCCTTCGCTTCCCAAGCTTTACGACCCCAACTTTCTTTGCCTTTCATGAGTGGAGAGGTATTCCAGCTCTATGTTCATTTTTGTGGCCCTCCTTTGGATCCATTCTAACAGGTCTGCGTCTTTCCTATGTTGGGGACTCAAGGGCTGGATGAAGGGGTCTCATCAGACTGGAGTAGAGGGGAAAAAATTATCTCTCTTGACCTGCTGGCCATGCTTTTTTGTTTTATGCAGCCCAGGGTGTGGTTGATTGGGATGCATCACACATCACTCTATTGTAGAGGGTTGACTTTGGCTGGATGCCCATTGTCCATCAAGCTGCTCTACCACTCCCCTCCTCAGCTGGACAGTAAAGACAAAATATAATTAAAGGCTCATGATGACAGGGAAATAACTCACTAATTCCTGTCACATGAAAAACAAACTCTGCTTGGGGAAATTAATTTAATGTATTGCCAATCAAAGATTGGAGTAGGATAATGAGAAAGATAAATCTTAAAACAGCTTCCCCTCACCTCTTCCTTCTCCACAGATCTACCTTCACTCCTGAATTCTCCCTCTCCTCCCCTGTGTCACAAAGGGACAGGGAATCGGGGTTGCGGTCATTTTTCTCTGCCAGTTATGTTGTTTCTGCCAGTCCTTCCTTCTCACACTCATCCTCTGCTTCAGCATGAGGTCTCTCCCATGGGAGACAACCCTCCATTCACTTTTCTAATGTGAGTCCTTCACACAAGCTACAGTTCACAAACTGTTCTGGCATGGACTCTCACAGAATCACGAGTCCTTCCAGCAAACATGCTCCAGCATAGGATACTCTCTCTCCAGAGCTCCTGACAGAAGCCTTCTCCGGCACAGGATTCCCATGGGTCACAGCCTCCTTTAGGCACATCCACCTGCTCCAGCATGGGGTCCTCCACGGGCTGCAGATGGATATCTGCTTCATCTTGGGCTGAAGGGGGACTGCCTGCCTCACCATGGTCTTCACCATAGGCTGCAGAACAATCTCTGCTCCAGTGCCTTCAGCACCTTCTCCACTTCTTTCTTCACCGACCTTGATGTATGCACAGTTGTTTCTCTCACATCCCATTCCTCTTTGCAGCTTTTCCAGCAGTTTCTTTTTCACCCTTTCTTTAATACATTGTCACAGAAGCACTACCACCATTGTTAATGGGCTTAGCTTTGGCCAGCAGCAGGTCCTTTTTGGAGCAATAATACTCAACTTTTGTCTGACGTTTTGTGTCCACTAGTATCCCCAAGTCCTTCTCTGCAGGGCTGCTCTCAATCTATTCATCACTCAGCCAGTACTGATGCTGCTGATTGCCCTGATCCAGGTGCAGGACCTTGCACTTGGCTCCCTTGAACTTCATGAGGTTTACATTGGCCTACTTCTCAAGCCTGTTCAAGTCCCTCTGCATGGTATCTCTTCCCTGAAGCATTATCAGCTTCACCACACATCTTGGTGTCATCCACCACTTGATGAAAATATATTTGGTGTAGCCTTGGCTGAACCTGCTATAGCACTTTTTCCTCATTAGACTGCAGGTGCCATTTGAGAGGCTCTGCACACTGAAGTGGAAGTTGAGGATTGAAATAAGTGCATGTAAGTATTTGGTGTTGGTTTCAATGCCTTTGTTTGTTTGCTGCAATATTATTTAACTTTTGCCTGACTATCACAGGAGAAGAGCACCAAAGAGCAAGATATTAAAGTGTGATGAAGGTTAAATCATACAACAAATAATAGTGAAATTCTTAATGAAAGCTTTATGGCAGGATTTTTGGTTTTATCACAGAAGGAAAAATAAAGCTTTTTTGGAGTCATTCCAAACAATCAAAATCTTCTCTCAGGGAATTCATTCTGCAATAAATTATGCCTTCATCCTGCACTTCTTCAGAAAGCCATGTTTTACCTCAAGCATGCATGTCATGATTCCCTGCTATGTTCTGATCTAACAGAATTTTCATGGGCTCCACTGAGACTCCGCTAACTTCACTCTATTCCAAGTCCATAAAGAAGATTTAGACCAGTTCCTATAAATTCAAGTGTTGTACATATATAATGGTTGTCTGATGGCTACTATTTGATGCTCTCAGTACAATGTAACTTAGTAACAAGATCTTGGCCAATGGTTTATGTTTTCATGTGGTTAGAGTCCCAGGCTGGGAATCAGTAACCTTATGCTGTGTTCCCAGCTATGCTTCAGATTTACTGTGCAACCATAATTAGATCTGATGTTCCCTCTGTGCTTTGGATTGAAGTTTGCACAAGGACAATAATATTTCTTTACCCTGAAAAGCCCTTCTGAGAAATATGTGTGAAAACTATTAATCTGTTGATTACTTGCCTTATTACCTGGAGTGCCAAAGACAGCATTGCTAATGTGGCCATTGATTACATAAAAACTCCATGACTTTGAAAGGGACTTCTGCAGTATTTAAGAGTGCCCATTGATTTTGCTTTCAGAAGGACTCAGTATCTTCTAAGGGCAACAGTATCATATGTTATGGCTATCACAGCCGCATCATGAGATTCAAACTAATGTAAAGCACTGGAATTAAGGTTTCACTTTTTGTACTCCAGGTTTTCCAGTCCAGTTATTCATATCCTTCAGTGCTTTTGGCATGTCAAGTGGAATTTCCTGTCAAACGGGAGAGAAAAGGTTTTGATCAGGCATATTTCTTTATCCCAGCTTTCTTACTTTATCTACTTCAACACAAAATAATGATGTAAGAATCGCCTAACATACTTGTGCTCTTGTTCTGTAAATTTTGTCAGTGATGCACTGATGATTGATCTCTTCATGTTTCTTTCAGAGCTCTCCACCACATGCTACTTTGAACTGTTTCTTGCTATATTTTCTATTTCTTTCCAGCCAGGTTAATAGTTGTACTCATAATAATCTTTCAAACCTACACATAGTGCCATATTCTGAACTTTTCCTTTTGTTGAATCTTTCCTCAAACATACATTGTTCAAAGAAGCTGCGTATTGTGGTTAAATACTCAAACACTCATTTGATCTACCTTTTGCATATATTTCTAATGTTTTCAGTTCTTTCCTTTAACATTCCTATCCTTTCTGCCTATGTATCCATTGTATACACAATTGTCTGTTCTGTTATTGAAATACCCATTAAAATGCAACATTTGCAATGGCATTTAAGATTCTGCAAAGTTTCCCTACTCTGTAAATACAAAATAACAGTACAGCTTCTGCCACAATGCTTTGGAGCAAAGCCAGACATGTGAATAGTGATCACTGGCATTTTATTTTACAATTCTGACAACTGCATTTCCCACAGAAGCACACAGGACCTCAAAATCAATTTACAAATATGTGTTGATGCTACCCAGTGTGTTTAGGGTTTTTCATTACTTTTGCTATTTAAGAAGTATTGTCTGCACTCGATAGTTTAATGAAATGAGATGGTGCTATTTGTTGGGTACCTTTTGTCTTTTACCTTAATTAGAAAGTATATTATGATTCTCTGAGTTATTAAGTAGAGTTTGTTTTGCATGTAGAGAGAAGGAATACTTCTAATGCACACGCTGCGCAACAAATTCTGCCGCTGTTGCAGTTAGTGAGCTTTGGGGAGATGCCAGGGTGGGAGCTGAGGTGCCCAGAAGCAGACTTTCAGACACTTTGTACATATCACACATGCAACAACCATTCTCAGTCTCTGTTTTGAGGCTGTGGATGCAGCTGGCCTTCATTGCTCCTGAAGCCTGTGGGAAGGCCTGGAAAGTGTCTTATAAGATGAATCTGTCTGGACATCTGGGACTACTATGATTGTGTACATGTTCTCTGGTAAGGCAGAAAAGACTCCTGAGGTAATGTTCTCAAAAAGAATGTTTTCTCTTTGACGGTCTCATACTTAAAAGATTCCAGTTATGACGTTTGGTCTTCAACTCATAATTCAGTCAGAGTCAGAAGATTATGAACAACAAAAGGTGAGAGATATATTTTAAAAATATTTTTGTAATAGATAAGAGGGTAGGTATAGCATGATTGTCGTGCCTTTCATAGGATAAATGGGGCACATCCTACAATGTCATAGACATAATGCAGACTATCAGAAGTGAAGTGCTGATCCTACATCATTGCACACAATTCTTTATGGTCCAAGTGAAAAGAGAAGGAATGTGTCAAGATACGGAACTCTCACATTTACTGGATCAGAGAGATTCTGGACAAGGAAACTAGATTCCTAATAATGGAGTGAACACAGGGTATTTGAGGAAAAGTTTTGTCATCCTCGCCAAGTTAGTTGTTATGAGTTATGAAAATATAATGTACTCTGAAGTACTGAGGGAGTTTTATCCAAATGTCAGGCTGAAATATTAAAAGAAATGCTGAATCTGTTTGGTATCAAATAATCAGTACAAAGGGTCTTTGACTGTACCTCATACAGTTACTATTAAAATCTAGCCTCAAAACTAAATGATGTAGTGTTCAAAGCTATGTCTCTATCTATTAAAAAAAAGACGCAGCAATAATGGAAGAAAGAATAATTCATCATATGTTCTTTGATATGGAAGTCATATATTCTCCTTTGCTGTAAAATGACTTAGGGTGTTACTATATTGTCTTCTGCATTTGATTAAAGTACATTTACATCAGTGTATGAAATACACATAAGGCTGATTCTGACAGTCTTTTGATGGATACTGTTTTGTCAGTAAAGTAAGCCACTAGTTAGCTTTAGACAAATGTCCATAGTGCAGTCTAGCAGCGCTCAGCAAATTTGGGCCAAATCTTCAACTGATGCAAATTATTGTAGGTTCAACAAGTCACTGTGCAACAGCTGAAATCTAGCCTCAGTAAAGTCAGCAATGAAATTCATATCACTGCTCTTGCAATCAGGATTTTACACTTTAGATTCAGCCAATATGAACTCAAGTTTATAATATGATTATAAAATATTTTTTTTAATTTCTGTGCCACTTAGACCACAATAGATGCTTTGATTTGGAGGTCTCTTCTAGCTCCACTGTATTATATCAGGGCTTTTATACAGAGGATGTTGCATTCTCTCATGCACCATGTACTGTATATGGCATAGGCTTAGACCTAATATAAAAGATCTTCTCCTAATAGTTCAGGCTGGAGAGGTGGTAAGTTATAGCAAGGGACTGCAATCACACAGGACACATCTTCTGGTGACCATGCAGCATCTCATCTTTCTGGTTCCTTGGCTAGAAAGCATGGGGCAAGAAAACAGAAATCCTGCTGCATTAGCAAAGTATTAATGTCCTGGCAAGGGAACAGGAAGTGGAACAAACCCTCTTTTCTCTCCTTTTCTACCCCTGCCACTAGTAACATCTATTCTGTGATTTAGGTCTCCTCATGCAGTGAAAGTAAACGTAGACTTATCGTCAATACTTATTTTTAAACTACACCCTGTCTTATTATCTACTGTTGAGCCACTTCTCCAAACTGTTATGAATTTGCATGAAAATAACATTAAAAATATGAAAAGTGGCATCATGTTAAGGTGTTTGACATTTAGTGCTTTCTTTCGTATTCCTGTTTGTCTGGTTTTGCTTTCAAAAACAAACACTTGCTTTTCCCTCTAAATGCTGTTCTGCCAAACATCTTGAGTCATGACCTTTATGTCTTAGACAAACTAAGGAACCAGAAATGCATACCACATTACAGTAACTTTAAGATTTATGTACTTAGGAAGCACAACACAGATGTATATCACTTAGTATGAAGTTGTTTTATGACTTGTATATAACATAGATCATGTCAGATCATATTTGGCCTGGATTCACATAGCAGTTTTCACTGCTATGATATCCACTTCTTAGACAAACTACACTCTTAGAAGATGTAATTGCTAAAGACATAGTCCTTTTCTGATCTTTTAAGGACGTTTCAGGCCACAAATGCACCTCATACATGGTTTGTCCTTACCATTATGTTACAACAAAGATGCCATTTCTGAGACAAGCACTACAATAGCCACAAAGTCACACTTAAGTGGATATCAATAGTAAAATATGTTTTATTGTAAGTACAAGTATCTTGCAAGTTTTTGAAATAAGTAAATAAGTTCTTTAATAACATAGAGCAGCTCTGCAGATAAGAACTTGGTACTGATGGATGAAAAGCTGGACATGAGCCAACAAAGTGTGCTTGCAGCCCAGAATGCAAATCACATCCTTGGCTGTATCAAAAAAAAAAAAAAAAATAATGGTCAGCAGATCAGGAGAAGTGATTCTGCCCCTCTGTTCTGGTGAGACATCACATGGAGTACTGTGTCCAGCTCCTGAGCCCTCAACACAAGGACACAGATCCAATGGAGAGGGTCCAGAGGAGGGCCACAAAATTATCAGAGGGCTGGAGCACCTCTTCTGTGAAGAAAGACTGGGAGGGCTGGGGTTGTTCAGCCTGGAGAAGGCTCCAGAAGGACCTTATAGCAGCCTTCCATTACCTGAAGGGGCCCTACAAGTAAGCTGGAAAGAGACTGTTAAAAAAAAGCATAGAGCAAGGGGCAATTTTTTTAAACTAAATAGGTTTAGATTGGACATTAGGAAGAAGTTTTTTACTATGAAGATAGTAGAACACCACAACAGGTTGCTTGGGGTGGGGAGATGGAGACCCCATTTCTTGAGACCTTCAAGGCCACGCTATCAGGGCTCTGAGCAACCTAATCTAAGTCCCTGCTTACTGCAGGTGGGTTGGAGTAGGTGATCTCTAGAGGTCCCTTCCAACCAGTGCATTCTATGATTCCATCATCTTCCTGAATACTGCTGGGAATATATTAGATCCTTAACACTACTCTAAACAGTATTTTTATGGTTTAATGTTTACATCAAGCCTTTGTGTTCAAGGAGGATAAAACTTTTCTGATGATCATCACATCACATCACAGTTAAGATCTGACCGGTGTCCCAATATATAATTTAATCCGTATGCACAAAGTAGCTGGGCCTGTGGTATGTTACCAATAGCTATGATTTAGAAAGCTAAAATCACATATGCTTGAAATAAATGTCACAAAAAGAGAAAAAACACAGCTTCCTATCTTAATGGTAGCACATGAAACATTTAGATGCACTAGGTCTATCAGTAATTTACCCACCCACCCAAAACATGGTTAATCTAAAAGGTCATGACCATTCCCTTACTGATGCATACATATATGATGGTCTGTTCTAAGGTCACAGAAGGATATAGTATTTGTAACATCATTGCCCATTTAAAACCAAGAGTGGATTTTAAACACAGACATAGAATCATAGAATTGTTAGCGTTGGAAGGGACGTCAAGGTTCATCTAGTTCCAACCCCCCTGCCATGGGCAGGGACACCTCAACACTAGATCAGGTTGCTGAGAGCCACATCCAGCCTGGCCTTAAATACCTCCAGGGATGAGGCCTCAACCACCTCCCTGGGCAACCTGTGCCAGTGTCTCACCACCCTCATGGTGAAGAACTCCTTCCTAACATCCAATCTGAATCTACACATTTCTATTTTTGTTCTATTCCCCTCAGTCCTATCACTACCTGACACCCTAAAAAGTCTACCAGCTTTCCTGTAGTCCCCCTTAAGATACTGGAAGGCCACAATAAGGTCTCCTCAGAGCCTTCTCTTCTCCAACTCTCTAAGTCTGCCCTCATATGAGAGGTGCTCTAGCTCTCTGATCATCCTCATGGCCCTTCTCTGGGCATACTCCAGCATGTCCACATCCTATTTATAATAGGGGCTCCAGAACTGAATGCAGTACTCAAGATGGTGTCTCACCAGAGTAGGGTAGAGGGGGAGAATCACCTCCCTTGACCAGCATGCTGGCCATGCTTCTCTTGATGCAGCCTAGGATGTGATTGGCTTACTGGGCTGCAAGTGCACACTGTTGCCTCATATTGAGCTTCTCATCCACCAGCACCCTCAAGTCCTTTTCTTCAGGGCTGTTCTCAAGCCAGTCACTGCCCAGCCTATATCAGTACCTGGGATTGCCCCAATCCAGATGCAGGACCCTGCACTTAGTCTTGTTGAACCTCATGAGGTTGGCTTGTGCCCACCTCTCCAGCCTGTCAAGGCCCCTCTGGGTGCCATCCCTTCCCTCCAGCATGTCTGCCGCACCACACAGCTTGGTGTCGTCAGCGAACTTGCTGAGGGTGCACTCACAGAATCACAGAATCACAGAAACATTCAGGTTGGAAAAGACCCTGGGGATCACCAAGTCCAACCCAGAATCCTGCTCTACAAGGTTCACCCCTAAACTATATCCCCAAGCACCACATCCAAACCACCTTGAAACACATCCAGGGTTGGTGACTCCACCACCTCCCTGGGCAGCACATTCCAATCCCTGACCATTCTTGCTGTGAAAATTTTTTTCCCAATGTCCAGTCTAAGCCTACCCAGTGGTAGCTTGAGGCCATTCCCTCTTGTTCTATCACTAATTTCTTGTGAGAAGAGACTAGCACCAGTCTCTCTACAACCTCCTTTCAAGTAGTTGTAGACAGCAATGAAGTCTCCCCTCAGCTTCCTCTTTTTCAAGCTAACCATCCCCAGCTCCTCATAAGATTTATTCCCCAGGCCCTTTCCCAGCTCCCTTGTCCTCATCTGCACTGGTTCCAGCACCTCCACATCTCTCTTGTATTGAGGTGCCCAAAACTGGACACATTACTCAAGGTGTGGCCATGTCCATGTCACCAACAAAGACTGGTCCCAGTACTGATCCCTGAGGGACTCCACTTGTCACTGGGCTCCACTTGGACATGGACCCATTGACAGCCACTTTTTGGGTGCATCCATCAAGCCAGTTTTTTATCCACTGAATGGTCCATCCATCAAACCCAGCCTTTACTAACTTGGAGACCAGGATGTCACGTGGGATTCTCTGCTTTTTACCTTTAAGATAATAAGATCATAAAATGTGGCACTGTGTAGTCATGTGTTTCCACAACAATATATAGGTAAATAAATGTCTATCATAGGCTATGCCATATACAATACAACATAGAGCCCATATCAGAGGCTAAATAAAGAGCCTCAGCTTAATCTTCTTTGCACAATTCAGACTTGGATGTCTTTGTAACCGTCACCTATTTTCCAAAGTTAAATGCTTGAGCCCAGAATTTCACTTTTATTTAGATTATACCATACTTTTTAGACTGGATTTTTTTCCTAAATTATTTTCTCTGAAAGCCTCAGACAAAACTGAATTATCACTGTTATTAGTATTGTTGTTGTATCACCTCAAGGTTGCAACTGATAGACTCTATAAGTAAAATTTTAATATTTGTCCTGGTTTGAGACAGAACAGAACTAATTCTGTTCAGTGATTTTGCATTTCAGCTTCTTCTTTATAATGTTTTTTTGTGTGCCATTTCAAAGTGTTTCTATTTGTCATTTGTAGGTAGAATAAAATAATATACATATAATGAAACCCCTTTTTTCACAAGCAACATTTTGATTTTTTCTTTATTTTTGCTATTTTATTTATAAATTGTTATTTTCTCAATTCAGTGAAATTTAATTGAAGAATTATTGTTGTTCCAGCACTTCTCAGATCCTACATGGTATTGTGTGGTTTGGCAAAAATTCCTAATTTGTAATTGAACAAAACTGATAGCTGAAAAAAATATTAGATAAAAACTAATCTCAGGATAGTTTCATCGATGCAGCAGCCAGTTCTCTCTCCACAAACCTCAGCTCTTAAAAACTTACTACTGGTTAAATTGTGACAAACCTGTGAAAGCATACACATTTTTGAGAAGGTTCTGTGTCTGCAAAAACTAGATTAGAAACACCAGGGAATGAAATGAAAATGATAACACGAACTATGAGACAGCAAATCTGCTACAATGAGAAATATTATCATAGAATCATAGAATGGTCTGGGTTGGAAAGGATCTCTGAAAGTCATCTACTCCAACCCCGTCTGCAGTCAGCAAGGGCATCCTCAACTAGATCAGGCTGTCCAGAGCCCTGTTGAGCCTCACTTTGAATATCTTCAGGGATGGGGCCACAACCACCTCCCTGGGCAACCTGTTCCAGTGTTCCACCACCCTCATAGTAGAGAACTTCTTCCTAACATCCAATCTAAATCTGCTCTTCTCTAGTTGAAGCCATTGCCCCTTGTCCTATCACTGCAGGCCTTTGTAAACAATCTCTCTCCATTCTTCCTGTAGGCCTCTTTCAGGTACCGAAAGGTTGCTATTAGGTCTCCCTGGAGCCTCCTCTTCTCCAGGCTGAACAATCCCAGCTGCCCCAGCCTGTCTTTGTAGTAGAGGTGCTCCAACCCCCCTGATCATTCTTGTGATCCTCCTCTCCATCAGGTCCATATCCTTCCTATATTGAGGGCTCCAGACCTGGACACAATACTCCAGGTCAGGTCTCACCAGAGCAGAGCAAAGTGGCAGAATCACCTCTCTGGACCCGCTGGCAATGCATCTTTTGATGCAGCCCAGGATGTGATTTGCCTTCTGGGCTGCAAGTGCCACTGTTGGCTCATATTCAGATTCTCATCCATCAGCACCCCCAAGTCCTTTCCCACAGGGCTGCTTTCTATCACCTCATTCCCCAGTCTGTATTGATAGTGAGGATTGTTCCAGCCCAGGTGCAGAACCCTGCACTTGTTCTTGTTGAACCTCATAAGGTTCACCTGGGCCCACCTCTCCATCTTGTCCAGGTCCTCTGATGAACATCATGAAGGAAATTATAATCAAACTGTCTGTCTGACAAAAAAATAGACTTTCAAAGTAATTACAGAATGAAGAAATACACATCCTTCCTCTTGAACATCCATATGGAAAAATGTACTCTGAAGTAAACTTGAACTCAGGCATTGATTGTATCCATTGAATAGATCCAGCAATATGGATTTCAATAATTAAGTTACTGTCAGACAGATCCAGTCATTATCAGAGATTTTACATTTACAGACGTATTTAGAATAATGAATGAAGCCAGCTTGTTGATGAGCATGGACTTTCCAAGAGTCTTGAGATTTTAAAGTGTTGAATGAAACCTCTCATTGATATTAGTGGAAAAAATTGGGCTCATGTGTTGGTTTTCAGAGAATTTTAGTCTTTCTTAAACTTACAGAAATTAATCAGTCTTCAAAGGAATCCAAGAGCCATGGAATCTGAAATAAAAGGATGCTCAATAGTTCCTTGTATAACACCTTGTAAGTGAACCTAATTATAGAAGCAGTTACTGCCAAGAATAATAGGGATATATGAAATGAGTGCTGAAATCTTCATGTCTGTTAACTCCTTGCTTGTTTTAGCTGTTCGTTGTTTTTGTGAAACAAAAGGATTCCGCTCAGCCAGAGGACAAATGGAATTTACTAATACATAAACTGCAATGACATTCTCAGTGACAGTTCTACCAGATGAGAAAAAAAAAAAAACCTGCTCTTGAATGAATTACCTATGCATTCCAGATCCATTTGGTAAGATATTTTACCCTTTAATTATTTCTTCATTCCCAAAATGCCTAATGCTATTAAATATTTTTTCCTTAAATTACATTAATATTCTGTAGTGAAAATGAGGAAGGACTCACATTAATGGTTATCTGCATTAACAACACATAACCACATGTGCAAAGGTAACAGGAATCAAAGCAATGGTTACAAGAGAAGAAGCTGCACTGGGTGAAATAAAATGTCAGAGCAAAATCCTTAATAGCAGGTGAATAATGTATGAAGGTGTTAAATCCTTCCTTAGTACTGCTGATAGGAAAGGAAAAGTAAATTCAAATTTTTTTTAGTTATTCATGGTCACACGAAATGCATCTCATCCTTTATGAAGAGTGTTGGCTTGCAGAAAGGTCCACACTGGAGTGTGGTAGAAGCAACAACACCTAATTTATGCAGTCTTTGAGCCACTCAAATTAGTCATGCAAGCTTACTATTGTCATTGTTATCTGCCTACAGCTTTCAGAATTTAAGCACTTGTTAGTTAAATTTCAGAAGAGCCCATATCTGACATGTCTTTGGTATTCTGATCTGTTTCACCCCATATATAGTATGAGACATATCCAAGCACATATTTAATTGTTTCACAATCTTCAGTGTAAGGGGAAGAAAACAAATTAAAGCAAAGGTGTCTCAATATCTGCAGGATGTTGCTTTCTCTGAATAATTTTATGGTAGGGCAGGTATGGTCTGAAATGCACGTAAGTTGATGTGGCATATTTGAATTTAAATTGATGTGGGAAGAGGTCCATGTTATTTAAAGCTTCTATACAACCTAATGCAATTTTTAGCAGTTCTTGTCTGTAGCTGATTTGAGAGCAATAATGCTCCATGTATAATAATAACTGTTATCCACTAACTACATAATCACTATTTTAGTATTTTTCTTGGTTTTCTGGTTTATTATCCTACAGCTCTGAACAAGCTGCAGAATAGGAATGATTAGTTCAGTATACCCTCTACTGTCAACTCACCTTTTCAACTTAATGTTTTAAAGGAACTATACTTTGTCGCCACTGTTCTTTTGTTTCTTGTAGGTATTGCCTATGAGAAGACAAAAAAACTTTGGAGTCATTGTGTCCCTCAGTGATAATGTAAAACTAAGCAATTTGCAGTTTTCCACTAACCTGAAACCACCAGGACATCAAGATTAGGGGAAGGTATCTGTTGTGTTTCTTTTCTCTTATGAAATTCAAATAAGATGGGACAAGGATGGTAATAGAAGAAAATACTGAAAATGGATTGCATCATAAAGAGTTATTTTCCTTCTGGTTTGGTGTGGTTTGGGTTATTTTCTATCAAAGGGCAGATTAAGAAAAGAGATATTCCTCAGAAGTAGGTCATTATAACATGATGAATGAGTGAGGGAATGAGTAATACTGACCTTAATGGAAGCATAATCCCAAAGGTGAAATGAAGTTTTATGAAGTTTTTTCCAACTGAACATTTAGACTTTGAGGCATCTTGTCTCTAAATCCCTCAAGTCTTAATTTACACAGATTGTGATGGAGAGTATGTATTGAAATTTTTTAGGAAACATCTTAAATTAGTCTTATTTTATCAGAACCAAAAGCTTTGGAGTCCTGTGGAAACACTCAGAGTCAGCTTCTGATGTAAACTGAAGAGTGTTGTCAAGTATAGTTTAATATTTTTTGTATTTTCAAAATATTTGTTCCAGAAGAATTCTTCTTAAGTTGATTTTCCCCATTGTTTCTGTAACTGATTATTTTCAACCTCACTGCTTTCCTCCTCTTTCTATTCTAAAATCAAAAGACTTACACATTTCTTAACTGTTTGCCCAGCAAATCCGTTTTGTCTTTTGTGTTGATCACCATCACATAAGCTATTTTAATAATGAAAAGAAAATAATATAGGTCAAAAGAATGTTAATGTCTTTATACTGCATACTTTACATTTTAAAATATTTTATTTATTTAAAATGTAACCAAAGCTTATACAAAATAAGAGTTTAGAAATACAACACAAATGCTACTTTCATTCTTTCCATATAGTTTATCCATCAAATATTTTTTCAAGGTGTGATTTAGAAGAATCTAGATGATTTGTCATTGCAGTACATTTCCTTGCGCATTTCAAACAATAGTCAGACTTAACAACTCCCTCATAAAGAAAAAAAATGTTTTGCTTCATAAAAAATAAAATTTTTATTGCTTCCATTTACAGCAGTTGAAAACAGAAACTGTTTCAGTTGTGACCTCCTGAACACTCTTTTATTTTCTTTTTTTTTTTTTTAATTAAGAAATTCCAAAGGAAGACGATAGGGAGCTTTTAGGGATGGTCCTCTTCTCAATCATTTTATATTGCTAAAAGTCATCTGTAGGTGAATATATAAAAGTCAACTATGTCACTGGAAAGCAGATAATAACAATATTGTCAATATGAAAGGTAGGTCCCCCTCAGATATTGGAAGGCCACAATAAGGTCTCCTTGGAGCCCTCTCTTCTCCAAACTGAACAATCCCAAGTGTCTCAATCTGTCCTCATAGGAGAGGAGCTCCAGCCCTCTGATTGTCCTCATAGCCCTTCTCTGGACATGTTCTAACACATCCAGATCCTTTTTGTAATAGGGGCTCCAGAACTGGACACAGTACTCCAGATGGGGTCTCACCAGAGTGGTGTAGAGGGGGAAAATCACCTCTCTTGACCTGCTGGCCACACTTCTCTTGATGCAGCCCAGGATGTGATTGGCTTTCTAGGCTGCAAGTGTACACTGGTGCCTCATATTGAGCTTCTCATCCACCAGCACCCCAAATCCTTTTCTCCAGGATTGTTCTCAAGCCAGTCACTGCCCAGCCTGCATCAGTGCCTGGGATTGCCCCAATCCGGATGCAGGACCTTGAACTTGGTCTTGTTGAAACTCATGAGGTAGGCTTGGACCCACCTTTCCAGCCTGTCAAGGTCCCTCTGTGTGGCATCCCTTCCCTCCGGTGTGTCTGCCACACCACAAAGCTTCTACAATTAATGCAGAAGGTTCAGAACATTCTAAAATTCTTTTTTTGTTGTTTGTTTTTTTAAATTTTCTGAATTTTCCCCCTCTAAATAAGTTTATCCAAGTTCCCAATTGGGCCATAGGTTCAGCATGGTACTGGTAGTTACTCTCCTTTTGGAGTTAAAGCAGAACTGATTATCTTTAACTCAGCTTTATAGCACAAGCATGTTGGATTATATATACCTAGTGAAGCTAAGTAAATACGAAAAGATGTGGAGCACTCTGATCATTTCCCTAATTTGGATAACCAGAAGAAAGATTATAGCACACACCATGGCAAACACCTTACGTGCTATGGATTGGCATCACTACTATTACAGCATCAGGAATTCAAAATCACTGAGAGCTGAAGGACCACCTGGAAAACATAGGGAGCTGATCAGAATGAGCCAAAATATAAACGTATAGCAAGGGTAATGCTGAAAACAAGGGAGATAAGGTGGTCACGTTGAAGTGTCATTACCATGTTTGCTCACTTAATCATATATGTTCAAGGCAGATTCAATTTATATAACAATTTTGTGATAAGTTTTCTCATGCTTAATAATGACTGAAGATTATACTTCCTTTCAATGAGAAAGTTAGGGAGTCAATGTTCTGAGAACAAGACAAAATGTAGGTTAAAAACTCTCTATATCAATGGCCATTGTGGGGCTTTGCCATATGCTAATATGCTGGGGGTATATTTAGTGACAGGGGGGATGTTCTTTGGCTTTAGTGGGAAGAAAGATAGTTTGTAAATAAGATTGTGATAGAAAACAGAGCAGTATTTGATGTGCTTTTATGCCAGGAAACAGTAATACTCAAAGGAAATAGATCAGGGGACCTGGGAATTGAAAGTGCAGATCACATACAAGATTTTCTGCAGCAGAAGAACCACACCATCTTATGTACTCTAACAGAGAAAGGTTACCATGTTGTTGTGCCAAATTAAAAACAACCAACAACATCAAACAACCCAGCATACATTTGCTCTTAAAAAAGGGAAAGTGATAGTTTGTTGTTCTTTGGTTGGATCTGTTTTGGGTGTTTTTTTTTTCATTTAGTCTTAAATTGAAAGGAGGAAGTTGTTGCTGATAATATAAATCCAGATGAAAGGAACAGAATTTATTCTATTTTTTTGACATAAAGGTGAGTTGCATTTGCACTCTTAGAGAGTCAAAACTAACCGTAGTGGAAATTTTCAAATATGTTATACTGCTTGTAAGCAGGAGGGGGTGGATTGCTGTACTGTAAAAACAAATGACAGATAAAATTAGTCCCTGCAGTTGCCAGCAGAACAAGAATGGACTTGCATCAGAACTTCATGCAGTCACTTGTGGGTAATGAATTGCAGATCCCAGAAAGGGGGGAAGTAGCTTTCTTTTCTAGGCACGCAGCACTGTCCTCTATCAACATACACTCGATTGCTGTCATTACAGCCTACTTGATGGTGACCTTGGGTCCTTTAAGCTCATGTATGGGATTTTTCCATTGGCTTCAATATCAACTCAGTCCTTTGACCACTCTATGATTATTAAAAGCACTGTTATGTATCATTATTCTTAACAGATAGCATACTTCCAGAATTTTAAATTCGCAGATAAATGTGAAGTATTATTAAATATCATATACTCTTTACTGTCTCATAGATTTTGGAAATAATTTGCAAGCAACTGGATCCTGTAGTCATTTGCCCTTTGGGGAACTAGCTTTGTTAAGCAGGAAAATTGACATTGCTGCAATTCTTAGCCTGTGAAGAAAGATGACCTTACATAAATTTATAAATGTAAAATTCTGGCAAGAATAGAGAGAACCCTGTGGGATAGTCTGAGTCAATTATATGTCTTATTTTAGAGATTCAGACTAAACCTGCCATCAAGGAAAAAAAATAAAGTAGAGTCAAAAAGAAGGATTTGGTCTATTAATCATATTACTGGATAAAGATAACATAATGCTATGTTTCCGTGTTAGTTTGACATTAGACTCAGGGTTGGATTTACTGAAAAAGATAAAGGTCCTCTAGATTCCTGGGTTCAAGCGCCAGATCTGAGGAGAATTTGTAGATCTCTACTTAATAAAGATGCAAGGTAGGAGATAACTATTATAGTGAAACAGGAGTGGTCTTCTTTTATTTGTCCTGTTTTCTTTTGATGACCAGCACTTGCCTCAACTGTGATGACATGCTTTTTAAGTGAGTAAAGGTAGAGAAAAGAAAAGAAGAACGCTTATTCTATCTGGACATTAAAGGGAAAGGTTGAAAAATATGTGAAAAATTAGCACATTTCCATAGAATTCTTGAGGCAGACAATTCAGTGCTTCTCTATCAGTTTCTCAAATATTTCTCCTTGTAACACAAATTATATTAAATTTCAGGTATTTAATGTAATTAGCATCGTCTCTGGCTTGCTTTAATTTACATTAATCAGACCAAGCTACTGTAATTACTGATCTATTCATACAGAAGGACATAAAATCTTAATTTGATGTTTTATAGAATTTGACTGCAAAGAATTTCATAATATAATAAAAACTTTGAAGCCCATTCATTTTAATGGTGGTATGTAAAGTTAATTCTAGCTTTGCTAAGAATATGACCTATCACTGCAGATTTTTATTAATAAAAAAGAATTAAACACATTTTGTCTCTTAAGTATCCAGATGCTGTTATACATCCTGAAATGGTATCACTGGAAATTAAAAATGACTTAAGGTTATACATGAAATAAACCATTTATCTTTGCTGCTAATTGACTAAAGTGAAAATTCATACGAAAGGTTTTATGTATATACTGATGGCTCTAAGAGACTGTCTGAAACTGAAACGAGGACACCATCCATAGTACTAGCAGGTTTTCCCACGCTGTTTCCTGACCTGCAGAATCCCTGCTGCTCTGTTGTTTGGTTTTTCTTAAGCAGAGACCACCAGTTGTGTTAAATTATTCTGTAGTATGCGCCTGAGGAATAATGTTGATTTCAGTGTCTGAAATATATCCCTCTCTGTTGACATAAGATGACTACATAAAGATTCCATCTTTTTTTATATATATACAAGCTATATTTTGAAAAGAAAAGCTTCTAAAATCCTACTCCCTAGCAACTTGTTTAATAGAGTGTGCTGCATTGTAACTTGGTTATAAAACATTTGATATATGCCTTGCATTGTGTTTGCATAGGACAAATGGTCACACAATCTGGTAAAATTTAGAATAAGTATTTTCATTAAATAAGTATCTTGTTTATTTTACAGACAGCAGATTTTAGCCAAACTTTTTTTTTTTCTGACTCTTTATTTTGACATGGTCAAAACAATGAAAACTGTGTATGCTTATAAGCATACTTTAAATTATGTGGTATTGATCTGATCTCACATTTGAACTGATATCAGTTCAAGACAATAGCATATTACTATTGATTGTCTTTTCTGTCTAATGAATCAATTAAAAAAGACTAAGTCTGAAGACACCAGTACCACCAAAAAAAACATACCAAAACCACCATAATTCTCCTTTCAGAAAAAAATCATTAAATATTCTACTAGGTTGTTTAGAGCCTTAAGACTCAGTTTCCAAAATAACTGCTTTTCATTTCCTAATTCAGTCTATACTTGCTTATAATAAGTTGTCTGGGTTTTCACAGCTGTTCTTTATTTATAGTCTAATTGGAAAGTTCATTCATCAAGGATGCTATGACAAATAAATGTCCCGTATGTTAATTTTATTCCTAGGTATATCTTTCTATCAACCAATAAAATGTCAAGAAACACGGTCTGAAGCCTTTTAACTGCACACACACAGACTGTATTTTTTCTGTGGCACATCACAACTGATGGAAATGATCCACAGTTCTATTAAAGAAGTGTAAAATTTTTCTGACCTTTCAGACCTCTTGAGACTCTTTACTACAGCTATTCCCTTTTCAGGAACTCTTGGAATGGGCAGATGGAAATTGTCCACTTCAGTGTGGTAAGGGAGACCTGTAATAAATCTACATGTCATCAAAATTTCCTATGCACTGTCTTCGAGAGAGTGTTTGAACTTCCCTGTTTTACTCCCTATTCTTTCCTAGGATAAAAGGTATACCACGTCACAAAGATCTTCTGAAGAAACTCTATCCCAGCAACTCCAAAATTCCCAAAAGACTGATGTTTTCTAGTCTTATGCTCAGAAGGGAACCTGCAGAAGACAGGTGCCTCTGGAAAATTCTGTTGGCATGGCCTCTGTGCTAAGGTTTGCTCTTAATGTGTGTGCCAGACAAAGAAATAAGTCTTGATATCATTCTTCCTATTAGTAGTCATAGAAGATGAGCCAGCACATTATAGCAGATATATGCTATTGACAGTAGTTCCTAGAATAGATGGGATCCGAAAAGAATTATTAATGACCTTTCACATTTTTCATATACATCTTGGCCTGTCTAGTCCATAATAATTAGTTCTTATTGCATTGTCAGAGGTAAGTCATAATGAAAATGGCAGGTTCATTTTAACTTATCTTAAAGTTGCCAGACAAGTACTAATTACTGAGACATATATTGCCCCCCTTTTTTTTTCTTTTTTACGAGAGAGTAATGTAAGGGCTAAATGAATTAGACATGATTTGTGTAAGTCCTAATAGAACTAGCTCTGAACTGGCATATTTCATGCCAGTTTTGAAAGACAAAAAGCCTGGCGATACCCACAAGAAAGATCAAACTTTGCCAATTTTCCTTTGGTAAAAGATGTGGGGCATATCGGCTTTGATCAAAAGAGAAGGAAAGAAGTCCAATGCACAGGGAAGCTGAATTGACAAGTAATTATCAGGAATGTCAAGGCAAACAAGGTCCCAAATAGAAGACTTAAGAGTTAGGTGAAATGTCTCTATTATCAAACATCTAGAGCTGAATTGATTTTTCTGCCTTGGTTCTCTCTAATGACTTGGCTTCTGGAGTTTTTTTATCTTCCATTACAGTCAATAAAGAAAAACCTAGCTAAGCAGAAGAAAAAGGCTGAAATTAGGTAAGCTGAACCTTACTTTAGTATTCTCCTCCAACCTTTTTCCTATAACTGGTACTGGGCTATGGCATTAAAATATGATTTCTGCAGCTATTATGAATAAATGAATTTCATTTACACATAGTGGATAATAAATAACTCTATTTACAATAATGGGTCCTAACTCTGCTATCTTTTATAGCAACATGTGAAGGGTTATGTTGTTGTAGTAGGTACCAAGCAGCTAAACAGATGTTAGCATTTAGGACTGAAAAAGACATTTGCATGAAGAAACGTCTGAATGTATTTTACCATTCTCTGCCATCTGATATGAATAAACGAAGTCAAGCAGCAGTAAGGATTTCCAAATAGTATTGCCAAATTAATTTCTACTTGTTTGAATTATACTGTGAAGAACTTCAGTTCTCGACCTGACTCCTTCCATTTATTACTAAAGTGAACTAAATGGGATAATCCTTTTAAGCTTTTGCAGCTTACCTATAGCCATGTCTGTGCTGTTGATAGGGTCCCTTATACACCACAGAAGATATAACCGTTGCCAGCAGAGTTCAGGATTTCCTATTAAAATGTTTTTTTTTCTGAAGGCAGTCATACGCAATGCTGGTGGCAGAGTTTCAGAGAACAGTAAGTTTGCAAAGCATTTAAGAACATGTCAACACATATAGCTAAAAGTAATTAACTTAAATATTTAACTTACATGTAGCTTGCTTAAGTAAGTGGCTATATGTTTCATTGGACTGTAGCAGCTATGATGCAAATAACCACAAGTTCCCTGTTCCCTCAAGAATTACTGTATAAACTCATTATGTGAATAGTTTCTGTCCAGAAGCAATCTCCTTTTGATGGCAAGACCTTCTGACTCTTTAATGGTATGCTACTTCTGCCACACCGTGGCTGAAAGTTGTGCCCTACAGACCTGCTGATGCAGACTATGAGCTTCTATCTAAAGCCAGGCTCACCTCCATCCCATAGATGCCCTAACAACTCTCCTGCTGACCTCTAAGCTTGCCTTCAATGCAGGACAGACAGAACCTTTCTGAAGGTCAGTGCCCAAAGCCATAACCCGTCTTGCTCCTAAGATGGGCTGAGAGATTCTCCATTACCCAGTAGGTCTTTCAAATAAAATCTTCAACAGCCCACAGATTTCTCGTCATTAATCCTCATTGCTGCTCTCTTTCATCTCTTCAGTAATTCAGTTTCTGCCACCTTTCCTTGAAACCAGAGGTTTTCAAGAAGGAAAAGACTGGGCTTCATGGTACATACAAGCTTTGACAGAGTGACAAGCGCTGGTGATTGTCAGGGTTGACTTCAAATGTGACTAGTGATGATATGTCCTCACATATTTTTATAATATTTTTATAATGTAAGTCATCAGCAAATACTCCATCTCCCCTAGTAATGTAATTACACTGTTGCAAATGCGGTGCATTTGCAGAGTGGCAAATGCATTTATCTTCCCTTATCCACTTACCTGACTTGCTAAAGGTTTGTAATATTGCCCAGAGTAATGGGAGCTGAATAATTCATGTCCAAATTAGATATGCATTAATGGTCCCCAGTGCAGTTAACTGGAAAACTAGGATCTGGTTTAGTGAATGCTTAGAGCAATAAAACACTTTGAAGGCTACTGTGACTGTAACTGCTAGGCTGAATAAAGCTGAGTCACAAAATAAAGAGATGATTTAATCTTTCCTGTTTACATTCTTTGAAGTACACTGCTTGTGGAACCACTACCCTAATGAACACTTGAGTTTACATGGCAAAATAAACAGATTTTTGTTATATCACTATTTGCAAAATACAACCATTTAACAATTTTTTCTAGTGCAGTTGATTTTATACATTCTCTGCAACAAAAATACATTTTAAATTTTGATAAATTACCTATACATTAAAATTTATAGGACTGTCTGCAGAGCTCCACTCAAATTTGCAGCAATATCACAAACTTTTAATACAGCAATATTGCTGTTCAAAGAAGTTAATGGTGTTTGCATAAGGCTCTCAAATAAAAACAGATTTTTTTTTAAACAACAAACGTAAGGCTACAATTGCTGCAGTCTCCTGTGTGCATACATAACTAGGTGAGCATCTTGTGTGCTTCAATGAATCTTTCTGGTTTTGCGGCCAGCGCTATGCCTTCCCTATGCATAGTGCTTCGTCGTCACCCCAAACCTGTGAGCCACTCCTGTGGCATCCCCAGCCACAGGCCCCAGAAAAGGAAGGGGAGGTTTCACCGGGCGGCGGTGCTGAGCGAGGCGCGATGGCACTGAGGTGACAGGAGGTGGCGCTGTTTGCTCACTGCTCTTCGGGAGTAGGGGTCGCTGGCGTCTCGCACAAAAACAAGCCTGTCCTGGCCAGTGAAACTTCAGTTTCTTAGAGTCTGTGCATGTACTTGCAAGGTGGAAATGGAATATACGGTCAATTCGAAAACGTTGCTTAATCTACTAATGGAATTTTATTCGTTTTAATCACTAAACGCACTCTTTTTTCTTAAATTTTTTTTCCCCCACTCAACAATGTTGATTTAAACATGATGTTGATTTCATGTTATACTTTATATTACAGCTATAAACTGTTGTACAGGAAAAAAAACCTCTCTCTGACTTGTGTATTGTGGCTTTACCATGGGCTTTACCTCTCCTTACCCTATTTCTCTGTAATAATTCTATATCCTCCAAATAGTTTAATTTATCCCTTCTTTACCATTTCTGACCCTAAGTTTGTGAGTAATTAAGAGGCTATGAACGCGATCAGTCAAAATATATAGATGACATAGCTGTGTGCTCCATTTTGTATGTGTGCAACCATTTTCATCCTAAGGCAGCTCTAATGTTCAGTGGTGATCACCACCTGAGTGAAAGAGCAGATGGCTTTTCTGAGTGTTGCATGGCCTGAGCAATGACACTGAGGAGTTTGCAGAATATAGTCATCTTTGTCCCTGCTCTCTCTCGCCCTTCAGTTTGCTCTTTGCTAAATAAGCAAGATTCAAGATCCTATTTGACTCATTGCATTGATACACAGACACATTGTTTCATTTATTTGTAATTATGGAAGAATATAAACACAAATTCAGAATCTTCTGAGTTCCTTAATTTCCAGAAGACAGCAGGCTGGTAGCCTAGATAAGAGTATGAGATAATAATACAGAGAAAAGTGTGTAAAGATACAGTAACTTCCTCTTGAATTTTTATGTTAAGAATATTTTCTATATAATTAGTGAGTCAATAAAGCCTCAGTCTGAAATAGTTGTATAGAAATGTTCTAGAGAACACAGTTACAATTTTGATTTGTAAAAAAACAATGTAAATGTCCATGTAGATTTTACCACAGTAACAGGACAGGCATAGAATAATGGAATCAAATAATTTTGAGGGAAACTCTGATATCGTTGGCTACAACCTTTGCTGAAAGCAAGGCCAACTTACATTAGGCAGCTCAAGTTATTGTACAGACACATTTGATTATCTGCAGAAATTCAAATTTTACACGTCCCCTGGGCAACTCATGCCTGTGTTTGGCCACCCTCATGTCCTTCTTTGCTACAAAGGCACAACACCGACTCATGCTCAATTTCGTGCACCAGGTCTTCTTTGTCAAAATTGTTTCCCTACCAGTCCCCAGCCTGTACTGGTGCAGGGGCTTGCTTCATGTTAGCTAGGGCAGGACTTGCATTTGCCTGTGCTGAAATTCACATGGTTCCTCTCAACTCATTCTTCCAGTCTGCCAGCAGGCCTGTCTGCTAGTGTAACAACCATGACTTCTAATTTGGCATTTCCTCAAAGCTTCTGAGGGTGCACTCTGACCAGTTGTCCATATCATGACTGTCTGCATTAGAAAATAGTAAAAAAAAAAAAAACCCAAACACTGAAAGAGTAATTAGGAAAGGTAAACAGAGGAGTATAGGACGTAAAAGTTATACACATTTACGAGGTCTGATGTTTTTTTCAGAAAGGGATTATGTTCAAATGGCAGAGAGGTGGTTGTAAGTCAAAGAAAGTGAGAATGTAGATTACTGATTCTAAGCTTCAAGAAACAATTAAGTGGTGAAGAATTCTTTCACCATAACGAATATCTTTGGGCAATGGTTGGGAAAGGATTTATGGAAGGTAGGAACTTCAGAGGAGCGATGTATAAATTCAGGAGAAGAAGCAAGCAGATTCAGTTGTAAATTTTTAGCAAAGGAAATGATTTTGTACTAAACAACTCTGACTTTTGGAGATGTTTTTGTTCATGAATGGACTTTAAATTATTGTTACTACCTTGATTCCTATGTAAAGTACTAGAGTACACGTGGATGACAGAATTGCATAAGGGTTAAACAAAAAACCCCAAACCAACAAACAAACAAAACAAAAAAACCATCAAGAAAAACCACCACCACCAAAAAAAAAAAAAAAAAAAAGAAGTCACTGAAGTCCCAGATTGTTCACATTTCATACTATGACTGGTTATCCTGTGACAGAGAGATAAAAAAAGAACATCCCTCTGGAAAGGAATAACCCACAGCATTGCTAAATGCTAAATCTGTGTTCTGTTTCTGTTTAAAATGTAGCCAAGCTTCTCAATGAGACGGAATTTGAGCTCGCTCACAGCAAATATGAAGCAATACTCTGCTTGTTTATTCAGAGTATTACCAGTAAATTTTCTCCCATTACAGTGTGTTTAACTCTGTTGTTCCTTTATTGGACAGAATTCCCACTGTAATTACAGATATTGTGCTTCTCTAAAAATGAAATTATTTCTAATTATTAGTTTTCCTTCAAAGAGACATGAAGGTTGAAATACAGAAAAAGCACTGACCCATTCCCAACCTTAGATCTGACAGATGCAGGGTAAAAAAAAGAAAGCAATGGTTTTAGCCATGTCAATAATGAGCAAAATTTGTTTAAAAAGTTCCCCTCAAGGAAGACAAAAAATATTCGAATCAGGTAATGGTTATAAGTGGAAACACACACAAACTAACAATAATAAGGAGCCCCTGTGAAATCCCCAGTTTTGGACTTCGACATAAGTTATTTGTATCAGAAATAATAATGTGCAGACAAACTAAGCAGTGCCTAAAGGGAAGTAAAACCACTGACAAAAATTATTGTATAAAATAGTAGCAAACTGGTTTAGGACCTAATGTTATTTCTTAGTACATCTGGGCAAAATTCACTCTCCAACTGTGAAGGAACAGGTGAAGAGGCTAACTACAATTATGATATTAAGTTTTGATAGATTTAACATTTAAAATAAAAGTAACTATCATGCAACGAAGACATGAATGATTTTCTCTCAAATTTGTTGCCATCTACCAATGTAAGGACCAAATTTGACCCATAACTCACCTCACAGTAAAATGGACAAGACTGTCTCACAAGACATTCTTGTGTTACATACACTAAACTCTCTGTTGTACATACCAGTTAATTAAATCAGAAGTGCTTTAAGTTTTCCTAAACATGAAGTGTACATTTATACCATCAGATACAAAATAACAAAATAATAAGAGGCATACAAAATTGTTTTGCAAACTTCAGTGACTTTTCAAATAGAATTTCTTCAATATAAGATGTCAATTGAAGTGATTTTTGAAATAGCCCCAAACCCCAGACTTGAATTTCTGCAAATCTCTAACATAAAAGAATTTGCTTTGAGCTGGACTGACAGAGATGAATTTTGTGAGTTAAAAAATCCTGGTTAGATTGCTAGACTACTTATAGTAAGATCTTGATTTCTTATTTTAAGGAATTAGAGCATCCTGCTCTAATTGACCCTTCCTTGAACAGAGGTGGGACCAGAGGCCTCTTCCAAACTCTTGTGATTCTGTGATGTGATTCATTAATGTCAGATACATTTGATTGCTGTTTCAGATGCCTCCTTTACAGGTGTGCTAAGGATTACCACCCTACTTAAAACTTCAATTGAATGGCATGCTTATCCTCTCTTCAGCCTCTTCAGTTTATAGCCTTGAGTATTGATGTAAACGACTGTGATACATCTTTGCAGCTGCTTCAGCTGTCTTCCAACAAAGATCAGAGCTCTTTTTCATTCATCTGTAAATATAAGAGCATAAGATTACTGTTGGCCAAACATTAAACAGATAAAAGTCTTTTCATGTTCACCTTAGCAAAGTCTTATCTCTTCCTTTCCCGTGTTCAGCTCATGTCCCCTAAGAGCTCCTGAGCAACTAGTAGCTTACTTCAATGTCATTGTTTATCTCTGGTTGTACAATCTTTCTTTTGGCACTGTCTAGACAATTGAGTAGATTCTCTGCTGAAAGACATTAAGAATGATGCTGCTTTGTAGCACAACAGTCACTCCTTCTCAACATCACAGCCTTGAGACAAAGTATATTATAATGGTTTTGCATGGATTATGGGCCTTATTATGTATTAAAACATATGTACTAATTGATACAGTCAGACAAGAGCAGCTTTGGCAAGCCAAACATGTCTCGATAACACCAGCAAAATGATTAAAAAAATTATCACATTTAAAAATTTAAAGACTGAATCGGTTTTATTGTTCATGAGTCAGTCTGTCAAAGGATATTTATCAAATTGCCATAACTGCATAAAGCTCTCTTATTAACAACATGGACTCACTTTCCTCACTCTGTATTTATTACATCTTCAAATTCTTCTTATTATACCTTCAAATATTAACTTCAATGTGAAATAAATGAAGCTCTTCACTGCACCAGACATGCATCTTAATGGACGCAGGCCATGAAGAACTTAGTCATTGACAGTTAAAATTATGTTAAGCATCTGATTATTATATCATTTCCTTTGGTTTCCTTTCATTTGCAAGAGGCCTGGCTTTTTAAAAACACTTATTAAAACCATATCTTTATTTTTTGTGACTTCACATTTAGTTTGCAGACACAAACATACTTTTGCTGAACAAAAATTAGATATGGAAAGTGTAAAATTAAATTAAAAAAAAAAAACCACCAGCAAAACCTAGAACGATTTTTCTGATCCAGATCTGATGGTTTTAGCTTTGCACTTCAGAATGCTTCTCTATGAACCTTTATATCTGGAAATATGAGGAGACATTGAGGGAGCTGAGGCTCTTTAGCTTGAAACAGAGGAGACTGAGAGGTGATCTCATTAATGTTTATAAATATGTAAAGGGTGAGTCCCAAGAGGATGGAGCCAGGCTCTTCTCAGTGGTGCCCAATGACAGAACAAGGGGCAATGGGTGGAAGTTGAGGCATAGGAAGTTTCATGTAAATATGAGGAAAAATTTTTTCACTGTGAGGGTGACAGAGCACTGGAACAGGCTGCCCAGGGACGTTGTGGATTCTCCCTCTCTGGAGATATTCAAAACTTGCCTGGATGCATTCCTGTATAATCTGGTGTAGGTGATCCTGCTCTGGCAGGGATTTGGACTAGATGATCATTCGAGGTCCCTTCCAGCCCCTGAAATTCTGTGATTCTGTGAAATGATAGATGAATATCAGAAATTAAAGGAGAGATTTATTACCAAATGTCATGATGTTTATTTGTAGATGGAGCATAGTTAGTTATTTACAAAACAGTGCAAAATAATGCATAAAAAGTTAACGTTTAGTACAGATTTGACTATTGACTTAAAAATAAATAAAAATTTGTATCAAAGTGCAAAAAAACTATGTCAAAGCAAAGGAAACCGAGAATTTGAATCCTTATCTATTTTTTAAAAAGCTAGAAGAGTTTGTGAATATTAACTTTTTTGAGATCAGAAGGTCTTTACTGTTGTTAATGACTTTGATTCCTATCATCTTTGGGCAGTGAGAAGACTTTCAACGGTTAACTATGTATTAATTAATATTTATTAAAGTAAAAATAAAATTAAAAAAAAAAAAGGTAGTGTAGAATAGCATTATTACCATGAAATTCATACCCTTTGACAGATGAAATCTTGAGAGAAATGTGAGAATGTGGTGGTTTTTAAAATCAAGTTATAGTCTAACTCTTCAGCAATGACCCAAGATTAATTTTTTTTTTCTGGTCAAAGCATTTGCATCAAATGCAAACCTGAGAAATAATGAAAATTGTACTGTGTGCTTTTATTTTCTGCAGGTCTTACTGGAACTGGTAATTGGCTACACCTGAGTACTCAGTAATAATGAGAAGAGACTTTTAAAGTATTTTTGGATACTCCAATAACACCGTACTACATGGCAGTTCCATATTGAGACGTAGCTTTTCTGGTCAGCTTGTTAAAAAGCATATCTGTCTTTCCTCTTTTCACATATACCTTTCCTGCTTTCACAGAGATCACAGTGTCCTCTGGTCTCCTTATTTCTGGTCACAAGAATCTTGCCTCTCCATACACGTAGCTTTTCTGCTCTTTATATTGAACTTGGATAATCTAACTGTCTAATAGCCTGAAAGATCACTAAGCAAGTGGAAAAGAAAGGTTTGATTCTGTTGCACCAAAATCTCAAGGGTTCCTAACTTTTTGGTAGCCAAAATATTTAGATGTGGAATGACAGGTTTTTTTCCTGGCCATGTTTCAAAACCTCCCAGCCTCAGTTCTGTGGTGAGGGCCCATGTCTGCTCATAAGTGATGATCATCTCTAAGCACGCTAGCAAAAGCAGGATATTTAACACCCCAAACCAGCATAGATGCAGGCCAAAACACAGGTTAAGATAAAAGTAATTATGAGCCTACAATGGAAGCCCTAGAAATATCTGAAGCAGAGGTCAAGTGCAGGCACATGTCAAACTTAGGTGACTGATGATTTAAAGATTTAAATTTAAAGATGTTTCGGACAGTAATTTTGGCAGCCCAACTTAACATCCTGTTTCACATCTTGTCTGAATTTATTTCATTTCTCTTCAAATAAAGAAGTGGGTTAGCAAAAGCTTGAGAAAGTCCATCTGCTCTGCTTTCTTACTGAACTGGTTAGATCTCTCTCTCTTTTTTTTTTTTTTTTTCATTTTTTCAAAATGCATATTGGGATTTCAGTTTATTACTATCCAGATCCTACTATTCGTGTTAAAGTTGCAAGTTAAGGTGATTGTTTCCTACAGGTAGAACGATGGGAGCAATAGGCAGACCAGCAGCAATACTCATACATGCTTTTGCATGCGAGCTTCTTCATCCTACTGTCATCTCAAGTGTTCAGGTACTCTTTGAAAAGCAATTTTTGTAATAAGAGTTTCTGTCCTGTATAAAAAAACATACAGCACTGATTATTTCATTAGATAATACAAGAGAGTGTGTAGGGCAGTTAGCAATCCTACTGCTTTCTATCCTTCCTCTGATGGACCTCTAGCCTAGGGAAGTTCACTTTAGAGCCATGTTATAGGCAACAATTCAAGCCTAAACAATACTTATTTGGACAGTCATTAAGCCAACCATCAACTGACTGATGTTGCCTGGCAACTGCTAGGAACTGAAAAGCTAATTCTTTTTTTAGGCTGATATTAATTAGCATTACCGTGGATTTAAAAGTAAAGGAAGGAGAACATAATCTGAAGAGGGAAGGGGACAAGAAGTGGGAATAAACTGTGTAAAAGGAAAGCGGAATGAGAAAGAGCAGTGATTCATGGAAAGGAGGGGAGCAGTAATCACCTACAAGGGGATGAAGAATGGGATCCAGACACCAAACAACATGAAGAATGGTCATGCCTCGTTAAAAGAACTAATTAAAATTTCTTCTTTTTCACAAAGGCCTACATGCAAAACAAGGAAAATTCAGTGTGATGAGGTTACCTAGGAGTGCTACATTCTTTTGGAGAATGAGCACTTCGGAAGTGTAGACAGTATTTTATATTAAAAGGAATTAATTTTTTCCTTCTTTCACTGAGGAGAGGTCTTTCCAGCTTTACGTTTTGGAAGAGCATTCGACTGCCCAAGAGATACTTGTTTTATCCCTACCCAGGCAATCAGAGCCACTGCAGTAGTAGACAAGAAGCAGCAATCAGTGAAGAACTTTTTGCTACTTTTTATGATCCACTGTTGTATCCAGCAGAGTTCCATGACTGTCAAATGTGGAAAAATCCAACAGCTACTGCCTCAACTTGCTTTTGCCTAGTTACTTCACGTAAAGCAAAGTTTAATATAAGCCCAGGAGGAAAAAAAAATGCTTTTATTCTTAGAATAACTGTGTTCTGATTAAATTTTACCTCCAGATCACAGGACTAAAATTAAATAGCTAGGTTTTGGTGATCATCAGAACTTCGTTCTTATACAGATTTGATCTCAAAATGCTTTCAAAAGCTGAAGAACATGTTAGTCTTCAGTGTGGAAATACTACCTTACCATATATGATAATTCTGGGTTTGTTTGGCTTTTTTTGTTTTGTTTTATTTTTAAATCTCGAAAAGATATCTTTTTATAAAATAAAACATTTTTATTTGATAAAAGTTTTCTTAAGGAATTCACTCAGTTTGCACAAGAATTTTGTTAGTTCAATATGAAATACTTTGTCGTTGTGACCTCAGATAACCTAAAAAGATCTCATCAATAACATTACATGAACTTCTAATTAAAAAGGAGCTGTAAGTTTGGGTATTTGTTGTGTCTGAAGAAGAATAAAAAATGGATCTTCAGCAACGAAGGGAAGTGATGTTATCTCACATTGTGGTAGCTTCTTCTCCCTCAATGTGAATTCTAGTGATTTAAAATGTTGCTCTATTCACCAAATTACTGTCTGCTGCATTTTTCATGCTGCTTATTGAAGAAGGCCAAAGACTTTCTTCCACAATGAACGAGTCAAGCTGTAATTAGCTGAGATGGCAAACACAGCTAGACTTGTTTCAGCAAAGAGTGGTTATCTTGTAGCTCACACACTTCTGTGTAATTAGTTCACCTGATTACTTGAGTTTACAAAAAGAAAACAAATGTGCGTTCTAGTACAGGCACGTTAACTTCAATACAATTAGCACAACTGCAGTGTAGTTATATAATGCAGTTACAATTTGTTTAAAATAATTATTGCTAATGTACCTGAATTATGAAATGTATTTAGAAATTTGACTTGGTAGTTCAGTTTTCTGTATAACACTAGAGAAATAGCCTGTTCATTGCTTCAACTGTCACAAACTTTTGTTGTTCTTTCTCTGAAGCTTTATAAATAGCCACTGGGCAAAAATCTCTGGTATTCCCACTGCAATAAGGATATCCAGTCAACTGCATGATCACAATGTCTATTCATATGAAACCAGTGGTTTTGTTATGAGAAGGATTTGGGTTAATTTTCTTTTCTACTGCATACAATATCTTTAGATTTATTGATTCTGTGATTCTGTGTGACTCCTTAACACAACCATAGGCAATTCCTGATGTGATCATCCAAGTGACAAGGATGTGCCAGTGTTGAGCACCACATTTCTCTTAGGTGCTCAGTTCCAGGTGCCAAAGCAGCAGCTGCAGACAATGGTCAGTCTGAAAGACTGACTGAAGAAAGAGGGGCAGGGAGAGAAGAAGGCATCTCTGCTGGCTACAAAGAAATGCTAGGCTACTCTCTCTCATGTAACCTTAGAGCTAAGTCAAGGTTATAAGAAGGTACATGAGTAAAATGCCTAAACGGTCTCTGGGATTCAGATGCTGAATAAATCCCTTTCAGTACGGACAACTGGCTTACTCTTTTTTTCCTGCAGTCTTGTCACTCACCTTTATACACAGTGTTTTCACTTGATTTCGACCAAGCCAGAATGAGCTCAAATGATTATTACTTGTGTCCTAGATGAGCATCCTCAGTCCTTCCAAGAAAGGGAGAATTTCCCTTCTCTATCCACTGCCCCGAAGTGCAGGACAACAGAGCACAAAAGAAGCCTGATCCAACTACCAGTTGGCAAAGGCATTCTGCTGGGAAAAGAAAGCAGTGCTGCCCTCTGAGAGGCTTCTTTAGATTGTTTCCCATGACCTTTTAGTGCAAAAGGCCTAGACAGTTGTGGGAGAAGGGGCTAGACCTTATGTATTACATACACCTCCTATATAACTCGCTAGAGAGTGGTCTGCCTTTTCTGACTAAGTATTGGAGCGCTCTCTTGAAAGTTGAAATACCAAAGGGAGGACTGTGGAATAGCCTACATAAATGAATGACCTTCCTATGTTTCCATGAGAAAGGTACTGGAATGCATCTTGAAAGAGTCAGGTTTCTATCATTTTCTAAAACCCCTGACCTCAATGGTATCTTGTGAAAAAGAGAATTACAAGAATGCAGGAGACGCTGTACTTTGTCAGTTCTACTTAGTTGTCTGTAAGTGGAATTAAGTTGCTAATTGGGTTAGGGAGTAAGAGAAGTCACATGCTTTTTTTCCCCTGAAGATCTTGAAATTAAAAGTACTTGAAAAGCCATTTTTAACATAGAGCTAAGAACTAATTGGTGTAGCCATACACAAGGAAGCATTCATTATGTTTATCTTGTGAAATATTCTTATCTTAGTACTTCAATATTCTTGCTGGTATTTGGAAAAACATCATTAAAAATGAATCAATTATACTGAGGTGAATTTGTTAACATGAGGCAGTCAGCCTTTTGCCAGAACTTAATGACATTTATGACGTGAGAATGTCTACCAAATACTTAGTTTTTTTCAGCTGTGACAGTTCTATAATAAAATAGACCTTGGAGTAGCTACATGGATGATATAGCACTACACATACAGCCTAAGTGACTACTCATAGTCAAATGTGTAACTGTTCATGAGAGACCTGAGTTCATTTTGCTGTGGAAAAGTAGCTACTCTAGTAGCAGTGTTTCTATAATAATTACTCACAGCTGTAGTCATTAACTGTATTTCTTACACCTATTTGGTCATTATTTGACTAGCAAAGCTATAGCAATGAAAGCCCACAGGTATTTAATCTGACTCTTCCACTCCATTCCACAGGACAGCAACTGCTTTTTTTTGTGTAGAATCGTTTATGCTTAGCCAGTTTGTCTGATGTGGTCCTTGTCCTGGATCTTTCCAAGGACTCAGATGGATCCAGCCTGGAGCATAAAGCATTCTGAGCTGACAAAGGCATCATCTCCCTTACTGATTTCAGTGAGGAAGTAACAATCCTTTCCTGCTCAAATAGAAAAGACCCTAAGGAAAGGGCATTATCTAGCAGATCATCAGGGAAGCATGAATGGGAATCACAGAACAGAATCATAGAATGCATTGGGTTGGAATGGTCATCTTGGCCAACACCCCTGCAGTAAGCAGGGACATCTTTAACTAGATCTGCTTGCGCAGGGGCCCATCAAGTTTGACCTTGAATGTCTCCAGGGATGGGGATTCCACCACAACTCTGGGCAACCTGTTACAGTGTTTCACTACATTTATGGATACATGGGCTTTGTCAGATTCCACGTAAAGCATATTCTTCTGCATGATGAAGGAAACTGTAAAATATGGGAAAATATTATTATTTAATGAACTCCCATTGTCATTCTCACATGAAGTTGCTAATGAGGTTGAAGCCAGTATCCTTCATCTGTTCAGTAAAGTGAATTATTCATCTTGACAGTCTACGATTGCCAGTGGGTAGACACAGATTTGTAAGAACTAAATGGTGTTTACTGTGGTGACTGATTATCTCCTGAAGAATCATGTATTTTCCTCCAACAGTAGAGGATATAATTTAATTAGACTGTTATTTTAAATGTTTTGGGTTTTTTTTCCTCAATGCATTAACTTATGGCCTGTGGCTGATAGAAAAGAAATTAACACTGACTCCTTTGAGTGTGGAATGAATTGCAGTTTGCAAGGGGAGAAAATTAATTATAAATGCCTGCTATTTAAGTTTTCCAGATTCAAATGATAAATGAAGCAATTATTACATGTCAAATATATAAACAGTAATTCGTCAACATTTCAGCTTGTTAATTCTAACACTTGCCATTTCATGTAATGTATTTATCATGTTTTATTGCTTGTTGATGAAAAATCTACCATAGTTCTCTCAATTATCTTTACACAGCTGCATAATGAAGCAACAAAGTAGAGATGTATATCACAGTCCTGAACACCATGAAAGGATTCTTGATTGTTTTGACTTCAGCTGAGAATTAAAGCACTGGGACTTCAACCTGGCCAAGCTATGGGCATCTATCCTCATTTCAACTTCCTGATTTTGCTTTCAAGGTGTTGTGACACTGTGCATTTCAGAGCCCATTTCTGCCATTTACTGCATGGCCAAGCCCCTCTGACTCATCCTGCCTGGATGTTCCTTCCTTCCTTCTCTTTCTTTCTCTGGGGCTTATCACAGAATCATAGAATCATAGTTTGCGTTGGAAGGGACCTTAAAGATCATCTAGTTTCAAGCCCCTGCCATAGGCAGAGACACCTTCTGTTAGAGGCTACTCAAGAGCCCAACCAACCTGGCCTTGAACACTTTCAGGGTTGGAGCTTCCACAACTTCTCTGGACAGCCTGTTCCAGTGCCTCATTGCCCTCATAGGGAAGAGTTTCTTTCTGCTGTCTGATCTAGCTTCTGCCAATTTGAAGCCACTACCCCACGTCCTATCATGACATGCCTTTGTAAAAAGTCCTTCTTTGGATATCCTGTAGCCCCCCTTAAAATATTGGAAGGCTGCAGTAATGTCTTCTTGGAGCTTTCCTTTCTCCAGGCTGGACACCCCCAACTTTCTCAACCTGTCTCCATAGGAAGTGTGCTCCAGCCCTCTGATCATCTTCATTACTCTCCTCTGGACCACCTTGAACAGTCCCATGTCTCTTATCAGCTTGACGTCCACTATGACACCTAGATTCTTCTGCACTTAATTGCTCCCTAGCCAGGTTTTTCTTAGTCTCTCAGTGCAGATGGCTATTTCTGCTGAGATATGTAATTTTATGTCTATTAAATAACTTTTTTAAAAATTATTTTTCCATTTGTCAAGGTTCCTCTGAACAGTAATTCTGTTTCCTGAGCTGGTGATAGCTCCTTCCATTTTGATGCTGTCTGTAAATTTAGAGTGTACACCGTCATAATCTAGTTAATTGATTAAAACTTTAATAATTTCCAAGATATCTGGTTTGCTTCAGCTACTAGAAGTAAAAAAAAAAAAAAATACTGTTAAGGATGAACTTCTAAAGCAGTTTCTTGAATGCTAACAATAACAAGATAGAAACATACTCAGGAAAGTGTGTTTTTACCTGTTTTCCAAAAGAGACAAACAGAATACACTTCCTTTACAGTATTTACCTTGGAATAACAAAAAAGAAAGATTTTCACATGATTTCATGTTTTAGAATTGTACGGAATCTGCAGGGGAAGAAAATGTAATAACCACATGCCACTTCTAGAATTTACAGAATTAGGAAAAAGAAGATTAAAACTGCAAGAGAAGACATGTTTGCAGGTAGTTACTCAAATGGCAGAGCTGGCTACAATATACTTACTTTAGTAACATTTTACTCATTTTGTACTCATACATGTAACTGCACATCTTTGCTAATAAACTGTCTTTCAGTCTTAAGGTTAAAACAGCTTCTAAGCCACAAGCACACAGCTGATGTGCAGTATGTAATAAAATATAAACCTACATAGAAACATACCTTTCTGATGAGCACCTGTGCACCACTAGCTTGATCTAACTGACAAGTCTGAGGCTGAAGCAGATTGTAGATGACTAGGATGATGAATGTGACCTGCCCACATTGTTCTGTATCCTAGAGTCAGAGAGACTTCAGTTCTTCTGCACCATCCATCCCCTGAGCCATGTCCATATCATATCCCTCCCATCTTAAGACCAAATGAAGTCTTGTCCACCCCTTGAAGTGGCTTCCTAATAGCTTCTATCTTTTTTTGTCTGTTTCGGCATATAACACAGCTGTGGCACATCAAGTAACAGATACTGCTCTGATGTCTTTGGGAGCAAAGCCACTTAATTTATTTGTATGTGGTACCATTCTATTTATTATGGAATAGGTTTTTTAGTTTGTTTAGACAATGGTGTTAGCATAAGAAAAGTTGGCACCAGAGTCTAACTATGTCATATAAAAGCAACATTTGCATTAGTTATCATAAATGTCAGTCTCAGTTGCCATGAGAAGTTAATCAGGCACATGAAGAATTAGTTTTAAAGAGAAACTGAGAGAGAAACTCCCAATTTTGTATGATTAACATGTAACATTAATTTTCAAGAGTTTGAAAAAATCCTAATTTTCTCATAAAAGACATAAACAGTATTGAGCACAGATGGAACAAACGACAGGCTGACAGTATTTGTTCAGAAAGCTGCACAGAACAGTAATAAAGCCATAACAGAGGATATGTCTTACATCTGACAGCACTCACCCCCAAATAATGTATGAATCATGAATCTCACTTATTAGTTGACAATCTCAAGTCTGTTCCATACTTCTGCCCATGTCTAGAGGTGAAACAAATGCTACCTCCTTAATGATGGTCTTTTCCTTCATCTTGCTGTGCTTCAAAGAACCATTTGCAGATATTCGAGGTTACTTTCCTGTGACAGAGAGGCAAGTTATTACATTTCTCTTAAGAAAATTGACTGTTCTTTATGTGCACCTAATACACATATCAGGCTGTGCTACCTGTGTGCTGTCACAGTGTAAAAAGTAAGTAATAGAAGTTATGTTTGCATACGAAATGTGATCATAATATTTGCCAGGGGACTAGGAATAAGAAACAAAAGGATGACATTTTTCTCTCACACTCTCTACACTCATAAGAACATCACACAAGTAATTTCTGAGATGATCACCTTGTTCTAAAGAATCAGACTTTGGTTTAATTTCTTCTTCTCTATGTTTACTTTCACTTTCTACTGTTTATAATAAGAATTATAACAGGTGCCTTGTTTCATCTGAAGAGAATCTGAAGCAGTGTCTTGACTTTGTGCATGTCCCTACTTAATTTGATTTAGATGGTACTCTGTTGATTTTATTATGAAGCATGCTAGAAAAGGAGAGGACCATGTACAAAGGCACTATCCTTTTTTGGTATCACCAGCGGGTAACAAGGGACAAAATAAGGTCTTTAGGAATATGCCTTTATAAAGAACAAGACAAAAAATTCACCAGCAAGTGCAAACCAAAGATTCAGACTTGGCTTGTGGCTAAATCATATTTGCAGAGCTGAAGACACTAGATTAATAAAGCTATCCTGAGGCGGAGCCATTCCTCAATTCCTTCATTTTTAAGTGCAACTGCTAAATGTGCCAGCAATTGAAAACTGCTATACAGCAGAGCAGATATCACTGCCACACTAATCAAAGTGGCAAAATGAGCAGCAAAATCTGCGTGCAGGACTGACCCTTGACTTTTGCATCTGGCTTTTTGAGCCAGCAAGTGCCCAAGAGCAAACTTGCACCATGAGGGCAAGTCCCTTATAGGTGAAGGAGCACAACGTGGATGCAGCTGAAACAGTGGCGGTGCAGAGCTAACACCAGCTCACACGACAGTCTCAGATGAACCCTGTCCTGGGCTCAGCTGAGATAGAGTTAATTTTCACAAGATGTTTAGAGGGGTCACAGCCAGCACAGCAAACTAGTGAAAAGGGTAATAGTATATAACTGGGGGAGCTAGCTGGGAATGGGATGACTATTGGGTTCTGAGTGGTGAGCAGTTGCGTTTTGCATCGCTCACTTTATACATGCTTTTATTTGTTTTGCTCTTATTGTTGCTTCTTCTCTCCTTTTGCTGTCCTATTGAACTGTTTTTGTCTCAACCCAGAAGGCTTGGCTTTTTCTTCCAATTGTCCTACTCATCTCACAGATGAGAAAGCAGGACAGTGGTCATACAGTTCTTAGTTGCCAGCTGGCAGCAGTCACAGCACTATGCACAGGTCCATAAACCGAGTTCTGCACTGTAATTACTATATACACAGCACTATAGTAATGCAACCATACTGCTTTCCAAAGCCCAGTGAGGACTCTGCTTGATGCTGCATTGTTTGATTGGTTTATCTGTGTATGTCAGTCCATTCAGAGGGCATTCTGTACACTCTACTCAGATGGAGGTTGTAGACACCTCATAGGAAATGTAATGGGAATATTCAAATGAGTATATCCTATCAAAAGAATCTGCACAGTAAATAAGAATGTTTTTGCAATGGATACACTGACATTTACAGAGATAATTATATTGCACAGAATTGATTCTTATAGATAAAGAGTTGCAGAATGCTCTTCAGGCAGCCTCAACAGAACCATCCTTATAAAAGATAATCAAAATTTCATAGCAAAAATTGAAGGCTGATGCTTATCCGAACGGTTCTCATTTGGAGTTGGACAAGAAAAGGAAAGAAAATATCTCAGGATCTGTAGGGTGTTGTAGGGAGACCATTTCAGATATTTCTGAGTGTAAATGAACTCAATAGCTAAATTAAGATGTACACAGTGTAAAACTTCAGCTCTCTCAAAATGCAAGGCCTGGTTGGTTTTTTTGTGGTTTTGGTTGGTTGGTTGGTTGGTTTGGTTTTTTTTTAGCCTTCCAGAAAAACTAGTCCCAAAATAAAAATACATAAATCCGTTCCAGTCTGGGCTGCCTGCAAGGAAGTAAGTGAAATAAAATATCCCAACAAGATGTATTTATGACACCTGGAGCAAGCTCAGTACAATGAGCTTCTGACCAAAGGCTGAATCACCATTTGCTAAGCTACCCCCAGTGACAGCTAGCAGAGATGGAACATAGCAAACCATTTACCTAATAACTGAACAACAGAAATGGTCTAGACCATTTAAAACAAAATTATCTTTTAAAATATTTCAGCATGAGCTAAAAAATTTGATTAGTAGAACCCCTTAATTTTGGCTAAGAGCACTAACATTAAGTCACAAATGAAGGCAGCTGGTATCCTTTCTGTTTATCATCATCACCCCAGAAATAAAGCAGGTAGTGCTACAGTTTCAAAAGTTACTCAAAGCCAAGAATTTCCTTGCCAGGACAGAACAATATTATTGTTGTGCTTGAAGGATTTTTCTTATTTTCTTTGGAGGGGGTAAGGTGCAGTGTCAAAACAGTTTGATAATTTCTTTAACAACCTTAAAAACAAAGTCATGGTCTGCTTTCAGTGTTGGCAAGATATTATGGAGAAGGTAAATATTCCATGCAAATATAGGCTGAGTGAATTTGACTTACAGGATTACTTGTGCATTACCAAAAGCAATCTCATGAATATTAATCCCATCTCCAGGTTAAAGAAGGAGCAGAAGTGCTGTAAAATGGATTTATCAATATTAAATAAAAGTAATTTAAATTCTAAACATGTTTTAATCTTGACAGCATCTGATACAGAGGTTATATACCTGTCTCTTCAGACAAAGGGGGGGGGGGGGGGGAACCTTTCTTTTTTCTTTGTATGATTCCTCCAAAGTCCTTTGCATTATCTAGACAAAAAGAAAAAAAAATCCCCAAATTATTTTGCTGCTGCTCTTAGGCTGAGAGCAGGAAGCATAAAGCATAAGAATACCTGGCTTTCCACTGAGCATTATAAAAGTAACATATTTTATATGGGCTGTTTCTTTTCATTTGCAGGTGTTTACCTAGCATTTGGATTTGCTAAAACCTTTTCCTTCAGTGTATATCTCTTTTTTTCTTGCCTTGTTTTAAGAATTCTTATCCTCTCAGAATATTTACACTCTAACCTTCAAAGCATCAGTTTTGTTTAAGCACAGAAGCTGGTTCTGAGTAAACAGTCTATCAACCTTTCATTTTGAGAAAATATCCATAGAAAGGAGAAAAGTAAACACAGAATGGAAGTTTTCAAAGAATCAAGGAATTTGAAAAGTACCAAGAATGAGAATATATAAAATTGTTGTCAGGCTTCCATGTTGGTGTATTTATTCATTATTGCTAGAAACATCAAAGTGTTAGTGCAATACTGTCTCCACTGAAGTCAGAGGAGCATGAATTTGTTTTCCAACATGGATCCACAGGTATATTGCTAAGAAATGGGTTGTCTGAAAAACACAGAAAATATTCTAAAGGAGCTTTGGTTTACAATACACCTAGGGAAAACACCATACCTCCTATTGCAACCTAGTCACACGAAAACTGAGTCACCTATAGAACATACATGTGTTCTTTTTGAGGGATGCAGTATCCTCATTAATGTGTAATTAAACATCCCTGTGAAAGGAAAGAGAAAATCAAGCTGTGCTGTATCTTGGACTCAGGTATTTGAAAATTTCTTTTCACAGCTGCCAGCATACTTGCAGTTGTGGATACTAATCACTGGAGCTCATGTCCTCGTTATTTGTTTTTCTCAGGTGTATACCCAGTTTCTAATTTCAGCACTCTTTTTTCTTTTTTTTTTCTTTTCTGTGACAACATGTAATGAAGTCCTTAAGCTGCTCTGAAATTCTTGCTTCACAAGAGTTAAGACATCCAGAGCCCAAACTGCGTGATCTACACCTTCCAGGTAAAACTGCATTAGCAGGCAGCCAGCAGACTATGCCAGTAGTGGCCAGGAGCTCTGTGATGTGGTGGGGTGTGCCCAATCGTGCACCATTTCACAGCTGCACCATTTCACCCAAGTGTCTTGAAAATCCTGGAGAGGGATTGGTGTCTTTCTCAGAGCAGAGGAACTGCTTGGCTATGTCATTTCTGAGGGTCCCCATTCTGGTTTCACTTTAGTTGGCTGGGGTGCAGAGGCAGGCGATGCCAAGTGGAGAGACTCCAGCTCCCACGTTGCCAGCTGCTGGCCAAGCAGAGGCCTCACCACAGCAGACAGCAGCAGGGCCCCTTGCACACCAGCCCCGTGGGTCTCCATTAAGCAGTGAATATGGTGTTTTCCAGCAGTGTGCAATATGAACTCAGTTTTACAGCTGCATGCTAAAGCCAAAGCATGTAACTGGGAAAGCAGCTGGTGAGCTCACAAGACATTCTTATATGTCTTTGAAAGATTACAAGCCATCCAATTTGACTCAATGTTGCTTGTTAAACCAGGACTGCTATTCGTTCCTCCTCAGATCAGTCCAAGTGTAAGGGAGAATGTGAATCCGTTCATGAGGAAAAAAAATTCAGAGATGTCTCTCTCGGGCACAAAACAGAGCTGAAATGGATTATGATACACATCATCTTAAGGAGCGCTTCACAGGACCTGATTCCTGTAGCTGCAGATCAACAGACCTTTGTACTTGTGATTCCTGATCTCCATTGCTGTGACAAGATTTGGTGAGAAAAACAAAACTGTTTTTCTTAATATTTGAATTTGCCTTTCAAGTGTCTGCATGCAGTGTTGCAATGCTGTCTCACCTAGGCAGTAGCAGTTTAGCTGGCTCCCAAGACTTAGTTGTGGATAGGCACACTCTTTTTAGTGAGAACTTTTCACTGTGAAATGATGTTATTAAAACACTGTCTCTCTTGACACTTTTTAGCCCATTTTATGCAGCCAAAGTTCAAGGTGAGGAGATTCTGATAATCAAACACTTATCAAAGAATCCTCTATCAGATGTATGATTCTACAACTAACCCCATCATATGGGGCAATACAAAACAGGTCATATTTCTGTCTTTGCTGTTACACAGTTCAATTAGAGACACATGTTAAAGGCAGGCATGATCCTCTTCAAACAGGGTTGTGAATGGCATTGATTTTGCTTTCACATGAACTGAAGCTCAAACCATCCATTTTCTTCTCCATATTCTTCTCTCCCTACGCTAGATGGCACTGCGATGTGCGTTATTAGAGACCAAAGCAGCTTTTGATATAATGTTAAAACAACACAAATTTCTGAAGAAAAGCTAAAATGACAGTGGCAAAATTTCTTGCAAATGTTCTGGAATTCTAGGAGATGCCTTGTAAAGAGCATGTCTCATTTACAGTTTATGATTTTTGTATCCCCTCTACCTCAATGTAGTTTTGAGATGATTGTGTTAAGGAAGGAAGGCTGTTTTCTGGAAAAAATGTTGAATCTTTTTTGCATAGCTGTCTGTTTGCTAAAAATTGAGAATGTGGATATGCTTGCAGGTATTCTGCAGGAAAACCTAATTGCATGGCTTGAACTTCTGATAATTTTTGCAGTATCTTAAAAGAAATTAATTTCCTATCTGGGGACTTTTATTATTACTTTTTCCTTCCCCACCCAGTTCTAGCAATAGAGTATTTCAGGTCGTGAAGGTGAGCTTTGAAACATTTGCATATATCAAAAATACTGTTTGAGTTTCTGTTATTATGATCCTAGTTATCTTTCACAACTTAGTGAGTTGGTTTTTAAAATAGCTGTTCCCCCGCCCACTCTGTAAAAAAAAAAAAAAAAAAAAAAAAAAAAGGATTGCACAGCAGGGGATGTTAGCTGGTACACAACTTTTTCAATGTTATTGCAATGACAACTTCGGGTTGGTACTTGACATTAAAATGAAAGAATAGTATTTTCCAGCACAGCTAGCTCAAGAGTCTAGGCCATGACAAAGTTGTTTAACAGCACAGTTATTATAAAAAAGAATTGACTTTTAGAGACTTCTTAAAGGAAGCCTGAAGCAACATAGATGCACAATGTCATATCAGATAGTATCACCACTTTTTTAAACTGGAAAATAAACCTATTCAAGGATGTCAGCTCAACAATTGTTTTGCATTAACTAAATGCAATGATATCAGCATCTTAAGAATCTGTGAGACTGGTTTCCTTTAGGTTGCTATGATACCATATTATTATGATTTGGTATGATATGCTTTATCGTCAATCAACACAGGAATAACAGTCAGGAGTAAAAATGTATAGTTCAAATGAAGGAAAAGCTTCTTTTCTAAAAAATATTGTTTATCACACAATTTCCTTCTGAAAAGTAACCCTGTGACAGCGATATCTGTAGGTATCATGTTTACTGCCTTTCAATAGCTCCATTATCAGACAATTACTTTCCAAGCTGTTTGCTTTTTCTAGCTGTTTTTTCTGCAAACTCATCTATGGTCCAGACTGATCTGCTGGCTCTCTGAAGCAGGAGAACACAAGGTACTAAATATTATTGTCACAAAGAGACCAGTACAGCCCATTGTCAACTGGTGAGGTTAATCAGGTTCACAGGAGGCAGCTAACTGAATTATTCTCACAGGAACAGGTAAAGCACAATACGGTCCACTTGTTTATCAAAAGTAAAAATAAAGGCAGCTGATATTTTTCACTAACATTTGCAGAATCAAGCTCAACATCCTTTGTTTGTTGTATCTTTGACTGAGTGACCTTCCATCACCAGAGGTCATGGGGTCTACAAAATTCAGCAAGGAGCCCGGGGCCCTGAGCTACCAGGCTCAGGGGTGAGGGAGGGCAAAACGTAGGGCAGCCTGATTAGCTTGAGTCATGCTCTGCAATGGAGCCAGGGCCACAGCAGACTTGGCTTTAACCCACAGTCCCTTGGGATGCATTCAGCAGTTTAATGAAGTTTATCTACATCTAAAGAAATTCAGCTGTGCTGCTGTAGGACCTGAAGCACATGTGGTCAGCAAAATGACATTTGCTGCTGTTTTAAAATGGTGCTTCCAAAAAATTTGTAGTTCACAAGAGATTTTGTACTGTTTCCTAATTCATGGAATGATTTAGAGCAAAATCAAATTTTGAAATGTAATTTGTTGTGAATTAGTAATCCTTCTCTGCAGTGAAGACATCTTTTTTCATTAACACAAGAAAGCATGAATTAATATGCAAATCATCAGTTAGGAGTGGTTACTTTAAAAATGACTTGATCCAGTAAGAATAAACTCAAGTTCATGCTGTTTAAGACAGAAGCACAAAAATATCTAAGGGATAGAAAAGAAAAAAGAAAAAACCCAACAACAAAAAACCCACCACATAGCAACAAAACAGTTTTAACTCTCTGCTCTGCATTTAAATGGTCTTTCTTATTCCATGTTTTGGCTCCTTATCTCCTACCATTCTGGGGTAATTACCTCTTTAAACATTTACCACTTTGGGAATTGGCAATGTTCTGCAAGCACTGGGTACTTTGTGAAATAAATACACTGACATAGGTCTCTTGAGACACTGCACTGGGTATGATAGCACCAAAAAACCCAATATTGCATTTTAGCAAACCAGAGCAACAACTGATGTTCCTTTATATTCTGAACACATCTGTTCCCCACAGCAAACATGCAGGAAGTGAATGGCCATTTTGTTAACCAATCCATTTGTACCATATTCATCTTTGTTGGTTTAAAAGTATCCAGTGCAAAATTTTAATGCATGTGCCATAATTTTCAGATATTAATGTGTTATAAATTATGAAGTTAGTTTTATGTACTTGATTCACCTGTGGGCATGCTTTGCATGCTAATGCAAATCAAAGATGAGTGGTGTTGGTTTATGACATGCAAATTAATGTCTCACCTGACTCATCAGAAGCTTATCATTTGTTAGAAGCAGTCAGACCAAAAGACCACAACTAATTATGTGGTTGCCTTTTCCTGTAAAGAGGGAATCTGTCTCTGTGATGCTATGTGTTATCATGAGGGGACAAATGAATCTGCTGTCAGTGTACTAGCTTGGCCACCGAAATCAGTTCAGTCTCTAATTGAAACACCAGCTCAGGCTGATCAGTTGAATCTGATTTGTATTAGCATACGAAGTATGCCCAAGGTGAATTTAAGAAAAATTCAGTCTTGCAGTATAAGCTATTTTTACTCAGAGTACAGACTGCTGCTCACTTCAATATCTAAATAAAAATTTCCACTACTATGTGGCAGGACAATAAAGATTGATGAAACATGTTTGATACCTGCTAATTTAGAAAACAAGAGGAATTCTGTCCATATATATTGTCTTTTACAAACAGGACAGATATTCCCTTCCTTAGAGAACAAGGGATTTAACTCTTAATCTGCTGTATGTTTTTTAATATACCTGAGGTGTTGTTACAGTCTGAAGGGGAAACTTTAGCCTAGTCCCTGATTACGAAGACTGAAAGTAATTACCATTGGATACAAAGAAAAATAATTTAAAAGTCGATATAATTCATTGGCTTGCTAATGAGGATATAGAGTAGTGGCATAGACAGTTCTTTCTTTTCTTCTTCTGTTGCTTCTGCTTGCAACTGCTGTTTCTCCCCCCTGGCCTTACCAGGGGTATCTCTGTTTTGACTACTGTGTGAGGTAACAGGAAGGAGGGAGGGAGTTGGGGAGGAGATGAATGATCCCCCTGGATCCTTCCAGGGAGATCTGAGGAGTTTCTGTGTTGCTTATAAAGCAGTATATATCTATATATAGAGAGAGTACATATATATATATATTGTACATATTCATTGAATTTCACATTTCTAGAATGTAGTTTGCTTGTAAATATAGCTTCATTTGCTTCCATCCCAAACTGAGCCAGTCTGGCAATTTATTTCTGGGGGTAGCTTCTCCAAATTAGTTGGGGGGGTAATTTCAACCCACCACAGTTGTGTAATATGCCCTGAATCCAGAGCAGAGTATCACACACATGTAGCTAAGATAATTGTTATGAATATTGTTATTGTTATTTTAAAAGACCTTTTTTTTTTTTTTTTTGCTAGCGTATTTATGACAAGGTCTTGCAATACTTGCATGGATTTGCTGCTGTTGAGTGGTTGTCCATTCTCAGGAACTTAAAGAACACGCTTAGGTATGTGATTCACCCATTGCCAGTCTTGACATTACTTTGCATTTCCTTTGAACGTCTGTAAAAGCTCAGCTATCAAGTGTACATCTCTACAGGTTCCAGCAGGCCTTCACATAGTTTCTCCAATGAAGACTTTGTGGTAGGGCTACAGCTGAGGCATGTTTGGTGTGGTTTGTCGTATGAACAAATAAAGCTGAGGACAACTGCTTGTGCCTTCATCACAGTAACATGACTTAGCTAGTATGTGAACTAGTATTAGTTACAAAGTCACAAGCTGCACTAGTGAAATTTGAATTCCCAACTTTCAAAATATCCTCAAATACACTCTACCAACACTTGCTGCTATTTCCAGTGACAAATATTACAATAATCCAGAACATCTTGATGGACAAATTTGAACACAGCATTTTAAATGCAAAACTGAGAACAGGAGTTCATATGAGCAACCATGCCATGCATGTTGCTAGTACTCAGTTCCTTGGATTAAAAATAAATAAAAGACAATTAATAAACTCTGATCTAATATGTTAATCTGTCAATCTAAGATTGGAATTTATGAAGTAGCAATCAGATTTTAATGACTGGACAGAGGATCATACAGAACCACACAGAAACATCCAGGCTAGAAAAGTCCAGCAGGATCACCAAGTCGAACCAATAACTCTACTCTACAAGGTTCACTCCTAAACCATACCCCCAAGCACCACATCTAAATGACCTTTAAACACATCCAGGATTAGTGACTCAACCAGCTCCCTGGGCAGGAACAGAACAACACCTCATAATATTGTTACAATTGTCATTATATTTGTAATTTTGCCTTGTATGGTCATATTTCATACCTTCAAAATTCCTGAATAAAAATTGCAACTGTTTCAAAAGCAGGCTAGATATAGCATAGCCATATTACAGATAAATACAGACATACTACAGGAACATGTGGGGAGAATGCTAGTCTACTAATAAAGAACTAAGAGAATGAAGATTGGGAGGAAAACATATTTTTGACACCTACAGACCATGAAGTGTGACTGTGGTGTGCATACAAGCATAAATTAAGTGCACAGATCATTTGCGGTTCTGTGAGAGCAATGCAAGCCTTTAGCTAATGTAACAGAAATAAGCTAAATGCCACATTCAGTATCCTGACCTACTCAGCCGTGGATGAGTCCCAGAGAGTAAAGTTTGCAGCAACATGTGTATCAATGGAGTCTACAAGAATTTTGTAGCAGAAGAGCACATTTCTCTTCAATAACATCTGAAATAATTGAATTATGCAATGTAATGCAACTCCAAAATTATTTTTGCCTTTATTTATATTGAAACATTAATAATTCCTTTTTATAAATTTCTTCCAAGATGAATTCATGTCATACTGTCAAACAAACACCTGGACTTCCCTGGCTCCCAGTCTCAAATGCCAAATTAAAAAAAAAAAAAACAAAAACAAAACCAAAAAAACCCCAAAGATTGTTCAGAATACTGGCTGCATTTCTATGTGTCTGCTTATATATTTATCTAAGTTCTTCTTAATTGCATTGTTATTAAGCAGTTGGTGATTGACTGACTATATATTAGCATAACCCTTCAGAACTACCACTTCTCATAAATAAGTTTAGCTTGCCAACTATCAGTTCTGCGTGACACTGCTATTTATCGAGTATTAGTATTTGTTGTATCACCAATGGACTTCTGATACAGCAGTAATCAGTGCTGTATTAGCTCCTGTGCCACCTCTGCCAAGCTCCTGTTAGCCTGAGAGATGAAGCAGAGCATTGACTGCCACTTTACAAGATACAGGGTTAAAAATTGAGAAGAGTGTGATTGTCCTTGCTTTCCCACAACCCTCCATTTTACTTTCTCTTCCAATCATTTTTTGGCTCATTTGTACAGCAAGGAAGTGTTTTAGCAGCTTTTCACAGAAGCGTAGAATCATTTAAGTTGGAAAAAATCTTGAAGATCGTTGAGTCCAACCATTAACACCACTCTACTAAGTCCACCACTAAGCTATAACCCCAGGGACCACATCTACATGACTTTAAAACATATCCAGGGATGGTTATTCAACCACCTGCCTGGCCAGCCTGTTACAATGCTTGACAACCCTTTCAGTGACGAAAACCAAAAAATCTTTCTAATGTTTAGCCCAAACCTCCCCTGGTGAAGCTTGATGCCATTCCCTCTTTTTCTATTGCTAATTACTGAGGAGAAGGAGCACTTTTGTGTTATGCTCTCTCAGGTCTTGAATTTACCACTAGATATATCCCACTTCTGCCTACAATAACCATGATCACTCTATTCTTGTTTTTTTTTTTTTTCCAAAGGTTGCCCCAGTATTTTGTGCTTGTTTGGTTCTTTATGAACACCAGCAAACTGAAGCAGAACCTTTTTGTACACTCTGAGAAGGATACTTACAGGTAGCATTAGTTCGTAAGATGCTGCTCAGAAGAATTTAAGACTCATTAAATTTATTAATATTTATTACCATACTACCCTGAAACCAAACAGTACTGGGCCTATATACTATATCCCCAAAGAGCTGCCAACAATATTGAGATGTGAGAAAGGCATATGGTACACAAGGGAAATGGCCAGTGAAACAGAGTGTGATGCTCATAGTATGGATACACCTGTAGCCAACTCAAGTCTGCTGTCCTGGCTGACTCAGAACTGCTAATGATCTGCAGCCAATGGCTGGAACAGATCGTGATTCTGTTCCACCAAAACCAGGACACTGTAGTTCAAGCACCATTTGCTCTCTGCCTTCCAAATCTGCAGGGTGGCAGGTTGAGGGAAAGCACAATGGGAAAAGAGCCATGGATGGGCTCCATTTTATCCTGTCCTTCCCCTCTCCTGCTTAAGACTACTACCACTTTTTATGCAGCTGCTTTATGCACTTTTTGATCCACTCCATGTGCTCCTTTAAATCTTTTTTTTTCTGAGATTGTTCCAGTTTAATACTGACATAGCTTAGATCCCAGATTTGTTTCCATTTCCTTCAAGGTTAATTCGTTTCAGCCAGAGGAAGATGAAGTTGTCACTTTCTCTTCTGTATATAAATGGTGTTGCTCATCTTGCTGGGCAATGTGCATGCGTTGAAGTTTAACCTATAGACAAGGCTTAGGGTGTAGTAGTGTTAGCAGTCTGTAAGCACAAATTTAGTACATCCAGATTTTTACTCACCTCATGTCCTGCCCTTTTTTGGAGAATTTCTGTGACTCTCTGGTATTTGCAACATGAAAACCATACTTCTATTTACGCCAGGTCACTGGCTTCTAGATGTTCAGCATAATTTTTGATCATTAGCTCCTCCACTTCTCTCAAAGTGCCAGAGGCACCTGGACAGCAGCAGTGTTTGCCCTGGTTGTATGATGTCTCCCTAGTGAATGCAAAGGCAGAAAAGGATGACATCTCTTCCAGGAAAAATTCAGAACTCAACTATACAAGCAGGGTTATCAGCAGGGATGTCAAAAGCCATATTGTTAGTTGAAAATATTAATGGATTAATGAACTGTCAAAGTACAATCTTACCTAACCCATTCAAGTCCACAAATGTGATATCTTTACCTCTATAGGACATCCCATATTTCTAATGGGTTTCCCTGTTTGTTTTGGAGAGCAGCTGCAACATTTTCAACCCTGAAAGTAATACACAACATTTAAGTATCTGGGGAGAGCTGAAGCCGTTATTGTCATACTAGATGGACACTGGCAAAACTGACAAGTGCTTCTCAGGAAAAAACATGTCAAAAATTTTAGCTCTGATATTGCCATACTGTCAGAGAAGTGAGCACGTGCCAGAGAATGCATGGCTTGAGCCACAGTTAAACATTCACTGCTGAAAAGAGACATAAATAATATAAAAATAAATTATTATATAAAAGTAATATTAAAAACTCTGCTATGGGAAAGTTCCTTGACCCATTGAAGCACCTATCATGCCTGCCTTCTCCTTCTTTTTGTGAAGGAGCTTTGAATTAGATGCCCACTGTTCAAAATATTTCTATAAGCTCCTTGTGAAATCAGCTGCTGTTTGTGGAGAGAGATGTTTGCTGTGTCTCTTATGCAAAGTATGGTCAGAGGCCTTGTGCAGTGCCACAATGAATAATCATAGTAAAACAGGTAATTTATTAAGTTAATCTTTAAAATTCTTAAAACTTAAAATGTAAATGTACTTCCTGACCCAGAAACCCTGTGTTGTAAGTGCTTACCACATACAAATGCTTTTAAACTAAGGAGTGCACAAGCATAGCCTGACTAGAAAGAAGTATTTGATAAAGGAAAGCAATGTAGTAAGCTCTCAAAAACTGCCACAGGCTGTGTAAAGCTGCCCTCAGCTTGAGCAGCAGCATTATGATTTCTGTAACATACATTTGAATAGCTTCCACAGTGGTCCTGTAACTGTAGTAAATTTCTCATGTGAAAAACACAGCTGGATTTTTAGAAGTAAGAATTCCAAAGATAATTGGAGAAGAAAAACATTTTGCTGTGTAAGGTACAAACATGAAGGAGTGGCTACAAGGCAAGTAAGGAAGTTGCTTCAAAGCATCACAACATTTAAAACACTGTCCTTATTGCTAGTGAAAAGAGACAAAATTACAAAGTAATGTACATTTCTTTCTGTCTTGCCATAAAATCATATTTGTAAATCATGTCTGGCTGCAGTGAGAACCCCCAGCTCAGGGGCTAGACACACTCAGCTGTCTCCCACAGCCTACTTAATCTTTCATGCAGTTCTGTGTTTGAGAAGATGCATCCTTGTTCACTCCTTGCAATAAGCAAATAATTTCTCTTATTAAACTGTTTTGATTAATTTTCCAAGTTAAAAAAAATCCTCAAGTTCTGCAACAAAGCTTTTGAGGTGGAAATGGAAGAGAAAGAGGTCCTAAGACCTCAGTGTATAACACATATAACAATGTACATAACATGTACAACTATTTTATATACATTGGCAAGGGATGCAAAGAATAAGGACTTCTACAGGTGTGTTAGCCAGAAAAGAAAGACTGAAAAAAAATGTACCCCCACTCAAAAATGAGACAGAAAAAATAGTGACAACCAGCATTAATGAGGTTGAGGTACTCAAGTATTTTTGCCTCAGTTTTAAATGCTGAAATGCCCCTGAAACTCAAAGAAGAGACTGAGGGAATGAAGGTCCTCCAATCACAGGTGAAGGCTGGATCTGAGATCACCTGAGGATCTATATTTGAAAAATCATTGCAAAGTCCCCAGAGGCAGAAAAAAGGGAAACAGCACTTCTATTTAAAAAAAGGCAAAAGGAGGACCCTGGAAATTATCAGCCATTCAGTCTTACCTCTCTACCCAGTAAGATCATTGAACAGATGCTCCTGAAAGATATATAAGGAGATGATTAGAGACAGGCAGCTTGATTTCAGCAAGGGCAAATCATGCCTGAGTAATCTAATGCCCTTCTACTGTACCAATGGACAAGGGAAGAGATACGGATGTCAACTCCCTGGACTTCTGCAAGGCTTTTGATACAATCCTCTCTGACATTCTTGATGCTAAATTGGAGAGGTGGGTTTGACAGATGGACAAGAAATTCACTAAATGGCTGGATGTCCAAGTGGAAACCAGTAACTGAGCTGTATCAGATTCAGCCAAAGCTATACCAAATATATTTTAATCAAGTGATGGATAGCACCAAGCTGAGTGATGTATCTGATATGCTTGAGGATGCCATCCAGAGAATCCTTAACAGGCTTCAGGAGTGGGCAACTATGAAACTCATGAAGATCAACAAGGCCAAGGGCAAGGTTCTCCACAAGGGTTTGGAAAATACCTATAACCTATGCAGGCTGGAAAATGAAAGAATTGAGAGCAGCCCTACAGAGAAGGACTGTGGAATACTGGTAGGTGAAATATTAGACACAAGCTGTCAATGCGCACTTGCAGACAAGAAATCCTGGACTGCATTAAGAAGTGTGGTCAGCAGGTTGAAGGACGTTGTTGTCCAGTTCTGGTCTGATGAAACCTCACCTAAAGCTACCACATCCAGCTCTGCAATTTTCAGCACAATACAGACATGGGACCTGTTGGAGTGAATCTGAAGGAGGGCCAGAAAAATGACCAGAGGGCTAGGACATCTTTCCTCTGAAGAAAAGCTGAAACAGATGGAGTTGTTCAGCCTAAAAGAAAGCTCCAGGAAGACTTTATCACAGCCTTTTAGTTTATGAAGGGGGCTTGTAAAAAGTTGGAGAGAGACTTGATAGCAAGTCTTGTGCTAACAGGACAAGGACCAATTGTTTTAAAATGAAAGAAAATACATTTGGATTGGAAATTAGATTTTTAAACAATGAGCAGGGGTGGAACAGTGGGATGGAACAGGTTGCCCAGAGAAGTTATGGATGCTCCATCATTGGAAGTGTTCAAAGCACAGAACCTCATTCAGGATGGGGCTTTAGGGAACCTGACTTAGTGAAAATGTCCCTTCCCAGGGCAGAGAGGGAGAAATAGATGATCTTTAACAGTTCCTTCCAATACAGTCCCTTCTATGGTTTTATGATTCCAATGTATAGCATGTCTATAATATTGTAATGTAATTTGTAATTGTAATGTCAAATGGTGTTAGACATTATTTATATGTACTTATGAATTCTTATTTTCATAAGAGAAGCATTTCAGATTCCCTATACAGTACAGTAGCTCTCATAATCTGAAGCAGGAAGGCTAAATCTTAAGCCCTCTTTTCCCAAGATCCATAGAAGCACCCTTCCTAATAACGGATTGATTATGATGTTGAGTGTTACTCATGCTATTTATTTGTTTTTCAGAAAAATGTCCTATCCACTGTGCAACTGATGCCTCTGAAAAAAACTGTTGCAGGGATAAATTCATGGTTTCAGATCTTTCCCCCTTTATTTAAAGAAAAAAATATAATCTCAGCTACTTGTCTCAATGTCAGCTACAAATAACGCACTGAAATGGGCAGCTCTAGGGTACTGTTCATTAAACCTTACAACAATATTCTAAAATTGATCAGGTAATTTGCACTTTCTCTCAACCACCTACAAAGAGAAGTCAGACTAGGCATTTAAACCATGTCTGTAAATAGACATATTAATCCTACCCCTAGTTTGCTACTGAGTTTATCTTTTTGTCATGGTTTCACCCTAGATGGCAACTAAACACCATGCAGCTGCTTGCTCACCTTTTCCTCCTCCCCACAGTGAGATGGGGAAGAGAACTGAAGAAAAAAAACTTACAAACTCATGGTTTCAGATAAGAAAAACTTAAATAAAATTACTATTTTTTTATTACTAATAAAGTGGTGATGGAGAGGAAGATAAAAAAAAGTGAGTGAAATGAAACCTGAGAAATGCACAATGCAGTTGCTTACCACACACTGAATAACGATGCCAAACCACTCCCCAGGCAGTGACCTGCCCCTCCCTACCAACTCCACCCAGTTTATATACTGAGCATGGCATCGCCACCTATGTATGGTATGGATCATCCCTTTGGCTAGTTGGGGTCAGCTGTTCTGGCCATGCTCTCTTCCAGCTTCTTGTGCACCTACTCACTGGCAGAGCATGGAAAACTGAAAAATCCTTGGCTTGGGACAAGTGTTAAGTAGCAACAACTAAAACATGAGTGTGTTATCAACAATAACACTAAATCCAAAACATAGTTAATTTTCTTCCTAATAGTTGGTACAATGCTATCTCAGCTGAAACCAGGATGCTTTCCTAAGTGAAACATTATGATTTTCTGTGTCTTCTGATTTCTCTATATTGTCTAGATAGATTATATGCATTTTTGCTTGCCACCTAACAAAATGGCATACAGCTCTCTCTGCAGTACTGTAATATAAATAATGCATGTATTATAAAAAAAAAATTAAAGTTGCTGAGCATCAATTGCAGTATCTAAGCATGTCGATTCATTAGGTAATAGGCAATTGAATAGGAATCTTGCTTATGAAATACAAAATTTAAATATAGGGGGAAAGTAGCTGTCTCATTAAAACATTTTGTATCTCTAACAAAGCATCTCCAAAATTTCACTTGGAATGCTCTTGGAAAGATGAGTAGCAAATATACATTCAAATTAACCCATTCTGACTTGTATTTCTAACATAATCATCTGAAAATCTTTTTTATTTCTTCTGTTTCCTGTTTCTTTCTTCTGACACTTCTCTATCTTCTCTGGGGTCTTTGTAATTTTTTGTGCCTTTTCTTGAGCATTCCCTCCCCATTTTGCCCCTGAAATTTTGGAGTAACACCTTCCTGTTGTGAAGTCACAAGCAAAGCTTGCATGGTGACATCAGTAAACATGTCAATACCTTCACTGGTTTCCATAGATGCTTCCTTATTGTGGGAACAAAAAGAGAAAGAAGATAGTAAAATTAGCTGTAATAGCACAATTCATATTCACATAAATTCTGCAGACAGAAGACTCAGTCACAGTATACAAATGCCCAACTTTTCTTTGTAAGATTTCTGACACAAAAGCTTTCTAACCTTCTGCTGCAAGATAAGGCAAAATCTCCAATAGTCTATTGATTTTTAAATTAACAGATACAGATGTGTTAGAAAGCTACACATTTATGACAAGATATAAACCAGATCTTTATTCTACAGAAAGAGAAAGATTAAGGAATATATTATGCCTAGAGGTAAACTCAAAGCTAAGATATCCTTGCATGCCTGAACCTGTTTGGATTCAGTAGTGTTAGTGCTTGAACTGCTGAATTCCATGTGGAGTAAAGAAAACAGCCCTGTTTGCCTTCAGGCCCATGAAAAGGAATCTGTCCATGGAAATAAGATCATTTCTTAGTAATGTAATTTAAACATACCTCTCTGCTCCCCATATTATGAAAGATATTGTTAAGCGCTACAAGATGAAAATCAGAGGCAGCTCAGACATTCCTTTTGGCTTGCTGACTTGCTATTATCTTCCAAATCCATGCAAAACACTAACACACAAAACAGTATTCAAGATGCTTTTGAGTTATTCCTAAGAGATAAGAGATACCTGATATGCACAAGCTCTCTAAGTTTCTGAAGGAACCAAAGGTCCTCAGCAAAGAATTTTCCCCAGAGATTTTGAGTCTTTATCATTTTTCATTGGTCTGCTAGTGAAAGGCATATTTAAAAGAAACAATTAATTTATCTGAGATGATAAAGTTAACTGTATTCTCTAAACTTTCCTATTACAGTGCTCCAGAAAAAAATTCCAGACACAACATAGTCTGCCAGAGTCCAGATGAGTGTGAAATTACTTAGGTCTGACAAAATTTGATAAAATGTGCCAAGGCAAATCACAGTTACAGAGGGAAAAAAATAAAAATATTAAATACAATTTTTAAATTCTGTGGCCTTGCTTGGTTGATGCCACAATTACTTGAAGTTATGACAATTTGAGATTAATGACTACTAGCAATCATCAACCAATTTAATGGCTTCCTGTGATGGTTTTAAGATTGTCTTTTTACTTTTTCTTCACAAAGTTCAAGCAGAGAAAGTGAAAGACTGTAAATAGGTCACTATTGGGTGTAAGAGACCAAAATAATGATTATTCTAAACACTTCCATTGAAGAGATAGAAATGTTCAAGAACCACTACTCAAAACAAGGTTGGGGAGTTGGGCAGTCTCAGCTTGCTCGGCTTCTGTCTGCTTGCTGCTTCTTTTCTGGCTGAAGATAACACACTGTCCTTGACAAGCTAAGTCTAACAGACTCTCTGCTTCTTGACTCTCTGCCTTCTGCCAGAGGGGTCTGGGGGGAGTCCTTCTGGCTGGTGGGGGGAGGCCCCTTGGGGAGTGGCCCCTTGGGGAAGAAGCACAGCCCCTCGAGGGGAGGGGGAAGCCAAGCGGGCTTGGTTGTGTTTTTCTCTTGATTGTACATATCTGTAAATGTTGTGAATAATGTATATGTGTACATATTCATTGCATCTCATCCTAGATTGTAGTTTTGCTTGTAAATACAGCTTTCATTTGCTTCCAGACTGAGCTAGCCTGGTCATTGTCGGTGTGGGAGGGGGATTTCAGCTCTCACAATGTTACACTTCCCAACAAAAAGTACTATTTATAGGGGAACAGTTTTAGTAATTTTGAGAAGCTGATGTCCCAAAGTCTGGCTTAAGATATGCCTTATAAGAACCAGAGCAAATCAAAATGGTACAGATAAAACTCAACAGCATGCCTTTAGAAGCCCCTCCAGCCCCATTTCATGCCAATCCAAAGGTCCTACCCTGTCCTGAGAACCACTTGGTGTTTCTCCTTGTTGAACTTCATGGAGCTCCTCTCAGCCTAACTGACTGATCTCTATGGATTCCTCTGGATGGCTGCTCTGCCATCAAGCATATCAACTGCAGTTTGGAGTCACCTGCAAATATGATAAGAATATACTCAGTAAAGATGTTAAGTAAGACAGGTCCCAGGACAGACCTCTGTTGTTCTCCAGTTGTGACAGGCATCTAAGTACAGTATGATTCCTTAACATCACCCTCTTCTTAGACCAACAATCCAACCAATTTTTGATCCAACTATTTGTTCTTTATTAACTACTACTAGAGGCAAGATGGACTATATAGATTCCTGATCTGAGCATGTCTTACATTCTTGCTGTGTATTCTTCAGGCACATCATAGAATCATAGAATTGTTTCAGTTGGAAAAAACCTCTGAAGGCATCAAGTTCAACCAGTGACCTAAGAACAACGTGGCCCAAAGTCCCAAGTCTACAAATTATTTTAACTAGTCCAGGGACAGTGACTCCACCACCTCCCTGGGCAGGCTATTCCAAAGCCTGACCACTCTTTCAGTAAAGAAATTTCTCCTAATATTCAATCTAAACCTCCCCTGATGCAATTTGAGGTAATTTTCTCTCATTCTGTTACTCCATATTAGGGAGAAGAGACCAACACCCACCTCACTACAACCTCCTTTCAGGCAGTTGTAGAGAGCAATAAGGTCTTCCCTAATCCTTTTCTTCTCCATACTAAACAATCTGAGTTCCCTCAGTCACTCCTCATAAGACTTGTACTTCAAGCCCTTCTTCAGCTTTGTTGCCCTTCTCTGGACACGTTTCAGCAACTCAATATCTGTCTTGTAGTGAGGAGCCCAAAACTGAGTATTAGAGGTGTGACCTCACCAGTGTCGACTACAGGGGCTCCTGCTGGCTACACCATTCCTGATACAGGCCTGGATGTTGTTTGCCTTCCTGGCCACCTGAGCACACTGCTGGCTCATGTTCAGCCAGTTGTCAACCAGCATGCCCAGGTGCTTTTCTGATAGGTGATTTTCCCTGCACTCTGGTCAAAACCTGTAGCATTGCATGGAGTTGTTGTGATCCAGGTGCAGGACCCAGCACTTGGCCTTGTTAGACCTCATACAGTTGACCTCTGCCCATTGATTCATCCTATCCAGATCCTTCTGCAGAGCCTTCCTACCCTCAAGGAGGTGAACACTCCCACTCAATTTGGTGTCATCTGCAATCTTACTGAGGGCTGTAGGAATCAAGTCCTGAATGTAAAACACCTTGTGATTGTATCAAGAGCTGAGTTATGTCTCAACAAAAGATAAGATCTGCTCACCGAGGCAGCAGCTGCCACAGGGGTGGTAGATAGACCCCCCTTGGAATATGCAACAAAGAATAAGCACATCCTGGCCCGATAGGCCCAGGGGGTGTGTGAACAGGTAGGGAGTGAAGTGGGGATTTAAAGGTCCACCCTGGCACCGGACCACTGCAGGCACAAGGACTTCTTAGAGGCAACCCCTGGACACATATGCGTACTAAGGGTGAGGGCCAGGAGAAAGCTGTGATTAAAAAACTGTATAAAAAAGATCCAAACAATGTCTGCTTAGAGAAGAAAAGAACTGTGGAAGAGAGAAGAACTCCACTGAAAACGTCACACGCTGGAAACATCACAGGACTCGACAATACCTTCTCCTCAGACTGAGGACAGCACAAGCTGAAAAGGCAGACTCTGGGACCTTTCTATCTCTCTCTCTCTCTTCTCCTCCAGCCAAAGACACAAAAATTGCCTTTAGGGATGGTAATATTTCTTTCCTTCTCTCCCTCTCCTTCTCTATTTTCCTCTCCTTCTCTCCCTCTCCCCCTTCTCTCCCTTCCCCTGTTTTGTTTACTTTATTCTTTAATAAATAGCCTCTCTTTTGATATCTGACCTTGTTTGTGCCTTAATTCCACACACGGGAATGTTTTGAAAAGAACACAAGTCTCTTTCCCAACCTTCAGATTGAGACAAAGGTGCACTCAATCTCCTCAGACATATTATCTATTTATAGAAGTAAAGGTTAAAATATAGAGAAAAAAACAGACTTTTTTCACCATTGCCTTCCACTACATGGCATTTACAGTTTTTCTACATTCTCCAAAACTCTACAATGACATCAACAAAACTGAATAAACACATAAACAGGGAGTAGAGGATGCCAGCAGCATTATCAGGTGCCAGAATGATAGCTGAAGCCTGCTTTTAACATTGCTCAATGATGATGAAAACTGTAAAAGCACCAGTTGGAGATATTTCTTTCCACCTCCATTATAGTGACTGACTTTTTTTCCTAGATGCTCAAAACTGCAGAAGTCAGCAGCTTGTTCGTGTGTTTGACTCGTGCTGGACCAGGGGACCTATCAAGCAGTTTTTACAGAACATCTGCTCTATCAGTTTTACTGATATGCTTTGTTCTGCTTCATGGAAAGGAGTTTTGCAGAAATAGGATTGCTCAACATATTTTCACAGCATCATTTTTAAACAGCTTGCGCTTTGGAATTCTTTACTGTCACTTGAAAACATTTATTTCTATCAGTCCACCAAAGAATAAAGCACTAATCCAAACAGTCAAGCCCACCACACATGTAGCATTATTTTCTGATTGCTCCATAAGTAGTATTTCATAATGAATCTGTTACCTATGTTGGAATAATTTTTGAATAAGATATGTATTTAAAGAGGGAAATTCAAAGATTCCCTGCACTAGAAGTTCCTTTATTCATGACAGATTTTCATATTTCATTTGATACTGTCTAATGACCTGGTTTTCCATGCATGTCCTAACCATTTTAATTGAGCTCCTTCTTGCCAAAAGCATAGATTGTAATTCTTCAGTATCCTATTCACTTTGTATGGAAAGAATTCCTTAACTCTTCAGGGAGCTATTGAACAGCATATATGGCAGCTTGATCACAAAGCTGCTTTACATTTTTAATCTTTTGGTTGTAAAGCATTACTCTTCCTTACATCAAAAGTGAAATGTCATAATTCTGGAGTCAAGACCTCAACATTGCTAACACTTCTTTTCAGACTGCTATAATGACACAAAAAGTAGTGCCATGTGGAAAATGCAGAGAATATGGAGAAAGCACCCAAGGAGATCTGAGGCTACAGTTTCCAAACTCTGTGAATTAAACCTCAGGAGTATATTTCCTATTGTAATAGTCTTTCAATTCTTGCAGCAAAGACTGATCACAGAATCACAGAATGTTAGGGTTTGGAAGGGACCTTGAAAGATCATCTAGTCCAACCCCCCTGCCAGAGCAGGATCACCTATACCAAATCACACTGGAACACATCCTGGCAGGTGTTGAACATCTCCACAACCCCCCTGGGCAGCCTCTTTCAGTGTTCTACCACCCTTACAGTGAAAAAAAAATTCATCCTGTTTACATGGAATTTCCTATGCCTCAACTTCCACCCATTGCCCCTTGTCCTGTCATTGGACATCACCAAGAAGAGCCTGACTCTATCCTCTTGGCACTCAGCCTTTACATATTTATAAACATTAATGAGGTCACTCCTTAGTTTCCTCTTCTCCAATACAAAGAGCCCCAGCTCCCTCAGTCTCTCCTCATAAGGAAGATGTTCCACTCCCTTCATCGTTTTTGTGACTTTGTATTGGATTCTTTCAAGCAGTTCCCTGTCCTTCTTAAACTGAGGGGCCCAGAACTTGACATATTCCAGATGCAGCCTCACCCGGGCAGAGTAGAGGGGGAGGAGAACCTATCTTGACCTACAAACCAGACCCTTCTAATACACCTGTGCTGCCACAACACCCCAGAATGGCATTGGTCTTCTTGGCCACAAGAGCACACTGCTGGCTCATGGTCAACCTTCCATCCACTAGGACTCCCTTCACTGCTCTCCAACTGTTCATTCCCCAACCTATACTGGTCCATGGGGCTTCCCTTTTCCAGTGGTAAGACTCTTCACTTGCCCTAGCTGAATTTCATTCAATTTCTCCCTGCCCAACTCTCCAGCTTGTCTAAATCTCCCTGAATGGCAGCACAACCCTCTGATGTCTCAGCCATTCCACGCAGTTTTGTGTCATCAGCAAACTTGCTGACAGTGCACTCGGTGCCCTCATCCTGGTCATTAATGAATATATTGAACAGCACTGGTCCCAGTACTGACTCCTGAGGGGCTCCAACCAGACTCTGTCTAATTGACCATAACTCTGACTTCTTCCCTTCAACAAGTTCTCAATCCACCTCACTACCTGATCATCCAGACCACACTGCCTCAGCTTAGTTGTGAGAATGCTGTGGGAGACAGCATCAAATGCTTTACTGAAATCAAGATACACCACATCCACTGCTCTACCATCATCTGTCCACTTGGTTATGTCCTCATAAAAGTCTATCAGGTTGGTCACACATGACTTCCCCTTGGTAAAAACACATTGACTGCTCCTAATGACCCTCTTGTCCTTGACATGCCTAAGGACAGTGCAGAGGATAAATGGCCCCATTACCTTTCCAGGGATGGAGGCTGACCAGTCTATAGTTACCTGGGCCCACCTTCTTATCCTTTTTGAAGATTGGAGTGACATTTCCCTTCCTCTGGTCCCCAGGCACCTCTCCTATCCACCATGACTTACCAGAGATGATGGAAAGTGATCTGGCAATGACCTCTGCCAGCTCCCTCAGCACCCTTGGGTGCATCCCATCAAGACCCAAGGATTTATGGATGTCCAAATGACTTAGCTGTTCTCTAACCCAGTCCTCACCAACTGAGGAAAACTCCTCCTTTGTCATGTCTTCCTGTGATGACTCAGGGGTCTGGGGCTGCTGGGGACAGTCTCCAACAGTATAGACAGAGGCAAAGAAGGCATTTAGCTACTCTGCCTTCTTTGTATCCTCTGTCACCAAGGCACTCACCTCATTCATCAGTGAGCCTACATTTCCTCTGCCATTACTTTTTCCTGCAACGTATTTGAAGAAGCCCTTTATCTTGTCCTTGACCTTCCTTGCAACATAGAATTCCAAGGATGCCTTAGCCTTCCTAGTTGCCTCCCTACATCCTCTGACAACAGCCTTATATTTTTCCCAAGTGGCCAGCCCCTCCTTCTATGATCTGTAGCCTCTCTTCTTCCACTTGAGTTTGTTCAGCAGCTCCCTACTTAACCATGCCAGGTCTCCTGGCTCCCTTTCTCAATTTCCTACTTGTTGGAATACTCTGACCTTGAGACTGGAAGTGGTCTGTAAATATTAATCAACTGTCATGGACCCCTTTGCCTTCTAGTACCCTGTCCCATGAAATTTCCCCTAGCAATTGTTTGTAAAGGCCAGGATAATACATTAGGGCTTCTGACTGTGGTAAATTATTGACTTTCAGTGAGTGCAGGTGCCTTTTTGATCTCTTTTTGCTTGAACTTTAGGTGATATGCATGAGTTGAAAGTTGGGACAATTTTTTCCCCTTTATAATAACTATGTTTGCTTGGTTTTGTTTGCTACAGTGATGTACTCAGAAATGGTCCTATTGCAAACTACTGGAGCAAGGTGAAAGAGATAAACTGACTAACAAGGAAAACTACATGATGTGAAGATTGAAAGAGGGAAATATTACTAATTTGTTGGGTTTGCTCTTATGTGGATAATAGTAGCAGTTATGTTCAATACAACATATATTTTAAGACTGAAATCTTGGACAATTTTAACAGATCAGGTCAAAACTACATCTTTGGTCATATATCACAGCAGTACATGCTAAATTGTCACCAACAGGCTCGGTATTATCAAGGAATACTCAAATATTCAAACAATTTTATATTCATTTGTTAAACAAAATGATGTTGCTTTCTTATGATCTAGGAATTAAAAGATTTCTTTTATTTTCCTCACATTTTGTATTAAAAATTTAAACTGTTCCAAATAATTTCTGTTTTCTGGCTGGCACTGATGTCACACAGTTCTTTGTTTGTGTTCATGTCTAGATATGAAGAGGTTAGCAGTCTCAAAAATTGAATGTAAGTTTTAATTGAATGTAAGTTTTAATAAAACAGAGAACACAGCACAAGTTAATGACATTTTGATGTCAAATTTGTCAATAGTTCCTGTTTTCTATTTGGGCTGGAAAATCCTGTCCTAATGGGATTTCCAGCCATTAATCCAGTCTTCCACACCTCTGGGGCAGCAGAGACGTATGTATGCCATGTATCCCACCTTCAGATCTGTTTTGAGTTTGAGAAGGAATGGGTGAATACTTTCTTGCTAGCTGCACCTGAGGCAATTTAGTATTTTTTTTTTTCCACAGGCCATGCTAATCTCTGATCTTTAGTTACTGCCAGAAACTGTGGCAGCAGAGTGTAGGTCAAGTGTGGGAAAATGCTTATTCCTCTAGATGCCTATAGCTTTTAGTCATAATATTCAAAAATTACATTATTTTCCTCAGAAATGTCCTAGGACTAATGTAATGCTGTTTTTAATGACAGCAGTTTAAGATAAATTATTTTTATTATCATTATAGCTCAAGTCCAGACAGAGCTTCCAAAGCAGAGCAATCCCTGTCAAGCAGCAAGAGACTGTGAAATATAATTAGAATTACTGGTAGTCTCCACTCAAAAAAATCTTAAACCAGAATTATGCAATTATTTTTTTTTTAGAAGAGCTTGTCTGGTGGATTTTCTTTCCTATTACATCTGAGAATAGCGTAAGTCTTCTAACACACTTTGTCAAATAACAGTACAGAATCTGTTAAAAGAATTTCACTGGCCTGTTGTGGTTTAAGGTTTTCCTAGAGCCCAAAAGCCTGATGGAACAGATTTAGGTTGCTTCCCCTCTCCCCTTTTCCTGGTAAGAAAAGAAAATTAGGCAGGAGGAGAAGAGAGAGGTAAATCAATGAAAGAACAATCTTGCATTGGTCTGGAAGTAAAAAGGTACATTTAACAAAAAAAAAAAAAAGGTATTTAAGTAAAAGCATATAAGGAAAAAGGATAAATAAAAATACATACAAAAGCAGACACAGCTGGCAAAAGATTCTCTGGGTGGAAGATGGATTCCCTTTGGTTGCAGTCCCCTTAGGTGTCTGGGACCACATGGAACAGGCCTGAGCATGAGGTTAACAGCTCACAGCAACAGCAGAAGGTGTTGGAGAGGCAAGGGCAGGAGAAAGAGTGAAGCAGCAAATTACCCCTCCTAAACAGGGTTGTGGACAGGAAGTGGGAGCAGAATAAGCTTTCACCTGGGGGCCCTTTCCCTTGGGAGGGGGGCTAGGTCTCTCTGTCCACCTTGGGTCAGGTTTCTTCCAGCCCGTCCCTCCTGGACTGGGCTTAAACCCTGCACAGTGGCTTTATTTGTGCCATGCCCTGCCTGTCTTTGTGCCTAGGAAGACTAGGGATGTAACACATTTTTTTGCATTTCTTTCTCTCCAAATAACTGTGTCTTCAAGACAGTAAGTTCTTTTAGACATTTTCTGCACACTCATGGGAAAGCCTTTAACTATGGTCCCCAACAGGACATTAATTCTCAGGTAACTGCTTTCTTTTCTGACGTTGTGCAATAGTTCTTCTGTCGTATCTTGCTTGACAGATTTGGGAAAGGCATTTCTTCTCATGGAACTTCTCACGCTCCTCATTGCTGGGAATCATGAATGCTTCAGAGATAGCAACCAACACAGTACTTCCATGAAATAAAAGAGCCTCCTCTCTATTTACTAGTGGAGCAAGCTTGCAGAGAGAAAGGTATTAAACTCAGGCCATAATTTGTGCCAGGGTGAGTAACTGAACCCTCAAATTCTGACCTTTAGGTGCTCACTTAGCTGTGTCTAAAGTGAGTCTACCAATTAATGCAGAAGGATGTCTCAGTTGCAACTGTCAAAGTCATTTTTTTTTGATGGGACATTGCTAATTTATTTAAGCAGACTCATCCCAAATTTCCATGAGTCATTTTCTGATTTTTTTTTTTTAAATCTCTTCGTCTTGTTTCACTTCTTGTATTACAGATTACTGTCTTTAAATGAAAAATTTCAGGCACTGAGTTTTTGAAGCTAGAAGGAATATTGATAGTTAACTCGGTGTATTATAAAAAAATGCTGATTTTAGAGGAAACAGGACAATAACACATTCAGAATATCTACCTTAATTGAAGGAGAGAGTAATTAGCTTTGAAAATCCAAAATAAAAATTCTGCTGCATGTATTAGACACTAAGTAACATGGTGAAACATCCAAGATATCCCTAAACTGTGTATTATAATATTATTCAATGTATATCTGATACTAAACATCATATTTTAATATTATTCATCATCCCTTGTACATATGATGAAATTGATTTTATTGGTCTGGATTTCAGATTTTTCCCTTGTGTATACATGGAAATAGAAGCTCATATCTGTGACTTGTTGGAAGCTCAGTTAGAACAAATGATTCAAATAAAAAATGAATGTTGTCAAACATGTTTCTCACAGTACTGGTACCATAGTAACTTATTTTTTAGTTATATCAATGTAAATGTGCTCAATTAACTGCTAAATACTTTTCTTTCCCAGACATTTTTGCAAAAACAATCCATGAGTTGAAAACATTGGCTTTGGGTTGCATTCCTACCACCTTCTATTTTCTTGCTTGCAGTAAATGTTTTTCAGTCTGCAGTAAGCTTTTAGCAACTCTGATTGTGACCTTGGTGAAAAATTGCAGGAGTTCATACAGACTGACTAAACTTTAAGTCAGGACTGGGCTTATGAATGTGAATAACACAGTGGGTGACTTCATTTTCCCTTCCCACTTCAGAAAGTCAGTATCCATTACATGTTTGGTCTTCAGAATTCACAGAAATAACATCAATAGAAACTTTAGCATCAAATAAGCAAATAAAATGCATAACATCCAATATAGAGAAAAGAGATTTAGTGAGAAGGTATCTTTTTATAGTAATTTTGGAATAAAACAGTATATGCAGGTAAGTAACATTCCTGAAGAACTTCATCCTCTGTATGGCTGTGAAGAATTCTAAGCCAAAGAATGATATTAGAAATTTCTTCACACTTACTCATTAATACACTTCCACTCAGCTTTGATACGGTTGAATTGATGCCTACGGAAAAATTCAAATAACTGTTCAGGTGCTCTCCTGAGCTATTCAACCACATCACCATATTGCATATAGTGACACAACCAGAAATGGCCTCATAAGTACTCTTTGCCTCCAAGGAAATCTTTTTTATAAATGCAGGCAACTGGCATTTGTTTTCCTTTCATTTTTTACATAATTAAACTTCTTATCAATATTTGTTCTTCTCATCTAAACTGCTTGCATATTATATCTGCCTGTTATTCGTATCATAAATTAGAGAGAAAATCTGTTCTCTTTCACTTGTGGCATTTCTTATCCATCTCTTTCAACCTAAACTGAAATTTGTTTCCCCCTTGTCACTTTGCCCTTTTTAAAAAGGATTTGTTCCCTCTTTGCAGATATTTTAAAAGAAGTGTATTTTGAAGGGATTTCTCCTTTTTAAATGGCAAAAGCTACTTAAATGGTGAAATTAAATTTTATTTTAATTTTTATATCTCTTCCATCAGCTTTTTTGCTTAAAATAGCTACTAGATCTACTTTATAAACATGATTGTTGTGATTGTTCTAAAGCACTGTTGTTTTTTTTTTCTAGGCCATTTACTATTTATTGAAAACAGTTTGTTCCAACATCAATAGATGTTTCTCAAGGAAGAACTTGGGATCTTTTAAATTATAAAATCTTCAGAGAAATTATTTTATTTTTATAACGCATCATTTGCCTCTATGGTGCTGTTAAAGAAATGAATAATAATTACAGAATATGCAAGAAATACAGAAAAAAGTATTGTTCTTCTTTTCTGAATATCATAATATATTTAGCCTCCAGATACCCTCAGGAAATCAGCATCTTATCAAGGGCAACTAATATTATTAATCAAAGTCGATACTTATGACTTTTGAATAAATGGCTTTCACTTTGCACACAAGGGCAATACAGATGATCTGCAGATATGAGTTATTTATCATGCTAACGCATTTTGTTATCATAATGCCATTACCTTGCCTCTGATTCACTGGATGCAAGCTGCTTATGGTTTAAAGGCTTATTCTGGTGACAAAATATGAAACAAGATCCTTATGAATATTCAGAAGCTTTCCTCGTGGCACTAACTCGGGTCTATTTATAGTTGTGATTTATGGAGCTTATGAGCACAGCTAGAATCTGAGTTCGACATTAATACTCCTTTTATGCATGACATGACAGTTTAGAGTTCACAGCATCTCTGTATTACAATTACTTGCAAATATAATTTTTTTTTTAAATCCATTAATTTAAGATAAAAAACATTACTCTAAACCTGTACATTTAGTTCTCCTCTGTGACCAAGTAATGGGAAAAGGAGGAGAAAAGAGCATAGGGGAGAATTCACTAGAATATATGCCTGGAAAGTCTTCTGGTTCCCAAGCAATCAGAGAGCAGTTTCCTGTGTCCAGCTGCAATGTTCCCCATTAATAGGAAGGAATAAAAATACTGGAGCTGAAGCTAGGTCAAGATGTGATCTCTGAGCCTTATACTTGGTATAGCCCTGTCATACTCTCCCACCTGCAGTCTTAGGACACATAAATAGGCTTACATCTTGGCTGCAATGATAGCTTCAATGAATATCTGTGGCATCCCACAGCATGTGGACTTCTGTCTGACTATCATAACCAACAGGAGGGTCAGTGTCTGCCCACAGCTAAGAAAGGGAAATGGGAGTAGAGGGCAAGAAAAACTAAGCCACAGTTATGGGAGCATCTGCCCCAGAGAGGCACAAAACTGATTTCCAGAGAGACAGTGAAGCAGCAAAAATACAGATATCTTGGGGGATGAAGTCTGTCATTAAAAAGTAGTTCTGGTTGTGCCAGAGCTATGAAGTGCAAGGAGATTTTATGAGAAAAATGGGTTTAGTCAACAATAAGCACAGAAAGAGAAAAATGAGGCAGCCTGTCACATATGTAAAGACCAGAGTTTGATACCTAAACAAGGATGCATTAGGCACTCAGTTCAGCCCTGGAGGCTAGGGCTCTAATTTCTTCAAGTATTTTCTACAATTAGGAGTAAGATGTAATCAGGAAATAAAGAAGTTTCTTGGGGAATTCAAATCTCAAATAGCTGGTTTGGTTATCCCACTCATGCTCTCATTTAAGTTTATTAGAAAATATATCCCTAGGAGAAGGGATTTGTTTTTCCTAGGTCAGATTTCCAGGGCCTTCTCTTGCACTATTTATATTTTCGCATTTAATTTTACATTGATATTTTTGAGACTTTTCTGCTCTTCCTTAATGTAGTCATTTCTCAGATTGTCTTTCAGAATGGTTCCCTCTGAAAATACTATTTCAAGGCCCTTGGGAACTAAGCTGGCAGCTTTTCCTGCTTTCATCTCAAGGTACATTGTCTAGCTTTCAGTCTAGTCTACTACAGAGCTTTAGTCTATTAAATGTGAGTGGCAAATGGACTTCTGACTAACATGTGAAGAAGATTTTCCATGAACTTCTCTAAACTTGTCATTACTGCAAGGTTGTTTGTGAGACTTGATGACTCAAGAGTTGATACAGCTAAGTTTAGATTACTTCTGCACACCTTGCTACTACTTGTCTCGACAGTAGGACTCTGTAGAACGACAACCCAACTGTGCAAGCTGGATGGAAAGCCCTGTACATTTCACTCTGCCCTAAGCAGAATATTAGAAACTCAGTGTCCCAGGGGATGTCCAATATACTCCAACAATGGGCATATCTAAATGCCAGCTAAGTATTACCTTGCAAAAAGAGTTAGAGTCTGTGTCTGAACCATGTAATTCAAGGACTCGCTGCACCTACACAAGCTGAAAGCAAAATGCAAAAGGTGCTAAGCAGGTGCCAAGCGAGTTCATCACAAAGACCACAGTGTGGTTTGAAACCACAATTGGTAGACACTTTTCAAAGAAATAAGAATGTGGCTGCCCAGTTGAAATAGTCTGTCCTTTATAAATATGAGTAGAGGGAGAGGATCCAGTATTTTCTGTATTGTGACAGTCGTAGACCTCAACATTTGGATCATCCAAGCAGAAGTCAGAGACTTCATTAAACCAGATGACTTTTCACCATGAACTCCTGAACTGCAATGGACTTATTAGACTTTATTCATGCTTCCCCAAAGCTGCTTGAAATTTTGTATAATTCAGCTTTTCAGGGTGAGTAAATTTAAGAGGCATGAACTAAAGGAAACTTCATGTGGCGGGTTGAAATTACCCCCAACTAATTTGAACTACCCCCCTCCCCAAAATAAAATTGCCAGGCCAGCTCAGATGGAAGCAAATGAAGCTGCATTTACAAGCAAACTACAATCTAGAAACATGAAATGCAATGAATATGTATAAAATATGCAATATTTACATATATTTACAATTTATAAACAACACATGAACCCCCCCTGGACAAAACCAGAGGACTACCAATAGCTTCAACCTCTCCACCCCCTTCCCCCCTGAAAAAGGGAAAAGAGAAAAGAACAGAATGTAGCTTGTTAATTACTTAGCTACAACAAGAACGCACCCAAGGTCAGCAACAGCTGAGCAAAAGCACCAGCGAGTGTCTGCTAAAGCAAAGAGCTGAGAAAGGGTTAGTTTATACAACTAACTTTACATTAGTTACCAGAACAATGGGATCTTAGAAGACCTTATTATTATTATTTTCCCTTTACATCCAATGGTAACTTATTTACATTCTACCACTTTCTACTCAGGATCTGTGGAAAATTTCCTAGGCATCAGCCTAAAACTGCCACACTTCAAAATGAGTTTCATGCTTCTCTCTGGCAGAATGTAGTCGTATTTCTACACATATATTGATGTGCAACTAACGATATCTTATTTTTAAGGAATCATTACTCATGTTAGAAAATGAATAGGAAGACTGGGCTGGAAGAGTGGTTTTGAAAATAAAGCTGTATTGCAAAGTTAAAAAATTATTGATCATTGATTTCATGCTTATATAACTGTAAAAACAGAAGCAATTCTATTGAACATCATTTCATGAGTGTGTATAGCAGAAATAAGCCTTCTGCTTAGTTGTAATGGATTACTAGCTCGTTGCAAGTAAATAATAATTACAGAGTACTGATGTAAAGACGCTGAGACAATTATGTCTTTCTCCTGGCCTTTATCCTTAACATATAAGGTTACTCCTTGCTGTTAGCTGTGAAGGTATTTTTTTTTTTTTCTGGACTCATGCCATTGTCAGTAATTAACATAACCAGCAGATTATTTTACTCCTATTTCATAACTCCACAGAAAATAAAATTTCATTCTTTCTACAACACATTTCACATTCATTATTTTCTACACTTTTCTTTAAACAGAGTCCCCTGCACAGGGACCTCATTAGACACAGGATTTTCTATTCTTAGAAAATTTAAATTCTGCATACATATATCGGTATTAAGTTTGTGTGACAAGATTAGTCAGAGTGGGGAACACACCTACAGGGGTGGCTTCTATGATAAGCTGCTATAAGCTTCCCCAGTGTCCAACAGAGCTAATGCCAGCTAGCTCCAAAATAGACCCACCAGTTGGAGTCCAAGCCCATAAGCAACGGGCTTTTTGTCTTTCTTCTCTTTTTATTTCCTCTCTGATTTGGCTTTTGCATACAGGAATGCTAATTGAGAGCTGTCATTTAGTGCAACCCCTGCTGACACTGAACAGAAGTCTTCAAAAATAATTAGCTGAAGAGTCAAGTGACACAAGGAGAGGAGAGAAGTTGATTTAGGGGTTTATTTACAGTGTTTGAGGAGAAAAGACAGTGTTTATGGAGGAAGAAGAAAAGCCTGAGTACTATGACGTATCAGTTCACCCAGCTTAGGTGTTTTGCTCTGAATATGATGGGAAGTCAGTTCCTGAAGGCATTGCAATATTACTCACAGACAAGAACAGGAAACAATACTGCAAATAGATATTCCCCAGTTAACAATGTTAAAACTGATTAACAATAATAGATTTAGATAAAAGGAAATAGAAAACAAATTTATCAACACAATATTCATATTGCAAATAGAGCATATTCTATTATCAGCTAGATATGTCAGCATCCAAACAGAGTGATCGAATTGCAGGATATTAGCTACTCCAGAAGGATTTTGTTTCCCAAAGGAGATAATAAAAAGGTACCTTTTCAACAGCCATCACTGAAAAAACAATCAGTTGGGATACTGCTACACTGCATAAAGTCACTGACCCATACAAATAACAGTTCTTAAAAGATGCAGAAATTTGCGACTAGCAACAGGGATCAAAGGTTCAGGAGTACAGCTGAAAATATTTTTAGCTCTCATGCTAATAACTAAATGCTTTGGACAAGAGGAAAGCGAGATAATATGCCAGGTTAAGTCCAGAATATAAATCACAGCAGTCTTTATCTGCTGTGCACAAAAAAAAAAAAAAAAAAAAAAAGCAAGCATTCAAGCATTTAATATACCAAATGCATACTACAAAGAAACAGAAAAATATATAGGAAAGACAGATCTGGGAACATGGTGGTAAAATTCTAATCAAAGAATAAGGTTAGATACTGTTCTATCTCAGTGCCCAACCAGTAGTAGCAGAAATAAATCTGTGTCATCACTTCTGGTAAATCTAGCCTTGAAGTGAAGTATCTTGAGTTGCTAACCATAACTGTGACAGAAGAAACTATAATACCAAAACTTAAAGACAAATTTAAAGCAATCATATTGCAACAGAACAGGAACCGAGAAAATGAGACTGTGCATGAAGGATATTAATGCAGTACAAAAAGAAAAAAATAATTGGACAGCTCAGAGAAGCACCATATGCAAAGATAAAGCAGCAGGCAAATAAGAAATGGCATGCTAAGTAGGCAGCAGGACATCAGTGAGTAGACCAGACTACAGACACTTGTACAGCACTGTGGAAAAGAAAAAAAAAAAAAAAAAAGAAAACTAAACCCCAGACATATTTAAATTATATGGGCAAAATACAATTAAGTAAATATTAATTACAAATAAATTACCAAGCAAAATTATCTAGGTTTAAACTTCAGAATTGCAATGGGTATCAGATAAGCTAACAGTGCATACATTAACTTAGGGACACTGGACATGGGACATTCTGTGCATAGGTAAAAGAGATAAATTAAAATTTTAAAACAGCATGTCTTCGACAGCATTTTGAGCATGTTGAGTACTGCAGTCGCTACCTTCAAGAGCAGGAGATTTTTGGTGGCTGCTTGGTGGCAGCTCCATCTGCTAGATGGTCTCTCTCTTCTGATTTCAGGAGCCTTGTCTTGATGCTCTAGGAGTTTGGTTCTTAATAATGTTTGTATAAATTCAGAAGGGAAAGGAAATAAAATAAACAAATCAAAAGACATTCTTGAAGTCAGGGGAACCTGCAGTTAGGTAAGCGGCACAGTAATTATTCAGAGGCACTGGTCCAAACTGTTTAAACAAAGTAATGATTAAACATTACTACCAATGAAGTAATAAGAGGTATGAAGAATACACTTCAGCACTTCAGTGAGAAAAGACTGATTTTGACAGATCACATTGTGTGAAAAATTCAATTGCCTTGCTGCAAATTAAACATTACAAGGTAAATACTTATGTTCAGGGGGAAAAAATCATAGAAGAAACATATAACTATATCACAAGTCAGTGAATGTCCTGCTGGCTTTAGGAAATATTCATGGAGAAGCATGTTGAAACCATAGCGGGTAAGGATTGCAACATCCCCAATCTTTTAAAAGGAATAAAGGAAGTAAATCTAAAATAAAATTAAAGTAAATAAAAAAATAAGCTCAAAGCTGTAATTGTACTTCACTGTAGTATCAGGACACTGATCTCCTATGGTAACATAAATCTTACAAAAACGAATACTGAATACAATATAGCAGATACCTATGCCTGAGAATGTGAAATAAATTCAGCAACAATACTTTTTCTCAGATGCACTCAAATGCTTTGAAGCACACAGTAGACAAATAAGTAAGAGTTGTGGTTACCTCAGCCAAACTGTACAAGTCTTGCTACTGGTCATCAATGCCCCAGTCCTATGCCACGACGTGAATAGCAAAATTTGCCGTGTGATGCCAGTGACTCAATGCTTGGGGTTTTGTTATAATGAAAGGAACAGTTGGTAGCTTTCATTTCAAGGTCCCTATGGCCATCTGAACAGAAATACACAAATCAAAAAAGGACATCAGACAACTGTATTCGCATGTATGAAATTCATACATACATTCAAAGGTAAGAAACCAAGAACAAAGTATCAATAAGCATTTAAAAAAAATATCTCTAAAAACATGCTAGTGGAAAAAGAATTCTGTGAGTCAGGTCACTGATTTCTTGAAGGAATGAACCCCACAGTACGAAATTAGGGTGATCCACAAACTGATCAGGGGGTTGGAGCACTTCTGCTATGAGGACAGGCAGAGGGAGCTGGGGTTGTTCAGCCTGGAGAAGAGAAGGCTCCAGGGACTCCTAATTGCAATCTTCCAGTACCTGAAGGGGGCCTACAAGAGGGATGGAGAGAGACTGTTTACCAAGGCCTGTAATAATAGGACAAGGGGCAATGGCTTCAAACTAGAGAAGAGCAGATTTAGATTGGATGTTAGGAAGAAGTTCTTTACTATGAGGGTGGTGCAACACTGGAACAGGTTGCCCGGGGAGGTGGTTGAGGCCCCATCCCTAGAGATATTCAAAGTGAGGCTCGGCAGGGCTCTGGGCAGCCTGATCTAGTTGAGGATGCCCCTGTTTACTGCAGAGGGAGTTGGACTAGATGGTATTCAGAGGTCTCTTCCAACCCAGACCATTCTATGATTCTACCTAGTTTAATCTGTCAGATTTTAATGGGATCATTCAGAAAGGGAAAAAAAAAAAAACACAAAAAACAAACCAACAAAAAAAACCCCAACCATGAAACAGAGTATCTGCCTTTCCCTACATATGTGAATATTGTCCATGCTGATAGAAAACATTTTTGTCAGCTTCCGATGAAAGCAATGCAGTTTATTTCCATAACTTCAGTGGAAATTTGCTGCCAAATGCATTCCTGTTGAAATAACTCTAACAAACTTGAGCACATAAATCCAAAAAGCTGACAAATAATCATTGTGCACAGCAGAAACAACCTCATCAGTACAGACAGCTATCTAGATTTCTGGGAATCAACCAAGCTCCCAGACACAACAACAGTGACCATTTTAGACTTAGCAATGAAACATTTGAGGAATACTGTGCCAAAATACATAATTTTTATTTAAACATTTTAATTACAATAACTGTGTAGATTGCCTAGCAGTGCAACTCCAGCAGCATCACAGCAAACAATAGCCACTCCAATGTCCATGTTCAACTACATCAAACTACTGGGGGAAGAGTATGTTTTAAAAAAAAAAATCTATAGAAAATGCATGGTAATCCATTCTCTGATGAAATGCCACTCTCAGTGATGGTCTTAACAGCACCTCTCCATAATTTTGGATGTCAAAATGTGCATCTGCCTTAGCATTATCAAATTTCAAAGAGAACTTTAGGAGATGGTGTCACCTTTGTGATTTAATGTCGGACAAGCTAACGATAAAAAATGAGGCTGAAAGTCTATGAGGTTTGTTTGGAGAAAATTTTCTGTTGTGCAAAGTGTATCAATTCTTGCACTTCTGGATTAGGAGAGATTAGAGGGAGAGGGGGAATGGGAATTTCCTCCCATAAATATCCCACCTTTCACCACAGGCTCAATTGCAGGATTAACAGGTTGCAGAAAAAGCTCCTCTGACAGCAAGTATCAGAGTAAGATTCTGTTCGTGGTACTCATAAACAACACTTATTAACTTACTGGAATAGGCATAAGTGTTTCTACAGAACACTTTGGTGACCCTGATCCTGCTTATCTATAACAAATTCAGGGCAGCAAAGGGCACATGTACAGAGAGATATGGTATGCAGACAGGCATGCTTTATGGGATACAATCTCTGCTCAGTTTTGATATTTTCAGGCACAGTATCACTCAGACATGGTAGTGTCAATTCCAGTCAGGAACTTCAGTCTACCTGCACACATCTGTATGGACACACTCCAGTGAAAATAAACTAGGGACAGAGATTATGTATTTATCACAGAAATTAAAAAAAAAAAAACTTTTTACCTTTTATTATGCCATAGAATTAGCAACAAAGCCAGGGAACTTGTTATCATACATTAATTTCTTTCTACATGGCATTATAGACTGTCTGCTTGAGATTCTTACTCTTTCTTGTATTCCTGAGCAATCCAGAAGACAGAGGCTAGCCCTGGGGATCAACCCTAGATCACAATACTCAAAAGTCAGCACAACTCTCCTGCACAAGCTGCTGCAAAATACACTATTGCACTTAATATAACAGTAAGCAGTAATAACACGTGGACATGAGGAAAAGGGAAGCACAGACAAGCTATTTATTCTACTGGATAGAAGCCTTGGGTGCATCACTTGTCTAGTCCCTTCTGTAATGTGAAAGATTGAATAGGGAAGGTCTTGAGCTGGAAAGTTCTGAAGAACAGACGTTATACTTTTATTGATCATCTTCTGTTGTTTGTTATTCCAGCTACTCTGAAAAGCACACTGCAGCCAAAATGTAGTTCTGCTCATCACTGCTCTATTTCACATTTGTCCAGCGAGAAGTCAGGACAGATTTCATTTCAATGCAGCAGTGAGGTGCCAACACTGATTCAGATCGAAGGGAATATTTATTTTAAATCACAGAGTTAGTACTATTTTGTTCTTGCATTTCCATAGACTGAGAATTCATTAATGTGGTGGGAAGGAGTAACAAAGAATTTAAAATATTTTCTCTGTGTGTGCACCTATTTATGGTAATTCTGTAATTACTGAGTTAAGTCCTGTAACTTTCTTAACGCACCATCATCTTGTTTCCTTCTCAGGCCCAGACACAAATCTGCTGAGATCAAAATAAAATATTGCAGAACAAAAAACTTTAACTAAACTACCTTTAGTGTGAGAAGGCAGAAGCCTGCAATTAAAGGAAGATGGTGGAAAACAATGCTTTCTTTATCTGTTCTATCAGATACCAGCTACTGCTGCAGTCAAATTATTGAGCAAGAAATACTAATGATTTTCTCTGTCTCAAAAAGTGTTGAAATTCAGTGTTCATTTTGTAGAAGTTGTGGGTTTATTTGAAGTGTTAGATTTTCATGTATCTCCTGACAAGGATCAATAGTTACAATTCTTTTTTTCTACGTTAGAGATCTAAAGCAAGGAGGTTGTTCTTCACAGCTCAGGATACAACATGGCACAGAAATAAAACCTGCCATATTCATAGAGGTACAATGTAAAGACAAATATGATATAAACTAATAAACTGAAGATTTGGAGCAATTCCTATGGGTCTCTAAAAGGGTATATGGTACTTACAGAAAAAGTGTAGCAGTGTGGGAAAAAAAATGAATAAATGAAGATGCTAACGCCTGAGTTACAGTGCAAGATATTTTCTTCATGTTTTTCTTCTTTGTAGAAGAAAAAAATACAGATATACACATTATATTCTTCTACGTTGAAAAAAAATAATGGAGTGCTCTTTCATAAGGCATATAATCTTTTCCTGTGTTGAATGCTAACATTTAAAAAAGAGTATCAGACATGCTTGTCTGACTCCTTGCTGTATAGATTTGCCATTTAAAATTGAGAGGTAGCAAAAATAATGATATAAATCCTGGAGTTTAGTGAAAAATTACATTTCAGCCACAGGAAATCTTGCTGCTTGTTAGTTAGACACTTTGCCTAAGGGTTGAGTGAAGAGGGCTCATGTTCCCTAGGCAAATGAGTCCTCCAAAGTTCTTCCTGGGAGAGCATTTAACCTGTAGGGAGCCTGTAGGGAGGATGAAGCAGTATTACCTCCTGTGCTCTGGCCTGGCCTGGGACCTTGCACCCAGAATGTGATCAGAACCTTGAAATTTGGTCCCTAAGCCTCAGCTTTCTTAGCCACATCACTTTTTTTCTGTTCCCTGCTGCTCTAACTTTGTCGGTATGTCCTTCAGACCATTAGTGGTCATGACTTAAATGTGAAGGTGCTGATGTGAGCGCAGGAGTAGAGGAGAAAAACTGAAGCTCCATGGAAAGCAATGCCCTTTGCACATTTCTCCATATTCAGTACTCCTGAATATGGCCATGTGGTATGTCTATCAGGTACATCAGAGTACATCAAGCCTCGCTGCTTATCAGCCATAAGCTAATTACCCATCTGGACCAGAACTAATTCTGAATGGAGCCTGTGTGTGGTCTCTGCTTACATGGCATGACTGACCTCCAACTGGAGTACATCAAAAATGAGTTGATTGCAGTTAACTTAAGTGTTTCCTTGATCCACTCTTAGCTTTGGTAGATCCTGTTACCAAATGTATGTGAACTGCCTGGTCAGCTGGATCAGATTCAGCTGAGGTGAAGAGGGCCAAGGTCCTCTGAAGAAGAGTACCTTAAGAAACAACACTATAGGTTTCCCCAATGTACTGAACAAAATTTCTAAGATTGTTTCTCATAGATTCGGTGTATTTTCATTCATTCAGCCAGCCAGCCATCTCTCTATGAGGATTTCTTCTTTATGTGGTAATTGATAAGAACTACCCAATATTCTTTTTATAGTTGTGGACAATGGCCCAGTAACTTCTTGGCTGAGAGAACTATCTCTATTTACAAGCATGAAACCAAGGTGATTTCCTCTTTTACCTAGCTTGAATCAGAATAAGACTAGCAACCAAGAGGCAACAGGCTAAATTCATATTTAAAATACTCATAGACTCCCATTGTTACCTTTTTCTTTTTCTTTTTTTTTTTAAGAAACCTTTTTCAAGTTTGGTATTGAAAAAAGATGCCCACATCAAAACCCTGTTTTGTAACTGATAGGTTCATTAGCATCACTCATGACAGAAGAATCCTCTTAAATTCACCATGAACCTGATGAATTTTTTGCTGTCTTGCATTTGTTCAAATCATAGCATGCCTGAAGCACAATCAGCAACAATCAATCTAAGTCTGTTTTTTAATGAATTTGGCCATACAGTTCTTGCTCTATCTAGAGGACTGTCCTCATTAGCAGTTTCTCTTTATCAAAATGATAAACACATAGCTTTAGCAGATTTGATACAAGGAAGATTTTTGCGTCTTCCTACAGATCAGTCACACTTCCAGGAAGGATTTAATTTAAGCTGCACACTAAATTAGAGTTAGTAGTGCTGTGCTACCTTCCCAGAAACGTCATCATACAGACTGGTACTTCCAGGAACAATATTGCAAAAGCATGGCTATAACCCAGATGTTCAGTAAAGAGCCAGGTCTAGATTCAGCCTCTTCTCTAATTAAAGGCAAACTCAGCACAGTGGAGCTTTGCTGAGCATCCAGCACCCAGGACACACACATTTTTCAGCTTCCAGAAGGTCCTGTTCCATTCTCCAGCTCTGCCTATACTGAGCTAGAAATCCCTATTCCCTTTCCCCAACCCACCAAATCCTCTTTCCTCTAGGAATTGGGGATGGTGTCTGGGAAGGAAGAGAAAAGCTTTTCATATAGTCCACGTTGCACGTAGAGCAAACCCAGAGGTGTGTTCCATGGTATAGGCCAACAAGCCCAGGGACTGGGATAAAGTTGTGTGGCTCTGGGAATGAGCCACTTTATGTGAAAGCCAGTATTAGTGGATGACATAGAGTTCTTCATGGTATGTCTGATCTGACTTGATATAAACCTCAAACATATCTGTAAGGCACATTTGCATTACATTTGCATACCCTCGAGCGTTTCTTGCATCTCAGGAGAGAAAAAGGACAGCCTATTATCCTACCTTTTCTGCCCAATAATCACTGTCTAAGGGTGATTTCATTATGAAGCTTTCTTTAATGGAAAAAGTGTATAGGTTATTATTGGTTATCAGTACACATCCTATCAGAATATTTTGGGAGAAAGGATATTTTGGCAGATTCCTGTATGCAGTTGCTCAAGCCACAGAAGGTGCTGTAACAAGTCCCATGGCACTCCCTGTCTAAAGATGTCTCTGTTCCACATCACTGTAGATGGAAAGTAAATATTCAGACATACTGTACAAATGCCACGTACATGATGTCAAAATTCACATAACAATCATATCATCATAACCTTGCGATTTGCATGCTTGTGGAATGGAGTGAAAATGAATTTATTTAAATGGCACATCAAAATAGCACCGATAATTTTCACACTTCAGTGATTAATACTAATGGAGAAAGTCAGTTTGGAGCAACTCTCTTGAGAGATAATCGGCTTGAACCAGGCTGAATCACTTTGGAACAAACAAGATATTCCCCCACTCTTCTGATCTTGACTTTATCTGCTCCTTCCCCATCTGAAATAAATTAACAACTAAACTGTCTGCAGTCTATGTAGGTCACACAGTTGATGCACTACCTGTTGCAGCCTCCTGCAAGAATTCATTTGTTAATGCTGAGCAGCTGTGACAGTCCCCCTTCACTGGAGTCACCTGTCCTGAGTGTAACACTAAAAATTCTGGCTGCTTCTTTCTGGCAAGGGCCGTTTCCAAAAATCAGAAAAAGAGGTGCCTCTCACATCCCTGAGATCTGACTCTGTGCTCTATATGCCATTTCACAGTCCAGCTGCACTGCTTCTTTCAGATGTGCTGGGACACAACAATATGCGTTGTCATTATCATTTCTCTGGCATAGTGTGGGTGTAAATAACGTGCCCATGTTGCTGAAGCTCAAGGAATCTCCATGGAAACATTTAATCGTTGACATTTAAGCTGCTGGTGCCTATAAGGGAAGCAGCTGACTCCTGACCTATTACTAATGGTTTATCAAGGTAGGAAGCAAGATTTTTTGCTTTGACCTGGCTAGAAATGATACAGTGACAGCAAATGCTATTGTATCTCTCCTCTTTTCTCTTTCCCCTCCTGAGCATAGTTTGCAGTTCTATGATCAGATTTTTCCTTGACCTTTTGTTGTTTCTGTTGCATCGGGACAATGTGTTATAGGGTTGACTGAGGAAATGCCAACCTTCTAACTAGCCCTCTAAAGTAGCAGAGCTAACTTCTTTTAGGTTGTAAAAAAAAAATACATCCAAGGGAAAACACAGGACCCCTGTTGGGATTTACACTAAGGTGACATTGCATTTCTTACAGCATCATGAGCATCCACACACATCTCTGATTCATACAGTTTCATTGGAACCTCTAATGAATCCAGTCTCCAAGTGCCCCCCATGCAAGATAGGAACCGACTTTCTGTGGGCACTGTTGTGATCACTATGTACTGAGTTTAGAGTATTGTTGCCTCATCCCAACACTTCCCATCTGTGTCAGAAAACATGACATGTCATGTGTGAAATCTCCTTGTCTGGTTTTGAAGTGACAAAACAAACATTGCAGTGTACTGGTTTCATTCTGAACTGGCAAGCATCTTCAGTAGAACCTTTTAAGTCTGAGACATGGACTCCTGGCCACCCAGTTTCCACTGAGACAGTGGAATCCTATGGCAAACCCATATGAACAGCTGCCCTCCATGCAGCTATTAATTAGTCACAGTTTTGTGACTCATTTTGTGCTGACTCTGGCTTTGAATTGTGCTTCATTACAAAATGTGATTTGGCTGAAAGGACAATCCTTAAGTATCTGGCTTGTCTTGTGGGCAAAAAGAACCTTATCGGTCTTTTACTGTTTTTATCCCAGAATAATTTACAGAATTTATTCTCACTAGGGTAACCATATATAGTTCCCATTACATCTAACATGACTGACTGGCTGCAGGAAAGGTAGACAGTTTTGCATCCCCACATCATAAATATTAAAGGCTGATGACTGCTTGACCCATACACAATTACCAGATTCAGTCTGTGTCGTTCCTCATAAAACAAAACATAACATTTCAGTTACAACACCCACTATTGCATTTGCCAATTTCACTATTTTTATGGATTTTATTCATGCATATGTTGGGATAGGATTTGGAGAATTATCTGGTTTTATTCTCTTTGATAAATTGTTGGCTTAGGATCTGGTCAAGGTTGACTCCAGCACAGTGTCAATTTAAGTCCCTACAGGGACCATGGATTAGGTGAGATACTAGGGTGCTTTTCTGCATCTGCTGTAGAGTCTTTGCATAATCTTGGAGCAAGATGTTTTGTCAACCTATGACTCAGTCTTTCTGTTGTGGAACAGATATAAAATTGAAATAATTGGGATTTTTATGTAGAAACTACTGTTAATTAGAGAAACTCTATTATGGTATCAGAAACGAGTAGCTCTGCTTCCTACCTGGACATGTAGTGCAAATAGCTGCCACACTTACTTGCACTGATAATGCAGTTGATACAAGGAAGATCTAAGAAACTTGCCAGGAAATGGAAGATTTCATCCTCTTGTAGCATACATCCATTAAAAGATATTAATACATACCAGCTATGGGCAATATTCCTTTTAGTTCATGCTTTTGTAATTCATAACATAAGCAAAGTTTTATTGTAAAACTTTGCTCATTAGCATAACGCTGGGGGCTGTTAAATGCTTAAAACAGACCACTTCATCCGTATGAGAGGTGTATAAACACCATCAAAGAAGTGGCCCTACTGGCTGTCAAAAGATGAAAACATACCACCATGCAGATTAGCAGAATTTGACTGTTCAGAGTCAGGTACGCATACATGGTAGCATTGAAGGTCCTCACTTCAAATGCAGCTTGAAATGCAATCAGTCAGCATCCCTCACATGCCACTTCCCTCAGATTTTGCACCTCGTGGATCTAAAGGATTTATTTTCTGATCTTATAGGAGGAGGGTTTGTTCAAAAGCTCTCTGTATTCACAAGCCACATGCTTTTTCTGAGTTTCGTGTTCCCTCAGATTATTTCATAAAGAGGGAGCCCCTGGATTGGGGTTGCTTTCTTAAATGCTACTCCTTAGTTGTTCCCCAATAACAATCCAGTGTATTGAAACATTATTCCCTGGCTGCAGCAGAGGTAAGAAATGAATTTATTGTTTAGCATTTTTGTACCCTCTTTATCATCAGTGATGCCCCTTAAGTGAGAGGGGTATTGGAACAGAAATAAAAAGCTTGATAAATCAGAGAGAAACTCAGCATCCTGGCACCTTAAATGCTGAACTGTGCATTAGAAATGGAGAGTCAGTTCTGCTCATACTTCCAGCTGTTATTAATCCTGACACATTCAGAGATTTTGGGCACACACTGTTTTAACCTCCTGCAGTTTAAATACATTTAACATTCTCCCTCCCTCTTCCCTGTAATGTGTGATTTTGTTTTATCTCTGTAATCATATCCTTCTTCTTCTGAGAATAACCTCAGCACAGCACCCTAGATACAGGCGTAGGAAGAGCAGGCTTATCTGTTTGTACAGAATGTGCCATTGCTTGTTACCATAGAGCTAATGCTACTTAATAACATTTAAACAATAATTTATTTTGCAAAATGTAACTTTTTGTTGTTGTTGTTGTTGTGACCTGATAAGACTAACTGCCATTGATTATTTGCAGTAATACTGATGGGTGCTTAAAAACAGGTACTAGGTGAGAAAAGAAAATGTTTTCATAATATGATACATTGATTACTGGGCTTGTCAGTAAGCACCTAGGCTTATGAGGATTTAAAAAATATTCATTACAAACCAGACAGTGTTTTTTCCTGCCTACATCCTTCCCCATGGAACTCCAGCTGCCAAATGACTTTTGTGTGCTAGGTAGGCAAACTCAGTCCTAAATCTCTTTCCACATTCTTTTCATTCTCAGACTATACCAAATCTAGGGTAAGGGTACACGTCAGGGAAATGGGGCATACACACTTGAGGGAAGCCTGGAAATTCTGCTCACAGGGCTGTAAAACATAAAATTATGAGCTCAGACTAGCAAATGTTACCTCTGTTAATTGCAGTGGGGCAATGACTGTGAATAAGATTTACATTAGTTAAGGTTGCTGGATCTGTAGCCTTGGGAAAGGATCCACATAACAGCATCTGCAGTCACTGACATTTTGCTACACATTGGCACACTTCAGCTATATCACTGTAGAACAGTAATTTTGTTCCTGATAGTTGCCCAAAGGGAGAGTGAGGAATATCTGGATATCAAAATGAAGAGGAAAGAAGGAAAGAATCTACAAGTCATTGTAGATTTGATATAATTAGTGCCATAAACCAAAATGACTCCTTTCCTAGAAAACACAGAAATTTGACCTGCCCTAGACAATCATTGGCTATGAGAGGGAGTAACAGCTGTGGATAAAAATCTCGATTTCTAAAACCAAAAATATCTGTATAGCATTCAGGAATTCACCAATATCAGACCATTGTAAACATGTGTAATGAATTCAACACCACAGCATAGCTATAACTAGATAATGCTGACCCACTACTACAGGTGAAGTCTGAAGGGGTAGGCACTACAGAAATGGCACATGGAAGCTGAGAGGCCAAAGGAAGAGCAGCGTGGACATGGCACACAAGCATCAGTAGGAAAAACTGAAAAAACTTTGATCTTTTTAACCCCACATTTTCTGATGTCTGGATGTGACCATTAGAAAGCATAGCGACAATGGTTTTAAACTACAGCAGGGCAGATTTAGATTAGACATTAGGAAGAAGCTCTTTACTGTGAGGGTGATGAGACACTGGAATGGGTTGCCCACAAAAATTGTGGCTGCCCTCTTCTTGTAAGTGTTTAAGACTGATCTGGATGAAACTTAGAGCAACCTGGTCTGGGGGGAGGTGTCCCTGCCTATGGCAGGAAGGGGTTGGAACCAGATGATCTTTAAGGTCTCTTCCAGTTCCAGTCATTCTATGATTCTATTATTTCTGTTTACAAAGCGTTCACAAACCAAACCCAATCTCTTCAAGGCAGCTGTCTAAACCCTTGCATTTAAGAGTGGGGTAGGACTTTCACTGTTACTCAGGAAGAAGGAGCTGGTTTCTCTCTCACACTTTCTCAGCACCTATGAAAGACAAACTAAACACTTAGAAATTGGAAGCTTAAGATTCATTTCCCCTTTAAGTAAATGAGATCTGAATTCCTTTTAGGTGTTTGGGATGACTTCAAAGGTGGCTAGACACTAAAATAGGAAATCAATCACTAAATACGTTTAGAAAGGTGGGGGTTAGAATGGAAGGGACTCCAGAAGGTTGGAATTTGACCCTTAGGCCCCTGGGTATATAAAGGCTTAGGCGTGTAGGGTTTCCCTGACATAAACCTGGTGTAACACAGTAGTACCTTAGGCATTTGGTATTTTGATATTTACCAGGTGTGCCCGGATAAAGAGCAATTTAGCTGTTCCAACACACCAGCTCTACTGGCCCTATTCCACTTTCCTGAGTGTCATTTAGTCATCATTCTATTTGACTAATATCATGTTCAACCCTCCAAAGTTGCATGTGCATTTACATTCCATTGACTTCAGCGGAATGAACAAAAGTAAAGAGAGTGGGTAGATCTTTGAAGAATCAAACTTACTTCACCTCAAACTGTAAAATCTGTATTGAAAGGGCATCGTGTTAAACTCACACCTAGTGCAATTCTGGTGGTATTCTACAGGTAAGAACGTGAATGTTTTTAGGAATAAGGTAGGGGCGCATTTGCTTATGCTATTAACAGTTAGCATTTAGTAAAAAATTAGAGGGAGAAAAACATCATTAAGCAAATGTGAACTTTATTAAGCTTTTTATTACTTAAGGTAGAATTTCGGCAGTCCTTACTGTGAGGACATTTCTATATCCAATATTTATGAGAAGGTCTTTTTTGAGGGATCTACTTGAGGGAGAAAAATCCATTTTTATTAAATAATTTCCTGGGAATTAACATAATGCTTCCAAAACCATGTGTCCTCAAATATGTCAGTAAAATTTTTCCATGAATTTTTTATAAAATACAGAATTATATGGGGTTTGTAAAAAAAATGAGAAACAAATGGTATCAATAACTTAAATATCTTAATTATAATGGTGGTATGAGAAATACACTAAAAAGTTCAATATAATAATATAGAAAACATTTGAAAGACAATGCTCATTCTATATGGTTATTGACACAATGTGTGTGTTGTAATACAATACATTTCTTAATATAATCCATTCTAGACAGCAGCTAGCCAGACATTTTATCAATTTACAACATAATGTTTGCTCTGTTAAACTAAACTCAAACTATAAGTCACTGGAGTAGTTTTCTGGGCCAAATTTAATAGTGGAATAAGCTATTATTGTTAACATATTGCTCAGAATCTGCTATTAAAATCAAGCAACCCTTTTAACCAGTGCTGTGCAAAGTTCAGTTCAAGTAACTTCTGTTCAGAATATACTATCACTTGAACTGACCTGATACAATGAGGGACGAGATGACACAAATTCTTACAGTGACAAAATCACAACTGAAATAAAAGAGGAATAACTTAATGAGTGTGATAGAGAACCAAGGTGTACCTTGTTTCACACACACATTTAATTTTTTTTTCCATTTTCCTGAATAAAAGTCCTGGCTTTTCACACTTCTCTAAAGTAATTTCCACCTCTGGTACTATCTGATATTGATGTTGTCCTCAGACAACACGGCGTGAATAACGACTGTAAATGCAGAGTATCTGTTCCATGAGAAAAATATCCTTTTTGTCATGGACAGATGAGCTAAAGCTAGCCTATGAGTCACCTCACTTGCCTAGACTCTTCGACTTGTCAAGTAATTTATCATGTTCCTGAAGAAATATTAGCTGTAGTAAAAGTCAGCTCTTCACAAAAGTTGGAACCAGAGCCTGAAAGGAACTTTAGATAGAGCTTGGTACAGAATCTGTAGGCATTTCATACTTGTTCAAGCTTTGTCTTTTTCTCTCTGGACTAGAAACTTATCAGGTTCTGCCTAGAGGTTGTGACTTTCATTATACTCTGTTTATTTGTGTCCACCAAAGTTTGAATGAGTCCAAAATGATAGATTATGAATTAATAGCTTTTCCTTTCACCTTTTCAGCTCTGAAAATTAGTGTTATGGTCCCTTGTACATCTATGCTGTGATTTCTCTTACAGTTTTCTGCTTACTTTTTGTGCATTTTGAGTTCCCAGTGGAGGTTCTTTCCTTCTGTGTAGCAGCTGTTAGCTGTGAAAGCTGCTTGCTCTGTGTCCTCAATCTTTCCATCTAGCCCAAATGATTGTGCTTCCTTTGAATTACCAGCAAAATTTATTACATAATAATTCTGCTTTTTCAGCTTACAATGATTTGAAAGCTCTTAATCCTATCTATATGGTTGCTATATAGTTTTTACTTCATAGTATGCATTTATCTAAATGTATATCTAGTAATGTCTGCAATGGCCTTCTCGAGTTTTCTTCAGGGACAAATAGTCTAAGGTTAAATTTAATGATCATGTTCTGGCCAGTGTTAAATATCTCCATCTCAATCAAAATTGTCATTGAGGAGAGAATTTGAAATGGGAGGAGCATTGGAGCTGTTGAAGAGAGTGTGTTTCAATTACAGGAGAGACCGATGGATTGCTGCTGGGCAGTCCAGAACATGCTTAGTAATCACAATTCAGTGATAGCGCCAAGGGAACTCTGAAAACTTGAGCAGTACCTCTTCAGGGATAATCCTGCCTAGCATGATGACCAAAGGGGGAACAGCACCAACATCCACTTTTGGCAATAAAACCCACTGTTGTTGCAATTATCAGAATAATCCTTTTACTAAAAGATATAGCTTTAACAAGCAAACTAAAACAAGCTTTTTTCCTAAATAACAACATATCCCTTTTGTTAAACATCTTTGTTGTTGTTGTTGTTGATTTATGGTCTCCTTTCTAGATCACGCGAGAAATTTAGAAATATATGTTAGCACTGGGACACAAAGTCTTGCTACAGACATAACGACTTATCAGGCTTTTCATCCCAAGAGAGATTTAAAATTATGTCTGGTACAATTTACAGCCTGTGGAAAAGAGGTAGTACCAGAAAAATTAATTATTCGTATGATTGTGCTTTGTTAGTTTTGAATCAGATCAACATTTGAATCAAAGGACTTTTTTGGGGTGTTAGAGTAATATTGATGTTTAAAACATATTTTGTTTTGTTATATCATCAATAACCTGTCAAAAAAAACCAGAATTGCAAGTAAAAAAATGCATGCATAGCTCCTCTTGGACATGTATTTATGAGTCAATGCTTTCATCTCTTGGAGTTTCTTTTAAATTTAAATAGTTCCAAATCTCGATATCAGAGACCTGATCCGAGGCAATCTTTACTTTCATTACGTCAGCACAACCTTCCTGAGGCATGGCAGGTAAGGCTCAGAAATACAAACAAAGCCAGTAGGAGGCATCACAACTCCATTTTTCATTGGGTCCACAACAAACCCTAGAAGGGGGAAATCCTAGTATAGAACGCAAATTATTAGCCAACTGTATTACTAGTGTGCATTATAATGATGTAATTGCACTTTGGTGTAACATTAGTGGTGTCCCCCAGGGATCAGTGCTGGGCCCCATTGTGTTCAATATCTTTATTGATGATCTGGACGAGGGGATTGAGTCCGTCATCAGTAAGTTTGCAGCTGACACCAAGTTAGGATCAGGTGTCAATCTATTGGAGGGTAGGAGGGCCCTGAAGAGGGACCTGGACAGGCTGGATGGGTGGGCAGAGGCCAATGGGATGAGATTTAACAAAGCTAAGTGCAGGGTTTGGCCACAACAACTCCAAGCAGTGCTACAGGCTGGGGACAGAGTGGCTGGAGAGCAGCCAGGCAGAAAGGGACCTGGGGGTGCTGGTCGATAGTAGGTTGAACAAGAGCCAGCAGTGTGCCCAGGTGGCCAGGAGAGCCAATGGCATCCTGGCCTGTATCAGGAATAGTGTGGCCAGCAGGACAAGGGAGGTTATTCTTCCCCTGTACTCAGCACTGGTCAGGCCACACCTTGAGTACTGTGTCCAGTTCTGGGCTCCTTAATTCAAGAGAGATGCTGAGGTACTGGAATGTGTCCAGAGAAGGGAAACGAGGCTGGTGAGAGGCCTTGAGCACAAGCTCTATGAGAAGAGGCTGAGAGAGCTGGGGGTGTTTAGCCTGGTGAAGAGGAGGCTCAGGGGTGACCTCATTGCTGTCTACAACTACCTGAAGGGAGATTGTAGCCAGGAGGGGTTGGTCTCTTCTCCCAGGCAATCAGCAGCAGAACAAGAGGACACAGTCTCAAGTCGTGCCAGGGGAGGTATAGGATGGATGTTAGGAGGAATGTGCTGCCCAGGGAGGTGGTGGATTCACCATCCCTGGAGATGTTCAAGAGAAGACTGGATGAGGCACCTAGTGCCATGGTGTAGTTGATTGGATAGGGCTGGGTGATAGGTTGGACTGGATGATCTTGGAGGTCTCTTCCAACCTGGCTGATTCTTGGGAGTTCTGGTCTTAAAATAATTCAAAATCCACATATCCTGGGAATCCTGGGTTTGACAACTGCTTTGGAAGTCATTCCAGGGAATGACAGTGGCAGCAGACCCCTGAAGTATGACTTCTGGTTTTCTTCTGGTTGCCGTCCTGACAGTCTCACAGACAAAGAAAGAAAATGTGATTGCCAGCCCTAGAACACTCAATCTCCCTATAAAAAAATATCTAATTCAGGACCTAGTTATGCACCTATTTAAGTACCATTTTGAAGATTTCTTCTTTTCCTTCATCTGAATTTGAGCCTTACACAAATATGACTCATCAGATACCAGTTATACCATAGTGAGACATCTAGATATTTCTGTATTTCATATCTTTCCTCCCTTTTTAAAGCTGAACAGCATGACTGAGATTTGTTTACAATTTTATTCCCCAGAGGTGATGTTACAACAATAGTTGTCACACTGTCATTGATGGCAATGTTATAAATTCAGGGTTATAGCAACTGTCTCTCCCAGGAGAATGTTTGAAACCAATTGAAGCCTGACAAGCTCCCAATGATTTCATCCTCATGACTACATGCCTCGCGATGAGTCATGCAATTTGAATGCAGCTGCAGTGACGTGATCGCTGGCGGATGGTACTTTGTGGTCTGCTGGGGTTCTCATCTTGTGTTCATGATTGATTATTTCACCCATAGTAATTTTCTGGATAACTCAACATTAACACATTGACCAGCTTGAAAATAGCACAAATCTTTAGCACAAACCTGTCCTTGGTTACCCAGTCGCAAAGCTTTCCACTGGAATTGTGGACCCTCGGGGCTATGTTGTTAGTCTGAACTGCAGTATAATGGAGCAGTTCTTCAGGTATTTTGGGAAATGGATTTAATCTAGCTGCCATATCACCAATCTCCACATAAGCTAATTTTCTGTTTTCTCATCTGGTTTGGTTGCTATTTGTTATAGGGTGTGTTTAGAAATCAGCTCAGTTTTCTCCACATGCACTGCAGATGTACATTCTGACCACATGCCGAACAAAGACCATAATATCAGTTCTGCTCTATGGAGGAGTGCAGAGGACAGGTAAATTGCCATGAGGTATGCAAACCATGATCACTCTAGAAAGATGCTACCTGTTGCATCCCCTGCAGTTCCCTGAACACCAATGGCTTTGCATCCGCGGAGGATTATTGTCATCAGCAGCTGTAACAATGTACAAGAGAACAACTCAAATTAAATCTGCCAGGAGAGAGTTTCTTTCTGCTGCCTGACTTTTCCCCTTCACATACTACAAAGACAGCCAAGACCTACCTACGATTGCTGTGTGAGGCATGTACTCTGTATTTCTCTTTCATATCCTGAAACATGTAGACAATATTTGAAGCTACCTTTTCCCGTGTACTAACAGGGGTCTGTCTTATCACATCTTGTTACTTTTTAGTTCCTCTTTTTTTGTTAGATTTTATTGTGTATTTGTCTATATAAATTTTTTTCTTTAAGGGAGTTTTACCATTTGCTTTGAAGAAGCCAATGCTTCCAACAAGTTTCTCTTAAGATGTAGATATTTGACAGCCAGGACCCATCTGCCTTGACCCCTTCATATTTTCTGGCCCCCAAGACTACTGTGCAACATGAGAAGAGAGAGCAGAAGTTGTACACCTGCTTCATCTAGAGATCGCTGTGGCCATTACATTTCAGTTCCCTGTACTACACATACACAAGTCATAGCCATGACCAATTTTCATCATGGAAATATCGATTGAACAGTATCTCTAGAGGTCTCCCACTCAAACTAGTGGCTATTCCCCACACCAATAAGCCTTGACCTTGTCTAGCCAAATCTTGAAAACCTCAAAGGAAAAGAACAGACCTCTGCTCCAGCGTTGCTGCTGGTGAAGTGTGTTTTCCTAACATTCAGACTTACTGTGACTACCAAGCTGCAATCTGTTACCACAGAACCTTTCTGTATCATCTTGCTCTACCAAGGATACATTGATTCCGCTCTCTTTGTAACTACTCTCCAAGTTTTGTAGGCTGCAACTAGATGGACCCTTAGCCTCCTCTTTGGCAAACTCAGTGAACCAAATTCCCTCAAACTGTCTCTGCAGGGCACATGTCCTAGGTCCCAGACCACCTCGGCAACCCACTGCTGAACAGCTTCAGTCTTCCACCTTGTGTTTTAAAATGGGACAACTGAAAATGAATCCAGTGTTGCAGAAATGGCTTCACCAGGACCAAGTAGAGAGGAATACTAACTTTATCCAGTATGCTGGCCATGATTCCCCTAATGAAACTAATTACACCGTTTCCTTCATTTGCAATGAGAACATATGATTGGCTTATATTCACCCAGGAGTCCACTGTAATGATCTTTTCAGTAGGGTTTTTCGGGTCATTTTCAGCAGGGCGGCTGGACAGCCCATCATGTCTCAGCACTTACTGATGCATGTCAATTTCCATCCTGGGTGTACTTCTTGGTGAACTTCTTGAAGTGCCTGTTAACCCAGTTCTCAAACTTCCCAGGGTCTTCCTAGACAGATACTTTGCTGCTCGTTGTGTCTGTTGCTGCCCCCAATCTATGAATTTGCAGAGAATGTTTTGTAGTTCACCACCCCGTAACTGATGAGAACAATGAACTATGTGGACCTCAGTTCTGATGTGCAGAGTACAAGACTACTCCACTCATCACCATTTACCAGCCAGACATCAAGCCACTGATCACTATGTTCCATGCCTGCCCATTTCAGCCACGTTTCTAGCAAGCCCATTTATCCTGCTTGCATCTCATGAGCTTACAACAGAGAATGCTGCGAGACATAGTGAGGGGATGCTGAGACACTGCTTCATTGAAATTAATGTTTATTAAAATCACTGCTCTCTCCTTATCCACATAGCCAATTATTTTTTTACAGAAGGCCATCCGGTTAAACAAGAGTTGCCCTTGGTAAATCTGTGTTGACTGTTCCTAATTACCTTTGTGTCTTTCACCTGGTTGGAAATAGATTTCAAGAGAACATGCTCCACAGTTTTTCCAGTGAATGAAGTGAGACTGACTGGCCTGTAACTCCCTGCATCCTCCATCTCGCCTTTTTTGAAAACAATTTTAGTGTTCTCTTTTTCCCACTGAAAAGAGACCTGCCCTGTTTGCCACTCTCTTTCACAGATGGTGACAATAATATCACTGTCATACCCACAAGCTCGGCCAGCATCCTTGTGTGAGTCTTATTATCTCCATGGATCACCATGCATTCAGCTTCTCCAAAGAGTTCCAAACCTGTTCTTCTATTGGTTTCTGCACTCCCACTTCCCAAACTGTGGTGGCAAACACAGAGGTCTAGGATGAGGCTTTGCTTTCTAATATAAGTAGGCATTCTGTGCTTCAGTGTTTTCCACATTGTTCATGATTGCCTCCTCTAGCTGTCAGTGAATCTATAATTTTCTTGACTTTCCTTTTGCAAACAGTATGACTGTAAAGTCCCTTATTGTCATGCTAAACATACCTCACTCACAGTAGCTCCAAACAGGCTCTGGCCTTCATGGTTTCATCTCTAAATACTCAGGCAATGTTTTTTTCCTCTTTTTTCCCCCCCTATCTTTTCTGCCTTTTCCTACCTCTTGTATGTTTCCTTTTTGTGTTTTAGTTCAATAATAAGCAGACTGTTCAATCAAGCATTGCTTCTGCCAAAATTCCCATCCTTCCTCCACAAATTGGTTAACTTCTGAAATGTCAAGAAGTTCTTGAAAAATCAGCCAAATTTTCTTACTATAGAATAAACGCGCACCGCTTTGGCTGGAGTTTATTCATATTGTGACTTGCTTTCATTTCCCCAAATATTAGAAAAGCTTCTATAAGTGGCAGAAACAATATTCTGTGTAATTACTCAATTAAACAGCTTTTCTTCTTAAAAATAACAGCTGTACTATGCTTCATATAGGCATATGTTATAGTACCAGAAATAGGTACTATAACTATACATATAGGAAAAAGAAGTGGGGGTAGATCACATGCATAATTCACCCACTATCAGTTTTGGACAGAGAGGGGTTCTGCATTTAGCCATTCCTTTCCATCTTCCAAGGGCCATATCATCCAGGCAGTCAGTCTACTGGTTGATGACCCCTTGAGCTATCTCAATCTGAATTAATCTTTTCCTCATGCCATGAAAAGATCTCCCATTCTTTCACTTGCACATAGCCTCTATTTTCTCCTTCTCCCTAGAGCTAGTGGAGCATTGTACCCACGTTTTCTGGCTGTATAACACTTGTCATGGTGCACCTGACTATCTCAGCAGCAAAACCACCTAAGCACATTCTGTATGATGTAGCTGTTCCAGCAGCTGTCTTCTTCTTCCCTTTTCTCTCTGCAAAATCCCAAAGTCACCAAAATACTCTGTAGCTATGCAATTATACCTTAAACTTAGCAAAGAGCGTTGGCCATTGCTTCAGTAAGGAGTAATTTTTTTATTCTACATCAGATTTAAGAACTGGAATTTGAATTCCTAAATATCAAAAAGCAGTTGATATGGCTATTCTCTTCACCGTCTATACAGTGCTTTTGCAGGTGTGGAAAAGCCAGCATACCTAGCAAGAGATGTAAGTGTAATGAGCATTTGTAAGGTATTAGGACTACAGATTCCACCTAAAAAGCAATCATTTTGTGGTGATGGGATACCAGCAGGATAATTAAACACCTACTTCACATACTTGATGCCTGCAGTTGTTGAAAGAGGGACAAGAGGGAGAAGAGTTACCTGATCCTTATTGTTTCCTGGAAGGTGGTGGTATAAACAGATCCCTCAGCAAGTTGGGAAGCATGATTCAGCTGAGAAACATGGCTGCTTTGGTTTAGAGAAGGAATTACTTGAGCTGCAGGGAAGAACTCTCTGGTCTTCCATTTTGAGTTACAAGAAACCACCCCTTTACCGAAAAAAGCAGAGGACCAACCTTGCCATTTTGAAAAAGGCTAACAAAGTAGATGTTGCCAATATTTAATATTGCCTGAGTTGGGACAGCATTTTCATACATAAAGAATACAGTAAGGTATTTGAAGGCAAAGAGTTGATAGCTGATGTCAGCATGAAACTGGAGACTAATCAAAGAGACTAATGGGAACTTTATCTGTTATGGTTAACAGGTTAACAGTGTGAAGTGGATTTGCATATATATTAGCAGTACTTTTACAAACATAGATCATACCAAACTAGCAAAGAAAGTCAAGAGGGAGACATGAAGCCTGGTCAGGGAAAATGGATTAATAATGGGTAGTAAACGTGCCCCTGAAGGATCATAATACATGATAAAGGATCCTCCTAGCAGAATATGACAGACGAGGTTGCCTGGAGCTATTTTCTATTTAACATTTATATTAGTGATTTAGAAATTGATTTGATATGGACTGTATCAAACTTTACAGATGACAAAAGTGGGAGGATTTTTAAAGTCAATACTCAGAGAACATGAATAGATTACAAAAGAATTTAATGAAGATGCAAAAAAAAAAAAAAGGTAGGTGTCTGAAATGTGATATTGCAACTACGAAAGGTATGCTCAGAGAGACTGCGATGTGTCTTCAGTGTTATACCTTGAGAAGTGGCATCTGAGAAAAACAGAATTCACAGAGGGTTCCTGAGCCATTTGTTAACTTATTTTTGTCTTGCTGAAGTTCCCTGAATGGTGCTAAATATTCCCTTCAACACCCCTCTGCAGCACTTCTTTATGTGATTATTTTCATTCTAATCTCGGTCTGATGTTATTGCTGGATGCCATACAAGGAATATCATTTTAATATGAATCATGCTTTTTAGCACTCACACCTACTATGTCCAAACACATTTCTAGAAAATATCATGAAGTTTAGCTGTTTAAAGTGCTTTCTTTTCAGGGAGTGAAGACAGAGAGAGGAATAATGGGAGACACTGTAGAATAAAACTGTTGCCTTCTCTCACTCTGAAGAGGAAATGAGATCCTCTTTGTGACTAATTCAAAGTTGATTTGTTAGAATATACATATACATACACACACACATATATATGTTAGAATATACATATATATGTGTACTATATATATGTTAGAATATACATATATATATGTGTGTATGTGTGTATGTATGTATGTATATAAAACCACTTTTATGATGAAGTGTGTTTTCAGGGAGAAGTTAAGCATGGCAACTAGACACTGGATTGCTTGACTGCTTTTGAAGAATTATGTGTCCCTGTATAAAATGTCAAGTAACAAGCCTAAATATGATAGCTTATTTTTCCAACAATAAAATTTAACCAAAAGCACTTAAACAAAATGTTAACTTCTTACAACACATGGTGGTCAAACTGTAGAACTGGCCAGGACGCTTGGCCATTTTGACTGCAATGCCTAAGAAAACAACTGAGCTTATTAGTTATCAAACCTTGGCTCTGGTAAACCCTTTGATTGAAATTATGAAAATAAAAATTGAAATCAGACTGAGTCAGATTACAGAATTTAAATGGTAGAGTAAGAACTGCCGTAGAGGACCAGATGAAGCACCAGACTCAGAGTCATGATTTAACTAGCAATGTCCCAGGAGAGCATTTGAGAGCAGAGCAGGTGTGAATTTCTTCAGATTCAATGGCAAATGCTTCAGTTTAAATATTTCTTCATTCAGAAGTTATGTTTTTTAACTGATGTCTCTTCAGAGCTCAGTGTAGTCTTTCTGGGCAAATAGAGTAGAACAGACTATTTCAGTTGGAAGGTACCTACAATGAGCATCTAGTTCAGCTGCCTGACCAATTAGGATCTGACCAAATTTAAGTATGTTATTAAGGACATTGTTCAAATGCCTCTTCAACAATGAGTGTCTTGGGGCATCAACCACCATCTTGGTAAAGACATGCTTCCTAATGTCCAGTCTACACCTCCCGTGAAGCAGCTTCCTACATGTCCTATCACTGCATCCCAGGGAGAAGAGATCAGCACCTCCCTCTCCCCTTCCTCAGGAAGCTGCAGAGAGCAACCTTCAGCCTTGTTTTCTCCAAACTAGACAAGCCCAAAGTCCTCTGATGGTCCTCCTAAGACATTCCTTCCCGTCCTTTCACCAGATTTGTGGCTCTGCTCTGGAGACCTTCAAGCCCAGAAATACACACAGTACTCAAGAGGAAGCCACACCAACAGTGAATACAGAGAGACAGTCACCACTTTTAACCAGCTGGTTATGCTATGTTTGAAGCATCCCGGGATGCGCTTTACCCTCTTGGCTGCCAGGGCACACTGGTGTTCATATTGAGCAATACTCCCAAATTATTCTCCAGCCACTCCTCTCCCAGTTTATACTTGTGCTCACCATTACACTGTCCCAGGTACAAAATCTGGCATTTTGACTTACTAAATTTCTTCCCATTAATCACAGCCAAATTCTCCAATCTATCTAGATCCCTCTGCAGGGTCCCTCAAGAGAGTCAACAGCATCTCCCAGTTTACTGGGAGCAAACTTACTAATGATGCATTCAACTCCTGCATACAGATCCTTGATACATTTATTGAACAGAGCTGGCCCTAGAATTGAACTCTGAGGAGCACCACTGGTGACCTATCACCCCCATATGTGACCCTATTCACTATCATCCTTTGATCTCTGCCCTTAAGCTACATCTTCACCCAGGGAACCACAACCCTGCTCATTCCACATCTGAACAGAAACTTGTCCAGAAAGATACTGTATCAAAAACTTTACTAAAAAAACTACCCAAAAAATATATCCACCACCTTCCCTTCATCTACTAGGCAGGCAGCCTTATCATAGAAGGATATTAAATTAGTTAAATGAGACGTTTCTTTTGTGAAGTCATGTTGACTCCACCTGATGATTGCATTGTTCTTTAAATGCCTTCCAATGGTAATTAGTACAGTCGTTGAAGTTTTTCCAGGAACTCAGGCTAGGCTAACTGGCATGTAGGTCCCTGGGTTTTGTCCCACACCCTTTTTTTCAGACTAGAATAACATTGGCTACCTTCCAGTCAGCAAGGATCTTCTCAGACTCTCAAGACCTTTGGTAGATGATCGGATCTTGCCTTAACATCCACTAGCTCCTTCAGAACTCTGGCATGAATCCCATCAGGCTCTGTGGACTTGTGAACATTCAGCTGATACAGCTGGTCCCTTACAATCTCAGTGTCCACAAATGGAAAGCCACTCTTCCTGCACTCGTGGTCCTTCTTTACTCAGGACACTGGTCAGCCCAAGGTCTACCAGTGTTATTAAAGACTGAGGTAAAAACAAGCATTGAAAGCCTTTGCTTTTTCTTCATCCCTAGTTTTCAGGAGACCATCTTCAACAGATGTCAGTTCAATTTTTTCATCAGACCTCATCTTGCTATTAATATACTTTAAAAAGCTCATCTTGTTGTCTGAAACAACACTGCCTGGTTTCTACTGTAATTGAGTTTTGGCTTTTCATGTCTTCTCCCTGCATAAACAAACCACAGCTCTGTAACCTTTCTGTGAAACCTGACCTCACTTCCAGAGATCACACAATTTCTTTTGCCTCTTGAGTTCTCTGAGGAGCTCCTTGTTCAGCCAAACTGGTCTCTTCTCTTCATGCTTGACTTTTGACATAGTGGAATTGCCTGCTCCTGTGCTTGTAAAGGTAGTTCTTAAAATCTGACCAACGTTTGTGGACTCCTAAGCAGATTCCCAGGGTACCCTGGTGAATCGCTCCCTGTATACCATAAGGTTTGCTCTCCTGAAGGGTAGCAACTCTGGTGTCCTTTTTTCTTATTGAACTGAAAATTTTAATCTCAACCATTTAATGACCACTGTGGCCATGACAGCCACCTACTGTAACGCTCCCAAGAATCCTTCTCTATCCACAAACAGCAAGTCTAGAAGGTCATCTTTCTTAGATGGTTCACTGAATACCTGTGACAAGAAGTTATCTTGCACAAACTTCAGAAATTTCCATGACCTGCTTGTTACAATAGTATGATATTCTCAGGTGAAAAGATTTCAAGCACAGTGGCTTGTAACCATATCTAGAAGTTCTCTTTTCCATCTATTAGTATCCCTAAATCAAGGATCTGACTTTGAGACCTAAAATCAGATGAAGTGGTTTCTCTGTGAAAGAGCACTGAGATTGTTTACAAGTCCATATACATTTACAGTACATCCAGCAGTTTGCAGAACCTGCAGCTCTAACGAAAAGTGGGTTTGGAAATCTTTTTTAATCTGCAGAGCATATTGTAGGCATTTATTCTTTTTAAACACCCATAGAGTATACTTCTACCACTTCATTTAGACATCTTTAAATATTTATTCCTTTGTTTTCTTATTGCATTCATATCCAAAGCTTGGTTAATAGGTGAGTTATAATGGTGAGTCTTTCTGAATTAGCTTTTATAAGCTGTTTCACTGCTGTCTCCTGTCATGTTTTACCAAGCACAGGCAAGGAGGAATTATAAATTCATTTATGCTAGGCAATACTTTCCTGCTCAAATAGCACCTACAGGTTGTTTGGTTTGGTTTTGGTTTTGGTTTTGGTTTTTTATAGACAGAGGCAGAATATGGTAATACTCAACATGGGAGAAGGATTCTTGTGCCAGTCACGTCCCAGCATGCAAGAAAGGAAAGAAAGCTTACCCCTTCCTTCCACATGAATTTTGGTGTATCAGATTGGTGCCAGCATGATTATTTCCACCAGCCCTGATAAATGAGCTTGGAGCAGTGCCTCATGGCACCATCACATCTTACTAATGACACACAGTTTATGGGATGGGGGAACAGAGTGCACTGTCAGCAAGTTTGCTGATGACACCAAACTAGGTGGAGTGGCTGAGGCACCAGAGGGTTGTGCTGCCATTCAGTGGGACTTGGACAGGCTGGAGAGCTGGGTGGGGAGAAATTTAATGAAATTCAACAAGGGCAAGTGTAGAGTCTTGCACCTGGGAAAGAACAACCCCATGGACCAGTACAGGCTGACGTCTGACCTGCTGGAGAGCAGTGAAGGAAAAAAGGACCTGAGGGTCCTAGTCAGTGGGAGGTTGACCATGAGCCAGCAATGTGCTCTTGTGGCCAAGAAGGCCAATGCCATTCTGGGGTGTATTATAAGAGATGTGGTTAGCAGGTGGAGAGAGGTTCTTCTTCCCCTCTACTCTGCCTTGGTGAGGCCACATCTGGAATATTGTGCTCAGTTCTGGGCTGCTCAGTTCAAGAAGGACAGGGAGCTCCTTGAAAGAGTCCAGTGCAGAGCCACAAAAGTGATTAAGGGAGTGGAACATCTTCCTTACAAGGAGAAACTGAGGGAGCTGAGGCTCTTTAGCTTGGAGAAGAGGAGACTGAGGGGTGACCTCATTAATGTTTATAAATATGTAAAAGGTGAGTGCCAAGAGGATGAAGCCAGGTTCTTGGTGATGCCCAATGACAGGACAAGGGGCAAAGGGTGGAAGTTGAGGCATAGGAAACTCCATGTAAATGTGAGGAAAAAAATTTTCACTGTGAGGGTGACAAAACACCGGAACAAGCTTCTCAGGGAGGGTGTGCAGTCTCCCTCTCTGGAGATATGCAAAACCTGCCTGGGTGTGTTCCAGTGTGGTTTGGCATAGGTGATCCTGCTCTGGAAGGGTGGGGTTGGACTAGATGGTCTTTTGATGTCCCTTCCAACCCCTAACATTCTGCGATTCCATGATCTTTTCCTTTGTCCTTCAGCTCACCCAAAATCCAGAGTGCCTCTTCCACCGGGGGTTATACCAAAGAGCTATGAAATATCTCTAAGCAGATAGGTATGACTGAGTTTGAGGGACCTGAATTTCTACTTTTTTTTTTTTGAGAATTAAAAATTCGTGGAAGAAAATTGAGAAAAAAAGCCATTACTTTCAAAACAAAGTAAAATGTATATCATATAATGTACATTGACTTTTTTTCCAACCAAGCATAAAATCTTTTCATTGCCAGTGGTGATAATGCAGCAAAGAAAAAAAATGATAGACTAAATTTTATTTTATTTTGTTATATTATATTTTATGTCTTTTTTTTTTTTAAGAGAAATAAGGCCAAACTGAAAATTAATGTATTCATAGCATTTAACAGAAAGGAAAAAGAGGAGAGTGAAAGATGTATAAAATAAGGAAACTGTCTTGAATGTTAAATGATGTATGATAAGTTAATGTTGATAATGCATCATCTTTAATCATAGCGTGGGTGATGGGACTAAAGCAGAAACATGGAACATGAAAAAAAAAGAATGTTAAGTTTTAATCAAATAATAAGGAACTTGTAAAATAGCAGGATTAATTAAAAGTGTTTGGAAGTGCTGGAGTTGCTTTGGAAACAATTAGCTACTATCCTGGAAGGCTGTACAAAAATAAGCCTCTAATATACGTAATGGGAGTAAAGGTCATTTCTCACTCTCAGCAGTCCTCTGTAATTCACTTCAGTCGCAATACAAAAAAATCGCTGTGATATTTAACTGGGTATTACTTGCTGAGGCATAAATGTTTCATTTGGTCTTGGAAATATTGCTTCTTTTCTTTTTTTTTGTCCTAGCTGATTCTATCTTATTGCCAGATAAAATCCATATGAAATGCTTTTACCCTTACAGCGGATTAAATAGTAGATTATTCTCTTTGCGCCATATTTTCTTCTTTGCAGTTCCAGAGGATTTGGTGGATCAGACCACAGCCTTTTACCATGTGGTATTTTCTGCATTTGACTTGCCAACAGATAAATCCCTCCAGTATTTCCTTCCAGAGAAATAGAAGTTGACTGTTCCTCCCCTTGTCTCCCCACAATCCCCCTTTCCTTCTCTGGAAAAACACCGTCATCTTGGTTGGTGCAAATATTGCTTAATCCTCCTTCTCCTAAGGTTTGCATGAGCTAATTTATCATTTATAGAAGTGACAGTTCAGACACTACAAAATTCATAAGGCAATACATTGCAACATCTTTCCTTCTTTAAGAGGAAAATGAAGCTTTCGCAAAAGATATGGCACCAGCTGTATTAATGTGCGGCTTGAAGGACGTTTTCTAACTCTGTAGGGAATGCTACACTTAAATGATAATATAGTTTAAATATCTTGCTTCATTACAACAGGATAGGCCTTTGTACTTGGCAGAATGGACTTTTTCACAGAGGAAATAAGGTAACTGATAAGAGATATTCACCTGAGAGGATAAGAGCAAAACACATTTGATATGTTTAGCAGCAAACTTTAGGACGACAGGAAAAGAATCTTTGAGAGTTACTTAAAATACCAGACATTATCTACAAGGTATTGAGCCAGACGGAGCAGTTACATAAATCTAGTGAATTCTGTAGTAAAACTAAGCAAGTTTAGATATGTTGGTACTGAGTGTTCCTGTTCCATATGCAGTCTGCTGAAATCAATAGAAGTTTCCCCTTTCATTTCAGGCTTTGGGGATAACCTCTTCTCTTCTGTGACCAGATCATTAGCTGATAACGGACTGTTTTCTACTCAAAAAGCCCCCCTGCATTCTTGTTTTCCCTTTGCAGGTTTTGCTACCAGCAGCCTTGTAATATTTTAAATTAATGCAGTAGTGACAACACTTGCATAAAAATATCTGAGAGGTTCCAAGCTGTTACAGCAAAGCTCTAGTCTCATAGAATCATTTCTTGCTTCATGAGACATAAACCACTTATTTTTCTGTACACATCTTCAAAGAGAAATGCTGGAACTTATTAAATAAACCATATTATTGCTTTGGATTAATTGCAGATGGCTTAATGATATGCACTAGTAATTGCTACTGCTTGCACATATTTGATTATACTTTATTATCATAATTGTGTTTAAAATACACCATAGCCATTCATATTTTGTGTTATGTTTGTAATTGGTTAACGATTTCCCTGAGAATTACAAGTTTTGAGGAATTTAGGCAGCTTTTTCATCCTGGTTAAATAAAGATATATTCAAAATATAGATTAAGAACTGCTATATGCAGCTTTGATAACTATGGTTTTCAAATAGTTTAGTTCATCATACCTTCATAAAATTAATTCACTGCTTCATTGTTGTTTACAAATGGTACTCTTGTCTGCCTAGTTTTATTTAAGATTGCAGTATGCTATTTTTTAAGCTTTCAGACACAGCATCAGTGTTCCAAATGCATTCACACTATGAATGAATCTAAGTGTCTGAAAATACTTATGCAGTGTTAAGAAAGGATTGGAAAAGATGGCAGCTGTCCATTTCTTACAATAAATTAAGCTGACTTTGGGTCAAGGACAAATCTGGATTTTTTTTTTTCAATTATATAAACTGTAATAATACAATGAGCTGCTCTTTTTCTCAGTTTACTGCACACACACAAAAAAAATCACCAACCAACCAACCATGTGCAAAAAAGTCACATTAAACATCTGAACTCAGAAGATGAGAAAGATGAGAAAGACTGCCCTTCTGAATTCATACCATTGTGCTGCATGAATTAAGCAAAAAATTAAGACTGCTTTAGAAATTTCACTAAAATTCTTTTTAAAGCTAACCAAACAGTATGTGATGACAAACTTTTTAACCTTTTTAACCTTTTGAAGCTGTTGGGCTTTTTTTATCATTCTTCAAAAAGTTATTAAGTTGACAAATATCTGGTCACAGATAATGTCTGTTATGAATCAAATACCAGCTGAAAAGTAAGGAAATTAAAAGACGACATTAACAGTCAGTTCTCATTAGAAAGATGATGATGTAAACTACTGTATGGATAAGAGGTGGGATAAATACCTCAACGATCCATAAAATTGGCTGAATATGAAAAATAAAATATAAAAACTCCGTAGGCAGCTCTGTCAAATGTTTTGATTTTTAACATGAAGCAGAAGTCCAAAATCAACAGATTACTTGGATTGTACCTACTTTCTTATTCATAGGGAGGCACCATAACCCACACAGAAAGATATATATCCCTCCACTGGACATAAGCCTGGATGTGGACAAAGCATGAGGTTACAAAAGTGCTCGAATTTCAGAGGTGGGGGACAAATGTCTCTGGTTATAAAATACATACTTTAAATCTCAGTTTTAGAATAGCGACTCACAAATACTGTGGTTTTGCTTTGCTGTTCATTACTGCTTGGCTGAGTTTCTCCAGCCATGTAGAGATCATCATCTTCCTTATGTCCAATTCATAAGTACCCATGAGCCTGTACCATGATTTCAGTGGCAGGTAGGCAAGGCATGTACCAATGTGTCTGATTTCAGGTTTGAAATAAATTATGTGAATTTAACATTTTAAAACTCATGCTTAATCTCAGAGGGTCATTACACCCTTGGGGAAAAAAAATCTCTGTTTAATTAAAGAAATTAAGAGGATCATTGTTTTTTTCTGATCCATACACTTTTAATGAGTTTTAACCACTTGATTCTGCTTGGTTTCTTATATCAATTTTCTGGTGAAAAAATAAATTATAATCTAAAAAATGAATTATAATCACAAAAATGAAAACCTTCTCTAATATATATTGGCAGATTGGGTTTGGCTGCAATATTAACTGAATTGTACTTGTATCTCAAGGCCATCCTTTTATTCAACCCTATAATGTGTAAAATAACCTATGATGGAGCAGAGAGTGCCTGATGCTTGCAGCAGGTTCTTAAATCCGTCTTTAGTTATGGACTTTTGTTCCCGAAGTGCATAATGCGACACCTCTGGGTTGCATTAAAGGCAGTGTAACAGAAAATAGTCAGACTGAGAATAGTACCAATGATATTCAAATGTGTTAGTTTTGAAAAGCACATTTGACAATGGCAACCATGAATTTTAACTGTTCTATACAGCAGCTTTGTAAGTGCCATTATATAAAAAAAAAGACTTTTAAATATGCAGTTATTATATCTGTTGCAACTAAAATTTAGCATTACTCCTGCTGCATAGAGAAGATTTCTTTATTGCTGAAGTTTCTATGGGAATAATGTCTTAGACATCATCAGCACAAGGAAATGGCAAGAGAAATGTTTCTTAGATCACAAACAGAAGCTGAATGTCAATCAACTCTAGGGTTATGCTCTAAGGAGAAGAGCAGAGAGATATTTTAAATATGGTAAGGAATGCCCATGTAAGCTCATGTGGCATTTGAATACTTGCTCTCGTGTTTTATTATTGTCCATTTACTATTTGTCCTTGCGATGAGACCTCTGCAGAGTGCCCTACTTTGAAGAACTCCAAATCCCTGTAAAATCAAGCTTGGGTTAAGTGATCAGGACTGTGTATCAATGCAGAGCAGCACTTCTCACAGAAGAGTCTGTAAAATTGTGTGGCAAAACTGTATTGCCTAAAAAGTCACCAGGGAAAGTTAAAAACACTGCTGAAATATATCTCTTAAACTAGGCTGACCATCCAAGCCAAACACAGCAGTTACCAAGACAAGTCAGAACAGAGCCCTTTAAGTCCCAGTGTGTGTTTCCCTTCTCTCACTTTAGATGACTGCCATTCGTAGTTTTCATTAAAAATTATAAAAATACATTTTATGTGGCATTTATAATACAGAGCTAGGAAAATGCTGTTTTGATTTGAATAGGTCACTCTGAATATATAACTAAAGTCTTGGAAAATATGCACAGTCCAATAGGTCATATAAATAATGTAGGTGGCCTTTGTGGGGGGAAATTATAGCAGGCAACAATTATTTTGTCTGGCGTGATTCACTTCCAATATTAGATTTCACTGCCATCAGTTAAATTACTTTGTCAGCAAAAAATATTATCAAAATTGCACACATATTTTCCATTTATTGGCAGTGTAAATTCTCTAAGAGGTGATTAGCACTGGATACCAAAATGAACGATTGTCACGGCTCAATTTAGTTTAAAATACTTAATATTTAATTGCTTACAGTAAACTGATGTGAATGAGGGGGGCTATTAGAAGTAAACAGAACTCTATAAACAGTGTGAAGGAGTGGGTGCAGAACATCTGTTTTCAGGCTTTCCTTTTCTAATTTTGATGTGTTGCCTAAAGGCACAACTAGGAGGAAAAGATTTACATTTTTAAGCCTTATATTTTTCCATTGCTACCCTAACTGGATTGCAGGTGGGCAGATCTTAATCCCTGGGTGGTTTGAACCACAGTAGTTGTTTTTACTAGCAAGTAGTGTGGCTCAGCAGAAATCCATCAAAAAAGCCACATGACGCTTTGGTGCTGAGGACCTGAAGTTGACATTGCACAGGTTCGGGGGACTTGAACTTTGGTTGAGCTCTTGTTTCCTCTGTGATCCAAAGGCACCTCTCTTTAACAGGTAGTGCAATGGATGCTCTCCTTGAGTCCAGCTTCCCAATTTATTTCATCCAAAATAAGAAATGATGCTGCAGTGAAATCAGTGCTCTGGTCAGGGGGAGGAACACAGGATTTGCTTCAATTGATTTGAAGCATGCTCCCAGTTACTCCAGGTCTAAACTGTTTTCCAAAGTTGAATGACCAAAACCAACCTCAGCAAACAAGCCTGTTTCAGCCAAGTGGCAGTACTTGCACTCTGAATATCTGAGATCATTTTGTCAAATATCTATTATGTGGACTACTGCTCTCAAGCCAAAGTAACATGCAGAAGTGATAATTATTCATCTTGTTCCTCCTTCCCTCAAGCAATGTTTTAATGAAAGCCCCAGGCAAACCTTGACTTTCCAAATGCCTTACTAAGTACTGTATTTTTCTAATGTTCAAAAACGAGGGCAAAAAAATTGTCTTTTGTTTCTGTCCCAAATCATCTTATTTTGTCAAATTCAGAGTTGACAAAGCTCCTTTCCAAGTCTCTCCATATTTCTAGGATTCTGTACTGAGTGCTCAGAAAGGTGGAGGAAGAGCTACAATCTCCAAACCTTCTTTCTTTTTTGGCTTCAGTAGGGCTTTTCTCCTTTCCCTGAAAGGATGTTTGGCTATTCTGACCACATTTGCATACAGCAATCCCTCCTTCAATCCAGGAACAAACTTTGGCACCCTGCAGAAAAAGCAGCAGAGTGGAAGCAGAAACTCTCTGAATCCTGTAAGCAACCCTGACCCACACGACTGTGCCAGTCCCATAGCCTTTCCTAGACAAGAGTATGTCAATGCAGTAGGATTTTGCCTCTTCTTTACTTGCTCCTTTCTACTCACAAAGCAGGGGAGTATGATCTGAGTATCTTTTCCAGACAGTCAAGATGCCTGTACTTTCATGTGGGCTCATAGCCGAAGAAGTGTGCAGGACTGGAAAATTTATGCTTTCTGCCTTTGTCTCAGTATCCTTCCCTCGTGAAATGACAGAAAGTAAAATTTATCTGTATGGAGAAGGAGAGGAAAAATTTTAGGTTCAGAGATAAGGTGTGATATATTTGGACTGTCAGGTATTTAAGTAGCAATAGCCATGAGAAATGCTGTTTGGTTTGCTGCTGTCATTCCTGGTTTTATCTTCCTCAGAGACATTTATATCATTTCCCTCTTTTATATTTTTTTCTTTTAACATGTTTTTCTCTTTTGTAATTCTTTTTCCTCTTGATTTGTTTTAGTTATGCAAGAAAATCTGGAATATGAGGTGCTGCACATAAATCCTAGGAATTATTCATTCTGTCTCATTTGGCCTTTATTTCTAGTAGGGTTCCAATCACCATTACCATTTTCTTTTGCAAGTAATTTAATGGTTGAATTCCTTTTCACACAGGTCTTCATTGTCGAGTAAGTTCTTCAATTAATTCTCTATTGCCTTGCCAGTTCAGCTGTATTTGCAATGTAAACAGATAGGTTTATTTGCATCATTTAATGGTGGGATAGGTGTATGGAGCATGTGTGGAGGGGTGTCATTTTACTTTTTTAAGCATCTTTTTTTCCAGGTACAAAGAGAAGAAAATTGTGTGTCAGGCACTGCTCTGGACCCTGTGTAGGAGGAGACCAATTTCCAGCCCTATCCTTCAGTACTGAATTTAGCAGAAAGGAATTTAAGCACACGATGCAATGCAACTGCTGAAAATGTAATGTCATTTGCTGCACACAGAATTGGTTCAAAATTCAAGCCTACAGTGCATCAGCCTGCCAAGTGCAGAGGAATGTCTTCATGATCTCTGAGCTGGAGGAAATTCAATTATCTCTTAAAGTCATATGCTTCTTCTGGTGCTTCCCAACCAAGGACAATAATACTCTGGCTTGCACCTGTCGCTGTTGTCCCTGGTGGGTGGCTCAAGGATTGTCAGAAACATTGCTCAAAAATGTCTCTTTCCAGTTTGTTTACTGGCCTCATGCTGTACCCTGTTATCACCCTGCCTTGCATTCTGGTGTGCAACAAGTCATTTAGACTCCATCCCACAGTATGTGAAAAGTTCACAGTCCTTTCCAGGAAGTTTCCACATATTCCCCCTATGCACCCACCCTGCTGCTATGAGTCTGCTCTCCATGTCATGATTCCACACCAAGATTTTAATAGATTTTAGCACTGAGGTTCAATGCTTCTCCCATGTGACTGGGAAATGTAACTGCAGCCAGTGCCAGTGGTGAAAACAGACAACCCTTTATCTGATCTACCTGTTCCAGTGAAATGAGGCATAACTTTGAGACACATTGCAGTTGCTGCATAAAGCACGCATAAAAAAACTGAACTTTTTTCGTTTAGCTTAAGTGATCTTACTTTGTAAATTGTACTCCCTTAAAAAATATGTGCAGATACTCTAGAACAACATTTTTGAAATGTCACAGCAGCACTGCTTCTTTTGAAAGATGATGTATGTATCTTGTTCTGTAAAGGAAAGTGTGGGGAGAAAGCTGACAACTCATTACTCTTGAACAATAAAGAACTCTACATTACATGTGAATGTGAGCTCTTTTTAAAATAGAATAGCATAGCTCACATTTTATGGCATCACCCTCAAGTCAGAGTAAAGATTCCTGAACTTGACTGAAAAATAAAGTCATGTGATGCTCTTACAAGTACCCCCTCAGCACCTCCACAGGCTGCTGGCATTTCAAGTTCAGAAAGGGCTGGACCAGGGAAGATTGAGAAGTATTAACTCTGGTTTAGGCTTGACCACTGTGTAGATTCCTTTCAGACAAAGCAATTGTAAAATCACCTTTTGTGTTTTCTCCATATTTTCTTGCCTTAAATCTATAACTGACAGTTCATTCCACGATATATCAGGCAAGGCAGTAGTATTGGCTCTTTAGATCAACTTTCCCACACCACAATGAGATCTACTTTTGCATAAATGAATTTCACTGGCCTTATATGAATGGAAACAGACTCCATTTCTTAAGCAAGTGAAAAACATGGCTTTAATCCAGAAGAAGGAGATGGACACAGTCATGTTGATTATCTTCTCAACTCACTGGCCAGTTCTGAAGCAGAACAATTTGTTTGGTGAATTCAGTTCATCTGCAAGGCAAAAAAAAAAAAAAAAGGGCATTAAAATGTCTGCGAAATAAGTCACCAATTTTCACCCACCAGCCCTTTTTTCCAAGCAACACTAAGATGCTGCTTTTTTTTCCCACCCATGTGTCTTCGTGATTGTCCTAGTTTAGAGCTGAACAGATTGTTCTATTGCTCCAAAAGGGGCAAAAGAATAACACTCACACAAATGAATTGGATAGCAATGGAAAGTTTAAATGGAAAGGCAATTAATATAGTACAAAACCTACAAAGCATAATGGTGAGCATAGCAAAGTTCCTTTACACCAGGCCAAAAATCCCAACACTCCCTTCTCCCCACCTGGGGTTCACCAAAAACCCCAGGGCTCTTTCAGGTATACTTTTCATGGAGCACTCAGTTTTGAATGGATTTTTAATTTATTTTGCTGACCCTCCCAATGCAGGACACCTTTCATGTATTGCACAGTGCCCTGAAGAGCATCCCATCATAAAAGATGTAAAAGTCTAAGGAGGATCTCTGAGAGCAAGTATTTTGACAGACATACCCTGCCCCTTTCCTAAGGCTTGCACTTGTCCAAGAATGAAACCAGAAAAAATATATTACTGTTAGACAGATGCTCAGCAAAGCCCCTATGAAGTTAGGAAAGCTTTACAAACCAATGTCAGCTAACATGTGGAGTCCCATACCATTAACAGAGACAGAGAATAATTTCATTTGAATTTCCTTTCAAAATGGTCTGAATTACTCCCATTACCTAACTAGAAAATAAAAATAATTCTTAGTCTTTGATTCTGAGATTTCTTTTTTTTAATGTATATACACACACATTCCCCCACCCCACACCCATATTATTAAAAAAAAGAAAAATCTGGAGTTTTTAAATTAATTGCTCTGTTAGAAATCCACTCACTTGCGGTGACAGCCTCTGTCATGCTCACCTGTTTTGTCCAGGACTTCTGCAATTTAGGTCCCTGTCTTTGGAGAAAACTGATGTTTCCCTCTCCCCCCACCCCAGCTTCTCTGTTTTATTCTTAGACTAGAAGCATCTCTGTGATATTTGATTGCCTGAATATTATTTCTTTATCACTGGACAACAGTCAGATTGCCATTCACTTCTGAGAAAATAACTTAAGATTTAATGAGAAGTCCACATTATAAGAGGGTTGATCAAGAAAAAAAAAAAATCTGTCAAATATATAATAGAAAATACTTTCTATTGAAACAGAAACCCACATAAGAAGTAGCCATTTTCATTTTGAACTTTTAGTTTCTTAAAAAAAAAAAAAAAGGAATCTTAGTTCTATTTGATTTTATGTCTTAGGATCATGTGTGGAATTCAAAGGAATAGAGGACATTCTAAGATAAAAGTCAATGGGACTCAAATTTAATTATATATATTTCAAGTGAGATCACAAAGGGGTAAATGTCATAATTCTGTTGTACAAGAAAGGATAAATAATATATATATATTTATCTAGCTGCCTGTAACAGGTTAATGCATTAAAATGGGTTAAACTGCCTGTTTATGCCAAAAACAGAAGTGAGGGAATAGTAACACACACAAAAAAAAAAATCCGTGTTGAGATAAAGAGTTGAGATAAAGAAGAGTTTACTGAGTAAATGAGATAATAATAATACAATGCACAATAACCTTAGGCTATTTGCAGAAAAAGCACAGCAGAGAGCAACAGAAAGCAGAAGCATCCCTCCCTCTCCCACTGCCATCACAGCAGAAGAGAGCCAACAGCCAAAAACCTGGAACCGAAAAGCAGCAACTGGAACAAGAAGCTTCTCATGTTACAATCTGAACTTCAAGACCCATAATACTTTGCTCCAGCCAGCACTTTTATTTTGAAGCTGGCATGAGGCAGGACGATATGAAAAGCAGCAGAATGAAATTCAACCTAAGACGGTGCTGTATTGACTATGCACTTTTATGTTTTTATTCTGTTTTAATTGCTTTGGAGAATCATAGAATCATAGAATCATAGAATCAAGAAGGTGGAAGAGACCTCAAAGATCATCGAGTCCAACCTGTCACCCTAAACCTCATGACTATCTAAACCATGGCACCAAGTGCCACGTCCAATCCCCTCTTGAACACCTCCAGGGATGGTGACTCCACCACCTCCCTGGGCAGCCCATTCCAATGGCCAACCACTCTCTCTGTGAAGAACTTTCTCCTCACCTCCAGCCTAAACCTCCCCTGGCGCAGCTTGAGACTGTGTCCTCTTGTTCTGGTGCTGGTTGCCTGGGAGAAGAGACCAACCCCCTCCTGGCTACAACCTCCCCCAAGACAATCTGCTCCATGATTTTCCCTGGCACTGAGGTCAGGCTGACAGGCCTGTAGTTCCTAGGTTCTGTCTGTCCCTTCTTGTGGATGGGTGTCACATTGGCCAGTTTCCAGTCTTCTGGGACCTCTCCAGTGAGCCAGGACTGGTGGAAAATGATGGACAGAGGCTTGGCCAGCTCATCTGCCAGCTTTTTCAGCACCCTAGGATGAATCCCATCAGGTCCCATGGACTTGTGAATATCCAAGTGACTCAACAAGTCTCAAACTAATTCCACATAGATTTCAGGAGTACAACACTGCTCCTTGACCCCATCAACCAGTTCAGGAGGCCAGTTATCCTGAAGTCCTCCTGCCTTACTGTTGAAAATGGAGGCAAAGAAGGTATTTAGAATCTCAGCCTTCTCCTCACCCTTAGTTACAATGTTACCCTCCACGTCCAATAAAGAGTGGAGGCTCCTCTTGCCCCTCTTTTTAGCATTTAGGGTCTGTCTCTGTCACACTAAAACACAAGCAAGGATACAGCTTTGTACTCTTTTTGCTACGAGGATACACGTAGTTACTGTCACTTAGCTTCATCAAGGGACTTCTCTTGGGAGTCTGGAGAGGTCATGGTTGACTGGAAGCTAGCAAATATTGTCTCAATTTTCAAGAAGCGTAAGAAGAAAGATCCTGGTAGGTACAGGCCTGTCAGTCTCACTTCAGTGACTGGTAGAATTATGGTGAAGGCTATTCTGGGAGTTATAGAAAAACACATCATAGACAACACAGACATTGGTCACAGCTGACACAGGTTCATGAAGGGAAAATCTTGCTTCTCTTTGTGATAGGTCATCCATCTAGATGAGTACAGGAAGCCTGTAGATGTGATGTTTATAGATTTCAGCAAAGCTTTTAATGATGTCACTCACATTATCCTTCTGGATAAAATGTCCTGCAACACAGATATACAAGTCCATAGTACATGGGGTGAGCAATGGGCTGATGGGCAGGGCTCAAAGGGTTATAGTAAATGGGGTTACACCAAGCTGGCAGGCAGTTACTAGCAGGGATCCCCAGGGCTCAATAATAGAGCCAGTTCTCATCAACATTTTTATAAATGATCTGGATGCAGGAATGAAATGTATATCAAGTAAGTTTGCTAGCAATAATAAACTAGGGGGAGCTGTGGACTCCATCAAGAGTAGAGAGGATTTACAGAGAGATGTGGATAGAAGAGAAGGCTGAGCAGTCACTAACTGCATGAAATTTAACAAGAGCAAATGTTGGATTTTTCCGCCTTGGAACAGATGATCCTGGTTGCACATGCAAACTAGAGGACAAGACACTGGAGAGCAGCTATGAAGAAAGAGATCTGGGGGTGTTAGGTTGATGCCAAGTTAAACTTGCAGCAAAAATGGCCAACCATGCCTTAGGGTGCATCAAGCACACCATAGCTGTCCAGTTGAGGGAGGTGATTGTCCCATCCTACAATGCACTAGTGCAGCCCTATCTTGCCTATGTGTGCAGTTTTCAGTGCCTCAGTGTAAGATGGACATCAAACTATTAGAGTGTGTTCAGAGGAGAGTAACGAAGGCAGTGAAAGGTCTCAAGGGCAAGATTTATGAAGAGTGGCTGAGGTCACATTTTTGTCCAGTCTAGAAAGGAGAAGGCTGAGGAATGACCTCATTGCAGTCTACAACTTCCTCAAGGCAGACAACAGAAGAGAAGGTGCCCATCTCTTCTCTTTGATGACCAGTGATAAAACATCAGGAAATGGAATAAAGATACATCAGAAGTTCAGGGTGGACATTAGGAAAAGGTTCTTCACTGAGAGGATGGTCCTTAGGAAAGTGCTCATGGCACCAGACCAATGAGAATTAAAGGAACATCAGGTTACAGGACATTACATGTGATTAAGTAACAGCAGCAGAACATATGTAACATTAAAGATCATGGTATCTGAAGTACTACTGATGTGTCCAAGTTGGCCAGAGTTTAGCTACGTCAGCTAGTAGAAGACACCAAGAGGAAAGATCTACAGAGCAAAACCGTTGCTGACAAGGATGTCCCATCCCTACTGGAGGCATGTCAGGAGATGTTATTTCACATTTACTTTCATTTGATCCTGTGGACTGGATTCCTGATGGTGTCTGGAAGGTGTTAGGATCTTCCCATCCAAATTCATCTGAAAGGATTCAGAGACCACTTCACTAATGTAAACTGAAGCGGAGACAATCAGGAGATGTGCTTCCAGAAAGCCCATCTATCTGACCAAAAACACTAATAGAAATGGACCCAAGGGAGACTGGGATCTCTCAAAGCAGTATTTTCTTTGGTATTCTCATGTTCTCATTTTACTCAGTGTAAGACTTTAATGACTCAATTTTTTTTTTTTTTTTGTGAATTTAGAAGATTTAGCATTAAAGGACAAAGCTACTTGAAGGAAAAAAAAAAAACCAAACCACTACCGAAGCCCAAAAAAACCTATGAGATGATGAATTATGTGATACATTTACTTCTAAGACACTGATCAAACATCAGACATTGAGGTTGGATGTCAAGGGGTTTGGTTTTGTTGCTTTTTTCCTTTGTCCTGTGAATAATCCCAAAGGATAAATAATGATGAATTGGAGAATATGTTCAATGTGGTCTATCATTCCTTTTTGTTTCTAATTTTGCAGTGTAACTTTTCTGCTGACTCTAAGTTCAGTGTTCAGTTCTTTGTTTTCTTATAATTTCCCTAGCAACCATAGTGTTGTCCTGGTTACAGTGATACATGCTTAGTGCTATATCATAGGAATTTTCAAGCATGAGCAGCTATCACATTGCTGCAGTGAGGTGGTGGAATAAAGGCATAGCAGTAGAACGTTCAGCAACTGCCTTCTGCTCATGAGCTGGTTCCATCTGGAGATAAAGCAAAGTTTCATGTAATGACTTTACATTTACTACCTTGTGTTTTTGTCACACTGTCTCTGTGACAGCTTTTGAATGTTGTATCTTTGTTTCTAGAGGGAAATTTTCATGCTGTCTTTCTCTTTCTAACACATTATAAGCCTATCTCAGGCCTTCTATTGCTTTAAACTGTGAGATGGTGTATGACAGGCAGAAAAACAAAGCTGTTATTTGTCTCCTTGAACAAGATTATCCTCCTCTGTCATCTTTAAAAAATATATATAATAAAATGCCTACATTTTCAATTTTATATATTTATTCCACATCAACTGCTGAGATTTCCCATTGTCTTCAATTTCTAGAGCATACAGAGAGGTAGATTTCACTTTATATTTTCAAAGCCATGGGTTACAGTGTTAGGTTTCCTAAATAGCTTTGGCATCAGCACATTGGCTCCTAGAAAGTCATTATAATCACAAACTGCTCTACAAAAACCCTTACATGTCCTTCCTTTCCCTCTCCTGATCCCCTGCAGTTTAGAAAAATCCCTTTGCTTATTGCCTTTAAGTAATGCCTTTGCTTCAAACAAATGAGACAGTGTATTCTCATATGGAAATTTGTCTTTGTGCCTAATCATCATTTGTGTCTATCACAATGGCACTGCTGAGGAATAATCAAGTGACAGGGCAAAATACCACAAATTTTCTACAGCTGACGTGTTTAATTCCATTACTGAAGACTGATTTGTAGAAACATGAAAAAATGATTTTTATCACTTCTTGTCATGTGATGAGAAAAAGGCTGTATGTACCCCAGGAAGGAGATTAAACATACCAGTCATCTGTCAATACTGTGGCAGATCTTAAACATTGCAGGGAATTCTCCTTGGGTAGATGTCTTCACATAACACATGCAATGTCTTTGTGATGGTTTAAAACTGTCTTTCTAATTTTTCTTCTCAAAGTTCAAGCAGAGAAAGCAAAGGAATGTAAATAAGTCACTACTGGGTGTAAGAAAGCAAAATAATGATTGTTCTAAACACTTCCATTGGAGAGAGAGAAATGTTTAAGAACCATTACTCAAAACAAGGTTGGGGTTCAGGCACTCTCGCAGTCCGTCTTGTCTCTGCCTGCCTGCTTCTTCTTTTCTGGCTGAGGATAACACACCTGCATACTGACCTTGACAAGCTAACAGCCTCTCTGCTTCTTGACTCTCTGCCTTCTGCCAGGGGAGTCTGGGGGGAGTCCTTCTGGTTGGGGAGGAGGCCCCTTGGGGGAAGCAAAGGAGGCTTGGTTGTGCTTTTCTGATGATTATACATATTTGTGAATGTTGTGCATAGTGTATATTTGTACATATTCATTGCATTTCATCATAGATTGTAGATTTGCTTGTACATACAGCTCTCATTTGCTTCCAGACTGAGCTAGCCTGGTCATTGTCGGTGTGGGAGGGGGATTTCAGCTCTCACAATGTTACATACAGTCTTTATTCAATTTCCCATTTGAAAATGGCATTTTTCTTTATGAATTGCCTATTTTAAGTTAAATTAAAAGTATTTTCAGCTAAATAACCACTGAACGTTAAATAAAGAAAAAAGCAAAGGTTCTAACTCAATAAAAGGGTTTTCTGCAGCTTTTCTATCTCATCAAAACTTAGTCTTCTTTTTGAACAAGATCCTTTTTTTGCTTTTCCCTGTTAGGTTACAGAACCAAGAAAACTATTAACCCATCTGTATTCCTGTTGATATGGGAAAGCTTATCGTAAGAAAATGGTTAATGTCGTTCTGCAAACGCTTGTGGTTTTCACCTCTATTAGCTGTCTATTCACCTCTCTTTTTCAGATTGCATTTCTAAAAGTACAGTCACTACCTGCTTTGGCAAGGGGGTTGGACCTGATGATCTCTTGAGGTCCCTTCCAACCTCTAATATACTGTGATACTGTGATACCACACATGCTTGTTTTTCTCATTCTGTTATATCTCAGCATCAATGTACTGCTTTTACTGGGACAGAATCCCAGGCCAGCCATGGGCTGCAAGCCATTGGCAGTTCTGAGCCATCCTAGACAAGTGACTTCAGCTGACTACAGGTTTAGCCCACACTATGGGCATCACACTGTATAAAGGAGGAAGTTTGCTGAACCTTCTGCTTGAGCCTTTTTTCGGCTTTCTTGTCTTCTGTCTCCTGCTCTTGAAGGACTGTCTTCCTGGATATTGTGCTTGCACCAGATACAAACTAGACATAGGCAATCAGGAACACATTTATGCAGAATTGCTCTCTAGATTTGCAGCTGGATGGCAAAGCAGTAGGGTCTAATCTTTGCTCACATTTCCTAGCTTCTGCATGAAATAACAGTACTGCAGTCTGCAGTCTTGTTTCAACACTAGCTTTGTTTATTGTGATCATCTTAGAATACCATTGTGAAACTAGCAGAGAACAAATACAAGTTTTAAGTGTTGGAAAAAAAACCAGGAATTTCCACGTTTCTCTAAGAATAACAAGTATTGCACCCTACCTGTTCTGCCATGTGTGTGATGTGCTTAGGGATAGTCCAATCTGTGATATTAGAAAGAAGGGCACAGTCAGACAGACATCACTTCAGAATAAACCAGTTAAATAGTTAATGCAGCCCATGAGCAAGGAATTCCTATATGGTTCTCTGCTCACTAATTAATACCTTGGAGCATATTTGTTTATCTGTACCTTACCAATGTGGCATTACAGTTGATCATGGAGATATCCAGCTGTTTTAAGAAAAACATGCCTTGGGGAGGGTTCAATCTGATTCTTCTGCAGCAGTAATTTCTATATACTGACAGATACCCAGTATTTTGAAAGCCCTTAATCATTGTTGCAAAGGTGAGTCTTTGACAAGTCATTTCTTTGAATGCTGGCTCACTGTGAATGACGAGGTTATAAAACCCACTATTGCTGATGTGTTAGTCATGTTCTTGAAAACCAGCTGATGGTGTATATTAATGGTTTAGCTACAAAATAAATCTCTTGCATTATGAAAACGATATATATATATTTATGGATTACTATAATAGTCAATAAAGTAACAGTAGAGAAGAAAAGAAGAAAATGACAAGGCAGTACCATAAGGTTTTATTTATGTAGTGTCTCTGTCTAAAAAAAAAAAAAAACAAAAAAAAAAACAAAACAACCCAGAACCAACCAGCTAAACAAAAAACCCCACAACTACTAGCATGTCCTGTGCTATTTAAACTTTGGTCAGAAAAAAAAGCTTTATATAATCTGGCTTCAAACACAAGAGAAACAGAACTGTAAAATACCTAAAATAGGATGCATGAAATAGCATGTATTGTCTTTATTTTCTTCTCTCCACAGAATCTTGCCAAAAGGACAAAACTGACTTATCTTTGTATTAACATCAATAGCTAATGATTTGGCTTAGGTATAAATAGAATCACACTTTGGCTTTCTATAATTTTTTTAATAAGCCTTCTGCTAAAAAGTAAAAAACAAACAGAGTAAAATACAAACAAATCAAAAAATAACAAAAAAATGAAACCAATACAAACAGGGCAAAACACACAAATAACATCTATATCCAACCTTTTTCAATGGCAATATTTACATTCAGGACATTTTGACCAAAGTGTCTGCCTGAAAAGTTTTAAAGAGAATTGTGTTTGAGTGTTCATGGTTATTAAATGTCCTCACATTTATCATGAAGAATGAAAACATCTTGGGAAAAAGTCCCCTTAGGAACTCAGGGTCTTATTCCATGGAAAGACTTGCTGGCTAAAGTGGCAAATGAATGCTGTCTGTGAAATATCTCTTACATGTACTGATTTCTCTTCAAGACAAGAATTTGTGTAAGTTTCTGAACTTTTCTGAATTTTATAAATTTCAGAGACACATAAGAAGGAAGTTTTAAAAAGAGTGCAGCCCATCACAGGGGATATCTTGAATGATGACTGAAAACCACTGTAATTAGTTGCTAGTGAAGGAATGTAATTGTGTTAGTGAAGGAGAACAGATTATAATGGACTTTCTGCAGGACTTTTATAAAAGATGAAAAGCACATAATTGTGGTTGATAATCTCATTTCATTTATGATGCTCCTATGTGATTAACACACAAGGTTGTTAACATAAAGTTTGTCAGAGATTCTAGCTAGACAAATGTGTAACAAATAGTTTGACCTTGCTTCAGAAGAAGTTCTACCCTGTCACCAACTTGTTTGCAGTTTCTAAGACTTAATGTCTGAGGTGATAATGACTAATTTTTGTAGACTCCCTGACTGTATATTCTGCTTTAAAAATCAAGCTCCCATTTAATCTTCACCACATGTGAAGAGAATCCTGTTCTAAGTAAAATATTTCTTGTGTCAATATCAATCTGTCAATTTTATACTCTAACGACATTTGATACTTGTCAGATTGGTGTGAAACTCATTCAAGAAAGTGAACAAATGGAATTCTATGGGTCTGATGAGATGAACACAATGATTGAAATTTATTTACATGATGAAAAGATGTGCCTTTTTTTTTCCTTTTTTTTTTTTAAGTTTCCTTTGGGATGATGCTGGAAGCATAAAGAATGGATTGGACACAAGTAGAATGTAGCAACAGATACTAGCACAAAAGGCTGTTTGGCTGTAGAAGCTGGTTATACTGCTTGTTATCCATTATTGAAGCTGTCCCTTAGGAAAAGATGTGTTCTGTTACTGCTGCTCCTTCAATGCTTAAAACAGTCACAATACCTTAGCAACCTCTACAAGGACTTAATTTGCAGAAATGCAAAAGAAGTGTTTGGGAAGGCAGAAGGAACCAAAGCCTATGCAAAGAAATTGCAAACTATTTTAGTTTTCTAAGGAGAACAGAAACATGGGTTGGAGGGGAGAAAAAGTTGCTTGTTTTTATCTTTATTCAGAAATACCTAAAATCCTTCCTTAATAGTTGTTAAAAGGTACGGTTGCAGTCATAAGGTTCATATAAGATATCAGTAGGTCAGAACAGTTATGGTGCATACATCAGCATGTCCACTTTAATTTTTCACAGCTCTAGTCCGTACTGAATGTTGAAAAATATTGTGTGCTACAGCTCTTACAACCAGATTCCATATAAGGGTTACATGTTTTAAACCTGTTCTCATTTTCTGCCATGAACAAAATTCTTAACAATTATGAAAACTACATTTCTCCTGGATCAAAAAACGTGACTTACCACCTCTTGTCAATAGGTTTAACTGTACCAGTTCCTCATCTCTTGACTGGAAACTCACTTGGCATGAGTTTACACATAGTAGCACATTCACTGTCTACTAGTTGCTTTGGCAGATCATATTTACTGATTTATGTCATTTTTTGTTTTGTTTATGATACCTCTCACTATTCACCTTAGTATTCCATACCTAAATGGATGTTCATCTTCATCAGGGTCAAGCATTTGCAGCACAGATCAACTGCCTGCTCCAGACAGTGCAAAAAGTGGCAAAATTGGGCCACGAGAATGATCAGAGGGCTGGAGCACCTCTCCTATGAGGAGAGACTGAGAGAGTTGGGGCTGTTCAGTCTGCAGAAGGCTCCGAGGTGACCTTATTGTGGTCTTCCAGTTTCTTAAGGGGGCCTACAAGAAAGCTGGAGAGGGACTTTTTAGGATATCAGGTAGTGATAGGACTAGGGGGAATGGAACAAAGCTGGAAGTGGGGAGATTCAGGCTGGATATGAGGAAGAAGTTCTTCACCATGAGAGTGGTGAGAGCCTGGAATAGATTGTCCAGGGAGGTGGTTGAGGCCCCATCCCTGGAGGTGTTTAAGGCCAGGCTGGATGAGGCTCTGGCCAGCCTGATCTAGCGTGAGGTGTCCCTGCTCATGGCAGGGGGGTTGGAAGTAGATGATCCTTGTGGTCCTTTCCAACCCTGACTGATTCTATGATTCTATGAAAAAGTGTTCTGATGATTTTGGTGAATCTTATACTCAGTGTCCCTTCATACTGTTTGCATACTCCAGTGCTGATGGCTCTCACTCCAAGATCAAATGTATGTTTCAATAACATACATTAAAAACATTAAAAACAAATGTTTTTATTTCTGAAACATTTTTTCCATTCAATTTCTATTCTCTTTGCCTTTTATCCTAAAATATGAGCACTTGAAAGGCTACTAAAGCATAGATACAAGCAGAAGCTTTAAAGCTTCTGCCAATCTAAGAGGTACAGTTATTTTTCCATTTTATGAATAAGAAATGCCTCAGATTCACCTGAAAACTTTCAGGTCAGGAAAGTTCACGATATGCATAATCAAATATGAATTACTAATATTCATTCTAAGGATGGTAAGAGAAAGAAAACTGGATAAGAGAAATAAAATAAACAGAGCTTTCTCTGAAAATGGTGGTAAGTATCACAATGCCACAAGCTCAAAAAGAATGCAATGGGAGAAGAAAACATGACTCAGGAAGAATGGTACATAAACTGGTAACTGATCCAAAGAATCGTGGAATAACAGGGATTGGAAGGGAGCTCCAGACATCATCTAGTCCAATCCCTCTAGTCCACAAATTGCATACCATAATGTAGTCCATATGAGGAATTAGTGATCTTGGGGCTCTTCGTGGTTAATTTGTAGAGCCATCTGAAGGCAAAATTAATAATTATTAAGAGGAAACAGAGTGGATTAGAGAGATTAGTAAAAAGAGAGAGGAGGTAAAAATAATTTTTAAAAGGACAAGGGAAAGTATGAATGTCCAGAACCAGAGGAAATAAAAATTGATACATGAGATTTATGGATTGTATTAAAATATCCCACAGATTAGAAAATTATCCAGTTTACTGTTTGTTTGGGGTTTTTTTGGTTTTGGTTTGTTTTGGTTTGGTTTTTTTGAGAAGGAAGCTTTGGCACAAGTCCAGCTCTATTTTCTTAAAAGTGAGGTCAATATTGCATATCCGTTGAAGTTGTTATTAACACCAAAAGGACTAGATTCTGAGGCACATCTCCTCTCACAGTTTTAAAAATTATTTTGAATGTGATTATCATTATTCAAATTCAAATATTTATGAAAGTTTATCTATATTTAGTGGTTGAAGTGTAGCTGATGATATGACACTGAAGTTGAGAGTTTAGCTGATTATGCATTTAGTACTTTAGCCTGAGAGAAATCCTCTTTAGTAACTTCATCAGTGCATATTAGTATTTATTGCTTTCTAAAACTTTGCAATATCTGTCAAATTATAATTTTTCTGAGTAGATTCTTGTTGGATTCATATTTATCTGCTAATATCTATATTGGAGTTGCTTTACCTGAATTAATTTCTCTAAGTGTCATCCTGGTTGGTTTATACCTCATGTAACTTCTAAAAAAAATTTCTACTGTGAAGAAAAACACCACCACAACGCTTCATGTTTGTTTTGTTCTGTGGAGAAAAACATCACCACATAATGTTTTGTGTTTGTTTCTCTTGAATTTCATATATGAAAATATATACCTACAGCTTTGTTGCAGAATCCTGAAAAAATCAGCAGTCTGAAAAGCATGATTTCCTTCTGCATCCTACTGCTAACTTGCAATCATGTCCACTCCACTGGCTTTCCTTTGTAAAACTTTTCATGTCTAGGGACAATCAATGTACCTTCAGGAAATAATTTTGTTTATTGCACAAGAAGTAGAGTCTGACTCATTCTTGCAAAGCTGCTCTAGGCTGAAGAGCAGTAAATATCACAAACCTTTTAAGCATCAATGTTCCTATTTATCTGAAAAATGGCAACCAAAATTACATGCACTTAAACAAAATTTCTAAGTCAAAATAAGTTTTCACCTATCTACTGCTGCTAGTTCTCCCTCTGTGTTCTTCCAATTTTTCTCTGGGTGGAGTAGATTGTTGTTCAGATGTTTACTAAATGGAGTGGAAAGCTGGCAGCCTATTTAAGCTAGCTAAGTTAATACCTCCTAGGGGTATCTATGTCAATTTGCCTGTATGCATTTTTGCCTATGTGAAGTTAATATAGAATAAGAAATACTGAGACGCTACAGGTAGAAGAAGAGTTTTGCTCTTCTGATAATAAACCCCAGAGGTCAGTAAGTACTTTGCAAATTATCTGTGAATATTATCTACCCTCCAAGAGAGGAAATTCCATCTGTAAAGTCACTTAGGATTTTTTTTTTGCCATGATATTACAAAAGAAAAATAATGAAGAATAAAAATACCATCAGATTTGAATAATTGAATTTTCTGCCTTCTTCATTATAATAGCTTGTTTCAAAAGTCAAATTTTATTCTTTCACTGATTTAAAACAAGAAACCTGGAAAGCATTAAAAGGATTAGCATAAACTTAAAATATGACTAACAGGTACACTAAGTTATTTAAATTATCTCACTGTGTGTGCTCAACATAAATGTGTTACTTTGTACTACCAGAGAATCAGCTGCATTTGACCTTTTGTAAAGGCTTTGTTAGAATCCAGTCAACTAATTCAGCATTCAAATTAAATTTTAGCTGATGTAAGATTATATGAACTTTCCAGAGAACCTTTTCCCCTATCAAAGTTCACAACATCTATGTGTTTCTCATGCTCAGGTTTTTGTTTGCCTTCATGTCCTCATCATGTTGGGAGCACCAGAGCTAGATGCAGTACTCCAGGTGGAGTCTCCCAAGAGAAGAGCATAGGGGCAGAGTCACCTCCCTTGAAATGCTGGCCACAAATCTTTTGATGCAGGTCAGGACATGGTCTAGGCTACCAGAGCACATTGCTGGCTTATGTCAAATGCCTCATAAACCACACCCCCAGGCCTTCTGGAGATCTGCTTTCAAACCACTCGTCACACAGCCTGTATTGTGCTTGGGATTGCCCCAGCCCAGGTGCAGGACTTTGCACTTTGCCATGCTGAGCTTCATGAAGTTTGTATGGGCCCACCTGTCCAGCCTATCCAGGTCCTTCTGGGTGGCATCTCTTCCCTCTAGCTTGTTGACCACAGCTTGATGCCATCAGCAAACTTGCTGGCAGTGCACTCATTTCCACTCTCTGTATCACAGACAAAGATGCTAACCAGCAGCTGTTCCAGTACCAACCCCTGAGGGACAGCATTCACCTCAGGTCTCTATTTGGATATTGAGCCATTTATTGCAACTCTTTGAGACTATCCATCTAGCCAATTTCTTAACCACTGAGTGGTCTATCCATCAAATCCACGAGCTTCCAATTTAGAGGCCAGGATGTTGTGCAGGACAGCATTGACTCACACAGAATCATAGAATCAGAGCATCACAGAATCAATCAAAGATTCACAGAACATTAAGGGCTAGAAGGGACCTCAAAAGATCACCTAGTCCAACTCCCCTGCCACAGCAGCATCACCTAGAGTAGATCACAGGAATACATCCAAGCAGGTTTTGAATATCTCCAGAGAATGCTTTGCACAAGTCCAGGAAGGTGACATCCCTTACCCATTGATGCTTGGACCCCATCATAAAAAGCCACCAAATTTGTCGGACAGGATTTGTTGTGAAGCCATGTTTGTTGCCACCAACCACCTCATGTGCCCTAGCAGAAGCTTCAGGAGGATCTGCTCCATTATCTTGTCAGACACAGAGGTGAGATTGACTGGCCTGTAGTTTCCAGGTCTTCCTTATCTTCCTTTTTTTAAAATGGAGGTTATGTTTCCCCTTTTTCAGTCAGCAGGAACTTCACCAGACTGCAGTTGCTTTTCAGATATGATGGAAAGAGGTTTCTCAATTTTATCTGCTAGTTCCTGCTCATGGATCTCATCAGGTCCATGGACTTGTTCACCTTCAGGTTCTTTAAATGGTCTTGAACCTGTTACAGAATTTTGTATCCAGTCATGATATCCACTGGTCAGAAAAGATGATAAAATGGTGAAGAGAGTTTGCAGAGCAGAAACAAACCAGGAAAACACACCTTAGAGTAAAACACATTTTTAATCACTTGAAAGAGAAGATTAGAGGGTGACAGCATTCCCTACTCTGGGAAGAGAAATTTGTTTACCTTTTTTATTTTTAAAAGTGAAAGCAAAAAAATATTTCCCAGTGATTTGGAAACTCAGCAGCAACAGTATTTCTAATCTCTAGACTGGATTTTTAATTTGCTTTGCATGTAGAATATTAATTCAAAAATCCATCATCAGTGGTAACATTTGCTATCTCTCTCTGGTGGCTATTTCTCTGAACTATAGCCCATTGGAGGTCCAGAAAAATATTATTTGGCTTATGAAGTGAAAATTTATCCCTTGAGGTATGCAAGCAACCACTAAAACGCCTGAGAAAGCCCTCCCTCAATGGGTCATCACATTCTTCCTGCCACCTCCTCTGGATGCTGTATATCAAAGCTAATGGGATGAAGAAAACATTTACTTATGGTTTTCATATGGCTTAGGCACACTGAGCCTTACTGGCACTTTTAGCATTCCTACATGCATTTGTGAAAGCAGCACTAATCTAGAATGCCTCCCTACAGTACAGTGCATATACACACAGACAGACAGCAAGCTGCAAGTGAGAATTGCTTAAATTCCAAGTATAAAACTGCTCCGTTTTACACTATGGGATTCCTCCATCATATACGATCAATCTATATAAAATGTGCTCTGAACATAACCCTTCTTCACGGACTCCTGTCTTCTCTTTAAGGAAAAGCTGTGGTGAGAAGATTTTTCCACTTTCTTTGGTAACTAGAATGTATTCTTTGGATCTAAACAATTGATTAAATGCCCATCACTGTTTATGTGCTTTTTTAGACGGACTTTCAATCAATACAGCAACATCCTTTTCAGCTGTACTGCCACGAAAACATGGCATCTGCTTCTAAATGTAACCCTAAACAATGAACTGACTGAGCAGGGGAAATAAAAAGGCTTCTGTAAGGGTAATTCTGGAATGAAACCTCGTGAAGAAAAAGAATAGCACAGGTTTTAGGCAGACTACACTTCATGATTTAACATCATGTACTTTTGCTTCTCAAAATTACCAATTACCAAAGTGTGAGCATGATAGTTCGAAAAATACTTTGCTTCTCAGAATTACCAATCAATTACTAAAGGGTGAAGATGATAGGCAGGAAAATATTTTGTAAAGCAGATTTCATTGCTACCACTTCAACTTGTTTTTTTCCTACAGGAGAGAAGATTTGGATCAGGGCTGAGGTGGAACAGATCCTTCCATCTGATGCTTTGTGGAAATGGAGAACTCAGCTGGCTTCTGTTGAGCCTCTAGGAGATGGACTTTAACTGTTCTCTGTAATTTAGGATAATTTTCTTAGGTTGCTAAACAGAGTCTGTTCCTTTTCCTTTCCTTGCTCCCCAATTCCCTGTGTGTATGTTTAACATTGCTCAGCAATTTAAATGTTCTCCAGGCAGACATGGGGTTTTCTTTGGCTGAAATATGAGAAAGGATGCTTGAAAATAGGAAACATGACTGAAAACTCAACCCAAAATTGGTGTGATACAATAGAAGGACATAGGGACCCAGCTACTATCTCATTATGTCAGCTATGAAAGATTTGCATCTGGAACTGTTGCTGATAGCTTGATTTTTATTTTTTTTCCCTGTGAAATGCCAGGACATTATATATTCTTCCAAACTGAGCAGAAGAGTGTCAGAAATACACTATTCCAATGTTGTTGGGGGGGGGGGGGGGGGTTGAGTTGTTGTTTTGTTGTTTGTTTGTTTGTTTGTTTGTTTTTCCTGAAGTAGCCTGCAATATCCCAATTTTTGGTCAAATGAGTCTTAAGAATGTAACCATATAAAAGCATCTTGGTTGTCTTCTACACGGTATGGAATAATTTTGCTAAGACTTCATTTTCAGCACTCAAAAAAAAAAAAAAAAGATGTTATTCTCCAAAAGAGCAAGAGCTTCTAGGATGTCTGCATTCTTAATTCTTTCATGCTTAGGGAAGGTAATTCTTTTCCTATAAAAACTACTTATACACATCATTTCTTAATGAACACTGTTTGCTTTGCTTACCATCAGTTCTAGCAACAAAGTGCAAAAGGAACATAGTCAGAAAGTATAGACTTCCATTCATTGTGCTCCATGGGAATACTTGCAGTGACAGGCAGCAAACTATCTCATGCTTTTCTAATCAGGCTACTGACAGTGGCAGCGTTAGAGAAGACACAGACCATTGAGCAAGGGGCAGGTCTGTTCAGGGGGAACTCAACTTCCACCTCTTTCTCAACTCTACTATTGAAGTGCCTTTGCACAGCCCTGTGGCTTAAGTATCTTAACAGCTATGCAGTCTAACCAGAAAACACTCAGTTGCCTCAGTCCTGCTGAACTGGTTTGCATATTTTCAATTTTTAGTTCTCTTCTAGGCTTGTGAAAGAGGGTGGTTTAATTTTTTAATATGATACCAAGCTTAAATGATAAGTGATAAGTGTAGCCTGATAAACACAGCATACTGTTATCTAATGTATTCCTCTCCACCCTGCAAGTCTAAAAACAATGATCAGTGATTAGAAAATAAGCTTAGCATGATTTTATTTATGGAACATAGTTAATGAATCTTTTTTCAGTAAATAATTGCAGTAATCAACTGAAATAGCAGTAGAAGTGTACAGTAAATAGGTCAGGCTGAGTAAATTTTTAAACATTTATTCCCAGATGTCTTTCAGCCAATTTCTGTCTCAAGGGTTGCATGGAATTTTCTTGTTATATTCTTCTTCTTCCACCCCCCCTGCATATTTCTCTCCAGAATTCAAGCGCAAGCTTATAATAACCTCTATGGGCAAAAACCTTCTATGGCTAATGGAGATAACAACCAGTCTACAGGGTTTTCTCCTGTTATTGTCTTGCAGCATAAGAATGGTTAAAAAAGAAGTGACAGTTTGTAAGATTCTTTATGAAGGTGCCTGACTCTTCTATTCCACATCTTCAAAATAAAATTGTGAAATCATGTGGTTGTTTTACATGTTGTCATAAAATGAATTCACTGTCAATTCGCCCACAGTAGGAATCTTGGAGTTGTAAAATGAACTGCCATATGTGCCACAAGACACAGCCAGGCATGGGTGCTAGCCTGATGAGGACATAAGAATACTTTGAGACACTTATACACCAAAACTTATTTGCTAACTCTTCAGAAAGGCTTTCTGTGATTCTGATTCAAACAAGCAAACAAACAAAAATTAGAGATTTCCCTGTAGGGGACACATCCAAGAAAAGAAAACAGCAAAAGAATTTAAAACATGTCAAGTAATATTGGACAATTTGGTTGTAAAACTCATAAGCCTTGAAAAATTACAAAACCAGAATTTAATCTTCATATTGGTAACCTTTAGGTTAAGTCAATTATCTGGATTGAATCTTCACAAGTTGCTTGAGGGTATCAAATGTTTGTGCCTTGTAAGACCTTCCTTTATTTTTTCATTCTTCAAAATGTGCCACAAATTATTATTTGATCTTTGTCTATTTTGCTGTCATTAGCCTCAGCTAGCATGACTGCTCCTGTACTTCACTACTGACTTTCACATCTGTTTCATCTGCTCCCAAAATGTTAACAATTTTTCGAGCATAGCAAGGCAAAAGTGCAGAGATCTTCAAATTAGCATCAGCCAACACTGATCCTTCCACAGGGCACTGTCCTGCGTCCTTGTAGCACAGCTAAGAAGCAGAGCTTGTTGGTGATCCATGAGGGCAGCGCTTTGGGATTTGTGCTAGCTCAGCCCATGCCAGACCAGAAACATCACTAAGCACCAATGAGCCACAGAAACGAGAAGATGATTTACCTTTCCATTGCCTTTGTTCAACTCAGTAACATCTGCTGAGTGTCAAGAAAACAATGCCAGGCAACTGGTTAGAGGGCACACTGCCTTAATGGTGACAATAGTCGTAACCCAGGACACCAGAAATTTATTTCTGTCTCTAGTGTGGTTTGTTTTGTTGTTTTCAAGTTTTGCATATCTTTTTATGCACAGAAAAGTGTATTAAAACCTAATTTAATGATCTCAGGACTTAAACCATCTGTTGGAATGATAGGTAGATAGAAAAATAATTGCTATATATTGATACTCTTCTTACATATGCAACCACTGACATTACTAACACACACACACTAACCATGGTGATGTAACAATCTGGTTCATTCTTTGTTTGTCAGTTACAAAATCTTATTATCAAAACCATTTGCAAGCACTCATTCAATTATTTTTAAACTCTGAAAAAACATGGACTGCTCTGAGGGTCAGAGCAAGAAGATATATTCAATTGCTGCAGCTGCAACAACCACCTCCACAACAACAACAACAGGGGGGGGAAAAGGAAATTAAAAAAATATCTGATAACTTAATTGCAGTCTTGCAACACAAAGAAACATATACTGTACCTTGTATTCCTCAAAGATGAGATTTGCCTCTCTTCAGTAATTCACAATGAGACAGTTTCAGCAAACTTCCCCTCCTTTCATCAATCCCCATATCTCTTTGCAGAGGGGGGAGAGGGAGGAAAGTTGACCTGTGCTAAACATAGCCTGCTTCGGCTGGAGTGATGGCTTCTACAGGGACAAATGCACAGAGTGCTCTTCACTGGCTGGTAAGGTCCCCAGGCTAATCCATACAAATACTGTTTTTTATTTATGTTATAGGCATCTGTAACAGATTAATGGTTTTAATTTGCCAAGCCAGAAAATCAGCATTTTTTTTACGTAAATTCTTTTCTTGACACTGCAACTGAGAAGGCCTAGCATGGCTTATGTGAATGCTGTAGTAGCTACATAACACAGAGGACCTATGGCTGGTCCCACTGAAAATGGTGACTCATTTATGTATCTGTTAGAAAAGGTGTCACATAACATTCCCTGGGGAAACCTGAGAACACAGTAGATAAATCGCTGGCAGTATTTGTTTGGATATCTGCTGTGTCTGAAATGTCAAATAGAGAAATTGTATTCAAAATTCTGCCTTCCTTTTCTCTAATTAGTTTCACCAAAATCTCACATGGGAGGTGAAAGTTGGAGAGAGGTTCTTTAGTTCTTACAGCTTTTACCAGCTATTTTCTGGCAAATATTGGGCATTCTCAAATCCACTGAACTTAGCTAAAATAGCTGGGTTAATGGTCATATATGAAATACTGCCTATGAAATCCTAAGAGGCTGACAGATTTACAAAGCAAAAGCACCTGAGGGGTAACCCCTGACTATATCCAGACAATAAGTAAAATTCTGCCCACCACTGACTTGTTTCCATTCCCCACACTGTGAAAGGTAGGTGTAGGAAGGAAATAATTTGTATCCTTCTTGCTTTTCCTGTTAGTGACACTGATTGCCTGTAACCACAGCTTGAATTTACCACAGGGTGTGTCATCTGAGACATGTATTTATTCCTAAGTAGCCTGAAACATGTATCTGCAACTGGCCCTTGTTATGTTATTCATTTCTTGTTTGGAAATGTAATGCTTTGTCAGTCTGATGGAGTTTTTTTGTTTGAGAGGGCTGGGATTGTTCTGCCTGGAGAAGGCTCAGGAGACCTTACAGTGGCACTTCAGTATCCGAAGGAGACCTACAAGAAAGCTGGGAAGAGACAGTTTACAAGAGCATGTAGTGATAAAATGAGGAGCAGTGGTTTTAAATCGGGGAAGAGTGATTTAGGTTGGATGTTAGGAAGAAGTTCTTTACAATGAGGGTAGTGCAATACTGGAACAGGTTGCCCAGAGAGGTGGTGGAGGCCCCACTCCTGGAAACATTCAAGGTCAAACTTGATGAGGCCCAGAGTAACCTGACCTAGTTAAAAATATCCCTACTCACTGCAGGGGATTTGGACAGGATGACCTTTAAGGGTCCTTTCCAACCCCATGCATTCTATGATTCTGTGATTACCCTGAGATATCTGTTCTCACTCTATTTCATCTTTAGACAGTCATGATAACCAACAGACTGGATGGCATTCTTCTGTTTTTCACTCCTACAGTTTCTCAATCCCCAGAGAACCAAAATATCCAAGTCTTCATAGTGTAAAACTAAAAGAAAGAGCTAACAAGACAGATGATCACTGTATGCTTACTGGTGGTAGTACCAATTCCTGAGATACCCTTTGCAATATTATTTTATGAGAAGAAATAGTATGTCTGACTGGAAAAGCCACTTGGTTGTTCTTAAATGATAGTGAACTAGTACATTGTTGATGCTTCTCATCTTTAGTCCCCAGCAAGAAAGATAATGATAACAAAATGCATTTCAGCCTTGCAGGTTCTTTGATGCAGTTTTCCACTATGCTCAATTACTATAATCTCTATGGTTGAATGTTTAGTTTGTTGTCATATATCAGTCCTAAGATAACTGGAGTCACAAATGAAAGGACTGAGTTACCAGAAAGTACAGCTTCCAGTCAAGGTATTTCTTTCTAATTTTTTTTTTTTTTTGGCAGGAAGCACAAGATGCTGCTATTACACATGGCCAGGAAGATCACATTTCATCTCTTTTTAGGCATTTGAATTTTTCTTTATTTCCAGAAAAAAATACTGCATTACATTAGTGTGCATTTGAGATCTCGGTTTTCTCAGATGGTCTTTTGTAACCACTTATCTCAGTTCTGAGTCTGGGATATAGTTTCTTAGTAAAATAAGTCTGTCAGAATCTGTCTCACTGAGTCGTTTGAAATGGAAGCAGATATTTAAGGTGCCAGGGGCACCTTAAGTCCTGTACAGCTTTAATTTGGGGCATTCTAGTTCAAAAGTTGTGAACTAAAAGGTCAGTCTATTGCACATCTTTCTAATCATTGTAAGTGAACAATAATCTAAAATTAAAGCAATGAAAGCACACTGTACAAGGAAATGGATCTGCTTTATAATCTGCATAGTGAATCTGGGTTTCATTTTACTACACTGGTTTAATAGCTTATTACAACAATCCAGCTGGTGTTCCAGGAATAGATCACTTCATTGCTATGAGTGGGATTTTTTTGTTCTCACATTTATCAAATATTCTGGCCAGCTGGCAGTCTTTGCATACTTGGCTCTATGCTACACCAGTCCCAATGAGTGCAAACCATCTATCAAACCTTGATGTAGGGGATTAGATGGGTTCTAAGAGGACATCTGTGAAAACATGGGTGAAAACCCTGGAGATTTATGCATGCACTTGCCAAAGGTGTGTCTGCTGCTTTTCCACATACACTGTGTGTATTATGTAACTGCACACAGTAAGGCACCTGCCTTTGGATAGACAGAGAAAATAAACTGCAAACACATCATTAGGCTGCACAGGAGTATGACTGTCCGATATGCAGGATACCTGCCTCTTAGACAAGGTCCTGTATGAAAACTAAATGGAAAAAAGATTAATAAATATTTTTATATATTTTATATTTTTTATAAATATTTTAATAAATATTTTATATATTTATATATATAAATAAAATATTTACCTATTTTCACCTTTTTAGTCATTAATAGAATCATGAATAACTTGTCAAAGGTTTAACTTGAAATTTAACTTGAAATTAGGAATTCTTCTCTGCCAGCCCAGTAAATATCATCAACTAAAGAGTGTGATAAGCATGGAAGTTTTGATACATGGAACATATAGACAGCTTTAATAGAAGTTATATTTTATTTATGTATATGTGTGCATGTGTGTGTGTATGTGTGTGTGTGTGTGTGTGTATATACATATATACATGAAATCAAAGTCTGGGCTACTAAAATAGCAGATCAAAAAGAATGAAAGTTTCAATTGTTCTTGTGACCTTTCAATCCTTATATAATACACTGAGAGGTGGCCTAAACAATGTAATCCAAATACAAGAGCATTGCAGATGATTGAGATTGTGACTGAAAAGCAAACAGAAATAAAGTAAGGAACTTCATATTTTGACCCACCAGAGGTCTAGAAAACATCCATATAAGACTAGAGTGCTACTATATAAAGGAAAAATGAAAACTGTAAAGGGAAGAGTTTGGTTCAGAACAGAGACTGAGCCTAAAGGGCTTCTACACATGGGTTTTAAATTCATGGTATGGTCTGCAGAGTGCCAGGTGACAGAACTAGAAAATAGTTCCACTGACAGTATCCACCATCAACAAGACTCAGCTCTCCCAGTACAGATGCAGAACATCCTTATGTGCACCTTAGGAAATGCTGCCTGGCCTCACTCCCATCCCAGAAGGGTCTGCAGTGCCTTTAGGTCCAGTGTCATACTTTCCAGACCTGACAGAGAGTTGTCTCTAGCCAAGGCGAATGGTATAATGCCATACAGCAGACTTACCTGGTGACAGAGTTGTGCTGATAACCCAGCCGTATAAACTGTACACTTATCTGGGGTACAATTCTGACAAGCTCTAGTGAGGCCATGAGGACTTCATCCATTAATGATCAAAGCTCAGTGGGAGCGCTCCTGGGGCTCATGGGCTGGCTGAGTATTAGTTGAAAGGAATCTTGCTCCTGGTGCTCCAAGACTGCTCTAGGATGTGAACCAAATGTTGGAAAGGGAGAAAAGGGCAAACTATCATCAAAATATACCCATATTAAAGTGCTAGTGCTAAGCATCACAGGGCAGATCAGACGGAATCATGCATAACTTTGTCCAGGCAGCTGAATTTCTTGCTGGATGTTTATTTTATGGTAAATTGAACTGAAGTTCTCCATTGATTTTCATTGCCCAGATATTTTCTTAATATAACATGAACCTGGACACAAGCAGACCTCTGATGTCTCATTCCCATGTAGGAATGTCTAAATGTAGTATTAAAAAGTATATGGCAGTAACTGAACAGGTGCTGTTACTAATTGAAGCTTAGGAGCATGTGTAACATATGGATAGGGTAATTAGCAAGTTAAAATGTGCATGATAAAAGATGATAGCAAATAGAGGAGGCATGGTATACTGTATATGGCACTGATTATACTACCATGAAGGAGAGACACATCACTTGGGTTGGGTAGTTAGACCCAACTCTGTGTCCTGTCAACAGCATTATGCCTGCTAGTCATGATGTTATTCTGAATAAAAATAAACTGAGTTAAAAAAAAAGGCAATGATGAGGTAAATTACACTGCTAAGGAGTGTTAAACACATCTTATCTCTTGAAGAAATGGGTTTGGGAAAAGGCTTAATAGCTACCTTCTTTGGCCTCCTTAGAAAAAGCTGTTCATGGGTTGGGAAGAGCTGACTGGACTTCCCATAGGGCCAGGAGGATTCAGGTGCTGCTGGGGAGCAAAGGGACATATCCTGAAGTAAACCACCATACAGGAAATCACCATGTTTGTGAGTACCTTGCTTACTGAAAGCTGCATACAAACCTTGTTTTCTCAAAACAAGCAGAATTTAAAAGTGAAATACCTTCTTGTCATTTCCAAGACCAAGCTGACATTACCTGATGTCAGTCAGTCCCTGTGGTCACTGCCTATGAGGTCTAACTCAACAAAAATTATTCAGAGCAGACAGGTCCAATTTTGTTTACACTGTGGGTTCACTGTCTGAAGAGAACGAACTCCCAAATGTCCAAAGAGATTCTGCTTCAAAGCCTTCTCTTCTCCATCTGAGCTGCAAAATTCTTGATGTCCTTGCACCACAGCCATGGGTGCATGGAGGAGTTCAGTCCTCACTTCCAGCCTGCCACAGCATCAGCTGTCACCCTGCACAGGGCATTTCGCACGGGATCGGTAAACTTCAGAGCAGTCTGCAGGTGTCCACAGTACAGGAGCCAAAGCCACTTGTAGCTCAATAATTCATGCTGGATTTTAGAGGAGGTGGCACAGAGAAGACTAAAGTACTTTTTGTTCTCTGTGAGCTGGGCTATCTCCTGAGCAGTAAGATGTATTAATATATATCTCCAAATAAAATATATAGTCTCATTAGCAGAGGAGTAGTAACTCTTGCTTTCAGCTTTGCTGGGTTATATCAGATGTTTTGCACGTTTTGGGTTTTTTTTTGTGGTGTTGGGTACTACCCACTCTATGGGTTGTACTGTTTAATAAATCCAAAATGGATATGAGTATGCTCTGTAAAATAAATCCAAAGTAGATATGAGCATGCTTTGCAATTTCTTTTCTACTTTCTTGCATGGTACAATGGAATGAATACACAGAAAATAATAAAATTTAGTCCTAAATAAAAATTTAACCCCAATTTAAGAGATAGAATATAATTTTTAACTCTAGTTAAAGAGGAAGGTAAATTTAACATTAATATAGGAAAGTTTAGAAATATCTTCAGAAAATAAATTATTTCTGGTGTGTTTTGTTTGTTTGCGGTTTGGGCTTTTTTTGTTTGTTTTTCTTTTAAGTATGAATGTCACAAATTTATGTTACAGTATGTTATGTTTTATTTCTCCTTGGAGTCTCCACTTCAGAATAAACGATCTTATGTTTGTGGGGTAGGTTTTACTTATTTAGGGAAATCTGGGAAAGCCATTTTCGAAAATATTACTTTTTTTAATATTCAATTGCATTTACAAAGTGCTACCAGAGAGACATACCAATTTTAGCAGCATCTTTGCTACTAGCAGTGTACACTCATGCATTTTGCTCAAGAGTTCTTCAGCTCAATGTTTTTCCAACTGCAAAAGTAAACATTTGCCAGAAAAGGGAAAGGAAAAATTCTAAAATTGTGATCTTATAGATCATCTCTTCCTGGTTTTCACTTTCTCTTGCTGTTCAGTTCAACTGAAGAGGAAAAAAAAAAAAAAGAGGGCAAAATAAAACTGAGACTAAAAATTAAATATTGATCCACGTGAAAAATTGCTTTAGCTCTGTCTGTGAAGAAAGAAGCAAGATTTTCTACCAGACAAAGGACATGTCAATGCTGGTAATCAGTACAGGCTGCTCAGTTGAATTATTAGTTGAAATAATTGCATGTGCAGGGGACTGGGTTTATCTGTGAAGAACATGAGACTCTCTGTATGAATTAAAGGTATATGCTTTAGAAGAGAGGATAACTACTTTCAACTTACCTGGAAAGTGATACATAAAATAAAATGAGAAACCAGTGTGCCTTTTGAAATTTTCCTGATTGTAATTCTTTAGTATGTTGAATTTCTTTTTCTAATTATTAACAATTCTTATAAAATAATATCATTCTGCAAAAATGGATCAGCTTTAAAATTCTGCAGTTTAGACTTTTCTCTAGCTGGGATTATCCTGGCAGTGGTTTGCTTTTGGTTTCTTACTGAAATGTGGTCAAACTGCATGTTATCAGTCATATTCCATTCTCGTTACATGTGAAATGGATAATGTTCACTCTGAATTGCAAATAAATCAAAGCACTCTGAGGTACCATGGCATGAGAGAACTGAAACCGAAAATTTAGTGCAAGCAAGAAGGACAACAAAATTGTAAGGTATGAAAGAACCTCCCCCTAGAAATACCTCATACTGGCAAACCCAAAACATCTCCTCTCCTACAGTCTCAGCCTTCTTTACATGCTGTGTAAAACTCAGGGATAAAGTGAAAGCCTGACACATCTCTCAAAATCCAGGGACACCCTGTAGAGCTGCAAAGCTTTCATCCAGATCAAGCCCTCCAGAGACTAAAAAGTTGAATATGTCACTTTTACACACCTGAACTATGAAGCTATGAAGAATTGTACTTTTCATTTTGTAATTCATCGACTGAGAAAAATAAATGGAATGCATAGTCTCTGAATAGTTTTAGCTAATTGTGCTTTCAGCATTAAAAGATTATCCTTCTTTTGGAAAACATTGACTTCCAAATATTTTGAAGCTTTTTATGGTCATACAAAAGACAAAAGAAGATATCTTCTACAGTGTACTATGAAGATGCTGATAGGTATGAAGTCCTCAAAGATAATGTCAGTTAGAAAATCTGCTTATTATAAGACATATGCAGCTTATTAAGATATTATAGAAATACACAACTGAAAATAAGACATAACTTTTCAAATTTGCCTCTATCCTATTCCTTTTCCAATCCTTATTTCCTTAGTCTTTTCATTTACATGGTAACATTTCCACACAGGACTCAGTTTTCAAAATGTTCTGCCATGGTTTCAGCTCTGTCTCTTCCTCTGACTTCTTAATGAGAGCTATCTTGAAAAAAAATCCCAAACAGCTCTACGAAAACGTAGCCTTCTGCAGTTCTTCTCTCTGCGTGACGAGTGCTGTGATTGCAGAGGTGGGAAGAGACAGATAATAAGAAATTTCAGCTCCAAGAACCTTGATGACACATGAAAGATGAATTGAAAATGCTTTAGTTTAGAAATTAGTTCTCATGGCTTTTAAGGTGATTGATGAGATGACTTTGAACTAGGTCTACCTAGCAGCGGTCACTGTGTGGTAACAGCAGAAGGCATGCAGTGAGTGAGTGTATCAGGGGCTGTAGAGCTATCTGTTAGCTTAAGTTATCACATTGGGAGGATGTGTTTGCGATGGCACAGTGAGTCTGCAATATGCCTTCATGGCCAAGAAGGACAATGGTAATCTAGGGTGCATTTAGAGTGTCGCCAGCAGGCTGAAGGAGGTTCTCCTCCCCACTCTACTCTGCCCTGGTGGGGCCACACGCAGCATATTTTGTTCAGTTCTGGGCTGCCCAGTTCAAGAGGGACAGGGAACTATTGGGGACAGTCCAACAGAGGGCTGCAAAGATGATTAGGTGACTGAAACATCTCTTTTACAAAGGGAGATTGAGACACATGGAGCTCTTTAGCCTGGAGAAGACTGAGAGTGTATCTGGACTCTTTTTAGTGGTGCCTAGTGATAGGGCAAGGGGCAGTGAGCACAGACTAGAACACAAAAGGTTTCACTTCAACATAAGAAACAAAATCTTTATTTTGAGGGTGATGGAGCACTGGAACAAGCTGCCCAGAGAAGGCGCAGAGTCTTCTCTGGAGACTTTGAAAACCCACCTGGACAAGTTGCTGTGCGACCTGATCTAGGCAAACTTGCTGTATCAGGGGGTTTGGACTAGGTGAACTCTGGAGGTCCCTTTCAGCCCCTACCATTCTGTGATTCTATAACTGGAGTTTTGCGCTTTTTTTTTTCCCATTAGAAAGGTGACCTTGTCATAAATAAAATGTGCTGCAGCATGTAGGCACCAGTTTCAGGAGAATGGGTAGATAAAATGCAGGCACAGTGGGGAAGATGAGGGGGCAGGAAAAATGGTGAATGTGGGGGTGGGCATCTAACTCAACCCTCAATCCACAAGAGCCTAATAGAAGTGACACTCATCTGAGGCATGGCAGACCAAGGTTCAAGTCTTTGGTCTTTTGGTTCAAATAGGTTTGAACTTGGATTTCCCATGTTAGTTGGTAGTACTCAATCATTTTCCCTCTGTATAAAGGAAGCCTGGGAAGGGCAGGCCAAATCAGCCAAACCTTTACGCCTGTGTGCTAGTCTGTGATGTGCAAGACCCTGCAGTGAGCTTTGCTCTCAGGTGACAAATCTGAGATTGTACAAGAATCAGACTCTCTTTCTTCCTTTTTTTTTTTTCTTTTTCCTACAGAAAGCTTTTTGAGCTTCATTGTACTGTTGGATAGGATTTTCCTTTTCCTTTTCTTTTCTTTTTTTTTAATCTTGACAAGTTTATCAGAGTGGGGAAAGGCTTTTCCACACAGTTTTATGTGCAAGTATTTCATTTTTCTCTCATGGTATTAGAATTACATTGGAATATGAACTGGAGAGTTCAAGACTTAGCTATGTTTCAGGCCACTCTGAAATTAAGCTTAAATATTCAGGGGAATATTTAGCTAGGGATCATTTGGTTTGTTAGAAATGATCCAGCACTATTGTTGATTTGAACAGCAAATCTTTTATTGCTTTCCTTCTACTCAATTGTTTTTCTCTGTGTAGAAACATTTTAGTGACATAGATTTACAGAAATAAATACTGAAAAGAAAGGATTGTGAATGCCATTTAAATGTTGGGGTGACACAGCCTCCATCTCATGGCCATCTGGAGTGAGGATACTGATGGGGACCTCCACTTCCACACCCTAAACTGTGCAGCATTTTGGCAGCATTAGCTTCAGCCAGAGATGCATTTCCAAGTCCTGTAATTTAAACACACTTCATCAGAGGTGTGTTTAACTCAACCTTCTGCTTAAAAGTAAGATCAATTATATTTTAATGCCATCCTCAGGCAGCCTGTTCTAGTGCTTATCTCTATTTTTATGACTGTAAAGTTTTCCTAATGTCTAATCAGAATCCCCTTTAATGTATCTTAAACCTTTTACTCTCTTTGACAAAATGCTTTATTCCTTCCTATACACGGTAGCTTGGCTCTCCTTGCCAAATCCATTCTCACAGCATTTCTTTGTTTGTTTGGGTTTTTTGTTTTTGCTCCTGTTTTCTGGACATATCACAGTAACATATACAACATCACAGGATTAATTTCTTCCCAGATTCAGTTAGATGCCAATAAGACAGGCAAATAAATGTTGCTAGTTTACTGATTCTTGCCCAAAGCAACTGTCTGGTCCCCTACCAAAATCAAAATAAAACATATACTGGGATGCCAGTCCAGAATTTGTCCTCAGTGATGAAGACAGAGAAATGCAGGTAAGGGAGTGTCCAGGCTAAAGGAAACAAGCAAAACACAAGGTGTATAAATAAAATATTTTTCCTTTTTTTTTTATTCCCCATGAATGTTTTGTTGTGCAAGATTGTATAAATTGTTGGAACTATCACAGCTTCGTTATTCAGAAACTAACAGTCATCACTATATGTTGAGGTTTTGGATGCTTCTAGCATGAAAGATATTTTTGTATCTTTGACGTGCTTGGTCTGCATTTTATGAAGGTTAAGCATCCCAGGGGACTCTGATTTTACCATCTTACGTTTGTGTTCTTTTCTGTTAATTTTCCTGTACCATAATTTACAAATGGTTTATGTGGCATTGTTCCACTCCAAATATAACTAGCGTACAATCATGTTACCACTTGTTCAGTATTATGCTCTTGTATGACCTAAAATGGATGTCTAAAACTTTGAGATTTCACACACATGGAAAAAGGCAAAAGTTAGAAGATGGTAATTGAACTGTTAAGAAGAGAACACAGTAATTTCTTACATGTACTTTAAATATGTTGGTTGCAGCCATCAGTTTCAGTGAGATTTAATCCTACCAGAAAGAGAATTTCAGAAATACTTGTATTTAGGAATAAGAGTGTTTCCATGAGAGGGATATTTTGGGTTGTTTATTTGTTTTTAGGATTTGTTGCATTTTAAATTCATGTCCTATCTTTAACTGAATGAACTAAGAGCAAACCCTTGGTGGTAAAAATGGTAGCTGACCAGTAAAGCCCTTGAAGCTGGAAGAGTATCCTACCCCTTATTGAATTTTCTAGCATAGTTTCTGGCTCTTATTATTATCTGCCAGCAGATCTTTGAATGCAAGACCCATACCAAAATCTATTTACAGGGTGAAAAAAAACCTGAGTATCATTTAGTTTTAAGCTGATTTAAAATAGAAAACAAAAACAAATGAACAACCTTGTGCTTGGAGAGATAGAATGTTTGTTTTGAGTTTCTGTTTTTCTTTAAAAGGCTCTAATCACATTTCACTTCAGTCTCAGCATCAAGTAAGAAGGTGTGAGTGCAAAAAAGAGTATTTACAGAAAAAACAATGGAAAAATTTCTAGTAATTCAAACACATTAGTTGTGCTAATTAACCATTAAATACTAGTAGTTCCACAAATTAATAGCAATATAAATATTCATAATTTAAAGCATTTTAAAACAGTTTATTTTTTCAGAAGACTAATTTAAATCTAACCTCATTTTTTTTAAATCAGCATATTCAGTCAAGCTTAAAAATAAATATGTATAAACTATTTATTAGATGCTGGATGTTCAGAATCAAGTGGCATGTGTTTAGCCTACTGGAATGAGGTTTCCCTAACAGTCCAGGTGATCTCACTGCAAAAGAAAGGTCTGCATAAGTGTCTTGAAGCAGCTGTTAGGCCAAATCTGTCTCTATCAAAAGGATAAGCCTCAAGGTGGTCTAAGAAATTCATACAGACTGGGACTTTTCCAAGACGTTAGAGTGGATCTGAGAAAAAAGGACTGTGGTGGCTGCGTGTGTTATTGTGTGCTACCCAAGCTTGATTTCCTGTCCTTGTCTACAAGTTGCTGTGTCCCAGCTGAAGCCTTACTCTGGGGCTCTGATACCCTGTCTGGCATTCTAACACCCAGTGTTAGGTGAAAAAGGAGTGAGAATGTACTAAGGTAAGGAGCATTTGGGGAGGGAGACACTTGCACATTTGTCCTGATGATGAGACCTGTCAGGTCAAAACCTAAAACCCATACACTTGCATAATGCAGACAGAGCAGCTTCAGGGAGGGAATACATCTCCCTGCTTGGAGTAACAGACGAGGAGTGGTGCCAGGAGAATGATTCTGTTCTAGTGGCATGGTTTTTCCTCTGTCTGTACACAGTAATTCACTATCACCTGAGAAAGCTGCTACATGGGGCTCAACTAGCCCTATATATAAAGGTAAACTTCTGTTTGCTTCTTCGTGTCTTTGTTATGCAGAACAGATCTAAAAAGGTCATATCATGGCCTTCTATATGTCGTTTGTCTTTTATATGTAATAGGAGTGATACTGTTTAGCAGTTGATCACAGGGAAATATTGATTGTGGATTGCTAGGACATTAAGAGACCTTAACGATCGTTATAAAATATATTAATTGTTAGCCCACTGATAGGTATTTAATTGTTTTAATAAATCCACAGAAAACAACCTGGAGATCCTTGTAGTTCAGATGTGCTCAGGATTGTGAAGTCGGCCATTCATTTTCTCTAGAAGTCCCATGAACCTGCACAGCACTCTCCTGAACAGTCCTGAAAACGTAGGCGTTAGATTAAAGTATTAGAGGAATTACTGGTCCCCCAGCCCCAAGCCCCAGCAGAGCTTTATTGCAGCATGGCAGCAGCAATGTTTCATGGCAGTTATTGTAGAGGATATCGCAGGCAGTTATGCTGCAGGCTTTTCAGAGTGATTTATTGCAGTTATATTTATAGGATGAAAAGAGAGGTCTTTGATGCAGGAAAAGCCCTGCAGAGATGAGTCCTGTGGATCTCCAGGAGAAATCCCTCCTGGAAGCAACAGGGGCTGTGAGGTTTCCATCTACTTCTGCCCACCTTTGTCTGTCTTGACAGGCAGTGCTGCCCTCAGGCTGGCTGTTGTCTCCCTCTCCCTGAGCAAACATCTGGCTCTGGCACATTTTCACTGGCTGATGTGACACATGAACGAGATAGAATTTCCCTCCTGACGCAGTGATTTTACTTCACTGCCCACAGCTCGTCTGGGAAGGGAGCCTCTGCAAGCACAGTTAATGGGAGAGTGGAGCCAGGAGAACAGCTCAACCAGCAGTACCTTGCAATCAGTAGAACAGTCTAGGCTCTGCTATTGAGCTTAATTTGGATATTTTGAAGGGAAAAAAGCCCACTCTGGTACACTAATCTGCTTTCCTGTGTATCATAGTGTATGCAGCTTTGTGCATTAAATCAGTTCTGAAGTAAGCCCTTTCATTTAGATGAATGTATGGCAGGCAGGACTTCCTTCTTGGCTAAACGAGGCATTTTCAGTGAAGTTCATGACGGAAGTGTCAATGCAGCATTCCTCTTTTACAGTCCAAGCAATTCTTCATAAGTCTCATTTGCCTGGTTTTACCCAAAACCCACACATTATGTGGATCTTACAGCAGTGCCAAAGCAATTTTCTATCAAGTTTTTACTGAAAAATTGTGCTGATCCCAGATCAGCACCATGAGAAGAAATCACTTTAGTCTAACAGTCGAATCATATCAAATGTACTAATAACTCCAAATCATAACAATAAAGGATTAGCCTTTTAAAAATATACAACTGGATTTTGTGGTTTCATCTTTTTAAACCCAGAATGTCAATAACGTCTACTGCACAAGTAACATAGAAAAATTGCTTTTTCATTTTTTCTTCCATAAAATGTCATGCTTTCATCCAGTCTAACATGCGGAGTGTGGTCGGTGGTCACTTGTCCCTTTTTATGATTTTTAAAGAATATTCTTTCAGTCAGAGATGCTCTGTATTCCCACCTGTGAAATGAACAGAGGTACCTGCTGTCTATGTATTTGCTGCAAAGGTATTTTAAAAATATTATACAGCATATGCATAAGAAATATTTATGTTATTTAAATTAAAAAATATTATTATAAAGATCTAATCTTAGATAATAAATGCTAAAACTTCATTCGTACTATCACATCTGCACAGGAGAGAGCACTTTTAATTATCTTCTTTTGGGGAAATTAACATATCCACCTGTCTTATGAGTATAAAAATATTTTTTGTAATGTAGGCAACACCTCTGCACCAGGAATCCTTAGAGAGAATAATAGAAAGAAGCCTTAAAAAGGTCTGCAAGAGGTCAACAAAGGAGATGACTGTTGCAAGAACAACTGTCTGTAAATCCTGCCTGATGATAGTGTGTGTTGTCTGTTCCCCAGATCTCCAGTGATACATGTCAGGTCTTCAGGCAAGATGTGGCAGAGACATTTTCTGCAGATATGAAATGCAGAAGAAACAAAGGCACTACTCCAGGTATAGTAAAAATTAATTTCTTTCCTGAATTCATGAAAACCATTTAAATCTACAAGCCTGGCAAAAGGAGAACTTGTACCTATAATTAGCATTACAAGCTTGGCTATTTTGGGTGAGTGTGTTTTTCTGCACTGACTTTAAAAACTCCTTCTCCATGAGAGCATTGGTTGTGTTTTTGGAGGATTTGTTCTATTTGATGGTAGCTAAGCCTATTCTCTGCCTCTCAAGGAGTGGGGAAGCAGAAGAATCAGAGATGGAAGAGTTAAGAAGAAAATGCACAGATTATTTGGTTTCATCCCTTCTTCCTAACAGCTGTCATCTATAAAGCTGGTAAAAAGAGTATCATGTAGTCCAGAACTAAAGGGAATCTCCCAGACCTGGCACCGTGCCTAAAAATGCAGAACAGGCTGATACGGTGCCTGCATTTGCTCCCAGTGATCGTTCCAGCCACCATGGGGGGCAAAACACACTGAAACTGGTGGGCTTAGCAATTGCACTGTTAACAACCCCAACTGTCCAAGGAAGCAGTTAAATTACAGTCTTTTTAGCAAGGCATGAACAGATGCTAGATCAGAAATGCCAGAGTCTGACGTATCAAATGTATGGTATGGGTATTGCCTGGTGGTATGAGAAAAGTAGGTAAAAAATGCTCAGCAAGGAAGAGTGGACATGTGGTGAAAACAAGGTACACAGTCCCAAAAGACTGAGAGTGAAAATTTGTGGCTTAAATTCTAGTTGTTCAAGCCAGGAACAGGAATCCTTTAATGGTGTTTTGACCTTCTCGTGATGGGGCTGGGGGTTTCAGGGAGAGGATGAGAACACACACAGACCTGTCCCACCTAACTGACATTGTAATTGCCAGAAAATAAGCTAACTCTGTTCCTTTGTGCTCTCAGCAGAAGCAGAGATTAGATTAAGGACAATTTCACTAATATATTTATCAGGCAGATATTTTCAAGTCCCATAGAGCTGTCATGGTACAGCCTTTCCCATGCTTTAGCTACAGACACATAGACAAAGCATAATTTTCAAAGCTGTCATAAGGAACATTTTCCTGGCAACTACTTAAACATGTTCATTCATATGTATACCCACAGAACAAAATGTTCATCAAAAATGTTCATCCACTTGGTGTATGTTAATCTGCAATTGAACTAGCTACACATCAAAGGGTTGAAGTTCTTCTGAGAACAGGATAATAAGTAAAACAGTGACATGTTTTTCTCAGAGGATCCCCAAATTTGGACATAGCTCTAACTTTCCAATTCTGCCATATGCTGTCTTTCTGATTCTTACTTTTTCTTTCCTCCCCCCTCCCCCTGTGGTGATAAACTGGATAAAGAACAAAATTTTTAAAATCCAAAGCATTTCCAAAAACATCTCATTACATCTCATATAGTATCCTGTAACATACAGTATCTTGAAACCCTTTGGAAATAGACTTTGGTGACTCACCTCCTGCAGTCTGCTACAGGTAAACATGATGCTTTGCCAGATTCAGCTCTTCTCCAGTGCCTTTCTTATTTGACATAAGATTCCAGTAACACCAGAGACTTGTAAGAAAAAGGCTGTATGGCCAAGACCAATATTTAGATATACAATACCAACACCAGAACATAAACAAGAATCTTATTCTTAAATATGAATACGGAACACAAAGAATTGCCTTATTGATAATGATGTAGTTAATTTAACAAAAAAAAAATCTGGAATTTAGTGAGTTCTATAAAGGTTTGCTAATGGTACATATCTTCTACTGGCACATGCTGTGAATTCAGATGGGGAGATGATTCATCTAACCCTAAACTGTCTTGGCAAGAGGCTGACTTTGTTTTGTTTGTTTTGTGAAAAGAAGGTATTCCCACAGATGATGTAACACTGTGGCTCAACTCTTAACACGATTACAATATTTGTCATTTAACATGAGATACATCAGAAGGTTATTACCCATCTACTGACTCTAGTGAATTATTTTTCATCCTATTTCCATGACCTCATTTCCATGGAGACCCCTATTTCTCATTGTGAGATTTCTCCCTTTTTTTCATACTTTTACAAGAGTACTAGAGACTCCTTTCAGCCTCTGTAGCATTTAACAAGGTAGTTCTGGTTATAAAATGACGAGTCAGTAATGAAAGGTCTATCTTAAAGCCAACAAGTGTAAGGATGAAGTGAATGATTACCAAAAAAATTAATTTGAATGAGTTCTAGCAAAGGAAATTAAGCAAACAGAATCTTAGACAGGCAATCAGGAATAGCAGAAATTTAGAAGAAACTGGGTTAGTGCTCAGAATGAGGCACAAATGAAAGGTAGCTTTGGTATTGGAAGTAGAGGAACACTGCTGTGGTTCATCCATCATCTTGATGAGAGCTGAAACCTATTCCTTCATGAAGGGAGACATACATGGCATTCAATTAACACACTCAGTGCATGAGTAGTGAATTCAGAAGAGCACACAGCAATGTTGCAAATCCTCATGCAATGGATAAGACCAGTTTCAGTATAGTACTGACAAAAAATTTTATTAAAAAAAACCCTAAAACCTACACAAAAACAAAAACATAAGCCTCCCTAAAAATCTATTGCCCTATCTAGGAAAGAAAACCAAAAGCACACCTGCACATATTAGGTGCTTCAGTGAGGAGATAGCCAAGTATGTATTATCAGAGAATGCATCTGAAATGGAAATAGACACTAGTACTCAAGGTGCACTCAGTTTAGCTAAACTTCCTTCCAGAACTGAGAAACAATTTCCAGAATACAGACCACTGATCCATAAGCAAAGGTTGCAAATAAAACTGAGACAGGGAGAATCAATGTCTGAAACAAGTCTGAAAGAGTCATGGACAAATCCTTAGTAAGGCAAATACAATATGTTTTACAAACAGGGGAACTGTTGAGCTGAAGCTAGTTCCTCAGTGGAGCTCCTTAAGGGTGTGTCTTGGAAGAATCAGCTGTTTCTTTATCATCAGCAGCAGGAAATGCTGGTGAAATGGATGGATAACATAAAATTTGGAAATATTGTGTTGTTAACACGCAGGTGAATGATCATTCAGGGAGAAGTGGACTAGAATGATCAAACTGAGAATGGTTTGATCATGAAATAACATAAAACATAGGATTTGAATCTCAGCATTAACTATTATGAACAGACAACTTGTCAGTTAAGAGCAACAGTGACAGGAAAAGAACTGTGTGCGTCAGGTGTTCACAGGATGCATATGACTGCTAATGGGATGTGGCAATGAACAGGAGAAATAAAATCCTAAGGTACAGTGGGGAAACACTTCCACTGCAGACAGAGAATGATGAATAGCACCATATAGCTCATAGTGAGATTTAATATATGAAACCTTGTGAAGTTCTGGTTACTATTGCCAAGGAAAGATTAGTTAAGACAGAAATAAGTGTAGGGAGGAACATGGACAACATGAGTACAACAGGAAATATGTGCCTATATATTAATTTAGGCTGGACACTGACAGTGTATTCAGTGTGCAGAGCCAACAGGAGCATTGGTGGACAGGTAATGAGTATGGTTTCATGGCTGGACTCTGTAAGACAGTTTTCTGCAATACCAGTGGACAGGACCAGCATTTCAGAAGACATGCCATATTCCAGCTCTTGAGGTTTGCCATGGTCTTCTTATGCCTTGTTAAATTAATTTATTACAGTAAAAAGGGGGAAGTAAAATACAATAGTTCTTACAATTGAAAGCTCAACCTCTCAGTAAGTTTTCTCTGAAAGTTCCCCAAAATTAGCATCCCATAACCATCTTAGGGAGCTGCTCCTAGCCTAATATTTCTAAATGTAGAAATCTCTACTAATTGCAAGTCTTTTTCTCTAAAGACCTTAGTACAATGATTTTTTTTCAAAGCCTGTAAGGGGAATCATATGCTAAGAATATTCAGTAGCATTTATATATTAAATACTACATTCTTACTATGCCATAGCAACAGTATAATTCTCAGAATTTGCACTCTTGTATGAGAGAGTAATAAAAATTAAGATAGTATCTCACTGGCACTTCTATTCTTTCATTAAATATCTAACTTTTCATCTCTTTTTGTATCTTCATCCATCTCTCTTTTACTCATTATCATTCTTCTGGCACTGACATTTTCAACCATACCATGGAGAGTATGTCTTTCTGCTGAAAGAAAGGAAATAGAGATCCATTCAACAGAGCTGCTGTTTTTCACTTCACCTGCAGCGGTACTTTAGGCTATCAAACAGGGATCAATACTCGTTTCATTGTACTAGGTGCTCTGTGAACAGCAGCAGAAAAGCAGCTCCTTTTCCAAAAGCTTACTTCATGATATGCAGGTTGGACACACAGGCAAAGTAAGAAACGGAGGACAGTCAACTATAGAGGCATTGACAGACATTATTTTTCTGACAATTCACTGCATTATCTTGGCATGCTTCATCTAGTCCCATAATCTCTTTATAAATTACTAGTGCTAATAGTTATGTATGTACAATTCACTTTGTCCCTGACAAATTAGGGAAATAATATGGAAGTCCAGTTTATGCATCCATCACTTCAGTGCAGACCTGGGAAGTGTACTTGTTGTGGCACATTGTCACATCATACACTGACTGCTTTTGCCTTACATTTTTTAGCTAAAAAAGGATTAAAAAATTTGTTAATGAATTTTTATCTAATTAGTCAAACCACTCAGATAGAAGGTACTATTTCTTACAGCAGCCACCACATTGACACTGTGGCCTTCTTGATGTATTTTTATGCACTAATATATTTTCAAGCACCCCTCCATTGTTATTCATTGGGTTAGGTGCAGATGTTACTGAGTCAAAGGGCTGACTGGGAGGTTTGCTCTCTTTCAACATAGTAGTCATGAGAGCAGTCAGAAGAGTAAAATCATCTACAAAGACTGAAAGAACTGGTGACACTTTCTCTCAGGAAAAAAAAAATATATAGAAGGTGCAATAAAACATAAAAGGATACCACAGCGACAAAAGGAGAAATCTGTGCTCCACATCCATGATGAATAGGACAAGAAATAGAAGAACTGAACTTCTAACCTGTATCCTTCTCTCTCTCTTGCTGCCTCCCTCCTGCAGTCTCACCTAGGATTTGATTGATTCTTGCTTGATTTGCCAAATAAGGTAGAATGGGCTACAAATTTGCTCTCTTAATGCATATAATCAAAGCTGCCCCTGTTATACAAAGGGTGAGAGCTGGAGAAGCGAAATCTGTGCTGACCCTCAGGCCTCTGGGGTGACTGTATCAGGTGAAACATAAACAATAGTATCCAACATGACAGAAAATAGCATATCAGATCAAAAATTAAAAACTAAATCTGTCTGATAAATTTACAGAGGTCAGCAGTTTTATCCTGGCTTTTCCTTTCAGACAAGAAAAGCCTTCACTGAATGAAATTATTGGGTGAGACTGAGCACAGTCCTGGACTTTCATGAATATAACAACAGGCATTTTTCTACAGTATTCCTAGGGTATATAGATTACTTTTTTTTTTTTTTTAATTTGAACTGTTCTTTCATTATTTATGCTTCATTGGAAGACAAGAAAATCAGATACAATAATTTTTCATGGTTTGTGTACCTTACTATCTTACCTGGTTTCTTGTAGCATGGTCATTACATTATTACTTGAGTCTTTTCAAATGGCAAACTTTCTTCTTCCTCTACTGCAGTATCTATTGGTGAGCATAGTGGTATACAGTATGGAATATCCTTTTGGCCTGTTTGAGTCAGATGCCCCATGCTGTGTGCCCTCCCACGCTCTTGCACACCTCCAGCCTACTTGCTACTCTCCAGGATAGAGTGAATAAGTAAGTGTTGACCTGGTATTCAGCAACTGTTCAGCAATAGTCAAAGTATTGCTGCATTATCAACAGTGTTAGGGTGCAAAGCCAAAACACAGCACCAGTGGACTGCTATAAAGAAAGTTAGTTCCATCCCAGTCAGATCCAGTATGAGGACAAGCAGTGTTGTTTGAGAACAGCTCTTGTCTTGTCTCAGTAGCCACGTGATGATGCCTATTACCAGCTGGAGCATTTTCTAGGTGCAGTTTTCTGGAGGAAATCTTCTAACTTAATTTCTTCTTAAAGATCTCCAGTTGTGCACTCATGAACTGGTCTATAACCTGAACCAGTGCTTAGTGAATGTTTCTAAGGAGCACAGCTCTTCTGAGCTGTAACACTAACATGAAAAGTATGGAGTGTATTCCCAGCTCTGAGCCATCCTTATACCAGAAATTCATACCTCCTGGCAGAAGTGTTATGACAAAGCACAAATTTGGATTTCTTGCAGCCACAGTTCATCAACCAGGTATTAGCCACCATGCAAATGAGCTTTTGAACTGGGGAAACAGATTACTAAAGAGAGTGTGAGGCTAACTTTTTGCTGTCCCTGACAGAGAAGTAGGAACCAGCAGCAGTGAGACAGGTCTAACAACTGGAAACAGTGTTCTTAAAAAAAAAAGAAAGAAATAAACAAACAAACAAATAAATAAATAAAAGGGAAAAAAAAGAAAGGTGAATGAAAGTAATTCCAAGATGAACTATAACCTTTTTTCTGGATTTGCTTTGTTCTAGTTTTGGGGTTTTTTCCTTGATGTTGGTTTTTTGTTTGTTTGGTTTTGATACTTTTGTAAATGAAGCAAATTGAGAGGGCTAATATGAACAGCAGCTATGCTGTGTTGTTAATACAGGGACTTCTCAAGAGGAAGCTGAGAGCTGTGTGCTTTTCTCTGGAAGGCTGAAGAGCATTCTGTGCACATCCAGTAACACAGTGAAAATTGCTTGCTTTGTCATACGCATAATTTGGTTGGTCTTTGCAATCAAAGAAGAAAGAACAAGATGTTGATCTTTTCTGATATTCTGCCTCAAAGCATAAAGCTTCTCTGAGAAAGAGGCTTTGTTTTAATCTCCATGAAGAGGTTTCTGACAGCTTCTTGTGGCAAAGGCAAACCAGCTGCCCAACCACTATTGCTTATTGCAGTTACTTTCTCCTCTCCTGAGAGGCTTACCCGGCTGTGTGAGCAGCACCCACAACTTGCTAGGCAAGTCCAAAAAACAGGGCTTGGTGCCAGGGGAAGGTTTGCATCTAGCATGAAAAGATGTACGTGCTGCATCACACACAACCACAGAGAAATGTGGAGGTTTTGATTTTGTTTTTCCTGTGGGTATATATGAAGAGAGCTTTCTGTTGCAATATAGATTCTTTATGAAAAATAATTAGATGCAGAAAGGGCCTGAAGGAAGCCAGGGGGAAATAATCTAACTCAGGGATGTTCCATGGCAATTAGGAATTTACAGAGACAGTGTACATGCTAATGAGCATCTTCTCTGCTACCACGTCCTTTCTGATATGCCCAGTGCCTTAAAGAGAACAAATAATTTCTTTATGCTTTTCTACTTCAAAAATTGTATTTTAGAGTATAGAAGGAAGTAAAGGAGAAGGACGGCTGTGCAACGTTAAGAGAAAAAATAGTCCCCAAAATTCCCTAGTGTAAGCTACAATGCAAAGATGTAAAGGAGGAAAAAAAAAAAAAAAGGAAAAGAAAAAAAGCGGGTTGGGAGGAAAGAGGGGGGAAGATTGTCCAGTTCTTGTGTTAGGCAGGATTTTTACATTTTTAAAATCCTACTACTACTGGCAAAGGGGGGTGGGGAAGAGCAAGGGAGAGGGAAGTGGGGGAGGGGGATGGGAGAAAAGGAGGGTGTATTAGTTTAGTATTCTCACTAGTCCTCTAGAAAATGCCAAGAACTGTACCAAAGGCATCCCACATCTCTTCCTATTACACCAGAATGAGAGCCTGAATCACAGAAAAAGATGCTTCTTGCCTCATTAGGGCATGAGAGTCTCACAGAAAGAGACACGAGCTGGCAGAAATAGCAAGCAAGGATACCTGCAGTGCATTTCCCATTACTGCAGCACACCCAACTAGCTGTAAAACATAAGACAAAAACCCCCAAACCATTATGGGGAAATAATAGATATGCCATTACTGAGGCAATTTCTTTCTTCTTGTATATCAATAAAAAAAGAAGGAAAAACATAAACAGGATGTTGTTACATGTTAACCTCTTTTGAAGCAGAATTATCTTTTAGGTATTCTTAAGATGATTCGGAAATGCCTCAGCATTTTTACAGTGACATAAGGCACTTGAAGCTGGATTGCAAGCTGATACCTATAGACAGAAAGACTGCTGTTGTCACTGTCTGGCAACTTAGATTTAGATTACAATCCCTTCATTGCAGTGACCTTCATGATAAGTTTTGTGTCCACACAGATCAGCCACGATAATTTTATTTTCTTTCCTAAAGATGTAATTAAAAGGGAGCACAGATCTAATGGATGTCACTTTCTCCTGAATAATAAGATGATCTCTGAAAGCTAAAGGGGGAAAAAATTGTTTACAGAAATAACAGAAAAGTTAACAGGATAAGTGAAGGGAAAAATCCTTTTTTTTTTTATTAGCTTATGTAAATCCTGCTCTCACATTGCTGATCATATTGGTAGAGATGCCACCTGTCAGGCTGGAGAGGCAATAAAGTACAAAGAGAGATATTAAGGATGTCAGAAGAGTGTTTACAGCTACCAACCATCTATGCTCATCTGCACAAAAGCAAGAGCAGCAGTTCAGTTTTGGTGAAACCAATACTGATGAGAAAACAGCTTCCACTGCTCAGCAGAGAACAGGAGAGAGACACTTCTAAATGAAGCCTCAAAAAAGCCTCTCAGGTGATGTAGGCAATTGAGACTTCACATGATGATACCCAGAAAATGCTGTAGTTATACTGCACCTGTGTTCTCCATGCCCTAAAGCAGAATGCATTGCAACAAAGGCAAGGGATGCATTAGCTACAACTCTGCCTCTCCTGTTTTCCTGGTTAAAACTAATGGTGGGTGTACTTCACAGTGCTTTTGGTATAAAATATATCATAGCAATGTTTTCCAGCCCAGTTACTGCTCTGTCAAGAGCAAATAATGCAGCATTTGCTAGGGATTTTTTGCCATGTTCTTAGGGCTGGAGGGAAGAGATAGTATTGGGGGATTTCTTCCTGTATGTGATAAGCTGAGGCTTGAATCACCTTTGGGAGATTGGTTTCATCTTGCAAAATAAAATACACCCCTTCCAACTTTTTTGTCCCTCCTGTGCTTTTTGCTCTTCATGAAACAAGGGTAATGAGAAGGAAACATCCTGATGCACAGCCAGCCAAATAATGCCATTAATCATACCAGTCTTCACAGTCAAATTGAACTGCTTTTACTCCCTGTGATGGTCTTCAATTTTTCTTCACAAATTCTCCACACACCCCACCTTTTCCCAGACTACATCATTTCTTTTGAGGTCTGGATCATCACCACTCTCTGCCACCAAAGTGCATGAGCCACCCCAGCTCCTAAAATATTGAGGCAATTCCCTGAGAAAGCTGAAGAAGGGAGGAGAGCAAATATCCTCAAGGGCAAGGAAGGGCCCAGATATTTCTCTTTTTTTATTGTTAATTCTGTTACTGTGGGATATTCTGCTGCACTGGAAAGATGACTCTTCCTTTCACCACAGACAAGCCCCATTCATCTGAGGAGGAAGCAGGCATGCTGGCTTCTTCAGCACTGCATATGTATGTTTCAGATCAAGTGTTTTCTGGACTGGGAAAATTAGGCATTTTTATCAGTGGTCACTGTGGCTTCTGTCAGCTGTGATCATGAACAGTGCTGTACTTATTTCTTCTGCCCTTGAGGACAGGAAATGACTCACCTTTCTGTTTCATAACTCTACCAGACAGCATTTTTAAAATGTTCCTAGTCAAATAATCAGGAATGATACAAATCTCCCATTTTTGTCTGCTGAAATCTGCAGAGTCATGTACAGATATCCGTCTCCTGCTCTGCCTCCACCACCCCTTGGGACTCTTCCTCCTGACTCTTTCCACCAGCGCTTGTGATGGATGGGAACAACTTTGCTCCTCATTTGTCACCCTTTTCTTTCTTCTTGTTTCCTCATGGATCACACTGTTCCTCAGTTCCATTTTTCCTCTTGCAGCCAGCCTCTCCCTCTGTTTCATCCAGTCACACTCATCAAGGCACTGTATCACACATCAGGGAGACTTCAGTTAGTCAAACAGGATAGAAACCCTTGAGTTTCGTGTAAGGAACTGCCTTTCTCCCACTTCATCTTTACATTTTTGTCTAAGCCTATCTGTACCTCTGAATTCACCTCTATTTTCTGTTGAGCAATGTTTCATACAGAAATAGTTCCAGAAAATCTTTCTCATGAATAATAGATCTCTTAAATTATTCATGTAGGCATTTCCACTATCTCTTCTTCTGTTGAGGTAAAAATGTTAGACTAAACAGAGCAATGAGTTGGAGGAGCACTTCATGGTATTTCTGTTTGGCTTTGCTTTTCTCACCAGTGTTTGTCTTGAAAGAAAACATGATTATGTTTGAAGCCCAAATAATACTGACAAAGCACAACATAGTTGCTTTTGTTTGTTGCCTTTTTATCTGATTTATTTGTATTTCTGAAGAGTCTTGTAATACCTTGATAACCCCCTGGTGATTATTTTACAAGAACTTTAGTTGTTAATTAGGTAGTGCATACAGATTATAAATATTCCCTTAAAGACCTTTCACTCAATTATGTGAAGACACCAAATATGTATAAAATTAAGTCAAAGTAATTTACTTTAACCCAGCATGGTAAATAACAACTAGAGGTTTTATCAGAAATCAAATGCTAGCTTCTGAGCTGGGGAAATGAAAGCAATTATAATTCTGACATTTTTAAGAAGAACGTTGAGTTTCTCTCAAGCCCTCTTTCTTGGGGTCTGGTTGGAATCAGATCTCTCTGACTTCTGAGGCTCCACTTCACTTTTGCTACAGACCCTCAAAACAGCTCAGTGTATGTATACTTCAAACAGCAGTCCTTTCCAAGGGTGTGAGAAATGCAAGGATGCTTATAGTGTGGGGCAAGGATTTTGCTGAAGGCATTGACCAATTATTTGATCGTGTGATTGTTTTTATTTCAAGTATATATTTCAGATCTTTGAAATAAACAAGAAGGTCCATCATCAGAATTTGCCAGTATGAATTATTTTGAAACTTGATTAGAAGTTAAAGGAAGGAAATCTTTTTCTACCTTGCTGGAATCGCAAAAAAAAAAAAAAATCAGTAATCAAAGCAGATTTAAAAAAAAAAGGCAGAAAACATCCAGGACGTATTTTCTTCAATTCATATCAGAAGAACAGCAATAGCTGATTATAGATTAATCACTATAAACAACGTTTTCACTTCATCATGGAAGGAGATACACATACCTGTTCCAGTTCAATTTGAAATATCATATTATCCTGACAAGCTGAAGAAGTATAGAGAAAATATTATTTTAAATGGTGCCTTCTTCTGTTTCAGCAGATCCCCCAGATTTCTTTAGCTAACAAATGTTCATACTTGTTCTAAATGTGTCTAGAAAAACAGTACTCCTTTTCTTTGGTTTTATGGATTTTTTTCAGATTTATCGTGTACATACTCATTCCCAGAGAAAAACTGCAGAAAGCTTTCATGATATACATAGAGATATGATAGAAATATTGAGATGAGATTACAGAGACAGCTCTTCAATGAAATAGCAAACTGTTAGCTTAGCAACCTGCCATCATAATCCTGGATTTTTAAATATTTCCAAAGAGGTACCATTTTGGGAGGAGACATAGAAACTAAAGGGTCAGTAAATAAAAAGTACTGTAAGTAATATTTTCATACCATATGTTATTATATTGTCAGTATCTCATCCCTTCTTTATCCCAAGAAAAGCATTTCACTTGCATTGTGGCTCATTCTTCCAGCCGGAGGGTATTACATAACAACTGAAGAAGTCACAGCCATGGATGTGAACCTCTGTGAATCTCACGCTCACCTGAAATTATTTCCTGACCAAATACTCTCACTCTTTCAGAGTCATCTGAGACTACAAAAGGCCCCAGTGATTTCAGGGACTTGACTTTGCACAATAAAATACAAATCAAACACATTTAGGAACCACACAGATCCTACACTGGAAGCAAATAATTATTATCTATTGCACTGGTGATAACTTCTATATTTATTTGTGAAGGGCTTCTAGTTACAGTTTTCAGTCACTTGTTAATCTGGCAGGTCTTAATTGCTAAGGCTATATTCTTGTCCTTAAAGATTGCTTGAAAATGTTTATTGATAATTCCATGGACTATCTTAGTCTCACATTTCTGTGATGATTTTCCTGTTGGCAAAAGTCCGAGATTCAGAAGTTCATTAAAGAATGCATATTTTTTGTTGAGAATCTAAAGTGATGAGGAGATAGAATTGCTTCAATGTTTTGCTAATACTTTTCCCCTAAGTGGATTTGTATGGTACATTAAACTAAATGGCACTGACTTGATGTTCGGTCTGGACCTTTGAAGTATACTGGATGCCATTTGATATTAAGCATTTATGCTAACTCAGATGCTTTGGTTTTGCTGCACCTCTGAGTTGGGCAATGTACCATGAACAATAAAGAAATGCACCTACCCAAAATAATTATGTGGAAATTCCTGGGTATGGGGGCCAAGGGACCGGTGTCATTACCACAGATTTAGAATTATCCTGTAATATAGCTCAGAACTCTTGCTATTCTGTAAGGCTTTACAACATTGTCCTAGGAAGTACTCAGACTTTGTTCTCTCCTTTTTCAGGAAGGGCTGGCTAAAGAATTGGCTGCAAGGTGCACAGGGTCAGTGTGGCAGCCCAAAGCCTGCCAGAAGCTCCCACTGTCTAGTCCTGTCTTCAGCCACCTTCCAGCTGCCTGCATGTCGAATTACCATCCTCAACCTCTCCTCATTAGGTGAATGTGCACCACATCACATTTTTCTTTACCCTTTACTCTGCCTTTCAGGCATTACATTATATCTCATATCTGCATAGAAAATTCACCTGCTTAATGTTCCCTGCATTTTTACCAGCTGTCGACAGGATGTGTTTTCTTCTCAGAGCTCCCCCACTCTTCCCCTTTTCTCATCTGGTTAAAATATCTTAAAATCTGTCAGTCAAGGAAGAGCAGATAACAAACTTCAAGTGACCCCACAGTGTCACATTTGAGCACAATGCTGTTGAAACGACAGCTGGAAAAGGAGGGCTGAATCAGGTGCAAACTATACGACAGCAGAATAAAAGTTTTTTCAGCTTTACGTGCAAATAAGAAAGTGCAAAATGTATGGCAGAGAGTGTTCCTCATTAGCTTCTCAGATTAACTTAAGTGGACATTTTAATGTACATTAACCTTTTGAAAAACAAGCAAACAAGAAAAAAAAAGAAAACCCAAAACCAGCCACCAACACAAAACAGTTGCACGCTTGGTATTCCAAATCAAAACTACTAATATTACATAATGTCTGGTAGAGAGAGTGTGTATGAAATGCATATGTGGTACATGTAGTGTAATTTAAAAGCCATGAAAAGATTTAACTAAAGAATAATTCTCTAAAACCTAGAGAAATGCCTAGATTCCTGTATGAGCAAATAACTCCATTGTGTGCACTTGGTGAGTCACCACTGCAAGCAGGAACAACCTTTGAGTGGAAGCTCTGGGAAATCAGCTTCCAGCGTTTAGCATACTGAAAAAAATTACTGTTGCTAGACAGCACTAAGTAATCAAATACAAACTAATGTGGCTATATATCTATCACAGGCTCATGTACCTTAATGAACAGAAAAGGAAATTAAATGCATTTGTGAAAGAGTATCTGACAGAAGTCACCGAAATTATTTGAACATCCAGGTAATGACTGCAGCAGCCAGTATGCAGAGAGGAAAAGAATGTTTGTCTCTTAATTTTGTCTCTTGCTATTTTTCCTGATTTCAAATAAATTGAGGTTGTAAAAATTCTTCCAACTTACTTATTGACTTAGGGCATTCTTAAACCATACAAACTTTGATGAACTTAACACATCCTAACTGAATCTTAATTTACATATTTGTAACCACTGCTGCCATGAAACAAAAACTAATTTCCTTATTGTTTGCTTTATAATGTTTCACATTATACATATCCATAGCTTTCATCTTTATAAAAGCATATCTGCAATATGAATAAACTACCTACAAAGCAAGAATTGTGAGTTGAACATTGCTTCTTGATAAGAGTATCTCCAATGCAACTCTTTAAATGAAAGCCAGATTCACTACCCATCCCTATCATTTGTCTACTAGAGTGCCTTTGGGCCAGCTCTGGGACCACCTTTAATTATGCTTGGAAAAGCCTTGGCTTGGCTTGCATGGGCCAGCATGAGACTCAGCATTGCAGGCACCACCTCTCTGTTCACATCTGCATCAGCATTGCGAGACCAGCACCCACCTAGGTGCCTAAGGGGGTCTTGCATTTCTTATTTTCACTCTGAATTTGTCCACTTTCCATTTTCAGCATCTACACCTATCTTACTATACGCTGCTGTGGATCCTGTTATCAAAGTGTCATTCCCCATGCAAACCACAGATCAGCTCAGTTTCCCCTGAACAGCAAGGGAAGAGCAGCCTTTTACGCACGTTTTTCATAGAATCATAGAATCAGTCAGGGCTGGAAGGGACCACAAGGATTATCTAGTTCCAACCCCCCTGCCATGGGCAGGGACACCTCACACTACATCAGGCTGGCCAGAGCCTCATCCAGCCTGGCCTTAAACACCTCCAGGGATGGGGCCTCAACCACCTCCCTGGACAACCCATTCCAGGCTCTCACCACTCTCTTGGTGAAGAACTTCTTCCTCATGTCCAGTCTGAATCTCCCCACTTCCAGCTTTATTCCGTTCCCCCTAGTCCTATCACTACCTGATATCCTAAAAAGTCCCTCTCCAGCTTTCTTGTAGGTCCCTTCAGATACTGGAAGGCCACAATAAGGTCACCTCAGAGCCTTCTCTTCTCCAGACTGAACAGCCCCAACTCTTTCAGTCTGTCCTCATAGGAGAGGTGTTCCAGCCCTCTGATCATCCTACTGGCCCTTCTCTGGACATTTTCCAGCATGTCCATATCCCTCTTGTAATAGGGGCTCCAGAACTGGACGTGGTACTCCAGGTGGGGTCTCACCAGAGCTGAGTAGAGGGGGAGAATCACCTCCCTTGACCTGCTGGCCACACTTCTCTTGATGCAGCCCAGGATTTTGTTTAAATTCATGAGACCAAATTGAAAAAAAAGATGTTAAATAGCACAGGCCAACAGCCTATCCCCTCCAGTCTGCAACACTTGTTTGTTCAAGCAGTGCCTGTTTACAGTCACATTTTGAGGCTGAACAACCAGGCATTTTTTAAATAGCTGTAGTGACTACTGATTCTGCTCCATCCCAATTTTTTCTTTTAAGTGTTGTTTGATGTCATGTCACATGTTTGCTGGAAGTCACTATGTTACACTGATGTTAACACAACAACAAGTAATATGCTCAGAAATATACCAAATTAGTGAATGCTAATTTGAGTGCCCTTCTTTATTGTCAATTAAGAGCCATTTATGCTGGCCACTCCAGTATTTTGGCTGAGATAGACAAAAGCTTTACAACTGCCTTGGCATCATATTTATTAGCTGAAATTCAGACACAACATTAACTGGATTTTTTTCTAAGGTATTTTAAAATTGACATTAATGACTGCAAAGGTTCCCTGTACAGCTCTCCAGTATCGTAAGTAAAAAGCTTAGCTACCTAATTAAAGAATTAGTGAGCAAATTTATGAAGCCAAGTTTCAGTGGTTAAGAAAGACAATAAGCTGGTTTTGATGGATAAACTTGGATTTTTCAAACATATCTTTTCAGCAAAAAAGCATTCTGTTTCCTCCAAAATAGTTTATGTTAATAGATCATAATATCCTTTTATGAGAAAATCCAGGAGAAAGGAAATGTAAAAGAAACACATGAAAGCTTTTCCTCTGAGATTTTTCCATAATTATTTTATGGCAAGAAGCTGTATGGGAGTGTGGTGAAGTGATGTGCTTTGGAGCTGCTCTTTGAAGCTTTCAGCAGCAAGTGGCTTCCTCCCCAGCATGTGTTTTAAATGTTTTGCTGGATTACAGTCCACCTGCACAGAACTGTTCTGACCTTTTACCCTTTCAATATTTTAAACATTTGACCTGCTTTCCTTCCTGCAGTTTTGCTTCCGAGAATACTCTTGAAATAATTATGTAAATGTCATCTTAATGCATTTTCACTGCCATGTGCATTTTCAGCCCCCTTATGATGTTATCTTTTCAGAATGCCAGAAAAACGTGAACCAGATGTGCTGAAAACAAAATTCCACAGCAGGGGTTTCCTTCACAGCAATCATGATATGGAAGTTCTTAGAGGCTCACCATGAAGTAATAGTGATATTTTTAGTATCAAGAATATAACAGAGGTAATAGACTTTGAAGTATATTAAGTATGTATATATATATATATATATATATATATATATACGTGTGTGTATATCTATAAATATATAGATATAAATTTATACATACATTTGCTATGCTGAATGATACCAGTCTGCAAATACTTCAACAATGAAATAAAATCCAAACCAAAATTTCCTCTGTATTTTAAAATCTGCCACTAGTACTATGGATTTCTTTAATATTTATAGGCAGTTCATTCCCTGCATTCATTTATAAATACAGTAAAATGGTGACTAACAAAAGTTGAGCTATAGACTCTTGGGTTCCCATATACTTGTATACTGACATTCATTAGTCAGTTGACTTTTGAAATTGCTCCAACTGACTAAACACTAGTTCTATATTTGATTGCAAAAGACCTTTGGTTTAGACCTCCTGGGTGAAAGCACAACCAAGCCTTTCAGTCAAAGTGTCTGTTGCTTGTGACAGTGTGTTTATGTGTGTTGGACTCACTCCTAAACAGCATCATCTCTTCGCAATCCCAGTCAAAAGTGAGAATTGTACTGGCTTCTATCACTCTTCAGCACAGGCTGACTACTTATTCTACTTGCTTATATAGTACCCAGTGCTGTAGAAGTCAGACTGGAACTGAAGCCTTTAACCAGTCCTGAAGCTCGTGGGGCAGGGCTCTGCAGACAGTCTTTTGCTGTGTAATCCAGGTTAATAGCAAGTAATCGGCCCCATTTCTTCTTCTGCAGTAAATTTGAATTTAGCCATAAAACCAGTGAGAATATCAATGCAGAATGGCTATGGTTTCTATTAAAACTCCATTATGAGGAGTATATCCTATGCTTTGACTGAATGTGTTATGAAGTGAAGTAGTGCTGGTGCTAACTGATTTCATGTAGGTTTTCTGTCACTCGCCATCTGTAAAGAGGTCTTTCTCATTTTTGTCCCACAGACTCTGGTTTTTTTAAATAAACATCATGAATACTCTGAATACAAAAAGGTGTAAAAAGTTCTGTAGAGTTATGAGGAAAAGTCCTACTCTGACCCAGTGCATTAAACTTCTCAAGGTATAAAGTTAAAGTGATATTTTATAGCTTTTTGCAGAGATATGGAGAGATATTCTGCTTAGCGGTTTCATTCTTTCGTTATTTTTTTCCTTTCACTTTTTAATTATGTTTATACTGGGCCTGAGCCTTGCCCCATAAAGCTTGCCACAGACTCAGATGGTTATTCAATCTTTCGACAAAATGTTGGAGTTGGCCGCAAGCTCGCACACATCTGCCATTCGACCGCGGTGAATTATAGCTGGATTAAGGTGTGCCATGTCTTATTAGCTTAATGGTAACTGAGTTAGAAAAATCTGTGCTCTAATGCACAGATTTCTATAGTTGTTCATGACTGAAATTCTGTTGAAACTTCTCAGGGTTGTACATACAAACAGAGTCTAAAGTTTAAACAGAATTGGTTAAGCAATGCTGAGATGAGCAAATAGGACTCAAGTGCCATGTCCTCAGACCATGTTTTTCATATCTTTGATAGGATGACGTTTTCTAAGGCAGAAAGAACAACTTCAACACACTTTAGAAATCTGTCATAATCATATGGATTTGTAAAATACAGATTTAGAAACTTATTTTTAGTTGCATGTCTACAACAGAGGCTAAGTATCTTTCTGAATTGGTGCTGAACATGTCTGATTTGGACTAACACAATTTCTGTGGGCAATGCTTGTTTATGATGGAAAGAGAGAAATCAGTACTGTGGACTGCAAAACAGTGACTAAACACTGATGAGAGGTTTGACAAGGCTCTGATAGACTGGTGAGAATATTTCAGATAGAGGATGCAGGGGTGTAGTCTTGCAGTATAGGTTTAAAAGGAAGAGAAGCATGGGAATATGTTAAATTCTGATTCTCTGAAATGGCAAAATTTCCACTGAAACAATAAGACCAGAACTTCACCCTACATGTTATTGTGTATATTTATTGAAGGGGAAAAAATTATATAATTCTAGCTTACAGAAACTGGACAAATCAAAAGTCAGTGTCTTATGCAAGTTGTTCTGTTTGAAAAATACTATCAATAGGAACTTCTACTCAGCTTAGAACTTAATTATTAGGACTGCTGGATAATATATGGCTCTCTAAGTCATGAAAACATTTTTCAGTTGTCTTCAGAAAACACCTGTGAAACCAAACTCGTGTTCCAACAAGTCTGGCTTGATTTCAATCCTGAAGGCAGCATTTCTTGCTCCTCTCTTTTGTCCCTTTTCTCCAATCTCTGATTTCAAAGATAAATAGCCTTACAAGGGAGCCATGAAAACAGAAGGTGAGAGTGGGATGAGAGGAGCCTGTGAAACACAGAGAAGTGTATGATCTGACAGGGTGGACTGTGCAAAAAGGAAAGGAGACATTTCTTACTCTGGTCTGGTTCTCCAAGTTGTTCCCTAGTGCCAGCTCTGGGATACAGGCCGTGGCATCCTCCACTTCTCCCAACAGTCCTCACCTTGTAATGCTCAACAGTCGAGCCATTGTGTTCTGCTAGACCGCTTGGGCTGGCAAGAGATTTTTTGCTTTGTAAACAGACAAACTGTGCTTGTTTTCCCTTTTTTGATTTGAAATAAATAGGATTTAAGTTTTGAATACAAATAAAACTTAACATAGAATAAAATGTGCTTGCAGATGCCGAGACATGCCCCACCGCTCTATTAACTTTTTTGCACTTTCCCTGCAGAAGTTGTTTCTGTCAATTTATTTTCATTTCAGCTGAGCAAAAATGGAAGGAAAAAGCAGGTTAACACAGATGGTTGTCAGCAAAGTGATGACTGCAGCTGAGAATGAGTGTACAAAAATATACAGCTTGCTAAACTGTGTATTGTTTAGGTTCCATGTGTGTAAAATGTCAAAAGAAATAAAATTTGGAGAATATATTTAGAACTTTTTTTCTTAAGGGCTGTTAAAATTATTGTTGTAAAATGGAAAGGTGGTCATACGTAAAAGAATTATAATGCAGAAAACAGAAAATGGGACAAATCCTGCATTCAAAACTTCTAAAAACAGAAAAAAGAATAGCCTTTTTAATGCAAAGCTAAGCCCCTGAAGAAGTGATCTGGTCTGAGAGTTATCTGGGTCTTTTAAAAGTGCTGATCACCCACAGTCCTATTGCAGTCACCCAGAGTGATCATTCTATTTGAAAGTCAGACCGTTAATTTAGAGGTTTGAATGTGGGTTTTTGAACCCTACTTTTAGGATTCTGTTTTTAAAGGATCTCTTGGATCACACAAATGATGACAACATTGTGCTTTAATAGACCAAATAAACTTTGTGAGGAGCAAAATTTAAAATTATCCAAAATCAACTTCCTCGAGTTTGTGTGCTGCCAAATTCAAGGTGGGGACAGGCTTTGGCCACACTGGAAAGTTGCAGCACTTTAACTACAATTGATCTTATTTTAACTTAGATCTGTCTTGAGCTAAGGCTAAGCCTAGTGCAGACACACTGAAATCGATTGTAATGTTGCCTGTGTCAATTTAGCTAATTTAAATGTACATGCATTAGCAGATTGCATCAGTTCAACTAGATTGATCTTTAAATTGCTTTGTCTAAAGTTGTACCATTTCTAGGGAGCTGAGGATTGTGTTTGGAAGAGAGGGCTGACAAACCTGCTTACCTTTCTCCTGCCTCTCAGCTCTTCAGAGTACCACTCCAAACAGTTGATAAATGTGTATTAGTATAACCACCACCAACACATAACCATCATCAATTCATGCTCATAAAACTGTGCTAGAATTTCCTGAATACTCTCAGAAGAAAAGCCATTGAGTTGTGCACATTACTGCTGCAATTCTGCCAAAATTAGTTAAATTTTTAAATGTTTAAATTTAGGCAGAAATTTTGCCCATAGTAGACATAAACAATTATCAACGTGTTTTATAGTCAGAATTTCAGTAAATAAATCAGTGATGGTTTGTGAAAGTTTGAAGTCCTTTCTGGTTTTGATGTGCTGCCTCTATGAGCTCCAAGGAAGACTGACAATCAAGCATAAACCAATTTTAAATTGCATGTCCTTTCACCACCAGCTTTCAGAGCAGTGTAATCTCACCTTTCTTCAAGTGGGGCAAAAATCAGGTACAGAAAATAAGTACGAGATAATGAATTTCTCTTACTTTGCCTGATGATTAATAAATGAGGTTATTTTCCTCCTTGACTCTTGGAATTAGATGTGACTCAACACCTTAATACAATCAGCTTGTTCTGAAACCCTGATAATAGGAACCCATCTGCTTAGAGACATAAAGGAGAATTCATTATATGCCCAGTAATTACTTTCAATGAAACATAAAGAGATTGCATGCACAGCTTCTTAAACATGCTGTCAGAACAAATACCTTGATGTGTGGAATAAGAGGAATCCAAAAAGGTGATAGCTAATAATAACATTTAAAGGAAAATGTACATATTGTGCATACATGTATATATTGTGCATTATCAGCCCTGTCCCCAGCTGCAAAGAAACCCATCTTTCTGCAAGATTTCCAAAAGGTTATTGACAAACACCCCCACTGAAGACAACTCTTTTCTGCATCTATCTGTATTATGATGGACAGCAACTTGTATGAAATGGACATTTTCCTATGAAAGAAAGAAGAATAAAATGTCAGATTTTGATATCCAAGTTAGATGCCTAATGCCTGAAGCTTTTCCCCCAATCTGGCAAAGACTCCACCGCTGTCTCGGGGTGGAGGTTTTGTACACAATTGAACACATGGTGTTAAAGCCACATAAAGAATGGAACTGTGTGGCAGTTTTAGGCTGATGCCTAGGAAATTTTTCCACAGATTGAGTAGAAAGTGGTAGAATGTAAATAAATTACCATTGGATACAAAAGAAAAATAACGATAAGGTCTAAATAATCCCATTGGTCTGATAGCTAACATAAAGTTAGTTGTATAAACTAACTCTCTTTTCAGTTTCTTTGCTGTATCAGATACTAACTGGTTGCTTCTGCTGGCTTGCTGAACTTGGCTGCATTCTTCTTGTGGCTAAGTACTAACAAGCTACTCTCTGCTCTTCTCTCTCTTCCCTTGTATAGGGTGTGGGGGGGAGGGAGTGGGGGGAGGAGGGAAGGGAACAGAGAGGGGGAAGCTATTGGTAGCCCCTGGTTTTGTCCAGGAGGATTCTTGTGTTGTTTATAAATTGTAAATACATGTAAACATTGTATATTTTGTACACATTCATTGCATTTCATATTTCTAGATTGTAGTTTTACCTGTAAATGTAGCTGCATTTGTTTTCCATCTGATCTGGTCTGGCAATTTTGGTTTTAGGGTAATTTCAACCCACCACAAACTGTCAGGCTCTTTTAGTTTCTTTACTAGGGCAGGACTAAAGCCTTGAAGTATGAAGGAAAATAAGTTGGGTTGAGTGGTCAAAAGAAGGTGATTGGAACTTAATCTGGGAGGGGATGGAAAGAGTGAAAATTCCAGTTCTTTGGTCTTCCTGACATACCAGCCAGATGGTCCTCACTAATTATATTTCCTCTTGTGGTTTTAATTTTCAAACATGTATAAATATTTACAGTGGACTAAAATACATCTTTGTTTAAATATCACTTTTTAATTGTGTTTTATCCTTTGAACAGTACAGTTCAAACACTTTTCTGGATTATATTTTCGCTTTATAAGCCAATTTTCTCCACCTGCACTTCCATTTCATTTCTTTATGTCATCGCAGTGAGACACAGCATGCGAGGAGGCCCAGATTTTTGTGAATCGGGCTGGGTTTTAAACTGCCTAAATCTTCCTTTCAGCCAGGCATGAAGTTGCTAAAACAATTAACACGCCTGAGGTTGAAAATACACTTAAGTACTTTGTCAGATCAGGTCTTAAATAGGAGCTTATGCCAATAAATTTAAGATAGTTTTCTTTGACTTGGCTCTTTACATCTAAAACTTTCATGCTCAGTAAAACCAAGAATATTCTGGATACAGTGCTGAAAGGATTTGCTGGATAATTCTGTAGCAGCTAGATTTTCCAAAAGGTAATACCTTCTAAACATTATTAAATATCACTCTCTCAGAGGATTTACCCTTTGGGCACATGTGGAATATAACTATTCAGCCTTAACAGAACTCTTGGCCTAGTTACATTTTCCTTCTCTTTTAATTATATGATACAAGCTCTCACAATTGCTGTAATTAAATATCCAATGGCACTTTAAACCAATACCATTAATGACAGATTCTTGACAAAACTACAAGGAAAATTCTGTCTCCACTGAGACTGACAATAAAGCTGCCGCTGCCAGGACTTTGCTCTCAGATAAGGCCATTATATCATGCGTGCATAAATTCCTCCACCCGCCACCCGGTCTAGTAGAAGATGTCCCTGCCCATGGCAGGGAGGTTGGAACTCGAGGATCTTTAAAAGTCAATTCCAAGTCAAATCATCCTGTGATTCTATGATTTACAAATTTTATTGCAAAGTGGATGATCTAACTTTTGCTAGAAAGAAAATGCCTGTGTAAATGCCATGAGCAAACCTGTTACGTTGTCCTGGTGATTCTCTAAGGACTATGTACTTTGTACCTAGTGTTTCTTGTTCATTGCTGGGTCTTCTAGAAGTTCACTGATAAAGTTCTCTTGAAGTGGAAGGGCAAAATCATCCCTAAGTTGATAGATCTGGAGCACACACAAGGAAAAAATAAGAAGGCTTTATTGGGGTAGTTTGGGTTTCCACTGGTCTTATAGCTACCCCTTAGCAGGTTCTTCAGGACAAGTGGCTGCTCCAACCATAAGGGCCCCAGGGATGATGAGGATGATGAGACACCAGTGAAAGTGTTCAATGTTAAGCTGGATTGTGCTTTGAGCAACCTGGTCTAGTGAAAGATGTCAATGTCCCCATCGGGGGGTGGAGGGGTGGACTAGGATCTCTTCCAACTCTCATCATTCTGTGATTCTATGAGACTGTGGCTTCTCAAATGTTCACAGGACCCAGGTCTCGGGACCTGAGCAAAGCCTTCAACACTGTCCCACATGACATCCTGGTCTCCAAGCTGATAAAGTCTGGGTTTGATGGATGGACCATTCACTGGATAAAGAACTGGCTTGACAGCCACACCCAAAGAGTGGCTGTCAGTGGGTCTGTGTCCAAGTGGAGGCCAGTGACAAGTGGAATCCCTCAGGGACCAGTACTGGAACAAGTCTTGTTTAACATCTTTGTTGGTTTCATGGGCAGTGGCATTGAGTGCACCCTCAGCAGGTTTGCTGACAACACCAAACTGTGTGGTGCAGCAGACATGCTGGAGGGAAAGGATGGCATCCAGAGGAACCTTGACAGGCTGGAGAGGTGGGCCCATGTGGCTTGAGAGCAGCCCTGAAGAAAAGGGTGTTGGTGGATGAGAATCTCTACATGAGCACCAGTGTGCTCAGAAAGTCAATCACATCCTGGGCTGCATCAAGAGAATCGTAGCCAGCAGGTCGAGGGAGGTGATCCTCCCCTTCTACTCTGCTCTGGTGAGACCCCACCTGGAGTACTGCATCCAGTATTGCAAGAAAGATATGGATGTGCTGGAGTGTGTCCAAAGAAGGGTCACGAGGATGATCAGAGGGCTGGAGCACCTCTACTGTGGCGACAGACTGAGACAGTTGGGGTTGTTCAGTCTGGAGCAGACAAGGTTCCAAGGAGACCTTATTGTGGCCTTCCAGTAAGGGGCCTACAAGAAAGCTGGTGAGATACTTTTTTAGGGTGTCAGGTAGTGATAGGACTAGGGGGAATGGAACAAAAATAGAAATGGGTAGGTTCAGATGGGATGCTAGGAAGAAATTCTTCACAATGAGGATGGTGAGACACTGGAACAGATTACCCAAGGAGGTGGTAGAAGCCCCATCCCTGGATGTTTTTAAGGCCAGGCTGGATGTGGCTCTCAGCAACCTGATCTAGTGTGAGGTGTCCCTGCCCATGGCAGGAGGGTTGGAACTAGATGACCGTTGAGGTCCCTTCCAACCCTAACAATTCTATGATTCTAAATCCCTTCTCTAATGGTTATGTTCACTGGCTCCACCCCTAACTCCATCCAACATCTTCCACTCTCTCCCTTCACACCTGCTTCCATATCCCATCTTCAAATTCTCTTCACCTGGAAGGCAAGTGTACAGAGAAGAAGTGGAGATGCTTACACGCTTTGGGAAATGATGTGTCACAGCAGCTTGAAAGCATAGATGTAGCTTGTGCCAGAGGGACTGCCCTTACCTCGAAGCTTACAGGATTACATGGGTGCTGTCTGTAGCTCCGATGAAATTTTTGCTTAGCATGAAATGTGGCATAAATAGGTTATTTATAACTAGTAACACTGAACTCAATATTTTCCAAATCCTCTAAAGAAATTCAGAAGGGCGTGTGGTTGAAAACAACTTTGTACATTATCTGCTGCATTTTAATGTTGTTTGTTTTAAGATAAGCCCTGTGAGTTTGTACACTGTCATGCGGTGTAATCTGTTCTGCTATTAAATAGAGTTGAAGAAAACTTGAGTTTCTATTATTAACTGATATCAACTGTCTAGTTTGTCAGTCAGGAAGAATGATAGAAGGCCGCAGGGGTGTACTAGAGATATCGGGTATGCAAACTGTGCTACCGTCTACTATGATTAACTTTTATCTCGCATATCTCAGCATAAAAATTTGCCTTGGTAGTTTTCCTATGTCAAATTTAAAAAACTTGAAATATCACCTATCTCTCGAGGGTGTTGGTTTGGGTTTTTTCCCTCTGTTAGAGATTGTAAATAAGATCCACCCAAACACTATTTCGAAATACTACATTCTGAACCATGAAATTTAGATAAATGTAATGGATTGGCAACAGTTCTGGTTTGGAGCACAGATTGCTGAAACAGCAATAGAAACCGAGGCAGTACCTAGCAACTGGACTTGGGCATGTGTACTGATTGTACTGGTAAATATCAGATGTTTCACTCCTATTAAATTTATGGTATAATATTTTTTCTTCTTCAATGACTGGTATCAATATGAATGAAAGAAGAGACAGCATCAAAGTTGGAAATCATTCAGAGTATTAATTGTCTGTGTGATATCTCCAACTCAGATAAAATTTCCAGTTCCAAACAATGCTCATGGTGCAACAGAAAGAAAAATCCTAGGAGGAAATTTGCAATTCACTGTCTAGGGAATTTAACGTCACAATTCAACTAGAAGGAATCAATAATCTCAATCTGTCTGTGACATTCCAAATATTTACCTCCTGAAGTTGGTTAGGAGAGATAAAACAAAACCATGTGCAGGTTTCATCTTTTAAAAAAGAAATAAAGAGGTTTCCAACACCCAAAGGGCAAAATCCAGTCATACTTTTGTCATTTAGGAGCAGAGCCAGGTTCATATTAATATGACTGTGAGCTCCCTGTGTTCTGCTTCAAAAGCTTTCCCTGCCAATGTGTGAACTGGAAAAAAAAATCACAAGAGAAACTTAAGAAATTAATTTGAGAATAAAATAACATTTGTATTTGCAATAATCTATTCATCTAATTATTCAGGTCAAAAAACATGAATATTTAGTGATTTAGAGGAAATGTGAACATGCCTCAGTCTGTTTCCCAGAGGCAATAAAGGAAAGCTTTTCCTACATCTGGATTGGAGGGGTTTTTAGCCTTTTCAACAAACAAATCAGATCTGCTGGGAATCCAGATCAGTGGATATGGTGCTTTATTGTAAACTCATATGTCCTTGACACATAATCACAAGAAATATGACATTTCAAAACCAAAGCGTCTGCCAATAAAGAATCCATCATATGAAGACTTCTTCAAATTCCCACCAACATAGTGTACATTGGAGAATAAATGTTTTTCAGCTTGTAAGATGTCATGAGGTCTTTTTCCATAAGTTCTGTCAGTCTTTTTGAGTTCAGATTAAATGTCTCAAGCAGTTCTTTCCATTTGGGCATAGGCCTATCAGATACTTTTAGGTTATCGTTATCGTCATCTGTGACAACAGATGACAGATCATAGAATTAGATTTTATTTGAATTGTGTTGTCACGTAGCCTGACACATCAGCATGAGACCATTTAGCTTAATTCATCCATCACAGTTCTGCAGTGGATATTAGCAGGAAGCTGATATATATTTTCTTATTATGGTCTTAAGTCTTTAGTCCTGTGGCTCTGGTTCTGCCAGTCTGTCGATACATGACCTTTCAGCAAACTTCTTCTCTTTTCAATTTTTAATCAGTTTCTAAGATCTTTTTGATCTTTGACGAAGAGCCTGGACATTCAGGCTTCACTCCTTAAAATTTCATCAAATATTGGTTTTGAAGCCTAAATAAGTTTTGTGTCCTATGGAAAATATCTCATGTACAACTGTAATGCTGCTATGATCATAGTAGCAATGCAGTTTTTAGGCATGCCCTTATCAAGCTGGGTAATTTTGCAACATTCTTAAGATTCTCTATAATCCTTAAGAACAATCTTAAAAATATATCCATCAGATCAATTATTAAATCAATCTCTTTCAGGCTGATACTGCCCTGCCTGTAGTATTGTGTCTCTTAGGCTCAAGAATTTTGTCTATGACCATTGGATTTGCTTTTCCTACAAAAATGAGAATATTGACAGAACTGGCAGCATCAGTGCATGACCATTAATTTTCAAAGGGACAAATCCTTTTTTCACCTCCATACAGAAAAATATACAAAGAGCTGTTTCAGGTACATGTTCTGTGGTCAATAATGCCATAGGAGTCATTTCAGTATTATCTAGTCTCTAAACCTACCTGCTGATTTTATAAATATAAAAAAGGGATAGTTTAAAAGCAATTATAAGTCAATCCTTTAAGATAAACGAAATTTAGATAACTATATGATACACCATGAGCGCTATCATTGGCAGTTTTGCTTTTTGAGGGGAGGGAGAGAAATAGAGAAAGGTCAAAGACTAAATCACAGGGTAGCAGAGGGAGGTCAGTGGGGTCACAAGGATTTGCTGCTTTCACAAAGGACACTGCAATCAGTAATCTGCTGTCATGCTGCACATATTGCTCTTTAAGAGAATTTGACACTGATGCATGGGAAGTAATCTGAGTAAGGAGCTAAAAAGACAATTACTACAAACATATGAAAAGTACACTGGAACTGTGAAGATGTTAAAATAGAATTAAGACCAAAACAAACAAGAAACCCACAACGTTATTTGCCGGTACAGATGGCATGCCACATATAAAGGATGCTAGAGCAAACTCACTTAAATTATAGAATTAGTACCATTAGTATCACCACAATTTGAGTGAAAAATGGGAAACCAAGGAGTAGCAGTAATTAGTACCTTAATGAGTATCCACGCCATTTCAATCTTCTCTTTAATACAAAGAGTTTGTCTCCTGATAGCCACATCAACTGTAAAGTTAGATACATTGTTAGCAATCATATATGAATAAGTAAATCAGAATAGGTATGAGGGCTCAGAGTTGGAGTTGATTAGTAAGAAGGGAAAACTGCTGTGAGTTTACATGATTGCTTTTCAAATGAACAAAGTTCGATCAGCCACAAGGGCTCAGGCTGACCCATTCCTCCAACCCAGTGCTAATTGCAGCTCTGCCAGTAGGTTTTTCGTTGAATGTCAGGGATGGGTTAGGAGAAGCCAGTGCTTCCATGAGTGACACACTGCCTACTCCATCCTGGCTCATCCTTCAAGTCCAAACAGGCTTTTATTGTAAAGATGTCACTTACTTCTTACATCACAAGCATAAATACTCACCTGAGCTGAATTCATCTACCCAGATGAAGCTCTTTAGTTAAACAGCCAGCTCTCTGGAATTAAGAGTTTATTCTACATTCCTTTTTTTGTAGCTCTGTGAAGTATGAAATATTGCTACAGACATTTGCTCAGACTTCCTTGTTGACACATTGCTCTACCATGTGTCACACCAATATCTTACAATGTTGATATAACTGTAGTCAGAAGTATGACATGGCATATAGAGCTGAGAGGCGACAGCTGATCTGAAGAGATGTAGATTTACATCCATTGAGTGGGGACTATAAAAGCATTTTCCTTTCATGTAAAAAGAAAAGGGGGGGGTGGGTTTAAATGTACATGACATTCTGTGCTTATATATAAAAATATTAACTGGGTTCCTTCAACAGAGTATTCATGGGGGGTGTTGTTCCCTCATGAGATAAGTGAACTTGCCTGAAAACAGCCCAGAGCATGGGCTCAGACAAGTCAAGCTGTCCAATGGTGAACACCCGGGAAAAGCCCTGGAGAACTGACCCAGCGCATGTTTCCCAAGAGGAGTGTGAAGGGACTTCAGCACAGAAGTCACTGAATCTATTAGGGCTAAGATTTCCTCCCTGATCTCTGCAATCAGTTACCTAGGTGTTTTAATCTCTCTTCTCTTTCTTGCTGGTGGTGAATTTCTAAACTTTACGATTCCCTACAGGTATTTTAGATTCAGCTGCAAACTTGAAAATCAGCCTAACCAGATCTGTGTTTCAAGACTGAAGCACAGACGCCCTTTTTCCAAGTCAGATATTTTCGTTGGCTTAATGCTCCCAGTCAAAAGTGACTGATCTTGCTCTTACAGTTGCACAGATAAAATGAAAAAGTTGAAATCAAGGCAAGGATTTGGGGGAGGGAGCATCACTCTCTTTACCTCATTGTCTCAGCAAAAACAAAATATATTTGTATTGATTCTGTCCCCAAGAGTAATTGGATTAAAACAATCTCCCTCATCCCTATTCCCTCTTTTGTGAGCTGTATCAGAGAGCCTCAGACATTTGATGCTGAGAAATGCACTTTGCACTGTTACTCAGCAGCACTCAAAATCCCTAACAATGCCAGAATGTAGCTGGGTGAAATCTGAAGCTGAATGCTTCAAGGGACCATTATTACTAATGGGCTTTTGTATTTGAAACTTTGAAATCAAATAAAACTGGTAGGAATCTGAAGTGCAAAGAAAAAAGGCATTGAAGTTTGTAAGTATCATTAAAGAACTACATTCCAGTTTTATGAGATACTTCAGTCAGGTTACAGCTCATCACAGAACAGGTACTGAGAATTCTCAAAAACACTCAAGTATCTCAGAAGAACAATGTAGACTGTCCAAGGTGAAATATAGCTTTAGCAGCCTAATTTAAAGTATCTTGTTAAAAAACACTGACCCCCTCATGCCGTAGTCTTGCTGCTAAGTGACACGAGAAAATATAAAAGGCTGGGAACAGAATCCAATTAGGCTCTAGTATCCCTTTGCAAGTATTTATCTGTCAATACCTACATTACCACTATCCTAAGTGTGGTAGTTTCAGGCTGTGCCTAGAAAATTTTCCACAGATCTTGAACAGAAAATGGTAGAATGTAAATAAATTACTATTGGATGTAAAATGGAAAATAATGATAAACTCTAAATAATCCCATTGGACAGATAATAGACATTAAACTTAGATTTGTAAACTATCTCTCTTTTTGGCTTCCTCACTCTGGGAGATACTAACTGGTGCTTTGCTGACCTTGGCTGTGTTCTTAGCTGTGGCTAACAACAAACAACTCTCTGCCCTTTCTCTTGTCCCTTGTGTACAGGGGGGTATGGGGAAGGGGGCAGGGAGTGTGAAAGCTCTTATTAGCCCCCTGGTTTTGTCCAGGCGGGTTCTTGTGCTGTTTATAAATTGTAAATACCTGTAAATATTGTAAATACTATTTTGTACATATTCATTGTATTTCATTTTAGATTGTAGTTTTGCTTATAAATACAGCTTCATTTGCTTCCAACTGAGCTGGTCTGGCAATTTTATGTTGGGAGGAATTTTCAGACCACCACACAAAGAGATCCCCTCTCAGAGCATAGCCTCAGCATCTCAGGCACTGTATAAAAGCCTACAAGGAAATAATTCTCCTGAAGCCTGCTTGACCTAGAGGAAAACGTCAACAGAGGCTGGCATTCAGCTCTACAGCTCACTTTTGAGAGTGTAAAGAATTTCAGATGTATTTTGTGCTCATAGTCCCAATCACAGTTACGTTACTGACTATGTTTTAGAATTTCATAACAAAAGGTAGAGGTGATTCAGTTCAGGGACCAGGTTATTGAATTTTGACCATGTCAATAAGGAAAATATATATCAGTGCAAACAACAGAGCTGAAAAGCTGTTAAAGCTTGACACAACAGCTATTCATGGAGCTGTTAAGAACTAAATAATACAGAAACTCCTCTAAATCTCACTAGTACAGACGAGTAACAATGCTCTTTTCAGTTAGAGCAACTTCCATATTTCATTTATACCAAGAAAACCAAATTCTTACCTGTCCTTTGTGAAAATCTGTAATGAAATCAGGCAGAAACTCACACTACAGAGCAGTAGTATATTTACTATTATGCTATAACTGTTGATTGGGCAAAATATGCAAAAAAGTATTTCCAAAGAATTTACAAACTTTATGGAATTCTGTTGTCTATTTGACTCTAAAAACAGCATGGAAAACTCTGTTAGTAGAACTTCTCTTTTCCTTCATAGGTGCAGGCATGATTATTGGAACCCAACTTGCATTTTCACAGCTGCTGTGTAAACTCACATCATCTTGTCATTGTGAATACACATGAAACGAATTGAGCTGTATTTATATCCCTTCTTCTTGCAATTTAATGTGCCTACAAAAATGCCTTACTGTGAAAATGTGAAGAACTGATGAAAGTACCTGAATCAGACTGGTTCTGGATGTTAAGAGCCCTATGAGACATGCTGCATGTGGGTACCTAGAGAAAAAAAACAGGTAAGGGAAGAAAAACTTGATCTTCTGCAATGTATTCTTATTCTCAAGACAGGGGATATTCTCCAAATTGGGAATAATCTATCATATAATCTAGGTGCATCTGCAAGACTATGATTGCTTCAATAGCCTTATCTAGCCCAGGGCTATTAAATGCAGAATGTATTTCATTTCTGTAGTTTTTACTGGGGGAACTATGCACTCTTTTGAAAAACCCATGAAAGTAAAAGACTATATAGCATGCAGCCAATCTCATTTATGTGCTAAATCAATCCATTCATCCCTTTCATGTTATTTCATTCTGCCTACAGTATATAAAATTGGAAAGAAATTAAATACTGTACCATGCTTTGGAATTTTAAGGTGCAATGATAACAATATGGTGTCTATTTTGTACTAGAAAGCAAATCTACCTACTCAGCGCCAAATACAAAAAGAGGAAAATATCTATTGATTAAATAGCTGGAAAATTAAAAGGCAAAATACGTTTCTACATTATTTGTCACTCCTAACATTTGCATGGGTATATTCCTGTTCACAGAGGTTCCCAGATCTTATATAAACACCCATTTTGCCACTCAACCTATTAGCCATAAAAATCAGTTTCTTGTCTTGCGGAGTTGAAAGCTGAAGTATTTCTGAATCTATTTATTCTGCCAACTTTCAGATGTTCAGGTTTGTTTGCTTGCTTCCCCAGGCAGTACTGAACTCGCCTTCAGTAACCTGGGTACTCAGATTGGAAAATCTGACACAGGTTATAACAATAAATGTTGAAGAGTGATGACATGCATCTGGTCAGTTGCAGCAGGATTGTTTGGAATGGTTCTGGATAGTTGATGTCATCACTGTATGATTCCTTCAGCTGTAATAATGTACAGAGAGTAAGAGTGGCGGTACCAGATCACCCCACAGTGTTATTTAGTGTGGTGGAGGTCACAGGATCGAGGATCACAGGATGTTAGGGGCTGGAACGGCCAGAGCAGGACCATGGAATCTAGCACAGGTCACACAGACGGGTCTTCAAAGTCTCCAGAGAAGGAGACTCCACAGCCTCTCTGGGCAGCCTCTTCCAGTGCTCTGTGACCCTCACAGTGAAGAAATTCCTCCTCATGTTGAGGTGGAACTTCCTGTGTTGTCATTTATATCCATTACTCCTTGTCCTATCACAGGACAGAGAAGATCCTGACCCCTCCCTCTTGACACCCAGCCCACAGATATTTATAAGCACTTATTAAATCCCCTCTCAGTCTTCTCCAGACTAAACAGCCCCAGGTCTCTCAGCCTCTCCTCATAGGTCATGTGCTCCAGTCCCTTAATCATCCTGGTAGCTCTCCATTAGACTCTCTCCAGCAGATCCTCGTCCCTCTTGAAATGGGGAGACCAGAACTGGATGCAATATTCCAGGTGAGGTCTTACCAGGGCAGAGTAGAGGGGGAGGAGAACCTCTCTCAATCTGCTGGACACACTCCTCTTAATGCACCCCAGGATCCCATTGGCCCCAGGTCCTTCTCCACAGGGCTGCTCTCCAGTAGATCACCTCCCAGCCTGTACTGGTGCAGTTTATCATTCCTTTCCAGGTGCAGGACTCTGCACTTATCCTTGTTGAACTTCATTAGGTTCCTCTATGCCCAGCTCTCCAGTCTGTCCAAGTCTTGCTGGATGGCTGCACAGCCTTCAGATGCTTCAGCCAAACCTCCCAGTTTGGGGTCATCAGCAAACTTGCTGATCAGACACTGTCCCCTCATCAATGTCATTGATGAAGATGTTGAACAGGACCAGATCCGGCACTGATCCCTGGGGAACTCCACTAGTTACAGCTCTCCAGCTGGACCTGGCACCACTGACCACCACTCTTTGGACTCATCTTGTAACCAGTTCCTAATCCCTCTCACTGTCTGCTCTTCTCTCACATATTTCCTGAGCTTACTCACAAGGATGCTATGGGAGACAGTGTCAAAAGCCTTACTAAGGTCAAGATAGACTATATCCACTGGTCTTCCTGCATCTACCCATTCTGTTATGACATCATAGAAGGCTATCAAATCAGCCAAGCATGATTTCCCCTTGGCAAATCCATGCTGACTGCTCCTGCTCATCTTCTTTTCTTCCAGGTCTCTGGCAGAAGGCAGCAGTAATTAGGAAAAGTCCATAGCACACATGAAAGGCTAGGGCAGTCAAGATGCAGGCCTTGTGCTTGCAGCAGTCAGAGCTGAGGGACCCTGTTGGGCACGTCCCTAAACATTTAGCCTATGCCTGGAGCTAGACTGTAGCAGTTGCACTATCATCCGATGATCCTTCCCCCTTAGAGAAAGGGAATTGGGAAAAGGAGAGAAGAGCCATGGGTTAAATTACAAAAAAAACCCAACTGAATTAAATGAAACAACAAAACTGACACCAGCACCAATATGAGGCATATGAAGTTATACTCATCCCAGAAAAGGTAGAGCAGTCATCCTAAACAGGAAAGCAGTCCTCAAGAACAAAAGGAAGAAAAGACTTGTATTTCTTTATTAGATTTGCTCATCTAAAAAGGCATTTTCTTTAGTTCCATATTAAGAGGCATCATAATTCTCATTTTATGAGAAAAAAACCTTCTTCTTGGACTCTCCTCATTCAAGCACAGACAGGGCCAGTTTCTGAGTTTGTTCAGTGATTACCTGTGTGGTTCTCATAACAGACATTACATTTTACTGTCATTTCACTGACCAGTAAAATATACATGCACTCCATTGCGTGCAAGTATGCTTCTCTTACTTTCTGAGTCACAACTACATTTGACTGGCCCTTTATTTTGTGACTATTCCAATAATTTCGCATAGACAGCAAACTTCATTATCTCACTGTTCAGACCCTGTTATGGAAAAGAGGAAAATGCACGGAGAGAAACCTCCTTCCATTTAAAAGACTGGCTGTTTAATTTCCAACTGTGCTGGGTTACACCCATCCTTGATTGGGGCTGAAGAAAGAACCCAGCCACATGGTGGACAAAAGAAACTTGATCCAGGTGGGCAGAGAGAGACTCGGTTTTCCCCCTCCCAGGAAGAGGGGTCACCTGGGTCAAAGATGGTCTATTCCACTCCCCCTTCTTGTCCAGCAAGCCTATAAAAAGGGCAGACATCCTTTACTGCCCTCTCTTTCCCTGCTTCGCCTGCTTGAGAGAAGTAATCTACTGCTCCTGCCTCTTGCATGTGACCACGTGGTGGGGGCCTATTTTCCAAGCTGCATCCACACTTTTCTAACGAACTGAATCCACTTACATCCAGGGAATACAAGGCCATCCGGGCTTGGGTTTGTATATTTTTCTATTTATCCTTACTCTATACCTTTGTAACCTCCCCTGTTACTGAGATATTGATATGACTATTTCTTTTGTGAATTTACCTCTCCTTTCCCCTGCCTGATTTATTTTACCTTTACTGGGAAAGGGAAGGGGAGGAATCTCAATCTATGTGGGCTTTTAGACTCCAGGTGAAGCTCAAGCCAGCACACCAGCCAGCCATTTCATCTGCCAGTTTAACTGCTGTCCTGCACTGCCATTTCTGGGACTACAACCAGCATAAGAATAAAATGTGATGATCTGTCATCATTGTGTTCTCTTGTAATCATGCACTAGACGCCCAGGAGAATTTTTTGCTTCTCTAAGGAAAGATTGAAGAATGTCAAGGTCGTTTGGTTGTGTTCTTGCAAACCTAGGGAGCTTCTGTTTCCAGCCATACTGAGTGACAACAGAAGATCCTCATCGGTAGCTAGAATATTTGATACCACAGTTATGTTACCTAAAGTCAGCTGTCCAAAAGTGTCCAGTCTGGGCTGGTAATTTATATGTCCTCTACCATCAGGATGGAGAATGACTTCTTCAGAAGGCAATTCATTTCAGCCTTTAATAGTACTATTCCTATTCATCTTCATTGAAATAAAAGGATCCAGATAACTTGATTAGCAGGTTAAACTTTAGAGGGATAGTGCAATGAACCTCAATATATAAACTCCCAGTGGAAGAAATACTACTGGAAACAGAGGTAACAGCATCATCCTAAATCACAATTTTCAGTAAAAACAAATGTGTTACAAGCAGCAGCTCTAATACAAGCTCATGCTACTGTGTCTCCTCACGTCTTCCTCCAGTGCCCCCTTAACTGCTCCATCTCTCTCTCTCTTTTTGCTTGACTAAATGAATGGCAGCCCACACCACATCTTGTAGCACGATCCGTGTGTACCAAACAGCCAGCTGGTATGAGGCAGCTGGCACACTGGACAGAAAGCACTACCCTTGAATGCAAACTGGTATCATTCCTCATTGAAATTTGTTTATTTTTTTTCATGGGTATAAAATTAGTAGGATCCTTTTATTTCAGATTCCAACAAAGTTATCTAATGGTTTTCAAAGTTACAATTGCATAAGCCTTATTTCACTGGGAAGTCAACCTAAAAAATTGTCTTTGGTGTAATAAACAATATATTTCTAACACTGACTGTTATGTACTCCCCTCCCTCCCCCATGTTTTCCTATAGTGTCTTGTTTTTGGAAAACAGAAAGGGGTGAATAACTAACAAGCATATAGAGAGTCCATGAAATACATCTCTAATCTGAGAAATAGGGTCAGGTTTGATCTTGAGGTCTTCTGATAGAGACTGAATTATTAAAAGGCTATTGTCTGCTCTAGAGTGACATTCTGTCTGAGCATATTGTACTTTGTGCAGTTCATAAAGAACACCAAATGTAATATAACTTAAATAAAAATAGCTCCATCTTTAAAGATGATCACTCTGTTCATGAGATAATATTCTATCCATCTTCCACTTTACTGCTTTCACTAAACAGTTAGTCATTCCATTCCCAAGGCTGTGTTGGTATTTCATGCCACAGCAGGGGAAAGATTAAATAATTTTTTAAATAATTATAAAATAATAAAGAGCTAATGGAAGATGTAGTTGCAGCTATTGTGAGTAACATTTTATAAAAACAATTAGTTTCCATGTAGAATGTGTCTTCAAGTAGTCCAAAAGTGTCCAGTGTAAACTAGTAATTTGTATGTCCTCTGCCATCAGGATGGAGAATGACTTCTTCAGAAGGCAATTCATTTCAGCCTTTAATAGTACTGTACTAGTTTCCTTTTACTGACTTTAAAAAGCTCTTCATAACACAATAGAGAGCATTACTCTTCTAACTGTAAACTCCAAACCTATTAACAAACCCCTTTAATTCATACAGGTGTATTGAATTTGCATACGCTACTTGTAAGATAAGTTGATTTCTCTCTCTTGGGAAATGATTTATGTAGAAGGAGTTTTATGTTTGTTTTATTAGAGTGTCTCACTTAACATTTTCACATTACATTTAAACAGATTTCCTTGCAGAGGAAGTGAATAGGAGGAATATTGTGCTGTAAAACTTTCCTCCCATCAACGAATAGATGGGTTTTGACCTTTTTAAAATCAGTTAGCATACACTTTAATTTTGGCTTTATATTTGAATCTTTAAGTCAATTTGGATTTCCTCAGCAGAAAAGATATTCATGATGCATTTTCTATGTGTGTGGGTGTGTATATATAGATACTCTGTGACAATTATTTTTTCCTTGCATATTAAAAATCAGGCCCAGACTATTTCTTTTCCTGAAATAATTTGTGTGTACCAGCAACGAAATTTAGAAACTAAGCAGGATGTCTTGTCTATGCCACTTCTGGTGTGGTTTTATAAAACTCCCCATGGATGGTGAGAAGATACCACTTCTCTGTTTTACACAAGATGTATTTGTGTAGTTGTGTTCTGCCTGCCTTGTAAACAAGGAAAGACCCCTGCATGTCTGGCCTTGCCTGCTGCCTCTCTATTGCTGTGTCAGCCCTAGGATTCATCTCAGTCTAAGTACTGGCAAAGAGCTGCTGTCACTGCCTGCACAGTCACCTGCTCCTGCACTCAGCATCTGCAAACTGCAGCCAGCATCACTGATGTCTGCTACAGGGTAAAGATCTCTTTGCCCAGAAACAAAGGTTCAGGGATTTCTGTAGATATAATGCTAGCAAAATGACATTTTTGAAAGCCATCATTACTGTAAAAGCTACTTGGCTTTGAAACCGCAAATCCAGCTTATAATGCCAATGCAGAAAAAAAAAAATCCAGTGTCCTCTCCAAAAAACCTCAGGATCACCATAAACTTATTGTATCCTATACCAATATCACAAAGCATTTACCAGAGTTTAGTACCATGGCAGAAAGGAGAAGCAAACCTAGCTTTAGCCCCTGAAGCTGCTGTTTGTTCAGGAAATGAGGAGCTCTACAAACAAAGACAAAATAAAATCTGAACAAAGCACAAGTACTGAGGCAGATTCAGGACAGATGGGAAGGCCTTGGATACCTGGATTCTGGGCAGCGTGAGTATTCAGCCCTGTAGATTCTAGCACTAGCAGCTTACAGAAGAATATATGAAATGGTGAACTGCTCCTCTGATCTCTATTCATCAGAGTCAGTGTTTAGTTTTGTCCTGTATGTTGTGGCATTCAGTTGGATTTATTATTTCAGTGCATACTAGGTATCAGTGCATGCTAGGTATCATTGCACCTGAGGAGCTGCCATTTCTGAGTTTCAAGCCTGCTGCAATGGAGGACTTTGTCCCAAAATCAATGCCCTGGAATGTTTGAACACTTCCACCAGAGACCACTGCAACCCCTCAGCCCACCTTGCAAGCTTTCCCTTTGAACTCAGCCCAGTGACTCCCTCAGCCTTTGCACACATGCTCATGCTAGAAAACCTTAACATGGAAACACATCTGTGTCGGGTCATGGGGGAAGAACACTAAATAGAATGAGTGCCAGACACAGCTTGAATGGCTACTATCTATCTCATAGTTTTGCCTTTTTCAGCCACTACAGCTTTCATGCCATTTTTAAAACTGCCTTAGCATACATACTTTCAGTCACCTTTTCAAGCACTAAGCATAGGATTTCCATGCTATTTTAATTCACATTTATAGGCTGAATTCCATTACGAAATAAATAGATTGTATCATACCAGTAAGTCAGAAGTATAAGCCATTACTGGCCTTTAAAGTTATAAACTTTTAGCATGTCTGCAGTGATCAAAGAAAATAGAATTTGAGGTAGAAGTGCCCCATGGGGGTGCTAGCATTTCAACACAGAGCTACCATGCTACCCACATTCTGTGTGCACCCCACAAAGAGAAGCAGGTGCACTGGGGAGCACTAACCCAGTGCATCTTGTGGGACTCAGAGAATAGTGCCCCACCATTCAAACCAATAACCCTTGGCAAGACACTGCTGCAGTGCAGCAAGGGACAGTGCATCATGGTGTCAAGAAGCATATGAGGCAACATTAAAAAAAACATACATCATCTTTATAGGTTCTCAGTACACTAAAGAATGGCAGCTTGAAATTACGCTGGGGAGATGGAAGACTGAAAAAAAAACGTTACCTGTGCTGCTTTGTCTTCAGCATCATGGGCACAGCTCCTTCAAACAGAAACCAAAAATGGTTTCTGAGAGCCCCTCCTTGAGCAGTTTTGCATCAGCAAGGTTCCAGTTCTGATGTAACTTCTAAAACCATAGACATGCAAGCTTTAAGGCAGGAAATTACATGTATTTTTAATAAAATAAAAGGCAAGAATAATAGCACAGGATTTTCAAACTATCTTTTCAAATTTTTTCACTGTTCTCTCAGCTGTAGCCTTAACTTTGCACCTAACATTCTCTTATGCACATTTCATAACATCCCTGACCTTGAACTTCTGCTTTAAAAAATGATCTTTGCCCAATGGAAATACACGTTTTGAAAGTTTCCCTATAAAAGCTGGACATAGATTAAAAACTTAGGACTCTACAACTTCAGAAAAGAACTTCAACAAATTTCAAGCTCTGATATTTTTAGTAAGAAATAATGCCAGATGAAACATTGCATCTGTCCTTAAAATGTGTGAGAAGTTATATTAAAACTAAAAAGTAAAATATACTCACTGAGGAGACATGCCATGTGTTTATATGGTTGCATTAATTATTTCATTGAATGATTTTTTTATTATTTTCTCTATAAAAAAATCTGAAAAGCTACATAAAACCAAATAAGGCACATAATGTCACAATAAGCATTCCAAAATTATTTCCTGTCATCTCATTAAAGGACATTTCTTATCTAGCAACCATTCTGGACTAAATTTGCTTCCAGAAGTGAAAAGGAACTTTCTCAAGTCCTCTTCTAAGTTCACCTCCACCTTTGCCATACTCTGTAGCCTGTGCGTCTACAGCCCAGCTCCATGGAGTTGCATTGTCACAAATACCTTACTCATCACTGGCTGTTCTCAGGAACCTAAAAGACTCATTTGACAGTCCACTGGGAGGTCTTCTCCATGTCTTTGGCAGGTGGTATATCATGACCACTGATTGTGCACTTATGATCTGAGGCAGACTCGGCTCAGCAACCTTTACCCTTGTCACGGTACTTGATTATCTGCCCAAGGACCCACTGCAGTTCTTCTGCAGCTGCTCTGGCATTAGGTGGAGTTCTTTTATTTTTCTATCCAATTGCTCAGTGAAAGTCTTTTTCAGCCAAGAAAATATATATTCAGGGTCTTTTCTGAAATTTTATTATTTTTTTAGATCATTTGATGTTCATCACAGTCATTCTGGAACAAAATCAGTGTTTTTCATTAGACAGAAAAAAGTTGCAAGTTCTTGTAGTAATGACCATCATAAAACCAGGCTGGTGAACTGGACATAGGAGCAAAGCAGAGAACTATTCCTTTCTATCCATAAACTGACTACCCTTTTCTGAGGAAGGCAAATATGCATGGGATGGGCCACACTGCATGGCCAAGGGCAAGGGGAAAACTCCATGCACATATTGACTTCCACAGCCTTCTGAGGACAGCAAAAGATATACATCTATCTCAGTGGCCCAAATAACCCAGCTATTCATACTAAACAGCTGCTGAATGATGACTTTCAAGCAACAGTGTCATAAGCTGTGTGATTCTGCCCAGCACTGGGAGATGCTGAAGTGATGATTCAGCAGACCTGTGGGAGCTTTGCACAGCTTCCTAAGCAAGAATCCATTGTCACCAATCACCTGCCCAGGATCTGCAGTACAGTCCTCTCATAACAAACAAGTTGTTAAAGTCTGGAAAGTCTGGAAGCAGTACTGCCTTGACTGAAACTGACCCAGAAAAACAGTTTCATATTTCTTTATGTCTTCTTCCACTCCATTACTCTTTTCCCAGTAGGTCTGCTGCAGAGAGGTTGGCAACACTGCTGCTGTCAAAACTTGCCTGATAATGGTTTTGGCATCATTCACTTGCAAATAGATGAAGTATTTCCACAAAGGATGGAAACTGAATCCTGAGAACATGAATATCCTGATACCACCACTGCTTCAATTTGACTTCTGCACATGCTCTCCAATGTGTCAACTACATCAAGTCAAAACCAACCAATGTTGAAATTATTCCTGCAGTTTGGAAGCCCTGACTGAGGTACAATAGAGCAGACAAGACTATCATCTATACTCTACTATTGTCAGCAACTGCAGCAGAAAAAGGGTGTGTCATCCCGAGCATTTTATTGAAGAAAATCTTTTTGTTTTCTTTCCACGTAACACTTGAAGTTGTCACTGCAGAAGAAATATAGGAAGTACTTCCCTATTTTAGCTAAGGGCCAAGTACAGTCATAAAAAGAATAATGTCCTTCCTATCATCACTAAGCACAGATCACTAAGCCATTCTTAATTTTCCTGGCAAAGGCAAGAGGTTGAGTCCTCTGAAATTATATATCTCTGGTACTAACTGATTTACAACACCTTAGCAGAAAGTATTTGGCCAGGTCAATAAACTGCATGACTGTCAAAGACGTAAATTGAGACCTCATGGAGCCAGCAGTGCTGTGAGGGAAAGGAGAGGATATGGGAAGCATTTGGCTGGCTGGTGTTTGGTGTCCATATGCAGTGAGCTCTGCCATCAATGTTGGCCTAGTAGTAAATAATACAGTTTGTCGATGTCGATGCATAGAAGTTAGAAGAAGTATGAACTCTGAAGTCATTAAGTCTTACTGTGTTACTGAGCACAGCAGAGTGCTCCTGTATTTATATTTCTGTCTACAGTCAATAAATCAGAATCTGTAGTATCTGCATTTTGCAAGTATCTGCTTTACCACGTTAAAAAAAGGAATAGGTGGGGGAAAAAACTTATGATGGCTTCTTTTCTCTCCCTTTCCAATTGCTAGAGAAACCAATCCTTTAAGCATCTTCTGTTGTCTGAAAAGGAAGCAGTCATTTCACCCTTCCCCACAGAAAAAAATAAAAAGCATGAAATGTTCTGTGTTTTATGGTAGTCCTATAGTTGGTGGAAGAAGGGAAGAGGAAATCAAAAGCAGTGATTTTTCCACCTCTGCAACTGACATGTTGACTGAACTTGAACAAATTGTGAGGGGCTCCTGTATAAGCTGTATTAAGGAATCATAACAAGTGCAGGGTATAATGTTAGGGGGAAAGGTGCAATTCAGAGGAGGACTAAAATTGTAAAAAAGAGCATAACTGTTTGTTGTTAGAGTGCCCATGCTGTCTTCAGCTGCCAAGTTGGACAGCACTACCATTAGCTGAGTTGGCTCATCTTTGCTAAAAAACTGTGGTCCAAACAAAATCAAACCAACGAGTATTAAACAAAACCACAAAGCAAACAAATAAACAAACAAACCAACCCACAACAAAGCCACTTTCTTTGCGTTCTTCCCAGTCTGTTACAGATAAGGTTATTCATCACTTATCCAAAAGTGACAGATAACATTTTCCCTTTTTTTTCCAACAGATAAATATGGCTAATAGGCATACTAATGCTGCAGTGGTAGGAGGAGAGTTAGTTATTGGTGGCAAGTCCTTGGAGCTCTTTCCATGAATTCATGTCATTACAAAAGAATATAGCATTGGAGTTTTTGTCCAGCTGCTCCATTAGTATGCAATGATTTTCATCTGGAAGTTGAGTTAGATGGGATTGTTGTTTCTAGTCTAGCCAGTTCTCAGCTACATAATATTCTGGCAGAATTTCTATCTGGATGAAAATGGGAAACAATTTATGTGATAATTCTCTTATAGTCTTCCTCTAGTTATAGCCTGCTATGAAGCATACACACGTGGAACAAAACCCAGACAGAAAACAATAGCCAAACAAAAGTAGCCATCACTGCTTATACAGCAGCACACAGTGTTTTACTGCATTTTACTACAATTCATATTTCCTTTTTTATTTTAACTGGTATCTAGGAATACATGAACATAGAAATGTGGAATTCCTTCTCTTGCAGGGTTTCAGAACGAGCTTGTAGCTTTGAGGCCACCAAATGCAATATTAACTTCACAAACTGCCAACTTCAGTGAATGCTGAGAACTAAATTCTACTAACCTGAATGGCTGCAGGGCTGTCTTCTTAAGCTTATAATGCTGTCATGCAGCAGGGGTTTCCTTATTTATGTCCCATAAATAGGTGAAGGTGCAACAAAAATGCCAAGGATTCCCTGTGTGAGTTCCCTTAGCTCTCTACCAAAGGCAGTATTGAGACAGATGTTAGGCTGTTCTTAAAACACCCAAGAGTAAATAGGTAGTGTGTAGGCTCAGGGAAAAAAGGTGTATTGGCCTCAGGGCAGGAGCTGGTAACCTCCAGTGAGTGCCATCATCCACGCAGCATCTGCAGCTGCTGCTGCTGCATCTCAGCTGGGACATCACACCAGGCATTTCTCCAGGCCTAATGCAACCTGGGACCAGAAAGGCCCAGCAGTGCCTTACAGACACCAGGGCTTTCCTTCCACTGGGTTGTATTTGTTACCCTAGAAAGCATTCTGTCCACTGCCTTTACTTATCCACAACAAAGTTAAGTGCAACGGCATTCAAAATTCTGCAGGCACATGTGTGTGTGTGTGTTCACATGGATATGTGTCTATGTGCATATGCCTAGCTGGAAACTGATGCCCCGAGCTGGTGCAGCTCATTGGGAGTCAGAAGCCAGAAGCCTCTGGGCTGCATTTCTTTGGGGTGCTTTTCAGGGTCTTTCTTACACTCCACAATTAATCTATGCTTTAGTCATTCTTTCCCCTCCCTCACCCCACCCCCTTCGGGTGATCAATGTTTATTTCTTGTTCAGAATTCTTTTCTTACTTTGTACTTTCCATGTTAGCAGACAACCTACCCTAATTATAAATTTTTCAAGTCATCAGCTACCTCAGCTGCCAAATGGCAGTTCTGAAAAATACTATGTTTAAATACATACATTTTTTAAATATTTGAAATATTTAACCTATGATATCTGATACATTGAAGTTGAGCAGCACATCCTAAAAAACAAGGCTGCCTTCTGTAATAGAATACTTTAATGTCTGGGGAATTAAGGAGAGAATAAATACTCTTAGTTCTCTCTGAATATACTTTGCTTCACAGTTTAAATATCTAAGGCCAAATCTCCTTTCAATTACCCTGACACAACCCTGTTTAATTCTATGAATATGAAGCAATATAAATGTCTGCAGAATCTGGCCCTTAAGGTCTGTGCAAACCTCATTTCTTAAGATTCCTCATTTTGACTAAGATTGTCAACATAAGAAGTGAAGTCTGTTAAACATAGCTGCATATTGCCGTTATAAAACATGAAGGTTTCTCTTAGCCTTTTGCCCTGCTATAAATTAGGGGAAATATGTTCAATTTTGTTTGAAATTGGTGTTAATCTGAATTAAGTTCAGCCTTTATGATGTGGATTCACTTTTGACCAAACCTTTTAATAAGACTGCACATATTCAAACTAAATAATGAAGCTAGAAAATTACTCTGTTCATTTGCAAATTCATTATTGCTTTTCCAAACACTTCAGCCTGTAAATCCTTCAACTAAGTTGAAGCTTTTGATTTCTATTACATTTTCTAAGGCACCTTATATCTGGAGGTGGCTGAATGACAGAGTTGTGTTGGGCATACCTGACAAATATAACCATTTTTTCCTATTCACGACCTAGTCCTCAAGACAAGTGACACTACAAAAATCTCTGGTTTTCAGAAATAATCACTGAATAATCCATGTGATATTCGTTCCAGATGCTACACTGAATTTTATTGTGTTTATCTGTCTGCACTTCTATTCATTTACTGGTATTAATTTATTGCCACTACTGAATAGAATATTCCTCTGGGATAGTTTTTGGTTTTACTCTGCACCAAAGAGCACACTCTTTACCTAAATACAGTGCTTGAGGGAGTGTACACCGAAGTGAGCTCCCACAGAGCAGTAAGGCAAAGATGACTGACTGAGAAAATCTTATCCCCTTTTGCACACATGTGGCTATGTACAAGAGCAGTGCAGTTCAAAACAGTCCCTTTCATTGCCAAGAGAGAAATGACAGTCTCCACTTATCTCCTGGCAGAGTTAACATTCAGTATTTTTTTTAGGATAGTACAGCTACATTTATTATTGTCGATATTATTCTATGTTGTATTGTAGAAGCTCCTAAAGGACAAGAGGCTGGGTTCCAGGGACAAGGCTAAAAGGGTGCTTGCTGTTCAGGACAGGCAGGCTCAATTGTTTTGCTCATCACAACCTGCTGCGATTGTGGGCAAGACACTTACCCTGCTACTCCTTTATTTGTCATCTGCTAGAAGGATTTTATGACAACTAAAAGTTGCAAAGTGCATGATAATCTTATAATTGCAGCCCTCTGTAAATTCTTGACACACCAAGAGCTCCAAAAACTGTGTCTCAATGTATGGGAGCAATCCTGTGTATAAAGGAAATGGCTGCTTCCCACTCCACTGTCTGTTCAGAGCGTATGTGAATTCCACCATGAGGCATATATGTAGATATTTTTCTTTGGCAAAAATGTCAATGCAAGACAAGACATATCTGGTGCCAGGCTATACGCAGTGGTGATTTGATAGGATGGATGTCCTTGAACATCCGTTGTCCCAGCAGCCTCCCAGCTACAAGGTGGAAGCATGGTAAAAGTCTCCCCAAAAAATCAAATGTAAAGGGAAAATGAGTGAGTCACCTCTTCTGCTTTGACTTATTCTGTAAAGTTAAAGAAGGCTCTATGAAGATTTCTCAGAGCTTTTCTTCTGGTTTTTGTTGGGGTTTTGGTTTTGGTGGTTTGGGGATTTTTGGGGGGGCTTTTTGTTTTTTTGTTTTTTTGGGTTTTGGGGTGAGGGTTTTTTTGTTTGGTTGGTTGGGGTTTTTTTTGTTGTTGTTGTTGTTGGTTTTTTTGTTGTTTTTGTTGTTGTTGTTGTTGTTGTTGGTTTTAAATATCCAGATTTTCTATTTGTAGCTTAAAAATATATGAGGGTTTCCACAATTGGGAAGGAGCTTTGCTTTTTAACACAGCTTGAATGTAAATTTACAGTTTCATCCTTGTGAGTTCATCTTAAAAGTTCTTTTTTTTTTTTTTTTTTTACATTAAGCTAACATTGTCATACAACACAAACCCTCTCTTCCTGAATCCTGGCAAAAGTATACATGCCATTTGGAATCTCTTTGCAAGATTTATTTCCATTTTTTAAATTACTTAGCTACTTTATTCAGAACCAGCTCCATCTTTTTTCTTCAGTAAATCCATTTAAAATTTTGAACACTGCTTGATTTATCCTTGCTTGTAGTATTTGCTCCTACTTAAAAGTATAGGCTGGACTGCTGGATCATGCTTGCTGAATAAAACTGAGTATTGTTTTATTATTCATTGCCTTGTCATGAATTTGTTGCTGATATTTAATGCCTGGTAGCATGAATCCTGATCCTTACCTCAGGTGAAGCTTCACATTTCAGACACCAGTAATTTTGAATTATTTCCTCATTTACCAACTATCACTCATATTCTAAACTGCAAGTATTTTGGTAATCTTGCCTATAAAGGCAGATTGTAAACTTTTCTAAAATGTTGTTTCTCCCTATCCTTCCCAGTTTAAAAAGGTCTAAGGCAAAGAAAGCGTGGGTGCAGAAGTCCCATGAAACATTGTGCAATATTCAAGTGATGGGATTTTGGTCCAAATTTCCATAAGTCAAAGGAAGCTAGAAACTTCAGGCATAAAAGCAGTGAGTAATCATTTTCTTCCTCGGTGCTGTCATTGATTCTGATCCTCTCTTGTGTTTGTTTAATGATTTTCCCTTCCTACTTTCACCACAGAGCTCTGATGAATGAGGCAGTTTGTTAAACAGGAAAATCAGCATGAAGAGGAATGTATTTAAGATTTATAAGGGACACCCAAGCGTAAATTTCTCCCTCTTTGCCCCAGCCTTTCATAACTTGGTACTCACAACAGGTAGCAGAAATTCTGTCAGAGAAATTCTTAACAAAAAGCATTTACTAATTATCATCATTAACTTATTTTTGACAACCAAAGTAACTGCATCCATCGTTCTGTGTTCCAGAAAATGCAGTTGGTTAACTTAATGCAATGATACAACAGTAATTTTTGTTTCAAAAAGTTATTAATGTTTCCTCCCAGAGTCACAGGAATGCCAATTTTAATTATTATACTATAGGAAAACAGAGGAGAATTTTAGCTCCACCTTATTTTCATCTTGCGCAGTTGCCACAAACTGTACTTAATGAAAAGTTTGCTCTGCTGCGCTTTGAACCGTGGACAGTTCTGTAGGGCTTAATCTTAGCCTTTCCTGCCCTTCAGACAGAAGAAGCTCCATCCTAGCTTCAGCAGCCTTGCACAGCTTGTTTTCAGGGCAGGCAGAGGGAAACAGGCACTTCTGCATGGTTCAAGATACCAGGGAGCATCCACACATCTCTTATAGTAATTGCTCCTACCGGGGCCTCAATCAAACATGAATCCCACATTGTAGTACCTGACACTTCAGAGCAAACTACTGCTACGTGTCTAGCTCCCTACCTGCAGATGCTATTGTGTATGTCTTATACAGGGGAGAGAGAAATGTCTACAGTAACTAGGAGGTAAGGGAAACAGAAATGTCTTTATACATGATCTGCTTTTTGTTCCTTTAATCCAGATTCCTCTTCCTTCACCAACAGGGGAAGCAATTTGTGAAAGCTAAAACCACTTTAGTTTTATTGGGAAACAATTGGACAGTAAACCTTTCTTTACCACTAAGTCCTATCAAATTGTGTTAAATAAGCACCTGTACTGGAGTATTGAACAGATTCACAGGTGTACACAGTGTGTCAGACTCAGCTCTTTCTACAGGATAAGCACAAGCACATTATATTGCTCTATTCTGTGCATAGCAGCCTTGTGGATATTGAGCTTCAGTCTCAGAACAGTCTCATACCTCTTCACCTGGCTTTTAACAGTGAGTACACTTTCACAAATAGTTTTTACCAGAAGGAGGAAGCAAATTTTTTTTCTTCTTCTTCTAGCAAAGGGCGTTTTCTTTCAGTCTGAGTTTTAAGAGTAGCTTTAATGCTAATAAACCAAAAATATATTTTGGCACCTGGCAGCTGGGGGGCCTGATTGGCAGTTAATGAAAGATAAGGAGGATTCATTCCATGGAAAAAAATATTGAACAACTGAATCAATGCTTGTTACACCTTAGTTTTCCAGTCCTAACGTGAGCCAAATGTTACCTCTCAATCTGCAAAGCATGTAGCATTTTACGGATGTCTAAGAAAATAAATTGTTATGTATATCAATTTTCTTGTGACATTTACTCCTTGTAGCAATTGATCTGAAACCAAAAGCATGTTCCAGCAATTAAACTGACTGGAACAATGTAAAACCCTGGTGCTTTCAGAGATTCCCAGTCTTCCAATATGGGCAAAAAAACAACAGAACAGTAGTGCAATGGAGCAAATTCCAGCTTTCCAGATGCTGCAAACTGAGCAGCTGTAGTTTGTGTATCAGCATTGGAGGCTTTCAAGGTTTAATAAAAACATGAAGAAATACTTCATGTCTCAATTAATGATCAGTTATCCCATAACTTAGGGTAAGGGCAATCTTGTTAATATAAATATTATTTGTTAATGTGAATGAACACGAGGAAGGAAAAGTGAATACAGTCCAGTCTACGATCAGTGGTTGTCAGCTGAGATGTACAGTGTGATATCATAGGCTTCTTCTACATTTTTTAATGTACTTTTTGACTAGTGATGAGAGAGAAAAAGAATGCAAAACAACAGGCTTCCAACAAATGTACTAGGTAAACTTGCTTACATAGAAAAACTGTAGTCATTAATAGATACACAATTTATCTAGAGAAAAAAAGACCAGAACTCATTAATTGAAAGCAAGGAGTATTTTTCACCTTTTCCATGAACCAGGAACAAAACTTGCATCCAGTGTTCAGTCTGCTTTATGAGAAAGGAAGGAAAAAAGTAAGGAATAGCCAAAGGGCTATAGAAAGGAATGCTGTAGTCTGTATTTCTATTTCTTCATTTAAATGTTTACATTACTATACTATTGCCAATTTTCTCATCTCAGCTATCTACAGATTTTGGCTTCTGTCCTGTAAACACTCTGTTCTCATGCTTAAATTTCCTCATGTAAGTAATCCCTACTGAAGTCACTGTAACTATTCAGGTGCATAGCTTTACTTGCAGACAAGTGTGTGGAGACACAGGGTCTTGGAATGAAAGATGGAATGAATAAATGAAATATGAGTTTATAAGAGAAGCAGTCGTGCCTACCATAGCCGCAGCTGAGCAACTGCTATTTTACTCATGTATAATGGATGCCGCGTTGTAAAAATACACGATGCTCTGTCTCTGTCCTGCCATCTCTCTTAGTCTCTTTTTTTTTGCCCTGAGAAGTTTTAAGATGACATCAGACAACAAGAAACTATGTACAATAGCATATCATTGCAGCACTTTAATACAGTTTTAAAGAATATTGTAATAAGCTAGGGACTACTTAGAAAACCTAGAGCATGCCTGTTTTCAGCTTTCTCTCCAAGATGCTGCCTAGTCAGTCTAGCATGTCAAACTGCACACTCAAAATGCCTGTGAAGCCCCACATGCTGTGCTGTCAGAAGTTAGTATTTTTGCCCTATGGACATAACACGTGGAGAAAAGTCAAAAAATATTTTCCTACAATATTTTAAAGTACTGTTTTGAGTAGCAGCATCAGTGTTTTATCTAACATTCTTTCTTTGAGCTCAATTTATCTAATGTTACCTCTTTGAAGAAAGCATCTGTTAGAAATGTGCCTTTTCTGGCATGTGTCTTTTGTAGCATTGGCCAGAAGAACTGGATCCAGTGACCCCAAATTCAGCTTGTAAATAGTAACAAATTAACATTGTTCAAAGCACCATTGTGTACTTTCTGTAAATGTAAAGCCACTTGTTTTGATCTGGTCTCCTAAGAAGTAGTTTTGCCATTTATATTAGGTTTTCTGTTTATACCCTCTAGATATGCCAGTGGGATTTTCTAAAACTGAGTTGAAAGGGGCCTTGCATTCCATTTGTGTTGAGCATGGCAGATCACATTATTAGCATTTGAGAAATAAGCAGGAGTGAGCCCACCTTCACATGGAAGAAGGAAGGTTGTCAGTAAGGGATCTATTTGAATGAATAGCCACATGTAAAGCTCTATTAGTAGTGCTATTAGGAATTGTTTGAGATTCTTAAGGAATAAAACAGGTTGAGAGGTTGGAAAATGCAAAAGTTCCCCAAAAATGACTAGAATATACTCATAATTCTTTCCTTTTCTAGATAGTTCCAAAACAATTGAACTGTTTTCATTGTTCTGAAATGAGGTATGTGTTTTTCAAGGCTTTCTAATGATATCCATTTTCCGCTGTTGGCTCCTGAAATTCTAGGTCAAACCTATTAACTTCTGTGAGTTTCTATGTGGCTTAGAGAAGAGAATGCAAAATCAGTACTTCAGATTAACAGTATTTTTAGAATAGAGCAGATAACTGTATAGTTACATGTAAAGGAGCTGTTCTGAAATAATTTATCGTGGTGTAAAAAAGAAAAGCTGGAAAGATTTCAACAAAAATCTAATGCTGCTTAGAGAAGCTAACTGTAAGTCAGTCAGTGATGAAAGGAACTAGGAAAACGTCTTGCTGAGAGCTGACACTGCCTTTTTCCAACAGATTTTAAAGAAAAGCTTTCTGCATTTCTATTGTGCTCAAAACTGGCACAACATCAGCTTTTATTTTTGCAGGACTCTTTATCCGCTTTCACAATAAATGATAGCTTTTATTCCTTTACAGATGTTACACATGTAACACATTCATTTTCATACATCATAATAAAATCCCAAGAGAAAAGCACTGTTAGGCAAGTGGTATACTGAAAGATTTGGTATGCATGTATATGAGTGCATGTGCATGCACTGAGGGATTTTTTACCACACAAGACATGTTATAGAATCATAGAACTGTTTTGGTTGGAAAACACCTCTAAGATCATCAAGCCCACCCATCGATCTAACACCACCGTGGCCATTAAACTGTGTCCAAGTGCCATGACCACACATTTCTCAAACACCTCCAGGGATGGTGACTCCACCCCTTGCCCCCAGCAACCTATTCCAATGCCTGACCACTCTTTCTGAAAAAACAATTTTTCCTAATACCCAACTTAAACCTTCCCTGGTTGAATTTCAGGCCATTTCCTCTCATCCTATCACCTAGTCCTCAGTATTCAGTGTGTTGCCTCACCAGCGCTGAGTACAAGGGCATGATCACTTCCCTACTCTTGCTGCCACACTGATACAAGCCAGGATGCTGCTGGCCTTCTTGGCCACCTGAGCAGTTTGTTGGCTCATGTTTAGACAGCTGTCAGCCAGCACCCCCAGATCCTTTTCCACCAAGAAACTTTGCAGCCACTCTGCCCCAAGCCTGTAGAGTTGCATGGGGTTGGTGTCACCCAAGTGCAAGACCTGGCACTTAGCTTTATTAAACCTCACACAACTGACCTCAGTCCATCAATCCAGCCTGTCCAGATCTCTTTGCAGAGCCCTCCTGCCTTCAAGCAGATCAACAGGCCCACCCACTTTAGTGTCATCTGCAAACTTACTGAGGATGCACTCAATTCCCTCATCAAGATCATTGATAAGGATACTAAAGAAAACTGGCCCCAATACTGAGCCCTGGGGAACACCTGTTATTCATGACCAACTGCCAACTGGACTTAACTCTGTTTATGATGACTCTTTGAGCCCACCCATCCAGCCAGTTCTTAACCCAACAAACTATCAACTCTCCCAAGCCATGAGCAGCCAGTTTCTCCAAGACAATGCTGTGAGAAATAGTGTCAAATGCTTTACTAAAGTCCAGATAAACAACATCCACAGCCTTTCCTTCATCCACTAAGTGGGTCACCTTGTTGTAGAATGAGATCAGGTCTGTTAAGCAGGATCTGCCCTTCATGAACCCATGTTGACTGGGCCTGATCACCTGTTTGCCCTGCACATGCTGGATAACAGCACTCAAGATGATCTGCTCCACAATCTTCCCTGGCACTGAGGTCAGACTGACAGGTCTGTAGTTCCCTGGGTCCTCCTTCCAACCCTTCTTGTAGACAGGCATCATGTTTGCTAACCTGCAACCAGCTGGGACCTCCCCATTTATCCAGGACTGCTGGTAAATTGTGGAAAGTGACTTGTTGAGCATTCCTGCCTGCTCCCTCAGTATCCTGGGCTGCAAACCATCCATCCCCGTAAACTGGTGTATGTCTAAGTGGTGTAGCAGGTCATGAACCGTTTCCTTTTGGACTATGAGGGCTTCATTCTGCTCCCCATCCCTATCTTCCAGCTCAGGGCACTGGGTATCCAGTGAACAACTGGTCTTACTACTAAAGACTGAGGCAAAGAAGGTATTGAGTACCTCAGCCTTTTCCTCACCCTTGAAGACTATATTCCCTATTGCATCCAACAAGAGGCAGAGAGTCTTCTTAGCCCTCCTTTTGTTGCTAATACATTTGTAGAAGCATTTCCTGTTCTCTTTAACAGATGAAGCCAAATTAATTTCCATCTGGGCTTTGGCCCTTCTAATTTGCTCCCTGCATAGTCTCATGAAAATCTTGTAGTCCTCCTGAGCAGCCTGCCCCTTCTTCCACTGACCATAGACACCTTTTCTACCTAAGCAGCAAACAAACCTCTCTGTCCAGCCACGCTGGCCTTCTTCCCCACCAACTCATCTTTCAACACACAGGGACAGCCTGTTCTTGTGCCTTTAAGAGTTTCCCCTTGAACAGTGTCCAGCCTTCCTGGACTCCTCGGCCCCTCAGGACTGCCTTCCAAGGAACTCTGTCCACCAGTCTCCAAAACAGGCTAAAGTCTGCCTGACATAAGTCCAAGGTGGAGGTTCTGATGACCCTCCTCTTTACTTCTGCAACAACCAAGAACGTTATCATTTAATGATATCCCAAGATGACCCTCAACAATTACATTGCCCACAAGCCCTTCTCTGTTCACAAGCAGCAGATCCAGCAAGGTACCTTTCCTATTTGGCTCTGTCACCAGTTGTGCCAGGACGTTCTCCTCTACACACTCTAGGAACCTCTGGGAATGTTCGCTCTCTGCTGTGTTGAATTTTAGCAATCATCAGGGAAGTTGAAATCCCCCATAAAACAAGACTTTGTGATCATGAGACTTCTGCCATATGCCTAAAGAATATTTTACTTGTCTCTTCATCCTGATTGGATGGTCTATAACGAAATCCCACCAGGATATCTCTCTTGTAGGTCTCTCTCCCTAATTCTTACACATATCCAACACTATACCATTTTTTCCATAACTTATCTAAGCCAAAATGATAAGTAAGGCTTTCATGCAGTAAGACTATATGAAAAATCCTAAGTCTCTTGAAACATATTTCCCTTGAGGAAAAAAAATGACAGGAAATAGTTACTTAATATAATTTTCTATCCCAACTAAAGAATCTTGCTTCCATGCTGGATTCCATCAAAGTTAACTCATTATGGCACCAGAATAAGGGTTCCACAGAAATTCAGATGCATGATTGGTGCTATAATTCTCTCTTCACTTCTTTAGCATAGCTAAATTTTATCAGTTCCACTTCTATTTGATGTTATAGTACTTTTCCACAAGGATCATCATTTATTACTCTAAAACCCATGGTTTTGTGTTGTTATGAGTTTTTTACTTATTTAAGTGCAAGTATTAGCTGCATTAAAACTGATTATAATGTATTACAAAGTATAAAATACCAGCTGGAACAGAAAAGCCATGCACCAGCTGGCATTTTATCCCATGCTCACAGGAGACTGACTTGATTCATGTTTGATTAGGTCTCTAGAGATTCAATATTCCTCAATTTGTCATCTATTAAATGTTCTACTTATCACTAGAAAGAATAAAATCAACCTTTCCTCCCCTGTCCTTACTACTGCTACATACTCATGTACAGCATAATAAGAAGTTAAGAAGAAATGACAGCAGTGGTGGGGAAGGTCAGTTTTATTTACAGAGTTTCCTATACCAATGATTAGGTTTCTTTTGTGGTTTTCCGTTATGGCCCCAAGTCAGCAGATCTACCTTTTTCAAGGCTAAGCTAGGCTTTATTTACACGTTCTGTGGTTAAAAAATAGACACAACCACAAGCTGTTACAAGCTTTTCACAGAAGATGGTTACTCTCACAAACACTTCCTCGCCTTTTCTGTATGTTCACACCAGCATTCCTGCACAAGCTCATGAAAAGTGAAGGAGTTTCTTACCAAAACAGTTTCTCACCAAAACAGTTTCTCAAAAAGGAGCATGCAGAAAAGTTCACTGAGGCCAAACAGTCAGCATAGTCCACGCTCCTATTTAAACACTGAAAAATCATTGCCCTTTTGATGTACAGGAACATATGCGACTGCACTTAAGCTCTAACGCTGTGGAGTGCAGCCATCGCTGTTAAATCCACACACATCAGCTGGAGAGGTGCAAAATTATTCTCACCTCTCAAGATGCACCCCTACAAGGGGCACCAGAAAGAATGGTGTTGATAAACGTGACACTATTGACAGACATGGATTTTTTTCTTTTTCAGTAAATGGGAACTGTTTGATTTTTGCATCTCTTCTGAAACCTTACAAATGAAATTTATTTTAACAGTTAATCTTAGCCTAACAACTCCTTCAACAAAGGATGGCTAAGACAAGTTCCCTTTCATTTAGTCTTTTCAGTATTTTTTCTCTCATAGAACAATGTATATGCACTTGATATTTAATTGAAAGTCTGATGGAGCTGCTGGTCTTTTTGCAAAAGTGTGAGAGAAAAACATGAAAGAAACCCTTCTTAAAGCCATTGCATACCCCTAATGATATATCCAATGGGTCACTGCTTGTCTTCTGAATGCTGGGAATAAGCAAGCTGTCTATCCTAGTTATAATGAACCCTAAGGAGTACCAGCAGACTATTCAGATGTTTTGCTAGGTGTGGCAGTTTTAGGCTGTGCCTAGGAAAATTTTCCACAGATTGAGTAGAAAAGTGGTAGAATATAGATAAATTAACATTGGATGTAAAAGGGAAAATAGTGATAAGGTCTAAATAATCCCATTGGTCTGATATCTAACATAAAGTTAGTTGTATAAATTAACCATCTTTTCAGCTTCTTCACTCTAGCAGATACTAGCTGGTGCTTTTGCTTGGCTGTTGCTGACCTTGTTGTGGCTAAGTACTAACAAGTTACTCTCTGCTTTTCTCCTTTCTTTTTCCCTTGTCTGGGAGAGGGGAAAGATGTTGGTAACCCCCTGGTTTTGTCCAGTGGGGTTCTTGTGTTGTTTATAAACTGTAAATACATCTAAATATTGTATATTTTCATAGAATCACAGAATCAACCAGGTTGGAAGAGACCTCCAAGATCATCTAGTCCAACCTATCACCCAGCCCTAAGCAATCAACCAGACCATGGCACTAAGTGTACATATTCATTGCATTTCATATTTCTACATTGTCGTCTGCTTGTAAATATAGCTTCATTTGCTTTCCACTAGGCCATCAGCTTGTAACTAATTCAGCTTTAGCTTTTCCTTTCCTTCTCTTTACTTAAGGTTAAATTTGTAAAAGCTGCATTCCCTGTGCATCAGATACATTTGCTCCAATAATCCTAACTCCACAAAAGACCAAATACTAAGAGAGCAAACAGCACAATTTGTCAGCATGATATAAGGCTTTATTTTTTTTCAGAGACAATTTGTGAAGCATATTTTAGAGAAACTAATGTGTGGAAAAGGAGATTTCATGTTGCTGTGGCAACTCAGGGAAAAAAAGAGATTCATGCTGCAATACCTATGTGGAACACAGTTTACTTATCAAATACCACTGATTTCCTCATCAAAGGAAAGCAATCATCTAGTGTAATAGAAGATGACTTCTGCTTCCCAGCTCCACAGTGTTAAAAGTTCAGACTACAACAAAGCTCTTCTCCAGCACAATTACTTGAGGCTTTTCAAAAGAGGAACCAATGTGCATCTGGCTGATGCACACGGTCTTGGTGAGTGAACAATATTATTAGATTTACTTCAAACATTTATCTCTCGGTCCAACAAGTAGTCCATGAAAAATATTGGGAAATTCCACCATTCTGTTTATACTTAGGCACAGTCCAACCCTTTCTTCTTCCTATGGCTGAATATCAGCCTGCCAAAGAATTCTTCCCCCAAGTAAGTTTCAGCCAAATCAGGATTAAACCCCTCCTTTCCCCAGAGAATGGGCTTTTTAAGGAGTCCACAATACAAATAACTGAAACTGGAGAAACATAGAAAATTCTTATTAACCACACAAGGGATAATTAAAGACTTTAAGGGGAAGAGATGGTGTCCCACTGATCAGAACAAAAAATGGGTTTTGATGAGAAAGAAAGTCTGAAACTACAAGTGGGAAAAGCAGGTGCTGGGAGGAGCATAATCAAAGTATGAAGATGGAAATAGAAAGTAAAAAATAAATACAATTTTCAAGCAAATTAAAAGAGAGATATATGGGTCATATTACAGATAGCCAAGACAAAGTGAAGACAGGTTTTTGAATTTGATGAAAAAGATTGAAAAACTTCTAAAGGGATTTGGTAAATTGAGAGGTGAAAAGGTTAGGGTAGGAAGTACAGAGATCTTTGTCAGCAGCTCTTTCATATATTGAAAAGAAGATAAATAAATAGCAATGAGGATGTACAGAAAGGACCCAAATAATTCAGGAAGCAATAGAGAAGAGAACAACATTCAATGATTTCTTGCTTCCAGCACCAGTTTCTTCAGGCATGCTTTGGTATCTGGCCTAGAGACTTATTCTCCAGGCACTAAGAATAATAGCTCAAGGGAGGTACAAGCAGAAGCTGTGGTGCTCCAGCCTCCTAAACTGGGAGCTCCCCTGCCTGAATGAAGGTTGGTGGTTTGGTACCTTTGAAATGCTTAGCAATATAACTGCATATTTAACACATGCTGGGAAAGGTACAGTCACCCACCTACTGTAAAAGGCAAGTAGTCCTAAAGTTGAGAAAGACAATAACAAAAATCATGCAGGCACAGTCTGTGGCTTGGAACAAATGTGTCATGGAGAGAAACTCATTATTTCACTTTCCAAGCACGCCTAAGAGTTCAGGGTTGTTTTTTGCTTTTATTTTCTGAGAACCTAAAAGGTTGTTCAGTGGAAAGAGTGGGCAGCAAGCAGGCCTCATTCTTCACTGACACTTGTAGATGCCAGTCCTGAAGTAGTAGATGCTTTCCAGAGAAGAAATATTCTCCTTGCACTCTCACTCTTACTTTCTCCACTGATGACAAACAGCAGGTTTAATGATATTTGGCTTTTTCTCCTCTGTTTTAAAAAGTTACCTAGGAATCAAAGAAAAACTCACTTGGAATACTCCGTTGCATATAGCTTTATTTCTAGATCAATAATAATTCAAAGCTACTTACCTAAGAAAGAGTCAGCATTCACAACAGGGAAAATCTTTTTCTCACATAATTTCCTTTTCTTTCTTAGCCAGAATGAGTATTGGCAAATAATGTGGCCTTTCCTAATGAAGATCAGCTGTTTTTCAGTGAACAATAAGCCATTTCCAGTTAGCATAGTTATTGTTTGAATCTCCTCTACTGTTTTGATGATGTTGTTGGTTGCATTTAATTATATCCCTGTGGAAACAAAGAGATAGCATCCTCCTTTCTCAATATCTCTCTCTCATACATGCTAAGAACCAGCTTTATAATTACCAAGTAAGGCTACTGCTAATGACAACATAATCAAAATGTAGAAATTCATTTTTCAAATGCATGAAAAAACACCATCTGCATGCATCTTTTAAGTGATACATTAAAAGCCTGACTCCGTCTGTTCTCTGGGCATTAAAAATGTGCAAAAATGAGGGTTTTCCCTGGTGTCTTTGGCCAAAATCTCTCTTTTGCCCACAATTGCTCAGTCTGTTCAGTTCAAATTATTCATAATACTACATTTAATTTTTATGTCTTTAATTTCATGTCATTACTTCTCATCACATTCCTTCTCAGACTTAACCCTTTCCAACACATTATTATGAGACTCATCTAATTATGATTCAGTCAAACTCGATATGCTCAATTCTTTTTGTTCATTCTTTTTCCTGTTTTTCTCTCTTTCTCTTCCAGTCATATTCTGATAACATATTTTGGGTAACAAGATTCCCAGGGCTTAATGAAACTGTTTCTGCCTGTCACACAGAGAAAGACTCTCACGTCTCCCTCATAATTTCAGATAACCTCAAGGTAGTTCTCATCTCTTTTATTGCCATACCACATAGTATATAAATGAGAAGTAACCTCATGTCTCCTTTGCTGTTCTGTGCCACTTCTAGATCTTTCTTTTACCTGCAGTTCTTTTCAAAGCAGCATATTGGGCTTTACCTTCATCTGAGTTTTTAGTACTTCATCTGTTTCCCTTTTTGTCTATGTTCTTATTTTTAAAGTTAAATCCTTGATCTATTTTCTCTCTGTATATTTTCCCCTAAGGTCTTTATTAGTACCAATTTTCTCTGGGAACTCCTTGCATTTTAACTTTTTTTTTTTCTTTTTATCACTAGTATTTCTGTTTCTCACAAAATGACATAGTCTGCAAATTACATTAATAAATTCATAAGTCTGGTCATAATTGCCTGTGCATCTGTCCCTATTCCCTGCTGATTGTTTGTATTATTGCCTAATGCTTTAGTAACCTTTCAGCCCATATGATCATATCTCAGCAAAGACAACTTTGGGGGTGATGTGTTGGATATTTAGAATCTGCTTAAATATTTATATATATTATAATTTAATGAAGTTCAACAAGGGCGAGCATAGAGTCTTGCACTTGGAAAGAGCAACCCCATGTACCCGGATAGGTCAGGGACTGACCTGCTGAAGAGCAGTGAAGGGGAAAAGGACCTGGGGGTCAAAATGGATGGAAGGTTGACCATGAGCCAGCAATGTGCTCTTGTGGCCAAGAACGCCAATGGTATCCTGGGTTGTATTAGAAGGGGTGTAGTTAGCAGGTCGAGAGAGGTTCTCCTCCCTCTCTACTCTGCCCTGGTGAGGCCACATCTGGAATATTGTGCCCAGTTCTGGGCCCCTTTGTTCAAGAAGGACAGGGAACTGCTTGAAAGAGCCCAGCACAGAGCCATGAAAATGATGAAGGGAGTGGAACATATTCCTTATGAGGGCAGACTGAGGGAGCTGAGGCTCTTCAGCTTGGAGAAGAGGAGACTGAGGGGTCACCTCATTAATGTTTATAAATACATAATGGGTGAGTGCCAAGAGGATGGAGCCAGGCTCTTCTTGGCAATGCCCAATGGCGGGACAAGGGGCAATGGGTGGAAGCTGAGGCATAGGAAGTTCCATGGAAACAGGAGGAAGGATTATTTCACTGTGAGGGTGACAGAACACTAGAACAGGCTGCCCAGGGGGGTTGTGGTGTCTTCTTCTCTGGAGATATTCAAGACCCACCTGGATGAGTTCCTGTGTGATCTGGTATAGGTGATCCTGCTCTGGCAGGGGAGTTGGACTAGATGATCTCTCAAGGTCCCTTCCAGCCCCTAACATTCTGTGATGCACTGGATTCAGATGAAATATTTCAGGTGACACTGATAGTTTCCAATGCAAAAAACATGGCACGGCTTCTAGATGACCACAGCTCAATATATTGGTATTAAAGCTCCAAGCAGGATAATAAACAGGAAGATTAAGATCCATGGTAAGGACTAGAGAAGTGTTGATCAGAGCAGCATCTCTCAGAGGAGAGTCTCAGGCTACCCTGGAAATTAAAGGAATGCAATGTGAGTATATTTTATTAACAGAAATGTCTAAAGTCATAACACTTCAACTACCAAAACTCTGAAAAACTGTTTTCAATGTTTCTCTTTGAATGGAACTAAATTTCTCTCATTAGAATTTTTTCCAGCCTCCGTAGACTACAAACTGAGTTGAAGAATCACTAACAATTTTGTACAATATGCTCCTAAGAAAATTCTGTATCCAGTGATGAACATTTCATAACCAAGAGGAAAAACAAACTGAGAGATCTTTTGTGCTCATGTACAAAACCTACTTTTCCCATGCTGTACTCCAGCTTCTAACTAGCATACCAGTGGCTTCTGATATTCTGCATGCTACATGTTTCAATTGCATTTATAACTAGGTCATATCCTAGAAAAGGCAAAGAGTCTAAATTTAGGTAAATAATACATGAAGGTATCCTTATTAATAAATATATTTTTTCATAGCAGCAATTAATTATTCTCATGACAATAGGGTTTTTTCCCCCTGCAAATTAGGACATTTATTAGTTGTTTCAAGTTGTCAGTAAGAGATTAGCAGTACTAAGCTAACGAAATTCCTTTAGGCTGCAATTCCAGCCACAAAAGAGGAGAGTTGAAAATAGCAAGGAAAAACAACTACTTCTGTACATGGACTAGCAGAACCACAAGGCACAGAATCAGTCCTCAGAAAAGACAGGATTTTCTATATTTTTTGACACTTCAGCATCAGCAGGAATGCCTCCTACTGCCTTCAGGGAAAAATTCCTGATGTCTGTATGTGGAGATACTTATGACAAAAATAATATCTCATTGAACTTTGAAGGATCAGTTCTGGCAGGGATTAAATGGCAATATTTAGTCAATAAGTGTCCTTGTTCCGAGTTTGCCACACTTTTTTAGATCCACTACCTGAGATGCTTTTAAATAACATTAATTCCTGGTGGTAAAGTGAGCTAAGACTTTTTGAAGAAGATTTCATCCTAGATACCAAATTGCTTCACCTTTCCAACTGATATTTCTCCTAAAATATGCTTGTACAGTATCATCACAACATTAGATGGAAAATTAAGAGACAGTAAATGAAAATGTAAAACCCAAGACGTTGAAAGTGTCAAAGGTGCTTCTCTTCTCCCACAGGCAGTGCCCAGCTTGTGGAATACCCCAGCTGGTGGAACCACCCACTTTCACATCAGTGGCTGCCTAGCCAGAGGCCACTGCAGCCTCAGCCTCCTGCCTCCATCCCAGAAGGCTGTGTCCTGCTCCCATGAAGGTGTTTTAAACCTTACCAAGTCAGAACTGGGGAAAAAAGGGGGAAAAAACAGAGAAAGAAGAAAAACTGTATACAGCCCCCAGACTGCCGAAACAAAACATCATTAAACATGTACACCCATAAATTAGTACAAATACATACATACACAGAGAGGGGGGAGGAAGAAAACACCATGTTTATAGGACATCATCTTTTTTAAAGTAAAGCAGATAGCCTATACCTGTACACAGTTAGGTGGCACGAATTGTAAGCCTGGCTTACCTAGGTGCGTCATACCATGTACTGGTACAGATCAGACTGGGATTTGCAAGTTCAACTTGTGTCTCAAATTCACATTGTGGTGAAAATAGCTGAGTCCACCAGATTTGTCAGCAATACCAAAAATCAGTCTTGAGATTGAGCACCCAGCCTGATGGCGCTCATCACTCTCCACTGCAATTGGGGAGCAACTTTCTTCCCAGTAACATACGTACACTGAAAAGCAACAGAGAGCAAAAGGAAATATTATTTCTGTTTAAAGCACAGATCCTTTAGACAAACATGTCAGAAGGTCTCCCAGAAAAATAAAACAAGCATCAAAATATAAAAGGCAAAATTGTTAGGATATAGGCCTAACCCTGAGTCTAAGTACTATTTAAGGCCATTACAGAACTTAGGCTCATTTGAGAAACATATGTCAAACCAAAATTCACCATCTGTACAGATTTTCACAGTAGGCTACGGTAAAAGTTGTGGTAACATTTATTCCACCCATCAAAAGAAGCCACTCAAGAACTGAAAAAAGATACTGTATTGAGAAGGATTTATGAGAAATCAATAAAAAGCACCTTCCCACAGGTTTGTTAGGTAGCTGATGACAAGCCTCAGGGGCATCTTCTCCTAAAGCAATGGCATTCAGAAACCACCCTCCCAGCAGACAGAAGCTTCTCTGATGCCTTATAAAAGTTCATGATGTCACTTGTCTCTGAAGTAGAATGACAGGAGGTCTCTATCTAGGCATCTATCTTCCAGCAATTTGTAAGGTCTTTGGCCTTACATCTACTCTTACTGCATGGGGACCCACAGACATACCGATAGCAAAGTAGCTACAGACAATTGCTTTAACAGGCTACAAGAAGCACACAGCGCTGGCATTTCATTGTGGGTTTTCTAAGGTAAACGACAGGTGGGGTAGTGGGTTGGGGATTTTGAAGGAACTGGCACATTTTTTAAAACTTCTTTCCTTCCTCCAGTCCCAAAGAAATGGTTGATAAAAAGGGGGAGGGAATGGAAACTAATATCATCTTTGCTTCCATACTGCAAATCACTCTTTACCCCCTATCCCACCAGCACTGGCACGTATCTTAAGTAAAAATGTCTACATTTCTGTACACTGTGAGACTGATTTTCTCTAGAGAATGAATATAGTCAAGTAATAGATTTTAGATTTAAGGTTTTTAGGTTTCACCTACAACACTAAGGCTTTCACATCAGGCTTCATTCATTGCTACCCTGCTGAACTGCATTCAGACGAATACTACATTCAGCTTTGGGTTCTCCAGCGAAAGAAAGCTGGACGTGTTGGAGCAAGTCCAGAGGAAGGCCACAAAAATGACCAGAAGGCTGAAGCAGCTAACCTATGAAGACAGGCTGAGCAAGTTGGGATTGTTCAGTCTGGAGAAGAGAAGGGTCCAGGGAGATCTCATAGCCCCTTTCCAGCACTTAAAGGAGGCCTACAGGAAAAATGGGGAAGGACTTTTTATCAGGGAGTCTAGTGACAGGATGAGGGGTAATGGTTTTAAACAGAAAGAGGGCAGATTTAGATTAGATATTAAGAAGAATTTTTTTGCCACAAGGGTGGTGAAACACGGAAACATCTTGCCCAGGCAAGTGGCAGATTCCTTCCTGGGAAGAGATCAAGGCCAGGTTCGATGGGGCTTTGAGCAACCTGATCTAGTAGAAGGTGGCCCTGCCCATGGCAAGGGGGCTGGAACTAGATGATTCCAACCCAAACCATTCTAAAATTCTACACAGCAATGATCTCTGGATCAGCAGTGGGGGTTCTCCAGTTAACAGAAGATGAAATGGTTACTTATTTTCCATGTCTTCTCAACCACTCATGTGAGAAGTATGTGCCAAAAGTATGTTCCACAAATGAAGAATGTTTTGCCTCTTTCACTCTCAAGTCATATGGGTTTGTATTTAGCTTAAGCCAATTCAAAGTGGACCACCTACCAAATGAAAGGGTTTCTCACTGTTCTCCTAAGCCCAAGCTATAGACTTGAACCCCTGTGCTGTCAGCACCATCATTCATCCAGTGTTGCAGTCAGCTGACTTAACACATTCCACCGCCAGAAACATCTCCACAAGATCCAATTTAATCCGTGATCTGCATCTTCATATAATCATGTAACTGCTCCTGTTGAAACAAGGAAGGGCATGGGAATGTGCAGCTGAAAGCAAGGGTGACAGGATTTACTCAATTCAGTAACATCAGCATAGGCTAGCTGAATTCATATCTTTATCATTCCTCACCGGAATGCAATCCTGTAAACCAACATAAAAACTCTTATTTGTGTAGTTTCTGAGTTACTACGAGAGCTCAGTGACATTCATAACAATACAAATTATTATACCGAATTCTAACTTCACCCCCATTTTTGCCTTTCTAACACTGGTATAGCATCACCTCTTGCAGTGTCCCAGTTCCTGTGATTGAACTTCTACTGTACACACAGCACAGTAATTCCCAGGAACATATCTGATTCCGAAGGAGTGAGATAAGAAGAGTAGTTAATAGACTTTCTTACTAGCACACTTTTGATGTGACTTGTGGGAGTTTCCACTTTCCTTTGTTGTTTGCCTATAGAAGAAAAAAAGAGAGAAAGTCTCCAAAAGCTACAATTGTCCAAGACGAGTTCACACACTAAAATAAAACTGAGGACATCTTGGTGGTATTCAGTGACTTTTAGTTGGTTCAGAATAAGGACATCTATTCCACAAAAAAGGTATGTTCTCATTTTGGATTGCCTCATCAATTTGACTGTTTTGGGCTAAAGCAACAAGGCAACTTCAGAGTTAAATTGGAATAGCAGCTGACAGGGAGGCTGGGGCTAAAGCCATACTGTCCAAGTTTAAAAACATACTGCATGAATAGCACTGCTATTCTAACCTGTGGCTGGAGTATACCTCTTCTGTTGAATTTTGGAGAAAAGAAGAAATGTACCTGCTGCAAGCAGAACTTTTTCCTAGACAAAATCATATTAAAGACTTAATCTCTGTCTCTTTTACTATAATTTTTGTTCAAAAGATTTTCCATTTGAAAGTCTTGATTTCAGATGTCTTTTTCATCTTAATTCTGTATATATCACATTGACATATTGCAATAAAGAGATTCAACTGTAAAACACATATATTCTAAGATTTTTATTGTTTGACTAACTGGTGGGGGAAATGTGATGCAAACTATAAGCATGTATATTTTATATCTGCAGCTGGCCAGCTAAGAAGCTGCAGCATCCTTCTGTAGTGCAAGGGCAGTATGAGGGAGGGGTCAGGCACCCTTCTGCTTCAGCTAAGTGCTCCCATGGGCTCTGCACCTCATAAGAGAAAATCTGTGTCCCTATCTAGTTAAAACAGACTTCTACAATCATCAGTGGCTTTCACTGGCAGGCTGAGAACCCTGCAACATCAAAATATTCATCAGAATAGTGAAAGACATTTGTTCCAATGTTCATTTCAGTATGTCAGTAATACACACAGCACTTTGAACTGCCCTTGAAAGAGAACCAAAGCTTTGCTACATCCCACTCCAAGTGTCTGAGAAGATACCCAAGCCAAGTGAATATCCCCTGTTTTGAGGATTAGCTGCCAGCCAGGTAGCTAAAGGAATAGTTTTAGAAAGATGGTGATGATTTGCTGTTGATCAGTTTTGCTCAGTGCTTTGCCTAGAACTGGGAGGAACATACAGGCAGACATGTAATTAGTTTGCAATAAGCAGAAGCCAATACACTTCCCTAGAAAGGAGGTCTTTTGCTTAGGTAGAAATTTGTATTTTTATATGCACATTTATTGTTTATAAGACTGCAAGGAAGGAAGATAAGCAGAAACTTTTGCTAAAATGGTGTTAACTTCAAACTTTCCAGAAATTCTTCAACAAGATCTCTCTCTCTCACACACACACAAAAAAAAAAAGGTGGTTTTGCATGACTAATTGTGGGTGTTTATAACACCTACCATCTAGGCTAAGAGATGTTGTCAATATAATCAATCTTCATAGATCTGATGGGTTTTATTTCATTCCTGTAGTAGCCACCTACATTTGGTCAGCTTAATCATTCTGTTGATCATGTTAACCGGATTTTCCCAGACTGACAGACAGCTGGATAATTAGCTCAGATGCAGATCCAAATTATAGCTGATTAAAGTTTGCAAGATGGATATTATTTTTTTATTTTCAGCCTTGAACTACCACAGGACTTTTTTATCTTCTAGGGTTTTTTCTACTGTACCACTGCTCCATCAAAGCCAGCTATCTAAAACGTGCTCTCACTATTGCATTCCTTGTTCAGCATTATACTCCTTTGGCCATGCAAGACAGTGAATATAAAAGATTCACAGGAGCTCAGCAATTTACTTCTAATGCCAAGGTTAAACACCCTTTCAGTCCAAAAGAAACTTCTCTTAATGCTTTCAGAAAGGTCATAAAGAGAACATGAAATGCAAAGTGTACAGTTCAAAGAGAGCACAATTCTGTTCCATTACAGATTATACTCCCCTTTGGATTTCTTTTGTCCTACAAAACAGGCTACTTCTTACAACCAGTCTCCACTTACTGAAGCTAAAGTCCACCTTCATGCACAGTAAAATGGGCAAGGACATGCTCCTATGTCTAAAGACATAATGTCAACACTGACAGAAGAGAGTATGGGAAAGAAACTAATCTGCACAAATAAGTAGGAATTCTGTACTGGCATGCAGAGAAAATCCAGAATTTGGATCACCTGATTCTAGTAAATACTTCAAAAATGTCAAAGCTTTTAATTACTTATTATAAAATGTTTGTCAGTCTTACTTTGGAGCAGGGAAAATTATTTATGAACTTTTTATGGAGTATATAGCACCTAGGAGCAATTAACAGATTTTTAACTTTTAGTCCTACTGCAGAGTAAACTTTAAATAATGATAGCTCAAAGCACAGAATTTTGCACTCTTGCTTCTGATACAGCTCATGAGAGAACTACAGGAAGGAACTGCGCACACAAGCTCAACTCTCCCTCTCACTGGTTTGACTCTTAGGGTGTGTCTATAAAACAACATGTGATGGGCCATTAAGTGAGTGCTCAGTAATTTAACAGCTCTGCTCAGCAAGGTTACTTACAGAGGCCGACTCACTTCATTTATTTTAAAGACAGGTTAAGTATTTTGGTTTTATTTTCACTAGGCGACTTGATGAAACTACAGAGTTCCCTTGAACTTTAAAATTTTGTTCTTGCTTTAAATATTCCTCTGCAGTGTTGCTCCAGAATATTCCAGCCACTCCCATATTCTGGGAGAAACAAATCTGGCTGATATTTCACTTTCCTGAATTATTTTAACTGGCTGGATCATTTGTTTCTCTTAAAGCTTTCTTATACAGTTTGCTGCTTGCAAGAAGATCAAGAAATTAGCATGATAAATGAAAGTCAGCCCATTAGAAACTGAGCCCTTTAATCAGCTACAGAAATGGTTAAATTTAAATCAAAAGAAATGGATCTGGGATAATTTCAAATCCATTTGAACAATGTTCAGACTAATTGCAAGCAGAGATGGTTAGCTGAAAATAAAATTGCTTGAAATGAAAATTTAGCTCACAGAATTTGGCAAAAGAAAAAAAATGGACCTTTTTTTTAATTCAAGAATTTACTCAACTGGTTTTCTTTTTTATTTACGTCATCTGAAACTGAGTGATTGTACATTACAAAAATAATTTCTGGAGCAATAGCTTTATAGCTTCCAAATGTTACCAGTGTCATAAACAGTGACATTTGTAAGCTGCTAAAGGAAAACCTCAAGAACAGAAAGCTCTGAATGCCTCAGACTAATCTTATTCAGACAGATCCAAAGCCAGAGCCAAATTCAAAATTATACCCTCAGTAAATTCAGGCTGCTGTTTCTCAATACTACTGCTTACCTAACTAGGACTCTTTCAAATCAAGATGAATCCAGAAATGAGTCCTCCTTAACTGGCTCAGACTACTAATATGCTTAAAGTTAAGAATGTGTGCTATATATCTGCTTTATCTTTATTACCGATATCTTGAAAATAAACCAATTATTATTTTAAATAACTTACAGTCTTACTCACCTCCTCTCAGCTTCTAAGCTGATAAGAGTGAAGGAGAGAAGAGCAGGGTGGGGAGAGAAGGAGAGAGGGGGAAAGAGAGAGACTTTCCCTTTGATTCAGGAAAAAACCCTCTAAGAAGTATCTTTCATCTAAGAGATGAAGCAGGAAAGACTTTCACCTAAGCAGAGTCAAAGGTTTGGATGAGGGTTTTCCCATCTATTGCTGACAGCAAAAGCCACAGGAGGAGCAGCTTTTCTCTGAAATTGAAATAAAAATGTAGAGAGAAAAAGAACTGCATTCACGTGTGCACAAACCATTTCAGAGTCGCCTTGTATTACAGCTTTAAAGAAACTGCATACACCCCCACAAAGCAATGCACAGTTTGACCATGTTCACTGAATAGCTAAGAGCTGCTCCACATCTTGTTTCATCAAACAGTTCTTTAAAAACAAGAATCTGATCGATCTTCTTCCCTTGCCAACTTTGCTTTCTCTCTCTTTCTCTTCTCACAGGCACATTTCTTAACACCACATCTTACAAAGCTGATGGTTTGCTTCATTTCTGTAAACAGGAAGTTTATCTGGAAGACTCTGTTAGTAGTCCCCTGGCTTCAAAAACACCCCCACTAATTACCTGGATCTGAGCAAAAAATGCAGTGATTTATGTACTTCTGTGTACGTCCTGCAGCTACCCACAGTTTCCAGCTGGTAGGAGAGGAGAGGAAGAGGGAAGATACACTCCAGCCAGTATGGGTTAGACTACAAACCCCTGCCACCTCATGCCCCAAGAGGAATTGGGTTTGTTTGGGGAAGAAAACATTAGGAGAAGCCAAACCACTGTACACATACCAACCTATAAATCTAGGCAAAGAATTTTTCGCAGTTCCAGGAACAGACGTAAATAAATGCAGCTGTACAGTAAAACCATACCCCCACACCAGGAGGGAAAAGGTTTATCCACACAGGGGAAAACCAAAGTACGTAACTCTATTTTACAGTACACTACTTGCTTTATATCACGACTTCTGCAAAAATGTGTTTCTTGTACTCACCAAGGGATTGCAGTAGCTTTGCTTCTGGGAAAAGGAAGGGTGATTGCTGCTTTTGTTTCACCTACATTCTGATTATTCTGTGGGTGAGAAGAATGTGCTTAAGAAGAGATGAATAGAGATCTTTCAAATCCCTCCATTTCTTTCTTTTCTCTGTTGTGAAATGGAACAGAGATCAAATAAGTAGACTTTGGGCAGAAACAGCAAAATATTATCATTTCTCCAAGGGGAAATTTGTTTGGTGAACAGGAAATCATGGGATTTTTAAGACGGGCTCCACAACTAGAGTGATATTGTTAATCATTATTTTAGTTTTCAACATCACTTTGTTTAAAATTGACTTTTTCAAGTATCACAGCTTTAAGATGCTTTCCCCAGGTTTTTAGTCCAAAACTATTCACTGGGGCACCTAAAGATTTTTAGGCAATTTAACACTTAATTTTCAGTAGCTGAAGCAGTTTTTTCTAGCAAAGTACTTTGCCCATATCTCAGTCACCTGCAATTGAATGTTCCCGATTGCTGAGCTCATTACTTGTACTGTGAGCTATAGTTATATTTCTTCTGCTAAATATATTATTTGCAGAGCTATTTCATGTAGGATATACATAACAGTACTCAAACATCATTCCTACTCAAAGTCCCATAGGAATGAGATGTCATATGAGAGGCACTAGAGTGATGCACCAGTTAGGAAGAGGAGAATTTCAGCTTAGCAGTATCTGTCTTGTTGCAGTACCACTTTGACACTTCAGTTTCCCAAAGCAAAATGGCAAATGCAGAAACTATACCACAATTTGCCTTTCTGTTTGGGCTTCAGAAGGCCCCTTTTTAAATTATTCTGACACCATATATGCTATAATGTGACAAGGAGAAGCACCCACCTCTACAGAGCTACTGATTTAGAACAGCTGAGGTTAGCATACTATCTTAAAACAACTGGTCATTTCTTTCTCATTTCCTGCTGATTTTTATTAGTATAATGATTTATAATATTACTTTAATTTAAAAAGTTACATCAGTATTAATTATTTGAAAACAATCGTTAGCCTTTTGCCTTTGCCTTTTTGTTTTACATCATAATAGTGCCTCACATGTCCCACCTCCCAGCTTCTTTCAGTTCACAAAGCTTGGGATAGCATTCTAAAATAAAAATCTCAGATGAAACTTCCAGCCCTCTGAATATTTTCTAAAATTCCATCCTGCAAAACTGGGGTGGGAAAGAAAAAAAGAAAACAACAAAACTTTCAAGTCACGATTCGTTAAGCTCCCTGACTAAACCAAGAGGACCACAGCATCTGTTAAACTCATTGACTTTGACTACCACTTTCCTATGAAGCAAAAATCTTAATTTTATTAGCTTGTGTGAAGTCCAGCAGTAACGTCATTAGAGTCCTGTGGGTATGGCAGGGAAGACAGACAAGAATGACATGCCATAGACATTGTGGGACCATGCCCAACAGGGCTATGCACTCCACCTAGAACACTGCTAAGCCTCAGAGCGATCCAAAATACCATTTGAGTATATTTTGAGCAGCCAACTGCTGGTAGATTTATTGACTGTCAAGCTAAAATAATGCAGAGAAGTCAACCATTTGTTTTATTATACTTCTAGATGTCTGTTATGATAGTAAAATGTAGTAGGAGAAAAAAATTACCTTCCTTCTCACTCGATGGCTATTTTTAGATTACTGGAATGGCTTGACTGCTCTTATTTGGTTAATTTTCATAGCGTACATGGAGCCATACAATATGTCATATATGAAAATGCAGCATGGATTTATGGATTTTTGAACAGAAGGTCTGCCTAAAAAATTTCCCTTGGCCTTCACACAAAGATATAGGGAAGAGAAACAAATTCTAGTATATTTTACTGCCCCAAGCACAACAGATAACTAGTTAATGCATAATTAGAGAACCCTATTAATAAAAAAAAAAGATCATAATTACAGAATGCTACTAAGAGAAAAGACCGTAATTACAGAACCCTACTAAGAGAAAAGATCATCCTTTGAGAGTCCAATTCTAATTATGTTTCAGCCAATGACTGTGTTCAGCACTGACTTGAACTGAAGAAAGGCACATGAGTTGCAAATTGCATTATCCATGAAGATTTAGAGACTAGGATGGGACCTGGAGTCTAGTTAAAGTTCTACACTTTATTCTCCCAGTTAGCTCATGGTTGTCAACACTAACCTGATGGGAGATGAGATACGTTTTTTCTAATTGTTTTTTGGGCTTTTCCACTATTCCTGTGAATGAAATTCCAGCAGTAAAAGGGATTATCATCTTAAAAATTGTGTGGAGTGGATGCACAGCTTGGCACATCAAATTGTAACATCTCTAATTATATGTTGCAATAAGCAGCCAAATGCTGCTGTAGCAACACACCACTAAACACAGTCTCCTTCTTGAAAGGTGTAAATATAAACAACAGACTTTTGCCACAGCTGTACTGGCTGATCCTAAGTATCCAATGCTTTTTTTTTTCTCTAAGTATGTTCACCCAGAGGGCCCAATTCTCCAGTGGCTGACACCACTGTAATTTAACTGACTTCAACAAACTGAGTTCTGTTATTCACAAATGAGAGCAGAATCCAATCAATGGATGAAGTAGGGGTTTCCACCCAGAAGAACATATCTCTCCCTCAGCATACGGGGAGAAGTTTCATCAGATTTCTTTCTTCCAGACTGTAAGTAAGATTAATCCATTTCTGATGTGTTTTTCCAGCTTGGTCAGAAAGCTGTGCAGTTTACCAAGACCAATGAGATCAAGTAAAGCCATTGCTTTTTTATGTGTGTGCTGGAGGCAGGTGTGTCAGTGCGAGCTGAAATTCCACCACCCCCCCCTCCAACAAGTAACCAGGCTAGCGCAGTCTGGAAGCAAATGAAGGCTGTATTTACAAGCAGAATCTAAAATCTACGATGAAATGCAATGAATATGTACAAATATACAAAATTCACAACATTTACAAATATATACAATCAACAGAAAAGCACAACCGATCTCCCTTTGCTTCCCCCCCAAAGGGACCCTCCCAAAGGGGCCTCTCTCTCTCCCAGGAGCTTTTCCCCAGACCCCCCTGGACAGAGAAGCAGAGTTAGTTAAGCAGAAAGTTGTTAACTTAGCTGCCAAGGTCAGTGTGTGTTATCTTCAGCCAGAAGAGAAGAAGAAACAGCAGCCAGACAGCCCAGCAACTGCCCCGACTGCAGAACGCAGAATGTGCAGAGTGCCCACTTTGTTTTGGGTAATAGTTCTTAAACATTTCTATCTATCCAATGGAAGTGTTTAGAACAATCAGTATTTTGCTTTCTTACACCCAATAGTGACTTATTGACACTCTTTCACTTTCTCTGTTCTGAACTTTGCAAGGAAAATTTAAAAAGACAGTTTCAAACCATCACAGCAGGAAATAAGAATCCTGAGATTAAAAAATTTATATTTAGGGAAGAATACATTTTACAGATGAACAAATCCATGCTTTTTCTGTCATTGTTTTTAGCTTTTCTGAAAGTCTATTTCCACTCAGATTTGCGTCCTTTACAATACTTATATTTCACTCTATTTCTTAATTGTGAAAAAGACATTCTTGTGGAGGGTGGAGAACTCCTTCTTTGACAAGTTGCTATTGGTGTTTAAAGAAAAACAAAAAGTGAGCACATCTTCATAGCATGTAGGAAGCCAAATGTAAAAAGTCCATAAGTCAGTGCTAAGAAAGGATCCTAGTTTCCTACTCCTTGTGGTTCTGGAAGATGGATCCTACAAAGCAGAAGTGAAGGGGGAAATCTGGATTTAATACAGCACCAATATCACAGTGGTGGTGGAACAGCCTGCCTGGCAAGTCTGCCCAGGAAACACTCAGGCCCTGACCGTGGCACTATCTGCCATTAATCCAGACAGGGCTTCATGCAGAATCTGCCCTGTCTTTCATGAAAGAAAGCCAAACCTGAGGCACATTTTAGGGCCACGTGATTGCTATTTCTCAAAATAACTTCAGTTAAAAAAATTGAACAGATTTTTACGTTTGGGAATATAATAGAAAACACCTCCCATGTTGAGATCTACAAGGCAGTTTTCAGAAAACATCCCAATGGCTACCACGAGGCTGGTTTTCCTTCGCTGTTGGACTACACAGAGCCACGTTTTCCAAAGACTTCTCTTTCTTTTGGCATTGTAAGAACTGACGTTTCAAAAGAGTTTATCAAACCATGTGTTAGCCCTCTGGCTGTTGATCTTTCCAGACACAGCATTTTATAATGTCCGTCAGAATCCCACATGTAGCCCTGAGCCTTTTATCTGTGTTTTCTTGCTTTTGCTTTTCCTCTCCTTGTTCAGTGTTCCACGTAGTTTCACATTTGTGACATCTAGGCTTTTCTGGGAAGCCTTGTAACCATATCCACGTTGTGCAAATAAAGAGGCTACCTGTGAGGAAAAGGGACAGAAATATCTGTACAAGTCTTGCAAGTCACCCACGAAATGTGGATGAAAATTTTGCCCCATAACTCTTTTGAATGTGCTCACAGCTGCAGCTCTGTTTCCCCCTGGGGCTAAAAATCAAATTGCAAAGAGGTGCTGACTAAACTGGTGATCCCTTTTCTGCTGTTTGACATTAGATAATACATGATTTTCAGACTCAAATAATATTACTTATATATCTTATTTATTAATATTTAAAATATTGCTGATGCCTAAATACTGACTGTTGAATTTTCAGCAATTTAGACATGTTCAAGCTAATGGTAGGATAGGTTTTACTCTGCTTTGTTCTGAAAAGTCAGAAACACTGTAGCAACTGTTAAATCTCTGTAAAATGCACACTTAAATCTCTGTAAAGTGCACACTTGTCTATGTTCCTTATAACAGCCACATGCTCTATTCTAAATTATAAAACCCAAAGCAAGGGAAATATACTGTAGACAAATGCATGTATTTTGAGCTCACAGCCTTCAGACATCTTATAACAGTGTGACTTGGGCAAGACAGACACAAAGTACTAAATTTGTGTCTAGAAATGTATGTATCTATTCCCTTGCTTAAGAGAATGTTCTAAGATATTTTTCAGACATGCTTTTGCGTTTCCTATGTGTTACTGTGTCACTGGATTTGGTAAACTTCATTCAGGATCAGTTAGGATCACTGCAAATTTTGCCAGTAAAGGTAATTCTGCAGTTCCAGAGTTTGTGAAAAATCTAGTAAGAGGTAGAGTGGAAAATGGATTTCTTGACCAGTCACAAGAAAAGACAGAAACTAATAGCTCTAGAGCTTCTGCCTCACAACATGGTCTGAAATGTTTATCAAGATGTTCACCATGTTGTAATTTGGTTCTCACACTCAGTTGTTGTGGGTCATTTACAGACATCTCCTAAGGTTGTCCCTCAAAATTTTTTATCAATTTCAATAAACTGCAACAGAGAAAATAAATGCCCTGAAATGTGTTGTCTTTACATGCAACTGAAACTGGCTCCAAAGTAATTAGCTAAAAGACTCAGGACTCTGCAAATCCATTTCTTGTGAAGCAACAAGTATGTCCCACAACAGTTACACACTGATGGAAAAAAAAGAAACCAAAATTGTTGCCTAACAGGGAAAGCCTCAAACCTTAACAAGAACTGTACAACGGAGCAGGCCACTGCACAGACAAAGAATCAGTAATTTCCAAACATAACTCATTTAATTAGTCTTGCTTTCCCCTTATACCTTCTCATTCTATTCACCCGAGCTAACTGAAGTATTTCACCAGAAGAAAGAAAGAATACTACATGCATTTGAAAATCTTTGGAAGACTTGTTATAGTAAAACATCAATCAGAAAGCCTGGAGGAAAATCTCATCTCTCTCTGGAGCAGGCAGGCACTGGTTTACCAAAAACTGAGCTTGTCAAACCAGCTGCAAGGTCACTTAGATACCAGAGTCTCTGCAGTTTCACTTGTAAAGAATAGAAGTAAGCTGGAATGGAAAAACTCAATATCCCATTATGAACCCTTTAGCCAGCCAATGCCCTGTGACATAAAATGATCCTAAATTTATCAGCAAATCATTCACCACCTTTGCCTGAAAATACTAAAATGTAAGGAACAGAGAAGATCATTTACATTTAGAACAGTAAAATCAGCTGGTAAATCCCAAACATGACTGGCTGCACAGCATTTTGTTAAAGACCTGGAAATCTTTTGTTCTCTTTTAAAGCAAGCCCCATTTGACTACGCATAGCAGTTAAAGTGCCTAACAAGATTTATGATCAAAGCAAATGTGAAGTAATTGCTGGTGGTTCGTGCAGCAAAGTGACTCATACAAATAAAAGCAACAATATCAATAGAAAGTAATTTGGTTCAAAATGTAAGGAAACAGACCTCACAAGAGGAGGAATAAAAAAATGTATATACATTAATGTTATCAGTTCATAGTTATTTTTAAACTTCCGCTATGAAATGACAGCACTAGCAGAAATGAATTTTCCTAACAATACACACTGCTTGTAAATGTTATCTGGGTAATAAGGATTTCGGATTCTCTTGAACATCTTCACAGTCCTATAAACGAGTCCACAGAACAGATTTCCCAGGGTAGAGGGGGCAGACATGAATAAACAACAAAACAGGCAAGTTCACCTCTGGAAGCCAACATCTAAATTAAAATAAATTACAAAAGTCGTCTTGACTTAAGTGGCAAGTTTGGAGATGACACCCAGCAGAGTGGTGCAGTTGGCACACATGAGAGACAGGATATACAAGCTTGAGAAATGGGCCCATGTGAACCTCATGAAGCTCACAAGGCCAAGTGCAAGGTCCTACAACTGGGTTACAGCAATTCCCTGTATCAATACAGGCTGGGGGACAAAGGGATTGAGACCAGCCCTGCCAAGAAGGACCTTGGGATGAAAAGCTGAACATGAGCCCGCAATGTATGCTCACAAACCAGAAAGTCAGCTGCATCCTGGGCTGCATCAAAGGAAGCAAGGCCAGCAGGTCAAGGGAGATGATTCTCACCCTCTATTCCATTCTTGTGAGACATCAGCTGGAATAATGTGTCCACCTCTGGGGTCTCCAGTACAAGACTGACACAGACTTGTTACGAGTGAGTTGAGAAAAAGGCCACAAAAAATATCAGAGGGCTGGAACACCTCTCCTGTGAAGGCAGGTGAGAAAGTTGGGGTTGTTCAGCCTGGAGAAGCAAAGGCTCTGGGGAGACCTTATTGTGACATTCCAATACTTAAAGGGGGGCCTATGAGAAAGATGGGGACAATCTTTTTAGTAGGGCTTGTTATGACAGGACAAGAGGCAATGGTTTTAAATTAAAAGAGGATAGATGTAGACTAGAGATGAGTAAGAAATTTTTTACAGTGAGGGTGGTGAAAAACTGAACAGGCTGACCAAAGTGGTGGTAGACACATAATCCCTAGAAACATTCATGGTCTGGGCTCTGAGCAGCCTGATCTAGTTACAGGGAAGTCGAAATATATGGCCTTTAAAGGTCTCTTTGAACCTGAACTGTTCTATGATTCTATGATCCTACACTGTGATTGTCTACTATGAAATAAATCAGATGTATCACTTTTGAAGATTTCATAAATTTATCAGAAAGGCCATAAATGCTTTGCGAGGAAATATGAATGAAAGAACTGATTGTCTGCAAAAACTTTGAAATCTGTAGTCCAGAGATGGCCTGGATTTAAAGAACAAAGTGTTATATTCTTCACTGTCTTCGTTACAGCATTCATATCTTCCAAACCTCAGATATCAAAAAGGATTAGGTTCTTCCCTTGACCAAAACTCTTGACCTACAATAAATGCCATGTAAAGAATGGTAAAAGTCAACACTACTCCATCTACATGATGAAAGTGAAGGAATGCTTGGCTAATAAAAAGATATTTCCTTGTTACTGGCCATGTAGTATTTGATTCTCTATGCAGGAAGAAGATGGCCACTTAAATGCTGACAGTAGTTGAAGCACCTGACACAGACAGAAATAAGCATAACAGATTTTTAAAAACCTGTTCCATACTCAGAGAGAAGTCATGTTAGATTTGCTGCACTGAAAATTTCACACTTGCTAGCAAACAATCATTATTCCATACACATTCACTGAAATTCATGGCATTACTAAATTTCACAGCATTAATTCACCATAGGAAGATCTAGATCTAAAGTTTAGCTCAGTTTATGCATTTCTTAACCTATGAGAGACAGCTTGAGATAACTCTAAATCATACTTCAGTCCAAGTAAAACCACTTCTGTACACCAGCTCTCTTTCCTCCAACCTGCCCTACCATTTCTGAGTAAGCTTGTAGCATAACTAAACAAAGGCCAACTACAACCTCATCTAATGATGCTCATGATCTAAACCTGGAAGAGTCTGAAATCATGCCAGAACACAGAATGGAGACTATTTAGCAGCACAGATGATCCTCTTTCTGCAGAGGGAACACAGAAGATGGTTTCTCATCTGGGGCATATCTGCAGCATTTGAGTGCAATTTACATGGTCTTATGTGCTGCTATGAGATATTTGCTAAAAGAAATAACAAGAGCAAAAGGTAATTTACGAAAAAGTTTTGAGTCTTTCTGGAGTGATTCCACCTGATAGGGAAACCTCACTTTCATGTGGCATCTATTATTTTGGTGTACCATAAAATTAGTTTTTTCCTTAGTACCTGTTATATGGGCTATTTAGATGATAATAATGTAAATGTTAATAATCTCTGATGACACAGAGAGGTATCTTCCACAGATACAGCTGTGTTTTTTTGCATAAGGTAAGGAAGAGCTTCATGGATAAATCACATAGCTGAACATGAGGCTTAGCACAGAAGAAATTGCTAGTGAACAACAACAAAAATATTTGGAAGTTTTTTAGGATCTTCATTAGTCAGTCAGTGAATATAGGTGGGATTCATCTAACCTAACGCAGGCACAGGAATGACAGATGTTTAAGGATAAGAGTGTCATTCTGTGTTCCTCTTGTATAATCAATAGTGAGAGATTCTCATCTCCTGAGAGCAATTCATTTCACCTATAGGTCAGATAAATCACTGTGCTGAGTGTCTATCTCTCTTCATAGATTATATGAGCCTAATGATTAGCTCAGGCTAAGACTTACAACATTTAGACATCATATTTAAGTAATTTGTGATTTCTCGCTAATACTGAAGGGTGTGGTAATGATATCCTCAAACAAGACTGTTTTACCAGGTTGACAAGAAAACTGTATCTCTTCCTGGTGCATGAGACAATTGAAGTAACTCAGTGTTTCTCCAGCATAAAACGTCAGTATCTCCAATCCCTCCATCTAAAACAAAGTGCTGGAACATGTCTTCCACCACTTATGCCACCATAAACACATAAAACTTTATCTCTTCTATCTTAGCTTCCCAGAATATTTGGAATCACAGCTATCTTTATGGCTGTTATCATAACGATTCTCCAGGTTGCAGACAACCAGAGCAAAATCACCTGAAGTTTCAGGATAATGATTTAATATTTGCTCCCTTGCCATAAAAGACCTGTAGCAGAGACACACAACTCCAGATTTGTGCCACTGGTCAAATTACATTGGCTTCGTGTTCCAGTAGCAGAGCCTACATTGCACACCATTCCCCTGGCCATGGGCAAGAACTACTCTCCTGTTTCCTGAGGAAACTGCTGTCTCTGTAAAGGTGGAAGCAACCCACCTGCTCTGTGACTCTCGTGAAAATTACTCAGCAGACATTTATAAAAGCCAGCGAACCTTGGAAAGTATTTGTAAACTAGTTGTAAAAATAAATTTAGTAGTTGTGCTCTACAAGGAGGGCAAAGATCATTTCAGGAGCTGATCTACAGTTGTGGAGTAGATTCTTAAGAAACTAAGAACTTTCACAACCCTCAGCACTTCCCAGACACAAGGCACATTGCTTTGACCTTGCCCTCACTAACAGTAATGCATAGCATGTGATTGATAAAAGCACCAAAATTTTACCACAAGTGCTTGTCTGCCCTACCCAAGAAGTAGATGAGTGTGTGACAGATGTTAGTCAGGTTATTTAAAATGTTACTTGGTGTTCTTGAAAATGTTACTAGGAAAAACTCACATATTATAGTAATAAGTATGATATAAAGGTCTTACTTAGAATAACAAACCTACGATAATTTCAATGTACATTTTCCACAGAAAAGAGCTCTCTACTGCTTATTTGCCATGGCTTATGATGGGGAGTAATAGCAAGAAATGTTCTCAAAGTGTCATTTGGTTTAGGGAGAAACAGGTGAAGTAGAAGGAACAAGGTTCTTAGAGAAAGTTCTCTTAAGATAAATGAATCACATAGGTAAGTAAATTATTCATTGCGTTGCATGAAGCAGAAGATCCATGCCTAATGCCCAAATGCCCTTCTCCTCCAGAAAAGGATGGATTTCAGGTGAGAATATACAGAGAGAGAACTACTAGGGATTTTTTATCTTCCACTGTCAGACCACAAGAAGAGGTCCCCATTTAGAGAGCAGACACAAATAAATTTAAGGCTAAGCTGAGGAACATCATGCAGAAATGATGGCATTTATAGGCATTTTATCAGTACTACATGCTGGGAAAAAAACAGTAACAGAAATTAAATTTTTGAGCTGCTAGGAATTAATTTGAGAAAACTAATGCTAAACTCTCCAGTTCTGGAAGAAAAAAAAGACAATATCTATAGTGTTTTAAAGAGGCAGTGGGAGCAGATCATCTCCAGATTGTTTCCAACCTAAGCTATTCCACAGTTCTGCATGAAAAACTGCAAAAAAGTCCTAGCTAAAGAGAATGTTATGTTCTTAGAGACTTCTGGAAAAGCACAGATAACCCTGTAACTTCATTTTTGTTTATTCAGAGCCTGACTGGTTTTCAGGCATTCCTCAGGCTACTTTTTCTTTTTTCTTTTTTCTTTTTTTTTTTTTTTTTTTTTAGTGAGAGCATACATTTCCCCAAATTTAAGTCAGCCTGAACATTTATTTGAGTTGTTAGAGAACTGCACACCTCTCTAGAGAGTGTGCACATGTTCCTGTGTATGCACATTAAGATGGTCTGAGATGTTTTACCATCCCTGAATTCTGTATATTTGAATGTCTGGATTTTCACAATGACCTGAAGCAATGCCCCAAAACACAGCATAACATAACGTAATATAGCATAAGACTTTGTTTGCTTTCCATCGTGAAAGGAAGTCCACATACCAGTGCTGCAGAACTCAAAGACAGTGAGACAATCTTCCCAAGAAAAGCAACACACCCTGAAAAGCAGGTTGTCTGCTGGTTAAAAGCTTTGTTAAGCACCCTATTACAGTATCATGTGTTGTAGATTTGATAACATTTATGTGTCATTTTAGAAGCATCTACTGATTTTAGGGTATGGTGCACTTCCTCTCTACTCAATACTCATGTAAAAATGCACTAGCAAAGAGCTGCTTTTTAAATTGTTATAATGGAACTTATTCTTCTTATCACTAAGCTACTACTAGCTGCTAAAGTCCTGTGAAAATGGCTGCAATAGCTTGGAAAAAATCTGACATCCAAACTTGTAGTGGTAGCTTATAGTGAATAGATAAGATTTCTCTTCATCTGCCTCCAAGGGCTCAGAAATATTTCTCTTTGCATCTGCTAGCTTTAAAGTTGTAATTTGGACAATGGTGCTGGAAGGATCTAAAATTGTTGTGACTTAGATCATTTCATTTTCTAAGCTTTCTCCTCCACACATCACTCTATCCTCTCCTTGAAAGGACTCAGCACAGCTGTGTTATACACACATAATTTTTCCCTGGCTGGAGTTCTGTAAAAACATTAACAGTAGTAATAGACTCTTTCCTATTTAGAAGACTGATTTAAAGCACAGTTAATTTCAGATTTTTGCCTTCACTTCCTTGCTTGTCTCTAGTAATGAAATTGTCTCCAAACAAAGCAGGCTGCAGTCTCAAAGGCATTAGTAAATAAAAATAGTTATCTATGTTTTCTAAGACTAACTATTTTTCAAACCCAGAGGTTATTGATCCACAACAACCCAAGCCTCTGAAACAGTGTGTGTTCATGGCTTCACTGCAGAATTACATACCAGTCATGTTCAGTTTGGAGGTTTTTGTCTCAAATACTAATAAAACTCGAACGAGCACTTGCCACAGACTCAAAAATAAGTTGTATTGCTGCAACTCTCCTGTTTTGCAGAATTTTTATGCTAGTCTATCTCATCTCAGCTACAGACCTCCTAGTGAACCCAGCAATAAATAAACACAGTAATAAGCCAAGATATTTCTAAGTGTTTCTGAACCAGTACTCTGCAAGCTGTCTCTGTGATGTCTGTCATCTTCTACACATCACTGCAGACTGATCAAAGAAAAACATTTTGGCCTGTAGATTTTAAAGTACTGTAAAATGTTTAAAACTGAGATAAAGCTTATCACTTTGAAAAGAGCATTACACAAGATGCAATAATTTGAGTTCCTTCACATTGAAATTACAAAACTTCAGAAACAAGAATCCGATGGCAGCCACAATTTAAGTGTTTCCTTCTATTTTATATAAACAGCAAAATGGTTATATATTTGGACAAGGATTGGTTTGAAAAGCTTCCATTTGTTTGCAAAGGTAGTTCTTTCATTCACATCCCTCTGACATGAAACCTCTGGTTATTTGGCTTTCTGTGATTTTTGGAAAGTACATTCACTGTTCTGTTTTCATCTTTGACATAGTCCTCATGTTTACTTGGCTTTTGGTTTCTTCTGAAGAAGGCTGGTAAGAGTTTTTATGCCCTAATACAAAAAGGTGGTTTGGTGTCCCTCAGGATTTTCAGATTTGTTTAATTAACTGTGTGAATGAATAGTTGGATTTTTATGAAAGAAAAAAAAAAATCCAGACAGCAATTTTATCATCTTTTTGATCCTAGAAGTAGAGAGCTATCTTTTTTTCTAGTCTTTAGGTAGAGGTCTCCATGTCATGCCAATCTGGAGCACCTCAGGGACCTGAGACAGGAGAAGGAGAAGCTTGTAAAGAGCCATGATGAGAAACACATGTAGTGTCTCTGTTTCACCCCCAACCCAGGACTTGGACATTTATATTTTAAAATATATCTACATATATATGTAGACACACGTATGCATGTATATATGCATATTTGCATGGAGTCTGCTTAAATGTTCTGGGGACAATTTTAGTACAGAAAAATCCAGTTGTGAGGTATTGATCTTCAGCACATTAACAACACGAGCACGTGTTATTAGCTAAAATGATCGGTCATCCACAGTGAAACTTCTGGCATTTAGCTGTCTCACTTCCAAGCCACCAAAGAATAGAAGTGCTGTGACAATTCTTTTTTGATCTGAAGAAAGGAGACATGCTTCATGTTACCCATCACCAGTGACATCTGCTGATCACTCAGAAGCACAATAACAGAAGGGAGACATGCAACTAAACATTCTGTTCAGTTGCTATCCTCATCCACATCACTGCAAGCAAATCTGTGCTTTCGTCTCTATTTAATTCCTCTTTGCTCTCATGTAAATTTATTCCAGAAGCAGCTCCAATGTATTTTCCACAAAATGACACTGTAAGGCTGCCAGATTTCTTCCTGCTGTCACAGTGCCTAATATAGATCTCTAGCCCTGCCATTAACATTTAGAAGAGCTTTGGAGAAGGAGGTCAGCATTGTAGAGAGCCATTTGTTTATGATTACAATTAGGGCTTTATCAGGATTTCCTATATCCTCTGTTTCAGGGCAGGGCAGCACAACTGGGAATGCAAACAAGTACATGAGCTGGGTTTAGAAACTTTTCTCAGCTGAAATCATGGAATTTTGACCAAATCTTTCACTATGGCTAAGGAGCATGTAACATAGCTCAAGACATGGATGTGCCAAGATTCCCAGAGTTCGATCTGCATAAAAAATGTTGGCCCACACTTCCTACACAAGCACCATGGGGGAGGAGTAGATGGAGGTAATACGATGCGCCATGGCTGGCTGCTTTTGTGCTGGCCATTTGATGCAGTCATTTGCCCTGCAGCATAGGATTGGACTCTTGTTATTATGAATGGTTTGAAATGCTTATATGCCCCAGGAGGCCAGAATGGAGTGTTTAGTCAATAATGCATGCCTCAGCCCTGTCTGCAGTTGGAAACAGCCCCATTTCAGCAACTGGTTTAGTTGAACTGAAAGGAGAAAGACATAAGAGCTTTCATTATACAAATGTATACAAGCAGAGGGGTATATTTATACATGTATGTGTAAGTGTTATTCTCTGTATATTTATCACTTTGCTCTGTACTTTTCATTGAAACTGTGCACGGGTTTTTTGTCTACATCTCTGAAGCCAAGCCTGTACTGTCTTTTGTATTGCCACTGACTAGGTCTTTCCGTCATTATAAAGCACACAGAGCAGACATTTACTTAATTAGGGGCAACTGTCATGTGGAACAGAGGTTAACTCTGATCAGCAGAGGTAGGAATTGCCTCTGGAATTTTTATAAGCATTTAAAGATAAACTACTGTCAGCACCAGCCTGGACTTTTAACTCTGGTGGCTGGAGTGAAGGGACTTTTAACCCTAAATCATGTCTGTGCACAGGCCATTTGAAAACAAATGAAAAAGTGTTTGAACTTGTCTTCAAATAGGTACACAACTTGAATTGAAATTTTAAAAGAGAATTGCTTCTTTTGTCTTCATTTGCAGTTCCATCACATCACATTTGCACCACAGCTTAAAACAGTCTAGCATTAAGGCAAGAGCCCTCACTTACAACTTCCCCAAAATGACTAATTATTTCCCAAAGTGCTTTTAATTATTTAAACACACTGCATTTCTTCTTTCTATTGAATTCATCCACTGCGTCACAGAAATTTAGGAGCACAAATTCTGCAAATTAGCCTCCTTCAATGTCTGTCCCCTTTTTCCCTCTAGACCCTTGATGGATGAACTTCAGTACAGATGACTCAACTTTGCTGCACCAACACTTCCTACCAAGGGCATGACAATATCACAGAAAGAGATCTTGTCTTTTTTCCTATTGCGTATGTGGTTCAAACAGTTACTTTTCATCACATCACAGTAAGTCAGCATGACAACATATAAGCAGTTACTTATCAGCCAGCATGTCAACAGTTTAAAGGAAACATTTCTTCTCCGCTTGCCTACCCACTATCTGAACCAAATTGTGGTAGACTGGTGGTGGATCATGCATATCTACAGAAGCAAGTAATTGAAATGATCCATGGGTCAATACTCAGACATCTGTAATTTGAAATTGTAGTGGTTTGTGCTACACATGTTTTATAGACCATCTCTTTTTTTTTCACCTTTGCATGATAAGATTATCATCAAGATGAAGCAGCAGTGTCGACATAGTCAAGGGTATCCCTGGAGCTTTTTATTTCAGATTGAAAGTAGCTTTTGAAGTTTATTAATATCTCAAGTGGAATATAGAAAGCCCACATTTTGAAGATAACACAATGTCAGTGCTAATATCAAGCCCCATTTTCTTCTAGTGCTATACCACTAAGTAAGACAGTCTGTGAAAATCTGTGTGCAGGAGGGTGTTAGGGAAAATGTGAGAGAATACTCTTATAAAACCCAAAATACATAGTGAACAAAAAAGGGATCTGTAAGTTTAGATGGGTGAATGTAACAGCTGAGCTCCAGTCAAGATCTTTTCCTAAATACAGAAATTCTTATGCTTCTGCAGTTACAAGAAATAACAAAAGAACCCTTTACCTCTATTCATTTTATTTATTAACTCCACTGGGGAGCAACAACTCTGTAAATAATATCCGTATAAGAAGAAAAGCATTTGTCTTTTTTTTTTTCCCGTGACTACATTGTGTTATTTAGGGGAAGGGAGCCAAGAGGGATTCAGTCAACTATGGTACACAGATTTCCAACTATCTGCATACATTTGCTTTATATTTTCAGGGGATTCCACAGAAGTGTAAGTTATGGCCACAAGCCTTCAAGCAAATCCTAGTGTTTCCTCTGTCCAGACTACTGCCACTGAAATTCTTGTAGACAGGCTCTAACCTAATTTTAAATTAAATCTTTTAGGATATTTTAGTCAAGATAAAGATGACTTTTTAGTTTCTCAACTATTCACCCATTGTCACAGATGGATTTGCAGCCCAAGATTTATCTTACAGAACAAGTCTAACAGTATTTGTCCAGCTTACTAGAAAAGGACCACTGTAGAAAGAAAGTCATTAGATGAGTTTCCCATGCATTAAGTTATAGCTTGATACTCTGTCTGTGACTTATGTGTTACATAAAACCAGCCACGAAAATCCATCTTCTTTGCATTTCTGTTCCACAAACACACTTGCACAGTTTGCTTTTGGGAAATGAATGGCAATCCCTTCTAACATTCCATAGTTGTTCCCCATTATATTTTCATTGACAGTCTTCCTCTGATTTCAAGGAATAGAAAAGCAAAGATAAAGCTCAATTCACTGTCTTCATTACACCACTCTGCTTTTCCTTTCCCCTTTCCAGAGAACAGACATGAATATGGGGATATACATATTGGTTTGCTTAAATGAGGTGAAGAAACTGCTTGTAAAGCTGTGTCCACTGCTGCAGTGAACTGCATACTGTAAAGACAACATCATGAAAGTAACCCTGCTACTTCTAGTCACTGGGGATAGCAAAGATTACATGTGGGGACAGCAGAAAAGGATAGAGGCAATCATAATACTTGCATGAAACGGATGTTTCTAAACATAGAGAGATAGTCTCTGTAGATCTTTCCTGCTACAGCCATACCTCCCAGTTGCTAAACTTTTCTAGTCCTTTCTAAACTCCAGCTTCTTCTCTGCAGGGGCCCAAGAACTTGTGTGCCAAGAGCATTTCCCCACAGGTGACCCACAGCCAGGTACAGCCCATTTTGTGCCAGCTAAGCTTTACTTCTCCAGATTCTCTAAGGAACTCTGAATTTGTAGCAATTTGTTGTGATTTGGTTATTACAGAATAAATTGTTTCCCATTGGATATCTGTGACTGAATTTTATCCTCTTAAATAGAGCATTGGGGGCTTTTCCTTACTAAATTCCTTTGTAATTATTTCGGTCATGTCTTCTATTTTATAAATATGGTTTGAATTCTGATCTTTCCTCTAAACTTGTAATTTACCCTAACAAGTTTTCACAGTTTCAATACATGAATTGTCCCATCACATGTTATTAATGAAATTCCATTTAAAAGAAAGTAGTCCAGAGCAAACCCTGACAAGACCTTACCTGAAGCATTTTTGAAGCATAAAGGTATTATGTTTGCAGTGAAAGGTTGATAACCCTTCAGTAAGGCTTTTCCAGCCTAAGCTATCTCTTCAAGATCAAATTTCATGCGATCACTTACAAAAATATTCAAGCTGAATAGCATTAGTAATTTACTGAAGAAATGTACCAAACAGACCTATCAAAAAATGAACCAGATTCCACAGAGACTTTCAGAATATTGCCCCAAATGAGGTAAAAGACCAGTTTCTGTGATGACGTTCACTCGCCCTGCCAAAATTGTAATCTTTACCTTCTCTCAGTTCCCTGTTTCAGTCTTGACACGCTATCTAATACTTGGAACAAATGGCTCAACATCCAAAATTGCCCTTCAGCTCCTCTATGCTCTGGTTCTGTCTCTTCTACTTTCTCTCACTGTTCCTCATAGCTCCACCTTTATGATGGGTTACCTGGCTATCCTTACCTGATTTCAGTATAAATTGTATGTAATAGCAACTAACAGGATGACACCAAAAGGCTTCATTGTTCTTAGCAAGGTTGAAGGGAAGCACCTTTTTCCTTTTTCTAGTTCAGTTTTAGTTGTTGCTAAAGTCCAGACCTTACACTGAATAGATCATTAATCTATTCAATACTGCATGGGGATCTGTTGTTTCCCAGCTGCCTTTAGCTATGTCCATTTTTCCATTGTGGCCTTACAAATAAATGAACTCTACTGAGCAAGTCAAGAACTAGCACTGAAAGCCCTATATCAATATATTGAGCTGAGAATATATTCAAAGATTAAACTAAATAAAGTACTGACAAGTACAATGGCAATTGCTTATGTCAGAGCCAAAACAATGTGAAACTTTGTGGACAGTGTGGCAGAAAAAGACCTAACTTGGTTTGCCACAGGGCAACGTGCAAATTACAGTACAGGTTCAGATGGAATGCATACTTTAAAAGGACTGGTTTGTAAGAATGACAAAAAAGAGGCCTCACATACATGCATGCAAATACATACATGTAAGGTCTTCTAATGTCATTCTGAAGACTGAAAAAACAGCAGTTAAAAAAAAAAAAGATAAATACATGGAAGAAATTAGCATCAATATACACATCATGCATTTGTTATACTCACAGGGAAGAAAAAAAAATTCTAAATGAGTTTTGAAAGCCAAGTATAAACAATATGAATGCCTCCAGGAAAGGGGCATTCATCCAAAATCAATCACATCAAAACAAACTCAGTTTAAAAAAGTAAGTTAAGAGTTTGTCTATCCAAACATTATCTTATTGTGTGGTTCCTTAAAGAAATCTCATCATTAAATCCATCAAAAGAACACTTAGGATTTCATTGTGTTTCCCTGTCTCCATGCATTTCCTTGTTACAACGTAAATTCCTTTTCACAACAAAACCTCCAATGTGCAAAGCAACCTCACAACTCAATTTCCAGATGAGTCAGTTCACACAGAAACAGTCTATGTTAAAAACAATCCAAGACAGGGGAAAAAAAAAATAATTAAAAAAAAGGTGTTAGAACTCAAAACTCGCCTGCTGCTAAAAGAGAATTTTTTTCAAAGCAATAAACAGTCTCAGCTCAAAGAAACTATTAATTCGTAAAGCTATTTAATGTGCTCCAATGTTAGAAGACTAATCAGTCTCTGCACACTTATTTTGAAGCCAGTTCTCCAAACCTGAATATCTTCCAAAAACAGTTCCTTATTTGAGCTGTACTTGGAATAAACATTTCCCCTTCCAATGTGCACTTTCAACAGATTACTAGGAAATAATTACTCATCATTCCAGCAGCTTTACGACAGCAGAGACCAAATGGATCTTGTACAAACTCATCAATTCACTGGTGTGAAGCTCTAGGTAATTCAGAAGCAGTATAATGATCACTGCATAGTCTGTGAGGTTAGTGGTAAAATGCTGTATCTCAAATTCCTGCACAAAATAAGCATGGACAAATTGCTGCTGGGTCAGTAAAGCCTTTATCTACTCGGCATGTAGGAGTTCATCAGGATGGTGAGGTCCACATAGATTCAAATACTAGCTCATTATTTGGACAATATACCGTATCTCTTAAGACTTTTTATCTGATCACTGATCTAGGAACTACCACCATGTCATTGGATAAATGGTAAATATTTTACTTTTCTTTTTCTTTCCTATAGTAAACATTTATGTATATAAGTAGACCCCCCCCAGCCATATTCTCAAGTTTGAGAGTTTTGCAGACACCTTGTAAGACTAAAATAAAATTGATGTCTGTTGCAGTCGATATCAATACACCTTTTCCAATACATAACAGAGACAGACACAAAAAATGGAGCTTCAATAGTTAATGTCTTAGCAGCCTAGATAGGCAGCTGGCAGATTATTAATGATTCTGCCCATTGGTAAACATCTTTATGCTTTGATGAGATAATGTGAAATGGTAGCCAGTATGTGTTTATCAGGAGGAACCATCTCAGATTGAATTAATTAATTTCCATAAGAATTCATTCCTATTCATTTAGTAGTGTGATGGAGATCAAATGAAACTACTTTCCCCATTGAAATCTTTACACTAGGAGTCAGACTTAGGGGAGTAGACTCTTAAAGGACTGAGACTGTGAGGGATTTCATAGGTCAGAGTGGACAGACTTCTCTTTTGTAACCACGCAGCATATTGTTGTATCATTATATACCAAGGCTTTTCCTGTGACAGCGTGTGAAGTGACCACAGCTCTGCACAGCTGAGATAGTCACAGGAAACTCCCTGTCAAGTATCAGCCCACATTTCCTCCATCACACAGAACTACCTAGCTCTGCCACAGCACAGAAACATGGACTGCTTGGCTCAGGAGGAAGCTTTTCCAAATGAAATGATTTTCTGATTACTTCTAAAAATACTTCAAGCAGTAGTCAAAACATTTCAAAGATTTCCATCATATTTCATATGATACTCCTTTTCCCTTGAGTAATTCTGAATATTTGTATACCAAATGAACATTCTGTCAGCAATACTCCTGTGAGAAAATAATTAAAAATCTTGAACTTGAATACTCGGAACAAATATGTTGCAAAGAAAATAAACATCCCTAACCTCGTTAGGATATAAGTATCTTTAGGAATGCTTCAATACTGTGAAGTTTTCAGTCTTGAGAAAAAGAAAATGGGCCCATTTCCCTAAACAGTTTCATACAAAGGTACCTAGGCTCATCACAGAATCATAGAATGTCTTTTAAAGGTCATCTAGTCCAATCTTCCTGCAATGAGCATGGATGTCTTTAACTAGATCCTCAGGTCCAGATTTCAAAGTCTAGATCCATATCTCAGTTTTAATCTTCTGCCACCAAAACCTACATTTTTGAGTAACATTTAAAGATAGGATTCCTTTCTTTTTTTTCCCCCCTCTACTAGCAGAATTACTAAAAGAAGAAAAAATGCTGTATAAATGAGAAATTTTTTTGAGCTATATAATACATAGTACTAAAAAAAAAATCCTGAATGCATATCTGGTTTATTTGTTTTGGTAAGTCTACCTATTTATTCTTACCAGTCTCTAACAGTGCCACTTCCTTGAGGGCAAGTCCAGCACTACACAAACAGGAGTAAACAAGAAGAAACATATTATGAGACAATGCATGACAACTAAATATATGAAATGGAAAATAAAATTCCGTTTTCGTATTATCAAAATCAACCCCCATCTGCACTCAGATCATACATCCACCTGATAGGCGAAACTGTTCCCAAGCTAGCATGTAGGAAAGACAATGGAGGTGCTACCTTCACTATGCTGCAGCAAAGTACAGCCACAAAACTAGAGATATTCACCTCTTTGGTTGGTTTCATCCGTTAGGTCACTGTGGAAAGCATCCCCTTTCCTAACTTTGAAAAAAAATCAGTGGTAACAGGTAACAACCCCTTGCAAAAATACAGCCATATATGAGCAGACTCTGCATTTCTTACACTTTATTCAAGTTCAATACAACACTTTTTAAAACCTTTAACAATTTCTAACCAAAAGGTAATGACAGGAAATTATAATTTCTATATTTACTTTGTAATTTTTTTTCTTAGCTTGCCTTGTAGACAGGAGTGAGTTAACTGCCTATCTTACCATGGGACAGGAAGGCAATTTGATTCGGCATGCTTGGGACCAAGGCAATTTACAATCAGCAGGTATTTGTGTTAAATAAAGATCCATGAAGCTGGCCTGCCAAAAGTCAAAAGGAGACTTGTGAAGATAAGACAGTCCTGCTCTGCCTAAAACTGATGTAGCAAGGTTAAAATAGTATAAATACTTAATTTCAAAACAGATTTTGAAGGCCAGAGTGCCCAAGGGAAGACCTTTGCCTACTTAACTGCAATTTTAATATTAAAGTTCATACCCCTCGGTATGGTAATGAGCCAAAATGAGTACATGCTAAACATATATGATTATGTTAATCAACTCTCCTCCCAAATCATGCTAAACATTATCTAAGAAGGCAGGGACAGTCAGGGCTAAGGTATAAAACCCGTAAGAGGAACACCTCTCAGGGCAGAAAGGTTACAGAAAGGTTAGCTTCAGCATCAGTACCCGCAGAGGTGCAGGGCACTGCCACTGGAACCAGGAGAAGTGCAGCACAAACAGCAGCAGCAGCAGTTGGGAGGGAAAGACAAAGATGAGGGCAGTCAACAGGCTGCACTCCTTTTTCCTCTACCCAAGACAGGGACACCCTTCTTGGTAAGAACTGCACCTTCGATGTGCAGGTTAACTTTTGCTGCACTTCTTTTACATATTAGAGCTACTGCAAAGGTTTGCACCTCTGACTTCGTTGGATGCTACCCAGGTTTTATTAACCTGAGATCGTCTTGAAGTTAGTGCAAGCCCTCACTGGGGCACTGGGAAATAGTTCCAGTAAGAATCTTGGACAATTGAGACAGGCAAACATTGAGATCCTACCTGTAATACAACAGCATGGGTTACGTCTTCTGTACTCCCTTTAATCCCAGATATATATTTATTTTTCACTACCCAGGAAATGCATATGCACATCTTCATGTATATTTGGTCATTAGCTCAGAAATTATTGGCAGCACATTCTTCAGCTTGCAATAAATCCTCTAGCCTGTAAAACTGGCAAAGCTGACACAGATGAATGCATAGGATTTCCACTTCCTCTACAACCTGGGAAAACAGCACCGGAGGACAGCTGAAAAAAATGAGGTCACAGTTCCATGGCACAGCAAATCCGGTTTAAGGGTTTGCACACACATGACACAAAGTGCTCAGCTGATACAAACTCTGCAAGATAGAATTGCAGACTCAAGCAGGTTGGAGGTCACGTGGTCCAGACCCCTGCTCCAAGCACAGCCAGATAGAACAGCTGATTCAGCTCCTAATCAGCTTGATTGTCCTTCACTGGACTGACTCCAGTGTGTCAGTGTTGTTCTTGTACTGGCAAACCCAAACCAGGACATAGTTCTCAAAGTGCAGTTTCACAAGTGCTGAACAGAAGAGAAAAAATTACCACTGCCTAAGCTTCCTAAGCCTAAAGTGGGGCTGATCACCTTTGCTGCAAAGTTATACTGCTGGCCCATCTTCAGCTTGTCAACCACCAGGATCGCCAGGCCTTTTTTTGCAGAACTACTTTCCAGACAGTCAGTCCCCAGCCAGTACTGATGCATGGGATTACTCCATTCCAGATGCAGGATTTTCCCATTGGCTTTGTTGAACTTCATTCAGTTCCTTTCTCCAGCCAGCCAAGGTACCTCAGAATGGCATCCTGCACCCTCCAGTGCACTAGCCACTCCCCCACCCCATGCAGAATCATCTGCAACCAGTTCCCATCATGCAGTTCATTAACAAAGACATTAAACAATAGTGGTGTCAGCATCGACACCCATGACACACTGTTAGGAAGCGACAGCCAGTTGGACTTCATACAACTATCTCCACGCATTTGGCTTGATGGTATAACCAATCTTCCATCCACTTTCTTATCCCCTTAGCCAGTTCCTGTTTCACCACATGGTAGACCATGTGACAGGCTTTGCTAACGTCAAAGTTCGTATCTGCTCATTTGTTTTATTGGGTTCTTTTAAGAAATAAATTTGTCCTGGCAGCTTAATGATAGATCAGATGATTTCTGCCTTTTCTGCAACAGAATAAAACCTAACTGTGGCATAAATACCATGTTGCTTGCATTGGATAATTTAGTAAAAATATGATGGTGTGCTCATACCTCATTCAGATTAATTTATATTTGTTGTCTAGTCTGACAGTGCACAGATCCTGAATTAATGTACACAGAGCTGTGTTCTAAATTAAACATGCTTGTTCTCCACAGCTCTGCAGACTCCTAACTCTCTAGGAAGCAACCTCTCATATTATTGTCAATAAACAAAGGAGGCAACAGTTCAGACAAAGAAAAATGGTTGACCACAAAAATGTAAAATTTATTTACCCATCCTTTTCTTCATGATAAGCTATTTTTAATATTTTTATGAGAGAACAAATAGGATCTGATTTGACAATCTGTGTAATTAAAAAGTGGTAAGTGTGCCACAGGGAAAAAAAATCAATTAAAATAATACTGTTATCATTTTCTTTCCATCATGTGACCAAAAGGAGACTTATACTTTTTTTTCCAGAACCAAGAAAAGCAAGACCAGAATAATGAGAAATGAAGAACCATAAGTTTTCATATTATATATGTAATTGCTGCAGTCATCAAGCCATCAACTATTCCAGTTGTTTTTGTTATGATCAGATATCCATCCTGCAAGAAGAAAAACAACATTTTCACAAAGACCAGTATGTCTCCAGGAAGCAGTGCATTTTCTTCTAATTACATTACTGGACAAAATATCATTTTCAAGGATGATATTTTGTTATTCAGTGATTATTTAAATGTAACGTCCTGGGAACCATGATATGATGGAAATATCTCTTCTTCTGTATTCTACAGCTAGAGAGCTCTGCGTGCCACGGGATCCCAGTCTTCTTATAACTGGGTTAAACTTGACATATTCAATTTGTCTCTAACGTAACATAACCTCCTTAACAGATTTCTGCTCTGTAAAACTGAATGGGTCTGAGGTCAGAATTCCTATATAAGTCTTCTTATTTGTTTAAACTATTTTCTTCTCTCTCATGATAAACAGGAGGAGGATTTGAAGCATAATTTAGATGTTGGCTTATTGAAAGTAATGCACAAAATCCTTTCTTAACACCAGCCTCACCCACAGTACTTTCACAGAATCACAGATTAGGGGTTGGAAAGGACCCCCAGAAATCATTGAGTACAAGCAGGATCACGTAGGGCAGGCGATACAGGAACACATCCAGGCAGGTTTTGAAAGTCACCAGAGAAGAAGACTCCACAATCCTCTGGGCAGCCTGTTCCAGTGCGCCTTCACCACCACCATAAAGCGTCTCCTGGTCTTGAGGAAGAACCTCCTGTGTTCTAGCTTGTACAAGTTGTCCTTGTCCTATCACTAAGCACCACCAAAAAGTCTGTCACCTTCACCTTGACACCCAGCCCTCAGATATTTATAGACATTGATAAGATACCCTCTCAGGCTTCTCAAAAGTAAACAGCTCCAGTTCTCTCAGTCTTTCCCCATAGGAGAGATGTTCAAGTACCACAGTCATCCTTGTAGCTCTCCGTTGGACTCTCTCCAGCAGATCCTTGTCTCTCATGAACTGGGAAGCCCCAGACTGGATACAGTATTCCAGGTGTAGTCTCACCAGGGCAGAGTACAGGGGGAGGAGAATCTTCCTAGACCTGCTGGAGACACTTTTCTTAATGCACCGCAGGATGCCATTGGCCCTCTTGGCCACAAGGGCACATTGCTCTGCCATGGATAATTTGCTGTCCACTGGAACTCCAAGGTCTTTCCCTTTGGAGCTGCTTTCCAGCAAGATGACCCCTTAGTCTGTACTGGTGCCTGGTGTTATTCCTCCCCAGATGCAAGACTCTGTCCTTGTCCTTATTGAACTTCATGAGGTTTGCCTTCACCCAGCTCTCCAGATCTCGTTGGATGGCAGCTCAGCCTTCTAGTGTGCTACCACCCTTCCCCAGTTTCCTATCATCAGCAATCTTGTCAAGGGCACGCTCAATCCCTTCGTCCAGGTCATTGACAAAGATATATATTGAACAAAACTGGATCCAGTACTGATCCCTGAGGAACACCACTGACCACAGGCTTCCAACTAGACTCTGCACTGCTGACCACAACTCTCTGTTGTTGAGCCAGTTACCAACTCACCTCACAGTTCAATCATCTAACCCACTTCTCTTGAGTTTACCTACAAGTATCGCTTTGTATGATGCCACTTGACACACTAGGAAGTTCTTTGGGATCTTTTTTTTTCTTTGTTTTTTTCTTTTCTGTGGTATGTCTAAACCTATTTCAGTAGGTTTTCTCATTTACTGATTTTTTTTTTTTTTTTTTGCAATAGAGCACATTACTAATCTTTCTTTTTTTCACTTGAGGGTTGTTTTGGGTTGTTTCTTTTGGGGGGGTTGTTTGGTTGGTTTTTTTTGGGGGGTTGTTTGTTTTCTTGGGTTTTGTTTGTTTGTTGTTTGGCTTCATGGACACTATTTTAATTCATCTTTACAGGCAATTTTACTTTGTGTTTTGGACTTAAAAATTAAAGGGAGAGACAGAGAGAAAATCTCTCATCTCTTTTTCAGTTGGCATGCCCAAGAGACTGAAGCTTTCCAGACTGCCAGTAGCACTAACATCATAAAAGTATTTTCAGTTTTTACTAATAATTTATCATGCTCTGCCTTAAGAGAGCTAAAGTCACAGTTCAGTGAGCTTGTTCTCAAAGCTTCTGGGCAGATAAAAATGTCTATCAATTATATGACTACATGTGTAAAAAGGCTGCATGAAGTTGTACAAAATGTTAAATGTGTTAATGTCTTTATGCTAGAACATTAACATTTGTATGTTCATTTGTTGACACAACAGTTTGTGTCAGAAAATGCGAAGTTTGCCAAGTGTCAGACTTTAGCCTAGGTCCTGCAGTAGGGTTTTGTGGTTCTTCTTTAAGAATCACGAAAAAAAAGTCACCAAAAAAACATTCTCTTTCTAGAATGGGACTGGATAGCTCATTACAGAGTAAGAGCAATGAAAATATATTTCTATTTGGATTTTCATATGTGTTTCTGTAACATACATATTTTAACAATTTGATCTATTTTTTTATCTTTCTAACATACATGTATACTGCTACTTGCTCCTCTCATTGGGCAGGTCAGAAAGTGCTTTATAAGTGCCACTTCAGAAGAGGACAATGCTAAAAATCCCACAACCTGCAACTGTGAGTCAGAATTTTATCATAATGAAAACCATCATTTTCAACCCTCAGTGCACACTTTCCCTTCCTCTTCCAGGCTGGGATTTTTTCAGCAGCAGGCCTGCAGACAGAACTGGCTCTGTGGTGGGAATGACCTCATCCACACACCACACAGCTGCAGAGGCAAGCTGTGCACCCTGCACTCCAAACAACAGATCTCTGGGGAATTTATTTGTTCACACATGAACAGTAAATCAGTGTTCAACGCTTCTAAGTTGCAGAGGATTTTTGCTTTGTGGAAAATGACTAAGTACAAGGTTTGTATTTCCCTGTTAGGAATGATAAATAAAATGCATGATCCATCTAACAAAGATACATTAGAAACAGCTTACAGAAACCTAGAAAATCCTGGAATATAAACAGTTCTGCCTGGAGAGTCAGATACTCTGTACAGCAGATCATGTACCAGGCTCGCACATTACAGTTAGAGGGCAAAATTTCAGCTCACATAAATAAATTAGCTAACTAAAATGACTAAGTAAGCCATCATATATTATAAAGACATCTGAGACTTGCTATTTGCTCTTTGTATATGCTACTATAAGCCTATGGATAAATTGCCTACAGGAGACTACCTGCCTGCTTTCTATCATGTCCCTGAGAACACCACCATCCCCCTGGGGCTGTCAGCCTCTGTACCAGCAATGCCACAGCCAGGCCAGTCTGCAGCTCCCCACTGCCCTGCCCAGACCAGCCACAGGCCCAGTCAGGCTCACCCATAGGCCCATGTCTGGCCTGTCTCTGTCCCCAGGGAGGTGCCTGATGCCTAGGGCCGCCCCAGTGAGTTCCTGATGCCCCTTCCACTGGATGTTGGTGGGATAGGCCCTGGCCTAAGCCCCCAGCTTTGGGACCCCCTGAATGATGCTATGATGATATTGTGATAAATCATAGAATCATAGAATCAAGAAGGTTGGAAGAGACCTCAAAGATCATCGAGGCCAACCTGTCACCCTAAACCTCATGACTATCTAAACCATGGCACCAAGTGCCACGTCCAATCCCCTCTTGAACACCTCCAGGGATGGTGACTCCACCACCTCCCTGGGCAGCACATTCCAATGGCCAACCACTCTCTCTGTGAAGAACTTTCTCCTCACCTCCAGCCTAAACCTCCCCTGGCACAGTCCTCTTGTTCTGCTGCTGGTTGCCTGGGAGAAGAGACCAAACCCTCCTGGCTACAACCTCCCTTCAGGTAGTTGTAGACAGCAATGAGGTCACCCCTGAGCCTCCTCTTCTCCAGGCTAAACAGTCCCAGCTCCCTCAGCCTCTCCTCACAGGGCTTGTGCTCAAGGCCTCTCACCAGCCTCGTTGCCCTTCTCTGGACATGCTCCAGCAATTCAACATCTTTCCTAAACTGAGGGGCCCAGAACTGGACACAGTACTCAAGGTGTGGCCTAACCAGTGCTGTGTACAGGGGTACAATGAACTCCCTGCTCCTGCTGGCCACACTATGCCTGATGCAGGCCAGGATGCCATTGGCTCTCTTGGCCACCTGGGCACACTGCTGGCTCATGTTCAGCTGCTGTCAATCAGTACTCCCAGGTCCCTTTCCACCTGGCTGCTCTCCAGCCACTCTGACCCCAGCCTGTAGCTCCGCATGGGGTTGTTGTGGCCAAAGTGCAGCACCCGGCACTTGGATTTGTTGAATGCCATCCTGTTGGACTCTGCCCATCTGTCCAGCCCGTCAAGGTCCCTCTGCAGAGCCCTTCTACCTTCTAACAGATCAACACCTGCTCCCACCTTGGTGTCATCTGCAAATTTACTGATGATGGACTCAATCCCCTCATCCAGATCATCAATAAAGATATTGAACAGGATGGGGCCCAACACTGATCCCTGAGGGACACCACTAGTGACAGGCTGCCAGCTGGATGTGGCACCATTCACCACCACTCTCTGGGCTCGGCCCTCCAGCCAGTTCCTAACCCAGCACATAGTGCTGCTGTCCAAGCCACAGGCTGACAGCTTGGCCAGGAGTTTGCTGTGGGGGACGGTGTCAAAGGCCTTGCTGACGTCCAGATAGACTACATCAACAGCCTGCCCCACATCCACCAGGTGGTCACTTGGTCATAAAGACACATTTGGGTATGTTCATGCTACAGTCCGAAGGTGTGAATGAAGGTTGTGCACATGGATGCAAAGTGATAGCCAGCTAGAGATTTTGCCTATGGGTGAATGCCCACTGTCAAAATTTTTCCAAAGATTAAAGGCAGCCATGTGTTTCAGAGGCTGTATAGTCCTCCCAGCCAGCTTAGAGATCAGTCACTCCACAGCACTTTGGGCTTGGAGATGAATGCCAAAGCTGACTGTGGGAATGGGGCACATGTTGAGTGCCCTTAGTTGGAGCTCCTTTGTGCACTGATCTCCCTGGTCTGACATGAAAACTTTGGTGTACCAAAGCAGCATAAATATTCTTCAAAAAGCACTTTTTCTGAAGAAATCTCCAAATGCAGGAGCGTTGGCACAACCATTTCTTGGTTCTCTGCTTAGGAGACATGTCTGCAAGGAAAAAGCTAATGTAACCTGGCTTTATGTCAATCTAAAAAGCCAATTTTCTGATTCAAAGAATGCCCCATGTCAGAATTGCAGCACACAGTAGTGAACAAAATACAGTCATCCCCCAACCCAGAACTGCTCCATTCTCCCAATGTGTGTTATCCCTACACAGTAATTTATATAAGCACCACTTCTATGTTTGTCATTGAAATTTTTTCTGACTAGAATGTGAGGTTTGGGATCTAGACTGCCATGTCAAGACTTTGTTAGTGATGAAATTAAGCATTTTCTTCTGAATCCAGTGAACCAGCACTGTTTTACAGTGAGAAGGCCTGGGCCTTTCACATCATGAAGCTGTAATGAACCATGTTTTGTGGAGTTTAATGTGTATAGGAAGAATCGCTTTCCTGCATTTTTTCATCGTCTCCCCTGTGATCTAAAGCAATCAGTTGTCAACTGAGGCCATTCTGCTTAGGTACAATGCACTGTTCAATCAGCACATCCTACCAACAGGCAAAATGGAGAGTGAAATAAAGTCTGAAGCAGACAGTGGCAGGTAGGTCCCTGTCACACTGCAGATTCACTGACATCCCTGCCCCTTGCACTACTTAAACTACGTTTGATTGCAAAATGGGTCTGCTGCACAGCATAGCCATGTAGGAGACCTGCAGCAGACCTACACTTGCTCTCATGAGCCATTTAACTGCACTGTATACCTGCTGCTAAGAAACGGCAATCCAGGCTTCCAACACCAACAACCTCTGCCACTGCTCCCCATCCCTGTAACAGATTTCCACAGGCCCCATGTTGGGAGATGGAAAGGAGCAAAAAAGTGGACCTTGAGCTATGAAAAATGTTTCCTGTGTTTCAAGCACTGACTGGAAATGGGCCTCTGATATTTTACAGTCAATATCCCAGCCTTGCTGATATTATAAAACACATGGGGAAATTTGCCAAGAAACAGCACAGTTCACAGTGGGCAGTGTCTAAAACCCAAAACCTCAGGAAGGTAGAGAAAACTATAAGCAAACTGATGGAAATAAGTTTTTCCCACAGAGTTTTCTCTGTCACTTGATGTAAGGTATAGAGAAAAAGTACTTCAGTGTGATAGAGGTAAGACAGATGACTGGCAATTGTGAAAGTATTGAAAATCAGTGTTTAAGAAGTGTGGGGTAACTGTGGAAGTGACACAGTGCAAAGGGAGAAATCTGTGAAGCAGAGCAGTCAGACACAGACCTACAAATGAAGGAATCATAGAATTGTTAGGGTTGGAAGGGACCTCAAGGATCATGTAGTTCCAAGCCTCCTGCCATGGGCAGGGACACCTCACACTAGATCAGGTTGCTCAGAGTCACATTCAGCCTGGCCTTAAAAACCTCCAGGCATGGGGCTTCTACCACCTCCCTGGGCAACCTGTTCCAGTGTCTCACCGCCCTCATGGTGAAGAATCTGAATCTGAATCTACCCATTTCTATTTTTGTTCCATTCCCCCTAGTCCTATCATTACCTGACACCCTAAAAAGTCCCTCACCAGCTCCTTGTAGCACCCCTCCTTCCCTCCCCCCCCCCCTGCTTAAGATACTGGAAGGCCACAATAAGGTCTCCTTGGAGCCTTCTCTTCTCCAGATTGAATAGCCCAACTCTCTCAGTCTGTCCTCATAGGAGAGGTGCTCCAGCCCTCTGATCATCCTGGTGGTCCTTCTCTGGACACACTCCAGCACATCCAGATCCTTCCTGTAATAGGGGCTCCAGAACTGGATGCAGTACTTCAGGTGGGGTCTCACCAGAGTAGAGTACAGCAGGAGAATCACCTCCCTTGACCTGCTGGCCACACTTCTCTTGATGCAGCCCAGGATGTGATTGGCTTTCTGGGCTGCAAGTGTACACTGGTGCCTCATGTTGAGTTTCTCATCTACCATCACCCCCAAGTGCTTTTCTTCAGCGTTGTTCTCAAGCCAGTCACTGCCCAGCCTGTACTTGTGCTTGGGATTGCCCCTACCCAGATGCAGGACCTTGCACTTGGTCTTGTTGAACCTCCTGAGGCTGTCATGGGCCCAACTCTTCAGCCTGTCAAGGTCCCTCTGGATGCCATCCCTTCCCTCCAGTGAATCTGCTGCACCACACAGTTTGGTGTTGTCAGCAAACCTGCTGAGGGTGCACTCAGTGCCACTGTCCATGTCACCAACAAAGATGTTAAACAAGACTGGTCCCAGGACTGATCCCTGAGGGACTCCACTTGTCACTGGCCTCCACTTGGACATGGGCCCATTGACAGCCACTCTTTGGGTGCGGCTGTCAAGCCAGTTCTTTATCCAGTGAATGGTCCATCCATCAAACCCAGACTTTACCAGTTTGGAGACCAGGATGTCATGTGGGATATTTTTGGCTGAGTCTGAAAAACCCACCAGGGAGGAGAAGGGAATAAGGTACAGAAAAAGCAGTTGTCACTGAACTGAAAATCCTGTTAGTGTTGCACACATCATTTCAATTTTAAGCCTTTTTTTATATATATATATATAATCAAAGCAGAAAATCCATTTGAAATTAAAAACTGAATGTTTCATTTTGAAAGTTGAAGCAAAATATTCAGATTATTTTGGCACATGTTGGATTTTTTTCAACATGGAATTCAACAAAGTCTCACAAGTCCATTGACTGTTTTCATGCCACTGAATCTGCATCTTTCCATGGAAAATGCTTCAGCTTTAAACATTTATCCAAACTTCATCAGTAAGAGAGATGTTTTGTCATGACAGCAATTACAGTAGAAAATGTTTAGTATTGTTAGCATCCCGTTCACAGCATATTTTGCATAATACATATTTTCTTCTACTTTATACCACTAGAGTACCATGTGTCTTCACCAATTTCAAAATAAAGATTACTTGCTGTGCCTAACACAGCATTATATTATTTTTGAACATTCAATACAGAGGTCTTAAAATACTGTGTAGGAAACGTTTTTAAATCAAAAGCTGGATTTCCTCTGGAGATGTGTGCAACTTCAACTGCATCCCACACTGCATTTTTAAACAAAGGCAAATATTAACTAACCGTATTTTAACCACATACTTTCTAACTGTGCATACCATTGCAGCAATTAACAAATATGTTGTATATTTGACAATATCTAAAGCAGAGACCTGAATACAGTTACATTTCACCAACATTGTAATGGATTTTCCAGCTTCACCTGCTCTAAATAAACACTGTTTATTACATGACAGCAGAAAAACAAGGATGTAATACAGCCCTCGCCGCCCAGTGAGAGGCCTTTGGTCTCATTGCTCGCAAGAGCTGAGGACAAGAAAAAACTCTCACACTCAGCACAGCCATCAAAAATAACATCTCAATGTACCCTGGGATTGCCTAGAAGCCTAGCAAGATGTTTGGCATGAAAGAATTGCTGCCTGCCCTTTAGCACTCTGAAAGAGGGTCCTGCAACTTGGGAACCCAGGTCACAGGCTGCCTCGGACATATGTCAAGACCCTGCCACAGGCAAGTGGCAGGAAAAGGTGCATGTCTAGCCTTACATGGACACCCAACAAATTAATAGTGCATCATTACTGATGGCACTTTGCCCTGCACAACCCCGATCTGCACCTTGCTACACATATAGATCTTCTATCCCTCACTACAAATCAAGGTGAAAGCAAGATACATAGGCAGAAGGAAGCCTGCCTCTAATGCAAAATCTCATATTGAGGAACACAGCTCACAGCACATACACACCATCCCCCATCACCAGTTCCTGGAATCTCCAGCCTTTCCCTTTCCCTAGAAGTTTCCAAAAGTCAAGATCCTGGGCCTGCTCAGGCCTGATCCTCTTAATTTCAAAGGAGTCCAAAGCAGGTTGAAAAAGGATCTTTCTGAAAGACTGCCTTCATATTTAAAACAATTGTCTTGATAGCCCACTTACTCCCAACCCAAAAGGAAAGAAGTAAGAACCCAGCAGGTGTATACTCCTCTACACATATATGATCATGCACTCACACATACCCTGCAACCCACACATACGTACGCATGCATATATTCTTGAGGGGATTCTTTGGAAGCATTTCCAAGGAGATTTTTCACCCCAAAAAAGTGGGGCAAAAGGAGCATAAAAGGGTAGAGGGTTTTCAACTCTTCTTCCTTCAGCTTGCATTTAATATGCAGGCTGAAAATGTTGATCAACTCACATTAAATAGTGCCTATGTCAGACTTCTTCATTACAGTTGTGCTGCTGGCATAGACATACTGTAGCAATCAAAAAGCCTAAATCAGCTACCATACCACCACCAGTGACAAAGCAGCATCAGTACTGGCAAAACCATGAAGTTTCTTTAGGAAAAAAAAAAAAAAGGCAAAAAAGAGCACATACATAATCCTCATCTCCATCATCTCTTATTAATGATTTTTACATGCTGTCATATGGATGCTCATTGCCCAGTATTCAACACTCTTTACTGAGCTGAGTGACAATGTAGCAAAATTCACTGATCACAATTCACTACGCTACTGTCTTTTCTGCCAACTGCCAGCTGTCACCCAGCTTGCAGGACAAAACGCATAGCAGGGACCAACCCCTGGAGGACTCCACTGTAGCCCACATCACCTCTTAAGACATGAGAGGAAGCCAATATGTGCTAAACATGACAGAAGCAACTGCCACCACCTGAAGGATCAACTTCCAGATATGTGGACAAATGATAAGGAGGCAACAATGGGTCGATGAGGGTGGACCTGCTTCTGACACTACCAGAAGAGCACAACGTGTTTCTCTACTTCTACCTCTGCTCACTTATGTCTCCCCTTTACAGGCTTCTTCTGAGATGTCAGTAGAACCATGTTTAAACTCTTTTTGTCTGACGTACTGATGCTTTTCTTTGCCCTGTGTCTTCCTTCAAACACAGCCTTGGATCATGCTGAAAGCCAGATGACTATAGAAAAAAAAACAAAATCCCCCTTCTGTGAGCTTTATCTCCTGAGCTCTAAGAATAAAGAATGCAGTGTCATTCAAAATACTGCCTCTTTACAAGCACAACAAATAATCTGTGGAGTAAAATTATCAAATTGGCTGATTCTTTCAAAGGGCCATTATGTATACAGAAATGTAAAAAATGTGTGTGTGTTCTCTTCTGCACTCTTTTTTCAAAGCTGCTGACTGTTCATGTGTGTGTGTGTAAATAAAGCTTTCACATTGATAATCAACTACCTCCTCTTCCTTCCCTCCCCTCCTGCCTTATTCTTTTCATACTGTTTCAATTCTTTGTTAGTAGCAGTACTCACACAATGAGATTTGCTTGAGAAATTTCAAGAGAATTAAAATGGGGAAAAAAAATCTTTTCTTTGCATTTTCATGAAAGCATAACATTTCAGGCTCTTTTTCCCCTATGACTGAATGCAAATTCATACTTCTGAAAAATATGCCTTTAAAATTTTGGGGTAAAGGAAACTGAAAAGTTTGTCCTTGGCAATGTGAAAATGATAGGGATATAGGCTGTAAAAACTTTCAAAAGAGATAGCAGAGAGAGGAAACACTTCCTTTTTATCTCAGGAAAATACATGTAATGAACAATTGGAATACAGAATACAGTTAAGGTGAATTATTTTCAAATATCCGCATTTGTTTAAACCTCACATGCTCAGGAAATGTGGTTTAAGAATGCAGAGTCTCCACCTTACACAGTTCTGAGCTGGTGGAGTTCAGTCCTGCACCTGGGAAGGAGTAACCCTGTGCAGGTACAGGTTAGGGGTTGACCTGCTGGAAAACAGCTTTGCAGAGAAGGACCTGAGAGTGCTGGTAGACAAGTTCACCATAAGCCAGCAGTGTGCCCTCACGGTCAAGAAGGTCAATGGTATTTTGAGACGCATTAAAAAGAGTGTTGCCAGCAGGTCGAGGAAGGTTCCCCTCCCGCTTCACTCTGCCCTGGTGATGCAGCACCTGTAGTATTGTCTCCAGTTCTGGGCTTCCCAGTTCAAGAGGGACAGGAACCTGCTGGGGAGAGGCCAACAGAAGGCCACGAAGATGATTAGGAGAATGGAGCATCTCTCTTATGAGAAAAGACTCATAGACCTGGAGGTCTTTAGCCTGGAGAAGAGTGAGAATTTATCAATGTATATAAATATCTAAACAGTGGAGGTCATGAGGGTGGAGCTGGGCTCTTCTCAGTGGTGGCCAGTGATAGGACAATGGGCAGCAAGCACAAACTAGAATACAGAAGACTTATATTGAAATTAAGGAAAAAATTTTCTACCTTGAGGGTGACAGAGTACTCGAAAAAGCTTCCCAGAGAGGCAGTGGAGTCTCCTTCTCTGGAGATTTTCAAAATCTACCTGAGCACATTCCTGTGCAACGTGATCTAGGCAAACCTGTGTTAGCAGGGGAGTAGGACTAGGTGATCTCCAAAAGTTCTTCCAACCCCTACCATTCTGTGATTCTATGATTCTATGATTCTATAGTGGATTGACTCTATTCTTTCCCCTTGTCTGCTCACCCCCCATCTACTAGTGCTATATGGTAAGTATCCACTGACCTTGACTCAGATGGGAAGAAAGATATACTTCCTCATGCATAAAAAGCAGCTTTTTTCATTTTTGGTGAAGGAAAATGGAAATGGGGAAACAGGAAGGGGAAGAAAGAAATGAAGAAGAAATGGAAGAAAGAGAAAGGAAGAAGAAATGGAAAAAAGAGAAAGAAATTGATGAGTTCCTTTTTTTTTCATGCAGTGATTCTTCAGGTTGGTTTTAAAGACAGAAGGCAAAACTACCTTATAAAATATGTCTTTTCATCAAGCATTTGCAATGTCTTTCAAATTCTAAATCATATTGTAGTCCTCATTACCTATAGCAATTTATGCTCATAAGGTATTTTTCATGAGATATGTAACTTTAGCCTACTTTAAGACTCATCAGACTGCAAGTATATAATTGTTCTTTAGTTACCTGTGGTAGTTTTAGGCTGTACTTTGAATATTTTCCACAGATCTTGAACAGAGAGTAGTAGAATGCAAATAAATTACCATTGGATGTAAAAAGGAAAATAATTATAAGTTCTAAATAATCCCATTGGACAGACTACTCACAAAGTTGGTTTGCATAAACTAACTTTCTCTTTTTCACTTGCTTTGCTCTAGCAGATACTAGCTTGTGCTCCTGCTGGCTTTGTTGACCTTGAATGTGTTCTCATTGTGGTTAAGTAACTAACAGCAACTCTCTGCTCTTTCTCTTGTCCCACATACACAGGGGTAAGGGAGGGAGCAGGGAGAGGAAGCTATTAGTAGCCCCCTGGTTTGTCCCGGGGGCTCCTTGTGCTGTTTGTAAATTGTAAATATATGTAAATGTTGTATATTGTACATATTGTATATGTAAATATTGTATATTTTGTACATATTCATTGCCTTTAGTAGATTGTAGTTTTGCTTGTAAATACAGCTTCATTTCTAACTGAGCTGGTCTGGCAATTGCATGTTGGGGGGAATTTTCAACCCACCACATTACCCATCAAATCTGATGTTGAATCAACCATTTTTTAGGCTAACTTGATCTGTTTTCACAGGTTGGCTAATAAACCTAGAGTTAAACTGTGGCAGGTAATACACTAAGCATCCTGATATTTAGAAAATGGTCTATGGCAAACCTTTTAAATATAATCACTGGTCACAAGTAATTCAGCTTAATTTGAAGTACAGGCTAAAACCAAGAATTAGATGGCATTTTTAAGTAAAAGGAAAATGTGGCATATTTTCCCCAAAATCATTTAGACTCATCAACCCTAACTTAATGAGGAATTCTAGAAATGATGATTTGGGCAGAAATACAGTAATACTCAATGTTGACTAGTGAAAGATAATGGGAATTAAAGGACACAATTTTAAATGTTCAAAACCAGGACTGGATTACATGCTAACTACACCACACAAAAAAATGTAGATGTCATTTACTGGAAAATTCTTTACTAACACCAGCATACAGCTGAAATACGTTCATAAAATCTTCCTGGTAGAATAATGTTTGTGATTATAACAGCTTGTCATCATTATCTGCTAGGTATTTTTATCTGTGTATTTTCCAAACCACTTTATAACATAAAATATAACAAACATGCAAACAAAACAAAACAAAACAAAAGCCTTACCCTTGTAATGCTTCTATAAATCCTGCAAGATTTATACATTACCTTAACTTAAAATGCAACAGATGGATTGCTAGAAGGAAACCATGAGATTGTAAGAAAAACAGTAAGAAAAGGAGAAAATGCAAAAATTGCAAGAGTTCCTTTATATAGTCTGTGTTTATCTACCATAGTGCACTTCTGTCATCCTTGTGAAATTTTATTCTCCTAAAAAAGAATACTGATATCCTAGCAGGAAATGAAAGTCCCACCACAGGGCTTCCCAAATTATAAATAAGCAACCTGTATTAGTGGACTGACTGTGATGTGCACCAATTTTTATTATGCTGCATTAATTTTAACACATCATAATGACCAAAGTAAAAGATAAGGTAATGTTCCTGTAATGTGGGATTTTTTTTCCTATTTTTGCATCTTTAAATATGTAGGAAACTGTCTGTCTGCATGTGCCATGACCTAAGTATTTAGCATTTTGCCTCTGAGACTCAGATTTATTCTTTTTATACAACTTAGCTATTATTATTATTATATGGAAAACACTTATTATATGGAAAGCACTTATTATATGGAAAACAACATACTGGCTAAAATATTTTTCCAAATCCTTCATGCCTACTGTTATAAAATAATAATAAGTTATTATTCCTACCAAGTGTCAAAACAGAGTACAGAGAATAGCATTCATTAAGAAAAAGCCCAAATGCATGGACCATGTAAGGTAATAGTGAGCAGCTGAAAGATGAATTGTTAAAAAAATAAATTAAAAAAAAATCTAACAAAAATACATGAGAGAAAGCTGACAGAAGGAATTTGCAGAAAGAGCCGACTATGTTTTAAAAGAATATTCACAGGTGGAAACAGAGAAATTATTTTTAATTACTAGTAGAAATGTAAGGGAATTTCTTTTTACCAAAATGAATACTTTGACACAAATGGGAAAATATTTAGGTGCACAGTAAAAATCTTTTAACCTTTTTGGAGGCCTGTTGTCCCCATCATACTAGAAGCTTATATATCAGCTTATAAACAGCTGCTTCTCTACTGTCATTAAATATTTGCTTGGCAGGTATAAAAACACGCAGTACCTGTGACAGCACCTACACCTCAATTGGGCAATTTGGCCAAAATCTCCAGGGATGTTCACTCTCCCCGGCCACATTTAGGAGGGAAGCTGAGGTGCAGCAGAGGCCCCAGAGACAGAAGGAGGAAAGATTGTAAGCTCACTGACACCATGATGTTGTTGAGCAAGAGCTGAACAAGCTGCAGAAAAGTCAGGAATGATGTAGACTGGCAGAGCCTCCTAACTGCAACAGAAGCCACAGGAGAAAGCCACAAGCCTGCACAGTGCTTTATGAAACACACAAATGACAAAATCTGTTCCAAAAAGGGCTCGATCTCCACATTTCCACTGAGCCAGGCAACCCCAACTCCTGGAGCCAGGATCAGACACCACCCCTCATCTCACTGTACCACCTCAGTGTGTCATTTTCCAAGAGGTAATCTATTTGCCAACTTCTATTTTTGTCAGATCAACCTGTTCCCTGAAGCATAATGAAAACTCCTTGCCAGATCAATTTGTTTCTGAAGTTTCCTGGTTGCCAGCTCCACTCTGAGTTATTCCATTTTGCCTGCGTGTCAGAACCATTAGGCTGGCAACTGCTTAAATCTTTCATTATTGTCACAGGTTGCTGGATAATCACAAAGCAAAGTAAATTGTCTGCCCTGCAGAGATGGAACTACAAGCGACATGGAAGCAAAAGAAAGTACAGGAGTGGGTGCTGCCACTGCAAAGCAGGAGAGGTAAAGTGAATTTTAGGTTTAGGCTTTTATGTCCAGCTATGTAGGCAGCACAATGTGCAGAATGCAGGACTGAGCTTTTAGCATGGACTGAAGCACAGTTCAGTAAGCAGCCCACTTACAAGGCCCTGAGAGACACAGCCAGGAGATATCAGTTCCTGGTATGGCTGAAACCTGTCACATAATTGATGTTGCAATTATCTGAGTAATCTTAAAACATTAATGTCCTGGAGTGGAAAACATTTTGGTTGAATGGGATTTTTTTTAGACTCAGTGTGATATTTTGTACTGTCAGGAAGTGAGTGGCACAGGCCAGTGTCCAAGAAGATATGAGTCAGGTTACATGTACAAAGAAAGCAGATCTGCAGTCCTGCAAGAGGGGCGTGAGGCTGTCAGCACGTTAGAGAGAGGCACTGGGTTTTTTTGAAAGGCAGTGCTGAGTCATGAATGACAGCAAGGAGACAAAGGGAGAATGAAGGTGAACTGGAGAATACACAGAAAGGATTACCAGGAAAAAGCCTGTTTCATATTATCCCTTCCATTCTTTAGGTCTTCACAGGAAATTATGTGCCTTGGTTTTTGAAAACTGTGTTGCAGTGGCTCTGTGCTCTGCTCTTGGTTCATTCTGCATGCTTTCCTGTGAACTACGACAGTGCTGATTAGAGTTAGACAGCTCATAACCCTATTCAGGGTTTTTCCCCTTAGAAGAGAAAAAAAAAAAAAAAGGTTGATGTAATTCCCCAAGGCTCCTTCTTTGGCTTTGCTATTGCATAGCTACAGTCTCCCAGAGTAATTGTCTTGAACATCCCAGCCCCCCTCTAGACTGAGGGACCTTCTGGCTGCTTTTCCTTGCCTGTGTTTTCTGCTTTATGTAAGAAACAAAATGAGGAGAGTGAAATCAGAAGAGTAAAAAAGGTGATGAAATTTTCAGTTCAGATACAGAAGGTACATTCAGTACTGGATGTCAGAGAGAAATCTGAGAAAGCAGCTTTTGCGTTCCAGACTCTGACTTCTCTATTGATGGGGTGAAACTGAAGTGGGAGGCGGCGAATGACAGGCTGCTGATCCTCTGCAGCAGAGACCCTTTCCAAACACTATCCGCCATGCAGAGACTCCATTCAGATCTTCTCCTTCCCTTTCCAGCACACCACGCCATCATTTAATTGAGTCTGAAAACCTGCTTCTTGATCACACCCACAGGTCTCATAAATGCACTGTGGTTAAATTCGTCTTGGCCTAAAGGCTGAAGGACAGCATATATATAACCAAGCCCTTGTATGAACACCCACCTCCAATACGAGCCAAGAAAAACAACAGGAAAACAACAAATCTGCTTTTCAAGTAAGCAGGAAAAAGCAGATGTGCTAAAGATTTGGGTTAAATGAGCAAATGCTGCATTCTTCTTAATCTTTGACCATTCACTTTAAAAAGAAGTATCTGAGGAATCAAAGGAGATACTCAGATTTGGAAGGTCAGTCATATCTGAATGTAAATAATTGTTTATGTACTTGTGGAGGCAAATAATTTTACAGTGTATTACAAAGCAGACTGCTGCCTTCACGTCTCTCTTTTTTCTACCTGAAAAGTAGGTCAACAATCCTTATGGCTTTGAAAAGAAGAAATGAGGAATGCTTGTTGAAAACAAGCATAGTTTCATTTCAGTCTTAAACAGAAAGAAACAATAGCTCTGCCTTTTATATGTGAAATTTACATACACAGTTAGAAGTCAGGCACTGCTGCATATTGTGTAGTGTTCACACTAGTAGCCAGCTGCACCCCAACTTTTCAATGCTCTGCTTCAGTGTCAATGCAAGCAGAAAAGTTGCAATATACAGCCTGCAGTGAGATAAGATCAAAACCCTTCTTATGTGGAGTATGGCAGAAAACCAAGAGATGGGCTAGGAGAGCCTTAAAAACAAGCAACTGTTTGGGAAAAGAAAGATGGCAAGGTGACCAAAAGATCTGATGATTCAGCATATCTGGTCATAAGTACTCTATCTGTAACAGAATAAATGGGGTCTTAAAGTGTTTATGGATACTTGCTGGAGAGGTGGGCACAAGGCAACGTCGTGAGGTTCAACAAGACCAAGTGCAGGGTCCTGCATCTGGCTTGAGGCAATCCCAAGCACAAATACAGGCTGGGCAGTGACTGGCTAGAAAGCAGCCCTGAGGAGAGGGACTTGGGGGTGCTGGCGAATGAGAAGCTCAACATGAGCTGTCAAGGTGCACTCGCACCCCAGAAATCCAACCAGATCCTGGGCTGCATCAAGAGAAGTGTGGCCAGCAGGTCAAGGGAGGTGATTCTCCCCCTCTACTCAGCTCTGGTGAGACCCCACCTGGAGTACTGTGTCCAGTTCTGGAGTCCCTATTACAAGAGGGATATGGAGGTGCTGGAACGTGTCCAGAGAAGGGCCACCAGGATGATCAGAGGGCTGGAGCACCTCTCCTATGAGAATAGACTGAAAGAGTTGGGGCTGTTCAGTCTGGAGAAGAGAAGGCTCTGAGGTGGCCTTATTGTGGCCTTCCAGTATCTGAAGGGGACCTACAAGAAAGCTGGGGAGGAACTTTTTAGGCTATCAGGTAGTGACAGGACTAGGGGGAATGGAACAAAGCTGGAAGTGGGGAGATTCAGACTGGACATGAGGAAGAAGTTCTTCACCATGAGAGTGGTGAGAGCCTGGAATGGGTTGTCCAGGGAGGTGGTTGAGGCCCCATCCCTGGAGGTGTCTAAGGCCAGGCTGGATGAGGCTCTGGCCAGCCTGATCTAGTGTGAGGTGTCCCTGCCCATGGCAGGGGGGTTGGAACTAGATGATCCTTGTGGTCCCTTCCAACCCTGACTGATTCTATGATTCTGTGATACTCACATCAACACAACAAAACCCAAAGGGAAAATAATAATTACATTTCTTACCTTCCCCTGGAATAAATATCCAGCAAACACACTACCAAGCCCAGCAAGCCTAAGAAAACCTGTATTTCCCCTGTGATAAAGAAAAACTTATTTATAGGGAATAGCAATGGATACATATTTTTAATGCAGTGATCAGCTACTCAGATGGTTTCTGTTCTCTATCAGGCAACTTCCCATACCAAATGTGAAGTTCCTGCCTGTTATGGTACAGCAGGAAAGTTCTTTATAGAACTAAACACTTAGCCAGTGCACACTTACACACACATGCACACAAACACAGCTTGATCTCAAACCACGAGTGATGATGTAGTTGCATATTTTTCTCTTTTGTTTTCCTGATAGCCTACTGAGAGTACTCTACTAAAGCAGAGAGAGAACACCTAGGACCCTGCAGTTCTGGCCTCCTCACTTCATTCCATCGCACAGTAACTGCTTAGAAAAAAACCTGGGCAAACACTGATGCTTATTAATATTCTATCTTAGATTAAAAAAAGCCTGCATACACACTAGTGAGGCAAACTGAATAATAAAATCCCAAACAATGCAGGATATAATGACTGTATTTGTTAGCTGTACAACAAATTTTCAATAGCCCTTTTTTTAAAAGTATTTTATGATTTATGACTTACTTTAGTTTGGATTGCAAGCATTAGTGGCACATTTGTAATGTGTCCAGTGATTCTGGTGGATCCTTGTCAAATTGCAGCAAGCTTTCCATTTGGATTTTCTCCATCATTAGGTCTTATTTTCCTGTCAGTTTGCCCATTTTGTCATGAGTTTCTTTCAGACAACAGACTGAGTAACATACCTCCAGTAGCAAAAGAAACCAACCAGTCTATAAAAATAAAAATATGCTTTAATAATTATTTCCATAAAATATGCTTTATCAGAATGCATAAAATGAATTCTATACTCATGATAGCCATTTCAGTTTTCTCAGGCATACAAAAAACTGACTTTCTGTATTTTTTTGTCAAAGAGTTGATACACTAGAATTATATTTAGGACTCTTTAAATGTGTTAAAACAGTCCAAGTAAAGCTAACTTGTCAAATGTGGCTATGATGCAAGTAGAGGTTTGTTTAAGCTGCATAGCAAGTTTAATTATTAAGGAAAGGGGTAGATGCTATTGTTTTCCCACCAGTGCTACTCTAACACACAAAGATAATTCTGAAACCTTTTAAATCATGCTTGTAACTTCATGGACTCAACTGATCCTATGTCAATTATGACTACTGGTTTAGGTAAACATCAGTTTACACCAGTTCTGAACTTTCTAGTCCCCTTTACTTGTTTTTGCTGAATTACTGCTTTCATTGTTCCAGGATTAGAGTCACTTCTTGTACTAATCAGTGCAATTTTTTCTGAGATTATTGGAATGGCATTAATTAGGTCAGCAGAGAAATTGATCCTCTGAGTATACCCTAATTTTATATCCCCATGAAATACCACATCACTCACATCAGTCTGATTTTTACTCTAGGAATGAGTTTCAAAAGCGTACTCTTGCAGCACAGATTCATACCATCACTGCTTTCCCTGCACAATGTCCCCGGGAGTCTGGAGAGGGCTCCTTGAGTCTGTTTATTCCAGTCAGCATTTGACAGACTTTGATTTTTAATTTTCTCTTGTTTTGTTTTATTTTAGTAAGTATTTTCAGGAAAGATAGGAGGTGATGCACTCAAATCACAAAGAAATTCTATCCCTTGATGTGTTGTTTTGACTGATATTGCAGAGAGTGCTGCAGTTGTATTACTACCAGGAGGTCTCATGATGGAAGGCAGCTCAGTGTACTTTTTCTCTTCTGTCAGCTTGGTCTGGACTGATGTGCAAGATTATGGCACAGAGAAGCTGGAGTGAGATTCACAGGTTTTGGTACTGCACAGGACAACTGTGAGGGTGAGATTGCTATCTCACAGATCAGAACAGTCACCTCAGAGGATGATGGACTACAGTCTTTGTCATGATCTGATGAGGGAGGGATGGGATCTCACCTGGTTGAAACACTTTTAAGTTCCCACAGCTTAAAATCCCCAAACAATTCAGGTGAAAGTTGTCCTGAGAGGGATTTTCCTTGTTCTCAGCACACAAGTGGTGCAGTACCTATGCACCATCACCATCTGGACTGGAGGGACATTGGTGAGCTGCCTCCCATGCCTTAGAACAAGGTTGCCTGAGCACCTTCACTTTTCACTACCTATTCTGATTGAAAATTTAGAAATACTGTAACACCTAAGTAGTGTTTTGTGAATGTAAATTTAAGCTATTGAATATATAGCTTTCTTGGCTTCGACATGCATATTTCAAGCCCTTTTTGCAGAACCCAGTAGTGTAAGCAATAGGTTACTGGGACACAGAAAAGTGCTGGTTGGTTTGGTGTTGAACCAAAGCAAAGGGATTTGACAGTAGCACCCTGGCACACTAGCAGCCCGGCACAAAAACCTGAATATGAGCTTGACCAGTGACCTGGCAGGCCCAAGCCATGGCAAGAGAGAAGCTGAGGCTGCAAGGGGGCACCAGGGCAAGCGCTGAACACAGCCCCACACTGAAGAAAGGGGTCGCAGACCACTCCCTCACCGTTTTTTGTAAAATCTTTCCTGCGGCCCACACACCCGCTATATAGCAGAGCGAGGTGCGGTGGGCCATGGGGAAACCCTGTCTGGGGCGGGCAAGGAAGATGGCGGCTATCTCCCCCCCTCCCCCCTCGGCGCCTCCGAGCTCCTCGTATTTAAGGTGCTTTTTAAATTTCAGGCAGGGGTGGCCCATCCCCGGCTTCCCGACAACATGTTTTAACACCGCCCGCAAAAGGAAACTGTAAATTTAGTCAGTCTGGTTGAAAAAAACCACATTCTTGCCTCGGATGAGGTGGGTGCGGGGCTGCCCCGCCCCCACCCATGCGCCGCGCGGCCTGGCGCGCGCCCATCCCCCACCCTCCCTCCCCCGGAGGGGTCACGTGCTGCCGCGCGGCCCGGGGGAGGGGGAGCGGCGCGGGGAGCCGCTCTTTGTGGCGAGGTCAGCGCTGCTCGCTGCTTACCGACAACCCTCGAAGAGAGGGGCACTCCGCGCCGCCTCCCACCAGGGAAGGAAAACCCCCGTGAGGGGGTGGGAGGCTGCAGGGCGCAACAACGAGGAGCCACGGATTGCGGGTGCTGCCCCGGTGGCTGGACGGAGACAGGGCTGAGCACGGGCCCTGGCGAGCGTGACCCCCGCGGGCTGCCCCTCACAGTGCTCGGGAGCCCACCAGCTACATGACTTGTCATCCAGTGCCTCTATTTTGTCCACCGTCACTAGAGGCGGGGAAAGTGTACACAAGGCAGCTCGCCCTTAGGCAGGTACAGAGGGCTCGGTGTCGCCTGCATGAGGGCTTGTCATGGTTGCCCCAAAAGCAAGCTCTTGGGGTGGGCACAGCCACTGCTCACCCCTGTGGGGCTTGTCCCCTTCTTAGAGCAGCTTTTCTCCTCGTCTTCAGAGGTTTGCGGCTCCACCGAGATCTGAAAGAGAGGGTGCTTCAAAAGTAAACAGAGCACAGGATTATTTCGGTAGGGGAATGCAAATGCGATGAAATCCTCTCTCAGGCACTTCGCTTGCCTCTGCCTCCTGGAAAGCAGCACAGAGTCAGATGTAATCTCTTGAAGCATTGCTAAGATTTGACCCACTAAAACTAGTGGAGGAAAATTACTATTATATCAGCATCGATGCACAAAGTGCCCTGATCCCCATTACTTTCTTTGCCTGCAGGAAAACTTTCTTCGATTTTTCTGTCCTTTCTAGGCTTAATGATCAATGAAATAACTATCAGCTTCAAGTCACCTTTCCTACACTTCTTTTCCCTTCCCTCCCCCAGCCCTTCCACTGCAGACATCTGTTTCTAGCTGCCTGGGCTAAAGTCTTAGCTTTGAGCCTCGGTGTGCTCAGAGGCTGGACGGAGAGAGACTGGGGGAGGGGAGCATGGTTCTTGTCCTTTGACCTCTGTTGGGATAAGAAAAGGGGGTTAAAAGGTCAAGGAAAACAATTGCAAGGCTCCTTTTGCTTGAATAGCATGCCAAATAAACTTATCCTGGGGATTTGGAATGATCCTTTTATGGGAATTTCTACCTCCCTCGGGATTGTGCATGCTGACTTTATGGGAGCTGAGGGCACGCTCAATTATTTTGGGAGGAGGGGAGGGCAGTGCTTGAGCTTTTCTCAGCACCCTTGTTTAAGGACACAAAAATACAAGGGAGGAGGAGGGCTCTGCAGCCTGATTTAACTCTTGCGAGCTTCCCTGAAATTTTCAGCTAATACATGGATTTCTGTGGTTTTAAATCATGTCTCATCCAAAATGTCAACATTTAAAAACGAGGAGTAAAAATATAGGTCTAGCTTGCTTTTTACACAAAGTACATTGCTGTGACTCGATTTACTAATGAAGTCTGTATACTGCTGTATATGAGAGCAAACATTTCCCTAACTGTATAAAATAATATTTCAGTGTCAATAGCTGCTTGTTAGTCATAAATGTTTTGAAAGGCTTTTCTATGATTACATTGTGTTGGTCCTACACTGTTCAAATTTCAGTACTGTAAACTGGCAAGCAGGTATCTTCGTAGAGGAATGAGTCCCTTGGAATATACTGCTTCACATGGCTGGAAAATAATCAAAGATTTTTTTCCAAAAAAAGGCTTTTTTTAAAAAATCCACAAAATATTTCTCATGTTTATTTTTTTAGAGTTTTAAAACAAAGGGGATTTTCCAAAAAACTTCCATTTCTGGAGGCAGAAAGTCATCATTTTTTACAACCAGTTTTTCATCAAAATCTTTGTTCTTTTTTCCTTCATGTTAAGAAATCCAGGATAAACCCTCAATCATTTGCAAAATGGCACTATGGGAACCACTCAGCATTGCCAGCCAGTTCCAAGACTCACGTCTGCCTTCAGTGCTGGTCTTTCCCACTGTGAGCCAGGACAACAGGGGGAATGCTGTGGAAAGGGAAAGAAACCTCTAGACAGCTATGTCTTATTACTTTGCCATCTCCTTTGCACATGGGTCAGGGCCTGATCTACCAATTGTACTGGTTAGCATGATGGGAAAAAAAATTATGTGGGCAAGAGACTTTGTGTAGACTTAGTTATAGCCCCTAGGCAAAATAGGCTGGTGTACACTAATCTGGCACACTGAATGTAATGTGCACATACTGGGACCAATGATTTCCTACAACAACATGTAAGAATTCATACTGGGGTTGTGAACAGAGTTCTGAAGTGCTGGTAGCTTCAAGTAAAAAAACCCTGTCGATGCAGAGAAGTGGTTGGGAGGGGAGGGAAGTGCTGCAGAAACCGATACATCAAGTAAGCAGAAACTGCTTACATGAATTGCTGGCTCTCTGCTTTTTGTTGTTACACACATCTGTGTTGGAAAGTATTGCTACATTGGTGCATAAAAGCTAGTTGTAAATAAAACTTTCATGATACCCTGAGAAGTGTGCTGACCTCGGGACAGTTCTAGCAACTCTTACAGGTTTTGTTACTAGCCATTATGTTCCTGATGGCAACCACAAAAGATTGGGTAGGCTTCATGTGAGCTAGGAAGGTCCAAGTAGGCCATTTCACTTCCTATTGTGGTGTGGCCCATCCATCGTCTTTATTCCTGTATAAAGTAAGTCCGCATGCTGGGACTCATCTGCAGAGGTCCCACACTGCTGACCACAGCAGCAGCAAGGGGCCTGTAGGGTAACCTAGGGACCCTGAGAGACATGAAAAGGGGCGGAAGCAAAACCGGGGCTTGCAGGCAGGTGGATCCCTCTCGTTTAGATGCAGAATTGAGGGAGTTTCCATGAAGAGGTGGTTCATGAAGTTCACCGTCGCTCTTATTTGCAGTTTGGGATGTGGATGCGTGCAGGCTGTTTTTCCATCATTCCTGTTCTGAGGATAAAAAGACGTTCTTTGTCCTTGTTAGAGGGAAAATAATATACTTATTTTAACAGAAAAAGCAATGATCTCTTTTGGAGAGGCAGTGAAAATGTCACCCTTCTGTGTGAAATTGCGAAACACAGTAGATCTGCTCAGCCACAGCTGAGTGTTGTTGCTGTTCACCCAGGGCTAGGAGAAATAAAGTCCTGTCTCCTTGCTGTTGCTATGGGAACTTTTTCAGAGTTCTTGCAACTCTTCTTTCAGGGCTGTTGGAACAATGAAGAATACTGAGCAAAGAGTACCAACCCTTATCCAAGCATTCTAATAAATACCAAGTGTTATTTAAAACTGCACCACCATCAACTTTTGCCAGCTCTTGTCTAATTACTGTTACAGCAAATACGGTGGCTTTCCAAGAACTCTGCTGAAGCTCCCCGCAGCTCTGTTGCTCATCCATTCAGGTCACCTACTGAGTTACATTCTGCCTTGCAGTAAGGCAAATCCCTGTATGTTTCCTCCAAATCCCTGTATGTTTCCTCATGATAATGCAATTAATTTATTTACTCAAGCAATTCTCTGAAATATTGGAATAGAAAGGCATATGGTATGGACTCCTTGTACAACTCAGAGTAAATTTGTTATGTTCAGCATGGATAATTTGTATTTGATACCTCTCAATTGATTCATTTTTGTGCCCAACTATGGTCTGCAATGCATTAACCTTAAGAAACTTTGACTTTAAGCTCAAGTATGGAGTAGTAGGAAGCAACTGCAGCATTAAAGTCATGACAGCCCTTTAGACAAAAGTTGTTTCTTTTCCAAGTATGAATCAGTCACAGGTTTAAGTCAGGGCATTTTTTTGGCATTCACTGAAAGACAGATTGAAATTTTCTATAATTATTTTTCCAGGATCCACCCTTTATGACAAGTCTGCTGACAATTTTAGAACTGTTTCTTCTTAAGGTCAGAATTAGTAATGTATCTGATTTTCTGCAACATCATGAGCATGCCTAGTGACATCACAGTACTGAATAAAACAGAATAAGTGTTTACTATTAGATTTGGGTAATAGGAAAGAGGAAAGGACTTTCAGTTTTAAGCTCTCTGCAAGGATGCTTTCTTTTCTTAGAAAAAAGGAGTCATTCATTATATAGATGGGAAAAGGAAACCATAAGAGAGAAGCATGCAAAATCACTGTTGCTAACCACAATTTCAGAGTTGCAGGTGTGAAAAATGAATTCATGTTATGAAAATCAAAATAAGTGTGATTCTTCTTTTTAAAGTGAGTAAAAATGCAAGTCTTTGTATTAGTACCGTTTCTGTGAGTTTGGGCTTACAGGTAAAGCATGTAGTTTTATGCTGATGAGTATTTGAGAAAGCACCGTTACCAGCTGCCGGGCTACAGTCTCCTAGGCTCCTGTGAAGGGCTGCTCTGAAGATTAGAGAATTATATCCCTTAGCTGCAGTTTGCATAGGTGTGCACACCATGCTATTCCTTGGCTTTCTGCCATTCTTGAATTCAGGCAGGGAAGGAAAACATGAAACCTTTTCCCTCCCATTGTTTTAAAGGAAAAGAGCCCTTACCCTCACCACATCTGTCTGCTCTGGAGCAGGGAGCTGAACACCTGCTTGTGTCACAGTGGCATAATCCTGCTTGGAAGGAAATTAAAGCTGAAGTTCACAAGATCTGCTAGAATGGGCTGAGGGCCACTGTTGTGTGGAGAGCAAGGCCAGATGGCATTCTGCTTCAGGGTGCTCCCATGATCTGGGAAGCAGTATGTCTCTTGCCACAACTATGAAAGGTGACCGGGTTCCTCTGCCACCACCCTGTGCAGCTGCTACACGTTTCAGTGTCTACAGTATACAGTACCATAGTCAAAGATTTCACTCAGTGCTCCTGCTTCTCATGAGTTCTCATTTCTGGCACTTGCCAAGTTGCTTTCCTACACAAAGGAGTGTGCTGAGTGATAACTACACATATTAGTAATTATACATGGGGATGGGATGAGGTGAGCAGTCTGATTGTGCTTGGTTTTGGAGAGGAAGGCTTAGTGGGAAAGTCAAAATCCTGATAGTGTTCATTCCCACACAAAAAGAAAAAAAAAAGTTGTATGATTGTAAACCTGCCCATATCTCTGACAGCATGCCTCCTTTGACAGCCCACCTCTTCTCCCTTCCACAGGGACACCAGATGTCTCCAGTAACTGGGAAGCAGCTGGCTTTGCCCAAGAGTTACATCTCTGCTGGACCATCATGTGGCTGAATAGAAAGCAGAGACTGCCTGGCACCTTGAGGGGACAAGGTCAGGTTAAAACTAGCTTAGAGAGGCAAAGCAAAGAGAAAATGAAACTTGATTCAGTTTCAGCTCGGCTGCACACATTTTGTACTGTAAAAGATGAACAACTCTCTTCTGGTCTAGAGTCTCAGCCCAATGAGCTCTGCTCACAGGATTTAGCTGAAACAAAGTAAAATGCATCTGATGGAGGGGCAGAGAGGGAATGACCTGTAGGGCCAAGTTCTAAAAAAAACCCCACTCTTGTATCAGCATAGTTGCTTCTGCAAGGTCATGGAAAACAGTGTTTTCAGAAGCATAGCTTCAGTTAGCCTCACCAGCAAAAGTCCCACCCACTGCAGCAGAAAGTAAATAAATGAATGCCAGAGTGCTTTTGAAAATCCCACTTAGGCTGGCATTTAATTTTTGTCAGTGCTGATAGCAGCTGCTTGCATATTTATCTTCTATTGCAAAAATCCTACTTTGATCTCTCCGCGTACTGCTTTTTTTACCAGCAGAGCTCCCTGTTCCATCTAATCCTGTTCCTCACCCCTTCTAACTTTCATAGCTATAGGTCATGTTTATACAAACTCAGCACATTTTTGAGAGTTAATCTGTATTTATTTATTACTGGATTTTTTCTTCATCTCTAACTAAAGCAAAGATTTGAAATATATTCAAAATTCAATTGGAAAACATGTTGAGAAGTGTAGGCACATTCTCAGAACAGCATTTAAAATGCAATAATAAAAAATATGTTTCTGTAAATTCTGGGGGGAAATACAGATTTTCTGTGAATTTCACACTAACCACATTGTGATCTCCAGTTGTTGAATATGTAACTAATATCACTACTAGCAAATATTTTTCATACTGTAAATCTTGTTTCCCGCAGTAGTGGACAACAAATTCAAACTTCACATTTTTTCAACCTGGAGGAACTTCTTGCTTTAGGGCTCTGGAGTCCTAGAATAGCTCAAATTACTTGTATTTCTTTTGCTACTCTCTGTTAGTACTTTGAGTCAGCAGAACAGGAAATGTCAAGATATTGTTGAGGTATGCTCCAGGTATAATAAATGGGTAGAAACAAATTCTCATCTGTTCTGTGTATTAAGAAATCTCTGCTGGATTCAGGGCACACTGCTAAAACTAAAGGACATTGCAGATATTCTCCAGATAAAAGAGAGATTACAGTTCAGAGGGCAAACTAATTCAGTGGCAGACAGATGCGTTCTAAAAGTAAAATACACAGAGGAAAATCTTCTCTCAACTCTCAGACTGTGCATTAGCTGGACTTAGGTTTGGAAAGAGCTTTTTTTCCATGATGATCTAAATGCAAAAGAGGTCACTAGGCAAAGCAACTTTTCCAGGTGCATCTGTACCTGGAGTTACAGGGTATGATAGGTCTTACAGGAAAGACTGATTTGTAGACTTCTGCCATCCATTGCCTGTGAGACCTCTAAAGGATTTAAGCTCACTTTCCAGAACTTGTTTGACATCCACATTTCATGTCTTTCAGGGCATGTCTTAACACAGAAGAATGAAATAGAAATTTCTTCCCAGGGGGAACACTTAGGCACCAAAGCACAGGCTGCAAATGCTAATGCTATGTTGGCACCTAACTCAGACATGTATATACAGAGATGCCTAAACTTGGAGAGAGGCAGAACTTCAGTATGTCTTGTTGGACAGCTTAAGCATCCTCACGCATACCATGTCGGCTGGGTGACTCTCACTCCAGGCCCACAATCCTTCATAAGTACTGTGAAATTTCGTCTTTTTATTCATATTCTAAGAGTCACCTGAGAATTATTGTGGTTAAGCCCCATTGAGAAGTGAAATGAAGCATCTCTAGGGTGCATCTAAACTTATGGGATATATGATATTATGCAAAGTCATGCCCTGCATGTAGTGTACTCCATGGCTGTCTCCCCCAGTCAAGCATTCAGGGCTTTTCCTAATTGGATATATGGTTGGGGGAGTGAAAATAATGTGCATGCAGGTACATGGCAATATCTGAATGAGAAAAATGCAAAACTATTCTAGATATTTAGATATGCATCCTATCTATGCTCTTTATTGCTGACATGAAGAAAATGCAAAATTTCTGTATTTTCTAACAGAAATGTTTCATATTTGTGAAATGAGGATAATTCCAGTGAATACTGCAAGGAATTCATGTGTGATGAGCTTGGCCTTTATGAGTTAGCCTTGAGTGCCAGATCAAGCTTTCACAGTGTAAATTTGAAATAGATGGCCTCTTGTGTTTTTTTTTCCAACCTGCTTGATCTAAGATAAAGCTACCACAAAGCACTGAAGAGAACCATATGCAGTGGCAAAGGAAAGACCTAGAACTCCAAATGTTTCTTTCAGATCTTATATCTAGTTATTTGGAAGTTATTCTAGCTGGTAAGTTAATGTTTCTACTCTTCATGTGTAGTATTGAGCACAGGAGTGGGAGAGACATCCTCACATTGGGTGGGATTTTGTCTTTGCTTGTGTCCTTGGTTTCTCTGGGGCAGAACCATAGGCCAGCCACGGGGTGCAAGCTGTTAGCAATTTCAAGCCAGGTAGGGCAGCTGACCTGAGTCATCTACAAGTGTATCCCATGCCATAAATGTCACACTCTTTATAAAGGGGCTACTTCTGAGCCTTTTCCTTCTGCTTTTCCACATTTCTGGAGGGGCTGTACTGAAGGGTCAACCCCCCACCCCCCCACCCCCCCCCCTGTCATGCCCTAGCCCAGACAATGGCTAAGCACCCTGCAAATGTGCTAACCTGGACACTTCCTGGGGTCCAGATGGCCAAGGCAAATGTATAGCAGGTGTGATTAACATGGTAAGCACCTGTGAATGTGAAAACCTGGACACTTCCTGGGGTCCAGATAAACCTGGACCACATGTAATTAACTTTGTAACACAGCTGTGAACTATGTGTGTGCCCCTGGCCATGTTTGGATATGCCCTATCCCATAGGTCCAGTTACCAGGGTACTGTGTTACCAAAGGGCATTAATTGTCTTGGGGCAGTATTCAAACCAGCCAAGAATTCAGGCAACTTGCCTTGTTCTCACCCAGACAGCAACTAGAGCCACATGCTGCCTGAGTACCAGCTGAAGGGCCTGCACTAACAGGCAACAACTACACCCAAGCCTTGCACCTGGACCAAGGCAGAAAGGGGAAAAGCTCCAAGAGAATTGAATCCCAGAAGAGGCTACAGCCTGGCAATGGAGCACAAAAGAGAGAGGCCTCCTAGCCCTCTCCAAGCCAAGGACTGCTCGAATTATAGCCACAGCATCTGGGAAGATACCAGACAGAGGAGCAAGTTGTGAGTCCCTGCCACAGAATCCCATTTGTGGGAAACCATAGATCACAGCAGCTGTATTTCCAATTTGAATTGCTGTACTGGAAATTCTTACATCTGTGCTTGAATCGTTTTAACTGTCTTTATATGTGGAATGTAATACCCACAACTGAACAGAACCTGTAAATATATACTGTGTAAATAAGTTACAGTGGTGTTTGAGGATACCACCACCCAAGATATTAAATTATAAAATATATAAAAATACACATTTTATTACAGGGGCCTGCTTAACCATTCTGCTCCCGAGGCCTACTTTCCTGTTTATTGTGACTGCCATACAGTCACTGGGCTGAGTATAACTTTATGTTGGCATTGGTATTTAGTTTGATTGTTCCATTAAATCCATTTTCTTTTCAAACTGTGAATCTTCTCTCCTTTTCCTGATTCCCTTTTTCTGCAGGGGAGGAGTGACAGAGCAACTGCTATAGTTTAGCCCTGAATATGGGCTAAACGTAGACCGTTCATCATTATATCTTTTGATTCAGATTTACTATCAGGATATTGTCCACTCAAGGTTCAGGAAGGTCTGCACCCCAGTGTAGGCCCATGGGATTCCAATCTGAGTGTGTGGCTTGGCCCCAAGGGCCAAATCAATCTGTAACTGCACCACAGGTACTTTTTATAGCGTATCTGCAGACCCGTATCATACCATCTGGAGAACCTCCTGGAGCATGCACAAATTATTTCAAATACAGAAGGGGAGAGCTGGGAAGCAGAATGGGTTGGTGAGCATTGCGGCCTCTCCCAGTATGAACATGAGATGCAGCTGAAGGATGTTCATATATCTAAGCAGTTGGGATGTTTTTATGAGTTTCATAGTCCATTTATAGTCTAAATGTCTCAACATATGAAGGTCATTTGCCTAGGCCTTTAGTTTTATATTCTTGGTCCTTCTCCTAAATGTTAAGACGTCTTAGCTGAAGTAATAAAAGCCAGGAAAAACCTGCAGAGGAATGTATGTGATGCAATGAAGAACTGTGTGTCACTTAAAGTGCCCATTTTCTCAGTCTTACCTTTGGTAACCCTCTTTCCTCCTGTTGCTGTTCTTGTTGGAAGGAGTTGCTCTCTGCCATTGTCTCTATTCTGCTGCAGGAACGTCTAGCACAGACATGTCAGCTCCTGCGTTGTTGTGTCCTCCTGTTGTGAATCTTCCTGGAGTTCTCCAGCTTATAGGTGTGGGAATGAAGATTGCTAGCACAGGCATAAAGAAATACAACTGAAGTGATGAAATTCATTCACCTGTGGTAGTCTAGCCCTAAAAAACAATTTTAAGTGTGCTTATTCAAAAAGCTGTCACTTGAAGACCAAGTAAGATAAAAGTTCACTTTCTTCTTCAAAACCATCTGTATTTGCAGCAGTTTTCTTCAAACAACTGAGATCATCCATATTGTCTTTACTCTGTCTCAATCAAATGCCACAAGTTGATTACATTTCTTTAGAAAAGGAAGGGCAGTCATTCCCAAAAATATCTACCTTAATTACATTGTTTCTGAGCTGCAACACTACAGCTTATCATTCTGTGATTGCATAAATTCCCCAGTGAGAAATCTGAACAATATTTAATTAGCCTGGTCCTGCTGTGTGTTATTCCAAAAACCCTGTTTACCCAGTTAAAACAAAGGTTGTGTGACCTTACAGTTAGTGTCTCTGTATACTAAGCCTTGCAGCTGGAAACTGGAAATGTAAAACACCTCTCTTTGTAACTCTTAATTGTGCCATGTCTAAATAACACAAAGCAGATACAGAATAAGAGACTAAGGAATCCTTTTCAAAACACCTAGTTAAAGCATCTGCGTGACTCGAAAGAGGCTCAGCTAGCAGTAGGATTCATGTCCATGGCATGTTCTGTCACAGTAAGATAAGACAAAGGAGATTTCAGATGGAATTTTAGGTCTTTAATAATATGCCCAAGTAATAGATCTTCCAAATAAATAACAGTCTGACACAATGAACATGCGAGTTACTGTATGTGAATGTACTGAGGGTGCACATTGTACAACGATATGGAAAGGAAGGAACCACTTAGTGTTCACTGATAAAATGGTTTTGTTCTGAATTAAGTAAGAACATAGAGAATATTCAAATAACATGAGGCAGCTTTTTCAAATACTTCAGTTTTATTAGTGGTAAAATAGTTGTCTCACATATCTGCAAGACAGTCTTGAAAGTATTTCTTTCAGCCTGAAGATTTTCCCATTCATAGAGGAGACTGCAGAATTTGCACTGCTTCAAGAGGCATTGCAAACTGCAGACTTGCTCTTCTGATTCTGCTAAAGACTGCTGCAGTTTACTTTCCTTTTGCCAAGGGTGGGTGTTAGCTTCAGCCTCCATTTTGATGTTAGTCTAACTGTGAGGTCCTGATACCCTCACAAAAATCTAACAGTGATCTTCTCTAATCATTAAATTATGAAATCTTTAAGGCCTATTTCGTGTTTAACTATATGAGTAAAGTGCAGCCTTAATGTTCTTATGATGATCTGAAAATAATTTGAAACTGGGAAATTTGGGTAAGAGAGAGGAAACTTTGGGTCCATTTGATTTTCCAATGAATAATCAATTTTTTTAGAATGTAAAATTCCACTTTTATATAAAAATGCTATTTCCAAGTAACACTGGTAGTAATGTACACACCACAAATCAACAATATGAGATTTTCTTCAGATCACATAAAATTGTTTAGGATTAGCATTTATGTGGAACATCTCAAAGGAAAATCCTGGCTCTTTCAATAAAATCCAAGATATTTTCTCCCTGCATATATAAAGGGGAAATATGTAGGGTGTTTTCAAAATAATATTAGAATTAAAGAATTAAAGAATATTTCCATAACTGTATACTTTTTTTTATGAATGATATAAACCTTTATTTTCCAAGGGTTTTCTTACTGTATATGTGCATTGTTAGTTGTATTTTGTCCTAGAAGTCACTCTTTTTCAGTGACAGAGAGTGATGGAATCCTTCTGGTGAGAAGAGATGTGTAAGATCATCGTGTCCAGCTGTTAACCCAGCAGTAGGGAATGAATAGGCAGGGGCGGGGTGGGGGTGCATGTGGGTGTGAACTCTGGAGACATTCTCTGCCTTGTCACACCAATGGAAGTTATTTGTAGTAGGCAAAACAGCTAAAATTTAGTTGTTGCCATGACCATAAGCAACAGACTTATATTGCTCTAGTCCTTCCTGTGTCATGCCATTTGCTTTGATCATACCAATGTCTCTCTTTAGATTGCTCTTATACAAAGCTAGAAACAGTCTGGCATAATTGAAAAGGCTGGGAGAGACAGCTGAGGTGGGGACGGGACTTATTGTCACCAGCATTTGTAGTCTGCAAAAATTGTTTGGCTGATATTTACATTTTTATGAGAGACACTTAAAACTGTCCTTACTAGGTGGGCGTTAACACTAGTGATGTGGAAAAGGATTGATGACTAACACTAGAAGGATGCAGTAATACAAAGGATGCAAGTCTCCAAAGTGAAGTTAACCAGATTATAAAATCATGTCACTTTTAAGAATCCAAGCGTAACTACTTTAGAAAGGTTTCATTATGCCTTACTTTATGTAGCTGCTTATCTATCATTTAATTGTCTGATAAATAAGGGAAAAATATTTAAAAGATAACTGAAAGATAGCCATTAATATTAAAATGATCTGCAAGCCTCAGATAGTAGGAGGCAAACCAAATTCACAGCGGCAGTAATTTTTACAACCTCAAGCATTAACCTCTCTGAAAAAAACTTTTAGGACCAATATCTACTACTCAGCTATTTGGAGCTAAATTTGAGAAGTGTTGTTAAGCAACTGGTTACCGTTTTGGACTTCTACAGCTGATACTTAGGCAAAGCTAGCAGTTAAAAATCTCCAGGCTCAGCTGCTGTCTATATCTCTTTGACAGATATGATGACATACATACTAATAACTGTTACTGTGCCAGGGAAAGTTCCCAGACACTGGAACTCAAATCTCATATTCTCTTACATGATCTGAGTGGTCTTTGGCTTGCATTGGGTCTGGAACCACCACTGCCATCCCAAACATTTCCCTAGCATAGTTCAGGACTTTGCACAGACCAGACACTGTCTCCACATGGCAGCATTAGTGTGGATACCTTCCTTGGAGGCTAAAAGAGTTTAATGGTATGGATCTGGGTGTAGCTGCAGTGTCAAGGATGGTTCAGGGAGCATTTAAGTTCCTTTTACAGACAAGACCTAGGTACGTGGGAGGGAAATTCCACTGGAAATATCCCATTGGTTTCTGCTTTTAAGGATATCATAATTTTTCACTCAGTTCCTGGCCACATTCAGAAACTGGTGAACTACTCTGGTGAAAAGAAGCATCCCCCAGCTCTCAGTCAACTATTTTCCCAGGCACAGAAGAGACTTAAGTCTTCATGCCCTGTAATGCATGTAGCATGTTCCAAAGGTTTCAGGCATCTCAAAGAACTGATTGTTAGTTGAAGGGACATTGGGCCTCAGACTAACTGAGTTATTATCACAGCACAGATCATGAAATTGGAAAATAAGAGCTGAATATATGTTTTAAATTAAATTTCATTTCCAAATTCAAAATTGATATTAAAAACTTTTGATATTTGTAAATAATTTTTGCTCTGTTATTATTTGGTGTGTGTAGTCAAGACAAAGAACAGATATCTTTTAAACAGCTCAGAAGATTCATGCACACAGGGCATTTCTTTTCTTTAAAAAACAAAACAAAAAAAGTGGCCTTCTGCCTGCATTTTGGCTTCTGAGACCACATTTAGTTACAAAAATGAATTGCCTTCCTTCCAAAAATGTTGAGTGCTCTTGAATCCTACTGCAGTTGGTGTTCCCACATATTAAAAATGCTAGGCTGGAAGAATTTCTAAGCACTATTTAGGAGACAAAAGCCTAAAGGTTTTGTTTACAGACTCTTTCACAGAAGGATAATCAAACTCTGCAGAGAGCTGCTACTTTTCTTCCTTGCTAGCCCTATTTTGACAGCCTTTGCTAGTCTGCCCTACTTTGAAAAGGGTGGGTTGATGTGGAAGCCAAAAAAAGTGAAATCATATTTACTGTCAAAAAAGTAAGTGTGTTCTAAGCTTTCATCTGCCACTAGCAAGTAATCAAAGATGGCAGTGGTAGCAGCCCTTTCAGTTAACCCAGTGCATGTTCATTAAACGGCAGGGGGTACGCAGAGTGTTTATTTCAGTAAAAACAATTAAGCATATATATTTTTTTTCAGTGTTAATGATTCCCTGTTGACAGAGCTGAAAAGGGAGAGCTTCTTGAGTTTCCAAGAGTGATTATTAAAGAGAAACAACTGTCAGTCTTCTAATTTGGGTGAATGCCAAGCAGACCAAAGGTGACAAAATAGGGAGAAAAGGGAAAGAAAGAATATTGAAGGCTCATTATCAACACGCTCTGCCTTTTTCATTTTTTTACATTGTCACAAACGAGCTTCACAGCTTGCCCTTCATTATCAAACTCCTGCCTATAATACAATTCATTTTCCATTACATCACAATGTTGTTCAAAGAGATAATTCCTGCTTCCTCATTTCTTTCTTGGAATCATTCATCATTTTCTTTATAAAATATTACCTCTTATACTGCTGTTTCCCAAGCTTATCCCCCATCTGTGGAGGATTTTGCTTGCACTCCAGTGAGCTATTTCAGAGGGGAACAAAAAAAAAAGCAGGTTCTCCAAGGCTGTAGACAAACACAAACAAACAAACACAAAAAAAACCCTGTCATCATGTCAGTACACCATATTCTCTGGAAACTGTGGTTGTTAATACTCAGACTAGCAACTGTGTGGAAAAAAAAATGAGAAGAAAGAGGCTATGCTCTTAGTGTTGTTTTATTAAGTAAAAATACATGAATTAATAAATTCATGGCCCTACAAAGGTGTGGTGCACTTACAGGTTGGCTCATCCCATTGTTCAGTTAGTAAATGTTCTTAAGCTGAGTCTTTCATATTGCTGCAGACTGAGATCTGCTGGCTCATGATGATTGTTATCTCTACTGGAAAGCAAGCAAACCTCTCATCTGTATGAGATTTGATGTGACATTCTGCATTTTAGCCAATTCCAGCTGGCTGCTCCAAAAAAGCAGGCAAATGTTTCATAGATACCACAGCCATTTCTCTTCTTTAGTCCCCTGAAGCAGTAGCTGTGGGGCTGTACTTTAAGCTGTGAGGTAAGGAACTGTAAATTCATATTCTATTATATATGCGCCTGTTTTACCCCCTCTTTTGCCAGCTTTGTAATAATCCAGCTGCAGTAGATGGTGTAACTAAATGACTCCGCTCTCTCTCTTCTCTGTTCTGACAGTCCTCCCTTTTCAGTGCATCCCTGTGTTGTATGTATTTCTCTGGACTTCATATTCTGTTTTAGAGTCTCAGTTACAGCCATCCATCATATGAACACCTTTTTTTCTGTCTTGTTCGTTCCTACCTCAAAAACAAGTTAAAGAAAGTTTGCATATGACCATTTTAGGCAAGTAGGAGAAGGCAAAAAACATCCTCTGCTAGCATAAATTTCAATTGCAATCTGTTTATTTCAGTAGAATTATAGCTGAGGATCAGGTTCCTGGTAGATCATGTTCATTCTGCCTTTCAAGGAGATGTATAAGATATATATTCCACGATCACCCTATCATGGAGTGACTATACTATAACCTTTAGTAGAAACTGAAATAAACTCAGGAATACGCTCTCCTGTCAAAAAGAAATGGTTGTGTAAATTTGAAGACAAATGGACATATGCAGATATGATGTGAAGGGACAACGACAAATCAGATTGTCTGGTTACATGCAGTCCTCATCTAGGTAAAAACTAGATTTGAAAAACTAGGATTTGAAATTAGCTACTAGCTTTTTTAATAGCGGATGAAAACTTCTGATTGGCATGTAACATTGATTATCTCCATAACTTTTTTTTTAAGTGGTTTATTTAATTTGTACAGTATAAAGTGTGCTTTATGATGTAAAATGTTACAACCCCTACATTAAATTGCTTACTTAATTCATATAAATTGTTCTAGTTTTTGCCATTGCCTCACATTTTCTCTGTTGGTGGTAGTGTTGACAAATCAAGGGTTATGTTCTGATCATAGCAGTATGTGTAGGATTACATGGGGACAGGGACTGCCTTGTCCTTCAAAACATTCTTCAAGATGCTTCTGAATGGGAATTTGGCTGTTATCTGAGTTAGCAAGAGCTCAAAAGGTTCAGTTTGACCTCTTTTGGACCAGATGGATATGCTCAGCAGTTACATAGCCATTCTTCACCAGGGATCATCAGAGCATTAAATAATTCTGCCTCACTTTGTCCTTCTGAAGAGCCAGTAGGCCTCTACAAGGTTGCTGCAGCAGTTGGTTGGTGCAGTGCAAACAGGCAAGCCAGGTGTCTGGGGATGTTTCTTCCTCATCATTTCCTGGCATTCCCCTCGTTACCTGGTATACCTCCTCCTGAACAACAGCTGTGTCACTGTATGGTTTTGTTTTGTGTAAAGGAAATCCATCAGACCTACCCACCTTAAGACAAGCATTTCCTCACTGCCAGTCTTCTCTTCAAGGCTGACACAACAGAGACACAGAATGCCATCACCCCGCTGGTGAAAACAGCCTCACTGTGTGCAAATCCGCAGCCAAGGTGCAAGTGAGCCATACAAAGGTGGGAGGTGGTTGGCTGAGAAAAAAATCTGCTACAGCCTGGAACCATGTTAATAAGGGGCTTAGCGTCCTAGTGTGGTTCTAATTCATTCCAGTCTTTTCAGTCTTGGAATTGGAATCTGGGCTTTTACAACATGTTGTTTCCTTGAATACTCACATTGTAGGATAAAGCCACACACATGTACACATTGGGCCAAATCCCAGTGCCACACTGATGTAAATTCATAGTAAAGATATTTGTGGCAGCAGTGACTTCACAGTTTAGCAGCTTTATCATAGCTTCTGGATGTGGCAATGATACTTTGATTTTCAGTAATTATTTCTGATGCAACAAGGTTAGAAATATATGGTTAGAGTAAAAATAGCATATAACTTGATTAAAAAAAAATTAAAACCTGGTTTGTTAAATTGAAATATACTGGGTAGAATACAAACTAAGCTGCTCCCATTTAAAAGAGCAAAACCAAGCCCAGACAGAACTGACCCTTGCTTTTCCTTTTAATTTTTCATGTTTAATTTAACATTCTGCAGTACTTACTAAAAGTGCTAACAGTACTCACTTCAAAGTCTTTCCTTGAAAAGCAGTGGTTACATATTAACAGATCCATCCCTTTATATTTTATCTGCTGTGCTGCCTTTTTAATGTAGTTCACAAATGCACTAACTAAATTTAGTGAGTAATGCACTAGTGAAAAATAATTATTAACAAAGAATGGCCTTTAGCTGAAGCTGAAGGAATGCTTTACACTGGTGAAACAAGGTAAATTAAATGCTGCAAATGAGGCTGGCTTACTTTTTGTTACTATTATTTACTTAGGGCTTGGAATAAAATTCCATATACCCTGAAGACAATGGGGCATTTGCTCTTCTCTTTGATAATGCTAATAGTGGATATTTTATTTCCAGTTTAGAATATGTATAATGATTTAAGCTGTTGCTTAATGAATACAATTTTGTCGTCTTTGCTTTACACTCACCTGAGCTGCTCTGCTGTGATATCTAGAGCATGTTCAGATGACACAGCTTTGGGCCAGTCTTCATTATGGCAAAATATTACCATATTTTGGACATTCATATATTCTTCCCTAGGCACCTGTTCTAGGCTGCTTTCACAGGACACAGTGAAGTTTCTGCCTGATCTGGTCTGCTCATTCCTATCTTGTCTCTCACCCTCTGCTTTTAAACAAGAGAGTATCTGGCAATTTGCCTGAGTGCAAGCACTGAGTGCTTCTGCAGGGAAAAAGCGCCCTTCTGGGATGCTTATTCCTTGTGCTCACAAGGGGTGGATTGTTCACCTTACACAATGGGCTTGAGCTCCCTATTACAGTCTACATCTATGCCTTTGTAGGGAAGCACTCTGTACTTAGTCCAAGTTTGCCTTAGAACTTGTTCACAAATTGTCAGGCTATACACAGTCCAAAATAGTAATAAAGGGAGCCTCTGTTAACAAGACATGGACACAATTTTGAATTTTTGCAATTTTTCACATCCTCCCTCATCAGAGAGTCACAATTGGTAGAGGGGAATTTGCAGTGATATAACCACAGTAATTAAAATATTATTATGATAAAAAGCTTTTGAAAAAATAGTTTACACTGACTGTGTAATTTTTAGCATTCTAGCTCTGTTCTCTATTTTCTCTCTCTGTGTGTGTAATGTAATGGGTTCTTTCACATTGCACACACCCTGCAATTAGGATTAATTTTAAGGAGATAATTTCTTAGCTACCAACTAGTCTGTTACATTTGGTTATTTGAAAGAGAACTATCTCTAGATACTGCTCTTCTGTTCTAGGATACAACTTGGCACGAGTCCTTAAAGCACCTAGATTGCTCTATTTCTTAGTTTGATTTGCTAAGTCTCACATTTCCCTAAGGTTTTTTTTTTCCCCTCTTGTCTTGTTTGGGTCTTTATTCTTTTCAATTGTGTCAGTCATAGCACAGTGCCAAAACCCGGCCTAAAGAGTAAACAGAGAAACTTCAAAACGTGGAGTCTGACTGTGGAGCCTCTCCTATATGGGGCTATGCTGCAGCAAGGAAATTCTTCTAAGTGTGTTCTGTTTTCACTCTCCTCTAGTGCTGAGTGTTAAACATTTATTTTTCTCTTCTCTTTTTTGTTCCTTCCCCCCCCGCCCCCGCCCCTTTCCCTGTGCTGTATTAATAGTCGACTCTGTTTGATCCATGAGGAAAGCAAATTTCCTGCTCCTGTGCTACAGCACACTTGAGAATCTTTCTACTAGAGCCAGTATACTCTTGCACTAAGGAGGGGGAGGGAAAAAGGGGGCAAGAAAACTATTTGTTTTTATATAGTACTTTTGTAGACAAAATGCAGCAAGCCAGTATAGTGTACATACCAAGAGATATTACAACAAACTTCTCTTACTGTGTTTCCTCAGAGGTCACTGCTCAAAACTGAGAGCTGTGCAGAACCAAATGCTGAAATCCTGGTGCTGCTCTGTGTGAACTGGTCTTGAAAGCCGGTCCCTCTGAAGTTGGGCTATCCAAGATGATGTAAAAGATAGTTTTCATTTTTCTTTCTGTTTAGATGTACTGTTGATTTCACACAAAGAAGAGGGGGCATTGGCATTGCAGATGGACTCTTTGATTTCAAGATTTTGATTTCGTTTCTTTTCATTCTTCAGCAGTTTGAGGGCTCTTAAGAAGCGTATCCGTGATATTTGAATGCTCAAAGATTGTAGCTGATTCCTATTGCATAATGGTGTTTAATCATTACTGTGTGTTTGCAGAAAGCAAAAGCCATCTTCCAGTTTGAACTGGATTTTTGTGGATGGAAGGTGGGGGTCTATCTCTTTTTACTTTACATGTCAACATCTGAGCTAGGCACAATAGGCTTCCTTTAAAAATCAACAAAACAATAGAGGCAGTTCTAGACTATGATGTTGATATCTGTAGTAGGGTGAGGTGAGTCACCAAAAATTCCATTCCAAAAATGATAATATTTCTGGCTAAACAAAAGGGAAATCTGTACAGCAGCTCAGACATTTAGTCAGATAAATTTCACCTGCAGTGTCCTGTGTTTATGCTGCATAATTCTCACACAGGAACAATTTATAGCTGAGCAAAAGCTTTTTGTTCGTCAGGACTTATGATATCAGAAAGCAAAGAGAAACATGCTTCTGTGGCAGTTCTGCTTCTGCCACGAAAACCTAGTCTGTGCTATCTCAGCTACCTATACAGCACTGCACTGTGCAGCACCGGTGTCCCTTTTATTGCAGAGTATGAATAGAGGTAATGCATCATTTCCTGTGTTAAGATTTTATTTCTACTTGTTAAAGTCTTTGTCAAAAACATGAGTTGAACTTTATTTCAGCTGAATTTTCTTGGAAAATTTCACCTAACATAACTCCTCCTTTCCCAAGAACAAAATATGAAGCAATCTCTTTCTTTCTTTCTTTTTTCTATATTATATATGTTCATATGTCTGTTTCATTGAAACCTGTTGCATTTCCGTGCTGTGGAGATGACTTTAAAGTGGGTCATGCATATGGGCCTGGAATGTCTCTGATCACCCAGCAAAAATGTTGATCCAGCTTGGCTAGGTGAAAACTCACTGTAGGATATATCCCTAGAGGAGTGTAGCATAAGTACCCTCAACCCAGCTGTCTACAGGTGTCCACAGCTACTGCTGCTATGGTGATATTTAATTTTGAAATGAAGTATAAGAGTTGTCTCTTGTGCTTATTACATGTCTGTGCTTCCAGCAACTAACTTGGTGGAGAAAGGTGGTAACGTGAGGCTAAGAAACATAGATAGTTAAGAACAAAGGAAAAGAAAGATGTGAGGACAAAAGAAAAATCTCTGAGGAGGTACCAGGAACAGAAACAGGCAGATAAGAAATGGAGATTTAAGAGAAGGGTGGGTAGCTGAATGCACAAAGCAGGTCAAAATGGGCAAAAAGGAGAAAAAGGAAGGGCAGGTCTATGTAGCAGGCTGAAGCAGAGGGCAGAAAATAAAGAGGAGGGGGTGGCTGAGGATAAGAGGGAGAAGCATCTCATCTTTCTGGAGCCGTAGAACCTATACATGTCTCTGGCCACCAAGCATGGGCACGACCCTAATATTTTTCTAAGAGACGATTCAGGTCTGTAATAAGACCACAGCCATAAATACCATTTATTTAAACTTGATTATCTGAGGTTAACAATTCAACTTGAAGTTATTTGTAAATATGCACTTCACATATTAATCTGTTCCCTCAGGTTTCATTTTTGTGGTGTGTTATTTGATAGAGCAACCAAAATCCTCGTCAGCGCACAGAACAAGAGCAAAGGGATTTGTCTATGGAAATAAAAGCATGGAAACAAGATATGTTCCCATACATCAGGTGGAAAAGAGATGTAGAAACATGCAGATGGAAATTGAGATTTCACTACAAACGCAAACCTATAGAATATTTTTTATATTAAGAAGAAATAGAGGGGATACATTAGTTTTATCTTCAATACTTTTTGTAGTTCCATTGCATCCTTTCACAAGTCTCACCTGAACATCTTATTCAAGTGAAAGCAAATTCAACTTTACCCAGCTGTGAAACCTGTCTCAATCTTTCCATCCTAAGAGTACACTACTAACAGAGCCAAACTCAGTAATAATATATTGCATGACTCCAGACAACACATATTATCTTTGATCCAAAAAAATGTGTAATGGCACTGCATGAGCTCTTTACCCAGATAAAGAAAAGAGCATTTGCTTTCTTCTTGTGCAGTTTAATGTTAGCCTGAATATTTTCTTATTTTGTTTTATTCTTTCTTCTATTTACTGGAATAAAATGGAAACCAAAAAAAAAAAAAAAAAAAAAGCAACCTGCATATTTCCCTTTCTCCGCATTCAAACAAAAACACTACAAAGCTCTGTGCTTACCCAGATGAAAGGTTAGCTACCTGCTTTAGCACCTATATTCCCATTTCCTTCTCCCACCATAAAAGACAAGCCTCTTGCTTTCTTCCTTTATACACCTTGCAGCTGAGCTGTAAATGAGCTCCAGATGCATGAGCTCAGTAACCTCTTTTTCCTAACCTGAAGGTTTCCTAGGAAAAATGGATTATGTTTCCTAACTGAGCATCGCTGTAAACATTGTCTGGAGAGTTTCCTATCACCAGAACAACTGCTACGAAAGTACTCTGCTGTTACAAATATCTGCTTCTGGGAAAACAGTGGCTTGCATGTTACCTTCACAGATACAGCCTGCAGACACTGCTGAGAGGCTGGAACTGTGCAGGGTGTATCGTGCAGAAGAGCAGAAGACATGATGTATCTGGAACTTTGGCAAGGTATAGAGAAAATGTTTGCAGTCTGGATCCAGACTGGTCCTACTTAAAATTTAAGAGCAGCCACGTGATTGGATGACCTAGCTAATGGAGTCAGTGCTGAACAGTCTACTGTAGTAGCTGAACAGTGTTTTGAAATTTGTTGCTAGAGAGGTGCCAGGAGTACAATTTAGTAGGTCATTCTTTCACTTAAGTTGCTATCAAATCTTCAGTCCAGTTCTTCTGTGGGATGACATGCAAGGAATGTTTAAGAATATGATACCTTTAAATTAGTGCCTTTTCTCTTGAAAGTGCCTGGTGTGGAAATGCCCCTGCTGCCATGTAACCTAATGGCAGAACTGTAGATCAAACTGGCTCAAGACGTGGCCTTGAGTGCACTTCTTCATGGTGCTGAGAGATGGGATGCCTCAGGATACTCATGAGCTGGGCTGAGACACGACATATTTGAAATGGAGTCGGGGAGTCATGCAGAGGATACCTCCTGACCACTTGCAAATGGGGTTGGGGAGTCATGCAGAGGACACCTCCTGACCACTTGCGAAATGGGGCTGGGGAGTTGTGCAGAGGACACCTCCTGACCACTTGCCTGCGTACCTGCCAGGGCCACCAGCTGTTGTATATCAATGACAGCAGCATTGTGTCCCAGCCACCTGGAAATTCCTGTACCTGCAGTGTCTGCCCATGGAGGGTGCCAAGGAGATCATATGCAGGAAGAGGTTTATACTCTGCCGTCTATGAAGAGGAGGTTGGGAAGGAGAGTTGAAGAGGGCAAAAAAGGTCTTAATTTAAAAAATGTTCAGTATTGATTTCACTCTGTTATCTTTTCTTCCTCAGTTGTTCGAGGTCTGTACTTTTTAAGGGGAATTTATTGCACAAAAGTTGTGTTGCCAGGGCAGAGAAGATAAACACCACAAGCTATCCATGTTACTCATGGGAAAAGTATCAGCTAAAATTTCACACCTGTCACCAGTACTTGTAAATGAGGTAAATTTATGTTCAGTAGTTAAAATGAATGTCTACTTTGGTTTGAATGTGTTCACCTTCCGCAATAAAATATTATTTCAGGTGAAGGGGTAGTATGCAAATCAACTGAATTTTTGTTCAAGGTTTAAAAGGGCTGAGGAGGTATATGTAGGAAGCCTTCTGCCTATTAGCCTGACTTCTGTCCAGCAGCAGGACTTAGAGGTGACCTTTCTTGCAGCAGATGAGCCAAGCAGATGTGCATGCATTCCTGCTTTAAACTCTTGAAGCTTACAGCTTTCTCTGTTTGCCTTGAAAGTTTTTCCTGTATCTTAATAAGCACAGAGATAACAAAAGCTCTGCTTAATACCACCTTTGACTGATGTATATTAAGAGAAATGTATTCAGTGCCAGTTCACCTCTGTTCTACTGCAAGTCTTTATTTATTACCACTCTATTTCCAAGCTAGTAAGCTTTATAAACTAAATATGATTTTTTAAATAACCTATGAATCTTAAGATTCAATTGGAAGCTTTTGAAGCTTTACAGCATATAATTGGAGCTGATCTCATATTCTTTATTCTTTAACCTACAGGTCAAGTAATTATTACTTTCTGTCTCTTATTCTAATTTGGTGCCAGCCTATTTTAGCCAGCCAACTGTCATATTGGTGGATTGAGTTTTCCAATAGTACTACATAATACACCTCTAAGTCCAAAGAGTAAAACATTTCTAAATTCCAGTGCATGATTTTCTGAGAAAACTGTTCATACGAGTATCAGTATTTTCCAAGTAAATGTAATAAAGCTGTAGTCCAGTCTGATGCTGGCTTCCACCATTCTGACTAGACCTCAAATTAAAGACAGTAGTCTCTTTTAGCTTTAAAAACAAAGGTCCAAACATTAAATCCATTTTCTCTTTAAACAGGTTCCAAAGTTATTTTAAAAACCAGAACAAAATCATTATCTTTTAATGATTAAATTATGTAACCATTGTAAGTGTGATCACTAGCACACAAGCATGTGATTTAATATGTTGAAGAGATGATAGATTTCCATGCTAAAGCTGCATAGACTTTTAGTGGGGGAAGGACCGGATTAACAGGAGTAAATTATGTTTGTTGTTTCACATTCTGCTTTTGTTGCCTGACTTTTTGCGTTGCTGGATAAGAATGTAGTGAGAAGTAGCTGGTGAAGGTTGTCTCACCTGCTGGTTTTGTGTTATGGCTCCCTCCTTTTACCCACTAGGTGCTGGATAGACAGATGTCTTGCATGCTGTGGACTGAAGCAGAGTAGACGTCTCTATCTTTTCCTGTCAGGTGCCTTACAAGTCTGGCTTCCAACCAGTGTATTTTGTGCCTTCCATCCTTATTTTGTTCATGTTTGTGTATGTACACACACACATCTCTCTTTACATACACACACACACATACACACACGTATATATATATATAAGAAACATGCATGTGTGCACTGAATTTTTGTAGGGCTTGGAAAGCAGTATTGTAAATTGCAAGAGCAGAACACAGAGGAAGAACTGTTTGTCCCTAAGATGATTTGTGACCAGTATTAGAAAACTAGCCTCACAGTGAGAAAGCCTCTGCTATGCATAATAGAGAGGAAAGGTTAGCAAAGCTAAATAGGCTACTGCTGACAAGAAAAACAAGATGATATAAGCACTAAGTAGGAATAGAAGGCAACATGGTATTACTTTTTTAGCTTGTTCTCATTTATACTGATCTGTAAATTACACAGTGCCTGGAGGTATGCGAGGTACCCTGTAGACACTTTCCAGAGAGAGTATACAAAAGAGAGAGAGAGGCAGAGAGGCATTGCATAACCAATAGGATTTGCACTGAAAGGACGGTGAAGTAAAAATAACAACAGCAAGGTCATGAGCATACTTAGGCTTCTTGTGAACATGGCTCAAGCTCTTTGCTTGAGGCAAAACCTTTTCAGGGACAGTGCATGAAATAAGGCGGTTTAAAAGAGAAATGCATGTAAAAGAGAAAATGTGGTAGAAGAGATGACCAAAATTGTCCAAGGTGTAGAAAATCAAAGTGGTCATAATGAGAAGACAGACAACTGGAATTGCATGAAAATATACTCAACAAAATGTAGTGAAATCCGAACTGACAAAGAGAAAAATTTGTAACCAACCTAGTGGCAACGAAAGAGTGGTGCTGGGATGGACCATCTGGCAAAGGACCATTTCGCAGTGAGGCTATGTTGTTTTCCCACATAAATTACTCCACTCAATTAAAGGACTACCTGACTCGTAACTGAACAGGTTGAATAAGTCAGTTCATGGAGTTTTACTCATTTTTAAGACAAAGGAGAACATGTTGACTGGGGAGTATGAGGCATGTCATAGAGAAGGGAACAAAAGGCAGGAAAAGGGAGTTGCTGAAATTAGGAGATAATCAGGAAGTAATTTAATGTGGTGAAGCAGGCAGTGTGCAGTCAAAAGGGAAGCGTATGGGAGAAGGTAAAAAAATTTCAAATAGAAAGTTCACTGGATACATTTTTATATGCACTATAAATGCATGCAGTGGGACAAAGAAAACAGAAGAAATAAAAATGCATCAATCCAGAGAAGACCTGAATATCACATCTGATCAGACTTGATCAAACCATACCAAAGATACAAAACTTAGCAGATAATCGTGAAGACTGACACTTTCACGAGATGGAAGTAGATAGAAAGGGGGAGGGAGAAATGAACTTGCTTGTAAAGGGAATTTTGGAAATCTCCATGATGCAAACTGTATATTGCTCAGACTGTTTTAAAATATATTAACCAGTTGTATATGGAATTTCACACTCTGTACATTGTCCCTGCTATGTAAAAGGACAAGAAGAGAGATCACCCTAAAAAAAGATTTCCCATCCTAAGAAGGACCGTATTCACTAGCCTCTTGGAGATGAAGATGCTCATGAATTGGTACAGCCAAAGCACACTCCTGCCACATGATTACCCTCCAGGGATTATTTCAGATCAGGTGCAAATTAAAGCCTCTGAAAAACAGGAGAGTACCAGAAGAGCAGGTGGGCTTTGTGTCCAGAAGGGAAAACATGGTGGTTAAAATAACACTTCTGTGTTTCTGTCAAGTAGAAGACAATGAGGAAAGGCTTAATCCATCTTTCAAAGCCAATCAGAATCAAGCCTTGGCAGAAGATCTAAGATACTTAATACAGAAAGTATACTTAAAGTATACCAGATACTTAAATACAGAATACCAGATACTTAAATACAGAAAGTATACAGGGAAAGATATGTCCAGGGTTAACACAGCCTGCTCTCATGAGCTCCCACTGTCTACACAGAGTGGAGGGAAAGTAACACAAAAATAAACCCTCTGGGTTGAGATAATGAGAGTTTAATGAGATTATAAGATGCATGATTCCCTTAGTCTATTTGCAGAAAAGTACGGCAAAATGCAGAAGCAGCATCAGAAGCCAGTGAACTCCTCCACCCCCTGACCCACAGCCTGTCCAGCAGAAAAGACCAACACCCCAAACCTGCAAACTGAAAGCAGCAACCAGAACAGAGAGCCTCTCATGTTGCAGTCTGAGATTCAAGCCCCATAATCATAGAATCAGAGAATCATAGGATTGTTAGGGTTGGAAGGGACCTGAGGATCATTGAGCTCCAAGCCCCCTCCCATGGGCAGGGACACTTTCCACTAGATCAGGCTGCCCAGAGCCACATCCAGCCACACCTTAAAAACTTACAGGGAAGGGGCATCCACCACCTCTCTGGGCAACCCTTTGTTATTGCCCTCTGGGCAATACTTTGCCCCTGCCAGCACTTTCATTTTGAAGCTGGCATGACAGCAGATTCAACTCAACCCACGACAAGACGGTATTCATCTGATGATTTGAAGGAAATAAAACTCAAGATACTAATGAGATGTAATGCATTTTAGGCAAATTTTACTTCCACTTGAATTGTTGGAGAGTCTTATTGCCTGGACTGTTTTTAGATCTTTGCATCTGCTGGATCTCAACCATTCTGTCTAAAACCACATACTGGCTTTCTCTTTTTTTTTTTTTTTTTTTTTTTTTTTTTTTTTTTTTTTTTTGACATGGAAGATCCTTCCCATACCAGTTCAACAGAAACAAGCTAGATGCTATTTCCAATATTATAGTGAAAGCCCATCACCTCAAGCATACAACACTTCTGTAAGAGAAGATAAAACTTGAATAAATAAATGTAAACACTTTTGAAAATGTAGCCTTGGATTTTTCTATCACACTGCTCCTTGAGGGTAGGCAAGGGCAACTGTTGTCTGCATATTCCTTTTACCTAATCTGCTCTGAGTACTGTCTGATAGCTACGTAATGTTATAAAGTCCTTGAAAAAAAAAGATGAATGTTAAGTATTGTTTAGAGGAAACAAGTAACTGTTGTATTTAGCTTTGGCAGAAACACAAATGCTTACTATCTTTTTGTTTCATCTAAACCCATAAAGGGAACCTTTCGTTTTGTCTGTTCAAAGTAGTTATTCATTGTGATAACACGAATTCTACAGAAACTTTACAAGTACTGTAGCTTAGCATTGCTGCAAAAGCCTACAGGAGATGACAGTTCTGTTGCTTTGTGTTAATGATGGCTAAGTAATTCAAAATAGTGTGGCTGTTAAATCTAAAAATTAAATATGCAATCATCATAAAGCAAGGTCAATGCCTTAAAATATAACGTAATCAAACCTTTAACATTTTGCCATTTTTCTCCTGGGTTTGTGATGTAGCAAGGGACTGCCACCTGGCAGAAGCAGGCTGCAGAAGTCACCATTCTCACTATGACATTCCAGGTGCACAGGCTGCAGAAAGCTCTCTTTGTTCCTTCCTCAACTGTGAATTAACAGTACCAGCTTTTATAGCTCTGACATCAAGTGTGAGCCATAATAAGAGAATACATTAAATGCCAGTGTACTCTGAGACAAAAATATGCCTTGCAATGTATAAGTACTTCCAAAACAAAACATAGAGATTTAAATTAAAAAAAAAAATTCCTGCAAACTCAGATTTGCCAGCTAAAGGGAAAGAACTTTACATATTGGGAAAGAGTGAAGACAAGAGGCTATTCTAAAATAAGACAATCCTTTCTTTTTTTTAAAAAATATTGTACAGATGCACACTCTGCACTCTTGCATCTTTTAAGATACTCAGCTTCTCAAGTCAGATGATCATCAGTTTTATCTCATAGTCTAAAACAATTATACGCATTAAAAACACAAGGCCAAATCCTATGCTCTGCTTGCTGGCACTGCTCTGTTGGTTTCAGTGGCACTGGGCCAATGACACCATCTGAAGATCTAGCTGAGAGGCAGAGTGCAAGTGCATCAGCTTGAAGCTGGCACCACACTAATGCAGCTATACATCTTCCTTTCCCCTTAGAGCCAGTGCCAGGAAAGAGCACCTTGGTCTGCAAAAGACAATCTAAGTCAAATGTGAGGAAGCAGTAGCCTCAGCTTTCTTGAACTCTGTCCACTATTACAAGTTCTTGGGTGTGTACTGTTGTGGATGTTGGATAACACTGAAGTAGGTATCTATGTATCTGTGACATAACAAAGTCTAATTATCTCTTACTGATGGGTTCTCCACAACTGCCAGCGTGCTCTAAAAGAGAGACCAAATTTTACAGCAATGCCTTTCTCTCCTTTCCCTGGTCATGAGTTTTCGTATGTGGTATTATTATGTTGACCAAACATAAAAAAGCAAATAGTAGAAAAAAATCATCACATGCCAAAGACTCCACAAACCTTCCTTTCAGACAGCACTGCAGGTTCAGGTACTCGTGAACTGAATAAGGCAATATAGAACTTCTGATGCAGAGCAGAGTCAGCATCACAGACCTCTTCAAAAACCACTGAAGTCAATAGGGATGTCAGATAGGCCAAAGGTATAACTGTGGCTCACCAAGCTAAGGATCAGCCAGGAACATGGGTTCTCCTCCCTCACCAGGAGCAGACCATGGCCACTGCACACCTCTCTGCCTGAATTACTATCAGAGCTTTCAGGATGTGAAGAGTTACAGAACTGGTCCATCACAGACTTAATGAATTCATCCAAAGCAGGAAACCAGAGACATTGTCCAAGACAGTGGCTTCTTTGTTGAGTATGGCTCTGTGAACACTTTTTTTACCACGAGCTGACACTCCCCCAGTCCTTCCTTAGGAACTGAGCCACCTATAGGGACGGCACTGCTCTGTTGACTTTCACTAAAGAACCTTTATATGAGTAGTCATGCTTGCTCAGGGACTAAGGCATTCAGGCCAACAATTCATTTTTTATAACTTACAGCTTTTTAAATGTCATGTGTGATTTCTCTTTTTGTGGCTCAAAATTTTCACTCCCTTCCCTTCCCTTCCCTTCCCTTCCCTTCCCTTCCCTTCCCTTCCCTTCCCTTCCCTTCCCTTCCCTTCCCTTCCCTTCCCTTCCCTTCCCCTTCCCTTCCCTTCCCTTCCCTTCCCTTCCCTTCCCTTCCCTTCCCTTCCCTTCCCTTCCCTTCCCTTCCCTTCCCTTCCCTTCCCTTCCCTTCCCTTCCCTTCCCTTCCCTTCCCCTTCCCTTCCCTTCCCTTCCCTTCCCTTCCCTTCCCTTCCCTTCCCTTCCCTTCCCTTCCCTTCCCTTCCCTTCCCTTCCCATTCCCTTCCTCTTCCCTCCCTCTTCCCTCTTCCTTCTTCCATTCCCCTCCCCTCCCTTCTCCTTCCCTTTTCCATATAACAATTCCACATTGTGGTGGTTTGGCCTTGGCTGGGGACCACCAAAAGCCCCTCTATGACTATCCTTCTTAGATGGACAGTGGAGAAGGAAAACATATCAGGAGGCCCGTGGGTAAAGATAAAATCAGTTTCGCTCCTCAGGAAGCAGGGCTTTGATACCATGGCTGTTGCTCCAGGGAACAAATGCCATCAGCTAATGCCCACCCCCCCTCTCCTTCTTTCACTTAGCTTTTCTATCTGAGCTGATGTCTTACGGTGTGGAATACCTCTTTGGTTAGTTCAGGGCAGCTGGCCTGGCTGGGTCCCCTCCCAAGATCTTGCCCACCCCTCAGCTTACTGTTGTGGGGGGGAACGTTGGAAAAGCACAGCCTAGGTGCTGTGTGAGCACTGCTCAGCAGCAGCCAAAACACTGGGGTGTTATCAACACCCTTCCAGCTACTGCTGAAAAACAGCACTATGGAAGATGCTATGGGGAGAAGTAACTCTGTATCAGACAAACCCAATACACATATACTATCTCAAATACCACTTTGCATGTAAGGAGCCACCTCTGACTTCTATTCCTAGAGCAGACTATATTTAATCATCAAGATTTTTAGAGAAACATTGACAGCTTTTTCTTTCATAAAATTTTACTTTTCATTTGGAGCATGAATGGTAGTGCATTTCATCAATTTTTTTTTTATTTTTTATTTTATTTTACTTTAATGAGAAGCCAAAATAGTTTGGTGCAATTTTAATTTCAGCCCAATCTGATTGTAATTATATGCTTTTTCACATTATGACTGCCTTGCAATAAGGTGTTTGTCTTTGTACCACTATGCATTTTGTATACATACAGAAGATGAAGCTTTATTCCATGCTTAATCATTATTGGATTAAAGAGCTGGAGGAAGGAAGGGTGAAGAAGCTCACACTCACCGTGTTTTGATGACTCATTTAACACTGAAGAGCTGCCAGATAGGCATCATTTCCATTTGCTGGGAAATGCTATTTCAGTCAACTGAATTTGTTTTTGATCTAGGGTGGGGGTCTTCAACCTATAAGCAAATGGAGACCACATGGTAATTATCCTTATGTTGATGTCAAAGCCAAAAATGATGCTGTTTTAAAAAAGCAGAACCAAAAGAGGGAAATTGTGCAGCTAGGATCTGTTTACATCTGGAATGAAATGAAAGAGATGGCAAGGACCACAAAGTAGATGGGATGAAACAAGCAAAATTAGCATGTATCTTCCTCAAGTGATCAAAACCAAGCTGATGGCACTGAAGCACTTGAATATCAGTGCTGCCTTAAGTACAGTAATACTAAATAAAACTTTGCAAAGGTAATTTAGGTAGCTGGGAAACCAAAGTGCTTTCTGGTTTGGAAGGAATCCATGGATTTTACGTAACCCCTGTTCCTCCTACTAACTTAAAGATGAAGATTAGATACTTGTCAGAGATCTTATTTCAAAGTATTTCAGAAGCATTTTTATCACACTACTTTTTAAAGAGGTGGAGCTGCTAGTGGTTTTATAATGGAAACATTTGCTATTTACAGCCTTTAATTTAATTGCCTAATTGCTGCTTCAGAATGCAAAGGACTGGAACTTGAGCCAAGAGTCATTTTTCACAAAGAAAATATTTATTAAAAATAAAGGCAAGCTTTCATCACCATATCATGCAAGCTGGAAACTGAAGCAGGGCTGCTTAGGAAAATCACATCAACTGCTGAGACACACTGTGACAAGACAAGAAGATGCTTTTTTGAGTTTCTCACCTGCCCTCACCACTCCATCCTTCATTTCAGTGACTTTGTAGGAAGAAATCTCAACTGTTTTCTACCTCTTCAAGAATGTCCATTAATACAGACTTTAAGTTCCTCAGGAAAAACATACTTTGTCTTAGTGGTTAAGAACAGGTCAGGGAAAGGATTTCTGGTGTTGCCTAAAGTAGGTACCTGCTTAGTGAAATCCCCCCCCCCCCCAAAAAAAAAATCTAAATAGGTGCTGTGCATTAGCCTCTTTTTACTGTATAACCTTACTGTGTGCCTTGCCTATCAAAAATACATACCTAAATACACATGGAAATGCGATGTGTGATTGCAGTAGTATTCTGATAGTCATCACCTAACAAAGAAGTCCGAAAAATCAGGTTTTCGCTGCAGGATAATAGTTCCTAAGGCACAAGTAGCATCGCCTGAAAAAAACCTCTCCTCTGTTCAGATTCCTAGTTTGACAGTTTACAGCTGCTTCTACATATGAGATATAACAGGAGGAAAAAGTAGATGTACAGAAATCAGACACATGTTGCAGAGGCAGAGCTATCTTATTTCACAAGGCTACCTCACTAGATGATCCTTTCTTGGCTCACATCTCACAAGATACATAAGCATGTGAACGTCCAACCATAATGGACTTGATTTGGAATTCTTCCCATCCTCAGCTGGCACTGAGCTGAAGCATACAGGTGATTCCAAATAGGTTGTTCATTGCTTTTCTTCTCTTTGGAGAGATTGATTTTCAAAAACGTACAGAAGCATGGGAAGCACAGTCAGTGTGCCCACTGATTATTAAAGAAGTATTTAATACACCAACACAAAGTGTTCTGATAATATATTAAGGTCTATCCTGGGTATCTTTGCTAAAACAGATTCCAGGAATAAACAAAATGACATTTAAAGAGCCTAGTGGGTCACCCCAAGAGAGGTTGTGGAGTGTCCTTCTCTGGAGACTTTCAAGACCTGTCTGAATGCATTCCTGTGCAACCTGCACTAGATTATATGGTCCTGCTCTGGCAGGAGGTTGAACTCAAAGATCTCCAGAGGTCCCTTCCAACCCCTAACATACTGTATTCTGACCCATCTTGCAGAACATGCAGAATTGATAACTGTGGGGCCTTGGATATTATCCTGAGAATAAGCTCAGGAACAATAAATAATTTATAGTCCATTTGTAGCTGCAAGTCTTTCATTCTTCTATATATACATTTGGAACACGAACAGAACTTAATAGTGCAAGAAGCACAATAAGAATGGTGGCAAAAAGCTCCTTTTCACTGTTATCTTTGGACACAATTGTCTGTGCCAAGCTCTGCATAACTCAGCCAATTCTGACTCTTGCACATTCAGGCTTGAAGTTTAAATTCTCAATAGACTGTTATAAACTCTCCCTGAAATTGGTGTAAATCCAGAGGAGTTCCAATGGTAGTGAAAAAAGTTATTCTGAATTTACTGCTGAGTAACTAGGAGTGGATTCTGATCTCATCTACTTAATTCTTTCAGTAAATTACTAGGCCAAATCCTGATGGCCTCACATGGGCAGAAACTCCTATTTCTCATCAGCAGAAATTCTAACTGAGCAAACAGTCCTAGGTTGCCCTTTAATCTCTTCTCACATCTTAGCCATGCACTTCTAACAACTGCCTGTATCAGGTGGTCACTCTTTATGGAGACTGTGGCAATAAAGGACTGAGGATGTAGACACTGGAGGTTATTAAAGTAATCTTCAAGCTTCATTTCTACCAAAGGAGGTGCTCGCTATGTCGCCATCCTACACCTCCCCTAAAGAGCTGGAAAATTTTCTGATGGATTGTAGATCTATTATCACCACAGAAAAAAAAATCACCCTTCATTTCTGCTTCTCCATTATTATTCACCTCTCAAAATGTTATCCAGGTGTGCTATGTGACTACTGCTGTGGCAGAGCACTGCAAACCTAAAATTCCATTTTCCCAACAGAGCTTATTTGCACCAATCTGGCAGACTACTGAACTCCAGCATACAACCTGAGCCCCTGGCATCAGTGAGTAACATGTCACCTAACTGCATCCCTCAAAAGCCTTTTTCTTCTGGAAGCAACCTCTAATTTGCAGTGTCTCTGAAAATGGGCTTGTACTCTGAAGTGCTATTACAATTATTGTAAGTTCTGCAAAATGGATATTTTATATAGTAAAATAGTTCTTTTCATGAGAGTTTTATGCTAATTTCTTCCACTTCACTGCTATCTACAGGAGGATCTCTTTTCATTAATTTTATAACAGTATCCTTATTGCTCCATGTTTTTATTAGATCTAAACCCAGTATAAAATGAAAGATGTTTACAGTTTCACCATACAGAAAACTGAAAGAAAGACTTGAACTGAATGCAAAGAAATTATGAAACCTAGCTAATTACTATCTGTAGAACATGTAGATTTGCAAGAAGAAAGTAGTGCAGGGAACAGTGAATCATAAGGGAGGAAAACAACTAGACATTACCCTGTACATTGTAACTATCTGAGAAACAGGCAGATGAAGGACGCTAGCAATTTTCCACAATAATGTGTGTTTCTAATGCACAGAAATAAAAAATTTACTTAAAAAAAAAAAAGAAGGCTTCATAAAGAGGGGCCTGAACATATATTCAGATTCTCACAGTATGTGTAAATTAATTGCCTGGCTATAACTCCACAGCAGCTGGAGTTTTAGGGGGAAATGGCGTGGTCACTCTTTTTCCTCACCTGAATTGTGGTCATTTGGTGCTGAAAAAATGCTTCTCTGTGTCTTGAAGTCCATTGCTGTAATGGTTGATGACTGCAAAACTGCTGATTGTAACATCTTGAATGTTTTGTTACATCGAGCTTTAAGCGTCTCTGAACTAAAGGGCAAAGGAAAGTTTTCTATCATCTCATACACTCTAGCCTTAGATCTGTGGTAAGATGGTCCCAAACTCTTACATAAATTAACATGCACAATGCTGAAGAAGGCAGGGCAGACCTGAGAAGCAGTACCACATGTCAGGGTGCATCCAGGCTGTCAGAAGCATGAGGCCTTTGCCAATGGGACCATCACCAAAATGTATAGAATGGTACCATATTTATACAGACATCTGTGATTGTATTAGGATTAAGTGATGTTCACAATTTTGTACACGAGGTGGGTTACAGCATGACTGTAACCATTCCTATTCATTTTCAACTGTACTTGGGTGTGTAGCACCATAATGCAGTCTGAATTTTGTCTATCCCTCTTAAGTGGGCGAAGTACCACAGCTAACGTGTAGCTGGAACTGCCTACAAAGACTCCAAAGTGTTGCAGTTTGTAACAAAGGGCAAATGCATACTCTGGAGTTCCACTGATGCTGAGTCATTGCTCAATCAAAAAGGTGCTATTCCTTAGTTTAAAGAAAAAATTGACATTTTTAATTCACATTTGAAGATTCAACTAGAGATTATGTGCTTCAAATACCTTCATCAGTTATTCAGTGGTGCAGAGGGCAAATAAGTGTAGAAGGGACTTGATGAATTCCCTTTTCTTCCTACTGAAGAGCACCCTTTTCAAATGCAACATAAAGAATTGCTGTTCAGACTCTTTTGCAACGTGAGGCCTAAGCTGGTGGCAGCAGCAGCAGATGACAACAGCCATCCCAAAATTCTCTTGTGTTTCTTTTACAAAGTTTTCACTTTTGGAACAAAGAGTGAAGATTTGCTAGTCAACTACAATGTTATTTAACCTGTCTAAGTGACTTAACTGAAGTCAGAGGTGCTGCGTTTACAATCGCAGCTTTGAAACAATAGGCTTTTGCAAAAGCAGACAAAGAAGCTGCTTCTTGTCTAAAAATTTTGGATGTTTTTTATTATTTTGCTCATGGATGTAATAATTTCTTACTAACTTTGGATAACAGAAAATACATACCTGACTTTTAATGCTAACACTAGAAGATGACTGCCCAATTTTATTTCTTGGTGTGCATTTTATTTAGGGAATAATATATATATAGCTCACTTGGCACCTGCTGTCTTCAGACACACCAGGCATTTATGTCAATTATTTAGGTTCTGAAGAGCAGTTCTTCCATTTCAGAATCCCCTTCTGCCCTCATTCAGTTTTTATCAGATTCTCATCTCAAACTCCTAACACAGCCAGTTGTGCTGGAGAGGTCAAGAAACTAGGAACAGACTGATTTCTGTGCTGGTGAGATACTCCAAGGAACTCTAGCTCTGGAATTCAGGTGCTGAATGCATCATTCCTTTAATTTTGTCACATGCTCCTCTTTGTTTAATGATGTGTTCAAAATTCAGTTGGACCAGCACATGAACTGGCTTTGCCATAGTATAATCATTGTGAAGACCTACACAAACCTGCAACAAAGACTTCTGAAGTCATGTAAAACTATTTTTGACAAGTTTGTTCAAAACAAGGACCACATCCTTTGTCTTTATGGAATTTTAGGGGGAAGTTCTTCCAGTTTTAAACTGAAGGTGACACAGAATGTTTCAACTTAACAAATGAATGCACATTCCTAGCAACTACAATTTAAATAAGAGTAGCTTTTGCAAAGCACGCAGGCGACACCGTTGATCCATTAAAAGCTGTAGGAATTGAGAATGTTTCCTGCTCTTCTGCCATGATGCTATCAGCTCCCAGCTCTACAAAGTAACTGCATGCTGATTCTGTGGTACCACAGCTATGGATATGTCTTATATACTGTTCTTGTAGGCTTCTGTTTCAGACGTGCAATTTAGGGGATGAGTGTTCACCTTGGCCTCAGTTTCTGGTCGTGATACATGCCTGAGGTCAGTGGACAACAGCAGCATATGTGCATACTTTGGGGCAGGGATTATTATCCTGAAGAAAGGCAGTAACACAAAGCACTGATGTTGTGACTGCATGTAATTTAAGAACATAATTTCAGGGTTTTTTGCTGAGCAGTAAGTACTGGTAACCGCTTCTAAAATAAATCCTGGAAGACACACAGTATTTCTCTGAAAACGATTTCTTTATCACTGTTATTCTAGTTGTAGAAAAAAAGACAGCCATAATCTGCATCAGAGAAGTGCTAAGGGCAGATCTGCATTAACTCCCTCTGACTGTTGTTGACAGCTGCTGGTTCTCAACTAGCTCTGGGTTCTTCTAGCATATTTTTGGATGAGTAGGATGCATAACTTTAAAAAGAAAACATTTGCCAGACCACACATCATTTCATTTTTGCAGCCCTTATGTTTAATAAATGATTACTTCTTCCACAACACTGTAATATTTTCCAAAACACTTCACTTTTCCAAAGCATTGTCCAAACTTCCTTCTGGGCTCTGCAGAAGCCAGTACTGAAATTCTCATATGATTTATTTTCCCAGGCACCTTTATTTCTCTCATGGATATTAAAAGAGCAAGAGTTTTAAATATACACATCTATTACAAAAAATAAAATGGGGGAAAAAAGTGACAATTACAGAAAAGGCCTACTTTTGGTATTTCTTATGTATGACTCACCATCCTTATTTTAGTACGGGGTTAACTTAATATCCTGTGTGCTTCTTTATGCAAGAGTGTGTCCTGTTTTGCCTTTTATTTCCTACTTAATACATTCTAAAACTAATGCTCTTTTCAACAAGGATGATAAAACAAAACAAAAAAAACCCCAACAAACATGAATTTGATTGTGCTTCTTAGAAGATCTGCCCATCAAAGCATCAAAGAATGGCCACATTGCTTTGTTGTTCTTTTGCTCTGTGAGTATAACAATACACAAAGCAAAAAGGGAAATACAGATGCTGAAAGTACTGTGCTATGTTTGGACTGCAAAATTTCATGTAAAGTATTTTCATTACTGCATTAAAAGGCAGGAAAAGTAGGGTTTGTTTAAAAAAATTTAAAATAACTTTAATAAGAAAAAAATAAGCACAGCACAGTGTCAAATACGACACTTTGAAATAAACTGTATTATAATTTTAATGTCCACAATTAGACACATTGATTTTTATTTTTTTAAATTTCCATTTCTAGAGTTAATAAAAACTTACATCCACCATTAATTTCACGTGTGTCTGAAATTTTCCAAGACTGTATGAGGAAGCACCACATAAGGATGGAGGAAACTGCCAACCTTTTGTCACCAAAATCTAAATTATCATACTTGAAAATGTTGTGTAAAACACTAATTAACTAAGATTAACTTCTGCTCATGGAAGTTATAAGCAACAGAAAAACACTTCAGTGACTGTATTCAGACTAAGTGACTGACCTGAGAACATATATATTTCAAGTAATACTGAGCAAGCAAACTCATAGATGCATAAAAACATTGGTTGGAAAGGAACTCTGGAGATCATCAAGGCCTCCCTCCCACTTAGAGCCAGCAAGTTGCTTCCTTGTGGATGCCTATATTTGATGAAGATAATGAATGAAGCACTTCCTCTCAAAAAAAACAAAACAAAACATAAACTGCAAGACCTGAAGTTTTGGTTGCTTCTTCATATTATTGAATGAGAACAGCCCTTTTGTGTGAGTACAGCAAGGCACCACAAACAGGATATGAGATGAGGTTCCACCAGGCTGGACTAGGGAAATACCTGATTGCAGTGCTCAGACAGAGGCAATGGCTCATACATTTGTCAACGTTAATTCAAATAATTATTCTGAACATTTTTACAGCCTCCTCATAGAATCTTACCATAGTGTAACAGTGTGAGAGCTGAAATCCCCATCCCACAGCAATAATAACCAGGCTAGCTCAGTCTGAAAGCAAATGAAAGCTGTATTTACAAGCAAATCTACAATCTATGATGAAATGCAATGAATATGTACAAATATACATTATGCACAACATTTACAAATATGTACAATCGACAGAAAAGCACAACCAAGCCTCCTTTGCTTCCCCAAAGGGGCCTCCCCCCCAGACAGAAGGAATTCCCCCAGACTCCCCTGGCAGAAGGCAGAGAGTCAAAAGGAAAAGAGTCAAAAAGCAGAGAGGCTGTTAGACTTAGCTTGTCAAGGTCAATGTGTTATCTTCAGCCAGAAAAGAAGAAGCAAGCAGACAGAAACCGAGCGAGCAAGCCGAGTCCCAGACTGCCCAACTCCCCAACCTTGTTTTGAGTAGAGATTCTTAAACATTTCTCTCTCTCCAATGGAAGTGTTCAGAATAATCATTATTTTGCTTTCTTACACCCAATAATGATTTATTTACATTCTTTCCCTTTCTCTGCTTGAACTTTGTGAAGAAAAATTTAAAAAACAGTCTTAAAACCATCACACATAGGCTCATAATCTTGAGCTAAACTGGGATATATTGTAGAGAAGACTGTACATCCTGATTAGAAATTTTAAGTTCTGAGGACCCAACCACACTTTATTAAGTAATTTAAGTAGTTAAATAATCTCACTATACAAACTATGCTGCTTTGTTTTAATTCTAAATTCTTCTGGCTCTAGCTCTCTGACACTGCATTTTTCTAAGAATGCGTTTCCTGGAACAATTCACCATAAGAATTTCGTGTTTCTGCCCCACTAGTACTGAAGAGCAAGATAGCTTTTTTTTTCCTTTTTTTACATGCCTTATCTTACAGTCGCAGTCATCTTTAGAGCAGAGATTTGTCTGATTGTGGTTTGTTCAATAAATTCCCCTCTATCAGAAATGTTAACACACAAGTCCCCTACAATCTCACGAGCACGTGCATACATCCACCCACACCCACACAGACCTATTTAGTTTCTGTTTAACTTGCTTTACCAAGGTAAATTAACCTAAGGATTTATAACTTTCAAGGACAGAATTTTATTTCTTTCACTGTATAAAACTTCATATTTTATTGTTCACAAAAATACAGACTATCAAACCACAACAGCACACACAGCGATCACACGAGTACTTGTATTTGAAATATTATCTTTTATTTTTCTCATCCCAGTGGACAATTATAGAACAGAAGTCATGGTGCCAACTCAAGTTATTTGCATTCCATAAGTCAGGTTAATATTCAAAGAATTGGAAATTAATATTTGTCCAGAGGAAAGGTCACCAAATATGTCCAACTCTCACTGAAGGTGCGCAATGGAAATGTTAATGTCAAACTCAGGAAATTTAGGATCTTACATTTCCCATCATGAGCAGATACAGTAGGGACACAGGGGAGCTGGGTGATGAAGGGGGAAGTAATCCACCTGCTGGCATCACCAGTACAGCCTAGTGTCTATGCTATTATTGCTAAAAGTATCGCTTTCAGCAACCTGGCTCCCAGCAGTGAGTGAAATATCACATTGGCTTCATACCTTTTATTTAGATACACACAGAAGCTAAGAGTAAGTTGAGTACCGTGACATACGTTTTAACAACATATTAACTAGTGTCTGCCACATCAGTACATTTTTTGTAATGATTGCTCTGCTGAAAGGGTAAATGACCTACTGGATGGGCCATACCTGATGAAGAAATTCTCATGCATCTCCAGAAAAGTTACCTGCAAATGTTGATAGTTCCTTAGTGCATTTGTAGGGACAGGTGTTTTGGGCAGAAGACGACTGTGCTCCCGATCCCAGCCAAAATGGAGGTGGGAATTCAGTTATACCCTTCCATCTCTGACAGACACTCATCAGGAGTCAGAGGAGCCCCATGCTACTTATTGTCAGGCAGAAGGATGAGGTCATGAGGCAGAAGGAAGTGGCCTAACAAAAGGAGGAGAATGGATACAGGCCCCTGCTCGGGGAGGCAGGCAAACCCCTTCCCGGCCTCCCTCACCTTCCCAGTTACCCCTACACAACAGATATGGAACACTGGAAGTTGAGAGACAGGGAGATGACCCAAGAAACAGAGGGGAATGGATACAGGTGCCTATTAGAAGAGGCAAGGGAAGCTCCTCACAGTGCCCCTCGCCTTCCCAGTTGCCCTTACACAACAAGTGTGTGGCACTGGAGGCTGAGGGCAAGGCAAATGAGAAGGCAGAAGAAACACCATCTGGGGGGCTGTATAAAGCAAATCAGTCCCTCACACACATCAGAACTTGTACCCTAAAAAAAAAAGAGGTGGGTAGTTGTTATTGGTGATTCCCTTCTGAAGGGTACAGAGGGCCCCATATGTCGGCCAGATCCTTCCCACAGGGAACTCTGCTGCCTTCCTGGGGCCTGGGTCAGAGAGGTTACCAAAAGGCTGCCTAGTCTGGTACAGTCCTCTAATTACTATCCCTCACTAGTTATGCAGGTGGGAAGCAATGAGGTTGATACCAGAAGTCTAAAGGCAATCAAAAGGGACTTCAAGGCACTGGGGAAAGTGGTGGAGGGATCAGGGGCACAGGCAATTTTTTCATCAATACCTTTAGCTGCAGGTAGGAATACTGAAAGGAACAGGAAGTCATGCATGATTAACAAGTGGCTCAGAGGCTGGTGCCACCAACAAAATTTTGGGCTTTTTGACCTTGGGACACTTTATATGACACCAGGTCTGCTAGCAACAGATGGAGTACATCCATCTCAGAGCGGGAGGAAGATCCTGGCACATGAGTTGGCAGGGCTTGTTGAAAGGGCTTTAAACTAGGCTCAGAGTGGGAGGGAGTTAAATACAGTTAAATATAGTTAAATACCAGAGATGAGCCTAAGGACAGCCTTCAGTCTGCCATTTCACATGAGGTGGGAGACAATGATAATACCAAAACAGTCTGTGGCAAGTGAAAGGATGACACACCAGAGTTGGAAGGATGGGGTAATAGTAAGGGCCTCCAACCTGTTGCACTGAAGCATGCTGTGAACATTGCAGCAAAGGCAAGGCCTTGCAGATATGAATCAAGAGCCTGTGGGGTAATAGGAGACAGGAGGGTAGCTGCCACAAAGCGCCTTGGAGATCAGTGGAGTGCCCCTCTAATAAGGTGACACAGCCAGCAGACCAGCTGATGTGCCTCTACACCAATGCCCACAGCATGGGCAACAAACAGGAGGTATTGGAAGCTGTCCTGCTACAGGAAAGCTACAACACAGTGGCGATTCCAGAAACTCTGTGGGATGAATCTTATGACCGGAGTGTGGCCTGCAGTGATCATGAGCTAGTGCAGTTCACTGCCCTAAATGGTATGAAGCCCAGGAGAAGCACAGTTAGGACTCTAAATTTTAGGAAAGCAAACTTCTAGCTCTTCAAGGAGTTAGTAAATAGGATCCCGTGGGAAATGGCTCTCAGGGACAAGGGAGCTGAACAAAGCTGGTGGATATTTAACGACGCTCTTTATAAAGCACAAGAGATCTCAATCCCCAGGTGTAAGAAATTGGGCAAGGAGGGCAAGAGACCACCATGGTTGAACTGTGACTTGCTGGTCAAACTAAAGGGCAAGATGGGACTACACAGGAAATGGAAGGAGAGACAGGCATCCTGGAAAGAGTATAGGGACATGAGGTCAGGAAGGTCAAGGCACAGCTGGAACTGAACTTGGCAAGGGCTGTAAAGAAAAACAAGAAAGGCTTCTACAGGAACATTAACAAGAAAAGGAAGGTTAAAGAAAGCGTAACCCCCTGGTGAGCAACAGTACGGAACTACTGTCAATGGACAAGGAGGAGGCTGAGATTCTCAACATTTTTGCCTCAGTCTTCACTGGCAACGCCCCTCATCCTAGCTCTCATGTTGATGGCCCACAAGTTGGAGACCAGGGAGAAAAAGTCCCTCCCACTGTAAGTGAAGGTGCATGATCAGATGAGGAACCTGAGGATATACAAGTCCGTGGAACCTGACAAAATGCATCCCAGAGTCCTGAGGGCATTAGTTGATGTAGTTGTCAAGCTATTTGCCATGATATTTGAAAAGTCCTGGCAGTCAGGTGAAGTCCCTGGACTGGAAGAAAGGGGACTGGAAGAAAGGAAACATCACACCCATTTTTACGAAGTGTAGAAAGGAGGACCCTGGGAACTACTGACCTCTCAGCCTCACCTCCGTGCCTGGGAATATCATGGAACAGATCCTTCTAGATGCCGTGCTGAGGCACATGGAGGTGATTCAAGACAGCCAGCATGGCTTTACTAGGGGCAGGTCCTGCCTGACTAACCAGATGGCCTTCTATGATAGAGTGACTATGTTAGTAGATAAGGGATAATCTATGGATGTGATCTATCTGGACTTCTGCAAGGCCTTTGACACAGTCCCCCATAACATCCTGCTCACCAAGTTGGAGAGATACAGATTTGATGGGTGGACTGTTCAGTGGATAAGGAATTGGCTGGATGGTCACATCCAGAGGGTGGTGCTCAATGGCTTGAAGTCCACATGGAGAGCAGTGACAAGTGGTGTCCCTCAGATGTCTGTATTGGGACCTGTACTGTTTAATATTTTTATCAATGGCATAGACAGGGAGATTGAATGCACCATCAGCAAGTCTGCAGATGACACCAAGCTGTGTGGTGTTGTTGATATACCAGAGGGACAGGATGTCATCCAGAGGGACCTGGACAAGCTGGAGAGGTGGGCCCTCATGAGGTGCAACAAGAGCAAGTGCAGAATTCCGCACCTGGGCCAGAACAGTCCTCATTATCAATACAGACTGGGGGATGAGGTGATAGAAAGCAGCTCTGTGGAAAAGGACTTGGGAGTGCTGATAGATGAGAAGCTGGACATGAGCAGGCAGTGTGTGCTTGCAGCCCAGAAGGCAAATCACATCCTGGGCTGCATCAAAAGATGTTGCCAGCAGATCCAGAGAGGTGATTCTGCCACTTTGCTCTGCTCTGGTGAGACCTCACCTGGAGTACTGTGTACAGGTCTGGAGCCCTCAATATAGGAAGGACATGGACTTGATGGAGAGGGTCCAGAGGAGGGCCACAAAAATGATCAATGATGTAGAACACCTCTGCTACAAGGACAGGCTGAGGGAGCTGGGGTTGTTCAGCCTGAAGAAGAGAAGGCTCTGGGGAGACCTAATAGCAACCTTCCAGTACCTGAAGGGGGCCTACAAGAAGGATGGGGAGAGACTGTTGACCAAGGCCTGAAGTGACAGGATGAGGGGCAATGGCCTTAAGCTGGAGAAGAGCAGATTTAGATTGGATATCAGGAAGAAGTTCTTCATTTTGAGGGTGATGAAACACTGGAACAGGTTTGCCCAGGGAGGTGGTTGAGGCCCCTTCCCTGGAGATATTCAAGGTGAGGCTCAACAGGGCTCTGGGCAGCCTGATCTAGTTGAGGATGTCCCTGATAACTGCAGGGAGGTTGGACTGGATGACCTGTGGCGGTCCCTTCCAGTCCAGACTATTCTATGATTCTATGCTTCTATATTTCTGTTTATTAAATCAGTATTTAAGTTTGGGGCAGAAGTGGATTTGTAATTGAATATATTTTAGGTTTTGTTTATGTTTGCTTTCAGGTTTTATTTTCATTATTCAAAATACTTTAATTCCTGCAAGTGTGATCCTTTGCATTAACTTCTTGGCATGATCATTAACATAAAAACAAGTAGATGAGGACCAATGCAATTTAATTAATATACAGATAGTTCTTTGCAAGTTTTGTTTTCTTCTTTGTCTTTGTTTGATGTTTGGACATGAAGAATTTCTTCCATAAATTAAAGTCAAATCTGAAATTGTGGCTGAACATAAATTTCTCATAACTTCTTGAGGCACAAACCCATGATGTCAGAAAGAAGCATCCAGTAGAAAGGTGATAGCAAGAGTTAATAATCTTAATTATATCTCACTCTGAAGTTCCATTTCTCAAACTCCCCTTCCCAGTGATTAGATTTTATTATGCCTTTATGGAAAGGTCAAAAAGCTCACATCACCAAAGAGCTGTTCAGTGTTTAAAGGCCTATCCACAGTGATCCTCTCTTCTAAACTTTTAAATTTAATTCCTTCCATAAGATGAGACTTGTCTGGTAGTTTTTACTTCACTTTTTTGCAAATTTGCTCCTGAAATGCAGCTATTCCACTTGGACATAATGTTTTATACTTGGTGATAAATGGATGGGCACAGCCACTTCTCTGCTTGGTGCCCTCTTTTGTATATCCAAGATGTCTGCAGATGCCTGTGAAACATTTGCTTTCTTGTCCATGAAGTTCCTCTGAGCATTTACCTCAAGGCAATTACCACAGATTACTAAATGTGTCTCTGTATGACTGCTTCCCAAGACAGTCTCCCATCCTCAAATAAGAACTTGCAATTTTCTTCCATGTGTATTCTTTTATATTTAGTTTTACTAAAATATATTGTGTTTGTGGTGACAACCTAATTAAGACATTCAGCTTGCACAGCTAACTTTTTCCTTCTTTACTACCCTGCCAATTTCTCTGTCATCTGTCAAATTATTAGCACAGATGTGCTGTCGGTGTCTAGAATGATCTTTCATCTGATGGAGTCACTCTCTAGGGAGCCCATTTAAAAGGCCAGGCTTTTTTTATATGTTTGTTTTAGGTTTGTGTGGCAAGGTTTTCATAGTTTGGAGGGCTAAAAGGGTGGCTTCTGTGAGAAGATGCTAGAAGTTTCCCCTATGTCAAATAAAGCCAGCGCCACCTGGCACCAGAGGAGGCAGTAACCCTGTGCAGAGCCCTGGAGCAGGCTCCTGGCACGACCAGTGAACCCATGGAGATGCAGGCACCCACTTTGGAGCAGGATTCCTGCAGGACTTGTGCCCCTGTGGGAAACCCACACTGGAACAATCAATTCCTGAAGGACTGCACCCCAGGGAAGGGATCCATGCTAGAACAGTTAATGAAGAACAGTAGCCTGTACAATTCATGAAGAACAGGAGTCCATGGAGCACTGTCTCCCACAGGAGGGACCCCACAGTGGAGCAAGGGATGAGTGTGAGGAGTCCTTTTTATGAGTAGCAGAGACAATGTGATGAACTGACCACAATTCCCATTCCTTGGATTCTGTGCCACTGAAAGGGAGAAAGTACAGAAAGTGAGAGTAAAGTTAAACCCAGGAAGAAAGGAGGTGTGGGGGAAACATGTTTTAAGATTTAGTTTTTGTTTCTCCTTATTCTACTCTGATTTGATTGGCAGTAAATTAAACTAATTTCCCCAAGTGAAGTCTGTTTGCCCACGATGGTAGTTGTTGAGTGATTTCTCCCTGTCCTTATCTCAAACTACAAGCTTGTTTTTATATTTTCTCTCCTCTGCCTAATGAAGGAGAGAAATTAGAGCAGCTTTAGTGGTCACCTAGTGTCCAGACAAGATCAACCCATCGCAATGTTCCTAATAATAACTCAGTTCTATATCCATAAGTTACACAGGTTTCAGTCCTTTCTATATTAATTCTATGTAGTACAAGCTTTTTAATTAAACCATTATGTGGTTCTAAGTCCGTATTGCCATCTCAGACAAAACCTGGTCTTCTGGAAAATTAGCTTTCCTATGAATGCTGTGTAGGTGGGGAGTGATGTGGATTGATATCACCTTTTTCCAGATTCCTCCTTCACTCTGTGCTAGGGAGGTCCAGGCAGAGTGTTGTGGCTCAACAGCAAATCAAGGGTTTTCCCACATTCACCCTTTCATGCCACAGAATGTGCCTTGTCTGTAAGGACCAACCTGAGAATTAATGAGTTCAGAGGGTTTTTAAAATAGCTGTTTCATCAATTGTTCTGCTTTAGCAGTGTTCAAAAGACAAATATTCAGTTCCATTCATTTACTAGGGTTTACTTTTACTTTGTAAGTTAAATACTGGTTTAAGATGTGGTTAGAAGTTTTATATGTGCATATATATTGTATTATATTATTTGAGAAGTGAATACTGATAAATGCTGCAGCCACAGAGCCAGGCCTAAGCAAGCTCAGTGTTAATCAAATAAAAGTACAAGTAGTCCTTGTCCCATGGCACTTATATTGCCCCAAATTCACAGGACTAGGGGGAATGGAACAAAGCTGGAAGTGGGGAGATTCAGACTGGATGTAAGGAAGAAGTTCTTCACCATGAGAGTGGTGAGAGCCTGGAATGGGTTGTCCAGGGAGGTGGTTGAGGCCCCATCCCTGGAGGTGTTTAAGGCCAGGCTGGATGAGGCTCTGGCCAGCCTGATGTAGTGTGAGGTGTCCCTGCCCATGGCAGGGGGGTTGGAACTAGATGATCCTTGTGGTCCCTTCCAACCCTGACTGATTCTATGATTCTATGATTCTGTGATTTCTAGTACTCTCAGTTCTTCATTACATTTCTCATTAGTAATCCTGCACTTTAATGCACCAAGGCCATTATATATGAAGTTATCAAACAAAATGCAAGACATCAACTTTTAAGATGAACCTGAAGGCTCTGGTCTTCTACACTGCAGAACATGCTCTGGCCAAATCTGGAAGTCTCTGAGATAAGTTGTTTCCAGTGCCAACTCAGGAGTTTCAGCATCACTGAGGAAGTATTTGAACCCTGTCAGGTGGTGTTCAATAAATAACTAGCAGTAAAGTAAATAAAATCACCCTGAGAGTGTGAAAGTCTTGGCACAACATGAGCAAAAACAGAGCCAAATACTCACCTGAGTAAATGCCTATATTACCATCTAAGAGAGTTGTGCCAATTTACACCATTTCCTGACTGTATGCATTTTCCATTGGACTTTAAAAGCAGTCAGTGGTTTAAGCATACTTATATTCACACTTTGCAAAGGACTGCATTTAACTTAATCGAGTATCTTTTCCTCTTTCCATTACACATTGGAATAAACTGCAGCTAAAGCAGGAAATGCCTTAGAGCCACTGAAAGAATGTCTGCAGAAGAAAATCGTCCTAGAAAATTCTGACCAGCTAATAGGCTCCTGGCCTTCTCATGATCACTGTTTCTGCCTGTGACACATCCCACTTATCTTCCTTGTATTTTTTTCTGCCTCCCCCCTTTCAGTGAGAGCTAATATGTTTTGCCCTTCATCATGTTCTTTTAAGCTGTTCTTATCCTGATTATGAACCTGACCCATGTCTCTTCATGCACCTTAGGCCATGCTCATGCATAAGCAGAAGAGGTTTGGTTTTCTCTGGCCTCTTGCCTTCCTCTACTCTTAGGCAAGTGTACTTCCAAAAGACCAGGTCCAAAATGCATGCTGGAAATTCTGAGTTCATATTATTTATTTCATTAAAAAAAAAAAAAAAATCATTGCAGTCATCCCTGGACTCCTTTTGATACATTTAATCTATGATTTCAGGCCAGACTTCAGGCCAAACTATTTTAATAGCCTTTACAATGGCTTTTTGAAAATGACTTCATGTCCAACATTTTTCCTCAAAGTTGCCCTACATTTGTTAGCAACAAGTTAAACTTCCATTTATGTTTTAAATGGGCAAAGTACACAAAGTGCCTACCAAGAAAACATATAGATGTGTCTGCGTCAAACAGTGCAGAGTCAGATAAAGATATCGAAGGCAGTTTGACTGCTGGAAGTAGTAGTAGTGGCATCCCCACCTTTGCAGCAGTTGCTATCTCTGGTTCTGTGAGAGGTTCTGCAGGGCACCCCATACAGGTGTGCAGCCCTTAGACACTTTCAGGCATATTACTCCTGTTTTCAAATGTTTTCAGGCAGATTTGGGAAACAGAAAGAGAGTTTTAGTGGCCACTCAAAGTATTTTTTTCCATATCATGTTAAATGAATGGAATTATCCTGTCATTAAGATAGTTAGAAGGTCTGCCAACTTTATAGAGAAAACCCATCTGAAAAACCTGAGTGCTGCCTTCTCCTTGGCCCAGCATGGCTATAAATACTTAACATTCACAGTGTGAGAAAGACCTTAATAAAAATATTTAGCTTAAAGTCTTGAATGTCAAGAGCTTTTCCTGAAGTCCTTATCTCCTTGAATGAAGTCAAATCAGGTAGAGTAATTGGGAAACACTGTAGTGGAACAGACAGGGTTCTCTTAAAGCAGTACTGCAGCAAGAAAATTAGAGATTTATACTAGCTGTTACTTCTGACTTGGAGCTAAAATTTGGAGAAGTAAGCTACTAGACCATCTATCAAAGGTAACCGTCATGTGATCTTCTAAAATACACACCAGTTAAATAAAAGGATCTTTCATGCTATGGTTAATATGGCTCAGAAATGCAGCTAAGAAAGAGATACTGACACCTTTAACATTGTGCTGCTCTCCTCTTCTAATCTATTTTTGAACTGACCATTCATGCACTAGAGGTGGCATGGGTATGGACCTCAAAGTCAGTAGAGCCTGCTCCAAGGGCTAATGAGGGTTTAGAATCCAGGCTCCCGGCTGACGTTCTAGAAATGTAGCACAATGGAATATATAATGCAATGTAGGGCTTTGGTGGGTAGAGGAAATATGATCTGTGATTAATTTGACCTTCATTTACTTTGTTGAATCAAGTTCCTCATTCAGCGTGGGCTGCCAGTCTTTGTTAAGCCAGCACTGTTTGTGTTTAGTCAGCTGTGAAAAAGGACCGAGAGAATAGTTTTTTCAATGCAAGGTGTTAATGTCTCCCACACACATCCACTCAGAAACAGAACCAAATTTCTTTTTAGAGGCTCTTCAATTTAAAGGTGAGTAATCTGAATCACCAGTCCACAGAATAGGTGTAATTTATCCTAGAATCACAGAATTGTCAGGGTTGGAATGGACCTCAAGGATCATCTAGTTCCAACCCCCCTGTCATGGGCAGGGACACCTCATGCTAGATCAGGTTGCTTGCAGCCACATCCAGCCTTAAAAACTTCCAGGGACAGGCCTTCTACCACCTCCCTAGGCAACCCGTTTATTTGACTTGCCTGACAGTAGCCAAACTCAGGTATCACTGATATCTCCTTTCTCTTCTTTTTTATTCAAGTTTAAAAGTTTTATGGAGGCTTTGCTTTAAGACTGAAGCAAGAAGCACACCTATGAAAGCATTTTGTTAGTTTATCTTCAACTGATACAGCCAGCAACACCAAAGTATATGTGCAGTTGTTCAAGATAAATATATGCATTTTATCAACACCTCCTGGTTTAGAGAGCTGGTTTAAATATCCTAGAAACAGAACCCTATCTGTGGCACAAGGAACACCTCCAGTAACAGCCTTTGCTAATTTAGTTTCATAGGTGTGTGCCTTCAGGTACTAGACTAAGGTCTAGTAGCCATAAAGGTTTAATGACAAAATTAATAAACTCTAAATGTTGCATAAATCCTATATGTGAATAAATCCCTAGTGTTCAAGCCTTCTTGGAGCATGTCAATGTAAGTACTAGTTAAATGCTATAAAAAATTCATTTTATTATATTTCCATAGACAGCTAAAAAAAGATAAAAGCAGTGATATAGATAGACAAAGGCAAAAGTTAAAAAAGTCAAAGTTTCCACTACTATAAGTACCATAGCTTCATGGACTGCAGAGTATTCATAGGAACAGACATTTGCTGAAAAGCTGGCCTTATTTTAAAATTATAAAATCCATTTGATGGGTACCTTACTAGACTTAAAATGCAGTGGTGTACAGTATGAGCCAACAGCCATTTTTTTCCTCCCTGTTTCTGACCTACTCTAAGGTATCTAAATCCCAACACTCTCAACAAAAGGAGGTTATTTTGTTGTTGTTATAACTAAATAACCTTTTTTGTTTTGTTTTGCTTTTTTAAATTCCCCTCCTGCCCCCATAAAATCCTCAAGGAAACAAACCTTCCTTGGTTTTATCCTAAAACACTTGAGTAAAATCACTTCTTGTTGTAAAGTTCAGTGCTGAGGTACAGTGTAATAAAAACTGTACTTGACCCTATTAGGATTTTAGAGCAGGATAGTAATGCATACTGATTCCTCTGCTTTAAAACAGACGTCTTTTTGGTAGTAAAGACATACCACAGACTGTCCCCCAGCTGAGAGGCAATCCTGCAGCAGATGCACCATTTGTTATGGCTTATGGAAATGTATAGCACTCCCTAATGTGGGAAAAAAGTAATAAAAAGATGGATGAATGCTGATCCAATTCTCTATTTGTTCAGAAAATCTAGATAAGAATGCAATAAACTATTAATTGGCATGTTTCTCAACAATTTACAAAGAAGTTTAAACGTATGATAAAATGTGTAAGAAGAAGGGGTTTTCTTCTTGGTTTTTTTCTTCACCTTTAAGCTAACAGGAAGGATAATTTTCTCATAACTTTGCTCTAGGAGTCATTGGAGATCTCACATGTTCACTTTGAACTTTTTCTGCCCTGAAGGAAGACAGAGAGATAAATTTTCTCCTGAGTGGTTTTCAGTACGTGACTTAAAAGTCAAAACCAAACAGTGTAACTCACCTTCCCTCTCATTACTTAAGATTTCTTTGCATAGATTTTTCTGCTGTCATAATTTTCTCCTCTTCTTTGCCCAGAAAGCTGGAGACTCCGAGGAGTTGCCTAGGAAAGGGTGACAAGAGTTTCGACACAAATGTATAGATCCAGAGATATATATATCATATGATCTTTATAATCAGAGAGAAGGAAAATAACATAAATCCAGCCTTCCCCTCCTCCTTTCATTATCTATTGTTAGTAACAGGACCTTTTCCTACAGGGTTCTCACATGTGTCCTTCGTTCTTCTGAAAGAATAAGATTAGCTTCATTTATCATTGACATTGCTCCTTGTCCTTAAAAAAGTGCTGTCTTTTAATCCACCTCACTGCTGAATGAATTTCTAAAAGGTGAGTGAAACAGTTGCCATAGCCACAAGGCAGCAGCAACGTAAATTCTAACAAGTTATTCTGGTTTTACATGTCTGTTCACCTTTATGTAGATTCTACCACCTCTGCTTCTCATACTGCATATGTTAATGCTTGGGAAGTCCTTTTGGGCCCAATAAACAATCCCATAATATACTTGAATGTAAGCTGCAACAGTTTCCTCTAAATCTCTGTTGCCTATTTAATGAGCATGTTCTCACTCTGCACATTTATGTAGCGCCTGGTTTTGCCACCCATGGACAGGCCCCAATTTTACAACACCCCCTTTTTTTTTTAATTCAGCACAATAGCTTTGATTGTGACAATTGCTTTATTCAGTTTCAAGGAAAGTAAAAAATGCAATCTCCTTATGCAAGACTAGCCCACATCTTGAATCCATATGTTTGAGTATGTAGGAAAACTGGATGCTCCCATTGTGGGCAAATTAAGGCAGGAAAGGGTGACAATAGTGGTAGAAAGGGCAAGGAGTGATCCAGCCTACAACTGTACCCTTTATGGTGGCTGAATGGATGTAAAACTTGGGGAAAAGATGCTACATTTTATGGTGACACACTGCATAACACATTTCTCTCTTGCCCAAGGCAGGAATTTCAAGCCATGATGTTCTTACTTAGGGCTGACAAACTACAGTCCAGACCATTTGCTTCTCAACCTGTTGGAGTAACAAATCTGCCAGAAGTGAGAAAGAATGTCCGTGAGCTGAACCACATTGTCATCAAAGCCTATTAAGACCCAGACCAGTTCTTACTGAAGCAGAAGCAATAATGTCCACTGGTGTCAGAAGTCAAATATTTCAGCCAGAAGTAAGAAGCCCAGCTCTAGGTGCTGGTCACAGCTGAATCCCTTTATCTTCAACACCAGGGTATCCCGAGGGCTTCCCCTAGTGCTGCCCATTACCAGGCAGGCTCTTAGCTTCCTGGACACCTATGGCAATGCTACTGACTCTTACAGCTATAACATAATCCAAGTAAACTCAAGTGATTTCAGGAACAATATGACATGGTACTTTCATTTTTATAGGGACATGCTGGCACAATTTAGGGAATAAATACCCAAATCTCAAGGCACGGTGCAAAGAACATAGGAGCAGAAAATAGTATATTAGAAGCAGAGAGATGAGAAGGAAAAATCAAGCCAGAGGATTGATAGGAAAGGCTAAGTAAGCAGCAGAGCTCATAGCATACCTGATAAATTTTCTTTAGAAGAAAACATATAAAACTCAGTGGAAAAAAAGTTCCAGAAGAAGAAAAGAGGAATATTTTCTATCCTTGTGTCCAGAGGCTGTTTAAGTAACAACAAGGCTACAAATTCAGCTGGTGTAAAGGGTTGTGCAGAACAGCAACTGCAGAGTAAAATAGTGTCTTACTGCCAGTCATGGTAGCTGTCTCCAAACTGCTGTCAGATCTGAGCTGCTGCAGCTTGCACACAGGTGAGCACAGGCTTGAGCAGCAATGCTTTAAAAGTTTAACCAAATAATACATTTCTCCAGGCAGCTGCAGCCATGCTGGACACAAATACCTCTGCAGGATCCAACCTGTTAATGATCCCACACTCGGTTTTAGCATGGAAGGGGGCAAACTGTAATTAGAAACATTGAACTTCTTGATCTCTCTTAAGCAAAGCAAATTAGCAGTTCCAGGGATGTAAAGGCTGGAAGAGGGAGCAGCCAGCAGTGGGAGAAAGAGGTGGCTGGGCCCAACCCCAGTTTCACAGGCACAGGAATGTAAAATAACAAGGGAAAGAACAGGTTTCAGGTTAATAGAGTGGCTGGAATTCAAGTCTGAAAAATGTCAAGGATTTTTTTCTCTGTTTATATGAAATTTATAATGCAAGTACAATTGTATTTTTGTATGCTGTGCCTCTTAGCTCTATTAATAATTTGACCGTCATTTTCAAACCCATCTGATTAATATTATGCCATTAAAATCCCACTCAGATTTCTAAACAAACATTCTCCTTTTTTATTGTTGCTGGAGGTGTTGAACTTCTGCCTTCCCCTATGGCATGTGTAGGATGGTTTTGCCTTTCAGCAGACTCTTAGGGCAAGGTAAAACAAACACTTTCCAATTGCATAAGAGTTTCAGAAGTCAGGCTCATGTTGTAACAGAGGTGCTGCTCTCACCCTATTCCCCACGTTCCAGCAAAGTCATCCTGTGAACCTGGAATCACTAACAAATTTGTGTGGACAGAGGGTCATCTGTTCCAGCCTCTGGCCAGCACTGGGTCAAATGCAAAGTTGGGATGTTGCTTTTTGCTTCCTCTCCCACCAGGTATTTGCAAAGAGGCTGAACTAACAGCATGTCTCTGTCCTGTTCTCAAGCAAGCTGGACTTCAGCCCCATGGGTACCTCTGCCAGACCCACTTCTGTCTGACAGCAACTTTCTTCTGTTTCTCTACCTTCTGCTGCAGGGGCTTACTGTAGCACTGAGGCAGGTCTCTGCTTTTGCCTCTGTTGAACTTCATGTTGCTTCTGTTGACCCATTTCTCTAAGTTGTCTAGGTCTCCTTACACCCCAGCCCTGTCCACTGGCTTATCGACCACCACCCCCATGCTACCCACTCCATTGCACACCAGCTCAATTCTTTGCATATTCCACATGCAGGTAGCTAGGAAGTGCCACTAAAATGGGAGTGTTCAAAGCCATGTTGGATGGGGCCTTGAGCAACCTGGTCTAGTAGGAGGTTGTCATGAGTTCAGTTGAAAAATCTGTTGTTGCTATTCAAAACCATCCTGCCTCATGCCAGCTTCAAAATGAAAGTGCTGGCTGAAGCAAAGTATTACGGGGTTTGAAGTTCAGATTACAACATGAGAAGCTTCCCCTTCTGGTTGCTGCTTTTGGGTTCCAGGTTTCAGAGCTGGCAAGACAGGTAGGAATTGGGTAGCTCTCTGTTTTCTGCTTTATGCAGCTGCTTTTCTGCATTTTGCTGCACTTTTTCTGCAAAAAGGCTAAGTTAATTGTGCATTATGTTATCTCCTTTATATTAAACTCTTTTTATCTCAACTCTTTATCTCAACCTGGAGGTTGGTTTGTTGCTTTCTTTTGTGTGTTACTTTCCCTCATTTCTGTCTTTGGACACAGGCTGGTTAACCAGTTACAGCACAGTAACATGTTACAGAGGTGTCCCTGCCCATGGCAGCATGGTTGGGGCTAGGTGATTTTTAAAGCCCCTTCAAACTCAAACCATTCTGTGATTCTATGAAAATCCAAACTAACTTTGCTCAGCTCTCATTCACATGAATGAGCTGAGTCTGTACTTCTGTAAGTTGTTCCCAAATAACTGCTCATGCCACCTTCATCCACAGTAACTGCCTACAGATTCACACCACACATACCCTGCTTTAAACTATTGCTTTATGTTTCCTCTGTAAGACAATACCCTCACCTTCTTTCACAGGGGAGCAGGAGGATGAATACATTATTAATATGGAAAGCATTCAGATTGGAGGAGATGAGAAGCACCAGCACTTATGAGTTATCTTATGAATACAATATAAATTATTCAGGAACTATACATCCTTCTCATGAAGGAAATCAAAGGTTTTGGTCCTACTGAGCTTACATATTCCTAACTAGAAAAGTTAACCCCCTTAAACCCTAAAGCATGAATGTAAACAAAAATATAACTATAAACAAAAAATACTTTTAAATATCTCATTGGCCAGGTTTGCCCACCAGTTACATTTTACTTTGACTTTGCCCACCATTTTAGGAAAAAGAAAGTGCTCATTTCTTATGATGTATACTCATGCAGCAATAGTTTTACTTTAATAAATTTATTTATTAATCTATTTTGGTTATTTATTGCTGGGTGGGATTTTTTTTGGTGGTGAAATTAAATCTCATACATTCCCTATTGTGCCAACTTTCATTAACTGAAATAAATATCTTTAAGATTAAAAAGATATTGTTATGCCTATCATAATTTTGCTATGAATTTTAATAAAATCAGAACTCCACCCTAGAGCTTTCAGAAACTCTGGGAATGTCTACATGGAGATTTTGGAACCCACTGAGCTTTACATTATTTTCCATTCAAGCTCATACCTTTTCACAACTGTAAAGGGTTTAAAACAGAAAGGCAGCTAGTGTGAGTAAGGTAAGTGAGATCTTTTTTAAATTTGGAATAAAAAATATTTATTTCTTTTAAAATCTTAAAAAAAATATTCTCCAAACATTTCTTTCTAATTTACTCTGTAAGCTGCAATCTTTCCCATTCACTGGTCTACTTCAGCAAGTAAATTTTTCCACCAAATACATGCAAATTACTGAAAGTACTTAACTGATCTGTTGTTGCATCATGTAAATACACTCTTTAAAGAGGGACTAATTTTAGAGATAATCATAAGCATGTTATGTAATTCAATTTTTTGTTGACAGCATTTCTTGAGTATTAACAACCCGTTTTAGGATAATACAGTTGTGCCAATGAGATGCTTGCATTCACTGTGGAAGAAAAAAAAAAAAGAAAGGCAAAATTCAGTTTAGGGGGGGGAAAGGCAAATTAGGTATCACCTACAAGACTCTCTTTCCTCCCTTGGTCATTCTTTCATACTCTGGGACTATCTCTAGGCACTACATCAAGACTGCAACCTGCCCATGAAATCTGAATTCTGCTTTGCATGTTCTTTGGCAGAAAGAAATTAGGGAGAAGCCCCTTAGCTGCTGTAAATGGAAATAACCCCTTGGCTTTAATGGAGCTCTGCCAGATTGCACTTCTTCTGAATATCCTCCCTGCACTTTGAAACATTTCTAAAGCAGAGGAGAAAAGAGGAGGCATTTTCCAATAGCTGGAGAAGAGGGTCTGGGACACCATTTAGGTACATGTTCTCTTTGCTGCCTGTGAAAGGGCACTTCAGACTGATGCACATGAGAAAAACACATGTTGCTTTAATTACATTAACTAGGAATGTGATATTTTAATATATTTTTATACCATAATAAAGTCTTGTTCCTTACCTAAACAGAGTTATTTTGCTCTTTTATTAAGGGAGGCATACTGCTACCCTGACCTCTATACAATGGAAGTTTCACTTATTACTAAACCCATGTTCTAGTCTAGGCAAGCCCCTTGTTTATCTTCATTTCAGCATATGTACCTTTGAGGGATGAGAAGGATACTCCTCATCTGAGAGGGATGTTGTATTGTGCATGAGCTCAGGTCTCCAGCTGCTGTTCACAAGTACCTGCACAGGAATTTATGCTGACTGTCAGAGCAGGCCATAGATGTGGCATGATGGCACATGGCCTTCCAGGCCAGCAAGCCAGACCTCCAGGAAGCTTGTCCTGCCTTACTCCAGCACACCTACCAAGTTGGAGGGGTCTTTCTACTACTATTTGACCCTTTGTCAGAGAATCCTTGGAGCAATACATCTTCCTCTCAGGCAAATGTGTATGTACATCTCTGCACACACAAGCCAACCCCTGCCATGGTTTTCTCCAGATTCAGCCACAAAATGGCATGATCAGCAGTGTTAAAATACAGATTGGAGTGGTAGCTACATTTCAAGTTGGTTTTGGTTTGTTTGGTTGCTGTTCGTTGTGTGCATTTTTTAAAATAAAGTATGCTGATGAGTGTGGATTTTTTTTTTTTTAAGTGGAGTAAGCTGATGACAATACGTATGGGTTTTTTTGTTGTTGTAGAAATACAAATAGGAAATCACTTCTCCATAATTCAGTCCCTACAGCATTTTAGAAGGAAAAAAAAAAAAAAGAAACCTCAAGATAAAATTTATTTGCTACACTCAAAATGAAGGGAATGCATGAGACATTATTGTAACTCTCTTCCTGGGTTTGGGTGGATCAGGTACTGAACAGAGGTTAATCCCAAGCTTCAGGCTCTGATTATTACTGAGAAGTAAAGACTATGTTACCATAATTAATGTTAATAAGGGTCTTAGTATATCACTAAACAACAGAAAACTTGCAACTAGAACAGCAAAGTCTAGGGTGAGGTGTCCCTGCCCATGGCAGGGGGATTGGAACTAGATGATCCTTGTGGTCCCTTCCAACCCTGACTGATTCTATGATTCTATGAAAGTCTTTCTCCTTGAACTGACAGGATGCAGGAAAGGACTGTTGGCATGTTGGTCCTGATGGTTTCAGCTGGACTCCTTTTGAGGGTAAAGGCTAAAGTCTTTGGTCCAAAGTGTGGGCTACTAAATGAAGCATGTTTGTGTATTCTGTGTGTTTCTTGATGTATGCAAACACATATACATAAATATACTCTTACAGTTGCGAGCCCTCAAATAATACTGAAAACCAAGTAATTTCATGGCTTTGTTTTGGCTGTTAAATATTTGAAGATTGTTTTGATGGTTTACAGCAATTTGTAGACTTAGTAAAAGAAGATAACAACCCAAACTACCAGAAATATTGGGGCAATCTGTGCCTTTGCAAGCAATCAGGAAGCTTCCATGGAAGCTCACTCTTGTAGAAGGCAAGCTAGCTAGCTTCTCCCGGTACTGGGCAAAGTAAAGAGATAAAAAGTAATTATATTCTATTGAGTGACCACACTCCAATTGCAAAGAGTCAGGTGGCTTTAGCTTGCAGATAAATCTTTCTCGCTGGGATATTCATTCCTCTTATGATATTAAAAACAAACATTGATGAATGCAAATACACTCTTTTGTGGGAACTGTGATATCTAAAAATCTTGCAGCTGCTTTTACTCTCACTTAAGTCCAAGCTGATCTTGAGGGACTGGGATTTGTAAAACTGAGAGTCCAGGCTAATAAAAAAAAAAAAAGGCAAAATAAAAGCCTTAAAAAAATCTAAAACCCAAACCCATACTTTTCTTCATCTTAAAAGTTACAGAGCAATCAACCTGAACAATAACAGGGTCTCACCTTAATCTTGAAGCTGATTCTGTGAACACTTAGTGCAAAAATTAGAAGCCATTTTAGTTGCTATCTTTTTAAGCTGATAGTGTCCCTGTGTTGGAAAAATCCTGTATATATTGCATATTGGCTTAAGTATTTTTACCTCAGGGTAATTTCAGTTTCAGGCCCCTTCAAGTTCTAATAGGGAAGCAAGTGAATGAATGTACAAATATGTCACAGTAAATCTGTAAAGACACTGTCTTCTATTATCATCACAGAGGGCTTGGCTTAAATTTGTCAACACACAGAAATGGAAAACATTGCAATTAGTGTTATACTAGAACTCCTATAAAAATGTTGATTGTTCCATTTAATCTTTCTATCAAAAGCACTTGATTTTTGATAATGTATACAATGGTTATATTCAATTCAAAGTTTGGGGGTCTTATTTTTTTGTTTGTTTGTGTTTTTTAATAAAGGAAGAAGAAACATAGTATGTTTATTCAGTGTACATACAAGGGTACTTTCAGTTTCACTTCTGGTATACTTATGAAAATTCTGGGCATATCTCATATCTTACATATCTTAATTATGTTTTCTTCAGTCTTTCATGGTTGACAGAGTCAGTTAGCTTTAGATGGTTACTGTCCTTACAAAACAAACAAACAAAAAAACCAAACAAACAGACAAACCTAATACTATTATAAGGGTAATTAAAGAAAGCATTTTATAATGGGGAATTTTACGTAAAGAATTTCAAGCTGACCCAGAGATTTTCAGCCTTCATTATGAAATTTTAATTTAATTTAAATGAAATCTTTAAAGTCTTGCAAACAGAAGACCAAAATAACTTAGTACAAAAAAATCAAAACTATGTAATTTGTTATGTCCTCAATATTTTCCCTCTATATCAAGGGAAAAAGAAAAAAGCCAGCAGCCTACATAGAACAAACTACACAAAGGAATCATGAGCAACTGCAGCTTGTGAAAATATTGCCAGTCACAAATTTACCATGACGCAATGCAGAGGAAGCTATAGTCTGAAGCCTAAGGTAAATCTGATTTTGGAAGACTCAAAATGTGTAGTTAAAGGGAGACAACTAAGGGGTGTTTGGGAACTACCTCATTCCTGTTGGCTTTCCTAACTTCTGTCTATAATACCAAAATTAAAGGAAACACTGAAATCAGTGAGAAAAATCAGTACTGTAGGACTCAGTGAAAAGGAGGAACCACAGCATCTGTGTGGTGTAGGGCTGTGGAAGGAAAGGATTCAGAAGGAAGGAAGGAATTTGGAAGTAAGGCATTTGGAAGGAATTTGGGAGGGAGGAACTTCTTAGCAGCATTGACAGATGAATTAGGTATATTTGATTTAGAGAATATGGACAGTAAAAGAATTAAGGAATAATTTTGGTTGTAATGGAGATTTCTACTGATTTACTAAACCTGTTTCTTCACTGCTGCTCAGTCTTTTAAATTACTTTCTGTGCTATTTAGGAATTGCAATAGTAAAAAAAAAAAATTACTTATTAGAGAACTACTGTTCTTCCAATAGTTATAAGGTATTGAATATGAAGGGCTTTATTATACTTCCAATGAAGTAGTGGAAAAAACACTATTGATTTCAACGGGAATAAGATAGAGGCTAAAAATAGATATGGTGACTAAATGCTTTCATTTAAATGCCCAGGTCTTAAATATGGCTGGCTAAAGTGTGGAATTAGGAAGTATACTTTGAATTTTTAAATATTCATTTTTAGTGCATTTTGAATACCATAATACTGTGTTTTAAGCAATTACTTGTACTATATTTTAAATTTAATAATTAAAAACTGAGCTAAGTTTCTTCTCCTACATTTCTATTCATGTCCATGTAGAGCACTAGACCCTGTAAATAAAAGCTGTAAATCATATGAGGTCAGCTACAGCCACAAAGAAATAAAGACTGAAAAGCATGTCTGATTCACTGCCCTTGTAATAGTTTGGTTTTCTGCTTGAGCCAAGAGTCTGAATATTACACTCTGCTTTGTTTCTTTTCTTTCTTACATAAGGTCCTAAAGAAAACTTTTTGAATATGAAGAAAAATCTCCAAACTTCAAGGAAAATGCTTGTTTTATACAAAGCTATTTCTACTAAAAACAGAAAGACAGTCACTTTGCACAAACCTGTAGAAATCTCACATCTGCAAATCAGAAGGCAAATAAAACTTCTCTGTTGTCAGGATGTCTATCATCATTAGTTTTAATGGAAATTTGTATTAAATAGGCTGATAGGTAAGTAGTTACCCAATGACACTTTGGGTTCTCAAAAATACTGCTTCTCGAAGGACTGTGTTTCAAGATTTTATGTCTAGAAAACAACACTGTGATAGTTTGCTCTAAGTATATAACACCATAACAATAGGCCATAGGACTTATTCATGCCTTTTGAGATTCACTAGCTGTGCTTAATTTAAGATTCCAGTTAAAAAACATCCACACCATCTGTTTCATTGGTTAATTTTCTCTGTTCTTAAAAACCTGTGATTTTGACTGTAACTTCAAGGTGCAGAACTCCCTACATTTGTGTGACAGATTGAAGTCTTCTGATAGCTCTTTTCCTACACATTGGTTCTTCCAGAGGGTTGAGTTACTTCATCATTATCACTGTAGTTAAACAGATTGCTATCTTTAAAAATAAGCCATTTTCCAATCCTTTTGTCATTATCAGTACTCTGTAGTTCTTCCAATCTATCATCATCCTTCTTGAAGTGCAGATAACTGAATGGGACTACTTTAGTAGCAGTCACACTACCAGTGCCAAGCAGAGACATAGTATAACCTTTGTTCTCCTTCCTTACATGTCCCTTTCTGTACACCCAGTAATTACAGCAGCTCTTCTGGCTGCAGCACCACACGGGGTGCTCCTGGTCAGGTCAGTTTTCTACCAGTGTTAGCATCACATATATGAATTTCTTCAGAATCCTTCATCCCTTTGGTGGTTGTTCCCACAAAAGACAGCTCACACCTAGCACGATACAGAGTACACTGCACGCTTCAGTAGCCATAGCGACTGAGTAAAGGAAAGCCATTTCTGAATTCTTGAACCAAAAATTTTGCATTTGGCAAGAGAAGTGATCCATATGTCTTACATTTTACAACAGTGAATCATGCTTTAAATCCTGAGTAATCCCACTGAAATAAGGGGAACCTTTTAAAGTGTGAAGCATTATACAATGCAATGTCAATAGAAACATGGAATTCCTGCAGACACATCTACAACTGGTCTAAATCAGGATTGGCACTTCAGAAACTAATCTCCTGAGTCTCTCCCTGTGCTGTGCTTCAGTATGTGAAGCAGAGTGGTTTCTGATCATGAGAACTGGTTTCCCTTTGGGTGAAACTAACCCAACTGATGTACCTCAGGAGCACGGCCAAGATGCTCCAGCCAACTACTGTCAGTCAGTCTGCTGCACCAGCTAGACACCCCCAGGCCTGAGAGCTGCTTGTTCCATGAAACTTGTTTGATTGCTCTTCTGCATGGGCACTCCTTGTGAGAGTGACTGGGCTCTCCTTGAGGCTTTCCTGATAAAGTGTCCACTAGGCTCTTTCTACAATCTGTATTAACAAGAATGTTTCTATAATCTGTAATAACAAGAAGTTGTATGGTAGTAGGGCTGCTCCTGCTGCTAGCCTCAGAGGGTGGGAGTATCCTCAAAGGACAAGTGGAGACATTTGGCAGAACCATCACAATGCTCAGGATTCACTCACAAACATCTGGAATACCTGAGCATGTAAGGGAGATGATACATAGCTAACATCTCTTACACCCAGAGCACAACCTCTGTGTAAGTCTGGCTTCTCCACAGGAGATACGATCCTGTTAATTCTCTAGGTGTTTCACTCTCTGCAGCCAGCTCCCAGGTAGAACTACTTTCTGTTCTAAAATCTTTCATGAGAGGAAAAAAGGCTTGAAACCATAAGCTATCCTAGGCATTAATTCAGCACAGCTGAGGCCATACAACACTGCATGGATGAAGGAAGACAAGGGGAAGAGATGATCACCTCCCTCTTCTTTCTATCCTAGACTGGCAGGAGGCCAAACTGTCTCAAAGAGTAAATTAGAGCAACATAAAAAAAAAATCTGTTCCATCTGAGGATCCTAAGGGACCAATATAGCTAACTCAGCCCTTTGTGTCAGCCCACGAAATAGATCAGAAAAGTATAGATTATATACATAAGTACAAAGTTTCTGATTTATTTTACCTTTAAGTAATAACAATTACGTGTTCCACAAACTAAACTATATATTTCATATAGTAGATAGGAGTGTTGCCCTAACTTAGAGTTTTTGCAACTGCACTTTGGAAGAATCCTGGAATCCATTCTTACTATCTTATATAAGGAAGTGAAATTACATTCAGTGTTAAGGCTTACCTAATAGGCAGTGTCCCTGAGCAGCAGCAGATGTGCATTGATGGTATAATAGCACAGGGAAGAGACTATGAACAGTGCATCCAGGTTTGCGGTGTCTGCACAACATAATAGCATAAAAATTCTTATCAGAAACTATTAGATTCCTATTAGATTAGAATTAATTCCTGACTGAGACCAAGGAATCTAGATCTTCACATCTCAAAGAGGCAGATGAAAAAATATCACTAGGAAGCACAGGTATTACAGGCCAAATGAAGCAAACTAGGGAGAGAAAAAGGGTAGAAGGATCAGACCATGCATGCTTTGCAAAATCAAACCATTTTTGACAGTTTTGCCTTCCAAAAACTTTGAAACAAGGTCTCCCACTTTGCTTTTTGATTTTTTGTAATGGTGTTTTACTCAAGAGGTCTGCTTGCACAAGTGTTTCTGAATTAAGCAAAAGCTTTCAATCTAGTCCAAAGATATCAATGAATAATATGTGAAGGAAAAAAATACTAGTGAAGGTCTCAATTACTAAAAATATCTTAATCAGAATGTCCTTTCAAAACTGAAACTCTTGGTATTAACAAGTGGCTAAATGAGGAACTCTTTTTTGATGCAGCAAAGAAGTTGTTCACACGAGTGATTCTATGAGAACATTTATCAGAAAAAAAGTAAAATACTGGAAAATTGCTCACAAAACAGAAATCAAAGCTTGCTGCTGCAGACGTGCTAAACAACAACAACAACAATAATAACAACAATGTGATAAAAGTCTTTACTTTCCCACCATGAGTTGTCTGGTGGATCAGCTCATATTAGGAAAGCTAGGCATTCATGTTTAACATATGGCAGTGCTGGCAGAACTAGCGCCTAACAGGTCACCTTTCAGTTTACAGGATATCTGTGTAGTCCAACACAAGAATCACAAACAGCACCTGTATCCAAATAGTCTCAAGGCATCTATTCCAGTTAAAGAACCAGTTCAGTTTTCACTAGCATGTCAAAAGGTCTTATATTAGTTCTCTTAAAAACCTGATTAGCAGACTTATATTTTACAGTTTGTAACCGGAGTAAATAATTAATCTGTATTTCAGACTTTTTTTTTTTGGTGAGAATTATTTAACTACAGCCACATAAAAGTAGAACCAGTTACTTACGTTTGAATGATTCTCTTATTCAAGAGAACTTACTTTAATCTGTATAGTTAGAGAACAGAAAAACATGGTATGGGAGGAAAACATAGTTAGAAACATTTACCAACACAATACCCAGTGATGAAGCACTAGAAAAATAGCAAAGGCTTTCATCCTTTAAAATGCAAAATATTTTGTCTTATGATCCCATTATCTTCACAGTAGGCCAACTCTGCTAGCTCTCAATTTTAATTGTTTCAGGTTTGGGTTTCCATTTTAATGAGGGGAAAAAACCCACAGCTCTGTCTTCCTTCGTTTGGAGCTGCAGGGCCACAGCACTGCTGCTGATCACCATTGCTGCATAAGGAGTTATGAAACAAAAAAAAAAAGACAACTCTTAAAAACCTGGAGGTTTCTCTTATAATGCAGTTGCTTTGGGGTCTTCAGTTACACAAAGAGCAAAAGTATCCTTATGGTCAGAGCAGCAATTCACTCTTCTATCTTTTACTCTACCATCACTTTACAGTTGGTTTTGGTTTTTGTTTCTTTTTAATTGGAAAAAAAAAGACAAGTATTTCTCATGGGTTCTGTGCTGCTCCCCTTAGCCAAGCATAGCTTTAAAAAAGTGTCTTCCTTGATATCCTTCATTTTAAGTTCTCAGCAAGCATTACATCAATATTTAACCTTATCTCCCTAGGGGCTAGCTGCAGCCTGCCTGGCTTCCCAGCATAGCCAAGACCGTGCCTGCTGTTGCTGCTGCTCAGACACAGCTATATACAGACGATCTGGAGCAGCCACGGACACCAGTTCAGAAAGCAAGGAGAGGGCAGGCAGTTGTAGCTCATCAGATTCGTCCTATTCTGCTTGTCCTGCTTCCTGCAGGACTTACATTACACTGGTAAGGGACAGCAGTTGTGTCCAGTTAAAATAAAAAGTCACTTTGTTGTATCTATATGAGATTGCAAATTAATTTCCCTGACATCATCACACCTTTGACTCCACACCATTTCATCTTCCCTTGTACAGCTGTATCTCTATGCCTGCTCAGCATAAGAGCACATGTCGCCAGGCTCTGGCCAGCCTAGGACAAGCTCTCCAGGTGCCCAGATGGGGCCTCTAGATGCTTTCTGAGCTGGAGGTTCAAACACCATGGTAGCTTACATGGCCAGAGCATCCAGGTGGTGCAGGATGGGCATGTGCTGCAACTCAGCAATGAAAAATTAAACACATGGTTTGGAAGGCTGCATCGGCACAGACCTGTAATACTACCCTGTCCCAGGCCAGCGTAGCTAGGCTGACCACAAGGACCAAGTCCAGTGGAGGGGTTGAGAGCTCTGTGGAATGGAGAGGGAGTGGAAACAGTCCCGATCTCCTTGATAGATGCCCAAGCCAGGAAAGCTTCACAAAGCTCATTTTCTGGTGAGTCTACCTCACTTGTAACTCCATAGGACTTAAAATTAACAGCCAGCAAACAAATGAATAGCACAAAACCTAAAAAAATAGTGCTATTTCACTGGAAATTTGGAAGGGCTTTTATTTCTTTGCATTGTTACATAATAAAAACCCAATATAGGTTCTCCTTTTGGAAAATAGTAAGACAAAAAGGAACTCATTCAGGAAGGGAGGCACTTATTTGTCTTGTCTAAATGCTGATGGCCTTGTGCTGCAGTCTCTGGGCTCCCAGTATCACAGTGAACCGCACTGGCCTGCAGTAACATTTCCCAGGGTTTCCAGACTTCCCATTTCCACACGTTCATGGACCTATGTAGCAGTGATCTTTGCTGTGCTGCCTTGGATGACATCGTATTTTTCCCTAAGAACTCTTGGTGACAGCACTTTCAGCTAACATGTATAAGGAGAGTGAGATATCCTTTAATGTCAAAAGAAGGCCAAAAGAGATCGAAAGGTCATTTCGTGGGAAAACAAAAAACAAAACAACCCCAAAACCCAAATAAACAGTAAACCACGGACTTCTGGGGCCGCGTGAATTTCCCTGTCACCAGAAGGAGCCCACCAAGGCAGACACCCAGGCAGACACCCAGGCAACATCCAGATAATCTTATTATTCGCACGACATTAGCCATGAGGCCGGGGGAGGGGTGGGTGGGGGTCGCCGAGCCGCAACAGAAAAAAAAAAAAGTGCGGCTGCGCCCTCCGCCTGGCCAGACCGCGTTCCGGCGTTGCGGAGGTACGAGCGGAGCCTGGGGGGGGAAGGCAGCACCAAGCTTCGCCGTGCTGGGCGGGCGGCAGTGGGGCGCGGGCCAGGCCGCGGCATGGCGAGCATTCTGTCTGCGCAGCTACTCGCGTGTGCGCGGTAGCAAGGCTGCGGCTCGGCGGCGGCGGCGGGCTGCGCGGTAATGATGTCAGCTGGTTATTTACTTTCCAACCCTGAATGACCGAGCAGGGCGAAAGGAGAATCAATCAGCCGCCGAGTGACCCGCCAGGCGGAAAAAAAAAAAAAACCTGAGCCAGGCGCCCGCCGCCGCCGGAGCGGGGGAGGGGAAGCACATGGAACCGGGCCGCGTTGCATCATCCCTTCGTCGCGGGGCTGCCTGCCGCCCGTGTTGGGAGCGGGGGGGAGGGGAGGAAGGACGGGACACGCACAGGGACGGGGACGCCGGGGGCTAAAGAGCAGCTGCGTTTCTGCCTTGCGGGTGTTGCATTCCCAGCAATCAGCAGTAAAGCCGGTTTCTGCTGATTCACAATTATGGAGGCCGCGTCAGCCCGCCTTCCCCCCGCGTTCCGGGGTGCTGCCCGCAACCCTGCCTTCGCATCACCGGCGGCCCGGGGAGAGGAGCCGGGAGTGGTAGAGGGGTGAGCATCGTTGTGCTGCCCCGGCTATGTCTCTCGCCACCTGGCAGGGGAGCGCCCCGGGGAGTGGAGGATGGGCCCGGGGAGCAAGCCCGTGCACTGCCCGCTCCGGTGTGCAAAACAAAACGTCGTGACGATAGTAATAATTCCAATAATAATAACAGCAACCATGACGCGTTCTTCTTGTTTATCTGCGTGAGGGCCTCGACATTGCTCCTGTCGGCCGGCCTCTGCAGAGCCGCGCCTGATGCACCTCAGAGTGCATCTCCACCGGCCGGAAACCTAATAAATAGTAATGATAATAACGGTGGTAACCGCCGGCACTCGGGCCGCCGGGAGCGTGTGCGCGGGGCCGGGGTATCTGCGGCCCCGAGGGGCGGCTCTGCGCCTGGCTGCCGGGCTCGCACCAGGTTAAGGCCGTACTTCGCGGTGGGGCGGGTGTCCTCCGTGCGCGTGGTGGGGTGGCGGCAGTGGCGTATGTGTGTTTGGCTTGTCACTGGGTTTCTGTAACGGGCTGGGGGCGTGGGGGTGCGGTGTGTGAATCACAACCGTACTGAGAATAACGCCTGGAAGCGAGTGGCGGGAGTTACCTGAGGGCGCCCCGAGGGGCGTTGACAACGCTGGGGACACTCGCCGTGTCCGAAGTTGCGTGTCCCCGTGTGCACGGGGAGTCAGGTGGCAAAGGGCAGGGCACGGCAGGTTCGCCCTCCACCCCGGCCCTCTTCATCCGCCTCTCGTCCCTCAGTGTCCCCACATCCCCTCCACTCCCGGTTGCCCTCCCGCCCCGGCGGTGGTGTCAGCAGCAGCGGCGGCGGCGGCGGCGGGCCCCGGGTGCGGCCGGTTCCCCTCAGCGCCGCTCCCGCCGCCGCCGCGCGCCCGCACCCGGCCCCGCCAACCGCCCCCCGCCGGCGGAGCCGCGCTGAGCGGCGGCACCTCCTGACCGCCATTCCGCCCCAAAACTTTCCGTTTTCCCCTTCCCACTCTCCGGGACTTCCTTGTGCCGCCTGTGCGCGCGGAGGGGGAGGAGGAGGCGTGTGCGGCGGCGGCGAGGGGGGATTTACAGTCTCCTCGCAGGCTGGCCGGGACCCCGGGGGAAGAGGAGTTGCACCATGCGCGGCAAGTGAGGGAAAGTCTCCGCCAGCGCCGCCCGCCGAAGTTGAGGCTTTCCCCCGCCGCCCGCGGGAGCGGGAGCTGTGCCTTTAACGCCCGCTGCGCGAGGTGAGTTTCCGAGGCGGATTATTCATCCTGGGCACCTTTTTTTAATTTTTTTTTTTTTCTTCTTATGCGCGCCGAGGTGACAAACGACCTTCCTGAATGCAGCCCCCCGAGCTGAACGAAACCTGCGCCCAGAGCCCGCCGCCCCCACGTCCCCTCTGCAGCTTGCTCTGGCTCAGGAGGGGAGACCCGCCCGGGGCAGGGGGGGAGGGGGTGTCGTACAGCCACTGCCTATTACGACGAAGTTTTTTGAACCCGAGCGTTTTGGGATGTGTTATGGTTTGGGTTTTTTTTTGGGGGGGAGGGGGAGGGGAGGGGACGCTGGGCCGAGGCGGTGTGTATGGGGCTGCTGGCTCGGTTGTGGGTGTGCTTCCATGTGCCCCTGAGCTGACCGACCCCGGGGCTAGCGCGGGGGGCAGTTTCTGGAGCGGCTCCCTACTTCTGAGATAGTATTTGAATGTTGGTTTTTTTCTTCTTTATGAAAAAAAAAAAGATAAATGCTTAGGGCGGGGGGGTGTGGGGGGAATGCGAGGTATTCACGCTCAAGTGTGGAGTTTGCAGAGCCCGGGGTGGGGGAGGGGATCCCATTCATCGCCAGGGCTTGAATCAACAGCGGGCGGAGGGGCTGATCGCTCCCGTACATCGAAGTTTACTTCCAAGTAGGTAAACAAGTTAATCCCCCCACCCTCGTCCCCCCATCCCTCCCCAGCCCGCCCCCCTTCCTCAGTGATGGATGCTGTTGCCAACCCCGTTCGGGCGCTGCAGACTGGCGGAGGGGCGGCGGCGGTGCTGCTGGGGAGCCCCTCGGGGAGACTGGGTGCTGGAGGTGGGGGGGAACAGGGCTGCAGACCTGTTGCATACCAGTTTGCTCCAGGCCGGCGTGCCCAGCGTCGCTGCGATCGGTTTCTGGAGGGAAGGGGCATGCGGCGGGGCTCTGGGTGCAGGGCACCCTCGGGGCGGGAAGACACCTTTGCCTGAACTGCTGTCATCTCGCAGAGCCTGTTCCCCATTTTGTGGTGCTGGTGTCATCTCAGCGGTTGGTCTGATGTTTCTGTTCGGTGCGGTGCGCGGCTAAATATTGGTGTGGTGTGATGTAAAGCGAATGACCCTTGACCTATTTAATTATATGTTGTTGGGTTGTGGAGTAGACATCCTGCACAGCACAAAAAGGGGAAAACACACAAAGCCACACCCTAAAAGTTAGGCTTAAACATTAATTTCTCAAAATGGGTGTTTAGACTGAATAAAGGTTTTCCTTTATGTTGTCTTAACACGTCTCTTGCTGATCTCCACGAGGATCTGTACGCCGTTTTTCCTTTCTTGATGCGCAAGTCTTAAAGTGTAAATGTGTGTATGTTGTTGGGGGAGGGGAAGCAGTCTGTTTGATGGAGCTCATTGACTCACGGAAAAAGAAAATGTTGTAGCATAATGTTGCAGAAAACTGAAATGCTCCATTGAAAAGAGCACTTTTCAAGTGATGATTTGAATAAAATGAAGTGCAGAATTAAATTTTCAAGACTGGTATTTTAGGCTAATAGTATGAAAACAAATATATTTTGCCAGAGGGAAATCTGATTGTAGGTAATGAATACAAGGCCTTGTGACAAATATCATGTCTAATCTTTCTTCCTTAGCCCATTTATTAGCAATACTTTAACTGAGATGGCTTATGTGGCATGTACAAGATTCAACATAATATACTGTGCTTACCATGTGGCTGCACATGCTGGATTTAGGCCTCTTCCTGTCCTACTGTGAGTGTACTGTCATATACAGATACACTGGGCAGGTTCTGAAGTAAATCTATTTGCTCTGTGATAGCAGATGTTGGCAAGAGAGCAAGATTGTCTTAGTGTATCTTGGCGTTGGTTTGATTTTTTTCTTGTTTTGGGTTTATTAAAAAAACAAACACCACAACAAACAATTATGGATAATAATTGTGACATATCAACTATAGTGATAGTAAAACAGGGAAGCTTTTCACAGAAGGTTTTTAGAGCAGGTGGGAGGAAATAGGAAAACGAGAGGGGGAGGGTGCTATCACATTAAAAATACGTTAAACCTTTCTTGGGCTACATGCAATAATACTAAAACTAGCAGAGAGCAGAGTTGCTGTAACTGTCTCAATTTAATACCTTCAGTGAGCTAAGCAACAATCCAGATTGTTTGTTTTTCCCGTAAGATGAAAAGGTGTGTTTCAGAAACAAAGAGAGCCAGAAACTACACACACATGTAAACACTGGCAACTACACAACTTTTGAAGTCTCATAGAATAAAAACCCACCCCCTCTGCAGATAGGTTGTGGTCATCTTTTGCCCTTTGCCATCTCATTTAAATAAAATAACTCCAGTGTCCTCTGCAATGCCACTACAGTGAATTATGCTTCCTGTTCTTTTAAGTGGGTGGTGAGTATCCTCCACAGTTAAGAGTATTGAAGGAGTGAAAATGAGTTAAATCCTTGATAGGGAATGGGGATACGTCTGCACCTGGAACTGTCAGGGTTCTGCACCACTAATTTGCCCAGTTTTGGTCCTGTCACTTTTCCCATTTCTGTGGTGATGGGGCCAGACATAGACATGTTTCCACTTGGTTGGTCTAATATGCTGTGCCTCCTCGATGAGCTTCCTGAATGGAAGAAGCCCAGAGCTTGGAAGGAGTGGAGAACATCCTTCGGTACAGATGGGGTGTTGTTTCTCAGTATCTAAGTCAGCAGTGTGATACACTTGGGATTTAGCTATATGTGGAATTTGGTTCATTGTGGAGATGAGGCTGGAAAACCCATCCAGTTGTTTGATAGATAGTGGGTGTGTGGGTGCTTTCATGCCATTAACTTTTGTTGTTTTCTATTGGTACTGTTAGGAGTCCAGTTCTCAAATTCATGCTGTAATTGGTATTTAACTATACTATTTATATTTTAGTAGCGCCAAAGGGCTTCCATTCAAATCAGGGCCATTTTGGTAATATTGAAGATGAGGGTTCTTGCCCAGGAAAGGTTGTAATGCGAGCAAGCAAGGGGAACAAAAAGCCAGGAGGGTAAATGGTGGAAAAAAACTGACTCAGGGAAACAGCAAGTGATTGTAGTGCCTTATCTGTGGGACAAAAGTGTGACCTCAGCAGGTAGGAGATAGGAGAGTTAACACCTGGCTGCTGATAAATCGGGCTGCTCTTTGCAAAGGAGGGTGTGGGCATCCCTTCACCTTTGTAATGTGTGATCTGTACCGTGGATCCTTTTTACTATTACTTTTTTAATACGTAGTATTAGCTTATGTACATCAGCTTGCCTATAAAACAGTCAAGGTTTTGTAACTCTTGAGGGCACATTCTTTTTTTTTTCATAATATTCATTATGAGGCAAGATGGAAGTAATTTTATAAACACTTTTTTTCAGCTGCTAAATTCAACTCCATTCCATCTCCCCCTCCCTCCTCTTGCCTATTTTTAGTTAGGAGGAAATAGCTGACCTCTTTACAGCAAGAACCCAGACCCCCTGGGTGCCATTTATAGGTTTCTCTGAAATGGCCTACTTGGACAAGTTGGTTGAAATTAAACAAAAACATTGAAGCTATGGCTCTGCATAGGAACAGCAGCCTTCCTGTCAATACAAAATCTGTCATTTTAATGATACTGAAACAGATGTCCAAAGGTGGAAAATGGGCATTTTTCTATGGTAGACATGAGAATATTTTAAAAGCTGCTCTTTTTTTTTTTTTTTGGGGGGGGGGGTGTGGGTGTCAGTGTGGTTGTTAATATAATGGAATTTCATTTAAGAATGACTGACACTATTTTGTTTTACAAACACATGAAGCACTCCCCATCCTAAGTTAGGACTGTGTTAAAAGTCAGGGGGAATCAAAGAAGGATGTTCAGTCTCTTATGAAAAGGTCTTAATTTTTACCACTTTTCTTGTTATGTAAAGGTCTTATCTTAGAGATGTGTACATTTATAGTTAACGAATGTTTAGTAATTCGAGAGAAATAAAAAAATTGCTCCTGCATGCTTAACTGCAAGAAAATTCAACTGAATACATGAGTGTTTTTGAAGGTTAAAGGGCACAGGCATCTTGCAGCGCTTTTCTTTACCAATATTTGTATATAGTTTGTGATACTACAATGCCTGAAAAATACTGGACTTTAGCAGCAGGTATTTGGTATCTTCATTTGTTGTTTGGAGAGCGAAGAGTATAGGGGTGTAGATGAAGTCTGCATATTGTCGCTTCAGTCTTCCAGGTCCTAGGCACTGGTCCTTTTCTTTACTCTGAGCTACTAGTATGACTGCAGTAGGAAAAGGGGTTTGGGGTTAGGTACATCTGATGGTTTGGCTTCCGTTTTCAGAATCTTGTTGACTCCACGCAGTGTTTAACCCCATTTCTTCACCCTCTCTATTTGTAGTATGGACAATCAATAAACACCTGCTTACCCTATTTAAATTGGAGTGCATGTAAGGATTCACAATTTAATATGAGGTTACAATAGAATTTTATGTCAAGAACCCTCTTGTATACATGCAGTACAAAATCATGGGAATAGGACTGTAGTAGGAAGCAGTTATTTTAATGTTTTAGCTAAGTGCATTGCATAAGTTCAGTTTGGCTTAATTGCAGAATCTTACTCATTTGATTGTGGACTAAACAGTGCCTCTTGGTGCTTAGATGACACGACTTGTGGCTTGTTTATGAATGGACAAGAAGCACTAATAGTGGGTAATAATTGTGTATATATAGCCACTCAACTAAATACTTTAGTCTCATTAAGTGCTGAATTTTATTGACACTGCCACTGCAAGCTTTTTAAAAAGCAGTGATCTCCATTAATACATAACGGTTACTCTATACATTACTCCACTGCCATTCAAAACATGACTGCATTTACTGACCTAAATTTGTTTAAGCTCCTAATTTGTAATTGCAGTTTATAACTCTTACTGCTATGTACTGGGTGTAGAATGCATTTTGTTACATAAAATCATTGTTTTGTTAGGTAGAACGATATGGTAACAGCAAATGTGATTTTATTATCTTTTTTTATTGAAACACAACTTTCTCATATCTGCAATAAGTTATTGATAAAGCAAAGAAGCAATATTTTCCCCTTAATCATTAAGAGTACTTGGAAAATATCCTTTGACATTATTTTCAAAAAAACAGAGTGCATTTTCTTTTGGTGGATAGATTCCCTTTGTCATTCTGCCGAATAATACATTTGTTTTGCTCCTTTTTGAAGTCAACAGACTGCACCGGATGTACAACTTTGGCTTCTGCTGTATTTTGCTACACAGCAGTATCAACTCTTCATTAATCCTGACTATTTAGCAGAAGCTCTGCAGAATGCTCTGTCCAGCTAAAGAGTGAAGCCAACTATATAGGATTATATGTTTCTGAACAATCACATTATAACAGCATTGCTGAAAGGACACTGTTGCATTGTTACAATTAACACGTATAGCACTGTTGTTATGTTTCACGTTTAAAAGTGTCTACTGACGAGTTTTGTGCTGATTTGAACACAACCCAGTAGCCTACAGCAAAATCATGGACAGGAAGCCTTTCCAAAAGAATTGACCTTTGTGCTGTACAGTTAATGCATACATGAGATTTTTATAAAGTGAAGTGAAAAATACAGATTTTTGGTGAATACATATATGTTGGTAACTTAAAATTGGGAATTGTTATAACCATATGATGGCGCTTAGTATCATTCAACAGCTGCAAGTTGGTTGTTGTCTATACCAGAGGGTTTAGTCTACCTGCTGCTGTGTGTGTCCAGAGACCTGTTGATGTAAAGACTCCTGCTAGCATGTAGTCTCAGTTGGGTTTGTTAATCAGTAATCAGTTTCACAAATAGGAATGGTTTAAAGTGAACTACACTAATTGTTACATGTGTGAGCATGTACATACATATATTTGTATGTAGATAGTGTTAAGGTAGTCTGAAAAGTAACTTCGGAGACAAAAAGGAATTGCCTGGAGGTAGAACATTGCTAGAGTGCAATGGATAGGCTCTCAAACCCTGAGCTAATGTGTGCTCTGGTTTCAGGCTCTGGTCAGCAGCACCTGCAAACTGAATGTAGGACTGAGCCAGGCTGGATGTCAGGATTTGGGAGAAAACCTGCAGCAGCCTTTAATTATGTGCTTGCTGAAATGTAGCAAAGTTGGGAGTGGATATTGTGCTTGTACATGTGACAGCAGGGTGAGAGCAGGAGGCAGCAACTGGGGTACCATATGTGACTGGGGGATGCTTTCAAACTTCAAAATTATAATCTCTTCTTTTTTAATTTATTTTTAAAATTTTGTTATGTTCAGCTATTGATTGCTTTTAGAATTGAAATTTAAACCCTGATGTCAACACAGAGACTGGGGTTACCCTCTTCACAAATAGGGTTGAGTTTTGCTGACAGGGTAGGAGAGAGAATCCAAGCACAGACAGTGCCTGTTCATACTGTGGGGATTAGTTTCCAAGAATATCTATCTGGTGCTTTTTGCAGTCACAAAACAAAATTAATTCCTCTTGTGTCCGTTTACATGCACACATGAATTATACTGCTAGGAATTTGATTATAGAATTGATGGAAGCACACCAAATACTTTTTTTTTTTTTTTTTTCCCCAGAAGATATTGGTAATGTTACCAAGTATAAGCATTTGGCACTCTTTCATTGTAGTTTGACTTTGACTGCTGGCATATTTTAAATTGTTATAATTGACTTTCATGCTTTTTTAATATGAGGGCTTCTGTAGATTTACCTAGTGCTAATATAATTTTTTTAATAATTTTTTGACTTTTAAATTTTTTTTACTTTTAAACAGAAATAATGTAATATGGAAGGTACTGATAAAAGGCAGGCCCAAAGATTATTCTAATGAAGAAGACCTCTTCCCTCTTATCCCAGTTCTCAAAAATGAAAGTAAAGAGCAGAAGCAGGTACATTTTTGTCCTACCATTACATGTTGTTCACAAGACAGATCTCATGTCATTCTGTGAAAGGTATTCAAGGCTTCTTTTTTTCTGTTTTGACTATACTCTGATGTGGGTGTTTTTGTGTGTGGTTGGTTGTTGGGTTTGTTTTTTTTTTTTTTTTTTTTGATTGATGATATTACAGGTCAATAACAATGCTTATTTATATTTGTAGGAATCTGTTTTAATACTAATAAATCCAAACATGCACGTCTCTGATACTTCTGCTTGTTTAAATAACTATCTTACATAACCAATTAATTTAAATGAGCCAATTAGTTTAAAAGTACTGCATGACTGTATCATAAGAATTTATCCAGCTTCATTCTCATAGGATTTTATGTGCTTGATAAAAACATCAGGCAAGCTGAAAGGATGGCCCGGAGTACAGTACTAGAGTTGAAGGAAAGAACCTATTTATTACATATAGCTTAAGTTTACTAAAACGTTAATATAATGATGACTCTCACTGCTGCAGAATGAAATTGGCTTTTGTGAGACCACCATCATGTCTTTACTACCTAATCTGGTAATGCTGTGTAGAGGTTAAGTAAAAAATAGGATGTAGCTTAGGCAGTTTACAAGAAGGAGGAAGAAGATTGGGAGTAGGTTGCCTCAAAAACTACAGTACACAGGTTTTGTGCTGTCTGTCAAGCAGACAATGAAAACATTTTAGGAATTTTCTGAAGTGTATTTTTTTTTCTTGGTTAGAAAACATGCCTTCTAAACACTTACTCCTGTGCATTTCTTCAGTATTATGATGGTAGCATATATGATACGTGGGTATTTTTTAATATGTTAGTACTTTTTTTTGTGGTTACAACAATGGCTTTTTGTGTGTCTTTTTTATTATTTTTTTGGTGTTTGCATATGTGCTTACTGCTAGATTAAATTTTTTACTTTAAATTTTGCCTAGGGTAAGCAATATATGCTTTGTGGTATTTATTGCATTACTCGCAGCATCTATTTGGGGTTAAAAAATAACTGCTTGAAAGGATTCTTGGGGAATGGTGGCTTTGCAGATAACTGTGTGTTGTGCGTAGCAGGTGTTCGTGGAGTCCAGTGTGAAAGAAAGGAATTACATTTCCTCTTAGTAAAAATGTATAGTGACCTGTATCTCATACATATTTAAAAATTGTTCAGATAATTGCATTGAAAACTTTTGTGGTTGCTTGCTCTTTTCTTCATTTGCCATGAAACTATTGAAGTATATTTTCCTCTCTCTTTAAAAGTAAATGTGTGTGTGTGTATATATATATATAAAAGGAAAAAAAATCAGTTCCTTTATGTCTTTACAAGGCAATTAATAGGGTACTCCTTTCCAGAGACAGATACAGTGGAATGCAAATTATTTACCTGGTTACTCTCCCTGCAGAAACTACTGTGATTTTATTAATGAGTGATTTGGAAGAGTTTTAAAGATCAAAACACACAGTCAATGTAATTTGTTACCAGTTTATTAAAGAGTGCAAGTGTAAAATTCTACAATTTTTGTATAGTTTTTTTGTACAATTCCATTTTTCATCAAATTGTACATTAGGATAACAAAGTATCAAAAGCAACTGATAAAAGAAAGTTTTAGGTTTAGAGTATTAGATTGCTTTTGATCAAGCCTCTGTTGGGCTTTTCCAACCTTTTTGTAATCACTTTTAAACATTTTTTAAAAACTTTTTTTCCCTCTGATAAAAACTATTGGAGCTTCTGGTGAAGCTTACAATGTTTCATTTCAATGGATATTTTCTGTTTCTTGTTTTTTCTTTCTTATCAGCTCCATGATGCACAGGTAATGGCATCAAGGACAGAGTTCTGAACATTCAGTAATGTTCTAGCTATTGCCTGTTATTGCAAACACATATTTGGCATGTGCAGGAGAATTCTAAGATCAGGGCTTATATAATGGCAACACAGATTCTTGACTGATTAAGGAAACATTTCTGAGTTTTTGTTTAAAATGACTGATGGTGTCTGTGATTTTAGCTTTAGCCCTGACAGTCACTGTTCTGGTTGTGACACATATTGTGGCATCTCTCTCCTCTCTCATAGCCCTAATAGCTAGTATTTTTTGCATAAGTATAACTTCCATGATCTATTTTGAATACCATTCTTATCTGAATCCTCTCAATGTTTTTTTGAAGTTTCTGTAGCTGACAAACACTATGCCAAGATTTAGAGCCCTGTTTCTTTAAAACGTGCAGGAGCTGTGCTGGCTATGTTGAAATTTGCTTAAGCTTAATATTGTGCAGGATGAAGTGTAAGACTTAGCAATTCAAACTTGCAAACAAATGCAAAGTGACAAGCTTAGATGGATGGTTGGAACCTGTGACTTTTCAGTCAAATGCCCTGGGTTTTTCAGGCCAAGCTGCATCATAAAACCTAAGAAACTCAAGCAGCAGCCGCCCATGATACAACTGTCAGGAAGCATCAGGATGCTCTTGTATTGCCTGTCTAGATCACATTTAGTCTCACAACTGTTCTGCTGACCATGACTCTATTATATGAGGCCCAACATGTCAGGTCCTAAATCTGATGCTTGCCTTTTGATTAAGGGTTACTCCTTTGTCAAGACCATGTGCCAGCCTTCTCACGCAACAATAGGTATTCCTTGCATGTTTTACGTTGACCAGAGGCTGGAGCTGTACTTTCTCTTAATTCATTCTGTGATGGATCTTGGTAGTCTCTACTTTATTCAGATCGCAACACCAAGCCTGCCGTAGCCAACTAGTTAATACCAGTTAAGCAAAGTCTTCTGGAGGTATGAGTTCTACAGCTGTCTTGGTTGACACCATGTAGAATCAGTTGGAAGGCAAAAGCATGGTAGTGCATAGTGCAATGCATCACCCTTCATGTTAGGTGTTTGCCATAGATATTAGGGTTTCACTGCTCCTAAAAGCAAAACCAAACCTGCAGAATGAGTATGCCTGTGTACTCATGCGGTGTATGTGTTTAATTTTAATTTACTCTTTTTTAGCTGGGGTGGTTGCTCTGTTTGTCAACAGTGGATAAGGAAAATTACACAGGAGTATTAAGTTTATTTTTCTAACCTTAAAAGTAAATTTTCTTATTCAAACTTTTTTCATTTGATGAGTCACACATTCTACAAATAGTTCTTTTACATAAATATGTAATTAATTTCTGCTGTTAGCATTGTCTTAATTGTTATTTTTATATTTAGAAATACATAGAGTTATTTCTCTGGTGTTTCAAGTGGACTGAATGCCTTGTCAGCCTGTTTAATGTGCTGACGTATGTGAGAAAGCATGCCCTGTGGCCTGAAACATCATTTATTTATTTGCCAATTGTCTCAGTCTTTTAGTTTCTGTTTGTATGCATTGCATTTGGTTAGGTTGAATTTATTGTTGATTTCAACTGTTTGTAAATATTCTACTGACAGACCATTTGCTTGTGTCTCCTTTGAGCCAGCATTTTACCCTCATTAGTCTATGGATGTGTTGTTTTGAATCTTAGCCAAATGTATTCATAAAAGCAGGAAAATGAAAAGAAAGGAAAAGTAGGAGAGCTGTGTGACCTTTCATTTGTAAACAATGTTATGAAACTGCCTTTCAGTGTTTGACTATGTACCATATAATTTTTTTTCAGGCTTTCCCTTTTTCTTCTCTCAGGTGTGAGCTTCCCAGCATACAGAGCCATTTGCTCAAATGTTTTAATTGCTATTTCTGGGGGTTTTTTGTACATCATTGTTTGATTTGATTTTTGAATACTAAATGTAAAAAACAGTAATATTAGTTCTCTAATTCTGTAGTTTCAAACTGTGGCTTGAAAGCTACTAGGGGACGTGAAGATCTTTTTTAGAGTCAGTGTACAGGATATCTTAATAGGTCCATGAATTTAAAGAGATTAAAACCTATTGATCTAATGATCATGTAAACTTGCTAAGGATGTAAAGATACCTGTTCTTATGACTCATTACTTGTGGGTGTGAATATCACTATGCAAGTCATAATCTCTGCATTCAAATAAGGTAATTTATTCCACTAGTTTTGTTATATTGTGTAGATTTTAATGAAAATATCCTTTTTCTTCTGTAAGACTGTGAACAGTATTCCCTGATAGAACAGAGATCTTTATTTGCACAAAGAGTAAGGGGGGGAGGAGCATTTGAATTCCTTTAGTTTGTGTTTATCAGGTCTGTCACATAGCAAGCCTGCTCAGCTGATTTATTTTTATTTTTATTTTGTGGTCTTATGCAGTACTGGTTTTGTTTTCGACTCCAGCCATTTATAAGGTACCATCACATTTCAGTAAATCCAAATTCTTGTTCTTAATGTCAGGAATTTTGTTATTTGATGTTGATACAACTTCTATTCACTGCTTGAGAGCTGCACTCCTTGCTAATGTTAGGAGGGGTTAGGTAGAGGAGAGGTGTATATTGTGAGAGTAGGAGTGGGAAGTAAAACAGGCTCTGGCTGTTTACACATTCCAGGCAACCATAGATCTGCTCTCTTTGAGGCCTAAAATATTTTCATTTTCATTATCAGTCTTTCAGATCTGGGGTATTTGGGCATACTGCCAATAAAAAGAAATAGTAATGTGTTAATCTCAGATGGAAATGTAATAAACTGTATTTTACCGTTTTGTGTGTGCATAAGAATAAAGATTAGCAGCAATTTCTAAAAATGTCATATTTTAATTACAAATACTGAAAATTATGAATATTGCTATACTTTCTTCAAGAATTGTTTATAAATGGATAAAGTAAATTTTACTCTTTCCTTCTTGCTCATTTTTTCCAAGGGGAAAGTTGCAGAGTCAAAATGTTTTTACTTACTAGAATTTCTGTTTTCAGCATGATAACCTTTGGCTCAAGGAGCTGAGAAGTCCCTCTTTCTGATTTCCATGTAATGCATGTATGTACATGCAGTTTCTTCATTTATTTTGAGGTGAATTTATTCTGCTTTGTAGTCTTTCGTTTGATTATTCTGGCTTCCAGCACTTATGTTTCAGAGTTCTGATGAAATCAAATACATAAAGCCATCCACCTTCACGTATATTTTAATTTTTGAAAATTTTTTTAAATATTGGAAATTATTTTCTGCAGCCTGCACTAAAACAGAAGTTGAGCAGGCAGATGAATAATGATTTCTTCCAGGTTTTGCATAATGTACTGAACAGACCTTCTATTTGTTGTTATTTATTGTCAGTGTTTGTGTACATGTGACTTTCTTCCCTGAAGCTTACTTTCTTGACTTTCTTAAAGCTATATGGCTATATGTTGTGTGCCATTATTTGAGTTTTCCCAAGTGGAATGCTAATGCCACTTTGTCACTCCAGCAACTTGTTTTGTTGCTGGGACTTGATGTGCCTCAACTTCCTACTGACTCTGCTTTCTAAAAATTTGTTGCCCTCTAGAAATATTACCACATGACACATAAAATAAGACAGTCCCACTGAGATAACAGCTGTTCCTTCAGTCTTAAAACCATGCTAGCAGATGCAGCGCAAAAGGGTAATTTCAGACTACCTTTTTTTTTCTGAAGGCAGTTAATTGCTTAAAACTTTCTTGCATGGCTGTGACATCTAATTTGCATTAGAGGCATTAAACCACTTTTGGAAAAGATGTAGGCTACTTCAGCTAGACCACCAGCAACTTGGATAAACTGATGGTAATACCTCTCCCTTGACTACCTTTTTAGGAACACAGTACTGCTCTCATCCTGTAGTGACCTGGATGTAAAAACAGAGGTGGTTTGGGGTTGCTGGGAGGTGAGATCATCAGACTGTTGAGTTTAGCCTAAATGGAACTAAACACAAAGGTTACTTGCACCTCGTTATTTCTGTGCTTTTATGACAAGTACGCAAGACTCTTTGTATGCTGGCTGTGGCTCACGCTGGTTATGTTGTTAATAATTTGTGTCTCTAAACTGTGTACTAGCTGGGTGTTTTAAGACGCCAGCATTTTTGAATACAAAGCTAAACAAGCTTTGAGTAGGTACAGCTTCAGTGGAAATTAGAGGAATTAGTGTCTGCTTAGTGTCTGGATAAGTAATTAGCCTTAAAACTGGGGTGCATTGTAACATTCTGACAACAAAAGATCACCTCCCTCTTTTCCTCCTAAGTTAAACAAAGTAGTATTTTAAAACGTATTTTAAAGAAAAAGGGCCTACCCAGTGACTACTGACAGTCTGTGTATAGGTTTCCTTTTTTTTTTCATCTTCATAAGTTTATTGAAAGGGCTAAACTAGTCCTGATCCTCAAACGCAACTGCTGAGATTTGAAAGTGACTCTCAAGGTGGTGGTGTATTGTTTGTGTTGAACGGGGTCCTTTACCGTGAATTGGTAACGTTTGTTTCCCATATGTGTTTCAGTATTATTTAATGTAATGTTTGAGGTAGCAGGAAGATGTACTGTTGCTGTGGTGGTGATTTGATTTAGTATTTATTACAAATGTTTCCTACCTTAAAAAAACATGAAAACATGTTTTGTGGTTGAAATGGTAGGAACTGGGAACTTTTTTCAGTTTTAAATAAACAAAACACTTAGAGAAACAAGAATATGAGTATAGTCACCTCATGAAAAAAACCTGTGACCCAGATACTTACAAAAATTAAGCAAATTTACCCACTGATTGTGTCTTAGTATCTAAAAACGTGGAGTATCAAGCGATGAACTTTACTATGTAAGAACTACATCCAAATTAAGCAGGCTTGGAGGTTGGTTTTCTGGTGTGTTGTGGGTTTTTTGTTTGTTTGGGTTTTTTTTGTTACGATTTTTTTTTCTTTCCTGTTTTTTTTTTTTTTTTTTCTTCTCTGTAGCTTAGAAATATTGGCAAGCTGGTTGAGGAGAATTTAGTGGAAGATGCTATATTTATTACAAGAAATTTGAAGTGAAGGACAAAATGTTATTAACTGTTCCTGTCTACAGAGGAGTTTAGGACCTGTAAAATAGTAGCTTAGACTTCCATCTCATTTTTTTTCTGTTTAGTTTGAGAATTTGGGCCTATAATGAAGCATACTTTAGGCTGTTTAACTAGAAAAAAATAATTTTGAGCCACAGAAACTGTGAAAGGAAATTTTAGACACAAATGTTTTGTTGATCATGCAGTTTTTTATCAATAAGTAATGCCTTCATTTATATAGCTGCACCAGCACCTAACTTTGTATCATTATATGGATCTCTGTTAAAGTTAGGGAGGAACCCCACCTTCCAGAATATGTGAAAACATAAAGACAGTTTATAGTTTATTAGCAAGATACTGTTTCAAGATACCTTTCCTATCTAAAGCTAAAGAAAAGGAGTGCAATTTGGTCCTTGCAGGAGGAACACCTCACCCAATTGGCAGGTTTTTGTTGGTCTTTTGCAATTGGTGTTTTAAAAAAGGTTTCTCTCATGATTGGTTTCACAGGTTTTGAACTTGATAGTTTCACAGCCTGTTCTAGGCTAGGCTGCTTCCTGTGAAGAGTGATGTTTAGTGAGGTGTGCTCGTGTGTGCAACATCACGCTGGTGAGAAGTGAATTGCGTTTTGATCCTGCAGATCTTGCTTCTTTTACTAGACTTTTATGTTCCTCTGGGAAGTGAGGAGAGAGCAAGAGAGAGAGAAGCAAACAAAAAAAAAGAATCAGCACACTGTGCTGATACAGTGTGGTTTTATTGGAGAGGGAGACACACATGCCAGCTTTCCTCCAGGTTTGATCTTCCCAGGTGTTTTTATCAGAGAGTCTGGTTGAGGCTGGTAGCAAAACAGTAGCTTGAAGAGGCTGTGATCTCTTTGAAGAGCAGCATTTACATAGCTCTGTTTTTCAGCCTTTAATTGAGAAGTGACCTTTCTGATAGGGGAAATAGTTTCTGTAGGTATTAATAAATTGACATGTTGGCAAATCTTAAAAAACAAACAAACAAACCCACAAAAAAAAAAAACAACCCCAAAAAAAAAACAAAACCAAAGCAGAAACCCTAGCTTTCAACATCCCTTGCCAAAACAAAATTAAGCAGATGATGGACTTGTTAACTGAGCAGTGAGGGTTGTCTTAGGATATAGGTGCTTATATTTTGAGTTGATTCTCAATTGGGAGGTAAAGTGAATTTTCCATTAAAAACATTCTCATAAGAACAGTTGCCATTTGTGGTTCTTCTGGTACACTTACCTGTATGTTGTGAGAGAAAGGAAATGACGTATTAGTGTTTTCAAGTCTTCTAAATCAAAGAATTGCCTCACTTTTTTGAAGCAACATGTCTTTAGGTCATATCTAGTTGTCTGGCTGTTGGAAGGATAGACTTAACTTTCCAGTAAATATAGTTCTCTTATTTTCTAAAATTGTAATTTTGTCATTATAACCGCAAGCTTTTTAATTAAAATGCTGATGATAAAAAGAGTATTTATATAAAGAAGTTGATTATGCCTGATGATACAAGATGAAAATTAGGCCAGCATTTTGATGTGCCCCATCATGCTTCCTTAGGCATGTACGCCTTTGTTTCTGTAAGAGTTTGCAGACCATTTCAGGTGTTGTATGGTAGCCAGTACTGTACAGGTTAACACTGATCTAGAATTGAGCTGTTTTTAGAGCCAGGAACTGATCTTTTTGCTGGTTACAAGTATGTGTCTTTCCTGCTTAAACTCACTTAGTGTAGAATAAGGCCATTTCTCCTCCATAGCTAGCCTTCCACTTCTTAAACATGAAAACCAAAGTGCTGTTTGCTACGTTTTGCTGCGTTAGTTAAATCTTAAAGTGTTGACTTAAATAGAAGGTAATAATAAAAAAGAGAGACTTCCCTTCCAAATGTACTTATATACTTAAAGAATATTTTTGTGAAATGCATGTCTTTATTGCAGGCCAGACATTTCCTTCAAATAGAATATGGCCACAAGTATTTAATATTTATGCCTATTCTTTAATTGGATAAAAAATACTTTTATGGAAATAAACAGCAGTACTCCCATGCAGAGTGTGTGTGTGTATGTTTAGGACTTGGCCTTAATTGCTAGTTTATAAACTCCAGCAATTTCCTGTCTGGAACAGAAAAGTTTTAAAATCCATTTCACTTCTACTTTGCAGATTTTAAATACAATACCCAGTACTTAAAAGCTTTCAATGGGCAGTGAACAGCTAATTGCTAGGCCTTCTGGTTCATCTTTGTAGTTCATGCTTTGTCTTTGTTCATGTACCTCCCTTTTTTTCTCAACAAAGACAGGGTGAAGGTATGTTGGACTGCTGCTTGCAGTGCCCTTAGGGAAGAACAAGTCTGTGAGGCTTCTGTGTAAATAACATGGCATTTACTAAGGAGAAAGTTAGCAACTGTTGATTGCTCATGACACATATCTGTGTAGAATTGTGTTTTGAAAATTTCTTTCAAGTAATTTCACTCTCTCTCGTCTGAATTTTATATCCGGTAGCAATTCAGTCTCATTCTGCAACTAAGACCAAAACAAAAATATACTCCAAACATTGTCTAGTCACAGTTAATTCCTCCTGTAATAGTTGTTAGAGAATTTTAATGCCCCTGTTCTGAGATGAAGGAGGCTTGTCACCAAAGGAATAAAATAAATCATAGTGGTACTCAAAGGATAAAATGAAAAGTCAGGTGTGTTGATAGTAGATGAAACATTGGTCAGATGAAGGAAACAGTTGTAAATATGCAGTCTAGTTCATAATGTAGGAAAAAGGGAATTCATGTAGTTCCCGTTCAGTGTATGAGTAGAGTTTGAACGCTTTACAAATTAACTGTGGTACTTTTTCCCTCTTATATTGAATACAGAATTTTTCTAAGTCAGGTGCTAGACTTTATTTACCAAGCTTCTTTGAGAAACAACGTAGACATGTATTAAGATACATCGTTTACCCTGTTTTCCAGAACTGCTTTGAAATCAGTCTGTTGCACTCTTGCCTTTCATGTGTCCCCCATCCTGGGGTCCAGCAGGCCTGACATGACACATTCACAAGCTGATGGGTGTTGCAGGCCGCTTCTCAGTGTCATAGCTGGCTCCTTCTTGCTCATGTGTGTTGGTGCACACAAATCTCCTCTGACTCAATTACAGCATCTTCTAGTACAGTGTAACATGCTTGATGGAGCCTCTGTGCCTCTCCCTGAAGAAAAAACTTTACCACTGGTGTTTACTGTGGCAAAATGCCTCTGTCAGAAGATGTTATGGGAAGCCAGGGAGGAGGTTAACGGCAACAATTTAAGGCAGCAAGGCCAAATTCATGTGACTCAGCCGTATGGCTGCTGAATTATTACTGGCAAATCACTTCCTCTTGGTTGGCAAAGAGGGCTAGGGTGTACTCAGGGGGATGGTAGGATTGGAGATGTCATGCTTTGTGGGGGGAGAGCAGCCTTCTGCATGGTAGGGATAGCACAAGATACCCTCCTGCTCTCCAGCAAGAGCTGTCCATCAGCTGTGACTGTTGTTTCACACAGTTAGTTTTTACTGACTAAGATGACCTTAATAGTTTCATTTATGTACCTTGCCTTTATTTAAGTTTAGCCCTCTAAATACTCAGGAGGCTCCTAAAATAACAAAGATACTATTAATTAGAAGTTAAAAGGAACGTAAGCTTTAAAACAATACTTTTTCTTTGCTCTTTTTTAATACATATGTGTATTTAAAACTACATCTTCAGTCTCAGCATTGCACATCAGCTAAAATGTTTTGACAAATGGTAGCTGAGGTTACTATAAAACACAAATCTTACGTAATTATATTTTTTTTTCTTTTTGTTTATTTTGTATATTTGAGACACTTGTTCAGTCAGTTTCATTGAAGTTCTCCAAGGTCGCTGTTTTTCCCATCCAGTCTGTTGGGTGTTTTACCCAACAGTAAGGAACATGTTAAAATAGCAAGAATACCATGAAGTGAATTTCAAGTTCACAGAAGCAAACAAAAGAATTATCACTCATTTACTTTCTGAAACTTTTCTTTCTCACTTGTTTGACGTTGCGCAGATTTCACATTGATGATATCTAAACAGGGGAGAAGGGACAGAGAAGAAATAGGAATAGCAAAATGAGAGGTCTGATAGCTGGAAGCCTAATGTGCAATAGAATATTTTTCTGCTATTTATGCAATAAGCAGAAATAAGATATAAAAAAGAATAAGGATAGTACATTGGATTAGAACTCTCCTGGTGTGAGATGAAAATTTATCTGGTTTATTTTACTTCTAAAAATATATTGCTTGTTTTTCTGCTAATGAGTGCATGCCAGGTTATTGTTTACCAGTTACTGTTCTAGTCCAAATCAGAACTGAAGTTGGCAGAACATAAAGGAAATTTCCAGACAGCTAAATATCATTGTCCAGAGCTTCATTTACTGTATATTTTTGTAACTTCAAAATTACAACAGATTGAGGAACAGGCATGCCAGGTCCACCAGCACAATATGATATTCAGTTCAAATAATTGATACATGTATGCATTCATCCTATTTAAGCATGGATTAAAACCCCAGTATTACTTGCTGCCTTTAAAATTAAAAATCCAATTGTCTGTTAAAACTAGATCTGTTTAGAGTGCAATGCTACTGTGGTCTTTTCTGAAACTTGTTTCTTGCCCATTTGTTTGAATTTACTAGTTCTGTACAACCAGTACCCAGTTACCCAGTGGAAACTGAACAGCTGTAGATGAAGTGTTGTGCTGCTTTCAGACAATGACCATTTCTTACTTGTCATTGAGGAAGTACATATAAAGCACTATGCTTTTTTCCCTTGTGAAATGGCCTGGCTGGCTGTGATGGTGTGAAATGTTAGGTTGTTTAGGTGTTTTGCTTATCTGACCCTTGCTTATCTCTTCATCCAAGTGCAGCTATTTCACAGGATCTTAGCTTGAATTGCCTGAATGTAAAAGGATGAAAGGTTGAGAGGAAAAAGAAACTGATGTCAGAAATTTATGTGCCTGGGCACCTTGACAGGTACATCTAGAGTCACTTCGGCCTGATTTTCAGCAGTTACCAGCAGAAACAGTGAAAAATAAATGGTGTGTCAGTCTTGAAACTTTTCTTGGGCAGTGCTAATGAGCTTGAGGGTCTTGTGTTGGTATGCATCATCTGTTGAAGCATTGCTGAGGTTTTCCTAAGAAACAATATTTGTGTGGTTTACATTCATAAAATCATAGAATCACAGAATATCTCAAGTTGGAAGGGACTCATATGAATTGAATCTAACTCCCTGCTCCTTGCAGGACTACCTAAAATTGAGCCATACGACTAGGGGTGTCATTTGGGTACTCCTTGAACTCTGGAAGACTTAGTGCTATGACTGCTTCCCTGGGAAGCATGTTCCAATGACCAACCCTCCTCTCAGTGAAGAACCTTTTCCTAATGTCCAGTATGGAATTGCCTGTCTGTCCATCCCTCCTGTAAAGAAACACTTGACTCTATTAAAAATAAACATCAGCCTCACTCCACTGAGTGTTGATGGGCTCAAAGATAGGGGATTCTTACAGATCTTTTGAGAATTAGTGGTTAAGGAGACAAAAGAGACCAAAGTCATTCTGCTCACTCTCAAAATGAGGAGTACAACTCTTGGTTCGTTCTGTGGAGCTTCAACTACCTGAAGCAGTTGAATGCATGTAGATGTTAGATGTGAAAGTGTATAAAAGCAGATACTTTGAGTTCTGCTGCTTATAGAACAACATATTTATTTGTTATGTGGGCTGCAGTCTGGTATGAACTTAATCCAAAGCTTGTTGGAAATGCCTATTGGCAGAAGGGGTAAGAGTTTACTGTTTTTAAAGTATGTGATTGCAGATAAAGTTATAAATCCATCTAGTTAAGTTTCCAGAGATCAGATTTTTACAAAGGGGGTATTTTTAGGTAGATGAAATGGGCATGTACCACATGCTAGAGGTATGAAGCACCTTTATAAGTTGTAAGTTTAAAGACTCCTATTTACAATATGGTGATTTGAAATCTAATGGTGTATGGTATTTGTCATGTAGTGTATCATTTCAGAAATGTAACACAGTCCTAAATGTCTACATTCCTGTGCTGAAGAATCACAAGATAAATTCATTGCTTACCAAGCAACCAGAAAATTTGGAGTATGAATTATGACTTATGTAGTTAATTTCTGTAACATTTTCATGAGGACTTTTCACTACTAAGCTACATAAAAAAGAATGTATAAATTCCTTTGAGACACTGCTGTGTGATGTGCAATACATAAAGACCTCTTGGTTTTTAGACCACACATTCACCCCAACCCACATTAGGAATTTGGATTTTCTTCTTCTTTTTTTCTTCTTTTTTTTTCTTCTCTTTTTTCTTTCTTTTTTTCCTAATTGTGATCCAGCTGGCATTTCAAAATACAGCTTATATATAACAAAATGCCCAACTTCATCAGTATGCACATTTTTCTTTAGATGAATTGTGATACGATTCTCATCCAAATCGCTCCTAAGAGGGCAAACCATGTTCTGTGGTGTGTCACAGTGTAACCAGTTGGTCAAGTGAGGTGATTGTCACGCTGCATTCAGTGTTGGTTCAGCCTTACCTTGAGTACTGTGTACAGTTATGAGCTCCGCAATTTGGGAAGGACATGAAGGTCCTTGAATGCATCCAGAGGAGGGCAACAAAGCTGGTAAAAGGGCTGTAAGGAATGTCATACGAGGACTTTGTGTTTGTCTAGTTTGTAGAAGAGGAGGCTGAGGGTTGACATCATTGCTTTCTGCTGCTTCCTGTAAAGGGGGGGGGGAGTGGAGAGGGAGGTGCTGATCTCTTCTCCCTGGGACCCAGTGATAGGATATGTGGGAATAGTTCAAAGCTGCTTCAGGGGAGGTTTAGAGTAAACATCAGGAAGCACTTCTTTATGATAGAAGGTGATTAAACACTGGAACAGGCTTCTTAGAGAGGTCACCTGTCAGTGGTTAAGAGGCATTTGGACAACATCCTTAATAACATGTTTTCACTCTTGGTCAGCACGTTGAAGTGGTCAGGCAGTTGGACTAGATAATCATTGTAGGTGCCTTCAAACTGAAATAGTTCTGTCCTATAGCATTCTTTATCTGTGGGACTCCTGTTAATTGTTTTTGCCAGACCGAGCATAGGGTTGGGCTGAACATATACTCTATAGCCATGCAAAATGTAGAAGAAAATGAAGAAATACCCAGGTCTTCCTTTAGACTGAGACTTGATGGAAAGCCTGCTTTGAGTGTGGGAACGTTTCAGTTCAGGCTTTTTGGAACATCCACTTTTGGCAGTCAAGTCGAAGAGTTTGTTACAGTCTGTTCTTGATACTGTTTTGCAGGCTTAGGGAGCTTTATGTTCCAGTAGTGATGACAGTGTAAAATCTCAGGTAATAGCCTAGTAACACCTCTGTAGATGGGACTGTTCTGCTAGAGGCGTTATTTTTCTGGGTTGTTTTTTTTTTTTTTTTTTTTTTTTTTTTTTAATTCAGTTGTAAACTCTTTAAAGCTCAGTCCCTTTTCCTGTCCCCATGCTGTAAGCCAACAAGTATTAAGTGGTTTGAACCATGTTATATTGAATTATAAAATACTTCTCTAGTAATGAGGTGCTTAGTTTTAGCCGTGATTACAGAAAATGTAGTAGACATAAATATATGACTTTACCCAGAATGGTGAAAAGGGTTTTTTTTAAATGACGATGTATCAGTCGATTGAGCAGCTGTTCTTACTCTATTCCAAGTATAATAAGCAGTGCGTTCTGAAAGCATGCATATCTTCTTGTTAAAACTTTGCTAAACTGAGAGCTCAAGAGAAAAATTGGTTGTCCAGGATTAAGCTCACCATCTGTGATCACAGTCTTTCTTGGACTGATGCATCCAGGGTGTGCTTGCTTTTGTTTTCTTCTCACACTCAGATTTAATTGCCTTTATTTAGAATTAAATTCCTTAAAACAAAACCAATCATTTACATTACATTGCACCCCTTTTTGAAATGCTACACCCACAGCAAATTCTTTCCCACTTGCTAATTATAGCAGTGAAGAAATGGCCCTTTAAGTGACCACACTGTGTGGCTGAATGGGATGTGGTCCACCGATGGAATGGTTAAAACTTGAAAGCCTTCCTTCACCTGCTTTTGCTCTCTATCCTTCACCAGCTTTTGCTCTTTATCCATTTCTCTGAGGAATTATTAACAGGTGCTGAAGGCACAAGTGCTGCATGGCCCTGAACTCTCGATGCACAAAGGAAAGATCAAACAAACGAATAGAAGAAAAGCAAACCACTGGAGTTGGAATTCGTTGTGACTGAGGGCTGATCTGAAAATACTTACTAGATTTTAAGTGAGAGTGAAATATAACTGTTAACAATTGCATCAATTGTTGTTTTTCAATCTGTTTTTCATGTCCTACCACAGGGAGGACACTAGCAGAATGAGGAGGGATCAAGAAACTATTTTAATCAAACGTTAAGCACTGTTGAGAGAGGTATGGCTGAGGGTGCTGCGCTCAGAAAGAGGTACAGACACTCTTCTAAAATAAGTAAGATTATTTCCCCTCCTTTTTTCTTCATATCAGTGCTCATCCCATCCTCCACTTCATGTTTGTTAGGCTGAAGGTTTTGAAAAGATAACATTTACTTTCCCTTCATATCAAGATCTCAATTTCATCCGTGTTGACATTTTAGCTTTATGAGGGAGAATCCATTATGTAAAGTTTCCATTAGCCTGCAAAATATTAAATTAAGTGTTGAAAACATGAGTTGGTTTTGGTGAGTGAAGCAGAGCAAGCCATGGAGATGATTTGTAATCACGAAAATTAGATGAAGTGTTTTTTTTGTTTTGCTTTTGTTTGTTTAAGTTAGAGAAGTTAGACTAACACTCACTTTTTCCTCTTCTCTTTACCTTTGTTCAGAAAATAAAATACACTGAACAAAGGCCAAGTTCTTAATAACACAAGTGAAAGCATAACTATAATTTGTAGTTGGGAATACTGTGAGTAGCATATGTGGCCGTGCATTCCTTTGGCAAGATGTTATTCACATTCTCCTTGAATGTATAATTATGTATCATTGCTTAATAAGGAGAGAACTTCTTTGTCAAACATTTCTCTGTAGTGTTAAGCTTTCAAACTGCATATTGTAATAGAACATTTTGGAAAGTATCAGAACATTCAACTGTTGCTTTTTTCTTTTTTTTTCCTGATGGGGGATAACATTACTACAGCATTAACTGTAGTCTAAAATAGGTAAAAGTGTAATATGCAATTTGTGCGTAAGTAGTGCAGGAATATAAATGAAATCTGTCTTGACACGCGCTCATGATAACATTTTTCCAGCTTGTTTACAAAATGAAAGAATATCTGTCTCTGGTAGAAATTCCATTTAGAGCAGTCTCCCACTGTCCTTTGAAGTGTTAAATCCTCCTAGGTTTCATTTTTTTGGCACAAGAGTAGTGGGTGTTTAAGAAGCCAACACTATTAGCTTGCACAGGAGCATTCCTGTCTTATTTTTGTTTCTAGGTCTGTTTCCTGTGTTGGGGGAAGGGGAATGAACAGCTGCTCCCGAAGTTCAAGATGAAGCTGCTTCTTTATTGTGTTTTAAGCCTTGGTCACAGTTTCTTACTGGAAGTCTTTAAATGAGCTTTAGTCTGATCTTCAATTGCTCTTTTATAGGCATGAAATCTCCCTCCTTCTCCTCTCTTTTCCCTCACACTGTAGCCCAGTCCCCAGCAACTAAACCCACTTACTAATAAACAAAACTCCTGATTATCTATGAAATAAACATCCAAGAGAACTCTCAGAAACAGAGCTGTTCAACGTACATGTTTCTGAGACTGAGTAGATAATTGGTTCAGCATCAGCTTCACAGCTTGATCAATCGATACTTGTTCTGAGGTATTTTTTTTTCTTCCTCGTTTCTGAAGCGTTGATGCTTGTCAGCACAAAAAGATTGGCTGCTTTGGATACCAAAGCTGATCTATTTGAACCTTTATTTTTCAAATAAGCCGAACATCATAGAGGAGGAGAGATGAATTTTCTGCCTGGTTATTTATGCTACTACCAGTAATTCAGGTAGAAAATTAGCTGACTGTTCCTCTCTTACATTTCCTTATATGTATTTTAAACAAAGTCTTCTATCTGAATTTTGGCTGACAATACGTATTCCCCATCAGAAACAGCCTATTTTTTTCATAGTTCTACAAACAAATGGAAACACCTCCTGTTGTTTGTCCAGTTAACGTTTTTATTGGCCTCTGTTGCAACTGCATGCATATAAAAAAATAACCCAAACCTTCAGTGGGAAGAGTATCATTGCACTGTTGCAGTTCTTTTCTTTCATGCACTGGTAGGACTTTCTGCTGAGGTACCTTTGCTTATGTAGACTGAAATATTTTCATGAGAAGGAAAAGAATGTGCTGTTGGTTGTATTTTCCTCTTGAGAGCAGATTGATGGTTGGTATAGGAAGGATATATTTTGTTTAAAATACAAAATGATGGGAAATAAAAATGTTGTTCCTCCCAGAGGCATATGTTCCAGGACAGCGTGTATGTAGATGGAAGTCCAGTTTTTAAGTGTGACTGATTTAAATCTGTAAGTATTTTAATCGAAAAAGATCTGACAAAGGAGTTAATGTTGGACTCTCAGTATATGGAAGTCTTGGCATACCAGAAAGATGGTAGAAAACTGAATGAGTGCCTGCGTTGTAAACCAGGTAACCTAAGGAGTTATAAGGCCAGATACTGATACAGGTAAAATGATAGAATAACTTTCATAAGACTTGGTTAATAAAGGACAGAGAAGAATCACAGGGTATTGCTAATGCTTGTCAGTGTCATTTTGTTAAAAACAGGTCTGGTTACGCTGCTACCCTTTCCATGTTTTCAAGGTACTTATACCTTGGGCAGTTGACAAAGTAGTGTGAAAATGCATGTTTAGACTTCGGTAAAGTCACTCTTTTGTTGGCATTTTCATGAAGAAACAAGAATGGTGCACTGGGAGAAGGACATGCAGTAGCTGAATCAAACCCAAAGACAGATAGTGCAGTTGAATTAGAAATATTTGAGTTATCTGTGGGTACCAATGGGTTTCCAGTTCTCCATAGTTGAACTTTTTTTTTAATCTGTGCCCCTGTAAGAATAATTTCTTAGAAAGTGTACAGGTGATTCAAAGATTGGGGAATAATACTGAATGGAGCAAATAAATGAGTGAATGCTTGTTGAGCTGGGCAAAACAGGGCTGTTGTTTAAATATAGGAAATGTAACATTGTGCCCCAAGAGACAAAAACATGACTTCTTTTTAGAGGAGTAGACTCCGTCCTGTATAAAACATCTGTAACCAAAGGGCTGATTATGATTGCTGGGTATACAAGAGAGAAATTTTGGGAATGGGAAGGAAGATTATACACTGGCACTGGGAGGACTGAGGCTGGATTATTTTGTCTAGTTCTGGTGTCTGTAAGTAAAGATGATGAAGGTTCAAAGAATACTTGAAAGAATGATTAAAGGGTGGAAACAAGCCTTAAGTAAAAAGATTCTTTGAGTCTATGGTGTTGATCTTAACAAAAAGCTAAAAGGTAGTCTCTTTGAGCCTTCGTAATGTACAAATCTCTGAACTTCTGGTGTTTAATTCTAACTGTGAGAATAATGGAGTCTCTCTATTCTGATTCCAGTTCTGTCATGTCTTGACAGTTTTAGAAGCTTCACAAATTTTATATATAATAAGGGTTTAAGAATATTCAGTGATGTAGTTAAATATAATTACCTGATTTTATAGAGGCAGAAACTGGGATGAAGTCACATGCTATATTTCTGTCTCTGGATTTTCTTTTTTTTTTATGGAGTACGTTTACAAAAATCTCAGGGTATGGGTATTTTCTAATTGTGTTTTCCAGTAAAATAGTTCCATGAACACTCAAAATTCTGGATAAAGAAGTTACTTTTTGAGAGAATTTATATTTGTTATATGAACGCTGATTTTCGGGAATTCTATTAGTACCTGTAATACTCAACTGAAATTCAGTGAAAGCTAAGATGAAAGTAAAAGCTAGGGAATTTGATAATTATCTGATAACTGCAAACCATGAACAGTAGCATGTATAATGAAAAATATATTAAAATACTTTATTTGAAAATCCGATGGCACACATACATGTCCATAAGTGGATTATTTAGAAAAATCTAACTGGTGAGAGTGGTATGGACTACAGCAGATTATAGGAATGCTTGATGCAGTGAAACGTTGGAAAGATGCTTAAGGAAGAACAAGTAGTTCTGCTCTCAACTTTTAAAAATGCATCCTCTTATTTATAATGGAATCAGTATTTCTCCTGGTCTGTGTGTATATGTTTGTGTGTTATTTCTGTGGAAATTAAAATACTTTTTCTATATTAAGAAATGCCATATGCTGATGTCAGAGAGAAGTTTTATTGCTGGTTCTTATGGTTAAAATATACATTAAAGAAGAAGTAATACAACCCCTAAATTATTATTGTAGATTTTACGTAAATGTTTATTATGCCTTGTCTTTTCCTGTATAAGTAGCAGGAGGCAAATAATAAACTAAATAATTAATGCAGTTTCAAATCCAGCATTTCCAAGCAAAGTGCTTATGGTGACATAAAGCAGGAAAAAAATATATGTGAACCCCCACCCCCCCCAAAAAAAAAAAAAAAGTAAAATAAATGACTGGAACCAAAGGAACAAGGCATGGAAATAAGATCTGAAATTTGTATGTAACCAATTTTCATGTTAGTACATAAATGTATTTATCTAAAGAGAGTTTGACTAATCCTTCTTAATTTGAATTTTCTCAAGGATATCTTGAGTACTTGCTATCCTATGTCAAATGAATTATTTTTCAGGTATAAACTTGTCAGCAGATGTTCCAAGGATCCAGTCTGCTTCCACCCTCATGGTATGATGGGGTGTGGTGCTTCAAAATTGGCTACACTATACCTGGGAAGAGTGAATCAACTTTAATTAGGTTAGTCTTTTAATGTCAAAACCCTCAAGCCTTCCACTGTCCCAGCAGATGCATGATGAGAAATAAGCCCACTAATACCACTAATACAATGCTCTGTGTATATATATATGAACTCTTGGAAATTTAGTGTTGTGAGAGCTGTAAAACCTGAATTCTTTATGATACCGACAAACTAATAACACCAAGTCCTGCTTTCAGCCTCTTTTGAGCTCTTACCAAGTGAACAAAAGAGTTCCAAGCAAGTTATGAGTGGCAGTAGTCTTTCAAATAGATCATATGTTTATAAAGCGTTCAGCAAATAATCAGTGCTGAAGTTTGTGGGGTCAGCCCTGCAGCCTGACACAGAAGTTGTGGTTGACTAAACCTGAACTAAGCTGCTATGTCAGAATTATGTCATTGCTCAGAGCCTTTCTCACTCCTTCCAGGTGAGACAAGCCTCTGCTTTTCTTTCCCAGCTATTGTTACTTAGAAAACAAACCCAGAATGCAAACAGTTCATCGATGACATGTTGTTATCTGGTGTGATCAACAGGGAAAATTTTCTGGGAGTGTTAAAGTTCTTTAGGACTTGACTGAATTTTGCTCAAAACATGCATTGTGTGCTTGTCACAACAGTTGGTGTTCATTAGTATTTCAGGTAATAGATGTGGAACACAAATATATTTATGACCGTGGTTACACAAGACTGTTCTAAAATGCTCTTCAGGTTCATAATGTGTCGAATTAATAAGGCTTCCCCCCACAAGAGGTTTTTTATGTCTGAATACTATAAACAACAGGGTTTTAGCTGGAGTGATACCAGGGAGCTTCCATAGAACCTGTATCAATATTTGAAGGGAAGAAGGGGAAAAAAGCCATCCAGAAAGTATTCTGTTTTTCTTCCCCTCTGTTACATTCTCAGACCACAACAGAGTTTTGGATGTAAATAATTCATTTGGTGTTACATATATTTTGAAATAAAACTTCTAATATGCAGATATATTTTAATGTTGACAGTTATGCTTCTATTCTACTTGTGTTCAGCAGTAACCCGTCCCTTTCAATCTGCATCCTTCTGTGAGATGTGTGCCCTGGGCAAGGGAAATCAGTGTACCTTCTCAACTCTGCAGTGATTTATAGCAGTATATGAAGAAAATAGCAGAACCCAATGATACTGCATCATATTTATTTTTTGTCTTCTTTCCTCTTGGTATACTTTCTCTTCCGTTTTTTTCTTTTGGTGTTTTCTGGGTCAAGATTTAGATGTTACTCTAATTTTGCTCCTGTCAGCTGGATATCCTTATAGCTGAAATGAATCCCATTTTTAACCATGTTATTTTCTCGGGGTCCTCAATCCTAAATTGCAAGGTTCTTTGAGATTAACTCATGATTTATTATGTTATCCAGTGACTGCTCCACTGTCCTTAGTTTTTTGGAGGAGCAGAGATGGGACTAGGAACTACAACGGACTCCCTCCAAACATTTATTTTAAAATTCAAGTGTTTGCTTAAACCAAATTCAGTTAGACACTAACCGCAGAGAGTGTTAATGTTTTGTTTTGCTTTTTCCATTTATTAATATGAATTAAAATGTAAAGCTGGTATTCTAAATTTCAGCACTAAAAATGAGCAACTAAAATGCTTCATTTTCATTCAAGTTGTCAGTCTTAATTACCATTGATTGGTACTTGATTACTTTACTAGGACCATTTCTACAATAGTAAGCATGTATGATATTAAAGTAAATTACAAAAAGTACAATGTTTTGTAATGTATGTAGTTCAACTTCATTTTTATCTTTGTCAGATTTAATCTTTGTAATAATTGTTGCATTTTATCCATCAAATTTCTGGGAGCTTATGTTACACAAAGCATTTTCTTATATATTGACAGAAATGTTCTTCTGTCAACATTTTTAACCTTAAAATAGTTTAACCAGAAAAATAATTTTTCATTTTATGGGTGTTGAGTAACTGCTTTGCATTTATGCCAGAAATAATAATAATAACAACATACTTCTGGCAGCAAAATGTTACCATACATCATCTATCTTTATACCCATTCTTAAAACTCATCTGTGTCCATTGTGAACTGAGATACCATGGAGCCTATTGGTGTATTTGAGTGCTATAGATAAGTTCAGAAGGAAATAAAACTGTCCCATGATTTCTGTGTGTTCCACATCTTAGAATGCATTATAGAGGAAAATAGATTGTTTTGTATTAGATGCTTGGCTTTTGTGCAGTCGTGGATGTTATTGCTGTAGGCAGCACTTTAAAAAAAAAAAAATCTGACTTGTAATTTTGCTATTATCTGTGCCCAGTGGATTGAACAGTGAACCACGTTAATTCTGGAAGTGATTTTTGCCCATTCATCCTTGCTGGTTGTGTAGATACAGTTCAGTTATCAGGAATCACTGTTCCTGTTCACAAATTTGTCAACTCCTTCTAGCAGGTGGTACTGTTAAAGCGTTGAGAGCTGATATAGCAAGAGAACTTGAAAAATAACATACTGTGGCAAAGCATCATGAAATTTTGTCTGTCTTCTTAGTCCAATATAAAGTCTCATACTTACCTCAAGACAAACCTGCTTCCTCAAGATATACCTGCACTGGAACAGGCTCCCTAGAGAGGTTGTGGAGCCTCCTTCTCTGGAGACTTTCAAGACCCGTCTGGATGCATTCCTGTGTGACCCGTACTTGATTCTGTGGTCCTGCTCTGGCAGGGGGGTTGGGCTAGATGATCTCCCATGGTCCCTTCCAACCCCTAACATCCTGTGATCTTTAGAAAGTAATTTGGCCCAATATAATGAAACTCTATTGTATTGGTTTAAGTGCAAGAGCAAAAAACCTCCCCCACTCCCTCCTCTTCCCTCTTCTGACCTCCTCCCTCCCTCCTTACCAAAGATGAGAAAGGGAGGGGGAGAAAAGGCAGAGGGAATGTTCTTAGTTGATTTACAGAGAACATTTTACTCCTCCACTACAAAAGTATCATATTACATCAGTGTGTGTGTGTATGTATATATATACGTATGTATGCATGTAGATACATAGAAAGGGAAAGGAAAAAATACCATCTGGATCCCAAATGAGCAAGAACACACCTGCATGCTCAAGACTAGGAAAAGTAAGAGACAGACCAAGAATCTCCTGTCCAGGATAGTAACACCCTGTGGTTGTAAAATGTTGTAAATTCATGATTCTGATAGTGGGGATCATAACAACATGTGAAAATGCAGTAGTTGTGATGTACAGAGCTCCTTTCTGTATTTATTACTATGTTATTTACATGTTATTAAGTGTTACATAACACAGGCTATCAGAGCCTGGCTATTACAGAAGCCCAAAGCTTCCCATACTCGAGATATTTTAATCTCAAAATGAAGAACAATGTTCCCATGGATTCATCCTTGCATCGTGACAAAGGCTGACCTGAAGGACTGCACTTTGGGTACTACAGGATTCTCTGAGCACTGAAGAGAATTGGCACTGTCAGAATAGGTTAACTTGCTCGTGAAGAACTTGATCTTTACAGTCTTTCCATTTACATCCAAAATGGCTATTCTATGTGGTCATGCACTGCTATCTGAGAGATCTTTTTGCTATCTGGAATATTGCATCCAGTTTTGGGCTCCCCAGTTCAAGAGGGACAGGGCTGTACTGGAGAGAGTCTAATGGAGAGCTACCAGGATGATTAAGGGACTGGAGCATGTGCCCTATGGGGAAAGGCTGACAGCCCTGGGGCTTTTTAGTGTGGAGGAGAGAAGACTGAGGGGGGATTTAATAAATGTTTATAAATATCTGAGGGCTGGGTGTCAAGAGGGAGAGGACAGTCTCTTCTCCATTGCACCCTCTGATAGGACAAGGGGTAATGGATATAGATTACAGCACAGAAGGTTCCACCTCAACATGAGGAGGAACTTCTTTCCTGTGAGGGTCACAGAGCACTGGAACAGGCTCCCCAGAGAGGTTGTGGAGTCTCCTTCTCTGGAGACTTTCAAGACCCATCTGGATGTGTTCCTGTGCAATTTGTGCTAGATTGTATGGTCCTGCTCTGGCAGGGGGGTTGGACTCAAGCTTTGAAGGTCCCTTCCAACCCCTAACATCCTATGATCTTTTTGTAGTCTTTTCTGCTAGGAGAGGAGCGTTATTGGACCTGATACTCACCATCAAGGAGGGAGTGGTTGAAGCAGTAAAGGTAGAGGGCAGCCTTGGCTGCAGTGACCATGAGATGGTGGAGTTCAGGATCTTGTGTGGTAGGAAGAAAGTATCAAGCAGGATTACGACGCTGGATTTCAGCAGGGCTAACTTCGGCCTTTTCAGGCAATTGCCGAGGGAAATCTTATGGGGCAGGGTACTGGAAGGCAAAGGGGACGCAGGACATTTATGGTTAACATTCTAGGACCTCTTATTCCAAGCTCAAGATCAGTGCATCCCAAAGAATAGGAAATCGAGAAAGGGAGCCAGGACACTTGCATGGTTAAGTAGAGAACTGCTAGGCAAACTCAGGTGGAAGAAGAAGGTCCACAGATCATGGAAGGAGGGGCTGGCCACTTGGGAGGAATATAAGACAGTTGTCAGATGATATAAGGAGGCTACTAGGAAGGCTAAGGCCTCCTTGGAATTCAGCCTTGCGAGGGAGGTCAACAGACAATAGAAAGGGCTTCTTCAAATATATTGCAAGAAAAGCTAACACCAGAGGCAGTGTAGGCCCACTGCTGAATGAGGTGGGTGCCTTGGTGACAGAGGACACAGAGATGGCAGAGTAGCTAAATGCCTTCTTTGTCTCTGTCTAGACTGCTGGAGGCTGTCCTCAGGAGCCCGAGGGCCCCGAGGCCCAGAAAAAGACAGGGCAAAGGAGAAATTCTCCTTGCTTGATGAGGACTGGGTTACAGAGTAGTTAAGTCATCTGGACATCCATAAATCCTAGGGTCCTGATGGGATGCAACCCCAGAGGGCTGAGGGAGCTGCCGGAGGCCATTGCCAGACCACTCTCCATCATCTTTGGTAAGTCATGGTGGACAGGAGAAGTGCCTGGGGATGGGAGGGGGGCAAATACCACTCTGGTCTTCATAAAGGGTAAGAAGGAGGACCTAGGTACGTATAGGCTGGTGAGCCTCACCTCCATCCCTGGAAAGGTCATGGAGCAACTTATCCTTGACACTGTCCTTAGGCATATCAAGGACAAGAGGGTCATTAGGAGCAGTCAACATGGTTTTACCAAGGGAAAGTCATGTGTGACCAACCTGATAGACTTTTATGAGGACATAACCAGGTGGATAGATGATGATAGAGCAGTGGATGGGGTTTATCTTGATTTCAGTAAAGCATTTGACACTGTCTCTCACAGCATCCTTGCAGCTAAACTGAGGCAGTGTGGTCTGGATGATCAGGTAGTGAGGTGGATTGAGAACTTGTTGAAGGGAAGAAGTCAGAGTTGTGGTCAATGGGACAGAGTCTAGTTGGAGGCCCTCAGGGGTCAGTACTGGGACCAGTGCTGTTCAATATATTCATCCACAACCTGGATGAGGGCACAGAGTGCACTGTCAATGACACAAAACTGGGTGGAGTGGCTGATGCACCAAAGGGTTGTGCTGTCATTCAGGGAGACTCCAACAGGCTGGAGAGTGGGGCAGGGAGGAATTGAATTAAATTCAACAAGGGCAAGTGTAGAGTCTTGCAGCTGGGAAAGAGCAACCCCATGGACCAGTATAGACTGGGGACTGACCTGTTGGAGAGCAGTGAAGGGGAAAAGGACCTGGGGGTCCTAGTCAATGGGACGTTGACCATGAGCCAGGAATGTGCGCTTGTGGCCAAGAAGGCCAATGGTATCCTGGGCTGTGATTAGTAGGTTGAGAGAGGTTCTCCTCCCCTCCTACTCTGCCCTGGTGAGGCCACATCTGGAATATTGTGCCCAGTTCTGGGCCCCTCAGTTCAAGAAGGACAGGGAACTGCTTGAAAGAGTCCAGGAAAATGATTAACGGAGTGGAACATCTTCCTTACAAGGACAGACTGAGGGAGCTGAGGCTCTTTAGCTTGGAGAAGAGGAGACTGAGGGGTGACCTCATTAATGTTTATAAATAAGTGAAAGGTGAGTGCTAAGAGGATGGAGCCAGGCTATTCTAGGCAATGCCCAATGACAGGACAAAGGGGCAATGGATGGAAATTGAGGCATAGGAAGTTCCATGGAAACAGGAGGAAGGATTATTTCACTGTGAGGGTGACAGAACACTGGAACAGGCTGCCCAGGGGCGTTGTGGAGTCTCCCTCTCCGAAGATATTCAAGACCCACCTGGATGAGTTCCAGTGTGACCTGGTATAGGTGATCCTGCTTTATCAGGGGGGTTGGACTAGATGATCTCCTGATGTCCCTTCAACCCTCTAACATTCTGTAATTCTGTGACTGAAGGTGTACTACCACACCAGAAAAGTATGCCTCTATGAAGTTGTTTTCAACTTATGCGTGCAGAAATTAGTTGAGTAAAAGGCTGAGCACACATCGTAGGCATCAGTCTTACCCTCTTGGTGAATTACCTAACGCTGCCTCTTTGTATTGCCATGTTACAAGAGACTCTAGGCTTCTTTGAATTTCGGTTCATCCCTACAGGTGGAGCAAGAATGGTGAAGTTGTCTCTCCAATGTAGTTATTGTATGCCATCTGTTCACCAACTGGAGGGAGAATAGCAGGTCTAAGCTCCTTGGGAAAACAGGGTTCTTACTTCTTACGAAAAGTAAGTTTCTTAATTTCTGCCCCATCTGGTCCATATGTCCTGCAGCCTGATTGCAGGCATAGGAGAGTAAGTAAACAGCTTTGGACCTGTGTTATGCCTCACCTACATATTCCAAATCTAGAAAGGTGGAAAAGATGACCCCTACTTCATCTGTCCTTGATCTCAAACAAAAATAAGAGATTAAGCAGACTTTGCTGTAGCAGGAGGAACAGAAATGGTTTGAGAGGCAAGAGGAACAAGTGGGTGCAGTTAGCTGCTGATCTGAGCTTACAGGTATGAGTAAGGTTGGCAAAACAGATACCTAGTGAGAAATTTGGGGAATAACAGAGAACTCTGGTGCACTGCGTGCAGAGAGCACAACTGCAGCAGGAAGCAAGGTTACTGCGCTCAGTAGCAGTTCTGTAATGCTGTGTGTATTGTAGATGCTCAGGAAGAGTTAAAAAAACCAAAGATGGTTAAGAGAAAAAAAGAGAGGCCAATTTTTAAGTAAAATATTTCTGTTGTTTTAAATAGAATTGGCAGAAAGACTTGTGTACACATGCTTAACAGTAATCTTGTCTTTTAGTGTTTTAACAAACCTGGTTTTTTTACATAAGGCTGGTTTGTTCACTGCTGATGAGAGTTGCATTTCACTTTGGTTAAGATAGAAGACATCTGATGCATTTAGGTAACATTATACAGTTACAATCTGTTCCTTCTACCTTTGGAATGATCAATCAGTTGCTTTTTTTGATTAAGATAGATATGATTCACAGTTATAGTGGAATTTTCAGCTCTAGGCAAATCAAGATGGAAACAGATATGACTTTAAAAACCCTGGAAAAACGGCTAATGTTTACGTTTCAACTTTGAAAATCCAGTTATCTTTTGTGAGTGGGTTTGGGTTTTGATTTGTTTGGGTTTTTTTAATTAAAAGAGAAAATCCTTCCAGAACAAAGGCAGTCAGAACGTTTATTGCATATGTTATATACATTTTCTGAAATTGGCACTCCATAAAAATGCTACCTAAAATTTCCAGGCATTTGGATCTTTGTTGACGGTTTCAGCCAAATTCATACAGGCTGCAAATATAAAAACTTATGTATATCATCCATTGGACTAAAGCTAAGATCATTTAATAAAACAAATCTCTTGTTTCTAGTCCAGCCTGACCTTAACCAGCATTTTAAGGCTCTTCAGCTTCTCCCAGTTAGGACTTCATTATGAAAGACAAATAAATGTGAGAGACTGCCTATGCGAAACTCAAAAGGAAATATTCAGGGCCTATATGGTAACAATGAAAACCTGTGTGGTGGCAGAAGGGATTTTTACAGTGGCAATAGTGCAGCAGTTGTAATATCTTAATATGTGTCACGATATTGTTCACAATTAAACCACTTAAAATATCTTGGTATGAGAATAGGTTTTGCAACTGCTAGTGCTGTTCTGTAGTCTTAACAGTTATGCAAATACACATTTGAAAGACAAAACCAAAACTTACCACAGATACTCTGTTTCTTCCCCAAGTTAAAATCAACAACGCAAACTTAATCATTCCTGCTTGTGAGCACTCTACTGGTAGTCCATGGCCGTAGGCCTGTAGATTTGTTATGCTTGCTTTTGTACCGCTTGAGAGAGCTGTGTGTGGTGAGGTGTGTTGCCTGGTATGTGTGCTGTAACTTTCACACAGGCTATGAGGTGACCCCATCGGGGAACTTGCGTGCCTGTGTCTGGAACAGCAGGAACCATGTTGGTGACATTGGAAGTTACAGTTTGTGTTAAGAATATTCTGCAGTGTTTTGTAAATCCTGTTTAAACCTCTGCAGAAGCGAGTGTACAAAGTTGTATGGTGCATTACCACAACAAAATCGTAGTTAACTATCTCATAAAAAAAGAAAGAAAGAAACATCATTGCCACTGTGAAGAATGGGGCTCTGGAAACCTGCACTAGCTTCAACTTCTATAGCTAAAAAAGTGCAGCAGTCTCTAATGAATCTGGTGCTGTGTTTGACTAGGGAGGCAATATTGAGCTTTCCAGCTCCACTAAAACTGGAGGCAACACGCCTTCCTCATATCTAGAAAAGATACGGTTCATGTTTTATTGGAAAAAAAAAAAGCCAAAAGAATCACATAAAGTATTTTCCCACATCCTTGGGAGACATTTACCAATGCTAAGCTCTAGTTATGTGTGAGTTATGTCACACGTTTAACTCCACTATCACTTTTCTTTATTTTGGTGGATAATTTAGCAACAAGATATCACAGTGAAAATAGGACAAAAAAGAAATTCTCAGTAGAAACAGGAATGAAGACACTTCCCAAATAGTACAATGGTCTCAACTATTGTTAAGGCTACAAAAGGTATTTTTTTTAATGTTCTCCTTCAATAGGTGGTGTCTGTGAGACCAGGCAACGTCTCTCAAGTGGTAATGCAGTTTTGTTTCAAATCTCTACTCATTCTGTAACATTTTTCTCATGCTGTTAATAGAACAGATTTGCAGGTGTGGAGTAATATATGGAAACAGTATAGTATTTTTCACTTGCTATTCTAAAATCTAATGTCTTTCACTTTCGTAGTTAAAATTTTTTTATTCAAGAAAAAAACACCCCATCAGCTTCCCAGAATATATATATATATATATATATATATAAAAAATCCTGGTTGAATTCTCTGAAGTGAATACAGGAAAGTTTCTGATACAAGTTGCTAATAATAGATGTTTTAGAAGAATTTGAAAATAATATTTTTATTGACTGATAATAAATAAATCTCAGAGGAGAACTCCTGTAGCAGAAACTGCCTGGCCAAACTTAGCAATTAATTGAGCTGTACCTAATGTAAAGAGTTAATTAAATTTTGATGTAGTTATGTTGTTGAATATCAAATCAATGATCAAAAATGTGCAAATGACTTCTAAAAATTAAATTAGTGGCTCCCCCCTTTTTTTTGAGAAATAAAGTTCAGAGTGTAACTTTGTCATTTATACTGTTTTATTCCAATTAGAAAGTTAGAGTCTCTATTTCCTTTTATTGAGACAATGTAGTTGATTCTCTTCCCTTGTAAGTGTTACATCATCTAAAAATTAGTTGCTCGTCTCTCACAAATTTGGTCAGTATACTTCCTGCACACGACAAGGCTTAAATGTCTCCAAAGAGTGCTCCATTAAATGCTGACCTACTGCAGAAGAAGCTGCCTAGCACCAGGCAATGGGAATCACTGAACCAGAGAAGTCTTATTCTGGTCTTGGACGGAAGGTGCACTACCCTCCGTAGCCCCATCAGTGCAAGTTTAGGCATGCCTTTTAAGTACAGGCAGAATTTATAGACTGAACAGGAAGACATTTCTGAGAGTAAGTAGTGGAATTTGGGTAATCCAGATTGCTTTCTTGGGGTTGAGGATTGGATAGCTATAATCCAGTCTAATCCTATTTTCCATGCCACTGTGGGTCTTTTCCTCCCGTGTGTTTAAGGAGAGAAGGAAACTTAGCCTCAACTAACCTAGGATGAGGGTAGTGAATAGAGGAAACGGGTGGTTGTTTTTCTACACATGCAGACAGACACATATAAATGTATGTGCAGACACAGGTGTATGCACACACACACACACACACAGAGACCAACATGTATAAAAGCATCCTAGACCACAATCTGTAAGAAAGTTGGTTTTTCTTCTGTATTCTCTTCCTGCTTTCTAAACGTAGTAGCCTCACAAGTTCTAAGGAATTTATTTGCCTGACTGTTAAGGTGTCAGCCTGCCCTATTTGTTCTTCACAGAAGTATTTTTCACACCTGCAACATTCTTCTGTTTTTCATACCAGAAATACTTGCATCCATCTTAAATCGTTTCCAAGTCACTGCTCCCGTGTTTCTATCATGCTTTATTTACAGCATAATTCTTTTTTGATATAAAACACCAACAGTATACTGGACAGGTTAATTTATTTGGTGAAAGTTAACACATCACTTAAAGGCCAGGCTGTCAGCTAAGAGTATGGTTTAACATAATCCTTACCTGTTATGATTATGCTGGAAGTAATTTGCAGCTTGTTGTAGTGAAAACAGTATGTTGAACTGAATTAAAGATTATCTCTGGTACTGGGAGGAATTTCACCACACAAAAATACTTGGCACATGGGGGTTGTGTTTTTTTGGTGGTGGTGTGGTGTGGTTTGGTTTGGTTTTTGTGTTTTTTGTTTGTTTTTTTTCCCTTGAGATTGAGTTAAATATTACAAGAATCAGAAGGTTGTTACTTCTAATAAGTTGAGGTAGCTGGGGAGAAGGGCATTAACTCCTTATGTGACACATTTGTGTTTCACTGTATTCACTAATGCTCTTGCAGAGTTTTGCCTGCAGCCACCTGTGTGCAAAGAAATTCATAACTGGTCCTCCATCTGAAGGATAGTTGAAGGAACTGTTTGGGTCTGGCAAATCACACACATCACATAGTGCTGTCTTAATTAGTCCCTCTGGTATGCTGAAATGCTGAGTTTGTAATACCTCATTGCTTGTGCCAAAATTGTGGTATTTAGAACGAGGTGCAAAATACTAAGTGTATTATCTTCATTTGTAATCACATCAGATGTATCAACGTAAGCATCTAGTTTCTCACTCATTTTGTGTGCCTTGATGGTTTTCCTCTTTTGCTGAGTAACTGTTAATGAGCCTTTCTTAAATTCCCTTCCCTTAATCTCCTTTGATCATCAGCCTATACTGACAGAAAGTGGTTTAGGTGTGTAATCTTTTATGTCCTCATCCTTAGGAATTACAGGGCATTATTCAATGACAAAGTGAGGAAGTAAATATGGTAGCCACTGTATTCTGTTCCTTGCAATGGTTGAGCATACTACAAGAATGACCTTTCTGAATTTGTGTAATTTGTTGCTAACTTCCTTGCTTTGTTATTTTTTACCCCCTTGCCCTCTGACTCATAGAGGAACAATTAGTTATACTTCATGTGAGAGGGAATGAGAAGTGGCTGATACCCATTACTATCTGTAAGGGATTAGTGGGAAAAGCAGTGGCTGGGGGATGGTTCATTTCAATGGTTTTCAGACTATGGAGAAACATCTCTTTGGCAATCACTAGAAGCAGCAACTGGCTAAGACTCTGACCTTGTTGTTCTCCCAGGAAGAAAGAAAGAAGTTGTGACAGGCTCACAAATAATTTCAGTAACAATTAATTTGTGTGTTAATCCTGATTTGCTTTGGCACTTCTGACACAAAAAATATTACCATTTTTGTTAAGGCAGGAGTACCTTATTTGAGCTACATGAAAACTATGCTGACATCCCGTGCTAGAAATAGAAAGTCTGTGTTCACAGCAAGTATTACATTTGCTTATTGTATGCTGGGCAAGATCTCCATTGAACTTGACCTTTGTGATATTTTACAGGAATGCTGGAATATTGTTATTTTTCAGAATGCACCATCAGGCAATGCAAACACCAGTTCTCAAAATCCCGGTGTATAGGAACCTATTGTTTTCTGATATACACTATTTTAAAAATGATGAAGTGGTGACACAGATCAATAGGGTTAGGGGACTTTCAAAGTGGAAGTCTGAAATATCTCTCCTTCAGTCTTCCTGTTGTGTACTGGTACTGGCTTCTGCTCAAGCCTTAGTATTAGTGTCAGTTACGATTTTTCTGAATTAATTGGACAGATTTGTCTCTGTCAACCACGGGATTTATATGCCATCTCATACTTCAGTTTCTGATGTCTGTACTTAACTGATTTGTTTCCTATCTGCCTAGTCCATCCTTTAATTTTTGGTAAAATTAATTTATCATAGTTTTATGATTAAATGGAAAGAGTTGCTAAGGAATCAGGTCTGGATCCTTTATTACATTTTAGCATTGTTCCTTGGAAAACTGATTATATCTTGCAAATTAGAGTAACTTGTTGAAAGTAATACATTCTGCATAGCTTGTTAAATATCCCTTTTCTTTACTTCTAGACTCTTACTGAAGCAAAGTGATGTTAGTGTTCTGGTGTTGCTCTGTATGTTCACTGGTAACTAAGCATTTGCCATACTAGGACAGAATTCTTTTGACTCAAAGACTTTAAATTCAGAGTGTGATTTCCTAACTGTCAGTTAAATAATGGCTTTTTATTAATGATATTTAAATGTTTATCGCCTCCCAAAACAAACATTTGTGAAAAGCAAGGAAGAGATACTTTTCCAGGCAAATTCAAAACCATGTCTATTAAACCTCTATTTACTTTCTATTTTAAACGACATGGCTGATACCTGAATTTTGTTATTTGATGTGCTGTAAATATCAATTTTGTGTCTGAGGCACCGAAAGTGTGCAGCTTCTACATGTATTTTTTCCTCATGATAATTGGATTAGAGTTCTACCCATAGTACTTACTTCCAAGAGTTTATGGTATAGATCTGTTTGCATTTATGAAATATTTGTAATGTTTCTGACTGGGAAGTGTTTAGAGTGTTTGCTCCTTCTATCTTGGTTTCTGAATACCTTACAGCTTTACTCATGTGAGCAGGCTTCATTAATAAAGAATTCTTTTGACTGTCTCTGCTGGGAGATGTTTCTTGACATTTCTCAATATTTTTCTCCAGCAAAGCTCTTGTTGATATGTTGATACTAACGAGACACTGAAATAGAGACAGTGCAAAAAGCTCATTAACCTAGTATCAGATGCCTTTGGACATAATGCACTGTCAATCATCTCTAGATGAAGACCTTGAAAATAAAAGTTTTGGATTTGTTGTTTGTTGTTTTGTTTTTTAATATCCCCCTCCATTTCAGACTTTTTCTTCTTATCATTGGTAAGGATGCAACTGATTGGTTTAGAAAAGGAAATACATGATGTGGTTGCATCTGACAGGAGAGATTGAATCCAGTGACTAAAAATGACCATTTCTTCAGCAAATTAAAGGTACTTCAGTAGTGTGTACTTGAAATTTACACTTTTGATGATAGCTAAAAACACTGTGCAGGAATAATCGTTGTGGTTGACAAGGAACAGGAAGTGGAGTTATGAAGTAAAAGGTATAACCAAGAAGTTACATGCAAAAAGAAAAAACATATTTAGGGAGGAAGCAAGTGAAAATAGGAGCAAACAGAGCATGCACACATGGACTATAAAGAAAATAAATTCCTGAAGTAAGATAATGGACCCAGGAGTATTTCCAAGCCGTGAGGTGATAGTTGAATTCGTATACTAGCTACCTCCTGACCTGTTTGGGATGGGAGCTAAACAGGCACCAGCTCTTTCACCTTGATGTCCATGTCAGGAAAATACCGGTCAAAGTGCTGGAGCTTTTGTTAATGCAGTTGCCCCCTCCAGTGTGGATGTTGTGTGGACAAACGCCTGCTGCTTGCTGACTTGAGGTATGGCAATAACCTCTGCCTCTGGAGCTATGGAGAGATCATGTAGTAGGGCACACTTTGGCACAGCAATTGCCATTCAGTGGCCTGTAGTTGCTGCTGTGGCCTGACGGCCCAGAGGTGAGTTACTTGTGATGTAGGAACAGTGCCATCAGCCCAGAACAAATAAAATATCCCCATGTTGGGGCGGCACTAGAAAACTGAAAGTCAGAGAGGTACTTAATATTCTGAAGAACTAGTAAGTAATGAAAGGCAAACAGCGTCTTGCAGCACTCAGCCACCTGCTGTCAGAGTAGGTCACTGGAGAAAATGTATCTCCTTGCAGGAGTGCCCTCTATAAATGGGGGCCACAGAAAGAAAAGGTGAAACCTCATGTTAGTGCGGTTCTGCAGCAGCTCAGGAGAGGTGTTTAGCTGACATAGATGTGATGCAACAGTGGTGAAAATGTGTAGTAAGCTGAGCCAATACTGAAGGTCATGGGGAATTCCCTTTTCTGCTTGCCCAGTAAGGTCTTAACCACAATACATGTATTCCTTGAGGTGAGGAAGAACCCCTTATTATTTTGAAACTAGTTATAGTTGCAACTATAATGTCACATGGTAATACCATTACTTTAGTAAGGGAGTTTCTTTCTTTGGTTTGCTTTTTGCAGTCATAGTTAGGATTTGTCCTTGGGTGTTGCACACAGGTCAACTAACTCATTCTTTTCTTCAAACTAGTCAGGGTCAGCGTGACTGTTAGACGGCAGATATTTTGATAAGGGCTGTTTCAGTGACATGCAAAAATACTTCCTGCAAAGGGTACAATGGATGAGGATAGGAAAAAAAAATACAGTTTCAGAGAACTTAATAGGATAGAACTTTTAAGCACCTGATTAAAATTTGTCTTACTCTGTTTCTGAGGATTTTACTTCCTTTGTCTTTGAGAGCAGGACACTTAGAAGATGGAAGCCCAAAGTTGCAACACTGTGTTAAAATAATACACTAAAAATATTCAAGTGCTTTTAAAGAAGTAATTTTAATGAAACACACCCCACCTCCATCATATTAAAAGCAATTGCTTTTAGTTCAGAAAGTTTGCCTTAAAAAAATTTAGTGTACTCTGTATGTTGAAATGAATGTAGGTATCCTGCAGCGATTTGAAGTGGAGTCTTTCTGCTCTGGTTTTGTTTTTTCCGCATTTGCTGTTCCTGATCTCAACATGATTTACCCTAAAGCAATGCACTGACTTTTTAAAAAATATTTTTTAAAGCTAGTTTTTGCCTACTGCATTAGTATTCTGACATTGACTTAGTGTCTGAGATTGGGTGGAGTTGACTCAGAGCAGTGTTTAAGACAGCCAGTTGTGACTGCTACAGGTGATATTTCAGGGAATTTGAAAATCCTTCCTTCTATGTGTGTCTTCAGTTATTTGCCAATGTTTTCAGTGAACTTTATTCCTGTAAGATGTTTCAGTGTTAATTGTACTGTATATGATCTCTTTCAGAAGGCATGGGTTTCATTGATATATTGATGTTTAGGGTATTTGTGATGTAGACTGCTATTAGCATAGGTAGTCATCAGGAAGGTCTAGAGGTCATGAAGTACATAATTAGTAACTTGCATCCTTTTTCTGTTGCTCTAACTAGATAACATAACCTTTTCTGGCCAATATTTCTTTCAATAGATGTTTGACCCCTGTGTCAAGTAATCACAAACCAAAAGCTTAATTCTACAAACACTAAAGCATGTGTGAAACTTGCTTAGATAAGCATTTTTACTGATACGGAAATTGCTGAAGTGAGTCATGACTCATTTGCCTGTAGTAAGAAATCTATGAGTGTAATCATTGGCTCTCAGAAGTGTGAATGTGTCCCACAGTTATGCTTTAAAATATGTTTTATCTTTATATGAAGAATTACTTCAGGAGCAATCATTCATATGTTCCTTATCAGAAACAGTAAGAATTCAAAGTGTTTTCAAAGCCTTTTAGAAGTCTTACTATGGAGGGTATGCCTCTTCTCATGTCTAGACTAATTTTTTGGATGTCTTGACTGGGCTGTTTAGTCTGACATGCACCACAGGACTCTTAGATTAAAATTACCGTGAAATGACCTTTTTTTAAAAAAAAACAAAAACAAAACCAAAACTTTATCAGTAGGTCCTACATGAATAATATAAAATTGTATTTTAAAAATGTTTATTCTTCCACACTGATCCTTTATGCTTTTCATGAGATGTGCCTAGTTTCATACTCTGGCTTTCATTCACTAACAAAAAATACTGCACTATTTGGCTGAAACTGTATCAGATATTTTTGTCCACCCAATTCATGTTAGAAATTACTAAGTTTCTGAGAAATGCAAATATTTCTAGTGGTCTTTTAACAAAGCTATAACTTTATCAACATCCAACTTTGCATGTTAAATATTGAGTATTTCATTCTGTGGAAACTTCCCCGTACTTTCAATATACTGCCCTATACTCAGCTGTGCCTAAGAGGCTAGATATGTGATGTGTTGGTTAGCAGGATTTGGCTTCAAACTCTGATTGTGGGCAACCTTACTAAATGCCACCTGTGATCTTAGTTTAATGAGTAGTACTGCCTTTTTTTTTCTTTTTTTTTTTTTTTTCTGGGATGTTACAAATCGCCTAAAAAAGATGGGAGATCTAGTTTATAGCCAGTCTACTCTTCAGTGTCTGGGTGGCCTTCTGGTTACTCTGTGTGGAGGGCTTCAATAGGCGTGCATGGCATGAGTAGGAAATCCTAATTGCCTGTGCTATTGCTTTGATGGAAAATACAAGACAATAAACTAAAGGAAGTTATTCTGGTCTTGTGTGTTCTGCTTTTGATCTTCTGAACAAATTTAAATTCACTGTAAAGTGGTCAAAGTTAGGAAACTCAAGCCAAAAGTATCACCGAAGTGATGCCCCTAGCAAACCTGGCAAAATACTACTTGTAAAAGTTTTAAGTGCTCCTCTTGTAGCTTCTTTCTTCCTTTTTATGGCCATTGACAACACTGTATTGTTTCTGGTTTGCAGGTTATCCCACCTGACATTTGCATTTGCTGACTCCTTACCCTGTGTCATACCTATACATTTTCTCACATTATACAAATACATGCATGCCACATTCACAAAATACATTCATTACAAGATACTTTTTACTGTCCTTTAGAAAAGAGTGAGCTGTAGATAAACATACATTTAGGAGCTTTAGATTCCCCAAATTTGGAGTTTGGCTGTTTCAGGTAGGCACAGACTCTGTGTTTGGCCTATGCTTTATTTTTTCTTATTCTGATAGTTTTTATATATAAAATTCTAAAGATTAACAGGTAAAGTAGTGAGGCCAGTAAGAAGCAATGAGTGGGACTTAGTAACTAGAAATGGATGTGTTGACTTCTACTGGGTAATTGAATCTGTTCAAGTGTGGTATGGTTTTCAAAACCTGTTTGTTTCATTCTAACATCAAAACCAAACAATGCTCAGGTACAGATAATTCAGTATCCTTGAGATATTAATTGAAAGATCAAACACCATAAAGCAGCAATGCAAAATTCTTTAATGTAGCCTCTTAACTTTGTATCATCTCTGGCTAGTATGGGTAATTTACTGTAAATCTCTTCAGTTGTCCTTCCTGATATTACTGTACCACATTGTCAGTTTGAAACATTGCCTGCTCATTTTTGCTTTCAAGCTGTGATGGTTTTTTTTACCACATATATTTACAAAGATTTCAATTTGTATACATACAAACTGTATGCCTTATTTGCAAATGTATCTTGGCATACATGTTTTCCACGTAGGAATGGGAGTGGATTTTGATGCTAAGACTTTAAAAAAGATACAGGCACTTGTATTTAAATAAAAGTAATTTTTAAAATCCTTTTGAAATCATGATGGTTTTCTGCATGGAGATTCCATATTACAAATAAAGAGCATACTTCTGTTTTACCAGATTTATGGATGCTGAAATTTTAATTTATAAATATTATTTATGTAAATCCCAATTGCAGGCATCAGGGGATAATTGTCCTGTTTGTCAGAATACTTAACTTCTTGTCAGATTAAGTCAAGCATACGCTTAGTCTAAAGTGTGTGTATTCTATATTCCATGTGTCATAGACCAAGACCCTAACCAGAACTGTGCCTGGTATTTGTCTGCAATGTTAGTGAAGCATGACCTTTTCCATTATCAAAAACAAAAAAGCTGAACTGATTCATTCACATCTAGCTAATCAATGCATGTGGCACAGAGGAGACAAACCCATTGTTACAGCCTGGGGCAGTTTGCATTACAGCAGATAAAATGCTGAGTGTTCCTGCAGCTTCAGATGAGGTGGATCGTCATCAGACTGGGCATAACTAGCTATATGATTTTTTTTTCATCACTTCAATTATAAAATAAAAGACATGCTTAAGCCACCTTGGAGTTAGCTACTAGGCAGTTAGCTAACTGTGGAGAAGAATATCTACTAGTTGTAACTGACTTAGCTCAGCTGACCAGCAGTAGGCAACATGCTAGGTCCATACTGTCCTTCAAAGATGCATGAAAGCACTCTAAAAGCATAAATATCGAAGAGGATGTATATATTTCATCTGTAGAAGTGATGTAATGAGTTATATTAGTCTGCAATTTCTATGAGGTAATGCTTGGGGCTTTGCACAGCTGCACTCTTACATTTTAGTGCAACAGTGTCACTAATGTTGACTTTTACACCACATGGTAGAAGCAGAAGCCATTCCATGTGCCTTACCTGTTTGTGATCTTTTTACCTTATCAGTAATACACTCATCTGTGGAGGACAGCTCATACTACAGATCTAAATGAGAAATGGTTAAGGTACAAAACTGATAATGTGCAAAAGAGAGAAACCAAGTTCAAGTATAGATAGGATATTTGTCTTCTGAGAAGAAGTAATAGTGCATTGCTTGACTAGAATGCTTGCTTTATTTACAGAAAATGTCTTATCTGAGAGAACAGTGTTAGCTCTGCTAATTGCTTGGAAGAAAAGATATCTTTTGGAACGCAACTGCAAAACATGCATAGCGCTTCTGGGGCAATTAAGGGATCCTGATCTTTAAGAGAAAATAATTCGTGTTCTGTCTAGTTCTAGTAATGTTCATGTTCTTGGCAAACTTTTCACAAAGATAGGGTTTTCTTAGTAGCATTAGGAATGTTTGTGATTGTGAAATAAACACCATGATGTGAGTAGCTGCAATACGCTGCCTTGAGTAGGAATGGCAAAGCTGTTTGCTTAGTACCGGTAAATCAACTCCTCTGTCCGTCAATGTTCTTTGAATTTGTACTCCTGCGTTTTAAGATTTTTTTTTTGTGTCTTTTTAATGTGAGCTGTTATTTTCAGTGTGATCTGAATTTTAGAACAAGAAGAACATTCAAATTACAAATTCAGAATCCTGAAAAAGATTTTTAAGAAGAACATATCAGTGTAAAGCCAGCTTTTGTAGAAGTGACTATAACTGAGTAGCTTTTGCTCTGGCAACTAAGATTAAGTAGGTGTGGGAGGAGGTGGCCTGATACCTAGAGGCTTGTCTGAATGGTGTCGCCACAAAAAGGCACTTTCAGTAGCAGCTGAGGACACGAAGATGAAAGCAAGCAGTAGACAGGCCACCACTATGTCAAGGTGGGTGGAGGTCTGACCTTTCTTCATGTCTTCTGTTTGGCTTCTCATCGGGCTTATGCAATTACTTGGTGGAGGACAAAAGTGGTCATCTATAACAATCCATTTAGAGATGGCTTTTGAGTGCAGGCACAGGCATTTGGTGTGGAGTAACATGACTACCCTTGTTACTGTGCACAGAATTGTTCATCTGTTTGCTGCTAGTGTTTAGAGGTATTTTGGATTAAGAATCAGAGTCTCAGTTGCTAATTCAGCTTTGCAAGCCCCCAGTGTCTGGTCTCAGATCACACTAGTCTTTATGTCGATATGCAAATATTTAAAATGAGAACATCTGCTAGCATCATAAGATGTTGTGTACATGATTTAATAGTTGTAGCCATCTGTATTAGGTAAAGTACTGTGATAATGCCACTAAGATGGCTCTAAGCCATCAGTATGATGCAGCTGTGGAAAAGGCTAATGTGCTTCTAATGATGCATTAGACATAATATTTTGTTGAGAAAGAGAGAAATGCTAATAGCATTTCACAAAGGCTTCCTGAGACCTCATTTGGAATAATACTGTGTCCAATGCTCTTGCCTTGCAGGGGATAAAAGCTGGACTTAAATTGGAACAGGTGCAAAGGCAGACTACTAGGCTGATCAGAGTTGCAAAGCATTTATCTTGCAAGAGCACATTAGAAAGCTTTTGTCATTTAGCTTAGTCAACATAAGGTTGAGAATGGATAAAGTTTTCTTTGTAAATAAATTCGTGGGTAAACATCAGCAACAAGGAACCATTTAAGCTAAAGTATAACCAATTTTTCTGGTATTGATATGATAAATTGGTCCTGAATGAATTTAGACAAATTTTAAGGACTTTCATTACCATTTTTTCTAAATGGTGATGGACAGTGAAGCAAAGAACTGGAACAATTTTAAGCCTGAGTTCAGAAAGCAGCACAGGAGACTTTATTCTGGAATGATTGTAGAAAGTTAAGTTAGAAGATGAGTCTTTTGAAGTTTTGAGGTCTTCAAGCGGTCTGCAGGGAGACTGAAAGTGTTTTCATTGTACTTATTTGGTACTGACAACATGCTTCTGCATTTCCAGTAGTTGCTTGTGGATAAGAAGTTTTTCCAACTCTCATCCCAAATCCTTTAACAATAACTTAGTTATGCCTTGTTCTACTCCCTGTTTTCTGTCATTCACCATGCAACTGATTACAAGATCTGCGATCAGAAGGAAGGGCTCCTCCTCAGGAAACTGAGGGTAAAATAACTATTTTTATCCCCTCTTCTTGTGTGAGACATGATCTACCGCCTGTGATCATTTAGGAGAAATTGTTACTTGGCAGTTGTTAAAAAGAAAAAAACATAGCTATTGCAAAGATGCAGGATATAGACAACGTCCTCAAGCTCCATCTTTTCTTCTAGAATCTTCTTTAATTATAGTTTTTTCTATAGCTGTTTTGGCTTTTGTAGGATATTGAGAAGCATTTGCAGTGTTTAGGGCACATGGAGCAGATATACTTTGGAAACTTCAAAATTGAAATTCATCTCATGGTCACCTGCAGCTGCACTTCCCATGCCTCTGACCTGTGCTGAGGCACACACTGAAATGCTATGTTGGTGATTCATACAAGGTGTTGCATTCTTCCTGCTGCTCAGTCTTTGCTGATTGGTGCAGAGAATTTTTATTGTCATGTTGTTCGAAGAACTACTGTACTTGCTTCCTCCTGTACCCCAGAAGGATTGCTGTCAGTAAAGTGAGGTCTTGCAGTTTGGTTATCCTTCTGCCTCTGCATTTGTGGCAGTCTGGTGAGAAAGTGGGCTTCCAGGGAAATAGATATATCATCAGAGATCTCAGTTTGGAAGGGGAAATACAGAGGGGAAAATGAGATGACAAACTCTTTCATAGAATCTTAACTTCGGTATTGAATTAAGTAACCAGAATATGAGCAGGAAGTAGAGGATGATGAAGAGCAGCACTTCCATTAAGTTGTTTTGCTTTTCAGAAAGCCATGTAGCCTGAGAGACAAGTAGTGTTTGTAACACATTCATGGCATAGCAGCTTCCTGGTAAGTGTGCAGCAGGAAGAAGCGTTCTAAAATTAGTAAATGAAGAAGCAACTGGTAGAGGATGGGCTGCAGCTTTCTCGATTTTGTTCTGGGCTGGATTTAAAGAGAAACTTTTTTCTGAGCTTTTCATTGGATGGTCAGATTAAAAAATAAAGTCTAATTTACTGGATTTTTTAGGCTCAGGCCATATTGTGCCATTCAGCTGACTGAAAAGGACTCTGTGTTTTAGGTGGCTATTGTAATTAAAAACTGACCCTTCACAAGGAACTGCTGCAATGTAAACCTCAATATTTATAAAATATATTGTTAGGCAGTGGAGAACTCTTAGGAAAGTGAACTAGTTCAGTAAGATATTAATTCCTCCTTCTACCAGTAACTTTCTCTGTGGTTTGACACTTATTATTTGAAAAAGAGGCAAATAATTTTGAGTGGCTCATTGAGTGGCCAGTTGAATGTCACTTCTGATTTTTCCCATAGGACAACTCTAACTCCTATTTAGGAGTAGTTCTGTTTAAAAAATGTGTTGAATTTGGAAGAGTGTACTTTAATTTCACTGACTGAATTTAATAGCCGATCATTTGAAAATTTTAGCCACAATATTTATAGTATAGTAGAGAGTTTATAGTATTTATTATTTATAGTATTTATTATTTATAGTATAGTAGACAGTTTAAAATGTGGATGTTACTTATCATTTACTTTGAGATCAAACTCAAAAGCCATGTGAGGGAATACGTTTTCATGGATGGAGCTTATACTGTTGTAAATTTCTTTACTGTTCAACACCTTATGTGTTGTCAGTCTAGGGAAATAAAATACAAAGACATAGGAGTAATATGTGCTTTCTTCAGTGAATCTACATCCTTTCAGCAAAGGTTGAGATTTTTAAACCAAGATGATCAGTTGCACAAATTTTATTACAGTCTATGAAGATCCTAGAGCTCAAACTTCCAGGCTGTATGTGAATATTCCACCCTGAGGAAAAGCTTACCTCCCTTCCCCTTCCAAGTGAGCACTTGCTTCTGCTCTCTCAGAGGCGCTTGCAAGCACAGACTTGCACTGGTCAGCCTTGCAAGTGTTTCAGCACATGGCACGTTGGAGGACTCAGGAACAGACCCCATTAGTTGTTTGGGAGGAGTACAATGTTGGACAGCAGCAGAGCACCGCTGCTCTGTTAGGGAAAGTGAGTGATGTGACTGACTAATGTTTTATCATCATGAAAAGAGGAAGTATAGTGGCTCAGAAGAAAAAAGAAGATAAACTATGTCACTTTTGGGCCTATTTAGAAATAGTGCAAATGAGAAGGAGACACAAGACAACCTGCCCCTAGAGAAACTGGTGTGTTATGGCCTAGATTGGTGGTCTGTGTGGTGGGTGAGGAACTGGCTGACAGGCCATACCTAGAGGGTGGTACCAAGTAGTTCATTCTCGGCTAGGCCGCCTGTCACAAATGTTGTCCTCCAGCAATTGCTATTGGACCCAACACTGGTTAATACCTTTGTAAGTGATCTGGATGTTGGAATCAGGAGCACCCTGATGAAGTTTGCAGACCACACCAAAATGAGCAGGGTGGTTGACACTTTAAAAAGGAGAGCCGCCCTTCAAGAAGACCTGGACAGACTCAGTGAGTGGTCTAGCAAGAACCTCATGAAGTTGAGCAAGGACAAATGTGGGGTCTTGCACCTGGGAATACATAACCCAGGAGTGCAGCTCAGACTGGAATCCAACTGGCTGGAGAGCAAGCCCTGTGAAAAGGGACCTGGGGGTCTTGGTGGATAACAAGCTCAGCATGAATGAACAGTGTGCTGCAGGAGCCAACAGGATGTTGGGTTGCATCAACAAGGCCATCACCAGAAGAGATAAAGAAGTCATTGTCCAACTCTACTCGGTGCTTGTCAGACGACACCTGGAGTGCTGCATGTGGTTTTGGTCCCTGCTGTACAAAAAAGATGCGGACAGGCTGGAAAGCATACTGAGAAGGGCTGCAAGAATGATCAAAGGACTGAAGACCTGGCATGTGAGAAAAGACTGAGAGAACTTTTTTTATTTAGCTGTAAGATGAAAAGCCTTAGGGGTGACGTTATTGCCATGTACCAGTACATAAAGGGTGGCTACCAGGAGGATGGAGACTTCCTTTTTACGAGGAGTCACATGGAAAAGTCAAGGGGCAATGGGCACAAGTTATACCTGGGGACATTGTGATTGGATTCCAGGAGAAAATTATTCACAGTGAGAACAGTTAGATATTGGAATTCTTTTCCAGGAGGAGGAGTGGATTCCCCTCCATTGGGCATTTTAAGACTCAGTTGACAGGGTGCTGGGACATCTTACTTAAACTAAACTATCACCTAGAAAGATTGGACTGGGTCCTTTCCAACCCATGATTCTGTGACTTAACCAGAAGGAAGTTTATCAACACATGAATCAAAATAGCATGTGAAGTGTGCTGTGAAAATATGACACTGTGTGTATTTGAATTAGATGGAGCTGGAAGAACAGGGAGTAATACTAAAAATAAGATCAGGGTAACAATTAACAGGTCTGGGTTTAAATCCATTGTGACCCGTGTGGATGTTTATTTTTCTAGAACTATTGTCTTCTGGGCAATGAACATACAGATAATGTAAAACAAGGCTATAAATCTTAGGAAACTAATTGCAAACATAATCTGAAAGATTAATCTGAAATTTTTATTTATATCAGTTTAGTATTCTGCTTTACATCCACCCCTCTGATATACTAGTCCTGAACTGTGTTGAAACTAAGGAAAAACTCCTGCAGCATTTGCAGCACTTGTGGGTTGTGCCAACAAAGCACTGATTACACTGTGCAGAAAGGTCTTCATAATTTGAAACTTGGGTTGTATTCTAGTGAGGAATTTATGAGGAAGAGGAAGAAGCAGATACAGGGAGATGAATGGAAGAGGAAGAGTTGTGTGAGAAGGAAAAATGTATAAAATATGGGAAAAGAAATAAGATAGAAGGGCTGATTAGTTGGAAAGCTGACAGGTTTAGGTTACTGACACGTAAATCCTAACTACTTATATGTAAATCTGTGTTAGGAACAATCTTACGGCTAGCCTTAGTTTTAATTTGTACCAAGAAGCTGAAGTCACTTAGTTTACAGTAATCTATATTAAGGTTTGTGTATTTCTTCTTTTCAAAAGCAGCCTATTACAAATGAGGGTGAAGTCATGAGGTAATCTGAAGAACTATTTTTATATATTCAGAAGTGGAAAGAATGTTCTCAGTGAAATTCTCATCAAATCTGAATTTATTATATACCTCTAACTTCTGTTTACATTGATGTAATTGATATTCTGTGTATAGAAACCGTATTGTTAACAACCCAAATATTGAAACTATTCTAAAATTAGAACTTATGCAATAAATCAAATTCAGTTTAATTTGCTTAATTAGTTCGCACTGTAGGAGGGATCCCCTTCTGCCAACTTACTTGCTGATGATACCAAACTGAGAGGGGAATTGGACACTTGAGAAGGGAGAGCCACTCTGTGGGAAGACCTGGCTAAGCTCAACGACTGGCCTAGCAAGAGCCTTCTGAAGTTCAACAGGGACAAATGTATGATCTTGCACATAGGAAAACAGTCCAGGAGTGCAGCACAGGCTGAGATCTTCCCACATTGGGAGCACCTCTGTGGAAAGGGACCTGGTGGACAAGCTCAATACGAATGAAGAGTGTGCTACTGTGGCGAAGAACCAACAAGGGCATCACCAGCAGAAATAAAGAAGTCATTATCCTACCCTACTCAGAGCTTGTCAGGCACCACCTGGAATACTATGTTCATTTTTGGTCCCCACTGTATGGAAAATCCTTGCCATACTGGGGAGGATTCAGAAAAAGGCCAGAAAGATGATCAAAGGCTTGCTATGTGAGGAAAGACTGAGAGAACGTGGTTTGTTCAGCCTTGGAAAAAAAATGCTTAGAAGAGATCTTATCATCATGTTCTAGTACTGAAAGGGTAGTTACAAAGAAGATGGAAACTCACTTTTGTAAACAAGGAGTTGGATGAAAAAGATGAGGGGTAATTGGTACACATTACTCCTGGGGGCATTCCAGTTGGACTCGAGGAAATTTTTCACAATCAGAACAATCTTCCATTGCAATAATCTCCTCAGGGAAGTGGTGGAATCTCCAACCTTGGATACTTGAGATTCATCTGGACTAGGTGCTGGGCCACCTTTTCCAGATTGTGCTTTTGCCAAGAAAGATTAGAACAAATGATCCTTGAGGTCCTTTCTAGCCTGCTATTCTGTGATTCTGTGATTGTAGGAAATTATCTTAAATCCAGCCTTAAGCCCCTCCCTGCCGAAAGAGGGGATGTTTGACACAAGACAGGAAGGTGTCTTTGATTGATTTGTACTTTCTGGGAAAAACAGTTGAAGGTATGCTATCATCAGCTTTATTCCAGTGGAATAAAGATAAGCACGTTTATTCTTAGTGCCAAGAATAAACCCTCTTCTTAATGAAAAAGCTTTCCTCTTTCCTCCTCCCCCAATACTTAATAAATTTGACTGTGTCAAGGACTGTTTTGTCTTCAGAAAGAATGGCTTCAAGAAGTACCAGTAACTCTGTTAACTGAAATGTAGAACACGTTTAGATTGAGATTTAAACTCTGGATTTGAGTTCTTAAAAGAGTAGGTGCTAATCTAATGTCAGGACTGAAGTACCTACAATCCACAAAACCTTCATGCAGCTGATTTGATGCCTAAATATATAGGTATCTGTTTGTTGCAGTAGTGAGGAATTTTAAGTGCCTAAAATTCTTCTGCACGGATAACACTGCTGATTCGGCTTGTCTTCTGCACAAGCATAAACTTGAATATAGGAACTTCCATCTAAACATGAGGAGGAACTTCTCTTCTATGAGGGTGATAGAGCACTGGAAGAGGCTGCCCAGAGAGGTGGTGGAGTCTCCTTCTCTAGAGTTATAAAAAAACCACTTGGATGCTGTCCTGTGCAACCTGCTCTAGGTGAACCTGAACTGGCAGGATGGATGGACTAGATGATATCACCAGAAGTCCCTTCCAGTCTTTATCGTTCTGTGATTCTGTGTAAAAGCTCTTGCACAGATCTCTTTAATGTCCATTAGTGGAAGTGAGGTCAGCACAAAGTGTAGCAGTAGGGAAAAAAGTTGAAAGGTGAAAAGTGGTGTGGAGCAGCTAACAGATCTGTGAAGGGGACAGAAAGCTGAGTGACAATGCAGATGTTAAAAGTAATACACGAGAGCTGGAAGCTAATGGGAAATGGGATTCTGATTGCAGGGAGGTAGCAACTTATCTTACAAGGAAGTTGATGAGAAGGAAGCTGTTACTGTAAGGAGGCAGGAGGCAGGACTGAGCTGAGAAATAGGAAGTTGAGCCTGGTGACAAACAATGTGATGGAGGTAGTGGCCTGTACCCAAGATTGGCAATGGTACAGCTTGGATGAGAAGGATAGTTGGATAGGTTTTGAGAGAGACTCTGGATGTCTGTATTGAACCAGATAGATCTTTTCCTTTATAATTTTAAATTATTGTATATTCTTTTTCAGCCGGACCAGAAGTGTATGAAGACTGTACAGCAAAGGAGGCTGGTCTTTGAAAACTCGCTTTCTTTTGTGGTAGAAACTTTAATATAGATAGTGAATGGGACAATGAGCTATAAGAAATAAAAGATATGTTACCAGAAAAAAAATTTCTTCATTCAAACTGTTAGACATTGGAATAAACTCCCAAGGGAGGTGGTGGATTCCCGTACATTAGACACTTTCAAGGACCAGCTTGATAGGATGCTGGGCCATCTCATTTAAACTATAGTCTTACCATGAAAGGTTGGACTAGGTGATCCTTGAGGTCCCTTTCAACCTGATATTCTATGAATCTATGAATACACATTTCCTAGAAAAATAATTTAAAGTGTTATATAAGGCTAGGTGTTCCAAAAATTGAGTCTGGAAATCTCTAGTTGAAAACTAGAGTTCATAATGCTCCTAATTCAAGTTTCATTCTTTAAGTTCACAGACTGTGAGGATCATATGACATATCTTAAAGGGAAATGTAATGCATCTATTGTTATCTTGACAGCACCAGAGGAGCTCTGTGTGAGAAATAGCATTTCTGTCCTCAGAGTGCCATTCTGAAATGGCACAGAATAACCAGGAGTAGATAAAGTGCTGTGCTGTGACTATGTAATTCGGTTAATGTGAAGATTTTCAGTACTCTCTTTTCTTGTAGCTGCTGTACTCACTGAATGTGGTCAGGGTTTTGTGGAAAAAAATTGCACATCATCACCTAATGAAAAGCCAATCAGACTAGTTATGAACAAGGAGGCCAAATTAGCTCCTTCAAATTTAGTTACTTTCAAGTTCATTAGATGCCTTACATATTTTAAGAATTTAGAGCTGTTGAGAATATTGATGCTTATATATAGCTTGTTGACTTTGGTTTTTTTAAGTGATGTGCTTTCCATATATTTATCCTGGGAGAATCTGGTTGCACAGTGTCCAAAGAACTGTTGAAAACTAGGAAGCATAGTTGCAGTGAGATTTTTAATTTTCATTGACTTCTTCTAAAATCTTTGAAAAATTCAACCTTGTTTACTTTCCCAATTACATATATGCTTGCATGATGGAGAAGATCCAATGTAGCTGTAACTGTGTTTTAAGGGAATTCCATTTTACATGGTTATATTCTGACCACAGTCAAAAGTAATGCTGCAAGTACTGTTTAAAGAGACTAGTTTCAGTGGTTATGTAATTCTACTCTGTTATTGCTAGATGGACTGCTCTAAATTAGATGGCCTAATTCTGCATATTTTGTATATGTGCAGGTGGACTTTTGTGTCAGCAAGGCCACGCTTATGTAATCGCAGCTCCACATGTCTGCAAAAGCTGATTCCATATAGTTAAATACCATAATTTGAAAATGATTCTTTAATTCATACTAGTGCCAGAAGAAAGTAGAATAATTTTTTCAGCTACTCCTAACTGACAGTGCACCTGTACACAAACCTCCTTTCAATTTTTGAAGTGGTAGTTGAATATGTAGGATTTCCTTGGTCACATGTTAACATTTTTAAAGTAGCTTAAATCTGTGGCTAACAAAGCCTTAATTGTGTTGCTATCTGTTTGTATTCCTAAAAACAAGTGATGGCATATACCTAAATCATGTAATCCCACCTTCTTCTAGGTTGAATTCACATGAGGTTTCTCACAGAAAACTCTCATTTAGGGTTGTGCTATATCTAACAAATATATACGTAGAACTAGTCAAATATAACCCTTCTTGCAGGGGGAAAAAACTTTGAATTTGCCTCCATTTAAGCAAATTGATGGGAAATAAGCCTGTTAGAAAAGCTGAAGATCTGAAGTTTTAAATTGTTGAGGATTTGGCGCCTTAAGAGTTGCTCTAATAATAAGAGATGAACTTATGAGGAGGTATCTAAACTATTTTTTTTTCCTTTGTGTGTACGCAGGTATCTAAGGATAACACTATCCTGAAGGGAAAATCTGGGGGAAACTGGGGAACCTGACTGTTCTTTCACCTGAGTAAGTGAATGCTTAGCTGGCAATCAGCTTTATGAGTTGATAAAACCATTAAATGTTTTTGAGCATCTCCATGCCTAATTGCAGTCTGTAGCTTCAGGAAATACCTTGGCTTTTGAATTAGAGAAGACTAGAAGTGCTAGGGCTAGATAAAGGGAATGTTGTGTAAAGCCATCAGTACTTCGCATTTTAGGTTGAGTTTTATCGCTACCCTTAAAAGCCTCCATAAAATTAAGCATAGATTATATGCAGGATTTCTTGGCATTTTGATGTTATGCCTTTTCAGTTGGTTACCTTGAGACTGATTTCTGAGTTTGGATGATGTCTCTGTTTCTTAAACTTGATCTTGCTGGTTTGTAATCACAATGATGCACTGAGATCCAGCATGACTGAAGTCCTAAGAGGAGGCTAGGTTAAGTATGAGGTCAGAGGATGAAGGCTGACAAGACAACCTCTTGGTGGGGTAATACGGTTATTTTGGAAAACATGAATGCTCATTTCATGTGGTTTGAGACAGAAGCTATTGTCTCACTTGGGTTGCTTCTATTAAAGTAGTTGGATTAGCTTCCATTGAATAAGGACAGGGATAGTCTTGACAAGGCATGTGGCAGACATTCCTAGGTATCTGATGGTCCCCAGTCACAAACTCAGCCTAGGCACATTTCTGAAAAGACAGAAAGGGTATGTTTCAGTAATCCACCTAGCTTCCTTTTGTGGCAGTCTAAGCATTATAGTGGTTGCAATAAATTTACCTGTCAGAAAGGTATTTTGTTATTTAGCACATTTATTTATTGATATATTCATATATGAAATACATGAGTATTGGTAAGTATAGCATAGCATAAAACTTCTTTCTACATGTAACATATTTGTAATAATAGGCAGGTTAATTAAGTTTTCTGAAATAATTGCCAGAGCTGGAGCTTTTTCTTCCAGCTGGAATTTATTGTGCTAAATAATTATGTTTAGTTTTGGAAGGCTTTGGTAAGCCCTACTGGTATCTGTGTTAAATTTTACAAACTCTGCTTATCAGCTCAGAGTTTCTCAATTTAATCTGGTCTAAATCAGTGCAATAAATTGTTCATGTAATTGTGGCTGTTATTTGAAATCTGTGCTGTGGTTTAATCATATTTTTGTACCAAATAAATCAACTTAGAAGTTGATATCTGTCATGTTACTGCATTAAAAAAGTGTATTTCACTTTGCCATAGTAGTTACAGTGTTTATCTCTTTGTGATAGAGTAGAATACAAAAAAGTCTCTCATTGCTTTTGATGTTAAAGGAAATTAAATATGTAACTTAAAAATATGCTAGGCTTTGTGAGCTGTACATACATAAGACTTGCAATCCATTCAGAAAGGCATTGTTGCAGTATTTAGCATTACTGTTCTTTGATTCAAAAGATAGGCAGTGAATCACAAATAATGCCTGAGACTGTATTATTATGAACTGGCTGCTTTCCTCTGCATTTGTAGCTATTATTGATGTTCTGGTTCCTGCAAATACCGTTCCTTGTCATTCTTTCACTCGTTGTGCATGGTTTTAGCAATTATGGCTGTGGAACTGCTAACAGGTGTAAGATTTATTAAAGGAGAAAAGTTCAGTATTCTTAAATGATAATGGCATGTTTTGAAATAAAAATTGGCTCAACAGCTCTGTTTTAAATCCAGCAGGGACCTTTGAGAGAGGTTTTTGCCTTGTTTCTTTTAACTTTTATAGTAACATGCAGCAAATGTTTTCATTTATTTCCTGTGTTATCAGTCCTTCTCTACATATTTTAGTCTATTGCTTTTGACAGTGATGAAAGACAGGTATTTCCTGACCTTTTGTATTTTGGGTGCTATATAAACTCAGCTGTTCATTTCAGGAGTATTTTATTCTCCTGTCTTGTTCCCATTTCCTCATTTGGAAGGCAGCATTAAAAATTCCAGGTGCAACTGCAGTCATTTTTGGAATTGTAGTTTAAATTTTGTGCTTGGGTACATGAAGTGGGAGCTTGCCAGTACAAGTGAAAGGTGGCCATTCTGTTGGGCCTTGTCAAAGATACCATGTCAGTGTTCTGTTATTTTTTACTTGAAAATTGCGCTTAGTTGTGCTTTGAGGAAGGCAGAAGGCAAGAACTATTGAACTAAGACATGGGGATAATCCAGTTAAACTCTGTAGTCTATTCCTTTATGAATGTAAGATTGATCTCTAAGTGTTTTATATGGTTTATTTCTTATCAGTTATTGTAGTTACTGCATCACCTACAGATTTTCTCATTCAGATTTGAGATTGAGTGCCCTGGGGCAAGACTTTCTCAGTTAAGCATGGAAATTATCTAGCTTTGTTTTTGAGAGCATCTTGCATGTAGCAGCTCTTACGTCTGGTATTCAGGAAAGATCGGTGGGTTTGTGCAAATATACATCTGGGTCTGAAGCAAGATAAAATGTGTCTGTGATGCAACCCTCTGTGTACTGCACCACGTTCTTTTTCAAGGATTGGTAAGTAATAGTCCCTACTGTATTTAGATGCTGAAGTGAAGCCAAATGGTACTGTTTCTACAACCTGTTGATACTCTAGGATGAAGCTCTTCAAGTTCTTGTAGCAGTTAATTTCAGGGAAATTGTTACTGTTTCTATAAACCATAATATATAGGTTCTGACAGTTTTAAAAGATGCCATACCTTCTGCTATTCAGGGATTTAAAACTCTTCAGTAGCTTTCTCACAGCTAATTCTTACAGTTAGAAACAATTAAGTTTCTAATTATAGTTGTATCAATTTAGCATCTACTGAAGTCCTAAAAAAATACTATGTTAAATGAGACAATTCTACAAGGTTTTTCAATCTTTTGAGACATTTTTGGTTGGGTATTTTTGTGGGTTTATGTTTTTGAGCAGTGTTCTTTGTTGGTCAGAAAGAGGTGTTTGAGTGCTAGAAAGCTCCGGTAGATAAAATTTTAATAAAAAGGAAACAAACAAATTTATTTAAACAATTTTACTTATTAGACCAGCTTGCTCTCAGACAGCTAACAGAACTGTAGTTGCAACACTGCCCCATGCTTTCTGTCTTTGAGAGACCACTTATTTTGATCAGACCTAAAATGCTGATGAAATTCTATCTCCTTGTTATGCCTGAAGCCAAGTGTCACAGCCTTTCATTGGTGTTTTAAAAGTTATATATCATTAGATTTGAAAGGTAGCAAAGTCCTGTGGTTGGCCTTGGCATTAAAATATATAGACACTTCTGCTTTATGAGGCTATAAACCAGATAATTCATCACTAGTGGGAATCTGGATGTAGACGTGGGCTTTTAAAGAACAATATGTTACAAATTCCTTTGGAAGGTGGGGGGGGATGTGTGTGTTTGTTTTCAGGGATTCCTGGTGAGTGGAATCCTATTATGGTGGTATTGTGCATGTAATAAATCATATACTTAGCCTAGGTTGTGGGGGGGCTTATTAAAGGTCTAAGACCGTGCAAACATGCTCTGTCATAATAAGAATGGCAAGGGATATCCTTTCTGCAAGCACGTAAGAGAGAGGAGAAAACTAATTTTTTTTAAAAGTGCAATATTCACACTATCTATATAAATAAATGCTAGTGTGTCTCAGAACTCAAGTGAACAGCAGTGCAGCTGTATGCTGTTGTCTGCTCAAATAAGAATGAGAAAAAAAAGAGAGGATGGCAAGGGGGATATGTATCGAAGTGGCATTGTGGTACGAATGACTTGGTGCTGCAGTTTTAGTAGGTGTGCACACACTCATTACAGGGTGCTTCATCTGTTTGCTGCTCCTTGATACTTAGAAAACAATCTTTAGCGATCCTTTTTGCAAACCAGCTCGTGCAGTAACTGGCAAAACAGAAGCAATTAGTGGAGTAATCTCAAAGGGAATCTCAAGCTTCACTTTAAGTGTAATGATTAAATCCACTAAAATGATAACCGTTGCTGCCAAGAACTCCCGTAATTGGTCAATAATGTATTTTGTTGTAGCAGTTGATAACTCCTGGATTTCATGCCTATAATTAGTAATGCATACACGTTTGGTCAGTAAAACTGAAAATCCTAATAAATGAAGCTAGAGGTAATGGGAAAGAACACAGCCGGAGAACTGAAATAGTGCTCTGTTGATAGTACCTAACTAGAACTGTATGCTTCAGTAAAACAAGTGTCCTACTGTGCTGGAATACAAATGGGCTGTCTGTGGCAGGATATAGCAAAGACGTTTGGCAGAGAGGGATTTGAAAGCTTCTGGCATAATGTAATTGAATTGGCCATTTCTTTAAAGATACAGCAAATTGTTTTCTGTGGCATTCATCATCATAAGGAAGGTCAGACTGCTTGCCAAACATGATATTCATAGTAAAAAGGTAAAAATGGTGACACTTATATTTAAACACAAATCATATCCTATTTGTAAAAGCTGTGGAAATGAATGGGAATGTTTTTGGTGGTGCAGGGGCAATAGTAATCTAAGTAAGACTAATTCAAGAGGGGGAAAGTGTATAGTCAGGGAAAAGACCCCCAAGGGAATTCAGCTAGGGAGCAACATATGATCCCTCTGACTGGAGAGGACAGTGGGTGTTTGGCAGTAATGTTGCAGTCTCTCTTCTGATCACTCAAGGGAAGATAAGCTTGTATGACCCTGTTTTTTCCCATTTAAGAAAACAACAGGAGAATAACAAAGAAAGAGGACTTTAAGAAGGTCGTTAGAAAGAGACAAAATCTAAACTGAAGGGTTGCTGGGGCTTGTTACACCATGACAGAACAAGATGATGCAACAACCTATAGTGTATCTGAAATGTTATATGAAATGCTCGGTATTGGTACGCAGGGAAACCCCTCTCAGGTTACATTCAGAATGCTGAACATAAATTGCATGGTGACAAGGGCTTTAGGCCACACACTGATGCCTCTGCAAATGCCTAGCTGTTAGCTTTTAGGTTCTAACACATTCGGGAGACTGGCATTTTGATTTCTTGCACCGCTGCACCACTGATAGGGTTGGAAATGGGAATCAAAATAATTAGATTGTATATATAGATCCCAGCAAACCAGCCAAGAAAGCGGCTGGGCTGGGGAGGGCTGCGCTGCATTCTGAAATGTGCTGGCACTTTTTTTTATGAGACAGAGAGGACAGAAGGGGTAAGCTAGAGTGCAGATGCTCGCCATTTATATTCAAAGCATGTAATAAAATAATTGAATATGTGCTTCCTCCTGTTAAAGCCTGTTGAAATCAGTAATAAAGCACATTACCATTACTTTAAAAAGGAAGTACAAATATTCAGGTAATGTATCTTTGTTACAGTATGCACATGTTCAGACAGGTGGACTGGAAAGTGATCTTTTACATTATCTGAGGCATTCCTCCTTGCTGATACAGGACTGCTTCCATCAGTGCATTTTCTGTTACTTTGTCTATCAGTAGCTTTGCAATATTTCCTCTCACAGTTTTTTCACAGGCTAGCAGTTCCCCTCCAAAAAGCGTTTCTGATAGTCACTCAGTATTTTCCACTAAAACAAAATCAGACATCTTTCCATTTACACCTTCTTGAGTTTCCATATCTGCAAAAATGTCTTCCTTTTTCTGCTGTGCAGATTCTTCCTTTAGATACTTCTAAACTAATACCTGACCCACTTGCTACTTTTACCTGCACAAATTTATCTCTCAGTCTTTACTCAAAAGTCTATTCTTCAAGTTCTTGCTTTTTGGAGACTCCCCTTCATTTACCCAGGAGATTTAGGAGTACAGGTCCTCATAAATTTATAGAGGTTGTATGTTTTTTCTGTTACCATGATTTATGGTGTTTTGCTTTTTTAAAAAAATTCTATGTAGCTTGCTTGCCCATATGGCTTAGTGCAGTTTTTCCCTTCCTTCCCTTCCTTATAAGTAATTTTTGTTGTATCAAACTTGTTATATCTTGCATTTTCCCAACTCGTATCTCTTTGTTACATTCCATTTGTATTTCTAATTTCCTTTTCATTTCATTGGATCCCAAGTCCTTCTTGTCTCTTCAATTTTTCATCCATTGCATCAATGTTAAGCATCAGTCCAAGCAGCCTAGTGCTTTGTGTACACATCTGCTATGAGCAAAGCAGTGGATGAATATCTCCTGTGCTTTGAAGCCAGCATTACAGGGCTGTGTCCCTGCTAATACTATATGATAATAACAAATGCCTACTCTTGCAGAAGCCTGGCTTGTGTCCTGTCCCTAATACATTGACTGAAGTTGTAAGCAAATCTAGCAATTATTTGCTGCAGTTGTAATCACTGGAAAAAACTGTGTTGAACTGTTTCTGAACATTCTCATTCTGAACTAAATACCAGCGTTTTTCTCCTCTTTCCCTATTCTAGATCTCCAGGCAATTTTAGATGTTAGTTTTCTTTCTGTGCTCTTCAGTTCATTATTTCATGTTACAATACTCAGTTGTAAAGATAGTGATGAGGTACAGCAAAGTGATGTCTTTCTGTTTTGATCTTTGCAAGCCCATAATATCTAAATCTTTTCCAGAAGTTGTCATTTGTGTATCTTGAGGTGTACTGCAGCCACACTACAGTTTACAGATAAGTCTGCCATTCAGTGATATGATGTGTTGATGCAGGATTGCAAAACTAGCAAATTAAAAATATTTACTATCCATATGATCTTTAACAAGTATAAAGGTGCAGTGGAAGTAGAGCGTGGAATAGCAGTACTCATACCTGAAACTCGAAGTGTTTGGATGTATTGGGGAATGAGTTTGGGAGTTCTGGAATAGCTTATCTTTCTGGTAGGAAACTGATAAAGTCCAATTAGTTTTGCAAAGAGAGACTGAAATTGTGAGTTGGTCATCGTTTGGTAGTAATTGTGTGAAGACCTATGATATGAGAAGGCTTCTTTGGAAGTTATGGAAATGAAAAAGATGCACTGGAAATAAGCTAAAAGTAGAAGAGTTCAAACAGGAAACAAATTTTGTTATTCCTCTGATATTCATAGCTACTTTAAAGCTGGAAAATGGTTGAAATCAAGATGAGGAATTGTCTGTTAGTTGAAATCTTTACATGCCGTTCAGATGATTTTCTGAATGCAGATTTTTTTCAGTGTTTCAAAGTTACGTGTAATGCAAGAATTTCGTTGAGTTTCGAAACCTGCGTTACTGAGGAAACCCACTTGGATCATGTATTGATCTCTTTTTGTCTTCATGCTTGTAAGGTCTTTGATTATTTCATTGAGATGATGGCCATATGCTTCTGGAAGACACAGTAGTTACTGTGCTGGAAACTGAGGAAATAATTCAGTAATTTGCCCTGCTCCAAAAGTTAACCTTCATGCCTTCTGCCCAGTGCTTGTGGGCATACAGACCACTTAGGAGCCCAGTAAGATCTGACTGATTTTCAAAGTTTACTTGAATGCTTGGTATTGATGTTTAATGTAGAGAATTTGGGAGGAAAAAAACCAGTTACTTTGTTTCTCAGTATTTTTTTGCTTGACCTTTATCTTCAGTGAAGTTGACTGACAGTACCACAGCTGGTCTAAGTGCAACATTTTATTTATGACAGTAATTCTATAGAAGAACAAATGGAGAGTGGAAGAAAAGGAGAAATTATTGAAAAGAATCTTAAGTTAGATGAGTAACTTGCTGAATTTGAATGAATGCAAATTCCAATGACATGACCAAAGAGATCAAATTAAATATCTTGTGCAGGTTCCATAATGTCTGTCTAAAAGGACTGCAACACTTGATCCTCCATATTTTGACTACTGCCATTCAGTCAACAGTATAGCAGTGTATTTTATACAGGCTGTAAAAACAAGGCAGTATTTTCTGTGCCTGTTAAGAGTGTTAAATCCTATTCAGTATTTCCCATTCCAGTGTTTAAATGGAACTACTGTACATATTTCAGCACCACAGTACAGCATTTGTTTTGTTTCAAAGACCTGCAGATAGCTTTAATCTCCCATGTTATTACAATCATATGATATAAGCAGCAGGATGTGCCACTTAGCTACCTTGATTGTGCTGTAACTCAGAACAAACTGGGCTGTTTCTTCCTTGTCAGGAAGACTTTTCTATGCTTCTTGTTGTCCTGTCCATGGTTGTTGGAACTGTGTTTATGTCCTTCTACAATAATATTCAGAAGTAATTACATTCAGTGAGTATCTTATCCCTTTCAACTTTTCACTACCAATACACATTGCATGGGACTGTTTTGCTGTACAGCTAATGAACGCAATTTTTTATTATTGTTTGCTTTTGAAGGGCATCTGAAAATAGGTTAAAGAGTATTTGTATTCTTTTATCTCATCTCTAATGCCAACACTTAGAAACGTGGTGAGAGCTCTCTTGTGAGGTAATACACAGTGAAGGAAATCTTTAGATACCTTCTAAATTGGTGAAGAGGTTTCATTTACACACAAATTTGGCTGCAAGGAGATGCATATAATTATTTATATGTGGCTGTGCAGGAAAATGTTTTCGTATTTTAGAAACAAACCCCATTATTTTTACATGCTCTTAGGAGAAAAAGGTTTTAAAACTTCCTTGGTTATTGTAGCATATTTTTTAGACTTTCAAAGCATTAGTTTTAAATTAATAATACCCTTCTGCTACCCATGTATTGTTCAGAAAAATCAAGCTTGTTTAGGAAATGATAAATGACAGCACTGTTATCTCAGCTCAGGACCTTGGGAGGTGCTTCCCTTATTTTCTTTTTCTGTGCCCCTCTCCACAAACAAAAGTAATACAAAAAAATGCAGATGTTGGAAGGCACAAAAATGTGTTTAAAGTATTTTCCTTCTGTCTTGGAACAATAGTTGCTGACAGCAGAATGCTTGTTTGCTTGTTAAAATTAGAGTTGAATCAGCAGTGTAATAGTAGTAGGAAATTGTAGGATGGAAGGGTTCCAGGAAGCCTATCTATGTCTGCCCTTTCAGTATGCTTAAGGTGGGCCCTGAATGACTTTAGCTAGCTCCTCAGCTGAGCAAGCTGGGCCTATATAACAAGTACTGATTTAAGCACTGTTAAAATACTTTGCTCCTGGTCAAAAGCCATTTAGGTGGGATACCAAGAACAGAGACAAACACAGCAATACAAGATGGCTGTTACAACTTAGGCTTACTAAGAGCGTGTTTCTTGTTGGTTCCTTACATCACATTTAATTGGGCTCAAGCTCATTACCTCTCACCACTTTCCTGGATTAGGATAAAATAAAATCTGTGTTCTGGGGTTTGGTTTATTGGATTTTATGGTTGTAAAAACACTGCAAAGTTTTCATGAGCTAGCTGGGAATAAATAGGAGGATGATGCCTGCTCTGAAGCTGCATCAGAGTCACCATCATTCTTACTCTCTCTTCTCAGCTGTTTCAAGGCAGTCCCGTACCCAGTTGCTTCCTTGCTATAGTTATTAGTTACTGGCTTTGCACTAACTCAGTCTACAGAAGGCAGTGACCTCTCCATACACCTTAAAACCATTCACAGAAATGGTTGTAATTCAGCTGATGCAGAATGCAGCTGCACATTTAAATCTTTTTTTCTTACAGAGGGGCTGGTTATGTCTTTACTCTGCAGTGGGTTCTATTTCATTTTCAATGCAGTTTTCACACTATATCCATAAGCAGCTTGGTTCTCGATTACTTTAGGGAGTGTTTTGCATGATATAAATGGTAATTGATATCAGCTGAAGTGCTAAAGCTACCAGTCTACTAATTTAAATTAGTGCCAGTCAGAGGTGGGAGAGCTCTCTGCTTTTGGAATTATTCAGTTTGCTCTCATAAGGGTAAGAATTTTCTGACCTTGAGTTCATGTTGTTATTCTTGCCCTGGGTGGCGAAGTGACATCAAAATGGTTGTGAAGGGATGATCAAGGAGGAATTTTAGTTTAAGTGTTTAATGGTGTTTAGTGCATTACTGTGCTCTTCATCAGTGCTATGAATGAAATCAGACATATTTTAAAATAAATCTACATAAATAACTGCTTATAATAGCGCAGCATTGGTTTACATCTTATATAATTTGTTTACATTACTTCATTTAACACTCTTTGTTGTATGTATGTATGTATCCATCTATCTGAATATATCTGGAGTTTATATATATATATATATATATATATATACACACTGTTTATTTATTTTATGGAGACATAAGCAGTTCTGCAGCTGGACTGTATTGTTTATAGGTATTATTTAATCGTTGGCAAATATTTGGAATTTATAGGACCACCACAGTTTCATGAGACCAGTGTAGCCAACTTGATTGTTCCCAAGAGAAAAGGGAAAGTGTTGCCTGAACATGAGAGGCCACCTTGAGTTGACCTACTTCTGTGTTAAGCTTATAGACTGCAATGTGTACTCCTCCATGTGAACCAACTGGAAGAAGAGTGAGTTACTGATACATTTGTGCTTGAAAAAGATGGATGGGGATCGATCCAGGGTTTTTTCCCTGCAGTCCTTACAGGCCTGGTAGAGGCTAGTTTGCACAGTTCCACTGCTAGCTTGTTCTGCTCTCTAAGGTGTTTCCAGAGACATAACCCAAGTTTTCTGTGCTTTGAGTTCATTATTTACTATTAGATCTTTGCTCACTAATTTAATTGCTTGTCCTCTTTGTAGACAAGTTGTTTGTCTCATTTCTCAAGACAAGGCCAAAGAGCCATTCCCTTACATAGCCCAGATACTTGTATTATGTAGAGCCTTTTTGTAAGTATTCTTCCTGTTTACCTTGTAGGTGTCTATTAAAGTAAGTCTAACCTAGAATGCTAGGGTTTTTATTGCCTTACTACTTGCGTTCTAGTTCAACTCAGTACATGGTGAGTCTATATATACTCTTAATCATACTGTTAGTATGTCCCCTGGGTGTCTACCTACCATCTGTTACTGTATCCTATTAGATTTCCACCAGATTTCCCATTTTCCCTTCAGTATACTGTGCTGAAAAAAATGCTTCTTATAGTTTCCCTTATTGGTCTCCCCGTTTAGTCTTAATTACACAGCTAATCAGATTATAGTAGCTTTTATTTCTATTTGTTACTACCTGTGCTTTCTAGTTTGACCAAAAGCATATACGAGGAACTGGTTCTGTGTGTGCAGGAGGAGTGTAAAAGATCCTTCTAAACACTGTTCTCTGTTCCATTCACTTTGCATGGTGGATATAAAGACTTACGTGGGTCTCCGTTCTTCACAACTTCAGCAGCCTCTTGACCTCTGCTTCTCCTTGCAGGCCAAGGAATTCCATCTCCTCATGAGTGACCTGAGCTGTTTCAAATGCAGTGACTCCTCAAGGGCCTGACTTGTCCTCCCTCCCCTTCTGATTGACCTGTGTTCCCACACCCTAGGTGCTGTCAGCTCTATCATTGTGCCACCCTATAGTGCTGAAAAAGAGGTTTTTTCTGTGAGGTGAGCTTCCAGGCAGATCAGCAGTCTGATCCAGCTCCTGTTCCCAACACATGGCAACAGTAGGGTCTTAAATAAGCTTAAGCTGGCTATTAATACACAACACTGAGTCACTGCTGAAATACTTCACTTTGCTGTGCACGTTTAAAAAAAAAACAAAACATTTCTAGATTCAGTCTGCCTAGAACATGCTATAAATCGCCATTAGAGGATGTAGAATTGTGGTGGTTTGGCCCTGGCTAGGATCCAAATGCCTCTCAAAGCCACTCTATCACTCCCTTTCTTAAGTGGACAGGGGAAAGGGGGAAATATAACAAAAGCCAGTAGTAAGATAGAAGCAATTTAATAATAATAGTAAGCAAGAGCAATAGTCCATGCAGAAGTGAAAGCAGAGAGAGGTGTTAGTCTCTACTTTCCATCAGCATGACGATGGTCTGTCTCAGGAAGCAGGGCTCTCTACACTTGGTGGTTCCCCTGGAGGGCAGACACCGTGGACAAACCCCCACGCTTCCTTCTTTTGCTTCATTCTTATATCTGAGCTGACATCATATGGCTTGGAATACCCCTTTGACCAGTTTGGGTCAGCTGGTCCAGCTGTGTCCCCTCCCAAGATCTTGCCCATCCCTCAGCATACTCTTGGGGCAGGGAAATGTTGGAAGAACACAGCCTGGGTACTTGTTCAGCAGTAGCCAAATTACTGGTGTGTTATCAACTACTGCTGCAAAACACAGCACTGGAAGGATGCTTTGAGGAAAATTAACTCCAGCTCAACCAAACCCAGTACAAGAATGAGTGGCTCAGCTATTTCTGCATATTTCTGTTCAAAACCTGTGAAGAATTTATTATTCTGGGAAGATGTGGTGTCCCTGCCCATGGCAGAGGGGTTGGAACTAGATGATCCTTGTGGTCCCTTCCAACCCTGGCTGATTCTATGATTCTATGAATTATTTACAAACACTGGCAGTTTTATTGCCTGATAGCCCTTGTGATGTTGCTGTTACAATAATACCTCCTCAGGCTGGAGCTCAGACCTGGTGACAGTTCTAAACAACTGAGGGAGCATTTTTGCTCTTAACTGACATTTACCAACATTCCTGCATTGGGGACCCGCTTGGTTTTATAGGGTGGGAAGGGGTTCGTCCATTCACTGTTCATTTTTTGTACTGCTGGACAAAAGCTTGCCTGATAAAACTGTATGTTTTCATGGCTAATGAGCTCAGCCAGTACTTGGTTTCTGTCCATGTACTACAGGAATTAAATTGTATGGAGTATTACCGTGGAATATTTAAGTTCATTTATAAATACAAAGATTCATGTGTACAAATTGGCTTCAGTCTTAATTGATTTAGAATACTCGATTAGACAACACAGCTGAGCCAACAGAACTCTTGCTGCTGCCGAGAGAGGTGGTTCAGCCCTTGCTTTTGTATTCCCTCACTTATGGCCATATGGTGCTTGTCTCACTCCTTGCTCAACCACAGATCTCCTTCTTTCCTGGAAGAGATGAAGCTATTTTATCTGGTTTGATGGTATAAAACATGTGTGAGGAGGGAGGAGGGAAACATGTGCACTTCCCTTTTCGAAAATGTTTCAGCATTGGGGTTGCAAGTCTACTGAGAAAACCTCCAGTGCCAAGAGGTACAAGCTAGATCAGCATGGGTTCATTTCTTATTATTTTTATAAAAAAAAGGAGTATTCTGTTTTTTACATATGTCTTCTGTGATATATTTTTAGATGTTACCACCTGTGCATGATATAATAGTCCCATGGCCAAAAAAAAAAACCAAAAAGAAGAAGAGAGAGAAAAGAATAGCATTTCTTGCACAGATGGCATGATTTGTTTGATAGAGCTGTGGTTTTACATACTTTGGATTTTAGTGGAGTGAGTGAACTTTCAACTCTTTGAACTTACTAGTGTAGTGCTAAAAAGACACTTTTTTGACATCAGTCCTTCTTTGCCATGGGCACTACACGACGAAATCTCCCAAAGCTGACCTAAATGAGCACACTAGGTAGCAGGATTGTACTGTTACCTCTTGTGGACCAGCCACTGGAAAGGGATGTCCAAATTGGGTGCAAAGAATTAAATGTGCCTTTGCATCAGTAGAGCCAAGCTGGGTGGACCTGTGAGTTAAACTGAGCCTGAGGCATGGGTACTTGGGTGGCTTCTGTGAATCACCTTCTTTTAGTGCAGCCTACAGGTCATGAAGAAGCCCAGCACAGCACAGTTATGACAGCCAAGAGGAAGCCATCAGCCAAATTGAGGGGCGGGCGTGTGTCCCCCACCAATCAGGCTACCTTCAGGCCTCACTGGGTGAGCCAACAGAGCTGTGGGCTGGCTTAGTACTGGCCTGATTCTGTGAGGAGATGAAGAGCTGGGGCTGGGCAGGCAGCATGCATAGGGTAGTGGGGGACTTCAGCAGCTTTTTTTTTTTATAGTCTCTGTTGTTGAAACTTAAGTGGGATTTTTTTCCCCCCAGCAGCTTTGAGCATAGCTAAATGTGAACACATTTTGCATTGGACTGAAGAGGCATCTCCTTGTGTTCAGGGCTTTTTTCTGCCAAATTTTAAAACACTGCTGCAAAATAGTGAGGTTTACAAAAATGACATGGAAGAGGATTATTATAGAAAACCAGAAGTAAATGTAAGCACAGGTATCATGGCTGCTTTATATCTGGGGACAGGCCTTTACATTCTCAAGCAATTAGTGATTTTGAATATCCATATTTGCACAGTGTAAATAGATAGGTTGCATAGTGTTTTTGACAGTCTGGTCCCCTAACAAATGATTTGAGAGAATTAACTTACATGTGATAGAGGTTTCTTACATTGTGTGTGTGCATACAGGTGCTGCATATATGTTTGTGTCTGCTGATTTCACATTAAAATCACTTTCTTCCCATGCTGACCCAAAGGTTTGGAGGCATTTTTCACACCGTGCACAAGGCCATGTCTTAGACTCATAGGTGCAAAAGCAAAGGTTTTCTAAAAGTGGCAATTAATGTTTGGCAAATGCAGAAGGTGTGGCAGAAGCATTATTTCGTGGTTCCATGAGGTTTTGCAGGGATGAAGTGTGGAATCGGCGGCTGGGGTAGGGCAGGCTCTTGCCGTGCATACTGATGCGTTTGTATCCAGGCCTCCCCATCCCCCTGCGCTCCCCCAGCCCCATCTGTGCCCGTGCCGGGCCCTGACTCCTACCAGGCAAGTAGAGAAATGGCTGTGGTTGTACCTGTTTGTGAGGGATGGGTTGTTTCCCCCCTCTGATCGCTGCAGGCACAAAAGAGAGCAGAAGCAGCTTATCAACCACTTCGATCTGGTTTGCTGTGTAACAGCTTATGAGAAAATGGCTGCCTTGTTTTCCAGGGCTGTCCTGGGGATGACCATGCAAGAGAAAATGAGGATCTGAGCATGAGAAATCTCTTGGCAGTTTCCCCTACCGTTTAGTGTTTATAAATATGCTAGGAAGGATCTTTTATCTTTGCAGGTAGCTGCCTGACTTAGTCCTTGCAGATTTGCCATTCAGCAGTGTCATTCTTGTTGCTCTGCTTCAAGAACAGCTCCTTCTGAGGAGGGGCCAGAAGGAGCTATTCCAAACCCTCATCAGTGCTCCTTGGGAGCTCTTCCAGAACAGTGGAGTGCACACATGTGTGTGTCTCTGTATATGCATATATAAGCATATGTGTGCAAGGTGAAATTTGTCTTCTAAGGTGCTGCTAGTGTAATTGTTTGCTTTATAGTGATTATATTAATGAAGTGTTGCGTTCTGAAGTATTTAGCATGTCTAAAAATTACTTTCTTCCTTTTGAGTATGTAACTTCACATTATGTGACACGCAATAGTAATGCATATAACCATGACATTGCAGTGTCTCTAGGCTGAGAAGGTTTAAATATTAATGCAGAAATGATCTGTGCAAAACAATTGCCTCTGACTAACCCACTAGAAAATCTTCTGCTGTTCAAGTGCATTACCCCATTATTAAGTGGGATAATAAAAACAATTTTTTTGCACATTGTCCTAGTTTTTTTGCAAGGGTGTGTTTCTTCCATTCCTTATTCCAAATGATCATGATGGTTCAGTGATTTAACTTTCTCAGTATCCTGTTGAAAAAGGCAGAACTTGCATAAAGAATTCTAAACTCTAGGAGAGCAAGAAAGTGACTTATTTAGAATATAATGGGATGTAATTTTAAAAGAGTGATTAGCTCCTTTGGCCTTTGGGCCTTTAACATAAATGACTGTCTCAAACTCTGGTAGATTTAGCTGTGGTGATTTAAGACAGGACTATTATCTATTATACTCATCTCCTGGGCTTAATCCCTCATTGACTTCTCAAGCAAATGCAGGTGAGACTGTGAACTCCAGTGGAAGCACTGTGGCCCTGGGCTCCCCTGGGCTCCTACAACCTATTCTGTTGGTGGGTTGTGCAGGGGGACTCTCCTCTGGTCTAAAACTACCAGAGCTCTTAGCAGCCAGGCTCGTAATCACCTGCATCTGTTTATAACAATAAGGGAGAGGAAAAAAGGTGGGGGATGAGGGAACCAACCAACCAACAACCACAAAATGCAAACAGGGCCAGGCAACGTTGCCTCTACCAGTGGGCTTCCCTATCAACTTCTGAATAGCATTTCAAAAGTGTTCTTTTCAGGTAACTACTAGCAATTATTGATATAGTGGCACTGATGTACATTGGTTTGTGAGGGCTTATTTCTTCCCTTGAATAGCCTTTTCTTCCCTGGCATCTCTTTAACGCAGTAGTGCAGTAAGTTTTTACTGCAGGACTGATGATGCTGTTGAGCATAATCACAACCTATCCAGTTCAAATAATTTGAAGGCAGAAGGCAGTCTACACCTTTCATTCTGTAACAAAAAGCTGGAGAGAGAGAGAAAGGGAGATGTTTTGGCTCCCGTTTTCTCAGTTAAACGTAGCACTGGAAAACCTGTGGTAGAACACCTCTGATTCTGTGTATGCTATGCTGCACGTTGGTTGGAAACACAGGAGTGCCCATGCAGCTGATTGCCACTTCCAACAGTCAGCTGTGCTGCTTCAGTGTCACTGCAAGGCCTGGGAAGACACATCGCAGAGATCACTGCAGCTGTATCAATATCAGACAGAAGATGTGTTCTTGTGAACTAAGTCCTCACTCTATTTCCTTTGTGTTTTCTAGAGCTAGCCAGGTAACTTTCTTTTTTTTTTTTTTTTTTTTTGTATTTAGGGGGAAAAAGCTGTTTCAAATAACTACACATTCAGATTGTGCATGAACAGAAGTAGAGGGGATACTATTTGTATTACTGTTTGCTTCACATCTGTTCTTGCCACTGTAATTTCTTTTTGAACAACTGAAGCAGAGGAGTCTGAAAATGGAACTGGAAAGAAAACTGCAGGTTTTGTTTTGAAAAGCCTTTTGGAAAGAATACCTGTTTCATACTGCTTTGCCAGTATGGAATCTGGTTGAGCTGCTTCTTCCCTGTGAGCAAGGCTTCACGGCAGTGCTTTTTTGGAGCAAGCTTGTTACTCAACTGCCTGCATTCATTATGTACCTTGTATTGGACAGGTCCCACAAGGTCTGTGACAACATGAATTTGGGCAGTGTGACAGTCTGATCAAGTGACTCTAAGAGGTATCCACTTCAAAACAAAGAAGAAAAAGTTACTGCATTGAAAATGCTGAACAATGTTTCTTTATTTGCTGTAGCAGCACTGCTCAGTGTGGAGTTTTGTACAGAAGCCCAAGTTAGAATGGTTAGCTACACAATGCATCTTCTAACGTATCACATCTTGCAGTACTCAAGTTAATGTATCTCTTTTGCAGTGTGGGCATTCTTTCATCACACTTTTCATCTAGCAGAATACATCCATCCTGTATCTCTGATTTTTTTAGTCTTAACTTGAAGATTCTTGAGACAAAAATGATCTTGTCTCTTTTTCTCATCTGGATTTTTCTAGATAATAATAACATCTTGAATATAAGACTAATGGTTAGGATTCCTAGACAGTGGCTTACTACAAATAGTGATACATTATTATTGAAAAAGGCTTCCTGTCTCTTATTATATTTTGAAAACAGCTGACTGGATTGGGTGCTTCTGAGCTTATACTTCTGAAGAGAGGAATAAATAATACAAATGAGCCTAGGAGGTTTTATTTATAATTTGAAAAATGTTGCATCAAAGTGGTTTGAGCATTAGGCCCATCTAATACAATTCCAAATATTTTAAAAATACAAAACTTCAGAGATAATGTTATTGATGTTCTGTCTGGCCAAATATTTCAATGGGCTAATAATGCGGAGCTGCTTTGGAGAGATCTTTACTGCATTCTTTTTTGCACAGTGTGAATGCTAAGCTGCTGATGTCAGGCCCTCAACCTGACCTACTGTAAAATGTTTACAATTTTGCCTCCTCAGTTTTGTAAAAATGAAGCAGCTTTCACTGTTTTTTATTTTCATATAACTCCTTCCTTTCCACACAATCAGACCTAGAAATCAGCTGCTTGCTTTCTTGGGCAGACGTGCATGCCTCTTTTATTTTTCAATTTCATCAGTAATAGGCTTTTCCCAGATTGTAATGATGCTCCATTGACATAATGATGTTACTCCTTATTCACACCAAAAATGTAGTGAAGTCTCTTTACAGATTCCACAGTCTTTACAGGAGGATTATGGAAATTAATAAAATGATTCAGATTAATAGCTTTCATTTCTTAGCACTTTATTCTAGTATTTCCTGAAATAGAATATACATTTACAGTGCTGCTTTAGGATGTATTGAATCTCCCTGTCTGATATATACCCCCTCTGGCTTATATGTTAACTGGGCTTTGAAGTGGTAGTGTACTGTGAGTGTTTTGGCTTCCATAGAGGGAGGAAAGGGGACTCTTCAAGAGTATAGTATTATTGTATCTTCAGTAATATTGAAATCCAGGATGCCTTTGCTTGCCTATTGGAATACAAAAGAGAGGCGTTTAAATTGCAAGGATTTGTTGAAAAAAATGTGCCTTTCAGCACAATACTGAAGCTCCTCATAAGGAAGGAAATTCAACTGTCCTCTCCTTCATTTGGCATCACTTCTGGAGTGTTTAAATGAGGGAGTCTAAAGTGTACTCGAAGGACACAAAGATGCTGACAGATCCAATACACAATGAAACTTGTCTTAAATAGTATTCTTGCACAAACAGATTTTCTCACTAAAATCACCAATTCCATAGAGATGCTTATGTGTGCACAGGGCTGCATGAGGCTACAAATGGGTTTTCTTTTATTTCAGATAGTGGTTATAGATTGAGACCCCAGAAGCAGAGATTGCTTTCAGGATTGAACTCTACTATCTTTAAACTGGTGTAAAAAAATAATAATTATAAAATACATCTGTTTTGTTTTGCTGTGTTTTTCTGGACTTCTCACTTGCTCATATTTGTGTATGCCTCTGTTAACATTTTCCAGTCTAGCTTTTGAGATTGACTGCATACCCCAGTGCTGTGTGGCTGCAGTTCAGTTTGGTGTCCACCGAAACAGTGGCTGCCATTTCTGGTTTGGTGTATACTGTGGGGCTCTGCTGCTGAGGAGTGGACACGAAAAAGGGGAAAGCGCCTTACTCAGGGGGGATCAGAGGCCAGAAGAGGTCCCATCTTGTCAAACAGTATGCTTCTGTCATTGTTTCTTTGCCTGTGCAGGTATTCATCTATTCACCCACTGACACGATTTTCCTATGAAGGCAAAAGACAGGGATACATTTTATTAAAACGTGGAAATCTTGAAATTCATAACTCTTGACAGCCATGACAAATAAGCAGCCATATCTGTTACCAGTCCTCAGAGTTACCTAGTATCCTTTCTTTCTGTAATTTCTTACAGTTTTGGGGGTTTTTGTTTGGTTGGTTGTTGCTTTTTTAAATTTATTTAATCAGTCTTCTTTTCACCTGTTTTTTGTAATTCATAGTATTAATAAGAGTTCACTACTTGGCTCTTATTTTAACTGGTGTCTTGGGTATTTTAGCAGAGTAACTGTGTTTGGTTTGCTTCCTTGCTGTAGATGTTTTCGTCCATTTTTTCACTGTGTATTTTCCAATTTTATCATCTGGAAATATTATTGAAGGTATTATATACCTTTCCTTCATCCAAAGACATGGTGCATCTGTTGACCTTCAGGGCATATTGCCAGGGCCATCTGGTTTTCAAGGGAAGTGGGGCTTGGTGAAGAATGGGGAAGGATTTAAAGCAGAAGAAAATATTAGGTTATTTATTATTTGATTAAGGTTCTGTTTTGTCAAAGGATAAGACTGATTAGTACTTTGTTACAGTATTTGGCTTTTTGTAGTTCTTGCTTTTTCATTGTTATTTTGCAGTGGAGCTGGGGAAGCTCTGAGTGCATGTGTGTATCAAGATAAACAAAACAATGTGGCCTGAAATCGCTGTGAAGTGTTGACCAGTGCTTCTGGGGTGATCTGTTAGTATTTTGGTTATCTGTTAGTGTTTTGGACACTGTTCCTAGGCTGCTCTCTCTCAGTTGGAGAAAATGTGAGTGGCCAGAGAGGAATTAACAGGACAAGGTACCAACCCCACTGAACCTGGGAGAATTCAAGTCCAGAACGTGTTTGTGCTCATTACTTTGCCTCATTTTGGGGGGGGGGGGGGGGGAAACCTGGTAGTCTTTTAGTGGATTCTTGGCACATGTATAGGAAATACTAAATTATTTCTGCTCTCGTTTTTCCAGAATAAAGGAATTTTAACATGTGAGTTCACGCTAGGGGTTGGAGGCAGAGCAGGAAGAAAAAGAAATGTCATCAGCTATTGGTGTTTCTCTTCTCCAATATGGCCACAGTGACTGCTCTTCAGTGGTTTTGATGCATAGTTTAACATTAATACATTCACTTTCTTTTGTTTACTGTCATTAAGAAACCATTAGTTTGCAATATAGAATATAAATTACTGTTTTATTTTGTCAGTGTGTCATACATCATATCACGAAATACACTGCATAGAAAGCTTTTATTTTTTGTTATGTTAAAAGCTGTTACAGTTCAGTCAACCAAAGTCTTGAACTGAAAATATGGCACATGCTTTTTGAGAAAGAGAAAGAAAAATTATTTTAACAGTTTTCTTCTTTCAGTTCTTTATAGGATAAAGTGTTTGTTTCAACTGAAAACAAGAAACAGCGTAGTTGCAAGAGAAATGTTTAAATTCATGCTGGAAACAATCTTCTCTAAAGATAGTTTAAATTAAAGCAAAGCTTCCCACACTGAAGTATTGAGTTTTCATATGTGTAAGTTCTAAGTGATCTGTTTAAAGCCCAGAACAATCATCCCTGGAGGGGTGTACGTGTGTATGGGGGTAATTGCAGAGAAAGTTTCCATCCCTGTGCCTTTTGCTCTGTAATCTCCTGTAACTGAGTCCCTGTAAAATAAAGCCTCCCCTTGTATCTGCTATCTCGGAGCAATTGTAACTTCTTTCTGGGTTAAAATTATGAGGTGTTACTCTTGTATGCTCTTGTACTTAAAAATGCCCACAACACTTATTAAATATATTGTCAGTCTTCTCACAGGATTTATTTCTTCATCTTAGCCACTGTATTTTAGGAGGATGTAAGCTAGTTTCCTAATATACTTTCATTACAAATAAATCAGTATGGATGGAGAGGAAGAAGTAGAAGAAACAGTGCACCCTTGTAGTGTTTAATCAGTTCTGCCTGAATTTGGAGAACTGTACAAAAAAACCCTAACGTGATGAAAGGGAACAGTAACCACATTAGGAAAACTTACTTAATTAATTGTGATTTCTTGAGATATTTCATATTAATTTTATTAGTCTTACATTTCATTCCAGTCTTGCTCTTTCTCGAGTTTATTTTAGATAAGTTGTAAATTTAGAGAGGGAGGCAGAAGAGTTTTTAGAGGGGTGGTTCATATGTTAAAAGCTTGCTTTGATGTTCTCATTGTAAGCTAATAAAAAGCATTGCAGAGGTTTACATAAATAAAGCTCTCAAACTGTGACCCATTGCAGTTTTTGGTTTTGCTTTGTTCCAAGGAGGGGCTAACTAATCTTGATTTTGTACAATGTTGTGGAACAGCAGAGAATAAGAGTTAGCAGGCTATTGTCTTTGCCCTGGGATTTCTGATGTCTGAGATCAAAAGCCTTTCTCACAAAGGCGTGAATGAGTTTGCAAAAATTCCATCCAGGATTTCTGGCTGCAGACATTAGAAAGCTTTCAAGACTCTGTAAGTTTTTCTTAGGAAAACATATTAAAACATAAAACATCTGTCAGAAGAGCTCTTTGTTTGGGAAACTTCTTGAAGCACACCTTCTAATTTCCTTCCCTGGTGTCAATGGATTTGTGTGGTAAACATGAAATAACCAGGAGTGATGTCATCTGAGTTCAGCATCTGAAAGGGATGTGGGGGTGTTTTGGAGACCAGGCTTTCAAAGGGTTTCATTGTGCCATAAAGCATCACACTGATATAATCACAATTTTTGCCCTATTTTTTAACATGGTGTAGTGAAATCAGATACAGTAAGAACACAGAGTGCAGAAGGGCTAACACTTAAAATTTTACTTTGCAAAACTGAAATGCTGTACTCTAATTTGTTCATTTCATAATCTCTGGATCAGATTTTTATTATACTGTGTTTAATTCTGTGTACTGCTTTTTCACTTATGCAAAAATGCTTACAGGATTATAAATTAAATTATTTTCTGGCATAGACCTCAGCTAGATCATTAACTAAATTCCAAGTGTAGAGCCAAACCTTATTCTGGCTGCCTCTGTAATGGTAATAGAATTACAGCAGGTGTGGCAACAAAAACGTTTACTTGGAAAATCTTGATTACTTTGGTTAGCCATAGCAGAGACAGTCTGACTTTCATGTCCAGAATGAATTTGCTGGATGTGAATCTGGAGTAACAGATCTGGTGACAAGTCACTGGAGTCCCTTAACTGTAGCCGTTCTTTTCATTTATTTTTGAAGGCATATTTGAAGGAATAAAGTGTCATAAACATCTGTTTGATTTTAAGAAGTGATTTTTTTTTCTCATTATCATAGCCCCTTATGATTTTCCCACTGAAACCACAGAAATAGAAAATGTTCATCTTTTCTGAAGTTCTGAAGAACAATATGAAATAGTGAAGTGGCTTGATGGATGTTTATTAAAAACATTTTCCCAATAGATGAGTCAGCATGAAAAAAACCATTAAGATTACTGTTTGAAAAAACAGATACTATGTAGACAAGTGCACTAACAGGCAAATAAGATAAAGGAGGTTAGAAAAGAACCATAAGGCCCTGAAAATGAAGGGTGGGAAAAGTGCTTGCATTTGATGTGATAGTGTGATTTAGTGGTAAGTTACTTAGAAATGTAAAGAGGAAAGTCTGGAGCACAGAGTATCTATTGGTAAGAGAGAATTAAAATCACTTTCAAATGAGATTCCCTTGGGAGCAGAGAATAAGGAAGTCAAGGACAGAGTTCTGTGGAATCCCCAAGTGAAGTATAAAATACAATTTACTGTAAATAGGAACATTTAAAACAGAGTAAGAGTGTATCCTGTAAGAAGAAATCTAAGAAATAAGCAGTTTCTTTTTCTATTAAGTCATGGTTATAGGCAACATTCATGTTTCAATCTGTGTTTTGGTGGGGGTGTGGTTTGTTTTGGGTTTTTTTGTGGAATTTGTTTGTTTGCTTGTGTGGCTTTTTTTTTTTTTTATCAGTAGGATGGAATTTCAGAAGTACGAAAAACAGTACTTACGAGTACTTGAGGAAATGTTAGAAATGGGATTAGAAAACCTGCCACCCTCTGATACATTTTACATCTGAGCTTATTTTGATTGCAAAGGAAAAAAAACTATTGTTTTACTATTAATTCAGTTCAGTGTATCATCTCACTCAATAAAATCTCAATTAAACAGGAAGGAATTTTGAGCAAATCAATATATTTACATGAGAGGTTCCATTAACTAACAGTGAGTAAAATAAATTGTATAAATGTGGAAGCAGATTTGTTTGGATTTTCAGGGTGATGTTTTTTGTTTGGGAAAAAAATAAAATGTGCACGCATACACTTACATACATACATGAGAAAAAAAAGCAGAAGACTTTCTAGTCTCTTAGCTGTATCTCCGTTGCATGTTAAGATGGACTCTTTGGGGTGGGATCATCTTGCCTAACTTCTTAGGTTACACAGACATCAGGTAATTGGTGTGTCTGTCTACCTCCAAGCCGTCCCTGACCCAGGCTTGAGTGCTCCCAGGTGGGTGTTCCCACCGCATGGCCGTTCTCCTTCTGGGCCAGTCTCACCCGCCAGAGGTATTGCACTCCAGAAGTGCTCATCTCCTGACTTTGAGAGGAGCCTTGCTCAGACACGTCTTTATTGTACCTGTCAAAAAGACATCAACACATTCTACTACATTTCACTAGTCAAAGTTATTGACTTGGTTTAAAATACAGCTGAGCTTGCATTCATTTTATGTGTTTTAAATCAGCTATGCTTGCTGGCTGAGGGTTTTATTTGTCGTAATTGATACCTGATGTTATGATCTTTGTGAAATTAAATGAACCTGCTATAGGGTACTTGCTATGAGAAGAACAGTAAGGTAAGTTTGAAGTCAGAGAGAAGACTAAAGTAAGAACATGGCTACACTCACAAAGAGATCCCAAAGCAAACAATACTGGAAAGGTATTGAGTGAGGTCAGTATAGACCTGGGAGGAGCTGAGTAACCCTAGGCATGTTTATAACTAATGTTTGAAATACTACAAGTGTAGCTCACATTGTAAATAACCATATGTTCATTAAACAGCTGAAGAAGAAAAATCTGGGAAAAGTTTGTCCAGACATTTATAACTTTTTTTTAAAGGGCAGCTGATTTTTTCCATACGATTTTCAGACTATGAAACTATTTTCATCTCTTGAGACTGCTCGTTGTTGAGAGCTGTAGTAAAAGAAAAGAGCAACATTATCATCTAACCTTAAATGCAAAACATGTAAACACTTGGGATTTAAGCTGACTGTTGGTTGTTTGATATAGCTTTTACTTTATAGCAGAGTGCTATAGCCAAGCTTCACTGAAAACTTAATTTAGCATTTTTTTCCCAAAGTCCAAAGTGATGATTGAGTGCCTGAATAGAGAAGAAAATGTGTTCTGCCTGCCAAACAGAAGAGGAGTTGTTCAATACGTATTATACAATTCATCCTCTTCATAAAGAATGTACTGTTTACTTCAAATTTTGTATTCTTCCATAAAAAAGATATATGCAAAAAAGGGTAGGGTTCTTATGAGGAATATACAAGGAAAGTGGATTTGTAAAGTAAAAGTGAGAGTATTTCACAATGGAAAAAACTGGGATACAGATTACTCTGCAGACACTATTGTAAATGTCAAGTAGAGTTTGACAGCTGGTAGGTTAGAGACATAATTTTAAAAAAATTCCATACATGTACAGATTGCCTTTTAGTGTGAAGAACTGGCACACCGTGAAATAAGGTGGTGAGTGGCATATGGGGGATTAAGGCAGTTGAGCTCTAGTGGAAATTGGAGGCAAACAAATAGTCCTTTGAGACAAAGCTATAGTGGTAGCTCTCTGGTGGTGTGTATTTGTTGCTTCATGGCATAGCGATCTGCACTAATTAAAGGAAGTTTGGCCTAATGCAGTTTGCTATCCCACCCAGAGCCTCTAAAACACAGAAGAGGAGGAAGTGTCAGAAGAAAACTGGTGGAGAGGCAAAGATGACCATTTAATAGACTGGTCTGTGTTGAGAGAGTCAGAATAGTAGGGGTTGGAAAGGACCTCCACAGATATCTGGTCAAACCTCTCTGCTAAAGTGTTTTGATGGAAGGGAGAAACCAGATCTTAACACTAAGTTAAATTGTTAGGTGTTATGGTCCATTGGATTAAATAAAGGCATTTAGGGGAGATGCAGCATTAAGCAAGAATTAGTATTACTGACAATTTTTTTTAATTACTTCCCATTTAGATTCATAGATTCGTAGAATACCAGATTGAAAGAGATCTCAAAGATTGTCTAGTCCAACCTTTCAGGGTAAGAATATACTTTAAATCAGATAGCTCCTAAAGCTTTAAAAGAAAATCAAAATTTGAAGATTAAATGCTTATCTTCCTTAAACGTTATTTCTGTATATTTTTGGCTTCAGCTCAAATTACAAATACAGTGACACTTGGCTGAGACCCTACAGAAGGAGGAGCTAGGTTGGTAATGTAAAATACTTGGGGAACTGAGCTGTGCATTTATTTCTGTATCTTTGTCTTTAATCTCTTGCTTGGATTCTCTGGATGTTTTCATGATAGTTGTAGTTGCCACTTCCATTTTTTAAGAACGCTTTTTAATCAACATTCTACAAGTCTAGCAGTTACTGCCTCACATACTGCTTCCACTCTAGAAAATTGCTGCATCATGAGCAGATTGTGCTGAGTCATAGGTCAACATGAATCTCTTAACAACAAAATACTTTAATTTTTACTAGAAATGGAAGAGATTTTCTTTGTAATTTAATACGAAATGCAAAATCATGACCTATAGGTCATGACCTATAAGTCCAATTGAGTTCTACAGAAAATTGGGACCTGTGAGGTCCTGAATGTATTGTTTTCATTGAGGAAAATGAAAATAATATTCAGACAATGATTTTTGTTGGAATTTTAGAGAAAGGCATCAACTCAACTGTGAAAAGACTCTACCTCTGCACCTGGATTTGGTCAAGGTAGTATGTTTGGCAGCGTGTTTGGCATCTATAGCCTTTCTAGCAGATGAAGGGCTTTTCTTCATTTCTGCTTACCAATTTAGCTAATGGCTCAAACATGAGAAACTGCTTGGGAGATTGCTAGGCAGGAAAGCCCCTACTCCTTCCCAATTAGTAATTTCATTAGAAAACCAAGAAATGTAAGAGGAGAGCTGTTGATTTTTGTGTCTTGGCGGACATAAGGATCATAAATACTCAGTTAATTTTACTTATTATAGACAGTTCCTCTTTTGTGTATCGAATTGGCTCAAAATGTAGAACTGTTTTATTAAAAGTCATGCAAGTTTTACATAAACCCTTATTGACTGGTAAAACATCATTTCAAAAGAGCTTACTGCAGTTTAAAGAATGATTTTTTTTTTCCATTTTAATTGAAGTTTAAATTACATTTTTAAAAAAATCATGGCCCTGTATGTAGAAAGGGGTCACGTGAAGTGTAAAAATAGGAAATGTGGTTTAGCACAAATTATTGCATAGGTATATATGTAACAGCTTCATGATAAGCAAGTTGCACTATCAAGCTGATGTTAAGATTGTATTTCATTACACGTTAATCAATGTGTCATGAGAAATTCTGAAGAAAAAAAGCCAACCAACCAACCAAAAACCCCCACCAGCAACAAAAAAAGGGCAATTTAGTAAACAAACAAACCAAAAAAAAAAAAGAAAACAAACCCCAAAATGTAGCAATGTTGTGAATGGGACATACTAGCTAAATCAAACTTCATAGAGCTTGAAACAAATCTTGGTGAGACAAAAAAAGTCTCCAAAAAAACCTTGAAACCAACCAACCAAAAAAAAAACACCCCAAAAATGTACACATTAGACACAGAATATGCAGATTCTGTTCCCATTGCCAATAAGATCTGGTGGGAAAATACCCCTTTGTCTTCTTGCAAAATTAAATTTCAGCTAAATGCTTCATGAAGTATAATATCAAGTAAGTGTTTTCCATTTGGAATACTGTCTATTCATTACTCAGAGCTGTTATTTTTAAAGTGTGCATGGGTCGAAGTTGAACAAGTGTGTCTTGTAAATGCCAGGTCTTTGAACATGCAATATGACAGGCTGCCTAGAGCAGAGTATGAAGAGTACACAGTCTTTTCACCTCTATGTCAGTGGCTTGATAATGTCATCACTGTTAATTTTTTTATCTAACCACCTCTAATTGCAGCTGTTTGACTTGTAAGTTCATTTCTTATTAAATAAGTATTAAATAAGGAAGAGCTGTTGAAGATATTTGGCAGCTGCATCTCCTTTTCTGTGGGTAGATCTGATCATAAGCATGGTGGCAGCACAGTGTGGGGAAAATTTGCACCCCTTTATATGAGTCTTTCATTTGTTTGGACTTTCAGCCTAGGACTGCTTTTAATACCTTATTGATTCATGGCAGGACAAGAAAAGAATGAAAAAATACATTACTTGTGACCCATTTAGACATTCTAGATAAACTCTTCAAAGTATTTGAAGCATAAGTGTTCCTAAATGTCTTGCACTGAGCAGAATTAAGGTAGTTATTTATTAAATGTCTTCATTTATTTATCTTCCGGTTTTGCAATTGCATGGTAAAATTTTCAGAAATGGCTTAACTCTGTCAAACTTTCCCTGTAAGCGGAATATTTTAAATACATTGGTGCTGAGAGTTTTCTTTGATCCCTAAGAGATGTGAAGATGGGGAAATTAGGAAAGAATGGAAGAAATTATTGTAGGTGTTGTTATGCTGTAACAAATCTTTGAGGTTAATTTGGATTCTCCTGCACATCTCTGTGTGTATCGTGTATTTACGAGTCTGTGTGCACATTTGGTAGGGTGTGTTGTAAAACACTGCAAATCAGTTTACTGGTTGAAAGAGATCTCTTTCCCCCATGACTTACCTATTCTGCCTTGCACAACAATTGCCTAAGCCTAATTTCCTTTTATGTGATACTGATTAACAACCACGCTGAGTCTAGGAGTGTCAGAAGGACTAAAGAGTATTTAATTATGCAGCTAGAATAAAGTAGATGACAGTGCAGTAGCAGCTGTAGCATAAAGCATTGGCACATCATCTCCAAAATACATGCATTCTATCCCTCTAGTCTGAAGAATATCATAGAAGGAGAATGAGAGTGATGGGCTTGTCCTCAAGATCACTTCATACTTGGGGTTTGTCCATATGAACAATACCAAGTGCTTACACTTGTGTGAAAAGAACAGTAATTTACATGAGCTGCAGTATCCCTAAAGTCAGATTTTCAAAAAGATAGATGCATTTCTCTGGGTTTTTTTTTTTTTTTGATGGGTCTGTAGCCTCTACAAATTGTACTTTTGGACATGTACAGAAGATTTCACATTTGTTGATAAACGTTTGTGAAAATCCCTGTTTCTCATGCACAGCTTCAATATGCAAATTCATTGTAGAACTATGGAAGTATTTGTCTAGTTTTGAATTTGGGCTGGGTTCAAAAGAAGGATTGGAATGCTAGAATATTTTCCATAGTCAGAACATGCTTAGAAATTAAGGACAGGGTTGTGTTCATTTAATCAAGTTAAGATAGCTAAAATCACAGTTGGGTATTTTGTCCCATAACATTGCAGTGATACCTGCTGTGAATCTACAGTAGCAGGCAGATTCTGGTAGATTCTATTTTTCCTGTGGTCACAAATTGCAAGGAGTGTGCATTAATGTTCTGCTAAAACATTTCCAGTTGTGTCATGATACTGGAAGCATCAGGAGGTCCCAGGGCTCTGGGCTGTTTGGAGTTTGGAGAGTACCATTTGCTTTCTCCTTGTATTTTTCATTAGATACCTGCTTTTGCCATAGTTAAAGAAGAGGTGCTGGCTAAAATGGATGTTTGACCTAGGGTGATAAATCTGGTTTTATGATCTTTAAATTTGTATTTTAAATCATTTTACATACTGTGTATGTTATGCAGAATTGTGTTTTGTGGGAAGGGTATTAAAAACTTAAAACACTTGAAAAGAATGACTTGGGTAAATTGAAACGCAAATATACTTCTTTTAATATGAGACTCTAAGTTACATTTCATCTGACCTAAACTATCAAGCAGCATCTTTGTAGCGTACAATTTAAGTCAGAAAATAACGATAGGCTTGTTTGGATTTTTGCTAGCATGTTTTAGTTCAATATTAGGAGCAGTAGCGCCCTGTCCTAGACTTCCATGTTTCTGTCTTAGGCATCCAAGAGCTTGGGCTGTGATGTCATTAATTTACCAATGAACTTAGAAAACAACAGTCTGTTTGGGGTTTATTTCACACAATTTACATGTGTTCATATTCAATGTCCAACTGTACATGGATATTTTTCTCCTTGTTTGGGGGGAGTAGGGTGAATAAGACAAGAAAAGAGAATCCAGTAACCAGTTATCAGTTTTTGAAGTTATTATTCTTATCTTCATCTTTAAAAATAGCCCTTATAGATCAAGAGCAGAATGAAGACAACAGAAGAAACAGTGCTGCATTTTCTTGTAAACCAGTTTACTGGTTAATCTTTGTACCTCATGAGTAGATCTTCATGTTTTTAAAGTTCTCAATCATGTTAATTTTTCAGAGTTTTTAGGAATATGGATGGAAGGCAGTTCTCTGCATCAGGGTTAAATCAGATCAGACCACGTAGCTGCAAAGCAGAGCAGAGAGTGAGTTTATGGGGAAAATCAATTGTTGTTAGGCTGAGTACATATTAAAGCCAGCTTGTCTTACTGTTTATTGAAGAGGTGAACTTTACTGTGACTGGTGAATGGATCATGAACCTAAATAATGTTGTTGTTTTAGTCATTAAAGCTGGAGCAATGAAGTAAACAGTGTTCCAGCAACGCAGCTGCATATCTTTCTCTGCATGGTGTCTTCGGAATGAGATGAGGTAGTGCTGAGTTAATTCTTTGTTGCTTTCAGAACTAAACCTTAATTAATTGGTAAGTGATCAGGATAGTACAGAACAATTCTAAATCTCTAGAGTGCCAGCTATCTGTCCTGTCCTGTGCTGTCAAGTCCTCTAATGTTTACACATAACTGCATGGATGTTTTTTAAACTGACACTGAATGTACAGGCCTGGGGGTCGTCTGTCATTTCACAAACAAATTATATAAACCTTTACGTTTACTTTGTATTAGAGAGCATTTTCATAACTGTGGTTAAAAAAAAAAATCTCAGCAACATCATTTATATAATAACAGTCACTAAATGCACAGAAGCACATTGTTCTATGTATAAATTCCATATAATAGAAATAAGTCTCCCAATGCTGTGCATTTATTGAATAGTTAAAGTTACTCAGTCTTTGGCCTTGAACCACTGTAGCATGCTTCAGGTGGTAAGCAAATTGCATAGAAATGTGCTACTAGTCGTGACTTATTGCTTAATTTATTCTTTGGAATATGTTTAGTCTCATAATAGGCAAGCACATCACAAAGCAAAAAAGCGTTAGGGACGAAATACTAGCCTTCTAAAGCCTTTTCCAGTGTTGAGTCACTTATCTTTCATAGAAAGCAATAAATGATAAATGACATGCTTCTGCTTTAAAGAATTTTGCAGAATGTTTGCATCTGTCAGCAGACTGCTAGGGAAGTATCCCTTCACTGTCCCTGTGGTGGGTCTGTGTTGCCATCTGATGATAATGTCTGAGCCCCCTTTTCCCAGGGAAGAAGTAAAGTGCCTGTCCCCCAAAAATCTCCAGTGAATTCAAACACATTCATCACCTTTAATGGTAATGACAGTCTAGAGTGCATTTTTAGAGTCACAGAGTCAATACAATGCAATTTTTATGATGACTTATTTTTAACGTGGTATTTCTGAAAAGTCACGCCAGTGCCTCTTTTAGAACCAAGGTAATTTTACCATCTGAAAACACCCTTCAGTTATATAATTTTGAATAGCTCAGCAGGTAAGAGAAAACAACGGAGAAACAACAATATCATTTAACTTTTGCATAATGAACTTTGTTCTTCTGGTGTATACGTTGCAATACACAAAACAATCACTCAGATAATCAGCCATGGTTTATGTTGCCAGAACCTCATAATAGTATTTACTTAATGACAGGTATCTTTATACACTGTTCTTCTTCCTTTTTTGTTTTATTGTATTATTACATTACAGTATAGCTTACTGTTCTTTGGTGCTTGACTTGCAGTTTTAGAACGAACTACCATTTTGGAGGGCACAAAATTATTTATGAATTGGCTCTTTAAGGAGATTGCATGCTACTGTCTTGCTATATTCAATAAAACCAAAATGTATTCATAGGTCTATATCTCTGGCATTTCCTGTGGATCATGGATGTAGTGTTATTAAAAAGTTTGTTTCATTTCTTTAATAAGTTTTAATACTTTGTGCCCAGAATGGCAAAGCGTAGTACTTAGTATCTCAGTGCCCAAGCCTGGGCCAGTAGGACATGCAGTCTAAATAAATAAGGCAGTAATGAAGACCCTGGGTCTTACATTTAGGGGTGAACTGAAACACATCAAATTTACAAATTCAGCATGTACTTTGGTAGTCTGCATTTCACAGCATCAAATCTTGAATGAGTTTTTATCTTGTAAAATATGAGTAGGTAGGGCTTGAACCCAAATGACTTTATGGACTAATTTCCATCCTTACTATGTGGCTAATATAATGCACTGCTTTTTTTTGTTCCACTTGCAGTATTTCTTCGTGAGCCCATCCTGCCTGCCTTTTGCAAAAACAGTGTAACCAAGCTTAGCCTGTTTGAGAATAAGTGAAGTGGATTCTCTCTGGCAGTCATTTTTGTTTTGGAATTGCAGTGTATTTAAGAAGATCCACTGCATATATGTGGAATGGTGACTATCCATACTTTTTCCATACTGTGACCATCAGTAACCACAGAAAAATTTAGTCATGCCATTCAAAAACTATGGGAAGTTGAACAGAATACCGAGTGAATCATGAATTTATACACTCTCAGAGAAGGCTCTGAAAAAGATTAATCACTGTGTAGTAATACAACACCTTGAACTAGACTTTTGCTTGGGTGAAGAAGATAGGAGTTTTATTATCAATATTGGAGGTCTCCATGAAGCAGTTCTGGCTCAGTAACAGGTTTGCTGTTCTGTTTACTGAGGGTCACTTAGGATTTCTCTTAGGTTCGTTTTCTGCTTAACTTGGTGCATGTGTGTGTGCATATGCATTCAGGGTGTAAAACTCTACCCTGAATTTGATAGAGGGGTTGTAACTTCACTCATCTACGGCAAGAAAATGAAACCTGCTTTAGCTGTTTAGTAAGGAAAATCATGTTGAAACGTTTCTCAGACCTTCCCACAGTTTTCTTTCTACCTAGGGGGAGAAAGCAGTGTTCTCACACTTTGATATTAAAGGGCTATGTAGAGTTTTAGTGTATTACAGTATTAAGAACCATGGTATATGCCTCCAGATGTTTTGGTATTGCAGCCAGTGGGCCCAGAAACACAAGCATGATTTTGTAGTACAGCTTCTTACATGAAAGCTTCTCCATCACTCAAGTAAATTCTTAGCCATCTTGATGTGTAAACCAGCTGTGGTAATTTATTAATTTTTATGTGTTTTCTTCCTTTTTTTTTCTTACACTTTCTTCCAGTTAAAAATGTGTAGGGAAGATAGTGGCATAGCAATTGGCAATTCTATATGAAAAATTGTGTAGAAGCAGCAGTATGCACAAGCAGCATACTTGCTAGAGCTACAGTGAAAAAAGCCCAAAGCATTGCCTATAAGCATAATATTTAGGGCTCCAAAATGGATTAACATAAGTAGCAATAAATATATTTGAGGAAATAAAGGATAAATGTAAAATAAATGTTGTGGTGTCTTAGTCAAAATTAGTTTTGCAGAGTACAGTGAGGTAGAATCATGAAGTCTGAGCAATTGGTTCCATTTGCCGTTAATGTTCAGCTCTCATGCTCTACATTTTCTGCCCTGAAAGAAAAATATGAGTTCTCTGGAATAATCCAGCTTTTCATTTTATTTTGCATCCCTGCCTAAACAGATGAATCTGATAATTCCTTAAATTGGAAATTTGCCAGCTGAGAGAAACCTCGAGGGCAACAAATGGGCAGTGATGACAGAATGTCTTGAATGCTGAGAATGTTGTTTTGATTCAAGACTGTTTAAAAATATATTTGTCTGGTGGAAGGTAAAATGTTACACAGATAACACGGGAGGTTTCCTGGTCGTTACACACAAACACACGCACACAAACACAGTATTTATTTATATTTTTTTTCTCTAGGCTTAACTCAGATAAATTAAATTGCAAAAGCTCTCGGGGGGGAAAAATAACGGCAGGACACAAAGCAGTGAAATCAAAGCAACTCTGCCTTAAGGCAGCAGAGATTTCCTTATCTTATCCTGCTGTTTCTAGGCATTGCAAAACATATGGCTCACCTTTAGGGGCAGTCCCCAAACAGTGGGAGATGTTGCATCCCATCTGTGCTGCAGCAACTGGAGGTGGAACAGCAAGGTGAATTGAGGACACTGAGATCACTGTGTTTAAACTCACTGCTGGTTTACTGATGTGTTTTTTGGGTGGCAGGGTGTGTTTGATGTGGGTAGGTTTTGTTAGCTACTGTATCAGTGTGCTTTAAAAGTCTGAACATGGGTACTGCTGGAAGGGTAATTGTTTCGAGGAAACTTGGCAACCTGAATCAAGAATAAGAATTTTTAGATACTGGGAAAATAAAAGAAAGGAACAAAAGCAAAGAATGAGGACAGTTCTGTGTCTCCCACATTTTATTCTGACAGAGGCTGAATTGGTTTCTGGCCCTTACTATTTACAACCATTGGGTACTGCTCCCATGAGATTTAGTTGATCTTGTAGTTGCTCCCTAAATGATGTGTTCACTTTAATCTAGGTTAGTTTAAACGCTTTTTAACACCAACTCTGAACCCTTAATCAGAATAATTTTGACATAAGGAGTTATTCCACAGATACTGAGGAGCAGCAGTGTTGAGCAGAAATGTAAGAAAAGAGTGATTACAAGAGGCAAGAGAATAAAGCTACACCAGTGAAGCTGCGCTCAAAACAAGAAGCATGACTGCAGCCTGAAATTGCACACTGGTGCATAGAATAGGGAGTATGGCTAGATTTACTGCTACCCTAATGAAATTGAAATTTTTAATACCTGTCCTCCAAAATTTCATGCAGAGCTTCTAAACCTTTTAGCATATGCTCAGAACTTTCTTAAATAATTTGAAAGGCTAAGGCAAAAATTACTCCCAACAACTTGCATCTCACTAGAACAATTAAATGTAAAATAAACAAAATCTGTAAACTGAGACACCAAAAACATGGTGCTCCTTTTTTTCTTGCTGCTATTATTGCTATAATTCTTCTTTCACTTCAGTGAATTTTTGCTATTAGGTCCTTCTTTTCCCGCTAATACAATAAAAGAAAACCACTCATTATAATGAGGACTGAATATTCATACAACCCAGCTTCCATATACATATATGTAAACTGGAATCAAAGTAAGCGGCATGAACATCCCTGACATGTTGTGTCATGAAATAAAAACATTCTGGCTCATTTAATACATCAAAATTAAAAGTAACTCTCTTTCTGTGCTCTGGCTTTTCATAGTTTTATCAATTTGCAGAAGGAGAGTTTAGTTTCCAAGATGAAAGACTGACATGATTTCCAGAACTGCAGGCCAATTCCTTTTGTTTTGAAGTCTATGGTATTTGTACTTCTGAAACCATGGGAAAAATTCCCTTTTAATGCAAACTAAAAGTGATGTTATGTATTGGCTGCATAAAATTCAGTGCTCTAAAATATACATGAAGGTGCAGTATTCTCTTAGGGCATGGGGGGAGGGGGGTGTATTAGTATGTGTATACAAATTTAGAGCAGTCTGCATAGTAATTCAGATTGTTGTCTTGATTTCTATGACTTTCACGTGTTCTGAATTTCTTCAGCATTTGAAAAAACAGACCTACTATTTATTGGATAGAGGCAGAAGAATTTATCAATAAAATTGATACATAAGTAAGTGTTAAATACTGTGAGACACTTCATGGTGCTGGAAGTAATAGAAGCATTTTCCTCTTTCTACTCTTAGACCCTTTATTCTTTGCAAACTTTCAGCAGCAGAATCAGGACCTTTGGGCTTTCATGCTGGAGTAGCAAGGCCGAGGAATTTTCAGGAAAAATGAAAGCAACAATAGCAGTTTTCTGCGTTTCAAAAGCCCTTCTCTCTTCTCAACAAGTTTAACTAATTAGTTGAATTTTCAAGCTTTGGTGTGGTTTGCATTTGGTTTGTTTGAGGCTTTTTAAAGTTCAGTTTTGACACTTGATTAAGATTTTTCATTATGGCTTTGGAACGTTAGTAATGAACTTCACTATGTTGGAATTTAATGTGAGATAAAGGATCTAAACCATGTATGGCTAAACAGTTTAGGTAACTGTATAGTAACACTGAGTTCCTGGCTACTCTTTCAGTGTGTTCCTTCAATAAGTACAGACTAGAGAGTTACTAAAAATCTGAAATTCCTCTTAAAATAGATGAAAAATAAATGCCAAACCAAAGATGGTTAGCTCTTACTGCTTACTGACTCAGAATTGCATTCAAGCATAGAACATCAGATACGTTGAAATATAATATGTTACTGAAATTGATTAAAGGAATTTATCCTAATCTTGTTATACAAATAAGCTTTTCTCATGTGCACTAGGCAGAATTCTCATACATAGTAATGAAAAGAGGTGAATTTGATCTCAGACTAGAAGTATAGATAGACATTTACTCCTATAAGGCATATGATGATGACAGGTAGTATCAACCATCAGGTTAATCAGATTAACCAGTTGACTGGACCAAACTTTAGAGAAGTTATTTTTTTCTTGTAACATGTAATATTGAAGGGGTTTTTTGCTGGAATTTCATTTCTACTGCTGACTCATAAAATATTTTATTAAAAAGTTCATGTGTGGTCAGATACCTAGGTTACTGTTCAGCTTCAAGGATTGGATTCCTCAGACCAAAAATGTGCCGGAGCTTTACCACAGTGTCTGTGTGACATTTGTTGGAGGAATTTTCTGTAAGCATGTTCTGAAAGGCTTAGTTTCTTTTCACAGGCCTGTTTACTGCAAATAAATGCATGTTTTTACTCTTTTTTTCATTTAGTGTATCTAGCCAATATTCTCAGGTGCATTTTTCAAATCCAGATAGTGTAATCTATTACCGTATGTCATGCATTTTAATCAGGTGAAGATTACAATTCATAGAGTTAAACCATAATATAATTTAATATAAACAGTTTTTACCCATATAGCTCTATGCAGCAGCAAAGACGCTAAGGATACTGATGAATTAGCCACCACAGGAGCACCTGAAAATATCCAGGTAGGATTTAGGACTTCTCCCTACAAAAAGGTGGCAAGACCTTTAGACCAACTGAAGTGCATCTACACTAATGCATATAGCATGGGAAACAGAAGGATCTGGTAGCTCTTGTGCATCAGGAAGACTATGATAGAGTGGCCCTCACAGAAATGTGATGGGATGTCTCACACAGCTGGAGTGCCACAATCAATGGCTACGAAGTCTTCAGAAGGGATAATCAAGGCAGGATTGGCAGTGGGGTGGCCCTGTATGTCAGGGAGTATTTCAGTTGTACTGTGCTTAATGATGGTGACAACAGAGTTGTGTATTCATGGGCAAGAATCAGGGAAAAGGTCTACACGGCAGATATCTTGGTGGGAGTCTGTTATAGACCACCTAACCAGGATAAAGAGACAGATAAAATATTCATTAGGCATCTGGGAGAAGTCTCATGAATTCCAGTCCTTGTCTTTGTGGGGGACTTCAACTTCCCTGATGTCTGCTGGAAATATAACACAGCAGAGTGGGAACAGTCCTGAAGGTTTCTAGAGTGTGTAGAGGAGCTGACACTCTGGTGACAGAGCCAGCTAGGGAAGGCACTCCTCTGGACCTGCTGTTTGTGAACAGAGAAGAACTTGTGGGTGATATAAGGACTGGAGGCCATCTTTGGCACAGCAGTCATGAAATGAAAGAGTTTGCAGTTGTTGGAGAGATAAAGTGGAAGGTCAGCAGAACTGCTACCTTGGACTTCTGTTTCAGAGGCTGCTCAACAGAGCCCTTTCATGGCAGTTCTGAGGAGCTAAGGAGTCCTGTAAGGTTGGACACTGTTCAAGAGGGAATTGTTAAAGGCACAGAAACAGGTCATCCCTGTGTCATGAAAGATGAGTCAGTGAAGAAGGAGGCCATCCTCACTGAAGAGAGACACTGAACAGAGACAGTGGAGAAAAGAAGAGTCTGTGGTCATTGGAAGAAGGGGCAGGCCACTTGGGAGGACTACAAGATTGTCCTGAGAATCATAGAATCAACCAGGTTGGAAGAGACCTCCAAGATCATCCAGTCCTATCTATCACCCAGCCCTATCCAATCAGCTAGACTGTGGCACTAAGTGCCTCATCCAGTCTTCTCTTGGACATCTTCAGGGTCGGTGACTCTACCACCTCCCTGGGCAGCCCATTCCAATGGGCAATCACTCTCTCTGTGAAGAATTTCCTCCTAATATCCAGCCTATACCTCCCCTGGCACAATAATAGACTGTGTCCCCTCATTCTGCTGCTGGTTGCCTGGGAGAAGAGACTGACCCCCACCTGGCTACAACCTCCTTTCAGGTAGTTGTAGACAGCAATGAGGTCACCCCTGAGCCTCCTCTTCTCCAGGCTAAACAACCTCTGCTTCCTCAGCCTCTCCTCATAGGGTTTGTGTTCCAGGCCCCTCACCAGCTTCGTTGCCCTTCTCTGGACACATTCCAGTACCTCAACATCTCTCCTGAATTGAGGAGCCGAGAACTGGACACAGTACTCAAGGTGTGTCCTGACCAGTGCTGAGTACAGGGGAAAAATAACCTCCCTTGACCTGCAGGCTACACTATTCCTGATACAGGCCAGGATGCCATTGGCTCTCCTGGCTGCCTGGGCACACTGCTGGCTCATGTTCAGCCTTCTATCAACCAGCACTCCCAGGTCCCTTTCTGAGACTACGCAGGGAACAAATTGGAAGGGCCAAAGCCTAACTAGAAATTAATTTGGCTTAATCTCTTTAAGAGATCAAGAAATGCTTCTACAAATATATTAGCAACAAAAGCAGGACTAAGGAAAATCTCTGTCCTTTGTTGGATGCAAGGGAGATCATAGTGATCAAGGATGAGAAAGGCTGAGGTACTCAATGCCTTCTTTACTTCAGTCTTCAGCAGTAAGACTAGTTGTTTGCTGGATACCCAGCCCCCTGAGCTGGAAGATAGGGATGGGGAGCAGAATGAAACCCCCATAGTCCAAGGAGAGATGGTTAGTGTGGTGGTTTGGCCCTGGCTGGGGGCAAGACACAGCACTAGAAAGATTCTCTGAGGAGAATTAACTCCAGCTCAGCCAAACCAAATACAGTTAGTGACTTCTGCACCAGTCTATGGGGCTGAATGATGTACATCCCAGGGTACTGAGGGAGCTGGCAGAAATGCTCACTGTGCCATTTTCCATCATTTACCAGCAGTCCTGACTAACCAGGGAGGTCCCAGCTAGCTGGAGATTGGCAAATGTGACACCCCATCTACAGGAAGGGCTAGAAGGAAGATCTGGGGAGCTACAGACCTATCAGTCTGACCTTGATGCTGGGGAAGGTCATGGGGCAGGTCATCTTGAGTGTCATTATGCAGCATGTGCAGGCCAACCAGGTGATCAGCACAAGTTCATGAAGGGTATGACCTGCTTGACAAACCTAATCTCCTTCTATGACAAGGGGACCCACATAGTCAATGAGGGGAAGACTGTAGATGTTGTTTACCTGGACATTAGTAAAACTTCAGATAGAGTCTCCCACAGCATCCTCCTGGAGAAACTGACTGCACATGGCTTGGATGGGTGGACACTTCGATGGGTAAAAAAAATGGCTGGATAGCTGGGCCCAAAGAGTGGTGGTGAGTAGTTAAATCCAGTTGGCAGTTGGTTACTGATGGTGTTCCCCAGGGCTCAGTTTTACGTCCTGTCTTGTTCAGTATCTTTATCAGTGATCTGGATGAGAGGGAATTGAGTGCACCCTCAGTAAATTTGCAGGTGACACTGAATTGGGTGGGAGTGTGGATCTGCTCGAAGGGGTAGGAAGGCTCTGTAGAGGGTTCTGGACAGTCTGGATCAATGGGCAGAGGTCAGTTGTATGAGGTTTAACAAGGCTAAGATGCCGGGTCCTACACTTAGGTCACAGCAACCCCCTGCGATGCTACGGGCTTGGAGCAAAGTGGTTTGAAAGTTGCCTTGCAATAAAGTACCTGGGGATGTTGGTTGACAGCCAACTGAACATGAGCCATCAGTGTGCCCAGGTGGCCAAGAAGGCCGACAGCATCCTAGCTTGTGGCCAGCAAGAGTAGGGAAGTTACCGTGCCCCTGTACTCAGCACTGGTGAGGCCACACCTCAAACACTGTGTTAAGTTTCAGGCTGCTCACTACAAGAAAGACATTGAGGTGCTGGTGCACGCCCAGAGAAGGGCAACAAAGATGGTGAAGGGTCTAGAGAACAAGTTTTACGAAGGACATCTGAGGGGACTGGGATTGTTTAGTCTGGAGAGAAGAGGAGGCTGAGGGAAACCTCACTGTTATTTACAACTGCCTGACAGGATGTTGTAATGAGGTGGGTGTTGGTCTTTTCTCTCTAGTATCAAGTGATAAAACAAGATGAAATGGCCTCACATTGCACCAGGGGAGGTTCAGATTTGGTATTAGGAAAACTTTATTTACTGAAACAGTGGTGGGGCATTGGAGCAGGCTGCCCAGGGATGTGGTGGAGTCACCATCCCTGGAGGTGTTAAAAATGTGTAGTCATGGCACTTTGGAACATGGTTTAATGTGATGGCGTTGGGTTGAATGTTGGACTCAATGACCTTAGAAGTCCTTTCTAACTGAAACAATGTCATAATTCTGTGATTCTAAGTGATTTAGGTAAAAGGGAAAGGTAATGTTGGAAGATCATCTGCAGTATAACAAAAACGTTTTGTGTCTTTAGTCATCAATCTTCAGCCTTGTTATAGCTGCTTAACCAGCATAAACTTCGCATGATCAGAAAGAATATCTCACGTTTCTTATCTTTAACACCTTGCATCTGTCTGAATTCAATAGGCAGGTTTGCACCCTTACATTTCTTGTTAAACTCCTTAACGTGTAATTTTAATATGGAGATACTATGATTGTAGGATCATAAGATAATTGAGGGAGGAACATCCTTCAGGGAGTCTGTAGTCCCAAATATTACAAATAAGTGTTGTGTTCGCAGATCAATGCAGTAGGTTACTTCTGCCATGCTTTTTAGAATAGTCATTTATTTGCACACTTAAAACCATCTGCGTTTTTGCAGTATCTAACTGCTTGAGGTTGCCATTTCCTTCCAAGTGTATGCTACATACCATACAAAGTATGGTAGTTAGTGGAATATGACTCCAGGTGTAAGTTTTATCCTTTGTTGATTTCCTCTCTTTTCCTCAAACTCTTTTTTTTCTCTTTCTGTTAAACTCCCCTCCCCCCACCCCACCAAGAATTCAGTGCAAGTATTTAACTGTACAGCTGCTGTATATTTGCCCCTGGCATGAAATAAAGAGAAGAATCAATTTATGTAATAATTTTGGAAGTGCTTTACAGAGCTATTATTTACCTCAAGAATTAAAGAATTGTCTAAAATGAGAAATAATACCCAAGGAAATTCAGCTTCACTAACTATGTAGCAAGCTGTTTCGTAAAGCATACAAATGAAAGTAATATTACATTCCCTGTCTGGCAAAGATGGTTTCTTACTTAGGAAATGCATGGCTCTGATTTATTTTATTAAAAATAGCTAAAAGCTGGAGCAGATTTTTTGGTATTTTTTGCTGCAGAATATTCTTTTGATCTGGTGTTTGCTCTGCTCAATACCACTGCCTTTCAAAAGAGCCTTTGGAAACAGGAGTGTGAAACGCTGCATTTCATGTGAAAGTATGACTGACAAGTGTTGAGGTTCATACGGTTCAGGGCAGCCCTTGCTCAGGATACTGTCTGCTTTTTTGTAGAAGTAGAAAATAACACTAAACAGAGGAGATGAAGATGGGAAGAAAGAGACAGGTTCTGAATGACGGGAAAGCTGGCTGGCTGATGTGCAAACGTCAGTGTCATTGGGATGAGTTTTCTGGTTTCAGGCTAGAGGGAAGGAGTGAGTGGAGAGTGTATGTGACACTGGGATTTCTGCTCCTGGGTTCACATGCAAAAATCTCGGGCGGCTCGGTATTCAATAACCTGCTAGGTACTTTACCAAGCACTGTAAACACTTGTGATTGCGTTTTCAAAAGTCGAGTCTGGTAATGTCCGAGTAGCTGCTATTTCTTGGCCCTCTTCTGAGATGAATGATTGGTCTTGGTCCAGGGAAGTGCTGGCTGTACCTCATCTTGCTGCTGCTTGATATTTGCAAGCTAAATCAGTTTGCGACCATTGAGTAATTTTAGTTCTCTCTTTCATTTAAAATATTTAAATATACCTCTTGTAATCACTGTTTGGAATTTAATTCATACCGATGGCCTTTTTTCTAGGTAAAAGGATGAGACCGTGGGTTAGCTTTAACTTGTAGTGCTACTTTTAAGAGAATTAATGAACAGTGCCTGTCAGCTTTACAACAGTCATATTGGTTAGGCTCATGCAGTAGTAGAACAATAAGTAATTTCTTCCTGGTTTATTATTTTGCATCATCAGGATTTTTTGTGTCTGTGATGACAAAATCCAGGGGAAACAATCACATGAAACAGTGCTACCAATTGCTGTGTTCTAGTGATTCCAAGCCAGAATAAGGATTATTGACTGTAATATCATGGGTCTTGAAGAAGGGTGCCTTTTAAACCCCCTCTTTTCTTGATCTTCTTTCTGGCCATTATCAGCTTTGTATTTCCTGTCCCACTTGTTAGAAAGGAAGTATAAGAGTGTAATACCTGGAATAATTGTTTTCATTGCTTTAAACAATTTGATTAAAATTTAATATTTTTACAATTACTTCGTTTCAACTGTGTGGCACATTTGGGAATACCCCAGAATTTCAGCTCCTGCAGAGGTCTGCTTGCGGGAACCTGTCTGGAAATAAAAGCTACAGGGATAATATATCGTTGCAGCATTAGAAAACTCTTCCCAACAAAGTATTTTTTTTCCATAGTTCTATCAGAATTTTCTAGCAGCTTGTAAAATGCAAAGTTATGTGGCAGCATGATGTTCAATTCATGCCTATTTGCATACAATAGGCATGAATAGAACAGCTTTAAAATGTATTTTGTCACCTATTGTTCAGAAGGATATACAAGAATTAAATACTATGGAGAAATTTTCACTTGACAGCTCTAATCAGGTCATCTTCAGGAAGGTTACCCTGAAAACCATCCTCTTACCCAAACTTTGAAAACTTGAATGGCTGGAAAACTTCTAAAAGTCCTTTCAGTGCTTGTGTGTTGCCCAGTTGTTTTTGGTATCTTACAGTTCCATAATGTATGTATTTTGTTTCCATTCACTCTCTGATAGCTCCAGCATTTTATACATAGAATCACACACAGATCACACAGAATGTTAGGGGTTGGAAGGGACCTCAAAAGATCATCTTGTCCAACACCTCTGCTAGAGCAGGATCACCTAGAGTAGGTCACTCAAAAATGCATCCAGGAGGGTTTTCAATGTTTTCAGAGAAGGAGACTCCACATCCGCTCTGGGCAGCCTGTTCCAGTGTTCTGTCACTCTCTCAGTGAAAAAGTTTTCCCGTATGTTTACATGAAACCTCCCGTGCTCCAGCTTGTACCCATTACCTCTTGTATCATTGGACATCACCCAGAAGAGCCTGGCTCTTGAGACTTGCCCTTCACATATTTATAACCATTAATGAGGTTACCTCTCAGTCTCCTCCAAGCCAGAGCCCCAGCTCCCTCATCCTTTCCTCATAAGAGAGATGTTCCACTCCCTTAATCATCTTTGTGGCTCTGCGCTGGACTCTTTCAAGCGGTTTCCTGTCCTCCTTGAACTGAGGGACCCAGAACTGGACACAATACTCAAGATGGAGCCTCACTAGAGCAGAGTAGAGGAGGAGAACCTCTCTTGACAAATCTGGTTGCTGGCTCATGGTCATCCTGTTGTCCATCCCAGGTCCTTTTCCCCAGATCTGCTCTCCAACACGTCAGTCTCCAACCTATGCTGGTCCATGGGGTTGTTCTTTCTCAGATGCAAGACTCTACACTTGTCCTATACTTAGAGGGCCGATCAAACAAATAGCATTGTTCAGTACTGGGAAGAGGTGAATATGTTATGTCTGCTTCTCTCCTCACTCTAAATTAAATACAAGTTTTTTTTCTTTGCAAAAATGCACCAGATAGGAAATGAACCAAAATGTTGCTTTGAGAAGTATTATTAGTAGACTCGGTCCATATACCAGTTATTCAGTCATCTGTCATCCTGATAAATGGATTAGTGTAAGAGGTGTTCACTGGGGAAATGCAGCCCATAGGGCTTCCAACTAATTATATTTAAGTTGTTTAGTACTGCTGGGAAGCAGCATCCAGGCAATTACTGAAAGCTTTGATGCAGTGTGCACTATTAGAGTGTGTTCAGAAACTCATTACCCTTTTGTGCTTGTGTTGGATGGATTCTAGGAAGCTGACATGAAACAGAGAGCAGGAATCAATAACTAGAAAGGCATTTTGGTTATCTTCTGATCCATTTCCTGATTCAGCAGCTTCTAGCCTAGTGTTTCATAATAGCTGCTGTAATGTAGGGGTAAAATGCAGTGTAAATATATTAATTGCCATATGTACATGTTTTTATGGCGATGTGTAGCTGAAGTTCCACCCAAGATGAAGCTGCAAAAGGTGCTCTGGGGACAAGCCTCTCCCTTCATCCCCTGTGGGATGTCCAAAGTGCCTGCCATCTCTGTTCCTAATAAGTTGATTGTACTTGTTTCTCCTAAAGCCTGACCTTGCAATGTTTATTTATGCCTCTGCCACATCAAGATGATATTACCACTGTGCCCTTCATATCCCACCCACAAAATTTCTTGGAAACTACGGCTAATCCAAAATGAAGCTGATGGTATTGGCTGCATGCGTTCAACCTTTCTTAAGAAAACTGTGCTACCTCTGTCTTCGTTGCAGTTCACATTACCAATGTACCTAGAGAAAACTGCACTTTTCATTGTCCAGACGTGACAAACAACAAATTCTTTCAACTAGTCCTCTGCAGTTGGGTACCTCAAAGGTGTGCATGCTGAAAGCAATGTGGTATTTGTACAGCTGGGGGCCAAAGTCTTGGAATTTAATTTCTTAGGTCAGAATTACAGATATTTTCTGGGCAAAAGTTACATGAATTAAACTAAATTGAGTAATTTTCTTTTTAAGCTTTCACTTTTAAAACAGTTAATAGTGACTGTAAGGGCAATGCAGAGGAGACTGCATGTTGTCTTTTGTGTTTCTTCTTACACGCTTTTGCCTGAGGTAGAGCTAAACAGACAAACTGGAGGTTTCAGAGTTCAGTGCTGCTGAAGGGGATAATTCTTTCCCACTTACCTTCAGTATCACAGATTTAATAATTATGTGCTTTCCTTTTTGTTTCCATCACAACAGTCCTAGACATGCTGCACTTTTTGTTTCATGTTTTATAATGTTCAGCAGCAATCTCATGAGTTACTGTCAAGAGAGAAGTATTCTTTTAAATCTGGACTCATTAATTAGAAAAAGTAGCTTTCAATTTGCCTGAGGGTTGGTAAAGTCAATGCTGTGCTATTTGATACATGTATGTCTTTGTGACAAAAAATTATCAGAACTGCTGTGTTGTAGGGCACAGCACCCATGAATCCATGTTTTTAAAAAAACCTCTTACAGTACAAAGCATTTTCAGTGTTGATCCCTGCCATGATTACCAACAGCTAAGCTTTCCATACATTGATTACAGCTGCTGAAAGTACTGGCCTATCAAGTAATGGTAGATAGCTCATGTGTCTCCCATCTCCAAAACTGTTATACCTGATAGAGAATATTCACTACACTGAAATACACACCTGACACAGAAAAAAGCTGAAACTTCTGCAGCGCATGTACAGTTGAAGCATTGACTCTGGGAAATTATTTTGAGTCAATGCTGTAACTGTGGCATAAAGTCAGACTTTAAGGCTGGTTGTGTTGAGTTACTGTTTGGGATGCTGAGAACTTCTTTCTCTCTGGAGGAACCTGCATAAGAAGGGTGGCAGAATATAGCCAAATTAATATGCTTCTGAATTTTTTTAATTCATGATGTCCAGTAACTTCGAAAGAGTTAGTTGATACATGAAAAGAGTTTTTACTTTCACACTTGCTTCAAAGTGACAGCCCAGGCTCTGTGAGCTGCACCTGAAGGACTGCCGTGTTCTGGGGAAAGGTTCTTAAGTCTAAATATGTTAAGTTTTTATGGGAAGACAGGTCATTTCTGAGGTTGTTTTGGTTGCTCAGATTTTGCCATGAGAAAACTTTTTGCAGTAGTACTATAATGAATATTTATTTCAAAGTTGACTCTTTGATTTCTGACTTACTCATGATTTTTTTTCCTTTGTCAAACCTGAGAATTTGTTTATGGTAGAAAAAAATTTTTAAAATCTCTCATAACTTCCTTTAGAGGATGTGTCTGTCAGAGAAAGATATATACATAAATGTCTAGAGGGACAATTTTTAATCATAGCAAGGCATTAAGTAGTATTTCTTTATTCTATAAGATCTTAGGGAAAATACATAAATATGCAGGTACTGTGTGGGTTTTTCTGAACAGAGATTGCGGTTCCAGTGCCATAGGTACTCTGTGGAAACATGATAGGGAAACCCACCGTGTTGTGTTGAAAATTGTGGTCCTGGGTTTTGGCTCCACATGACTGCAGTGTTATCCATGATCCTTGTACAGACTAATTGCTGGTCATGCTCCAGGGACAGTCACAGCTGTAGTTAAACCACTATGATTATATTTATAATGTTAATCCATAAAAAAACTAAAATCCCATCACATCAACAGAATTTTTGCAGATGTTGGAATTCAGTAATGCATATACTTCATTGGAATTGCTTTACAAAATATGTTTTAGGTTACTTTTTACACGAGGGTGGCATAATTATTGATGTCCTATTGGAATCTTCCATATAGTCTTGGATTTACTCCAAGTATAATCCCCCAGGGCTTGTTTGAAAATATTATAACTGTTTATCAATATGAAAGAGAGCAAAACATTCACGTTTTGAATTTGATACTTCTTTCCCATGCATTTTTTTCCCACATAGTAAAATGTTAAAAAATGCTTTTGTAGTTCACTGCTTGTTGATGATAGCCTGTTTATTGTTTAAACTCTCCTGTGCCTTTAAAAAGCCAGAAAGGAGAGGGATAATAAATTAATAATACAATTACTGTTTTTTTTAAATTATGCAACAGCATTAGAGAAATGTGATGAAACAGAATTATAATATGACAAGTTTCTCCTCATCTATGTTTATTAAAAAGAAATAAAATTATTTAGTTGAAACTATGGTATTTAAACTATGGTAGAAATGGTATCTAAACATAAATCGGATTGGAAAAATATTTAAATATCTGTATCCAGAAAAATTTGGTAGGATTTACAAACATCTTCCTAAATAGGACTAATTGTTTTAAGTTTAGGTACTCTTACTCCTAGCCCCCTGCACAGCTACTGTTTTCAAATGCCTCTTTATCAATCTGGTCCCCGTTTTCAGTTTCCTGAAGTCATGCAGGTGCCTGCACAAGGGAGTCTACATATGAAGCAGTGGATAAATGCAGCATTTCATCTATGACCTACAAAAGGCAACACCAAACTCAGGCCTCCTTCAAGTGCATGTCACTTTATTGACTTCTCAGTGTAAATGGTGCTGAGCAGCTTGGCACTGACACTGAGCTTGTATTCTGCTGTGCCCTGGCAGGCAGCTGCTCCGGGACTCATGCTGTGAGGACAGTGGTGAAAGGCAACACTGATATTATTTAGTTAAATTTCCACTTCTGACATAAGCAGGGGAGTTTGTGTAGACTGCCTGTGTGTGAGTTGGTGTCAGGGCTTTGCACAGTTTTACTTCAATTTATGCCTGGTGGAGCAGCTGAAAGTTAAGGAGATCAACAGACACATTTGCCTTGTTTAACTTGTTTGCATTTTCAAAAGTAGTGCAACATCCAAAGTCAAACTGTGTGAACCAGAATTACAACTAGTGAAAATTAATGACATTTTGAAAATATTATTTTTCATTGAGGGTCCTGCACCTGGGTTCTGGCAGTCCCTGGTATCAATACAAGCTTGTGGATTATGTGATTGAAAGCAGCCCTGCCAAGATGGACTTGTGGCTACTGGTAGATGAAAAGCGGTACATGAGCTGGCAATGTGCACTAACAGCCCAGAAGGGCAACCATATCCTGGGCTGCATCAAAAGAAGCCTGGCTATCAGGTCCATGGACATGATTCTCTTACTCTGCTCTGCTGTCCTGAGACTCTACCTGGAGTCCTGCATTCAGCTCTGAAGTCCTCAGCACAGGAATGACATGGTCCTGCTGATCAGAGGGTTGGAATGCCTCTCCTATGAAGAAGGGCTGAGAGGGTTGGGGTTGTTCAGCCTGGAGAAGAGAAGGTTCTGGGGAGACCTTATTGCAGCCTTTCAGTACTTTAAGGGGGCCTACAAGAAAGATGAGGATAGGTTTTTTTTAAGTAGAGCCTGTTGCTGACAGGACAAGGGGTAGTGGTTTTAAATATCATGAAAGGTAGATTTAGGCTAGATCTAAGCAGAAACTTTTTTATGATATGGGTGGTGAGACATTGGAACAGGTTGCCCAGAGAGGTGGTAGAAGCCCCATCCCAGGAATCATTCTAGCATAGGCTGGACAAGACTTCTAGCAATATGGTGTAGTTAAAGATGTCCTTGCTCACTGCAGGGGGGGGGGTTGGACTATATGACTGTAAAGGTCCCTTCCTACCTGAACTGTTCTTGCAAAGCACATGCTTTATTTCTCATTTGAATTTGGCACACGCTCCAGATGCTGATTTATTGTTTTGTATATCTTTTTTTGCTAGATTTACAAGCCAGTTGGTACCTAGTATTTTCTCCCCATGAAAATACTTAGGTTCTGTAATCAGGTCATCTGTATTTTTTTATTATTATTTATTTATTTTTTAAATAAACCATACAAGCTTGAACTTTCAAAATACTTCATATTGAAGTACTCTCTACAGTGCTACAGTATGAGTATCTGTATTCTACAGTGTCTTTTAATCTTGCAGAAACCTTCAGCACAGATGAGCCAGTTATTTTCTTAGTATTTGTCATCAGAACAGCATCAGTACGTGTTAGTTACTATTGCACAGCATAATGTCAGAGTATTGAATAGAGATAATTGTAATATACTCTTAACAATTTTCCCATAAGACATGGAAAAGTTGTAAGAGAAAAATCCTCTAATTGTTGTTTGGATTTTCAGCTTTTATATTTCCACAGTTATGCTTCTTGAGTGTATTATATTTTTGCATAAACATAACACATTCCACAGAAAAATAAAATGGAGAGAGATGACAACAGTCATCTCAGAATGACCTCAGATAATTAGATAGGTAATTATATAGCTAGCCAGGTGGGTGGAGGTTCATACACACTCAGTAGACAAACTCGTAAAAACTATGCACTTCTAGCTGATGTATTGTTAATAATTTTTAATTCTGACATTTCTTGCCTCTTGTATGTTCATTCACCTCTGAATGGAATAGGTTAGAACTCTTTCTTACATGAGTAGTCATATTTGGTTAGATGGTATACATTCACAGATTGCATCAGGTTGGAAGGGATCCTCAAAAGGTCATCTTGTCCAACCCCTCCTTTAGTCAGCAGGGACACCTCCAATTAGATCAGACTGCCCAGAGTGACATTGTCTGATCCGGAATGTCTCCAGGGATAGGGCATCAACCACATCCCTGGGCATCCTGTTCCAGTATTTTACCATCCTCATTGTAACAAACTACATATCTCAGTGATGTAAATGAGAGCACTAGTACTGCAGACTGAGAATTTGAACTGGATTTATGAAAGCTTCTCCTGCTGATATGTTTAAATATGTTATTTATTAAATTGATTATATCGTAAAATAATCCTTAATGTATAGCCTTAAAAGCTATTAGACATTTGTGTGGAAGAGTATAATTAATTTTAAAAGTCCCCAATGAATGTCTCATTTCACTTTATAGAATTTAATTATTAGATTATATAGACAACACCTGAGCATAAGACTTAAGACTTGAAATGCAGGAGTAGAAAACTAGTTAAGATATGTGGCAGTTGAATATAGAGGAAATATGAAATAAGGCATTGCTCATCAGCTTTGATGGCAGGCTTGGAAAAGTCTGGAAATAGCCTGATATTCTTCTGCAATAATAAACCTATCTTTCATGTTTCATTTTCCTAAATGCTTTCCTTTCGACTTTCCCCCCAAAACAGAGAGGAAGGTAATTTCTTTGGCCTATGTACTACTTCTTGCACAAAAGTGACACTCAAATGAATTCCCACTGGAAGCCTTCTCAGGGAGCACTTCTGTGTCCCCTCTTGCATTTCTGAGGCAGCATGCTGATGTTTCAGTTCTGTGCTCAGCAGTGGTTCTGGATTAATTGCTTGCTGACGTTAGAGTTGACCAAAGAAGCTGAAAATTGTTGAGCCAAGCTCAGGATATATTGGGATTCTTCCATGTTTCTGAAACAGTGTATGGCTTTGAAAAGCCCTTGAATGCTGTGAGTGTTTGGGACTTGCCCTGACCTGTGATTCCTTCTGTGATGAGTGCTGGGTTTTGCCCTTAATGGTTCTTCCAAAGCTCCTAACTTGGGAGCTAGTACCTTGGCAAACACCAAAAGCAAAAGGAGTCAAATGCTCATGTTTTGATGAGGTGATGGAAACTGATTTAACAGGTACCTCTGTCTCTCATTGCAGCCCTCTCAACTGTCAGATGCGGTGATCTCCATGGTAACTCAAACCCCCAGACTCTTGACAGCAGCCTGCGAGGAGCAGCATTCAGCAGCTCAAGGGTCTCACGACCAGGTAAGCCAAAAGTAATCATCAAATGAGCTTACCTTGGATATGTGGTTTCCTGTCCATATGCACTTCTGGCTCTTTCCTGGTGCAGCCATGCATGCAGTTGGCTCCTGTGCATACATGTGATTATGTGCTTTTAACAGTGCTGTTATTTAAGGCTCAAATAGAGTCTTTTGACAAAATGTCTGCATTTATTCAGGGTTTTTTTTAAGCTCCACCTTGAAGAGCCACAGTGTAGCAAAGCAAAGAGATACTGTACAGTTCTTTAAACAGCTTTGGTGTTAAGTAATTCTTATGGTAGGAAATGACCACCAAACATGTCAGTCGTAAGATCTGTCTTAACCACTGCACCTGCACCACTGTTGGTACTGCCCAGTCACTAATGTTAGGCCTGAGCTCTCACCCTCCTAAAACGCACCAGAGGATGTTTCTGTGTTCGTGTAACATTCATTGGTTCTCCGCAGTCTTTTCAAATTGCTGCTGTGCTCTTCTCACACAAATTCGTAAATCTCTTGCTGTAATAGTAACAGCATGTAGGGCATTGTGGTTAATGTCTTGAGGAGGTAAACAGTTCTTCCCCTTTTTTGTTGAATGACAGAGAAAATATGAAAAACCAAGATCTTTGCCATCTTGGGAAAACAATGTGGGGGTATACAGCTGTATTCACTATTCCGGTATCACTAATGCTGTGAACACAAGTAGTACTTTTCATCTTAGGCACTTGCATGTGTAAGATTACTACTTTTTGTTATAAAATTTCACTGACATTTGCATTGAATTGTTTCTATGCTGTGAAAATAGTATTTATATACATCCTTGGTTTCTATGCACTGTTTTCTGGATATTACCTGCATTATTTCTTGCTTGCTTCCTGCGTAAGTCCACTCAGGTGTAATGCACCATTCCCATCTTAACAAAGCAATTGTTATTACTCTGAATAACCACTCTGTTACCTTGATTAACCAGTCTGATATTTTTTATGCCATAACTGCTGTCAACAATATTTAATTTTATATCATCGAGGATACTCTTAGATAATGTTCAGCTAGTACTGGATGATTTTATTGGATCAACACAGAGCACTCTTCTTCAATTATTATTTCCTGTTAACTACTATTTTGTATCTACTATTTTATATCTTTATATTAATCTTAATTTGGTGCTACTGATTATAATTTTTTACTCTGAATGTTGTGTGGCCAAAAGGTCAACGCTGCTCAAAAGTCTGTGTGTTTCATTTATGGAGCAACTTCTATTGACCACAATTTGTAACTTTATCAAACAATTAAATCAGACTTTCTTTTTTACCAACCAGGTTTCTCTTAAACGGTGTTGACTGCCACCAATTTTATTCTTCCCAATGAATTTATCTTTTATCAATTTTATTTTGTTCTTTTACCTGAGATTAATAATGGCTTAGAGCTCTAGAATTACTGAGATCATACCACTTACAATCTTGAAGTAGTGGCAAAAAACACTAGCGGTTGTAATGAATTTCTATGGTGTTCTCAAATGTATCGAAAATTAGCATCATTGAAATGATACTTTCACAAACACTTGTAGGACTCTAAGGCACAAATTATCTTGGTGTACTAATTTAAAGTTCTCTTTTAACATTCAGTTTAGTTAGTAATGGCCTCCTTGAATGTACAAATGCAGTTTTTTCAGCTTACAGGGAAGAAAATATATGTTGGTTGGTTGTGGTTTTTGCATAGTGTGTTTGTATTCTTCTAAAACGTGAATCAGAAGTTGGAGATCCTTTGCTTTCTTGTCTCTTTAGCCAAAAAGCTCCTATTTGAATTAATTACTAGCCAATTTTGGGTTTGGTTTGGGTTTTATTTATAACTTATATTTCAAACAAATTACTCATCTAACCCAGAATCAGTGTGATTAGGTTTGGTTTTGGTTTTGTTTTTTTTTTGCTACAGGATACCCTTTTTGGGCTATTTAATTAGTGGCCTTTGATCCCTGGTAGCAGTGGGATAGGGAGAGTCCTCCCACATTTTCATCTCTGTTCTTTCTCCCAAATGCAGAATTTTCTTCTACTTTATTTAGCCAGTGAACCTTCATGCTTGTGATTAACTCAGTTTAACATATTGGCTGTGCAGGGCCAGAGTGGTATTTGAAAACATACTCTAATAATAAGAATTGGGAGTGCCTGATGTGTTACTATGGACTGCATGGCATTTCTAGTCATCTCTCAGGTGGACGTCCTTCATAGTTCTTTTCATGTTTTACAAACGCTCCTGTAAGAAGCAGATCATCCAGTTCTCTGATGCAGTTTGCTATTCTGCTTTGTCTCATACTACCTACTGTATATCCTCCTGGGATCTGCTAGCATATTATCTGTATGAATTCAAGATTTGTTCCACCAGCTTATCAGTAATTCTGAGAGATAATGGTGCCATTAATGTAGAGTGATACCTATTTCTTTTTCTCTGGCTCTCTTTCCCTGAGAAGTTAGAAGTACTGATTTTAATGTTTGAATAGTGGTGATGTCCCAAACATTTTAAAGTAATAGCAACTATACAAAACATCTCCTCCTAAACAAGTATTATGGCTTTTCTTACCTGTTTCCTTGGCCTCTGATTTTTCTCTCCACTCATATGTAAGATTGACTTTGTATTGCATCTGTTTCTGTAAAACCTTCCAGTTTACTTGAGAAGCTTTTTTGTCCTTATCCAAAGAGAACACCCACCCTCTAAACAGGGCTCTTTCTCACCATGGACATGAGAAACTATCATCAAAGCGTTGGCTTGCAAGTGCAAGAGTTTGAAATACCTTAAAATATACCTAAGCATACTTGTTTATTTATAATAGTAAGAGTTAAGATTTAGTTCTTCAATGTGAACTGGTGAGATTTCAGGTATTAAGGAATCAAAATGGAATTGCATTCTTATTTATGCACTGAGGTCACAGATTCACACCACACTTTTCTTTCATAAATGTGATTACATGGACTTAGTAAAACTGAGAGTAAATGATCAGCACAGAAAAAGCTTTGCTAATGTAAGCTATTGCAGAGCCTGCTCCCACGTCACAGAATGGTAGGGATTGGAAGGGACCTCTAGAGATCATCTAGTCCAACACCCCTGCCAGAGTAGGTTCATATAGAGCAGGCTGCAAGAACAGTGTCCAGGTGGGTTTTGAACTTGAAGACTTGAGTGTCCCTGAGTGTCCAATTCCAATCAACTCTTGATGAAGTCTATTGAAATGTACCAGGATGTTCTAACTTTAAAGAATGCGAGGGGAGAGCAGACAGTCTTTTGCTCTGGCTCAGCTGTGAGGGACAATAACTCCAGTTAAGGAGCAGAGGCAAACAGCTGCAGTACGCCCAATTTTACATGAGTGGAACAACTTGTGTGGTATATCCTAAAATAGTCTTTGTTTTCACTTGGGCAAAACCCAGTCCCTTTGAGTAATCCATATTGCATTTGGATCTTCACATGTGAGATAGCTTTCCAGGGTTGTGTAATGCTATATCTTCTAATAAATGGTTAGTGTGGCCATTACCTACTCATAAAAAATACGGGGAATAGGAAAAACACTTTTCCAATCAATGATCAGTCTCCATCCCTGGAAAGATGATGGAGCAACTTATCCTTAGCACTCTCTCTAGGCAGATCACAGATAAGAAGATCTTTTGGAGCAGTCAATATGGTTTTACCAAAGGGAAGTCTTATTTAACCAACCTGATAGCCTTTATGAGGACATGACCAGGTGGATAGATAATGGTAGAGCAGTGGATGTGGTTTATCTTGATTTTAGTAAAGCATTTGACACTGTCTCCCACAGCATCCTTGCAGCTAAACTGAGACAGTGTGATCTGCACGATATGGTAGTGAGATGGATTGTGAACTGGTTGAAGGGAAGAAGACAGAGAGCTGTGGTCAGTGGGACAGAGTCCAGTTGGAGGCCTGTATCTAGTGGAGTCTCTTAGGGGCTGGACTTGGGACCAGTACTATTCAATACATTCATCAACAACCTGGATGATGGAACACGGTGCACTGTCAGCAAATTGCTAATGACACAAAACTGGCAGGAGTATCTGACCCACCTAAAGGCTCTGCTGCCCGTCAGTGGGACCTAGACAGGCTGGAGAGATGGGCAGGGAGAAATTTAATGAAATACAACACGAGCAAGTGTAGAGTCTTGCATCTGGGGAAGAACAACACCATGGGCCAATATAGATTGGGGACTGACCTGTTGGAGAGCAGTGAAGGGGAAAAGGACCTGGGGGTCCTAGTGCACAACAGGATGACGATGAGCCAGCAATGTGCCCTTGTGGCCAAGAAGGCAAGTGGCATTCTAGGGTGTATTAGAAGGGGTGTGGCTAGTAGGTCAAGAGAGGTTCCTCCCTCTCTACTCTGCTCTGGCGAGACTGCATCTGGAATATGTTGTCCAGTTCTGGGCCCCTCAGTTCAAGAAGGACAGGGAACTACTTGAAAGAGTCCAGCACACAGCCATGAAGATGATTAAGGGAGGAAAGGCAGAGGGACCTGAGTCTCTAGCTTGGAGGAGACTGAGTGTGACCTCATTAATGTTTATAGATATGTGAAGAGTGAATGTTGGGAGGACAGGGACAGGCTCTTCTGGGTGATGTCCAATGATAGGACAAGGGGCAGTGGGTGGAAGCTGGAGCATAGGAGGTTCCACATGAACATAAGGAAAAATGTTTTCACTGTGAGGGTGACAGAGCACTGGAGCAGGCTGTCCAGAGAGTCTGTGGAGTCTCCTTCCCTGGATATATTCAAAACCCATCTGGGAGTGTTCCTGTGTGACCCATTCTAGGCCGTTTTGCTCTGGCAGGGGGGGTTGAACTAGATGATCTTTCAAGGTTCCTTGCAACCTCTAACATGCTGTGATTCTGTGTTTCATTATTCACTGTAATAAAACAAAATGGGTTTATAATATTTATGTTTGAGATGGTTAACTTTTTTTGTTGCTTAGTCTGTGAGCAACAACATAAATTAGCAAGCATCCCAAATCTCTGAAACACGAATTGTGTTTATCGTCAACTGAAATCTGTTTAAATAAGCTTAGTTCAGCTGATGCATGCACAAATTAATTTCTCTTTTATCTAACCTGCTTCCAGTCCTAATAAATGGAATAATCAATCATAGGAGCCTTCTTCTATGACACGATTGTATACTCCGATCAGGGAAATGTAAAATAATTTCTCTTTAGTCCCGGCTCAGTTTCCCCCTATAATCAAGGTCTCTGGGTATAATGATTCATCTTAATCATTTTTACATTCCTTTATAGAAATTAATTTTTCTTTAGTTTGCATTAGAGATATTTTTGATTCTCCACAACACAGAAAAGATGTCAGTCTGACCCAGAGAATTGTTCATTAAGTGGCAGTTAATACTATATTTTGAAGAGTTTGTAGTGTGGTGATCTGTACTTGTCCTCATTAATAATAGCTGGTCTGAAGCCACTGGCACCTTTCTTACTGATTACAATGAGGCCAAGACTCTGGCTGGGTGTTTTCTCTCCTCCTTGGAATATGAAGTGCCACAGAAAACCTGAGTTTAGCTTCCAGAAAGAAGCTTCCCTTTTGGTTCCCTCTCTGTTTGAGAGTCTTCTTAATGGGTTAGCTGCATCATGTACCTTATTCCCACATGGAACTTGAATAGGCCTGCAAGTTAATTAGTACTTGTACTATGTTGAACTATTTATACTATATATTAATTGTCTATGATCTTTAAATTATGTACCTATGTAGTATGTCACACATTTAATAACGTTTTCCTAGAAAGGCAGTTATGAAAAACGTATATTGTGTGAAAGTGTCTATTGTGCAATTTGGTTACAGTAGTATTTTACAGCTTCTTAGTGTGGTTTTGCCTTTAACAACAAATACATACCCTTGTAATTGCAACAGGCAATAAGGCAAACTTGCATTCAAGCTTGTTTATCTATAAACATGTATTCAGAATGTCACATTAAGTGTAGTTGACAAGATTAGAAAAACAACAGTCTGTCTTAGAAGTGTTCCTAGCATACTACTTAATGACAATTATGGGCTGCTAGTTCAGAAATACTGTTCCTGATCAAGTTGTAGTGAGGAGTAGTTTCAAAATGGTATGAAAATATTTCCTGAGCGGTCAAATGCTGCATTCGGTATTTTAGCTGAAAGATGCTGCTGCTGTTTCTACCACTTTTGCCTTAACACTGATAGCAAAACAGTTAGTTTGGAGAATTCTTGGCGTAACTCAAGTGTAGCTGCTGGATTTTATGCATGAATTGAATCACATGGCCCACATAACTAAAAGCTAGACTTCAAACGTGTTAATCATCTTGCCTTATTAATAAGTTAAATGTTGAAGACTTGCTTAATATTAGAATATCTTCTTATGTCTGTAGAGAAATAAAATGCAGAAAATATGCTTACTTCAAGCTTTCAAGTTACAAACTTTGTTCCAAAAAAGATTTGACCTGAATACATTTTGACATTGAGATTAATCTTTTCCCCTGTATTAAAAATTGAGCATTACCATTTTGAGTAAGCATTCTGATTTGGCCTTAAGTGAAACCATGTCTTCTTGTTACCTATGTGATTCCATTCCACGAATACAGATATTAAATATCTTCAGTCATTTGAAGCTAGATAATTTGCTTCAAAATTTGACCTCATATGTAAATGAATCCCATGTTTTAAAAATATATTACTTTAGGGTTCAGCACGATAACCTCATTTTACACCATCAGTTTCACAATTTCCCCCCCACCCCCCATTCTTTAGGTATTGAGCCAAAAGTTCAGCTGTGATAAAATACGACAAAGACTAAATTTGGTATCTGTTATGTGGTCTTTCCAGCCATGTTTTCAAAAAAAAAAAATTCTTCAAACCTTTCCAGATTACATAATATCATTCTGATACTTTCGTTCATCTCCTTCTTTTAAACAGCTCTAGCTTTATGTCAAACTATTAATCATATAGGGATGATTCAGTTTTAAAGAATTTGAGCTGATAAATCTCTGTGTGGTAGTAAATCAGCGAAGCTGTTTTCCCTTTTTATGTATGCATTTTATTTCTTTCTAGGTAGTGATAGAACTTTGCAAATTATCTGCCTAAGGGTAAGCCCAAATATTTTGAATTCATCCTAATTAGATGGTTTGGAAGTCTACTATATGCTTCTTTGAAAGCTCAAAGAGTGAAAATTCTTTCTGTAAATAGATGTCTAAAATTATGCAAAGTAATTTAATTAAAAAAAAAAAATCCGTACTAGTTTTAAATAAAATCATCCAAGGCCAGAGCAGCAGAAGTTAAGGAAGCAAAGCGATCTGTGGTGACGTTGGTCTGAAGACTTTGCTCTGAAGGATGAGGAAGGGAATCAATAGAAGCAGTTGGGTCAGGAGCATTGAGTAGAAGGGGAGGAAAGAATGGTCTGACAACCCTATCTGGAACCTAGGGATGATCTTGAGTTTCTCCTCTCCATTTGTGCTTGATTATCTAGGGCAGCCAAAATTTAAAAAATGAGGGAAAATTTGGTTGTCTATTGGAGGTAGCTCAAGCCTGTTGTTATTGCCTGTTACCAGTTTGTGGTAGGTATAAACACAAGTTTGCCAAATGTTTTCTTTTTTTTCATTTATATAAAGTGACCGTCTTTCCTTTGTATTAACTTTTCCATCAATGTCGGTGTTTTAAGAATCTACAAATCTCATTACAAAGAATTTTCATTTATCTTGTGGTGTTTATTTCAGCCATTCCCAAAGTTTTCATGGTGCCATGTCTGTCAGAGTTCTCCTTACTATGGTTGCCCATCCTGTAATTGATGTCTGCTCACATTTTGCATACAGCCCTGTGAGTAAAGAGTATTCTAAGTGTTCTGGAGTTGTTTTTTCTTTTTAATTCTAGCCTCTTTGCATCTGTTCTTCTCTTCACTCTTAAGATAGTTTTGGTTTAGGATTTCGAGCAGAGTGAACATTAAGAACTCATTGCTAGGTAATGATCTGCACCATTAGATTATGTTTCATGTTCCTAAAATTTTGACACTAATATATTGGAGAGAAATGAGATTCCACTTGTATTGATTTAAATTGTTGTTGCAATGTAATGAAAGAACTGAGTGTTCCTTTGAAAGAGAGACCAAAATAGAAGTGGCCTCATTTTTTACAGGAATGGAGAAGGCAAAGGTTTTGGTACTGCAGCATGTTCATTACTACTGGAGTTGATATGTTGATGAAATCTTCTAGGTATGTGGGTTTTGCTGTGTCTTTGTCCCAGAAGCTCTAGTTGATAAGCCCCGGGGCTTTTTTATATAATTTTACTTATGCTTTTCAGTAGATTTAGAGGAAGTTCACATAGTAGATTTCATTAATCAAGTGTTTTCTTGGTGTTCTAGAAAAATGCATCCTTCTCTTTATTGTAGTTATTTGTCCTGAAAAGATACCAGAAGCTTGAAATGGAGGATTAAGGTATAAAAACTTTGCAAAGACAGCAGATCTCAGTCTCTCTTCTACGAAGGTGTTAACCTTGGAAGGCAGATGCTGAGCTGTTTACCACAGTCAGACGTGATCACTCCGCTCTAAATTAAATCTACCCATGATGGTTAGCGTGGAGCTAATCAAATCACTTGCACCATTTGATCTGGTTCTGTCGCCTTTCATTATCAAAGCTCATTTAAACTGCTTTAAACTAGAACTGAACTGATAGAAGAGATAAATTCATGCATCTGTGATCACATTTTCCTTCTGTTGTATTTTATATTATCTGAGCCTACAGACTGTGCCTTAAAACTCTGAAACCAATGATGCTTTGTTGTATACTGTATCTTCTAATCTGAATAGTTCTATTAACATAGACAGTCAGCTTTGTTTTGAACAATGCAAAATAGCTTTTCATTGGCATGTAGAGTTTTTAACTGATAAAGCACAGAAAAATTAGCCCTTAGAAATTGCCTCCTTTCCTTCTGCATTATAGGCAATATATAAAAAGTTAGTTGGTCATTACTTTAACAGCGCAGTGACTTTTTTTCTTCGCTAGCAATTTCACTTAACTGTTGAAAACAACATTGATTTCCTTGTGGATGGTGTGTAGTCTCAAAAAATTAGTAGATTTTTCAGTCCAATATTAGAACCTCTTACTTCCTGCATGTTTTATACTTCCTAACTTTGGTTTGCTCATCAGTGGTGTTTGATTGTCTATAAACATCAGGTTTGAATTCTGCTGTTTGTGTCTGTGCCATCTGCAATATCTTCATCTGACAGCTAAGAAAACTAGCCTGTTGAAAGTGAAATAGCCAATGGACTTGATTCCTGATTTGTTTTTCAGGCATCTTTAATGTTTTTTTTCATCTAATTTGTAAACCACTACTTAAATTAGGCTCACCAAGCTGAAATGGAGGTAAAGGATGTGGTCAAGACTTAAAAATAAGACATGGTTACTTACTGTGCATAGTGTGGATATGACTAGATTTTGCAAAACCCCAGGGCTCGGGGAAGGGATGGCAAGGTTTATCTTTTTTCCAAATGAGTTTAAACAATAACTGAAATTATTTAAGTCTTGGAAGTGGCAGAACAGTTGAAGAATTTCCAAATATGTAACGATTTCCAGATATGTAAAGAGAGGTGCAATTGAAAAATTTAGTTTCTGTGTGCTGTGCTAAATGGTGCATCTTTTGAAATGTTTAAATTGAGTGTTGAACCTATTGAAATAATCTGGTACTCCCTCCATGTTTAAGGGGTATTTGATTATATTAAAGGCTAAAATATGTCTTCTAATCTACAGATTCTGGAAAATAATAGCATAGCTTGTAGCTCAGATGTCTTTCATATGTGACTATACTTGCCAAATATTGAGAGCTGATGCCATTGCACATGCTAACAAGTGATTGTTTACTGCGTTTTTTGCTATTAGCCAGAGTCCATACTGATGAAATACAGTCACTTGTAACTCGCCTTCCCTGTGCAGCAGTCTCATGATCGAGTAAGGTCTGGTCAGATATAGTTGTCTATATCTGTGGCAGCAACACTGCAAAAAAGGGTGTTGAGTTACTGCTTCTAAAGATCTGAGCTAATTTCGCTTTGAGGCATCCTACTAGCAGGGATGTGCAAGACAAAAAAATTTTATAGGTTGACTTTTGGTTTCCCAAAGTCAATTTCATTCCCATTAACTGTGGGAATAATACAAGACAAAGCAGCAGAAATCCCAACTCCCTTGTGCCATTTGTTTAAGTGACATTGCAGACCATATGGCAAGAATTGCAGAACCTCGACAGTGGGGCCACAGTGTGCTATTAAATCTGCCCAGCCAAGGCTGAGCTCCCCATGGCACAGTTGTCCCATTCTGTAAGTGGCCTGCAGGCTCCTAAGTTCAGTAGCTGGTGGCAGCTCGAACACCCCACTTTCCACTTTTGGCCATTGGGCATTCATAGGGGCTTGAGTAAGGACCAAGTTGCAGGGCATATGAATACAATTATTGTACAGTTGGACTCAGTGATCTTAAAGGTCTTTTCCAAACTAAATGATTCAGTGATTCTGTGTACTACTTTTAGCTTCAGCACTTCTACTGCCTACATAACCTGTCACAACTGAGTTTGAATTTTTGTGTATTTTTTATGCTACAAGTATTTCCAGATTTAACCATTTACTCTCTTAATGGCAGGAGTAAAAGTGTTCTGAATACCTCAAACCCTGAGGGGAAATAGGGAAGTTCTTATAAAATGTAACAAAAGAACTATAAAAGACAAAAGTAATTGTGGAAGATGACGTAAGAAAGAGCAAGTTGAGACAGTGGACAAGTCTATCCTTTCATGTACTTACATGCCGACCGACCCCTGCATTCCTCCTCTCCTTCCTCCTAAACTGTTCATCCATTACACCTGCAAGCAATGAGGTTGTGTAAGTACCACAGGATCACAGTCATGGCCCTGCTTCACTTGGGAGTCATAAAGTCTCATCCTTTACTTCAGTAACTCCAGTGGGTTTAGTCGTGAGCCTTAACTGCAAGTTCAGCAAGACTTAGGCTGGAGAGATGGACAGAGAGAAATTTAATGAAATACAACAAGGGCAAGTGTAGAGTCTTGCACCTGGGAAAGAACAACCCCACCGACCAGTATAGGTTGGAGACTGACCTGTGGGAGAGCAGTGAAGGCGTAAAGGACCTGGGGGTCCTAGTCAGTGGGAGGCTGACCATGAGCCAGCAATGTGCTCTTGTGGCCAAGAGGGACAATGCTATTCTGGGTTGTATTAGAAGGGGTGTGGTTAGGAGGTGGAGAGAGGTTCTCCTCCCCCTCTACTCTGCCTTGGTGAGGCCTCATCTGGAATATTGTGTCCAGTTCTGAGCCCGTCAGTTCAAGAGGGACAGAGAGCTACTAGAGAGAGTCCAGTGCAGAGCCACATAGACGATTAAAGGAGTGGAACATCGTCCTTATGAGGAGAGACTGAGGGAGCTGGCGCTAATTAACTTGGAGAGGAGGAGAGTGAGGAGTGACCTCATTAATGTTTATAAATATGTAAAGGGTGAGTGCCAAGAGGATGGAGCCAGGCTCTTCTTGGTGATGCCCAATGACAGGACTAGGGGCAATGGGTGGAAGTTGAGGCATAGGAAGTTCCATGTGAACATGAGGAAGATTTTTTACATGATGAGGGTGATGGAACACTGGAATAGGCTGCCCTGGGGGGTTGTGGAGTCTCCCTCTCTGGAGATATTCAAGACCTGCCTGGATGCATTCCAGTGTGATCTGGTATAGGTGATCCTGCTGTCAGGGGAGTTGGACTAGAGGTCCCTTCCAGACTCTAACATTCTGTGATTCTTTGGGGAAGAGGCTTTGCCTTTCTATCTTTTGTCACAGGGACTTGCCATATTGGGCAGCAGTTAAAAAATAGCTGCTACTAGTGGTGAAAACAAGGAAGGCAAAAAGATAATGATGTGGTTTCTGCAGTTGCTGAAAAGTGCACTATACTTTTAGCTTTTCATTCTCTTCCATTAAGAAGTGCTTCTGCTTTTGTTTTGTTGGACGATGAGTGGAGGCAATATGGAGATAAGCAGTTGTAAAGGGAGTTTTTGGTTGTCTTAAGTGCATGTGCACAAAATAATTTACCCTCCCTTGCTTCTTCTGGATATCTGCCAGTTAATAATTTAATTAAGAGCAAGCTGGAAGGTTGGGAGTGTGACGAAATGCAATCAACCTTGAATTCAAAGTCAGGGTTGTTTTGGGTTTTTTTATTCAAGCAATGATGTATCTTGAAAAGAATTTTTAAAGTGAAGGTGTGTGGTGGTTTATATCCTTTGACAAGTTTGCATTATTGTCATGTTTTTCCTTTAATTTTTTCTGTAAGTTTGGTCCAGCTAACTGCCACAAAACACTGGTGAGTTGGATGAATCCTAACTGAACTATTAGAAAATACTTTACAGTGGGCTGTAAGTAAAATATTAAGTTTATTTCCCAACGTTGCAGAGCTGGAATTGGGAATCCAATATAAGCTTCAGGAATCAGTCTTCAGCTTGAACTGCTTAGTTTCTCATATTATGTTGAATTATAAAGCATTCTTAATTAGGACAATATGGAGCAAGCTTGAAATATTTTCTCTTAATTTCGGTGTTCAAATGATGGTTTTATTCACAAACGTGTTTTTCCAAATAAATGTAGCAATTTTAAGTACCACAGACGTTTCTCTTTGGCACAGAAACAGCTTTGGGATTATGCAAGGCAAAACATACGACTTCATAGCAAAGGATTTTATCTCTAGATAGTAATGTTTTCCTCCATGGGTGTAGGTGGTAGTTACTAAATTTTGGGATAGTTCTGAGGCTTTAAGGCAAGAGGATTTTGTAGGATATGAAAACTTAATATGTGTCTTTCTAACACATATTTTTAAGCTAATATAAACAGACTTCAACAATTTGTAATTAATCACGGGATTTACCATGGACTCCACTTACCATCCAACTCAAACTACATTATTTACACTGGTAGATAAAGAGAGATTGTAAAATGCTAGCCAAGTTCTTTCTAAAATGAGATTTTTCACTTCAGTAAAGCAGAGAAAAATAATTTGTGTGCATAGACCTCTTAATATGCGATATGATTTTGTGCTTTAATTGTAAGATAGGAATTACGCCTGCATTTCTGCCCCAGAGTGGAGAAGGCCATGGCAAGAGTCTTTACTGCTTCCAGGCCATACCCCCATTGTTTGCCTAACCTCTCGCTGACTAAAGCTGACAAAACACCACCTTTCAGATGTATATTGGGAGGATGGGGGAGGGGAGTGGTGGTGATGGTGGTGCTCCTGATGCTAATCCCCTGCCAATGTGGACTAACTGCTTGTCCCAGCACCTTACCCTGACTGCAGGGTAGGTACAGGTCTGGCACAGGCTGCTCTCACAGTTTGTGAGCTGGGGAGAGACCTGCACACTGGGGTCCTTCCCTGCCCATGCTGCAGACAAAAGCAGGTGAGATCTTGATCAGGAGCAGTGAAGCTCTGGAGCAAAACCCACATCTCCTCTAGGCTGCAGGTGAGGGTGCACCTAGAGCACATGCCTGAGGGCTTCAATCTGCTTTTAACTGTGGTTTCTACCTAAGCCAAACTAACAAAAATGTGTCTATGGTTCCAGTAATAGTCTACTGCCATGTTTACAGGCACAGTTCAGCTCTCCAAGTGTGACATTTCTTTTAATTTGTTCAGGAGCATTTATTTTTTTTATTTTATAGGTCAGAGAGGTTAATATGTGACTGTATTGAGTACCAGACTTGCTTTTAAAACTGTAGAAAGTTTTGAACACAAGGAAGGAAAATGTCAATTCTCTGTCAAAGTATAGACCAAGGAGTTCAGTACTGGAAGGTGTAATTTGAACTTCAGACACTCAGAGCAAAGTTTTCCCTTAAGTCCCTAATGGTGAGAGAAAAAAAAGTTCCCTGGTGAATTTTGCTATAACACTGTACTAAAATGATGAATTTGTTCCAGGTGATAGCAAAAAGGCACATTGCCTCTTTTCTGTTATGTGTCCTGTGGCTTTATGGCTACTGTCACTTTTTTGTTGTATTTGCAGCTCCATAAAATGCTTCTCATCTCCTATATATAAACCAATTTGAAACAACATGCCATTCATCATCATGACCAACAACTTCTCTTTAAGTTGTTGTAAGTTGATGTCATGACCAGAAGTAGAGCAGAACGTGAAAACCAGTCTAGCAAGTGCCTGGAATAGCTGTCGTACAGAAGTTGTTATTTGCTGTCCTAGTTACAAGTCCAAGTCCGCAAGCCTTTTCTGTCGTCTGTCAATACCCTTCCTTGATGCATAGTTTGGTCTCAGTTATGGCCTGGAGCTACACAGTAACGAGTCAAAAAGGGCAGCTGAAGCACAACGGGACACTCTGAAAATTCTTCCCTCATAACTAATAGTCTTGGCAGATAAAGAGTCCTCTCTACTTTTGTGCAATGAGCTCCACCTCTGTAGTTTCCCAAACCACTTTGCTATGCTTCAGAGTCTCAGTAGTGTGGAAGGAGCCTTCTGAGACCGTGAGCATCTTGACCGCATCAAAATAGTTGGTTTATTGCATAGACTAATGGCATTTATGTCCATTCATTGTCCATGAATTGCTGGCAGGTGGTAAATTACCCATTTTGTTAAGCAGCAATCTGTATGGATAACTGGCTGTCCTCAGAAAGCAATGCAGTTTGTGGCAGTTTCCATGTGGTTTCCTGGAGGTAGTTGGTTGTTATGTTTCAATCATACAGTTTTAATAATGGTGAGGTCAAAATATTTGAATCTGGATTTTTTTCTTACTGGTTCCAAGACTGTGTGAAGACATCCTCAAGGGAATCCTTTGGAAGAGCTTATTCAGCAACACAGAATGCCAATGCTATCTCAAATATAATTTCAGAAATGGGAAGTATTGCTGGGTGTTCACTGTCAAAATAAGGAGCTGGGGTCGAAAGTACCAGTCGACTTCTGAATGCAAATGGCTTGTCACATTTCCCTTTGGAAGCAACAGATAACTAGAATGAACTGAAACTGGAGACAGTATATTTTTTGACACAAATTGAACCCTTGCCAGTGACAAATGCCAAAGTACATTGTGAAAATAAAATGATGCAGTGCTAGTTAAAGAGCATGACATAACTATGAATAGATGTACCCATGTGCACAAAACAGCTCCTACCTTTCTCTCTTTGCTTGAAGAGAACAGTTTCACATGTACCAAGGTCACCAGAGTGATCATATTCTGCTAAGCTTATGTCATGCATGAGAGTACATAAAGACCATCTGGGAACTATAAAAATAGCCTGTCCTGACTAGATGATTTGTGTGGTGACCAAGGACTGATATGCTCATTCAGGAAACAGCAAAACAATGTCAAGCTTGTTGGGAAATAACCAGGCTCCTTTTCATCCTTGGGAATGGCCTAATATCTCATAGAACAAAATCCACAAAGAGACTTGGGACCACACAGTTTCTGAATGTCCTGAAGGAGTATGTGTGAGCTGAAGTGGTTCATTGCAGGAAGTGGAAATCTTAAGATTCTTCTTAATATTTTAAGATTTCAGGTTTGGTACTTCTAAAACAGACTGAGAGTAATAGAAGAACTTAAGTCACATATAAAGATTTTTGTTTAAAGGTTTTAAACCTGTAAAAGCTGGGGTTTTAAAGTTGTTAAATTAAATTACATCAAATTTATCATACAAGTTGCTACATTCTGCCATGTGCCAGTCAGCTTTATTCAGCTGTCTTGCAAATAGTTTACATTATGATCTCATATGAATATTGTTAATAAAGAATGACTGAATCTTTTAATTGATCTACAGGTATGCAGGACACACATTGGCCAGACTATTAAAAAAAAAAAAAAGAAAAGACCAGTCCAGGAAGAATAATTATAAACCAACAGAAATAGCCATAAACAATGAAACTCGTTGTGCTAGTGACTGGTTTTCTGACAAGTATTTCTGTGTCACGGGTTATACAATAGCAGCCTTTGAGCACAATTTTAATGAGAATTCATACCTAAATGACTTCTATTGAAGTCCTTAACCTGTACACTGTTACCTGTGACAAGTCTGTGTCCCAGTTTTTATTGTTAATGTATGTGCTAGATAAACCTGTTGAAGTTCTCTAGCCATGCCAGGCAGTCCAGGCACTATTTTAGATGCTATCAAGAAGCCTAAGAGATGCTATTAAGAACAGTTGTAAACCTCTTCTCTGATCTGGTTTGTCTAATACTGAGCATCTAATTATTGCCATGCATTTGTGACTTCAAAATTACCAGTTTTTATTGAAGAAAAAGTATTCACTTGAAGGACTTGAATGCTATTGAATTGTTTGTGAGCCCTCTAATGGCACAGTTTCTTATATATACTATATACCAGAAGACTGCTGTGTGCAGGTAAGAAAGTCTGATGTGCAACATTAATTGAGTTAAAACTGAAGGAGATCTGTGTTACATTTCACATTTACAGTGAACTTGGAATGAGATGAGAGATGCAACAGGTTCGTGCCATTGTGTCCCCAGTGCCTGTAGTAACGAATTTTATCTGTGAACTGTTTCCTACCATTGCCACCCAAGCTGGTCGGCCAGGTAGCTTATTCTAGATTCAGCCAAAATTAAAGCTGATGTATGGGAAATAGGAACAGCTGGGGAATTTTAGACTTTAGAGGAAGTTTGATTTCTTAACACAAGATTAGAGATTTACTTGTTCTTTGCTCTCATCTGTATTTGTTTTAATACTTTAATTGTATAAGGGAAATTTTACACTTCTTTCAAACATGGAAGAGCATAGAGGATATATACTTGGTACCACGAGGAACTTTTTTTCCTATTTTTCCAATGGTGCAAGAGTATTTAGTGTGTAAGACTGTGATCCTCTTTCATGCAAATAGTTTGATCTTATATATGAAGACAAAGTCTTCAGATTAGTGTTTTTACATCTAATATGAGTAATATTTCAGATCTTGTCTTGGGAATATTTACTTGCAATATAGTTTTCCATTCTTCTATATGTAGTCTCTCTCTCTCTTATTCCTGAAAGTGACATGTGTGAGAGTCCTGCTTATATACCTAAAAACTATGAATAAACTCTTGAAATCATGAAAATGTTACATTACATTGAAAGTATAATTACAGATGCCAATTCTAACCCATTTATTCCACTTCTGAATACACATCTTTTTTTCAAGTGTGAGGGGGAAATTAAGGTTGGGTTTTTTTCCAGGTGAGTGGTTTCAGTCAGGGGCTGTGGTGTGGGTGTTTTAGGAGTTGTGAAATCTTTGGAGTACAGATTTGAGGCAGAAGCAGTTGTGCAACTTTTCTGGTTTATAGCCTTACCTGTAATCAAAGTAAATGGTGTTTCCTACATGCCATTAGAGGGTGAAATTAAACAGCAGGAATTAAACTGTAAACTATTTCTTTGCTCTTAGAATGGAGCCTCACTTCAACTAGCACTCTCGTCCATCATGTCTCTCACTAGGCTGCTTCCTTCATTTTGACAGCCTTCCTTCTTCATTGTGTTAACCTTTTATTAAAGCTTTTCCTCCATGCCCCCAGATATATGTATGAGCCCCTACCCATCTACTCTCTCACCAGTACTCTGAATTTAAGCCCTACACTTCAAAGTCTGCTCAGACCTTGCCACGTGAAATCACGGTTCCTGTTCTCTGGCTCAGCTGGCTGGTTTCAGAGAGAAGAACAGGGAATGTATTTGGATTTGCCTTTGCAGAAGAAAAGGTGACTTACTTCAGCAACTGATGACAGGAGAGGGCCTAGCAGTTAGTAGGTTTTGTGACTTTAACTATCACCCATTGTAAGGCGACTGATGAGCAGCCAAGTCTCTGTAGTTGTTTGTGTGTTTTAGGGTTCTATGTCCTGTGGGTTAGTAATTGTAGACCTCAAGTGTAAATGGTTTACGCCTTCAGCTGCATCTCACAGGCATTCTAGCAACTTGGTTTTAAATGACTTCTTGTGAACACAAAATGGAAATAAAGGGGTCCTTGTATGCAAAAAGGCTACTTCTAAAAAGTTTAAGTAGAAGTTGTGCATTTCACTTCAGATAAACCAATTACCCTAATCTAAAAATAAAGCTGCTGCAATGGAGTATTTGTTTAGAAAGTGATTAAAAGAGTTGATGTATTGAGACATGCTGTTATTCTCTCACTGGTTAGCTCACATAAAGTAAAATAGTTTTTAGGGTTTCATTTACTATTAATAGATATCCATTGCATTTTAGTGACTCTGTGTCTTACAGAATATTTTAAAAATTCATAATAGAAGGAACTGGACCATATTAAGTGATGAAGTAACAACACTGTGCATTCACAGGGCTGTTGATTCATTAAAATAGTTTTTAAGTCAGTGACTTATTTGCTTGTTTACTTCTGCCTCCACAGTGATATAAATTTATTTGATTGCTTGTCCCCAGGCTTCTCTTTCCTCCATGTCTCCTTGATTTTTATAGTCAAAAATATGCAGCTCAGTTGAGAGATCAGTCATATGGAGATGATCTAGCACTTTGAACCTTCACCCAGACCATGTCAGCCACCACCATTCACTAATTAAGAGGTGCTTTGTGAAAGTTCACTGGTGAGGATGGATGCAGCTCTGCTGGTTGTTGCTGCTGTAATGGCAAACAGAATAAGCAGGAGCTGAAATCTGGGTTAAAGCAAGGCTTGGGGGGATAAGTGAACAGCTGACACATGGGTGATTGTTTATCTTTTTTTTTTTTTTTAATATGTTGTGTTAGAAGGATTACTCAAAGTCTCAGCCACTCTTTCATAGTAACATTATTGACAGGCTATGGTATAATTTGAGGTAGAACTAGAAAGACTGAGTTTAATTTTGCTTTTTGAGAAACACTAGAAATGATTTTGTGCTTATTGCTAACAGTTGAAATGATCAGAGAGGTTAGAGAGATGTAATCTGCAAAATGTGCTTTGCATTTATTTTCATCACAGGTGCACTGTGGTCCTTCATTTTGGAAGAGTGGATGTGGTAACTTAGAACCATAAGGGTTAAACCATTCCTGACACATAATGAGAGTCTGAGATGCTCTGTGTAACACCAAAACCTACACAGAAACATCTTCAGATGTTTTAAAAGCACTTTGAAAATATAGAGCAATGCAAAATCATTAATGGTGACACTGTTAACTCCTGAGGCAGGATACCCATCTCTTTATCTGAAATTGGCATTTGTGTGTGCGTAAAATGCTGCTTTTCTTAGACTATTGATTCATTATTGATTGTATAAAAATGCTTTGTGTCATCTTTTATTTTCCTGCTTTTTATATTGTAATCCAAAAGGAATGACACTTTCATTACTAATAATAACTGATTGTCAGTGAGATGTGCCTAAATTATTAACACATACTGCACCCCATGTTTCCCCCCTCCAAAAAAAAAAGGTCTTAAATTGCTCAATTCTAGGTGTATGCTAAGTTCTGTATGGATATCAGGTCTTAAAATAAGGAAGCCAAGAGTTTAAGTTAAAAAAAGAAGGGAAATACTATTATTCTCCTGCTGGCTAGCTCCCATAAAGCAAAGCAATTTTTTTTTCATTTAATATAAATAGATAACACGTCGGTGATTACATGTCTTGCAGAGTATTTCATTTTTTCATAATGTTAGAAGCTTGCACATAGGTCTGGGTTTAAAGAATCAGCATATAAAAAGTAAAATTTATTTACAAAATATCTTTCATGGTACTTTTATCCCATTTTTTTTTAAATAACAAAATGCTATTACCAAGTCACATAATGATGGTATATTAGTATGAAATGTAGAATTGGTCAAACTTTTTCTTCTCTTTAAGCTTTCTTTCACAATTATATTCGAAGAAGAATCATCTACATCATTGTATTTGGTGGGTGCTATTTAAGCCTGTTCTTAACACGGAAATACAAATGGCAGAGTAAAAAAAAAAAATAGCATGAAGGACAGCAGAGAAATTTAAAAATCAGTGTTATGTTTTCACTATCATAATTTGCCTCTGAAATACTTGTTGCAAAGAAAGAGTATGATCTGCTCTCTGGAGAGAGGTGAGACACCTCAGAATACCAACTCAGTGATCCATCAGCCTATAGCCATGGTGCCTTTCACCTTTGCCAGTCCCTGTCCCATCCCTCACCTTTGCTTCTTCATCAGCATGTGTCTGCTTTCCCTTGTGGAAAAGACTCTGAGCAAAGTTAATGCAAGGAAAATATTTTGATAATTCAGTTACAGGCCCCTAATAAACCTGTGCAGAGTGTATACAAGTAGTATTTTCAGGAGGCTTTGTTTTAGTCAAATTTGTGTGGATTTTCACTGCAGCAGAAAATGCACTTTGCCATGAGAGCAGCCTCTCTGCCAAATGTCAAGTCTCTGCTCCAAAGTGTGGAAGCACTAGAGATTCTCCTTGAAACAGCTGTATAAATATCAGCAAAACTGGTTGTTCCTCACCTTCACTCTGAAATGACTGAATTATTTTTGCTTATGCCTTCCAGAAAAGAATTTGCCTGAGGCAACACTCACCATGAAGCTTTACAGTCCAAACAGTTAAACGAGTCAAATTATAAGTGATAATATAAGCTTATAATGTGTTAAACATAGGTGTTGATGTCTTCTCCTTGTGTTATACTACAGAGGCTCAAGTTTCTCTAGAAATAAGAGACCCAAAGTGTCTTTCCTTAATAAGGAAATGTAAAACATATGGTAAAAATAGTGGCAAAGAGTGAAAAAGTACATTTGTCTTGGAACAATACACAAGTGCTCATATTTACTCATCTTTATTATAAATATTTTCATATTTATAATACATGTATTTTTCATTGCTGATGAAAAAAGATGAAATGTGTATGGCTCATGATTCAGCTGCAACATACCTGCAATAAGCAAGGGATCATTAAGAGGGATTACAGATCTCACCTTCTTTCCCCAGTCCTGGCTTGTGATTCTCACATTCTTTGTTCTACAGTTTTTGTTTCAACAACCTGTAACCAGGTGTGAAGTGTGCTCTCCTAGGAGCTTGAAAACGCAAGTTTGAACCTGCTGATTCTCCAGTGAATACTTTTATCTTCAGTCTCTTAGATCTTTTGCACCACTTCCACTGCCACCTTTCTCCTATTAATTTGAGGGTTTTTCTCCAAATAAAAATACTGAGTCAGTTCTCTACAGTCAAAGATACAATTTGGAGCCTAGATTTGGAGGGGAAATTTGAAGCAATGAATCCCAGTCTCAGACAAGTGTCTAATCCACAGCTACAGGAAAACACATAAACGTATCTTTGAAACAAGTGCATAACTTTTTCCATTCCATGTAGAAGGAATTTCATATCTAATTAGCCTTTAAGAATTTATGTTCCAGGAGCTGGATGACAGCAATACTTGCTTGGTTGCAATATCCTTAAAAGATTGTGTAGGCATGACAGTGTGGAGTGTTACCTCTTCTATCTGCCTGCATGTCTTTTCCAAATAAAAATTCTTTTTCCAAATAAAATGAGAGCACAACGAGACTGCTCCGGTGTGGAAAAATACTTCCTTTCACTTAACACCAATACTGATGTTCACTTTAAAGCTGTGTGGAGGTTTTGTGCTTTTGTAACACTAGTGTGATTTCTCTCTTGTGGGAGCTAGAAGGAATAGATAATCTGGGCTATTTGAGAGTGCAGGCAGTCGATCGAGGGAAGGGATTGTCTCCCCCTGTATGGCACTAGTTAGTGCTCGATCTAGATGAGCATGCAGTTTTGGGACCTGACACAGGAAAAATGTGGTCACACTAGAGGGAGCTTGTGAGGATCCCAAGATAGTGGGGTTGGAGCATTTCCCTGTGAGGAGAGGCTGGAGGAGATGGGACAGCCTAGAAGGAGAATGGCTTCAAGAGTGCCTAACAGTTCCCCAGCCCCTACAAATGATTATTGAGGAGACCGAGCTGAGCTCTTCACAGCGGAGCATTGTGGGAGGATGGCAGACAACAGGTACAAGTAGCAACAGGTTCAGGCTGGGTATAAAGACAAAGTTTTCCCATGGAGAGTGAGGCAGTGGAGCAGGTCAGTCTGGGAGGCTAGACTGTTCCATCTCTGTCGTTGGGGAGGGTTTTGAGCCCTGACTGCTCGAAGCCCTGAGCCAGCCTGTTACGACCTCAGAGCTGGCCCTGCTTTGTGCAGGATCATTACTTTTTAAAGCAAGGGAGTGCTTTTTTATTTCATCTGAGCTAACTAATAACTGTGTCATAATATATTAAAATCCTTCCTGAGAAGTATTCAGCTGAAATATTTTTTATGAAAAACTTAGATTATGTCATGTCTGTCTCTGACTCCCCAGGGATTTTTGAGTTCATCTTCGTTTCTAGGCTGTTTAGCTTTTTTTAAAAGTAAGTTTAAAAGTTTTCCTTTTAGTGTTACCTTTTAATCTATAGATTTTGCTGTTTAAATTAGGGCTGTGTAGGACTGCATGATGCCAGAAATGCGATTTTTTTTTTTTTTTATCTTTCTGTGTTGCACGTTCTTCACCCATCTACAAGTGGGAGAAAAAACCCAGCCTAGTAAGGACTGGCAAGTCACTCTTAAAATATTATCCGACCGAGCAAACCTTACAAAGTGCTGCTGCTTAAATGTCTCCTGCTATCCCTAAAGTGGAAGGAAAAACAAAATACCATATTGAAATATACCAGAAATTGATGGGAGTTTGGGAGTGGTAAAAAAAAAAAAAACCTTTGTACATGTGGTACCTCATACACAGATGATGTTCGTGTAAAAAGTAAAGAGACTAACACCATCTAAAGAGAAGCACAAAGCATCCACTGCTCTTACCGGTATGACAGAAAGCCAGGAAAACTTAAAATGTCAGAGAGATTGCCTCATCCCTGATGTCCAGTTACAGCATGCAAAGGAAAAAGGATGAATGAAAGACAGATAATATGTGTGATAGCGTTGTACAGCTTGGATCTGTGCATAAATCTTTCTTTACTATTTGCAGTCTGGATATAGAGCACACAGACAAAAAGTTTAACGAAAGAAATAACAGTATCTGGAGTTGGAACTTGAGGTGGTTTTCATACAATGGAGATTTCTCAGCCTTGATTCTTTGTGTTGATTGTTATTGAAAGTTTCTCTATGAAATATTTAGCAATGTGAATGCAGAAAAGTAATTTAGAAATAAAATTCTACTCTGATGGCTGCTTAGAAGCTTCTGCAAGCATCCTTTGAAAGCAAATTATGTCTCTGTATCCTTTTTCTTTTCCCCTTCACCTTCTAACAAGGGAAGTGGTATTATCTTTCCATAAAAATGGAGGCATTTAGTGACCCTTCTCAGACCGAACATAAACCAGGAGTAAACCTAGTGAAGCTTGTGTTTAACATAAAAAAAAAAGGAAAGAAAAGTCATTTCCACAAAGAACCAAAGGTAGGGACAGTAAGGAAATATACTGAATTTATGTATTTCTTTTCCTATTGTTCCCTTATGCTGTTCTAGATAATCTTTGTCTTTACAGCATTTAGCATTCACATTCTCTTAGGATTAGTAAGAGAAAACATTTAAGTATTTATAGCCTTAGTTAATATCTTTATTAATAGTTTATAATAAGATCTGCCATAATAAAAGTTTGAAATAGTTTCTGTTATAATTCTTTGTTTTCATAGATTCTAAAATTTACAAAGTACTTGTTTTAGGGAGGGAAATTTTCCTGATTTTGAGTCTGAGAAGTGTTTTTTCCTCATTAACTCAGAGTATAACCCTTTCAGCTGTTTTGGAATTACAGGCAAATGGGAAAAATATTTTTTTCCTTTGTACAATAATAACAAATAAATTAAATACTCAGCTCCACTTTTAACAATACTGCAGGGAAAAGAAGTTAAGGTTGAAATATGTGGTAAGATCTACTGCATTTGCTTGCTCTGAGGGAAAAATTAAAAATTAAGTTATAGATGATGGAAAAATAACATCAAGCTGTTCCCAGCAACATCTGCTTAGCTTATTAGAAGAAACTAATAAAAACCCACCCCCTTAATGACATTGCTGCACATTCCCTTTGCCTGAGGACATCCAGATAGAAACTACCCAGGGTGCTGCAGCTCCTGGCTACCTTCTAGACCTTTGCAGATCTATAATGTAGCTTTCACTCACTCGGCAGCTATGCAGCCCCAAAGTTCGGAGCGGGTCAGGGATGTGCTCATCCTATTCCCAGGTGTGGTGGACAATTCTGGTGATTCTCCTGTCCTCTACTTCTAGGGCCCAGCATGGGGCCAACCTACAAGGCTAAAACAATGTAGTTTTTAGCCCAAGGCAGGTTCGTGTTCTTTTGTATCATCTTGCCAAATTCAAGTGTTGGTTTTGTCACACAAGTTGTAGGTGTTGTCTTGAGACAGTAGTACCAGGATGACTTTCACATGTAGTCGTTCTCTAACTGCACCTGCATCAAGCCATCCTAAAGTACGTGAAATTCATATGTACATGGAATTGAAACCCAAGTTCCACGAAATACCTGGGGTTTGTGGGAAAAATGTAACATGCACAAACTTACAGGTATGTGCGCAAACAGGTCTTTCTGCATAGCATCACTGCTATGTCTGTGTTGCTGCCCCTTGCCTGCAGAGCATTTCCTGTGCCCTGCAACTCTGGGACAAAGAAACAAAATACGAGATTACAGGTTTTCAAAGATCTCAAACAGCTTTATGCTTACATCAGTGCCATCACCTCCCTGGTCTTGCATAGCTACACTCCTGCCATGCCTGTCCATAACATGTTGTGTGGTGGAGATACCTACTGCTGTAGCTGACACTGATACTTTTGCAACCAGTAAGGTGATAGTGATCTGGTTTTTAAAAAGGAGAATTTACCCTCAAGGTGGTATAGGAAGTGGTTTAGTAAGGAGCATGGTAAATGCCATGTGTGGGTGTTTTCTCCTTATCTCACTCTTCAACAGTAAGGTGCACAAGTAAGAAAGACATAACTAGATTATGCAGCCTCGTGATGTGCTCAGATGTATTGCAAAAAATCAGGATTTTGCCCCCCTGCTACCAGAGTTGCACCATTTTAAACAGCAAAGTTATAGGATAAAAGTAAAAAATAGTTTAAAAGGCCTTATTCAGATACTTAATCTTTGAAGCAAATCCTTTGGGCTGTCTCCCTTGTTCTTCCAGGCCCATCGCTCTTGTGTTCCTTGCTATGGCATTGATCATTTAAATTGGTATCATGGCCACTAACCCCCACTGCCCATGCAATGGGCAGCTCAGGGACTTCCAGAGGTTTCTGGGAGCTCCTTTTCTGTCCCAGCCACATAGTGGTACTTCTAAAGCAAATGTTTTATCTACTGGACAAACCATTTACTGTTTCATCACAGTTGAGTGTCTATGTCCATTCTTACAGGCCAGCTCAGGACTGGGATACCTCATGTTGAAGTTTTACTGGATTCCTAGGGTTAGGTGTCAGAGAAATCATGAAGAGCTTTATTCTAAATATTGTGGGAGATTTAATTCTAAAAGTTTGGCTGTGTTATTTGACTCATATCTATTATGAAATAAAGAAAATTAAACAGTTACAACCAGTTCTAATAGGATCTCATCGTATTCCTTTCACCTCAGTGGTCTGTGAATGTGAAGCACAGATTAAAAATTTAAACATTAATGTTTGTTGCTTTGGGGTTTGTCAAGTTTTTAGTAAAATCCAGGTATATTAAGTGAAATGTTAAATTTGAGGTAGTATTAATACACTGGTCCTCCTGCCAACATTTTTAAAAGCACATATTGATAGTGCAATTATACCACCTTTTTAGAGTTGCAGTCTTCCTTAAGTGTTTCTAAAATTTAAAGCACATTTCTTGTTGCACTACATTCTCAGAAAGGCACACTCACAGAAACTGCATGATCATGTATTTTCACCTAATTGGTTTGAAATGAGTGGACACACACCATTGTCCCCCAGTTTGTCCTAACTGCCATTTGTGTTCATGTAAAGAAGAAATCCTGGTTCTGTTTAGTGGCCACATTCCCAGCTGAGTTCAGTTGCTTCAAGAGTGAGATGAGGTATCTTGATGGCTCAGACTAAATCCAGTCATCTGTTCTGATTTCTCAAGCCTCTGTAATTCCTTCCCTTTTTCTAATTTTAAAACAATTAATTTTATTTGATTTGCAGATGTGTGGAACTACTGTCAACCTTTACTATTCCCTCACCCTTATTTTTTGCTTCCTGGAACTTTTCATGTAATATAGTATTGTAATCAAGTTTTGCTTTTGGTTTTTTTTTTTAAGAGAAAAAAATTGAAATTCCATCTTCTTAGAACTAAGACATAAAAAAGGTGTAACACAATAGCACTAATTAAGAAGAACAGTTAGGTTTGTTTGGTTTTTTCCTTTAGCAAAGTGCCAAAAGGAAAGATCAATACAGGAAAACCCATTTCACTCTGCACCAAAGGGAGTTGGAAAAGACGCAGCTGAACTTTTAGAACTCAAATGCTGGAGGCTGATGTAATTCAGTAAACTAGGTGAGAACAAAAAAATAATCTGATCAAACAATGAAATTATAAGTGTATGAAAGAGCTGATGCACAGTTCTGCATCTTTTGATAAAGGAAGTAGAATTTGCTGGGAATTTAATGATGAGAAAGGCTTGTCTGTTGTTGACAGTTATTTTGTGCTGGAAATTGTTGATTAGTTGACAAATGGTTGAGTAGCACTCAGAAATTACTCTTCTTGTCCTTTTTAAAAATAAATAAACGTGGTTTTGGTTACAAATGGCTTTTCAGTTTGAAATTAAATATATAATTAAAAGTAATATGCAGAAATAAAAATTTTTGCAATGATGATCCTAAAGTGTTTAACTAGTCAAGTTATTTTTATAAATATTTTCATATTAAGGGTGCTTTAAAAATATTTTCATATTTTACAGGATTAAGTATTATTTTGTTAACATTTTTCCAGTACAGGAGAACCATTTTGATAATTCACCACAGGTTTCTACAAGTACAGGACTTTCTACTTGAACAACAGTCTTATTTAAATGAAAACCCCCTTTTTGTCAGATCTGCTGACACAGCATTTGACTCATTCCAGTTACTTCTTCAAGACAGAATTGCAGGTTCACCGTTCACTGTCATATGTTTATAGTTGTGATTCCTTCTATCTCCTCTTCAGTTGGCACCAGATTTTGAACATGGATATGTTTGTACTCAGTGATTAATTGCATGGGGTACTCTAACATGTTAGGATCCAAGCTAGTCCTTTTTTGTATCCATGCCATTCTTTTCAAAGCTCTCAAATACAGATGCAGTTTGTACTTTCCCTTAGAATGTGGTCTTATAGGCAGCAGTGAGAACGGGGATGAACTGGGGCTCTCTGGGTTTGTTTTTGTTCGGTGTGGCCTTTTCAAGATTCAGCAGAAGGCCAATATGAACAAAGAGACTTAAAAACAAAAACAAAAGTGCCAGCCTTTGGCAGTGCAGCTTTTCTGATGAGCCTGTTGCCTTTTTCTGTTTGACGTCTCTGTCTTTATGGAGCTGCTTTAAATGTAGGTGACAGCTCTTAAATGTGACAACACATACTGTACAGGCCAGTAACTATTCTAGGAGATTAGCCTGTTCTCCAGAATCTCAGCTTTTGTTTTCCCCAAATAACAAAAGTGTTGGTGTGCTTGTGAAGAAAACCTCAAAATATTAACAATTTAAGTGATGCAAAGATATCTGTGAGCATCTGTAAAAAGCCTAGGACATAAGCTCTGAGAGATTTGAATTGCCTCATTTGTGGCATTAATAGCATAACTGACCTATGGTGATCATTTACAGAATAAGGATAGTTAACTGCTTGCCTCCTCATTAAGAAAGGCCAGGGAGGAGATACCTTCCAATCTTACAGTGAGCACATCTTGATTTCTTAAGTGCATGTTCTCTGGAAGAGACAAGTGTTTATACTTTAGGTTTAGTTTTTTTAAAGTAAGGTATCGGCCTGAAGCCTTACAAGGAGGAGTCTGGAAGTTTTGCATGCACAAGTTGCATTTTGAACAAGGCTCACCATTATTTTGGTGACTAGCATAGGTGGAGTCTGGAAAGAACCATCCTGTGTGCTCTGTACCTTGTAATCAGCAGGAATACAATGGTCTCATTCCCTTGTCATGATGCTTGTAAAGAAAAAATGTTTTACTCTTCATAAAATGGCAGGAGAGACTGTGAAGGGAGAGGGCCAAATGTGCTGTTTTCCTCTCCAGAAGTTTGGTTCTGGCATTTCGGGAAAGCAGCATACTGGAATTCCTCCTCAAGAAGAGGCAGCTGGGATAAAAGCCAAAGACTAAAGAATGCAATGGTGTGAGCCAAGCAGAGCTCCTTACCCTTTGGGAAAGAGCTGCTGGCTGCTAACTCCATTCTGACTCTATGGTAAGACGCAGCCTAGACATAAAGAAGCATAGGGCTCATTGAAAGTTGGTGATGAAAGTGTGTTTTTAACAGAAAATGCTGAGATTGCCTAAGTGACTTGTTCTGTGAGAAGTGGCTTCTGGCTTTAGGAAGTTATTTTTCATTAAACTGCAGAGTTATGTGGTAACATTGTTGATTTGCCTATGCTGTCACAGTGCCAGTGCCTTGCTGGAGTCTATTTTAGTTCTCAAGTTTCTGTTCTCTTCTCTGAGATGGGAGTCTAGCAGATCCTGAGAGGTACACCTTGGAGTACCTCTTGGTGGAGCCATCTTGGACAAGCAAATGGGAGCACAAATATAGGAACTCCGGTTCCCAAGAACCAACTTGACAACATGAAATATTTTAACTTTCTGGAATTATTTCATTTTTGCCTCTTTTTTTTTTCCTTCCTTGCCTGAAGCAAATACACAATTTCTCTTTGCCCTTCCATCATTTTAATGGCAATGTTGTTGTCATTGAAACTTCAGTAGGGAAAAGACATTTTGGCCTACTCTTGTCAAAAAATTGGTAAAGAGTGCAACCCTTCCAGGATATAAACAAAAATTTGTGGGTTTGGGTTGAGGTTTTTTGAGTGGAGGGTGTTTATTTAACCGTAATGCCCCCCAAAAAGTTCTCCAAGGAGTGACGACTATTCAGCAATCAGTTAAAGCAGACTGGAACTTGCAGATTTCTTCAGGAGGTAAGGTTAGGGCCAGACCAGCCATCTGATGAATTTCTGTTGGTCAGGCTGGATGCAGAAATGGAAAGTGCCCAGCTTGCTGTTTAGGAAGTTTTAGTCTAAGGTTTTAAGTTTCAGTTAGGTGTCTTCATTAAATGTCTGTCTTGTTTCTGTCTTCCTAAGGGAAAGATTGACCGGTAACTCCCAGTCCCTGTGGATAGCAGGGCTGCTTCAAGTAGCAAACATGAACTCCAGGGTCAGCCTGGAGGGCAGGACATGGCCCAGCAGCATACTGTGAGCATCACAGTGAAGAGAGGCAGAGGAGTTGTGTCTTTAGATGCTATTTCAAAGCTTTACAAGTTACTTTCCTTTGATTCTTCAGCATTATCTCCCTTATTCATGGCAACAGGGCTAAAACACATGGAATGAAGGAAGTACAATCCTTGAGTAAGGGGATGGGATGTAAACAGACTATTCTTAGTTGACCTGGCTAGCACTGTGCTTAACCATAGCTATACACAAGGCTGCCTTCACCAGAGCCACTTGCATGGCCCATTAGGAAGATTCCTTGTGCTCCAGGAGGGTTTAATTTGACCTGATGGTGTACTACAGGAAATGAGCTGCCCTGATGCCCAGAGCACAGGGGTGTGCTGCAGCATTAGCTTTGCAGCTCAACTCCAGCAGGATGACTTGGTTCAGCAAAAGCCAAGCAGCCCTAGAAAGCACAGTGGTAGCATGGCTGAGCTAATAACCCAGCTTTTCACCTCTGTATGGGAAGCATTTCTGCAAACCTGTCCCAGCAGAACTGAGAGTTGAGTGTTTGTTTAAACTAAGTGTTAAATTTACTTTCATGTGATCTTGACAATGCTTCCACCAATAAGGTTTGAATGTTTGTGATCCATTATGCTTTGGGAAGCACTGATGGACTTAGCTGGCATGTTTGGATGTTATCAAATACCTGCAGAATCAGAATACAAATTTTTAAGACAAAGTTGAGTTTAGTGGAACTTTCTGTTACATGTAATTGGGTGCAGGGAAAAGTATTTCAAGCAAAGAAAGTTCAGACACATTTGAAGCTGTTTTGTAAATCCTCTTGACATTGTGAAGAATTGAGGTGTTACTGCTGGTTTAAATGCGAGATGTCTACAAAGGCACATTGGTGTTGTCTATAAACGTATTTCTTTTAAAAAGCTGTCAAAGGAGACCATCGATTAGCAGAAATTAATCTGTCACAATGATAACTAAAGGTTTCTACAGAAGTTTGCATTTCTACATTTAAATAAACTGTATTGAGAGGAAGGCTATTTTTATGTTCCATATGAATCAGACTTGTAAGTGTGTTCCTTTCCTCCCTACCGTGTCTATTGTAGCCTCTTTTATTTGGGTTATTTATTTGTAGAGAAGAAGGAAATCAAAAACAGCATTAATGAAATTGAGTATGGTCTTTCATAGCTCAGCCAAATTTCTACTGAATAGATTTTTCTGGATTTAAGCCAAGATCTGTGTATTGCTTTGGACGGGTAAAAGCCTTACAGTTGTGTATCTGATTGCTGCACTGGCATCTGTGGGAGGGAAGAAACCTTAAATGTACGAGTGGGGCTCATCTGGTTATTTATGGCACGGTAACAATGTGTGTAAAGATATGATCCAACACATATGTCAAAGTAATTCCTGTTGACTGACTTCAGGGAAAATGCACTGTAAATCCAGCCCCTTGGTGTGCTTGGGATTCTGCTGCAAAGGTATCTGCTGTGGATTTTTTTCTGGGGCTGTCAGACTACTTATTTTGCAGTCAGGCAAAATGGTTTTCTCTGGTTTCTCATTTCTCTGGTTTTAATTTTTTAAAAAGTAGTCTTTAGAAAAAGCAAACATCACCACTCCTCCTTTCCCTTCCCTTTCCCAGGGCAACCCCCTCTGTACGTGAGAAATGCAATGTTAATGTCTTAAATTAGCAGGATGCATCCAGAAACACCATTCATAGTTACTTTTTTTTTTTAATGAAGTTCATTTTGCCACAAAGTGCGTCATTGCTGAAACTGAATTTTTGAAAGAGGTCTCATCTTTACCAATTTTCCTACCACCAAATTCTGAAACTGCTATTTTTAAAATGCTTCTGGAAGTGTTATGTTGGGTGTTGTTGTTTTTTAAACCCACAGCTATCAGGTTTCTTGATTTATTGTTATCATGGCCATAGCAGCAATACAGATGTGTTTTGAGTACTCAGACAGGGATGAAAATGGCCTTCACTGTTGCCATGAATATCTATCTTGTTTTTCATTGAATGGTGATGATTATACAAAAAAGAAGAACAGGGATCTATTAATTATTCAGAACCAAGTCTGTTTATCTGGAAGAAGTATGTATAAAGGTATATTGAAAGTGGTGCTTTCACTGTCTGCAGTCGCCAACCTTGCTAACTAAAGACCTTATAGCTACTTCTGCTACCATTCCCCTGATCCTGTGGGAGAGAAGTCTAAGCCCATTTTTCAGATGTGGCATTGAGGAGAAAAGATACTGAATGGCTTCTCAGCACAATACGTGGCATATGTGACAGGGCTGGATGTTGGATACAGCTGATGTTGTCCTCAGCCAGAATCTTGGCAGAAAGTGATCATCCTTTCCAGAGTAGATGAAATTTTCCTCGCCAAGACTGCATGATTGTCAGTATCTTGTTTCTTCTTGTTCCCTGTGCAGTACAAAGTGTAATAATAAAGACTAAAATACTTGAGGAAGATGTTTCCCAAATTAGCATGCTATGGTTTCTTATGGAAAACCAGCATCCAAGCCATTGATGAAATATAGCAGCCCAGGAGAATAAAAAGGCTTACCAGGGTTCGAAAGACCTCCGTTTACATAAATATGCAAAGACATCTGTTACAGTCATGAGTGACCTGCTGGTTTAAATCATCAGCAGGGGAAACTTGTAGTCAGTCAGCATTGCATGCAGTAGCAGGTGCTGCTTTAGGCAACAGGAATTACTGCAGAGGTTTCAATGAACAAAGACCTTTCCGCTTGCCAAGAAGAGACATTGAAATACAGGAAATTGAAACAAACAGCACATGCCTACAGTCTTTCATTTGTAGTACACAACGAGAGCATCATGTGTGCTTCTCTGTCCAGACCTTTACATGATTAGTTATAGGTATGGTATGTCTGACAGTTTCAAAGCTTATGTCTGAGAAGTACTTAGGCTTTTTTAAAAGCAAACTACTTCAGTCAGATTCACAGAAGTGAATCATCATGATTTAATGGAAAATGTTCAAACCAAATTTATCATCTAAAACCCAATGTTTTTATTATCAGAGTATATGCCCAAAATAGTAAGGCAAAAAACTGCCATCCTATAGGTTACGATTGCTTACGTGAATAATTGAAGTTTAGTTCTTGTTCAGCATTAATCAGCAGAGACATTATAACTTTTTATATAATGCCATGATATTTGTATTCTTTCTTGGCACAAGGCATATGATGTTCTCTTTCTTTATTTCTCTCTTCGCCCCTACCCAGGCAGTAATAATATTTGCAGTCTGATCTTAAATTTAGATTTGTTTCTGTTTCATGAGAACTTTAAGTTCACAGTATGACAGTATATCAGAGGTTGGAAGGGACCTCAAGAGATCATCAGGTCCAACCCCCCTGCCAAAGCAGGATCACCTAGGATAGTCCGCACAGGAATGCATCCAGGTGGGTTTTGAAAGTCTCTAGAGAAAGAGAGTCCCCAAGCCCCCCTGGGCAACCTGTTCCAGTGCTCTGTCACCCTCACTGTAATGAAGTTTCTCCTCAGTTTGAACCACTGTTCCTTGTCCTATCACTGTGTATCACCAAAAAGAGCCTGGCCCCCTCCTCCTGACACCCACCCCTCAGATATTTATAGACATTGATCAGATCCCCTCTCAGTTTTCTCTTCTCCAGACTAAGCAGCCCCAGGGATCTCAGTCTCTCTTCATAGGGGAGATGCTGAAATCCCCTAATCATCCTTGTGGCTCTCCATTGGATTCTCTCCAGCAGGTCTCTGTCTTTCTTGAACTGGGGAGCCCAAAACTGGATGCAGTATATCAGGTGTGGTCTCACCAGGGCAGAGTAGAGAGGTAGAACTTCCCTAGACCTGCTGGACACACCTTTCTTGATCCATCCCAGGATCCCATTGGCTCTCTTGGCCACAAGAGCACATTGTTGTTCCATGGAGAACCTGCTGTCCACCAGCACTCCAAGGTCTTTCTCTGTGGAGCTGCTTTCCATCAGGGCAGCCTCTAACCTGTCCTGGTGCCTGCTGTTATTTCTCCCCAAATGTAGGACCCTGCACTTGTCCTTATTAAGCTTCATGAGGTTTGCCTGCACCCAGCTCTCCAGCCTGTCCAGGTCACGTTGGATGGCTGCACAGCCTGACAGGTGTCAGCCAACCCCCCCAGTTTTGTATCATCAGGAACTTGCTGAGGGTACTCTCAATGCCCTCATCCAGGTCATTGATAAAGATACTGAACAAAACTGGACCCAGTACTGATCCCTGGGGGGCATCACTTGCCACAGGCCTCCAAGCTGACTCTGTGCCATTGGTGACAACCCTCTGAACTCTGTTGTGGAGCCAGTTTGCAATCCACCTCACTGACCAGCCATCTATGCCACATCTCCTGAGCTTTTCTGTGAGGATGTTATGGGAGACAGTATCAAAAGTTTTACTGAAGTCAAGATATATAACTTCCTCTGCTCTTCCCTCATCTACCTACTTGGTCATAACTTCAGAGAAGGCTATCCGATTAGTTAGACAAGATTTCCCCTTGATAAATCCATGTTGACTACTCCTGATAACCTTTTTGTCCTCCATGTGGTTAGAGATGACCTCCAAGATGAGCTGCTCCATCATCTTTCCAGGGATGCAGGTGAGGCTGACTGGTCTGTAGTTGCCTGGGTCCTCCTTCTTGCCTTTTTTTGAAGACTGGAGTGACATTTGCTTTCTTCCAGTCATCTGGCACCTCTCCTGTTCTCCATGACTTTTCAAAGATGATGGAGAGAGGTTCAGTAATACTATCAGCCAGCTCTCTCAGCACTCGTGGATGCATCCCATCAGGCCCCATGGATTTGTATGTCTTCAGATGGTAAAGTTCACTGCATAACATGGTTTGTTAAGGGAAGAATCTGTCTTTTCAGTGGATGCAGTACTGGTCAGGAAACTATGACACATTTCAGATTGCAAGAAGGTTACGGTTTGGTGTTTTATATATGACTGTGATTGACAGCAGTTCTGAAAACAAAATGCTCACACAGTAAAAAGGAGTATCCAAGGAGCCTGTTGTGAACCCACAGAAGTAAAAGAGCTGGCATTTGCAAAGGCTTCGAAGACTTAAAATGCTTCCTCCCTGATTCTCTCATGTATGTTAAATACTGCTTTTTAATTATAATAAAAGGTACAGCACAGCTTGAGTACTTGATTCACTATATTTAATGGGTGCCCTGCATCAGGATGTAACAGTTCTAATAACTATGTGAGATCTTTAAATACCTTAACAATTCCCACCTCTATTTTGATAACAAATTTCATAATAAATCAAGATAAAACAAAACATGTTCTTTTCTTTCCCTTTGAACAGAGCGTGGATCACACTTCTCGTAAACCTCATCATATTGAGGTTGGGCTAAGATGAGCATAACCAGTGACGAAGTGAATTTCTTGGTGTATCGCTATCTCCAGGAATCAGGTAAATTTCCTGTCTTTCCTCACAACTTCAGGTCATAGATGAAAAGGAAAAATGGGAGGTTTGCATGGTGTTGCTTTAGGAATGTTGCGTCAAGTGTTTCAGACTGATAAAAAGGTTTGATATTTCTTGCACAAAGCCACATTTCTTTGAAATGGTGGTCTCAAACGTAATGAAAGTGCAAACATACACAGGTATGCAGTAAACACTGCAGTTAGACAAAACAAGGAAATAAATACCATTATCTTAACAAATCTTTTTGTAGAGTTACATCATCTCAGGCAGCACTCGCACAAAGCACCTGCATTTTATATCTTTTTGCTTAAGTACTTGAAATAATTCTGTCACATTCCAGGGATTGTCTGAACTGGTTTTGTATTGCCTGTAAATGGAAGGCATCTGATGATTTAGAATTTAATTAGGGTAATTATGTATGTAAACTGAACTGTACAAGTGTCAGTATGGCACTGTCTTACCACATTCACCTCTATCTGTTTTCATACTGGAAAACAAAGTCTCTGTAGGGCTTTTCCTTTTAGAAGGAAAGCTTCATCTTCCACTCAAAAAATCCCCCTGAAACAGAAACTTTGTTTTAGAGTCTATTTTGTTTTTTTAATCTTAATTCCACATTTTGACTGCAAGAAGTAGAGGTTCTCTTTACTAATAGAAAAAGTTCTGTTCATGCAGAGATGGTAGGGTAGGTAAGAAACACTGACAAAGAATTTATCCCAGTTTACTTGGTACTGACCCTGTGTTCTGCGTTGTCCAAAGCAGAATTGACTATAAAAGTACTTGGTGTTTCATATGCTGAAACAAACAAACAAAAAATTCTCTAAAAATACATGTCCTCCAACCAGAACACTTGAAGCCAGCTTTAGAACAAAATCGCCAGACCTGAGATGTCTCAGAGATGGGACCAAAATCCCAGCAGGGAAAATAGAATGGTTTAGCCTGCTTCTGTTGTAACAGTGTGAGAGCTGAAATCCCTGTCGCACGCCGACAATAACCAGGCTAGCTCAGTCTGGAAGCAAATGAAAGCTGTATTTACAAGCAAATCTACAATCTATGATGAAATGCAATGAATATGTACACATATACACTATTCACAACATTCACAAATATGTACAATCAACAGAAAAGCACAACCAAGCCCCCTTTGCTTCCCCTAAGGGGCCTTTGGTTCCCCCCAACCAGAAGGAATCCCCCCAGGCCCCCCTGGCAGAAAGCAGAGAATCAAAAAGCAGAGAGGCTGTTAGACTTAGCTTGTCAAGGTCACTGTGTTATCTTCAGCCAGAAAAGAAGCAGCAGCCAGACAGAAGCCAGGCAAGCCGAGAACCCAGACTGCCCAAACCCCACAACCTTATTTTGAGTAGAGATTCTTAAACATTTCTATCTCTCCAATGTAAGTGTTTAGAATAATCATAATTTTGCTTTCTTACACCCAATAGTGATTTATTTACATTCTTTTGCTTTCTCTGTTTGCACTTTGTGAAGAAAAATTAAAAAGACAGTCTTAAAACCATTGCAGTTGTTATAACTGGCATTTCTTAGGTCAGGGGGTTTTTTTGTTCGTTTTACATCCAAGGCTATTTCATTCCAAGGAATATAAATCTTAATGCAAGGAATGTCCTGAAACTGAGAACTTCTATAATAGTTTTTCAGAATTTGGTCTTTTAAAACAGTTCTTTGAGAGTCCAACTGTAGCCCATGTGGCTCTTTTCTCACATTTTATTCTCCTCTCTGATCACAAAGCTTATAAAAATAGTCTTGTTCTGGCAGGCAATGAGATGAACAAAGACAGGAACTGACTAAAACTAAAATTTCATTCTGACAAAGCTTTTTTTAAAAAAATGAGCTTTTGGGTACCACATCAGAAAGGGCTTTTGGACGTGAAAGCAGTGCACAAGTACACATAGTCAAAGCCTAAAGAATCCTGAATTTGCTCTACATTGTCATATTTGCATTGTAAGTGATTCTACATAACATTGTATTGATACAGTAACCTTTCCTGATGTGAACGTAAGAGGCAGTCTTTTTTCATTCCTCTTGATGGATTGGTAGTGATTCAGAGGAGAATTTAAGTTTTTCCAGATATCTGTCCTTTAATCTTATCATGTAAAGTTTCCAGGATTTTCCATAAAATGTAGGCAAATGATGGGAGAAAGAGAGAAATAACAGAAGGAAATATATATGGTGGAACAACTACATAAAAAACAAACTGTCCAAGTAATATGTCAAGTTATTTTGTGGCTGCAAGATGCAGAGGCACTTGAGATTATTTGAAATATTAGCAAAGATACTGGGGGGTCCTTTACACTTTGTTATGAAAATGCTGGCAAGTCATTCTAGTCAAGTTCAACTCTTGTAAAACTGAAGTTACAATTTAAATTCAATGATTATATTTTCTCCTTAATTCTATAGAAAAGATTTGAAAACTTGCACAGGAGAGTATTAACAGAGTTGAACTGTCTAAGCCATTATTGTTGCTTTTTAACAATTCTTGGCATACCAAGAGGAGTTTCAGTGAACTGGAAAAAGGAAATGTGGTGCCAGAATTTTTAAAGGTTAAACAAGATGATTCAGGTAACTATAGGTCAAGCAAAATCATTGGAAGGTTGAAACTAGATACCTCCAACAAGAGATGAAGAGATGACATAATCCCTAATGCCACCCAGCACATTTTTATGGATAGATCTTGTTGAACAAACTTGATACTGCTTTTTCCAAGATCGCAAAGGAAGTTGACGGAGATAGCTGTGCTGATAATAATACATTAGACTACTTTACAGCATTTATTTAGTCTTCTCCATACTGTGGTTTTAAAATCAAAATTAAATAAGTGTGTAAAATCAGTGTAATCCAGGGTTATCAAATGGATTAAAAAGAGGCTAACAGGCACATCTTGAAAAGTGATGAGAGATGGGGAATGTTAATCTCAAAGGTTGATTCTAGTGGGAACTCACAGGTATCTGTCCTTGGTGTAATGCTCAATAGCTTTATCAGTTACCTGGTAGGAGATACAAAGTGCTTCTCAAGTACATTTGCAGATGGAATGAAATGGTAAGTTGTGGTACATGAAGAGTTATACTGACTGATCATGTGGTTTAACAGAAAAAAAATCCATCCCAGAGAGAATGCTTTGAGTTGCCTGCTGCTGGAAATGATGCCTGGTCCAGAAGCAGTGCCATCAAATCCCTCAAGTACAGGACAGGTCCCGATCAAGCTAAGGTTGTAATTGCTTAGATGTATTAAGTAAGTAAATAATTGCCTCTTCATTTAAGTGACTGTCCCAGGGCTTATCTATGCCTAGAAAAGCAAAGAAGTCAGGCATCATTTCCATTTAGGCTCCTTGGGATGATGGCATAGGAATTCCACTAACAGGGTGGCTAAGTGTCCTGGTTTAGAGTGGAACAGATTGCTCTGTTGCTCCAAAAGGGACAAAAGAATAACACTCACACAAACGGATTGGATAGTAATGGAAAGTTTAAATGGAAAAGCAATTCATATATGCCAAAAACTACAAAGCATAGTGGTGAGCATAGCAAAGCACATCAAGTTCAAAGAAATCTCCAGTCTAAACTTAACACACATGTTCCTTTACACCAGACCAAAGACCCAATGCTCCCCTTCTCCCCACCTGGGGTTACCAAAAACCCCAGGGCTCTTTCTTCTGTCTCTGCATTGCTAGGCTGGTTTCAGGCTGGCCAGGCCTGAACTACCCACTCTTTTTACCCTGGTATTAGGCCTAAACAGGCCAAGATTGCACAGGAGAAAAAAAGTCACTCCGGCCAAGTGGCCATTGTTACCAGATAAGGGAGCGTCTCTCCCATGTGAGCAGAGAGGGAAGAAAAAGAAAGACAATAACTTTGCATCCAGATTTATAAGGGTGCAGTATTTATGGGTAGAAATACATTATTTCCTGTGCCCACCTGCTGGACTGGACAGTCTAGACACTGGAGGTCTCAATTCTGTGGCTTTTTTTTTTTGGAGGCACCCAGCCTAAACAGCCACACTAGGTGTGGTCACTTCCACTGCAAGACTATGAATGCCCCCCCTTTTTGAGCTATGAAGAAATTGAGTGTCTAATTTCAGTGTAAGGTTTTTATTTCCTATCCAAAAGTCAAATCCTGAAATACTCAGTTTGCTTCTTTTTGAATATAAGCTTTTTGGTGCACGATTTAAAGTGGTACAACTCTTAAAAGTGGTGAGTCCTTCCAAGCATTATCTCAGGAGTCTAATTTTTAAAAGTCAGGTTATATTTATTTTTAATTGTCTTAGTTCAAAGGCTACCTTTACATGAAAATGTTGGCCTCGGTTACTAATATCAGGCCTAGGTTATATGTAGGTAGGAGCACAAAAAATCTTCCCATGATTATAACCACAAAGCAGGCTCATTGAGAAAACTGAAACCAGCTATACCAAAGAAGCCACAGTTCTGGCATCAAATTATGTTGATTAAGATTTGCACCTCTTCAGACTCCTGAGAAGCATATTTTTGCTAGCAGCCCCCTTCACTGCTGACATAGTCCTTCTATTGGCTTTCTGCATAGTGAAGAGCTGTGTTTCTAAAAAAGCTATATAGAATTCATAATGTAGAGTTTTTCCATTCTGCTTTTCCTGCCCAAAGGAGAAGCAGATAATTATTTGGTTTTTGGAATAAAGGCCAGAGAAGTACAGTGCAATGAAAGGACTCCAAGGAAAATTGAAAAGAGGTGAGAAGGGGATGGTAAAACTAAGGGAAATCAAATCTCTCACCTTTTAATTTAACATGTGCTGTCTTCTGTTGTGAATGACAAAATCTATCATAGGTCCAAATGCTACAATAAATTACCTTCCTTACCCAGCCCAACATATCAATTCAGTTGTTAAAGCTTTTTCAGATTTGGTAGTTTTGATGCATTGATCAATGTAATTGTGTTCCTTTCCTAGCACTTACATGCATATTTCAGTATGGAATCCTTATCTGAACATCAGGCCCCCAGCTGTCAGCAGCTTATACTGCTCTCTAGTAGGGCATTTATTGTAATGGATATCTGGCAATGACTTACTAGAGTTAAGGTTGTGTAACAGTTTCCATTTTTGCTCATACTTTTACTGTTCAGTTTGAATTTTTCCATGTTTTATGACATACACTTGATAAGCTATTCCTCAGAGTACAGTCTGTGCAGTGTCCAAGACAATAAAAGCACAAGCTGGATGCTTCTGCTGAAAAGATGTCAATGGAATTTTTAGCTGCTGACTTGGGACGATTTACCATTATCCTTTAGAACTGTCATTTGTTTTCTTCCCAGCCATAAAAATTAAGGCAGTTAATAACATAGCTGTTTTCCTTATGTAGACTCAGGATGATAGTAGCGTGTTGGTCTGTTTGGTTCACAGTTGACAGATTTTTCTTGGTTTTCTAAAAGACAATTTTTTCTCTCAGGTTTTAAACTCTGACTCAAGGGCACATAGAGCACAAAATGTTTCTGTGAATCACAGCAGAAAATTGCTTATAGATTTGGGCAAACATGGGGCTTTCCTGTAAATTACATCCAGGACATCTTATTCTCATTCTGCCTTTGGGAATTCTGAATGAATCCAAACAGGGATATTCTGAAGCTTCTGGAATTTCACCCTTGTGTTGTCCAACTAGATACTAGTAGTTGGAATAGTACTAAACTACAATTTTCCAATGCCATTTACAATTTTTTTAAAAGAAAGTAACAACATTTGAAGGAAAATATCTTGGGTTTGACTCATTCTCCTTTTTTAGCAAAGAAAGATGGTGCAAAATTTAAATATTGCAATTTGCTTGGGTAAGGTTTTAGGCAATATGGAGCAACTGAAAGTCGGTATTCTTTTCTTTTGAAATTGTGCCTTACTCAACAGTCTATACTTATATAAGCCTGTGTATTTTTTTTCTCTGAAGTCCATACTTTTTCTGCATGTGAGACGTTTAGAGTATTTCAAACAGTTGTGCGTGGCACAGAGTTCCTGAGTCATAGATCTGAGACATGCATGTTGAAAGTCAGGTTAAGCATAATATACAGTATTGTGGTATATAGGTCAGTTAAATTTGCTTCAAAGCTAACTGCTTCCTTTGTGTAGGAAGGCTACTGCTAGGTAGAATGGAAATGTACATTGCATGGGTTTTCTTAAATTATTAAAATCTATACCTTAAGAATAATTCATGAGAAGAATTAATCACTTGGTCAATAAAGGCACTTGTCCAGTGTGACAATAAAAACAGTAGTGTGCATTGATGGATGGTGATTTTTTTTTTCTTTTTTATGTTTTCTTCCAATTTGGCTCCTTAGTTTCATAGGAAAGCTCAGGCTAGATGGTATCTGAGGAGATTATAGAATCAGAGAACAGCTCAAGTTGGCACGAGCTGGCAGGGACCTGTGGAGATCATCTAGTCCCACTTGCCTGTTCACATCAGTTAGCTGCAGCAGGCTGCTCAGGGCTGTGTCCATCTGGGTTTTGAAGGATGGAGATTCCACAGCAGCTAATACTCGAGCATCCTCACACTGAGAATAGCTTGGCTCTCTCCTCTTTGCACCCTCCTCAGGTGTTTATACACGTGGATACAGTCCCCTGTGAGCTTCCCCTTCTCCAAGCTGAGCAGTCTCAACACTCTCAGCCTCTTCTTTATATACCAGATGCTCCCCATTAATAATTTTGGTGGTCTTTTCATTGGACTATATCCAGTATGTCTGTGCCTAAAATTGGACACTACTCCAGATGTGTTTCACCAGGATGGAGAACAGGACAAGGATCCCCTCCACTGACCTTTTCATAGCACAGCTTAGAATGATGTTAGTTTTCATAGCTACAAGGGCACACTGCTGGCTCATGTTCAACTAGTCCAGCCTTCTGCTCAGCGCTGGAGAGCCTCAGAGATCTTAAAAAGAACCTACATAAAGGTGATGTTAAACATGATAGTTACTGGAATGCTCTTGAAGCTCTTTACATAGCTGTGCTCTAATAGTAGGATGGAGACTTTTGTTTGCCGGAGGAAAAGTACATCCTTGAAATGACATTCTGCCAGACAAAGATAAAACACTCTATAGTGTCATTTCAGCAACAATCTGTGGCTGCATTATTTGTGTCTACATATGTGTCATCACTGTCACTTGGTTCTCATGTATTCTGCCTGCAGTATAGAGTAGTTCATGGATGAAACTCAGCTGCCCTGATACCAAGAGAATTGTTTATTTGCTTAGTTTCTCTTCACTCAGGTACTTTCGTGCTAGTGTAATTGAGTGCTAAACAGGTATTACTGAGTAAATAACACCTTTTTTAAGGAAACATTTAAAAACTGGATGTCTAAACCTAAACTTAAGGGTCTTGCGCCTTAATTTTCTTGTTTGAAAGGGAAGTGCTATGTACAATACCTCACAGCAGATGTTAAAAGGTTATAGTCATAAAAGGTTATAGTCTCTGAGGAAAGACTACTGCAGCTGTGCTGGGACAATATTTAACATTCTTTTTCAGAGTACTGTTTATGATTTGTAGATGAATTCATAGCTCTGAATGAATGAGATGCTTATTATTCAGGAGCAGTATTAAGACTGAGGGCAAGGATTCTTTCACCTTTTCAGCTGTACTATGATGAGGTTTTGGAGCAATACCAACTCCCTTTTTTAATTCTCACGGTTTAGCATAGATCTGGTTTGTGGGCATGCAACCCTGTTTGTATAATCTGTTACCCTGCTTAGGACCAGCTTACTCAATTAAAGTAAAACTGCTTAAGCTGATGATCAGAATCTCTGATAAACTGGAACCTGGATATTATTTGGGATAAAAATAAAGCTATGATGTTGTTTTAGGAGCAGGATGTGTGTTAAAGTGACTCCTGGTTAAGAACTCTTGAGAAATCTAACAAAATCTTTTGGTTTAAATAAAAATGTTTCCTAATAGTCACTCCAGAATGAACATTCCTATCTAATGAGAAACCATCTGTACTTAGTGTATAATGTAGCATAATATATATATAATTTGCACACAAACGCACTCCCATACATACTATGTATGTAGTAAAAATAGTGTATTCTCAAAAGGATATTTAAGGGATTTTACTAATCTGCTGCTCTTTTTGTTTTTTTACTCTCTTCTCTACTTTCTTTATTTTTCCTAAAGTAGGGAGTTAGAGATCACCCTTTCTCACACCTAACCAGCAGAGCTGTATTAGGACTCCTTTTGTAGTCACCATCAGCAGAAGCCATCCTAATGCTGAAGTTTCTGAATACCCACTGACTGTCAGCTGTGGTGTCAGTATTTGCCACCACTTAGAGGTGTATATTAGAACTGATAGAAGAACATAGTTTACAGAAATAAATTACCAAGTATATGTGACTCCGAAAGTCTCTTCTATAAATGGTGCATGTCTCTTTGGATGTTTGGTTGCATAGACAGGGCTAGAAGATAAGAGCATCCCATTAATTTAGCAGGAAAAGATTATGCTTTTCTCTTGCTGTGGCCTTTGTATGTTACTTCAACCTTCGCATATAGTTGCATTAAACTGAGTTATCTGTGTTGACATTTATTCAGAATTGTCAGTCTAATTTACACAGAGTGAAAAAAGGGATTATTTCAGACCCTTTTTTCAAGAGAGTTTAAGTTTCTTTCCATTGTTCGTGTTGTTTTCTTTCTGTATCATATTTCTCTTTTTGTTAATGTGCATCCCTCAGAAAGGCTTAAACAGCAAGTGTCAAGTAACACTCATCAAAAGATCGTTTTCAGATTGTTTTCCAACATATTTTCCAGCATAAAAAAAAAATTAAAATTGTCAAAGACATTATTTGGCTCATAATAAAATAATTTTGGGTAGCAGACATTTTCTCTGAATTCTTGGCAGAAGGTCAGCAGGTCAGGTATCCAAGAAAAAAGGGTATATTAGTGAATAATCGCTTCTACAAAACTTGGGGTAACGAGACATGATATAATTTTGGCAACTGACACAAGCTACAGCTAAGGATCCTTTCTTCATATTTCTCAGGGGCTGTGAAAGAGCTTGTAATACCAGACACATTTCCCACTGTTCTGGAAATAATTTTAATCGTTCAGCAATCCTAATCTTGAAACAAATGTACAAGCCCTATTGTTCTGCTGATTTTTCTAAAAATATGTTTCATCTGCAGTTCTCTGTTTTACATTGCTAATGTGTGTCCTCGTTAAGCCCTTTATGTAATTGCAAAGGTAAGTCTTCAAAAATAAGCCGGCACTGCCAAAACCAGAGAGGCACTCTAGGATGTATTACTGAGAAGGAAAAAGCTCGCCTAGAAGAATCTCTGAGATTCTTTATTATTCTGATGTGAATAATAAACAATATGTGGTGTAGGATTTTTACCTACCTTTTTTTTAAAACTCTTTGTAGATTCTTATCAGAGGCTTAAGATACCAGACACTTACTAACTGCAAACAAATGTATTTTGGAAAAACTGGTGTCGTTTTTGTGAAGCTTTTGCATTTGTACATTAGGATTTTATGACCATGCATATGTAATTTCATTCAGACCGAAAACTAAGGAGAAGCAAGGATAGGGATCCATGTTACATTCTCAGTTCTAAGTCAGTGTATCATACAGAAGGAGAAATGCTGCCCTCTAAAATGGGACCTGCCAGTGAAGAAAATCATTGTGTTCTCTTGAGCAAAGGGCAAGAAATTATGTCATTTACTTCAGGAACTACATTAGTGTGTGTTAGGCCCAAGATTAAGAAAATAGAGTTGCTTTAAGTTAAACTGTTTGGTTCTGGTTTTGCAGCTAGAAACTGCAGCTAGAAATGCAAATATACCCTTAGTGATACTTCTCTTCAGTGATACATCTAGACCTACAGAATTCTTAATTTAGTGTTAAATGTGCTGTTTGTACATCATTAGCGTTTGGAGGAAATTATTTTGGTAACGGTCATATTTCACTCTTCTTTAGTGGAATTGTTTTAAGCTGTTGTGGTGGAGCTCTAATTTACTTCAGAACACCCCATTGCCCCAGTCTTCCCTTCTTGCCTTATTCCTTAGATGGCATTCCCAAGACCCAGACACCAAATTTGGAAAGCTGTTTTTCCACTGGTTGCATGTGATTTCTTTGGCAAGCAGTTGTGCAGGCAGCTTTGGAGTTACTTGGATTTGGTAACATGGTGAAGCAGCTGATGGGACTGTGCGTGGACAGCTTTTCCTCGTGTGTGTGATTTTCTTTTGACTCATTACTCTATGGAATGTTTCTAAATCTCCCCGGATTTTTGCCCATACACCATTTATGGTCATAAAGATGACTTTCCTTTCCTCTCTCAAAGCATTTTTTTGCCTCCTGGAGCCTGTACAGATGTAATCAGCTTTTACGTGCCTTCTACTCTTGCCTGAATTTTGGATCACTGAAAGTCTCCGCAGTAGTGCCAGGTATGAGGCTACCTTAAGAAAATAGGCACTCAGGCAGCCAGAAAACTTAAGCTTGCCAGTGAGTTCCGTTATAGGAGTTGCAGGTTGGTTCTACTGAGACAGAAGTTTTAATCATTTCTAAAACCTTGCTCATTTTTTTATTTGTACCTGCCAAATACTTCAGGAGAGAACAGCATGTTACTTCAGAGAACAGGATTGGAAGAGCTGGTATTGGGAATTTCCAAAAAGACAACACAACGTCAGAGAAGTCAATAAAATAAAAGTATTGGTTATTTCCAATTGGAGATGGTTAAATTGTTACAGAAAAAGAAGGGATCGCCAGATAATTTGTCTCCTTATTTATGACTTTTTTCTTTCTCTTTCTACTGAGATAATAAAATCACCAATTTAGTGATTTCTGTAAACTGAACTTAAGATCTCTGAATTTAAAAACCTCAGTCTGGACTGCTTGAGTTTAAACAGGAAAATTAATTAAAGGCAATAATCCAGACCTCCATATGAAATCTTGCTATTTTTCAGGCCAGAGGGACCCACTGGGCATTAGTTATACAAAGATTTGTAGGGCTTGGTAGATACCTTTACTTAGTGTGGGGATAGAGGATGTTCATAAAGATGCCTGAGATGATGTGGGAAAGGCAATTCTTTATTCTCTGTTTTGTTCTACGGTAAAAGAAGTTTCAGTGAAGAATCTTAGAGTATGAATAATTATACTGAGGAATTTGCAAATAACTTAGATACCTCTGAGTTTTAAAAAAAAATAAATAGTATACTAGTTACCAGAGAAAACTATGTCCACTTAGTTCACAACAGGAAACTTTCACAGTACACAACAGATTGCTTGACTATTGCTAATTGGGGTGTCCTCAAGGTAACAGCTGAGTAACGAGTGAAGATGGAAACACTTCAGAAGTTGTTACTTCCACAAACCCCTCTTTGTCATTCCCCCACCTGTACAAGTGCAGCAGGAGGTTCTGTAGCTGTTACAGTTTAAGATTGCAGTTTAAACAAGACTGCTTTTTACAGTGCTAAAGGGATCGGAAAATGAAAGGAGCACTTAGTGAATGTCAGCTGGATCTGTGATTGCCAGATGAGCTAGCGCAGGGAATACTTGGCAGCACGTCAGCTGCATGCCTAAAAGGAAGAGTCCTTCAGTCCTAGAAGAGGTGAGACACATTTCTGGAGAGGACAAGACATTCCTCGGGCTACATGGCTGCCCAGTGCCCTTTCCTATGCCTACACTTGACAGGCATTTCTGTTTGAGTCACGCATATTGTAAACAATTAAAACTACATCACCTCTGCAGATCAAGCATGCACACAAAGAGCAGCATTATGTTCGTTGAATAAAACCTAGTCACTTTATGATCAATGACAAATCTTTTTAAAGTGGAGGCCATTTTAACTGAAAAAGGAGCAGCCACAGGGGAAAAAAATCTTGATCATCTCCATTTTTGCAGTTACAGCAAAATCCATCCGTGAAATTTTGCAAAACACAGCCCTACATATGCATTTTTTGGCACTGCCTAGGGCAAGAATTCCCAAATGGCTATGTATACCACTAAAGAGAATATACAGACACCTCAGTGTGGGAAAAGATACAGCACAGAATAAGGACCCGTTACCACTGTCAGTATGAAAAAGTGCAGGAATCTCTCAGTGTGGAATTTCGCTCAGTTTTCAAGTGAAAAACATTCACATAACCATTTTGGGGGTTGAGGGGGTGTCATTTAAGTCATTTTTTTCTACATTCATTATTTCTTGTGTGCTCTGTAAAACATTTAGAGGCAAACTATTGCACAGTTAATAAGTCATCTCCCTTTAAGGTAATCTTATCAAGAATTTTTTTTCATGTAGGATAATGTATTTACAGATTATGCATTGTTAAGTGGTTTCTATTTTTCCATCCTTTTTGAGGTAAAAAAAAACCTAGAAGCCATTCTCTGGAGCCTATTGAAAGATGCTGTTCAGGGTACTGGCCATGTCATGGCACAAGTGACTGTCCAGTTCACTGGTGTGAAACCAGTTCAATGTTTGGCTGTGGTCTCTCCCCTTTGGCTCTTGGTGTTCGTGTCTAACCTTAAAAGCTCGTAGTCTTATCGCATGTGTCCTTGAAGAATTAACTACAATAAGATCTGTTTTACTGATGCTATTTGAATAGAAATTGCTGGTTTATGGAGTGATTATCACAGTCAAGAAAATGACAGAATTTATCAAAAATAATGCATACAGACACAGATTAGCAACTTCCATTCATTTTACTGCTACTTCAGCGTTTTGAGTTTGGATCTGTTGTAATTTCATGTCATCTCTACTGCATGCTGTCTTCAGATCCTTGCATGCAAAACACCTCCCATCTCTGCTCTCATTCAACTACCTTGTCAGCCTGCATATACTCACTGGAGGAGGTGTGTTTGTGTCTTGGCTATGTGTTATCCAATGTGGTTTCATGATCTTTGGAGTAGGGACAAGTTAACATTTGTAACACAAGCCAACATTTTAAAAATCTTGCCTTCATTTAAGAGAAATCACCTTTTTGTAAGACCAAAATACAGGGTTGCAGCATTGCTGTATAATTCAGTGTACTGACATGGAGAGCCCCAAAGAGAACCAATGAGATTTGATAACTGTAAAAGCAATGCTCAAGTGATTCTTCAGCATTGACAGAAACTTGATGTGTTCAACTTCATTCAGGATTTTGTTAACTGTATGTGTTACTTTTAAAACCAGTCTGCCTTCGTGTGAGTCTTATATAAATGCTATGCTATGGTATAGTACAGGAAATCAGGCAGCAGTTGGCTGTCAGTTGGTGGGCTGGTTGACTTGTTTCTGATGCATACGTTTTTCTTTTAATTACAATAATATGGAAGTATTTTTATAAGAGGGATGAGGTGCCCAACAGCGCCCATTTCAGCAGTTTCATGCCTTTGAGTTTCAGTATTTGTATCTTATCAAAACAGATTTTAGTAAAGATTGTCACAACTGCTGGAGATGACTGAGGTTGCTCTTCAGTGGCAGCATAGCCAGTTGTTTTGTGTTTCCTCATCTAACAGGTGCTCTGGTAATAGTTTCTTAGCATTGAGAGAAACAGTAAAATAAGATTCATTGCAATAACACAACTGGATTTTGTGCTGATAAGTCACTTCTCGTGCAGCGAGGTGAGATGTGTTGTTCTTTGCAGATGTAGCAACTCCGTACCAGACAAAGGGGTGAGATGTGTGGCATTGTTATCTGCCTTCTGGAAAAGATAGGGCCTGATATGTGCCAACAGCAAACTAAAACAGCTGCAAAATACCAAACACAATAATGAGAGGTACGAAGTGATAGTTAAAATTAAGCCTACTGCGGATCCACAGTAATGATTTCCCACTTTTCTTCCTTTTGCTTGTTGGTTGCCATTTTTATGCCATCCTCTGTTTCATTGAATCAGCGACCGTGTTACAGTTTCCTGAGCTGCTGACTCACAAGCTAGCTGCTGGCTTTTTTAGCAGTCAACTTCAGAGGTTCTAGACAACAGCTTAATTTTCCCATTCTTCTCCATTCTTAAGTAGATTTGATGATTTATCTGTCATGCATTTTAAAGTCCATTCCTTTTTGAGAAGGTATTGTTACTGTTGTTCTTGATTAATTTAAATACACATAAATATAAATACACATAAATTAAGTTGGATCTGACTCTCTTAATTCTGGTTAATTGCATACCATGTGTTTCTATATACACAGAGGTTTCAGTGTTCAATGATCAGGCTCTGGATCTCAGACGCAGGCTGTGTATGCTCAGTGCTTGATTTCTTCCTCATTGTGGTGCCCAGTAATGTGCTTAGTTGTCCTACAAAACTAAAAACAAGGGAAGAACACTGCTCTGCAGATTTTACAGTCTGTTCTGCATACAGCAAGAGGTGCAGCAGCTCTTAAACTAGCCCAGGGCATAAGACCAATACAGGATAAGAATTGGACCAGCAATTAGATAAATGATGCTCTGGGTTTCAGGATTTTTTTTCCTGTGCTTTATTTTTGTGTCTTGTAATCCTACGTAATTCTGCTCATAGTTGGACCTACTACTTCCTAAAAAAGTGTCCCAAGCATCCCCCAGAATTGGAGGAGCACCAGGAAGAGAAGGTAGGGTCAGGAAGGGAGAGAATAGAAGCTGCTGCAAGGAAGTGAAGCAGTGAAAAAAAAATAAAAAAAGGGGGGGAGAGGATCACAGAGAAATACATACCTCAGTTTCAAATGTGGGAGACATTTTCTTTCTCTTGTTTTTGCTGTCTATCTATGATCATAATTGAGCTATCTGCAAAAAGGGTCTTGGAAACAAATTGAGGGAGAGAGAAAGCATTACTGTGGAACAAGCCCAAAATCCCATCCTTCAGCCCCCACACAATTGGACATTGCAGTGATATGGGGGAAATCCCTCCACAGAACCATAAATGAAACTGCTGTTGACAAAGAGAAGAGGCACAGCTATATTTAACACAAGTATTTTCATTTGAGAAATGCTTTCTTTTTCTCTTTTTTTTGGTCTTGTCTGGTTGGTAGAGACTGCAAGGGTTCTTCCTGTTTGAGACAGTGCATGGTGGTTTCCCCAGGGCTTTTAATGGTAGAGTAATGCTCTGGAGACAGTGTGGTGATAAATGAGTTGCTACAGTTATATCTACATCCTGTTCCCCCTTCCCCCCTCCTGCATCTGCCCTTACCTACAGTCCTTCTGCAGTGTTTGACACAGTTTTGAGCAGCATCAGCCAGCCTTGAAGACATCACTCTTTAAAAATTGTTCACCAAAATTCTTTACTTTTCATGGCTGTCACCTTCATTACCCCTTATTTCTCAGACTGACGAAAATGAAAGAGGGAGCAGAAAGACTTCTGGTTAAAGGATGGACTGTCTTGCCGTCCACTGCTTGGCAGATCCCAGTTAATTACTTTTGATATTACTCTTCACTTTCAGAGAATAGGTTGACAGGAGAGGCCTCTCTGTTGTTCCATAGTGTAATGGCAATGCTCTGCATGTCATATTGTACTCAGCAATAAAGGAGCAGAGGATCTGAAATATCTTCCCTAGTATAAGGGAAAGGCTCCCTTGTGTCAGCTGCATCTGTGACTTGATTTTATACAACTTGCACACAGACAGGGATCTAAGTGTTTAGCTTCAGCAAACAGCAATACTGAAGTGCAGCAAGGGAAATGAGGATTTGAGGCAACGTTGTTCAGCTGGGCATGCCCCTGTGGCAGTTCCTATTTTTCATGTGTTTGTTTTTGTTTTCAGTTAGTGCAGTTCTGGTTACTTTTCTCTGCATGCATTTCCATTTCTATACAGCAGTCCCTGTCTTTGCAGTGTGTAGGGGAGGGGGATGGGTGGTGGCAGGGTGGTCAGGATGGCTCTGATTAACCTCCCTGGCTCCATGCAGCCAGCCGGTGTCCTTCTGCTTACATGGCAGCATGTCTCTCTGATCTTGGAGCAGAATTATTTTTAGACCATGAAGTGTAGCTGCCTAGTGCATTTAGATTTCATGTCATGGCTTCCTTTTCTTGCTCTCAGGTTTCTCCCACTCGGCCTTCACCTTCGGTATTGAGAGCCACATCAGCCAATCCAACATCAACGGAACACTAGTGCCACCTGCTGCACTCATCTCCATCCTCCAGAAGGGGCTCCAGTACGTGGAGGCTGAGATCAGCATCAACGAAGTAAGTACCCCCAGCACCCCTCACGCTGCTGACTGGCTCACTGGGGACTTCCAAGTCACACATCCTGCCCACCCAGAGACGCAAGCCACCAATTTCTCTTGGGCTATTTTCATTTTATTCCTCATACTTTACTCTACCCGCAGCAAAGAGCTGTAGAGGCTCTGAGGCAGAAATTTATTTCAATTTTTAGCATTGAGGCCTTTTTGCGTAGCTTAGGTGGATTTTTTTGTGTTTGCACTCTACTAGTCAACTAATCCAAGGTGCACACATTCTTGCAGCAAACAAGAAAAGGCGTCAATGTTTGCAGTGTTGCATTTTCAGGGTCACAGCAGAATTTGGCAGGAAAATCCTGCAGTGTAGGTTAAAACTTCACTCCATGTCACCAGCTAGCAGGTAGCACTGCCTGCAAGCCAAGAGAAGCCTGATCAAAAATCCACAGAGGTCACTGGAGAGATTTCACTATCTGCTTTCAGCAACTTTGCTCAGATCATATAACCAGGCATTGTCCTTCCAGGTAGATGGCAAAATGGTTGTGTGTAAATTCTAACCCTGGCTGGGCACTGGTTTTCTTTGGGAATTGTACAAGCAGACACGAAGTACCTCTGTTCTCCTTGAACTGCCAGCGATAACAAAGAGGGCATGTGGGAAAAGGCAGCATTTTTGCCTGCCAGCCTTAAAGGCATGATACTTGGAGAAGGAGTGAAGCATGACAGATAAGCAAGCACTGCATTACAAAATATTTACCATAGATATTAATAATTGACTGAGATCTTTAATAAATATTAATACACAAAAAGCTATTGCTGAATGTGGCATGTGAACAGCATGGATGAGAACAAAGGAATATTAAATAGAGAAAAGGTTGTGTTCCTTGCAGTGTATAGTTTGGATACTCATTTATCACTAACATTCTGTGTGATTTCCTTTTTATGACTCGATAGTGAGAGTGTTTGAGTTTTGTATGCGCTGTATTTTAAATGGGTCAATGACATTTGACATTCATGCCAAGCTACTCTTTGATGCAATTGTAATAACAAACCAGTGTTAGGAATCTGTCCTAATTTGCTGCTACTTAACATGTTGCCCTGCGCCTGAAATTGGAGCTGCACAGAAACTTTGAACGATGAAATGCACCTATCCATTCAGGTTGTATGGTGGCTGTAAGGGTCTGCTCCTGTGCACCTAGCTTCAGAATTGGCTTTCAGAACTGGAGTTGAGAGAATAATCTGAAAATACCTGTATTGTCACCATTAAGATTTGCGTTGCTCTCATCCTGGTTTGATTCTGTTGAAAGGCAGAATGTTAAGTTCATTATGGCAAAGTAAAGGCCATTCTTCCTACATCTGAACACCAAAAAGGTCTCCATACATGCTTCTTTATGTGTTATTTCTCTATGTGTATTACTAGAGTGGTGAGTAATCAGTGAGTCAGTAAACTAATGAGCATAAAATTTAAGTATTGTTTGCAATTTGTTGAAGGGCAGTCATGGAAATAGTCCAGTAAGCAATGTTACAATTAAAATGTAAGATGCCAAAATCCATTGGCAAACATTTTTTTCCACTGTGTATCAAGGATTTAAGCCAGGGTCCAATAAAAGTCGGCAAAAATATTTACATATTTTCTTCTCCAAGGACTCTTTCCTCCTTTTTCCTCCCCATGAGGAAACAAGTATGTATTATCTTAATATTGTAATTGTAAAGCATAATTTAAGGACTAGTCCAACACAAGCATACCAGCCAGCCAGATGATTATTCTTCTTTATTAGTTACTGTTATCTATTGAAAATTATATTGTTTGCCAGCTACTTCATCTATTTGTATCCTAATCTTATCTGCAATTCCTCAGACACAAATCTTTCACTACTAGGTCTTGGTCATTTTGAAGAATTACAGGGAGATTGCAGAAGATGAGTAAAATGGCAGTCTATGGATGCTGCTGAAACCTTTTTTCTCTGTTTAAGATAATAGGAAAGTAAAAGTGAGATGAAGCTAAGTAGATACAGCCATTGTTGTCCTGAGTCTGTATTAAGTCTTAATAAACAGCTCTTAAACTCAATTGGTTATTTAACCCTGAATCTTAGTTTACAGAAAACAAACTGAAAATCATAACTGAATAAAACTAGTGGAATAAAAGAAAAATAATGATAAAGTAATCCTGTGCAGTCAGCTACAGTTGATGGTGCTGGGCTGACGAGCATCATGCATGTAACCACTACAGCATACATCTTGCTTTGGCTGAGTCTCGTTATTCATCAGCTGCTTCCATTCCTATGCCCCTGCAAGTGCAGGAAGACAAACAATCCAACCAAAGTCTGTTTGCCCTTGTCATGGCCTCAGCCATGACTCTTTTCCAAATAGAAAACAAAAGAGAAACTTTCTTATCATAAGGAAAACATTTTGGTGTTTTTATACGATATATTTTCTTTTCATCTCTGAAGAGTTTATATACCTGCATTTTCTATAAAATTCACCAAACAGATCTCTAAGTGGAACAGATTTTAAATTGGAACCATCATGAATCTGCAAGAGATGCATAGTAATGTGGCGCCGTTGGTTAAGTCCAAGTGCAGTATCTTCACACAACCTAGTTTTGTTTCTTTATATTATTGCCTCTTTGCTGACTTCAAAGGTGAAGATCCTAAACTTGCAGTTTCTCTTCCGCTCATTTTCCCTGCAGGATGGTACAGTATTTGACGGCAGGCCAATAGAATCCCTGTCTCTGATCGACGCGGTGATGCCCGATGTTGTTCAGACCCGGCAGCAAGCTTTCAGAGAGAAATTAGCTCAGCAGCAAGCCAGTGCAGCGGCAGCGGCAGCAGCAACGACAGCAACGGCAGCAGCGACGACGACTGCTGTTTCCCAGCAGAACACACCAAAGAACGGAGAAGCCACTGTGAATGGAGAGGAGAATGGGGCACATGCAATAAGTAAGCCAATCCATGTGGCTGCTTGCCACTACTGGGCAATTTGAGTTTCAGTAGTATTCATGTACTTAATTGCTGTCTGCAAGGCTACATACAGAACTCAGGGGAATCATTTCAGGAGGGCAAGGTCTTTCTGGAAAGGCTGCTTGAGTAAAAATCATGTTTCACATCACAGTGCTGTGTTTTACTGGTGTTCTCTCAGAATCCAAAAACTTAAGATATCTTCAGAATTGCTGAGTGAAGATGCTATCTTTCTCTGCTTGGAGCCAGCTGCCCAGACTTCATTTATATTATCAGCTTTATAGGTGCTTTTAGATGTTTGATAAAAGTTGGGACAAGCTGTAGCCACCGTTGGTCATTTTGGCCAGACTAGGAGAGAGACAGGTTGAGAGGCTAGAACCTACAAGCTGTATCTGTGTAAATGGAGTATGGCCAGAACGTATCCTTGAGTGCTAACTATCCTATGATCACCCGTAGCCTTGTCACAGTTTGTCTTATAGGAGGTATCCATTCTTGTGCAGCATGGCCAAGTACAGGACAAGCAGTCGTATGTGCCAAGGAACATTCCCAGCAGGCAGCCTGAATGAGGCCAGCCTGTCTTAAAGGCATTCCTCACCTTTTTATTTAATAGTACATATTTAGTCGTATAGTCCACTGCAGGTGTCTAATTAAAGGTCCTACCTTCCCAAGATTTCCTATGGCTGTGGGAACAGTCAGTTCTCAAGAGCTCTGAATTCACCTCTGTTTATTGGTGACAACGGGAGACTGTACTTGTATTTTAGAAATCTAAAGACAGACATACAAAGCAAGGAGTGGACATACTTGCTCGTGTAACTTCATCTTTACAACTTCATTAGCATTGTCAGGCAGATGAAATTAATGATCCTACTTTCTGTGCACAAACCATATTAGGGCACTGGCTAACTCCTGAAATGAGACCTCAGTGCCTGATTGACTTCTCAGGAAATTCTCATTGTTTATGCAGGGCAAACTGTATATCCAGCCTTAGCTTTTGCCTTATCACCACGTTCAGACAGTCTGCTTAGGATAGCCTAAGAGGAAAGATCTGGCAAGAGCTTAGGTAAGCACAGATGGTTTAGGATGGATAGGACAAAAGTTTAAGATAGGATGTAGGACGTGTAAGGTGAAAGCTGTGAGACCTGCTGGATAGAAAGGACTGCTGATAGAAAAGGTGTGAGAACTTCCCAAACCTTCATTTTCACTGTTGTTGGATTCCACATAATAGGCATCTACTAGGATGGTTTTGAATAGTGTGCTAGCCCTTAGTCATAAACTGGAAGTCACCCATGTATCAACCTGTCATAAAATGGTAGGGTAGGAGAAACAGGTGAAAGAGATGTCTTTGGCAAGTTACCTGGTTTGTGTTTATTCTGACACAAAGTTCTCCCTGACACTGTAAGTCCTCTCAAAAAAAGTGTTAATGTATTTAATAGAATGTATTTCTATATGTGGTCTTACCAGTAAAATATCATAGGGTGATTTGATTTAAGTAAAAGATGAGACAGAAAACAATTGTAACAATAACAACAGTTTGAGGTGCAGATTCAAATACCAAATCAATAAAATCACTGCTTCCTCGTGCTGATTTTTGAGTAGTGTATTCAGTTTTGAGACACATCAAAAATTAGGGGAAAAAAAATCAGCATGTAGAAATTGAGCCAAACTTTGGATTGTTTTCCAACTCAAATATTTTTTGTCTCATTTGTTTCATTATATTTGCAAGGATTGGCTTCAGCTTAAGAAAAATTAAAGCTCTGGAAAAAAAACTGAGTTCAATTCTTTTATTACAACTACAGCCATAAACTTCAGTGAAAGGCCTGTCAGAGATTTAAGTAAAACAAAAAAAAAAAAAAAACCTATCAAGAAAAGACAGGGTTAGCACTGGTATGATCTTAAAAATACATTTTTTCTAATTTGAAGGAAATAGCAAGAGAGTCACTGGTATGTTAGAATTGTATGTATTTTTAGAACTTTATAGTTGGGGGAAACATGACTTAATTTCCAGTGATATGGGATTTTTTTCTGTTAAAGGGAAATAAATAGAAGAATATAGCATAGACTTAAACAAAGATCCTCTATCCTTTATAAAATGGTTTGTGTTAACATCTGGGCAGAGTTCTCCAGTATGTGACCTGCTGACTAAAGTTTTCATAGAATCATTAAGGTTGGAAAAGACCTCTAATATCAAATCCAACCATCACCGCAACACCACCATGCCCACTAAACCATGCCTGACAGTGCCATGCTTACAGGGGTGGCAACTCCACCACTTACCTGGGCAGCCTGCTCCAGTGCTTGACCAAATGCCTTTTCCCCTGTGAGAGTTTGTTGCATTTGACAGAACTGCACTCTCTTTTGGAGACCCCCTCAGAGGTATTCTTTCTGCAAATGAGCTCTTAACAGAGAGTTTTCTGCTCTGAAGGTAGTTAAAAAAAAAAAAGCCTGTTCTTGATGATTACTGCAGCTTACATATTTGTTCTCATTCCCCATGCACACATTGCAGCTGCAGCCATAGGAAAGACAAATTTTCAGATGAGGCCAGGGCTTACAAGAGCTCACGCTGTGTAAGGAGCTCAGCATTTTTACAAGGATGCCATCTTGTGCTCAGTGGTTCTGTTTTCCTAATCATATCCACTTTATATTGCTAGTGTCTGTCTGAATCTGTGAAGCACCTGAAGCAGTATTGCAGAAAAATGAATTATCCTGCTTGTTCAGTGGGGCATTTTAAGTTCTGTGCTTGACAACAGCAGTCTAAATATGGATGTTCCTGACTGCTGATGAATGTAGGAAGAAAGTGTATATAATGTGAATGTTTGTGAACAATTTCTGAAAGACTCCTCATCATGCCCTCTCTTCTCCTGAACCACCAAAAACTGTAGTGTCAAAATCATTACTGGAAGACAGTAGAAAATAATTCTGCAAGTGTTTGATTGCCCCCAGAGGCCAGTCAGTCTTGCATGTACTAATGCAGGCATCAGGTGACTGGGATTGCTATTTCACAACCTGACTATGTTTTTTCTCACAGCAGTTGGTAACATTCATAGTGTGTATCCAGGTTTCTCCATCTGGCCGTGTACAAACAAAAATATTTCTTAAGTATCAGATGGCCTTGCTCTTAATGGCATCTCATGACTGGGACCTTGTAGTAGCACTGCTTGTAAGCTCTGCCTTTAAAGCCAGGCAGGTAACTGTAGGGTCAAATATGGTAAGAGTAGCATCTCATTTAAAAATTTTCAAATTAAAACCCTTGAAAAATCTTGATTTTTCCCCCAGCTTCTTATTCATGCTGTGAGCAGGACACGGGTTTATGCGTGGCCATTACTATACTGCTGTTTTTCTCATGGAAATATGCTTTAAACCTGATTCAATGCTGTGATGACAAAGAGAGTTCTAGACTTTTATCTTCTGGTGGGTTTTAATAGTGCTTTGCACTTAATTGTCCTGATTGCTCAGAATATCATGTCAAAGTCCCCAGCTGCCAGTGTCAAGCTAAACCTTAAGTACTGGTATATCTTGGCAATATTAATTTTAGTAGTTACACACAGAGGGAATTATCAAGGAAAGTACACAGCATAGGGACTCAGCATAGGTGTTGATTTTCAACTAGTTATTTGTAATAAGTCTTGCTTTGCAACAGGTCCATAGGTAATAATAAGTGTAGTTTAAAAATAGATATTTGGACTTACAAATGTGAGCTGTGAAACTCTTTTTAGTTTACTGTTTTCTAATTTTGATACTCAATGCTATGCAACTCATTGAATTGCATGTGAATTCCATTCCTTTCTGTCTATGGCACAGGTATGGCACAGGCACAGTTAGTAGGGTACCTAACTAAATATGCAATGAGAAGTGCTACTTGTGTGACTCAGCATAAATTAGAGCAAAACTGGATATTTGAAAGCCTGAGAAAAGGTAAAAATTCAGAGATCTTCCTTCTGATGGCCACTGTAAAATGTCACAGTCTGTTTTGTGGGTCACAGAGCCTGCAGGATAGATGGTTGATATTAAATGCCTTAAACATGTGGCAGTGAAGGAGCATAATCATTGCACTCATGAACCTATGGATCTCCCTTTGTGACTAAAGAGTGACTGACTAAAAGACCTAACCCAGAAAGAGAGCTTGTGTTCTGATCAGAGCAGATCAGCTGGCCAAGGCATCGATTAGATTACATCACGCTGCTTTTCCCCCATCCTGCCAGCCCTCCACTCTTAGATGTGTTGTTTTCTGTGAAATGAGCCAGGTTTCAGTGTGTAACATCTGCTGTCTGCAGCTTCAGTGTGTTACCTGTCCTTGGTTGCTGTCTTGTTCTCATTGCTGCCAGAAAGTATAGTTTTAGTTGAATGATGATTTAGATTGAAGCAATGAAAGTCTGGAATGAAAACATTGTTCATGATGCAAATTTGAATTAATTGCTGCCACTAAGAGAAATTAATCATTTTAAATGTACTTTTTTCCTTAAGGAAATAAAATAGCTTTATAAAAACAAAGCTACTTAAATTGCAGTCTAAAGAACCCCAGAACAGGTTAAGTGCATCTTTGTGCCAGTTGGTTCCTTTGTATATATTACACCATCCTTGAGAAGGTGATGGCTCACTGTTTCCCTGCCATACTCAGGGAATGAAGCCCTTATTCAGTATATTCTCTGTCTGTGAATAGCACACATTACCTGCAGACACTGTGTAAGAAAATAGATGTGCTGTATGTTGCATTTTTAAAAGAACAGCTGTTCTCAAGTGTGGCAGTCTGCTATTTCAGTAAATCTGTATGTCATTTTTAATAAAGCCAGCTTAAAAATATATATGTACTTATATATACATATATATATATATATACACATGTTGTTTTTTGAAGAAAAGCTGCATGCATTTATACAAAATGTTTTGGAAAGCTCTACATATCATAAATTTGAATCATCACAGGGGAAAAACAGAGTGATATGGTCATTGACACAGTAGAGATTATTCTTTATGATGTATATGTGGGTGTAAGCTTCAGGCCATGGGTGGCCAGCTTGTTTTTGAAGCAGACCTAACAGCGTCTTGCAAACTACTTACCCTGATATATCTCCTTACAGATAATCATTCAAAGCCAATGGAAATTGATGGGGATGTTGAAATTCCTCCTAACAAAGCAACAGTCCTTCGGGGCCATGAATCAGAGGTGTTCATCTGTGCCTGGAACCCTGTCAGTGACCTGCTAGCATCTGGGTAAGACCATGACTGAAACCAGCTGCTGCAGCTATAGTATATTTAGAGATGCAAGAATTTGGAAGTGTATACTAAAGATGAATGAGTATTCTCTTCACTGTTTTTCAATCTGCAACTATTTTTTCCAGCAGTATTTTACCTGCGTGGCAGTTAAGTAATTACAGGGTAACACAGACTGTGAAGCATTTGCTCAGTTAAAATGTGCAATCTGAACACACATAAAGTTATTGAAGGTTTTTTAAATTACTATGGGTAATTCTCAAGAGTGTTAAAAGTTTGTGTCATCTGCTGCTGGGATCTCTAGAAAGTCTTTGGCACTGATGTTTTCCTTTTAGAAATGTGAGGACTCTAAATCAGAGATCTCTTTGGCTGTACCTGCATTAGCACGGTGTACAAACAGGAGCATATCTGTAGAGCAAACTATTGTGTGAGAACCTTACATCACCACCATTTGTATGGGATAGGCAAGTTTCAGGCTGGATCTGGTTTTGTCCAGTGTGCTGAACATTAAGGAGTGGCTTGAGGGCATGTTTTGGTTTAGTGCCATTGGAAGGGTGTCCGGTTTGTGTTCTGCAAGAGTGCTCAGCAGTGACAACCAAAGCATGGCAAGTAGGAAAATCAGGAGATTGACTTCAAAAAGCACTTTTAATCCAAACAAAAATGCTAACATAAATATACCATGAGAGTATGTACGGGCACTGCTAGAATCTGTGTTTGTTCATACTCAAAGGAAAACCTTAAAATGAAGGCTAAATTTAAGAAGTCTACCTGGGACTGTGGAGGAAATCCGACATACGTTAGAAGAGATGAATGGGTCTTCATCACACAAATTTGCTTAGCAGTATCAGAGCAGGTTTCTTACAAGGAAGAAGAAGAGCCCTTACTTCATTTACATCTTTTTGCAAAATCATCAGAATAGTCTTCTAGTCTTTGTTGATTTCATGCATAAAAACAAGGAATCAGATTGCAAAGGGGAAAGAATAAATTGGAAAAATAAGCAGCAGGTTGGATAAACAGCACAAGATCTCTAGGAGAGTGAGGACAGGTATTTCCAAAGAACAATTTCAGATAACAAAGGGGATTTCTAGAAAAAGTCTTGCTGGATATGCTTTGTTTCTGGAATGTCCAGGCCTGATAGTACTCACAGCGTCTGCAGCATTATGTGTCTTAATTTATTAATTTTAAAGTGATGTAGTGGTATAATTTGCAAATGTTCTGTTCAGGGATTTTGGATGCAAAGCTGTGGTTTTCGTGTCTTTTTTTCAGTAGGCTTAGTAGGTCTTCTCATTAGTAATAGCATCCCTGGGTGATGCCATGATACAGACATGAGCAGTAGTAGCTCATACGCCATGCATGTATTTTCTGCCAGTCATATTCTTCTACCCACTCAATTTTCTAGTGTCTCAGGCAAAATTTCTTGGCAGTATTATGTATCACTAGCAAATGATTATTAAGAAGGGAAGTCCTGATCATTAAGGTCAGTTGCCAGTTAAAATAGGTGAATATAAAACAGTTATTTCTCACAGATTGTTCTCTTGCCAACAGATAGTTGAGTGAACTGTAAAAAGAGATTTATTTAATGCATATATAAAAATTAGAATTGATAAATGTGAAAGAACTGTAGCATATGATATTCCTTAATCATCCAGGCCCACATTTGAGAGAATGTTTTCAAGGAAAAATAAGTCAATCAAGGAAAGACCAAGAATGTGATGTACAGAAAATGTTAATGCCTACATAAAGATTTGTAAATCAGCATCAAAAGATGAACAAACAAGCTCCTGTACTACTCCTTCAGCTTTTCAATGTGTACCTAAATGCTTTGACTACACATAGATGTTAAATCGTGTCCTAATAGTGAAGTAAAACTCAAAACCTAAGAATTGAGTTAACTTCATTAAACAGTTTTCATAGGTTTTTCTTATTAAAGATAATAATGTAATTTGTAAAATCTGGAAGAGCTTTCTCCTAGTGGGGAGGAACAATTAGAATTTCATAGGCTGACTTGAGATCAGATGAAGGGACTGTGTGTATTGATACAATAGACTTCCTGTCATTCTAAACAATATAATTTTTAGTAGTAAATTTATCCATTGTGGTATTTATTTGAATTCTATGGATAACAGTCTGCAGGTGATCAGTTAGCACACCCACATTACTATCTGAAGGAAAAGCAGTGGTGGGAAAGGATACCATACCGAATTATTCTTTAGGGACACCTGGTGGCACCTGAGTTGAGGTGAAGATGCTGCTTTATTCTGGAGAATATCTGCACAGCTGAAATTAGGCATCTGCTCAAGCGTTCTGTCCCTCTGCAGGTACATACATCTCTCAACTCGTTACATAGGGAGTTAAGATTCCTAAGTATAGGTGCTCAGACCTCATCTGTTTGCTCTAGCATTGGTGACTACTTCCCAGTATCTGACTCACCATTCTTCCAGTGCTTGCTGCCATACTGAGCTGCATCCCTAGGATCTGTGATTCGCAGTCGTAGTGTGTGTGGTTTGAATAGCAGACCATTTGATAAAGATGTACTGCAGTGACTGAGGAACCAGCAGGTGTTTAACTTTGCTGCAGGATGCTAAGTGCTGGTAGATGGATCCCTGGAACAGCAGTATCTTACACAGCTAAAGGTAAACCTGGAGGGTGCTAATCAGAACCATTAGTTGGATGTCTAAAACAGCGGAGTACCCTCCCGCTATGCCCTTGAATAAAGCTTTACCTTCAGTGAAATAGTTCCTTCTTGAGCTTTGCTAGTGATTTTGGAAAAATAAATAACGTGCATGATTAGAAAGTACTGTCATATGCTATATATTAGGCAACAAAAATGCAAATAATTTAAGTCCGTGTACACTTGATCAGATTTTATCCTGCTCATGAAAAACAAATGCAGTTAGCCTTCAGGTAATGCAGGAGTGAGTACCTGGTGAAGCTTGCATGACTGAAATGGCATGGAATGCACAGGAAAATGAAACCCAAGGAAGGCAGCTGAGTGATGCATGCCACTGCACAGGAAAGCTTTTGAGATATATGGTATAATAATAATTCAAGCTGTCATCTGCAGGTAAACTATGTGTGACAGCACCAATTAAACAAGCAGGAGAAATGCCCTGAGATCTACAGTATACTGCAGTTCTGTTTGTCCTTCACAAAGTAATCTTTCAGAAGAGAAAATTGCAGTTCATCTGATACATGAGCACCAAATTGTTAGATTCCATAATAGCCACGCTGTGCTGCCCAGTACTTAGTTTTCTTCTGGTTTCCCATCTGTCTGATTGTATCTCTTGTCTTCTTAAAAAATACTCACAAAAACTTAACTGTTAAATAAAGGAAATAACACTTTTGTTCTGTCTATAAAGTGCCTAGCACAATCAAATCTCAATTGGTGGCAAAGTAGTTTCTTCAGGCCTTGCTATACAAGCAGCAAATTTCTCTAACAGTGAGCGGCAGTTTAGACAGCAACCTGATGTAATCTTCAAGCACTAAAAGAATAATGCAGGTTCACAATCTAATCTGAAGCAAGCTGTGTAAAGGCATTTGTAGAATGAATTACCCCAAACCAGAGCGTTGGTTTCTGGATGTATCTCAGTGCTAGAAAAGGATTTTGGTATTTGATGTCCCATGTACTCATTTGCTGTAATTCTTTAGGGTGTGAAGGTGAGCACAGGAATATATACTCTGGACCTTGCAAAGGGTTAGGACTTTAAAACAAAAAAAACCACAGCAACAGTGGAGACAGGAATTTCTCTGATCAAATAGCCAGAAAAAATATATTCTGCAGCTGCTCTTCCTCCTCCACCACACCCATAACCCTTAAAGTGGAGGATGTCAGTAAAGGCTATCAAAAGCATGACTGTCACCAGATGCCTATGAGAAGAATGCTTAGATGTTATGAACAGAAACATTATAGTAGTACAGTGAAGTACATACATAGAGCCATGTAAGAGGATTCATTACCCTTTTGGAAGCCAATCAGTGTTCCAAAACAAACATTGTGTTTTGGACAGATTTTTTTTATTATTAAAAAAAAAGCTGCCTGGCTAAATCTCAGAATTTGGTCATTGCCAGCCACAATTCCAATTTTTGCTCTTGAAAGCCTGTTGTCCTCCTTTTCAAAAACTGATTTCTTCCATGAGCTATCTTTCAATGTCTAACTTTTAATTTTATGACACACGAAAATTGTTATGGATAGTTATGTACCCAAAACCCGTTACAACTATGTCCATGTGACTAAACTAACCATGCCAGGGAATATTCCTAGGCACTGATGCCAGCTGGCAGAGAATGACCAGTGTCTCTGCTAGCAAACTGTCCCAGCTGCCAAACAAACTGCACATTGGGAATTGTCTCTGGACATTGTTAGCACCATGCCATGCCCAAGCGTTATTCAGAGAGAACATCAGGGCCCTGAGCAAGAGTTGTTAAACAGGCCAAAACCTGGCTAGAGATTAACCTATTGTTTTGCTATCATAAGTCATCCTGGTCTGGTGACCCAGAGTGTTCCTGAACATGTTTGAATTTCCCAGTATGGCAGCGAATGTCAAGGCTGCCAGAGCCCTTAATTCCAAAGGCTTTTCCAGTTAAATTTAGGGCATTTCTGTCAGCACATTCAGCTGCTGCTTCCAAGAGTGTTCTCTGTTCTGTTACATCCAGCCATGCTGTTCACTTAATTCTCGTAGCTGTGAAACAGAGGGACCTTGGCTTCATTCTCAAAACCTGACAGTAGATTTCTTTGCTTATCCTTGCTCACCTACACCAACCTCTTTCACACAAGGGGAACTTTGTCTCCATGCACCTTCACTCTCTTTAGTCAGCAAAATAATTGACCGTAAAAGCTGTTGTCCAAGATGTTTCAGGCATGGCTGTGTCTCTCAAAACCAAGAAAGGGTGTTTCTAGGCCATCTCCTGTTGTCATCTCCAGGGTTTATATAATACTTGGAGCTACTGTATTCATCATACCAGTGGTTTAGGATCCACTATGATGTACCTTTCTGAATAATCCTTTTGAATCACCAGGTTGAGAAGGGTGATTTCATGTACCACCCTCCTAAGTCAGTGCCAGGCATTAATTCTGCTAAATGTGAGTGCTGCTTCATCAGCAGGTGACTTTATTTGGGCCCATTTCCTCATTTCATCAAATCCACTAGTGTAAAGCAGCCAACTTTTAGGGGAGGTCTGCCATTGCAAGGAGTGGTGGTGTAGAATGAATGGGACAGAGATCTTCCTCTGGATACCTCTGAGGCATTTCCCTTTACTGACTGCCTAGGAAGCATAAGCAGTTACTTTAAGAGACCTGTTTTATTAAGGAAAAGTTAAGTGTGTAAATTATGAGGAGGGCTTGTCTTCCCTTTATGCTTTCAATAATCTCTTTTTAAATAGAATAATTAAAAAATCTAACCTGTTTGAGCTAGAAGTGTTAAATACACATTAGCAATATTGCATATCAAAATACCAGTGATTGTGAGACTTGTAGCTTAAGGTTAGACATCTTTAAGGTTCAATAACTGTCTTGCAAATTTCTTTACCTAGCTGCAGCTGTTTTAACCTCTGTGCTGACAGGTAGAGAATGGAGATTTTGTGTCACAAAGAAAATTCTATGAAGATTTTTCCACCTTGATTCATAATTATACTGATGTTGGAGACCATGAAATAGAATTCTTTCAGAACTAGCCTTCCTAAAACTTGGCAGTACTCTACCATAGTGCGGAACTGTATACCTATTACTCAAGTGTTCGTGACTTGGCATACTGCAATGAGCTGCTTTATCATGCAGATAGAAATGCTTCTGTGAACTGAGGAGATTAAATATCTTTCTGAACTGTGCTTGTACTATGGTCCTCTAATAAGACAGGGTTCACTGAATCATTCAACAGAAATCAGAATACTTTCCAGGGCAGGGAATACTTCTTCTGGTTTTGTTTTGTTTTGTTTTGTTTTTTCCTCCTGCAGCAAAAGGGAAGACAAACAAACACCCCTGCCACACGCTGGTAGGCTTTTGAAGCCTCTCTGCCATGACATATAATAGCTTATGTAGCCTTAGGAAGAAGAAAATGGAAAAACAAAATTAAAATACTGGAAAATAAGATCGCCCAAGCATTGCCAGAAAACTGACTAAATAAAACTGTTGAAAAACAGAACATAACCCTTTTAGAACTAACAAATTGCATATTGTGTTTGATAGCCAAGTGACTGAGTACTTATTCACAGGGCCCAGTAACAAACTGGATTATTACAATGAAAGCAGAACTGGCCTGGAGTCTTTTACAGCAGAGAAGCCAACACTGAAGGAACTTCCCACTTAGCATGTTAACCAATAACCCAAGCCTATGAAAGACTTATGTTCCCATTATTGTAAATTATCACAACTAAAAATGTTCCTTAACTTCTGAGCCTCATGATTAACTTCATTACTTTCCTAGCCAACATGTGCAAGACTGTTTAGTTTTCCAGAGCTCTGAAGAAATAAGGAATTATATTACAGTCAGAGCTCTCTACAGTGACAAAAAAATTATCCTGATTCAAATTATTTCTTAATCGCTAACATAAAGGATAAGTGTCAGAAATTAAAGAACAACTGCACAGCAGTAGCTTGTGGCTAGACTGGCAAAGCCCTGGCCAGCTGTCACATCTCAGCTTTACACAAAGGGTTCAGAGGAGATTGGGGCACATTCCCCAGACATGCCGTGACACAGCAGAGCTCAGACCCACCAATACAGGCAAAGGCATTTTTGCTTTTACAGCTGAACTGTTGTTTATATTAGATTTGGTTAAATTATCAGTAAAATAATACACAGTCATAATGGTGGGACTTGATCTTAAAGGTCTTTTCCAAGTGTGGGTGATTCTATGATTCTATGCTCAGTACTTGACTGGTCAATAATTTACGCTCAAAGATGTGTCAAGTGTTTGAAATTTATCTGTCTGGAGAAGAGAAGGCTCCGAGGAGACCTTATTGTGGCCTTCCAGTATCTGAAGGGGGCCTACAAGAAAGCTGGGGAGGGACTTTTTAGGATATCAGGTAGTGATAGGACTAGGGAGAATGGAATAAAGCTGGAAGTGGGGAGATTCAGCTTGGACGTGAGGAAGAAGTTCTTCCCCATGAGAGTGGTGAGAGCCTGGAATGAGTTGTCCAGGGAGGTCGTGAGGCCCCATCCCTGGAGGTGTTTGCAACCAGGCTGGATGAGGCTCTGGCCAGCCTGATCTAGTGTGAGGTGTCCCTGCCCTTGGCAGGGGGGTTGGAACTAGATGATCCTTGTGGTCCCTTCCAACCCTGACTGATTCTGTGATTCTAAGTTTTAGTTAATACTTCAAAAAAGGAAAAGCTAACCCATCAGGTATATCAAAAATGACATTTCATCTAGACTGTATGAATTCTTGGAAATAAAAGAGTGATCCTAATTCTAGTCCAAGATTCTACTTACTGCATGTACATTAAAATTACCCTCTGGACGAAACAAGTAATCCAGGGTACTTTGATTTTTTTGGTGCTTGTTGTTATTGATTGTTTAAAAAAAAAAGGGGGGGGGGGGGCAAGAGACAAATCCCAATAAACTAGAAAGCCCCTTACAAATCAATTCATGACCTCAGAGATGTTTTTCATTGGAAAAAAGATTTATGCAAATTGAAAATAAATATATTGTTCACAAGCAGACTACAATAAAGTCTTCACTCCCTGCTCACAGCTTGCTCTAGATTAAATCAGGGTTTCAGCTCACAATAAAAACATCTCCCTAGAAAATACTCAATCTATAAAATAGATTAAAATCCTGATGCTGTCTCTGTCTTGCCCTATTATGTCAATAGTTATTTTGCTACTTTTTCAGACAACGTGAGTTAAGCTACAGCCAGGAACAGACCCTGTAGATGTGAATTTTGAAAATGAAATTAAGATTAATTTTAAGAATTAATTTAAATTACTTCCCTACTGTCATATTGTTTAGGTTTTGTAGTTTGATTTAATGCTGAGATGCCATTTTGCAAATAGCTTCTATAAGAGGCTGTGTTCTGATCCTCCCTGAACAGAAGTTATCTTATGAAAGGGACATCATCAAATTAAAGGCAGCCTTAAGTAGCTGTCAGAGGAACCTGGGCAGGACCAGGGAGCCAGCACCCCATCCAGTTTTTCACACTGCTAGAGATCTCCTTCCCCTAGCCTGTTGCGACTGTGATAGTCCACACCTCTGCAGGCAGTGACCCTGCAGGTCCTGTCGTCCTGTGTTCAGAGCCTGCTGCAGCTCCAGGAGAGCACCATGGACTCAGTGAGCCATTGGGAGCTAATGGGACTCTGCACACTTCCACAGGAGGCATGTGGACACAGCCTTTGTATTTCTGTCTTTATTGTGATCTCCACAGTGTCGTGTTTGCAATGTTGAGTTCCCCCCAGACTATCTCAGTTGTGGTGGTACCAGCCTTAGGTATGAAGTGCAAAATGCAGATGGTGAACCACTGCATTTTAGGTAAACGTTTCTGAATAAAGCAAATGGTGATGTGGATCTTAGCTGATAATATTTGATTTAAATATGTGTTAGCATTGTTTTTAAAGTGCATAGAGTGCAGGAAGGATTGGAAAGAAAAGTTACTTCTTAAAGGTTGTGATGTTCTTTCAATGAAAACAGAAATAGAGGTTTTTACTTTGTTTGCTGGATCAGCACCAAGGGGAGTTTTCATCTCTGCACAATTGCTTTTATAGATCTGGAGACTCAACAGCCAGAATATGGAATCTCAATGAAAACAGCAACAGCGGTTCCACTCAGCTGGTTTTGAGGCACTGTATAAGAGAAGGAGGACACGATGTCCCCAGCAATAAGGATGTGACTTCATTGGACTGGAATGTAAGCTAACTTCTGAGAGTGCATGGGTTTTAATTGACTAAATTTAATTCAGAAGCAAGTACAGCTGCTGCTTCTTATCTTTTGTATCTGAGGTACCCAGAAGCTCTGTCCTTAACCTACTGACCTCTTGCTTCAAATACTAGTAATAGGCTGACCTTTCACCTATATACTATAATTTTCCAGGACTGTTGCCATCTTCAAGCTTAATAGTGATGTATTTTTATCTGTTTTTTAGGAGCACGGGTAAAAATAAACTTAGATGGCTTAACAGATGAAGATTAAACAAGCAATCTGTGTAGTAATGATGCCTGATTACTAATGTATTTGCATGTCACAGTTAGTTTATTTTGGAGTATAAGGAGTTAGGAGCACCAGAGAAGATTTTTCTGAGGTTGGACTATCCCTATTTCATTTCAATTGTGCCATGCATAGCAAAACATATTCACGTTATTGTCTTTATTCTGGTAGGAGGATGTGTAGTCATTCTGTTTTTACCGACCCACTTTCTGGGTGAAACTGTCTTGCATGATCACTTTTTGACTTTAATCAAGCAAAACCTATCTTAAATAATATGGTCCTACACAGAGAAGACTGAATTGAGCAGAGAAGATGGGTATTAAGAATCCCCAGTGTCTGGGCAGTGTCTTTGGGCAGCTTTAAGACTGTTTTATGTATCCTTTGTGCCACCAAGCATTTTTAAAAAACTTAAAAGACTTTGCAGGAACCTTAATTAACTTTGAGATCACTTGAACGCTGTCTGTTTTGCTGATATTAGTACAGACAGAATGATGCATTTGTCTTGTTTTCATAGGAAAACAGATTAAAAATTAAGTACCAGAAAGGATTCTAAGCAGTTACGTGAAGTCTCAGTTGCTAACCAGAGACCAAGATTCAATTAATCTTTACTGCAATGTGATTGTCCTTCATGTGAGCCAGATGCTTCACAAAAGTAAAAGATAAGGCCACTGCATAAGCTTCCTTTATGTGTTTTGTGTTTGACACAATGGAAGAAGTTCAATGGTACAGAAAGCAGAGGTAGAGTAACAAATCAAATAAAGATAAAACCCAAGAATGTTCATTTCTTGTTTCTTGTGGATATCATGGTAAAGAAAAATATCTGTGAAAAACTGAATTATTCAGATCATGGCTTTTGGTGTGAAGGGTAGGATTTGTCTCCCTTAGATTTGACCATCTATACTAGTAATCAGATTGCTTCTAAATCAGCAGAAATATAGACATGTGCCTTCATGCTGATCCGGACAAAGTCTAACCAAATGGGATCATGAATTACACTCCAGAGTTGGGAGATACTGTTAGTTACGAAGAGAGACTAGGTTACTCTCTTAAACTGACTCCTAACTTCTAGATGTCTGGAGATAAATGGGGTGAATCTCCTAATCCAGGTGGTGAAATGTTAAAAGACTAATCCCCCAGCTCCAACAGTACCTGTCTCACCAGGTTGCAGAGTCAAGTTCCTTTTTGCTTATTCTCATTCTCACCCAGTAACTATCATCACTGGATGCACAGGAGATACCCTTCAGTGAAGGGCTACCTCCAGTAGAATACATGTAATTTCCTGATTGCAGTGCCTGGGTTTTTTTGTCCTAATTGAGACCCATGAATCCAAGTTTACTCAAGCTATCCATCTTGCTGCTCTGCTTCTGAGTATGCGTGGGAGTCTTGTGTTCAGACAAGGAGGAAGCAACTTGTGGTACATAGCATTGGAGGTATGTCCTGGTTTCATCTGGGACAGAGTTAATTTTTATCCTGGTAGCTGGTACAGTGTTGTGGTTTGGGTTTAGTGTGAGAAGGATGTTGATAACAGGTAACACACTGATGTTTTAGTTGTCGGCTAAGTAGTACTTACCCTAAGTCAAGGATTTCTCAGTTTCCCATGCTCTGCCGGCGAGGAGGTGCACAAGAAGCTGGGAGGGAGCATAGCCAGGACAGCTGACCCAAACTAGCTAAAGGGATTTTCCATACTATAGGATGTCCTTGCTCAGTATATAAACTGGGAGAGGTTGGCCAGGAGGCACCAACCTTGGCTTAGGGATGTGGCTGGATATTGATCAGCAGGTGCTGAGCAATTGTGTTGTGCATCACTTGTTTTGTATATTCTTCTAGTATTATTATTATTACTACTATTTTTATTTTGCCTTTCTTTTCTGTCCTATTAAACTGTCTTTATCTTAGAAATTTTGCTTTTTTATTCCAATTCTCTCACCCACCCCACTGGGGCCAGGGGGTGAGCAAGCAGCTTCATGGTGCTTAATTGCCAACTGGAGTTAAACTATGACAAAGTGTTAATTGTGAGTGTTGATGGCTTAGTTGTTTAGGTCCTTCTTTCAAGGATAGGTGCCTGAATTTGACTGTACTGGGATTTAGTCAGGGTTTGGATGATCTGTTTACATTTTAGAGGCTGTTTATATCAAAGTAGTAGTATTTGTTTGTTACTTGGAAGAATCCCATAGAATTTGTTACATCTTATTTTCTTTTTCTAACCCTTTTGATTAAATGACTCCTACCTGATGGTGTAGCCCAGTATTTTACAGCATGTTAGAGGGTTTTATTTCCTCTTTGCTGTCTGCAGTAATAACCTTTAGTTTAAAACGTAGTATAATCTGTGTCAATGTGTGGACTCAAATTTCCCATAAATCACAATGAACAAACCTTAAAAATTTAAAGGAAAGGGGGAAAAAAGTTGACTGTAACAAATTTTGTCTGGTACAGACTTTTGCCTTTTCTATGTATCCCAACAGAGTGATGGAACACTATTGGCTACAGGCTCATATGATGGTTTTGCAAGAATATGGACAGAAGATGGTAAGTCAAACAATGTGTATTGTTCTTAAGCATCAAACAGCAATGAACTGCTACTTGGCTAATTTATGAACTGTTATTTGGCTGATTTGTAAACAAATTGTACTATTAATCTTTTCTTTATTCCAGGTAACCTTGCAAGCACCTTAGGTCAACATAAAGGTCCAATATTCGCCCTGAAGTGGAACAAAAAGGGGAATTATATTTTAAGTGCTGGCGTTGATAAAGTGAGTTTTTAAAATGCCTCATTCAAACATAAAAATGTGCTGATTCAGTGAGTTTGTGCTGCTGTATTCCTTAAGATAATTTTCTTCTCCTTCAAGCATCCTGGAGAGATTACCTTTTTTTTTAAATACGTTTTACTGCATGTCGATTGCATTTTTGAGGCTGCCTGAGTGTGTACTAATTTTATGTAGAAAACAAACTCCCTATATAAAATTACATCTTAAAAGTGTCTCAGTTAAGGAAAGAACTGCTTCCAGTACTTCTCTTTGTAGTTTTGTCAACTGTTTCCATGAAGGATGTGATCTTAAAGATACTGCATCTTTTAGCTCATCTAATTATTGTAACACTTATTGTTTGAATAAAATATATATGAGTTCCTATCCAAATATGCAATTAAAAAATGGTAGTTCTGAACTCAGAATGTAGCAAAAGATAATATTTGTAGCTGAGTGCTTATTGGAGATTAAAGTGAACTGGTGACTGATGGTGATGGAGCACAAATCTATTAAAACTGAAACTGCAGGTACACAGTACATCTTGTGTAACTTCCAGTGCCTAAAAATTAGATGTGCCTGTCATCCTTTGCTGCCTTTATGCAATCCAGAGAGAAAACCGGTGCTTGCCGGTGGTGGGTTGTGTGTCCTGCATAACAGTCAGACTGACTGACAGTGCTGCTCCACCTGCTGCCAGAGGGAGCCTAGGGAAACCAGCTCGGGCTTGTAAGTCTGATTTGTAGGCTAGATGAATCCCAGTATTTTCACATGCTTGTGAAAATTGAAACTTAGGTTTTTTTCTTCTTCTTACTGACTTATATTCATCTACACTTGTCTCCCAATGGTAGTCCCATTATTCTGGCAAACTTACCTTCCAAGTAACAGCGATGATTCTTTAAATGATCCAATATCAGCAAGATGAGGCATCCTTAATTTATTTTCTGGAAGCATATACTCCCAATAAATTGACAGTTTACTCAAACAGTGGTGTTGAGCTCCACAGGAGAGTTGCCTGTGTGTGCTGTGAGTATGGATTAAACCTGTGGTAAGCAAATTACACTTCAGTCTGTACCACCACTGTGGCAAAAAGTGGTATGTACTCAGCTGCTAGGTAAATATTTCACATGGTGGCTTAATTGTTAGAAATGTAGTATCACGTAGTTTTGGAACAGAATTCAACTTCTGTCTTTGAAAAGGGGAAAAAGTCTTCTTTGAAGAGGATAACTGAACTGTAAAACATGCTTATTAAAAATGTGTAGTGCTGTCTTCTATCATTATTCAGAGAGAATATGCCCATTCTTAGCATTGTATTTCTTCCTCTGTAGGTGTGATACTTCTTTATCCACACTTACATTATTCTGTCATATTCAGAAGTGATTTCTGTTTTTTTCAGCTGTTCAGCATACAAGGCTCTGCACTCAGTAATTTTACCAGTCCATCTTTCAGAATTGCTGCTCCGTGAGGATGCTCTTTGGTTTTTCTGAGCTGAACAGTCACTAATCTTTTTTTCCTCCCTTTCTTCGGATGCAGACAACAATAATTTGGGATGCTCACACAGGAGAAGCTAAACAGCAATTTCCTTTCCATTCAGGTAATTTCTGCATAACTCTTGTTAGTCAAATTCAATGTTTTTTATTTTGACAAAGTAATTTTTACTTTTTTAAAAGCCTATCTGACAGAAGTATGAGTCAAGATTTTTGTGCTTTAACTATCCTGAGTATCATGGCTTGTGGGTTTATCCTTTTTTCAGAAAGATGGAGCTCTGTGAGAGTTAGCTTTGAAAATCAATCTGATTCTAGGAGAGGATTTACACTCCAGCCATATCTATATAGCTGAATGACTCTGTTAGTTGCCTGTGTGCTTGAATAATACCAAGTAGTGATTTATGAAGAGACTTTGGTGGAGGTGTCTGGGGTCTATTCCACTCTTTTGCTCCTGTTACAGTGAAGCTGACTTAAGAGAGAAGCAGGTGCAAGCATAGAGGTCCTCAGGAATTTCTTAGCTTTAATTTTTGCTTGAAGTTCTTCAATATTTGCTTTCTCTGATTATCAGAAGACAATTGCCAGCCTTGAGTTTCAAAACCTTGCTGCACTAAAATCATACTTGGATCATCATTTGTAGATCTAATCTGCTTCAAGAAGACAGGAGATGTCACAAGTACTAAGTAATCTTGAGTAACAGGCAGTCATTGATGTAATCTTAAACTCACCTGAGACCAGACTTGTAAGGTGATGAGTGAATCCGTGATCCAAACTGGATAACTTGTCATAGTGAAGAATTTTTAAGAGGCATAATCAAACTGAGTTTAAAACCCCCAAAAAATTCCAAATTCTGATGCTACAAATGTTCATCTTGTGTTCACCACAACTAATCCTTTTTTAAATACAGCAGGCTTTCACAAAGTGCTTAGTGGTGTTTAAAAAGACATATTTTACGACTAATTTTAAAGCATTCATTTGTACATGCTTTTCAGCTCAATTTTTAGTTGCTCTCATTCTCACATTTTCAGAGAAGTTATTAATATGCAGTAGCAACTGAAATGGTTATTCAACAGAAGATATGAAATATGTCCATGCACACAGCATTTTTGTCACTCGTCTTCTCACTTATTAATGCAACTGTCAGCGTGGTGGATTCAGTGTCTGCTGACAGATTTTCTCACTGTGGCTTTTATCTATCTGTCTTACCTGTTCATAAAGGCAAACTTTGCACTATATAGTGTAGTTAGGAAACTCTTAAATCTTCTGATCCCTAACTATTGATCTAGAAGTTGCAGAATCATGTTTACTGACATGTAGAGTCTTACCAGAGGTGTGAATCGAGGACAAAGTATTCCCATTTTAGCAAAATATAAGCTTAACTACATCTCCCAATGCAATATGCCAATACCCACCTGCATTAATAGATTTTTTTGAAAACATCTTATTATGCATGTTCTTTGAACCATAAGACACAACTGAAGTCAAGATGTAGAGAGGCTAATTTTTTTTTTCGTTATTTCAGATTAGTTTTCATAGAGGAATAAAGCAGTCAGTTATTAAAGATACTATTCATAGGCCAAAAGCTTGTGTCCTACAATAAGTCCCTTAAAATCAGCTGAGTCTGTTCTTACAAGGCTAAAGCCACAAAGACCTCACCCTGTCCTCTTTGCATCGTTTATTCACCAGAGCAAACAAACACAGCAAATTGCATTCCACATCTGTAATCTGAAAACTTTGTCTACACAAGGATTAAAGGTGTCAGTTTAACACCTTAAAGTCTAGTCTAGACAGAGTACAGTTCCTTAAACACATACTTGTGTGGTGTACTTCTTTGCATACTTCTTTGAAGTCTGGAGATAGTGGACCTGGGAATGCATCTTTTAGTCTCTGCTACCTTAAAACAACTTACTTTGTTTACCCTCATATGGACCAAATGGGCATCTTAAAATACATAAGGAAGATTTCTTTCTCTAGGTCTTGAAGGCCTCTGTATAATTGATATTCCCATGTAATTTTAAGGATTTATGGTCAAAATATGTATATTGATAAGTAGCTTCAAGGGTTTCATTCTTTGCATAACTGTGAGTCATCACAGGGAATTTGATCAAAATAAGTATTCACAAAGCTTATTTCTGTTAAATGGAGTGAAATAATCCAATTTTCACATTGCTAATAGATGTGGGCTGATGTTTATGCATGCAGGAACAAGTTTGTTAAGTGGTACCATAAGAAGTATTGCTATGACCCAGTTTTAGATGTCTTAAGTGTTCCGAATCCCTCCTTGCAGACTCTTAACTCTATCTTTTCTGAGCTTCTAATTGTGAATCACAGGTGATTTTTTTCAGAAAAAGCTTAAACTAACTGATTATTATTGTAACACTTCTATTTTAGCTGCATTTCTTAAGGATGTATTGATGCTTTTATTAGGTGACGTTCTGATTGGTTTTATGCAATTGGCCAGTGGTTTTGGAGACACTGTGGCAATTCAATTACCTGCACCAAAAAAACACATTTGCTTTTTTTTTCCAGACTGTTTTATGTAGCTACTTATTCAGTAAACATATGATAAAACATACCAATAAATGAATGAGTATTAATTATCCACAGTCTGTACTTTAAATTATGCTGCAATGCAAATCCATTGCTTTAGGTGCCAGTAGCTCTGAGATTACTTTTCAGCACACACTTACCATACTAGATATTAGCCCTGAAGGCATATTGCTATTAACGAAGATAGATTCTTGCTTGCTCTGAAACAGTCACACAAAGCTTGCAGCATAAAAGGAAAGACAAATCAGGCTGTTAGAGAAACAAAATCATTTACGATTTCCCATTCATGTTCATAGGAAAACTCAGAAGTAACCTGCCTTCCTCACACTAATTTCCTTTATATTTCTGCAGTCCAGAAATTTCTTACCTGTCACATGGAATTATTGAGCTTTTTCACCAAAGTTCTAGAAAATACTTGTATATGAAACAAGTTCAGCCCTCCATTCTCATTTAAAGAGCTTCATAGATTCATAGATTCATAGAATGGTCCAAGTTGGAAGGGACCTCCGAAGGTCATCTAGTCCAACCCCCTCTGCAGCAAGCAGAGGCATCTCCAACTGGACCAGGCTGCCCAAAGCCCTGTTCGGCCTCTCCAGGGATGGGGTCCCAACCACCTCCCTGGGCAACCTGTTCCAGTGTTCCACCACTCTCATAGTAAAGAACCTTTTCCTAACATCCAATCTACTTCCTGATGATTCAGAAGGTGACATGGATCGATCTCATTTTGCAGTTCAGAAAAATTGTGACAAACTTGGCAGAATAGATATCCTTTCACCTCTTTATTACAAAAGTATTTTTGTGAACATATTTGAATAAGAAATTTTTAATTTTCATTTTAATGGTAAACCTGCTTGTATTGTTGTCAGAAAGAAATTCAGCTTTGCTTCCTATATATATGCTAGTTTCATACTGTCACACTTTCTTCTCACAGAAGTGTGCTGATAATGAAAATTTCTGTATTTTAGCAAGTCTTATCCTCTGGAGGGCAGCTAAACTCTTTCGTGAGCAAAAACACAAGCAGCAGTTGCAGAAACACAAGCAAGCTGTGTCAGGAGTTTACTCCTACTCCTTTGCACACTTTTAGTCTTTGCTGACATGCTGTAAAAGGGGATTTTTTTTTTTCCTGTCTTTTGCCACGCTTTTTGCAGTGTGTGTTCCACAGGCCTTAGTTACATGTTCATGTGCCATCTTTGTACAAAGTTTCATCAGTTCAGTAGTTAATGCCAAACCCTTTATAGAAACTTCTCTCATTTCAGGTCAGCTTGTTCAAGGTACCTGTCTTAAGTCAGTCTGCAACCAAATTAAGATGAATGTAGGTGCTATTAATACATGTCTGCACAGAATAATAGATTTGTATTGATGGTTGCATAAAGCTAGTGTAAAGGAAGATGAACACCTGCTTTTTGTCCTTCCCATCTGTTACATCTGGCATTCACAGGAATACTTTTTCTAACCCATCTGAAATGATCCACATTTTTTTTCTGGGTTAGTTTTCTTCCAGATTCTTTGCTGAACTGGCTTTCAGAGAATTAATGTCAGAGGTGGCCCAAGAGATGTGTGCAGCTGGGGGCAGGGAGGGTGGAGTTAGATTGTTTTGCCGCCCTCTTTTGTAACTTAATCCAAAAGATTATCAGAAATTGATGTCATGCAAAGCATGCAGATTATCCACTGCAAGAGAAAAAAACAATTTGTGCCCTTCAGGCAGTCCCTGTTATCCCTGTAACTGGCAGTAGGTGACAGGCTAACAACAAGCTTTTAAACTGGTAGTAGGTGACAGGCTAACAACAAGCTTTTAATGTATTTGATCCAGATAGGTAACAGCAGGAAAATTATTTGGAAGAGCTGTTTTTTTGCTGCATTCCCTGATGTTTCTTCCATTGTTTGTACTTCACAGCTCCTGCTCTGGATGTAGACTGGCAGAACAACACTACTTTTGCCTCCTGCAGCACTGACATGTGCATTCATGTATGCAGACTTGGCTGCGATCGTCCTGTTAAAACCTTTCAAGGACACACAGTAAGTTTATAAAAGCCAAAGCGTGAAGGATAAAGTCACAGCAGCATGCTATGATGATGGCAGATGATGTTTGCAGGTTGTGTTCTAGAACCTAAGATGTTACATCCTGTTGCTTCCCTAAAACCTTACTCCTTGGGAATGATTCACTGCTGTGAAAAGGGGTGAACTGTTCTAAACCACCAAAGGAGGTAAAACCTGCAGCTTAAACAATGAGGCTGTTTATGTATAGCATGAGCTGCAGACTAAGCATACATTAATAAGTAAGATTTTGTGTTCCAGTGACTTAATTTCCTTCAGTAAATGAGAAGTATGAATAAGAACAATTTACCATCAGCCGTTTTTAGTCCTAGAATCAATTTAATCTAATAAAATCTATTTAAGATGTATTTCTTTTCCTGGTGGTATTTAGTGACCATCAAAGGCTAGTTTTTGTGGCTTCCATTCATGAGAAAATTTCTATCATATACTGACCTGTAATTTCTATTAGCTTACAGAACTTGCTTTCTCCCCAGTGAGGACAAATTGTGCATTTGGAGACCTTTATCTAGCCTGTGGTTAAACTGATATTTTGTGACAGGTTATACATTGCTACCAGCAGACTTGTGCTTTCCATCATTACATGAAATGTACCGTTTTGCATATGATCCAAATTTTTGCTTCATATCTTGCTAAATATCTATAGAGTTCCTATTAATTGTGACTGAAACATACAAAATGCATAAAGCAAAATCTAAATATTTTCCAGGGCTATTTTCACTAAGATTCTGAGCCAATTTGTTTTTTTAAAATGACCCTTCCAGTTTTATGAAATGCCTTTTTTTTCTCCATATGTATGACTCAAACCCAACCAAACAAACAAAACAAAGCACACAGAAAATGTATTGATTCCAAAGGGGATACACTAGGCTTAGTTAATTGCAAAGTGATAGAGAGACTGATAGAGAAGGCATTGTAAACACATCAGTATTCCATCCTGGATTTCATTTACATTCTCTTTAGGGAGACCAGCATTGTTATATAGATGACAGAATCACAGGATATGAGGGACTGGAAGGGACCTTGAAAGATCATCTAGTCCAACCCCCCCTGCCAGAGCAGGATCATCTAATCCGGATCACACAGGAATGCATCCAGGCGGGTTTTGAGTATCTCCTGAGAGGGAGACTCCACGACACCCCTGGGCAGCCTGTTCCAGTGTGATGCAATACTAAGAACTGTAATCGCCACAGAACTTCACACTCCATCAGTATTTTCCATTGAAAAATCGTATCTCCGAGTTCTACAGAATATTAACCAAAGAAATGTCTCAATTTTAAAAAGGACCTAATGCTGTACCATCAATCTGTCTGGTTTGAAGGTTTATTTAAATCCTAGCATATGAAGAAAGGGTGTGACAGACTTTGTGACAGAACCAGGAGACTGTGTATCAGAAGACCAATTATGTATATTGTTCACAAACAGAAAATGGTTACCATTCCTAAATGACACTTTAACAGCACATTACAAAAGCAGCACTGCTTTTATTCACCCATAAAGCACCCAGGGCTCTAATTTGTGGTTGATGTTGTTGTACGCATAAGCCTCGAGTGCCCTCTGCTGGGTGCCCGGTGCAGTGCAGCTAACCGGAATATTGACTTAAATAAAAATCTTGCTTGATTTCAGAACGAAGTTAATGCAATCAAATGGGACCCATCTGGCATGCTACTTGCATCTTGCTCCGATGATATGACATTAAAGGTAATATAATTTCCATTCCTGCTGTTCAAAAAGTAAAGACAAAAATTATGTCTATTTTTAAATCTTCTGCAGAATGGTGGCACTGTCTCACTTGAAACTTTGCATGAACAATAGTTTCATTTTATGCCATATTTCTTAAAACCAGTCTGAAAGACTGAACACTGAGAAGCAGCCACTGGGAAAACTGGGACATCCTCTCCAAAGAAGTGTTACTAATGTACTGTGTTACTGTCACAGAATAGTCATAGTTTAAACATACACACATATATGCACCAACTTGGCTAACAACAGAAACACAATCCCTATGCTAAGAAGCAGCCTACTGGTCACTCTTTGAAAAGAATACAAAAGTACAGAATTTTCTTTCCCTTTGGGGTCTTTTTTTCTGAAAATTATTTCATTAGAGCTGTTTGATTTTTTTAATAACTATGGGCTAAGCAGTGGGACAGGACACATATATATTCAGAGCCTACCAAGAATCTGACTTGTTCTCTGAAGATGCCTGTCTTTATCCACTCATTGCATGGAAAGCCTAAGGCAGCTGTGCTGATGGTGTGCATGCCTCTGTCAGGTACCTGAAGTCAGGTGGGATGAATCTGGATTCTGGCTCACAGGCAACATAGGCTGCTTTACCAGGGCACCTGGGCCATTGTGCTGCACCAGCACAGTATTGTTAATAGAGGAGGAGTCTGAGCTTGCCGAAACACTTCTCACTCTAGAGCTTTTCCAGCCCCTACTCCCACTCTCTCTTGTCCTTTTTCAGCCACACTGGATGTCTGAGTAGAAATAGCTGCATGCTGTAACAGCAAAGCCTTCCTGCAGGACATTTGGTTTATGCTGGTTTCTTGAGCAAAGCAGATATCTCAGGAAATAATTGCTTTTCTGAATAGAATTGTATTATTAATAGTATTCCCACATGGTATAGCTATGTTCATTAAGGCTTATAGCTCTTCCCACTGCTAACTGGCACAGCTGAAGCAAGAAACATTTCTGGCATGCACACCAGCCTACATGTAAGAACTGAAACAGAGAGCAGCAGATCTTTAAGATGAGAGTCTTAAGTAAACTTCAGCATTATGAATGTTTCCTCTTCGTAGGTAGCCGGACTTCTGCTCAGTTCAACTCTGTCTTTGCCATGTACTCACTGGCAGTTTTATCATTCTGGATTCTAGGTGTATTATTGCATATTATCGTAAGGTATTTCCACAGAACTGGAAATTTACAGAAAACAGGGCTAGGAGAGAATGTCATGCTGCTGCAAAGCAGTGTTGTAGTGACAACTATTGCTGTGCAAAAACATGCTGACCCAGTGCTAGCACATTATTTTTGTGCCCAGTTTTGTGCTGAGTTTTAAAAAACACTGTGTCTCAGTGGTGTTCATGCCAGTTCAAATTTCTGACCACTGGCTTTGGCACAGGAGTTAATCATTTGCTGTCCCTTGCCTTGCTTGTTTTTAAAAACCTTCAGCGATGGAGACTGCAAAACCTTTTCAGGCAATTAAGACTTTTCTTCCTTTTCCTTTGGAAATAGCTCCTCTTTGGCTACTTCTCTCTTTTTTTTTTTTTTTTTGAGTTCCTGATACTTTCCTACAACCTCTTGGATCATGTTGCCCATTAGCTGTAGAACATGGCTAAGCCCTGTGCAACATTTCCCAAAGCAGACTCAGGTATGTTGAGGAAAAGTCAGCAGAGGAATGCATCGTTTCCCTCACAGTGCAGTCTTATAACAAGTGAATTAAATCATGAGGACATTTTTGATATCTCTCTGAAACTGACAGACTAAATCTAAGGTATTTTCTCTGCTGGGAATTAATTCCATATTATTTTCTGTTAACTGAAGAAAAGATGAATTACGTGTCATCTCTGTGGGGCATATTCTTCATCTCACATGAAAGTTCTCAGCCATGTAACACTGCATAGCCAACTGCACTGTTAAAAACAAGAGGAAGACAAATGATGTTGAGGAGGAAAAGGAAAACTCTGTTGACATAAGAGAAAATTCCTCGGTTTTAAGCAGTTAATGAAACTTTCTTTTCATTCCCTAAAATGATTCCTGCTGTAATGTGTAACTGAAACCTGCTTAAACTTCTGTAAATAGGGTAACATAAGCTTCTACATCAAAGTAGAGTTACAGGCTATGGGCAGTATAGCAACTATTTAGTTTTTCTTACCTTTCAAAATAAATACAAAATGTATTTATGTATTGTACAGAATGCTCTTTTGCCTAACAGGGTTGTTTTAACATGTGTGCCAAATTGCTGTGTTAATAAACCATGTTTGTGTGCATGCGTGTCAAGATCTTAAATAAAGAAATGGTAAGAATAACATAGAACTGAAATAGTTCAACTGAGAAGAGATCAGTAACATTGCAGTCTTTCCCTTTCATAATTACTCTGACTTAGATTTGGAGTATGAAGCAAGATACCTGTGTACATGATCTTCAGGCTCACAGCAAAGAGATATATACTATCAAATGGAGTCCTACAGGACCAGGCACCAGCAATCCGAACTCCAACATCATGTTAGCAAGGTAAAAAATATATCTCTTTCTGTTGCCTGCCAAGCAGAAAGATCATTTTTCTGACATGTAGCTGCTGTCACATTGTCATCAGTCTTCCTGTAGACAATTCCAGTAAAAAAAGTACCTGTGTTCATAAATCAGGGGTGTGGAAACTAAGGGAAAGGGATCATATATGAAAAAAGGAAGAAAAATTGACTTATGTGATATTTAACTTTTCAGCTGCCTTGATAAAAGGATTTTAAATTTGGCATTTCACTTTCACATCCAGCATCCAGATGCTGTGAATGAAAGTACTTAATGAGGCAGATGGCAGCCTGTTCAGCCAGTTCTAACCAGGGTCATGCAACTCACCAGGGCAGATATTGACAATTTATATAGCCCTGTTAGCTAACAGTGAAAAACTTGGTTAATCTTTAAAATTCCACTTGAAAATCTGTTCAGAATTCTTCTTTGAATGTAGGATATATGCTCACTTGTAGAATGGCAATTGATGGTAGCACCATGGGATTATCAAATCAGTTCATGAGTGTTCAGTTTGGGGAGGAGTTGTGTGAAAGCCATTTTGTTTATTAGACTCCTTAGTCTGGGAGTGGAGAGGGAAGAACTTCACTTTGAGTTGTTCTTTTAATAATATTTTTTAATGCCAGTTATTTCCATTGCTTTTCTCTAAACCACCAGTTTGGAATTCAGATGGAGTGTAGCAAAAATCAACACTGAAAAAAAGCAAAAAAAACCACAGTTATAGAAAACTACAGAATTTTAGTTCATTAAATCATAGAATCATTGAATCATAGAATGGTCTGGGTTGGAAAGGACCTCCGAAGGTCATCTAGTTCAACTTCCTCTGCAGTAAGCAGGGGCAACCTCAACAAGATCAGGCTGCCCAAAGTTCTGTTGAGCCTCACTTCGAGTATCTCCAGGGATGGGGCCCCAACTACTTCCCCAGGCAACCTGTTCCAGTGTTCCACCACCCTCATGGTAAAGAACCTGTTCCTAACATCCAATCTAAATCTGCTGTTCTCTGGTTTGAAGCCAATGCCCCTTGTCCTGTCACTGCAGGCCTTTGTAAACAGTCTGTCTCCATCCTTCTTGTAGGCCCCCTTGAGGTATGAAAGGCTGCTGTTAGGTCTCCCCATAATACAGACCATTTTACTTTGATTGGAGAAATCACAAGGACTTTATATTAAACGGATTTTTGGGCCTGGGATTTGAACCTGGAGCTTGATCCCTTATAAAATTGAAGGGGGGTGACCAATAGGTTGAGAGAGGTTCTCCTCCCCCTCTACTCTGCACTGGTGAGGCCACGTCTGGAATACTGTGTCCAGTTCTGGGCCCTTCAGTTCAAAAAAGACAGGTAGCTGCTTGAAACAGTCCAGCATAGAGCCACGAGGATGATTAAGGTAGTGGAACATCTTCCGTACAAGGAGAGACTGAGGGAGCTGGGGCTCTTTAGCTTGGAGAAGAGGAGACTGAGAGGTGATTTCATCAATGTTTATAAATATGTAAAGGGTGAGTCCCAAGAGGATGGAGCCAGGCTCTTCTCAGTGGTGCCCAATGACAGAACAAGGGGCAATGGGTGGAAGTTGAGGCATAGGAAGTTTCACGTAAATATGAGGAAAAATTATTTCACTGTGAGGGTGACAGAGCACTGAATCAGGCTGCCCAGGGAGTGGAGTCTCCCTCTCTGGAGATATTCAAAACTTGCCTGGATATGTGTTCATGTGTAATCTGGTGTAGGTGATCCTGCTCTGTCAGGGGGGTTGGACTAGATGATCTTTGGAGGTCACTTCCAGCCCCTGAAATTCTGTGATTCTGTGGTTAGGAATAAGATCTCTTTGGAACATTTTATCCAGTTAATGGCCTTCCTGAATAAAAGCTAGTAGAATCTCAAAAGGAGGGAGCTGGGCCCTCCTCGGGCTAGTGTTCTTATCCTATATACAGCAAACCTTATATAAACTCAAAGGGGACCAATACAGGAATCCAGGTCTGTAGATCTAATTCTTGTCAGAAAACCCATAGAGCCTGTGGTGCACGTTAACTTTTTCTGTCTGAAACATTTCTTGCTTAGCCAAGGAAAAAAAAAAAACTTGCGGTGTTCTCTTAAAACATTTGCAATATCAAACTACCAATTTATTAACACCCAGGTTAAGATGTGCTTGTGTTTGAATGCTTCTTACAGCGCTTCATTTGATTCCACTGTTCGGCTGTGGGACGTTGACCGGGGAGTCTGCATCCACACGTTAACAAAACATCAAGAGCCTGTCTACAGTGTAGCTTTTAGTCCTGATGGAAAATATCTAGCCAGTGGGTCCTTTGACAAATGTGTCCATATATGGAATACTCAGGTACTGTTTTGCTTCATGTGAGATACGTCTGGTTTAGATGACACATTAACAGCTAAAGGTTGAATGGGAAGTATATGCACCTCAGTAGCATATGACCTGCCAGCCAAGGTGAACCTGACTGTGTTCACTCAGCACAACAGTTGAGTCACTCTGGAGTGAGGTGACTGTACAGAACATTTCTGTTTAGGATTCTTTGTATGCTAAAATATGAAACTAGGTATGTTGTGACATCATTTTGTGAAGTAAAAGATATGGATTAATTTTTGGAATTGAGGGATACTCTGGTTTACACTTCACAATAAAGGGATGATGAAGTGTATACAGGCTGGAGATTGAGGATATTCTGGAGAAAAGGGGGACATCATAGTTCCATAGATTTTATTCTAGATACTGATGCCTCACAGCCTGAATTAACAAAAAACTTTAGAGAAGACCACCTCAGCCTAACTCTTCAAGCCTTTACTGAGCTGACAAGAACAGATGTCTTAGAGTCCTACTGTAGTTTGCTTTCTGGAGGAGCCTATTTCTCTTCATTATCAAAGACTGGTTTCTTGACTTCAGCATTCTGTGGAGATGACCATAGCTGAGTGATGCAAATAGCTCCTCCTCGCCACCACTCTCTTCTTTTTAATGTAGTGCCACATGAGAGAGAAAAAGAAGGGGAGCTTCTGTATCAAACACCTGCATGCTGTTTTGCTTTGCAGAGTGGAACTCTAGTACATAGCTACCGAGGCACTGGGGGCATCTTTGAAGTCTGCTGGAATGCTAGAGGAGACAAAGTGGGAGCAAGCGCATCAGATGGATCGGTAAGGAGCTTTACACATTGTAAATGTTGGGTGGAGATGACTCTTCTGAGGAGTGTCCACCAAAAAACGTGCCATATTGCCTCCTGTGGACAGAGCTGAAGGTGTGGGCATCTCAAAGACATCAAGAAGTAGGTTTGCGTAGTAAATTAAAAACACTCCTGCTTTGAAAGGTTTTGAATGCTAGGACATGGTATTCCTGTTGGAAACAAAGAACATTTGTGGAATAGGTGAATATTGCTGAGAATGAGAATGGCTTTTTTAATACATATTTGGTAAGTACAACAGTGGTGTTCTTTCTGTCATATTATCTGTAAGTTTTTTATGAAGGTCAGGTCATGGCAGTCAGCTCTCTAATAAACAGTTGTCCCAGGGCTTTCTGAGTTTTATCCCACAGGAGTTTACCCTTGTGTAGCGCACCTAAAGGAGGAACTTTTCAGCGTAATGCCCAAAAATTTCACCGTGTGGTAGAGGAGGAACGTTGCCATAGAGATACTGATTATTCATTACTATTTTTGCTGTTAATGTAACTTCTAAAAAATACATTTGTAGCCTGACCATGAAGGACAGAGGTATTACAAGACACTCTACAGATTTAAAAATAGCTCTTCTACATAGCTGGCTGTGTAACTTCTTCAGAGCAGTGTCTTTCAACTGGTTTTAACAGAGGGGACACCCATGGCACGATTCAGTCGCTTGAGCTTAGTTGTGCCATTTGAGATGTGCCGTGCTTGGCTTCCAACATCTGCTCCAAATGGGCACATGTCTGCTCTAGGTCTAGGTCATGCCTGCCAAGCCTTCATCCATTTTGGATCCATTCAGGACTGGAAGTGGGCACTGTATGCAGACAACTAAGTAGAGTCCACAGTCTTATCTGGGATGTGCTGCCAAAACATTTTGTTTGTAATCCAGTGAAAGCCCAGCAAAATGTTAATTGTCTGGTTTTCACCTGGGCTTGCTCCCAGCAGGCACTTGAGACTGGCTGATTTGAAACTGGGGAGGATAACATACAGCTGGCTGATCAGCTTGGGCACAAGGCTGTGTGCGAGTAGGATTTCCACACTGCCTTCAGAAATGGTTCTTAACGCTGAGTCTTTTCTCCCCAGGTTTGTGTTCTAGATCTGCGGAAGTAAAAGTGAAGTGTTTTAGAAGAAAATTCAAATGGACCAGCAGTGAATGTGTGGGGAGAAGCACTCTTCAAAACTATTCTTAACAGCTCCAGAACTGTACGAACTTGAACAAAGTTAGAGTGTACCGTGAAACCAACTCTCCCTGGCCACAGGTGTCTAGTATTTTGTTCGTAACCTTCATCGAGGAGTAAAAACGCAGTCACTTCAGAGGGGGAGGGAATGGTTTCCACCTGGAACATTCAGCCTTGGAAGCATGAAGCCACCAGCTAGGCATTGCACTGTTTGGTTTGCATCTGAGAACTTGCTCTGATGGCTAGGATAAAAAAAGCTGTGCCAAAAAAAAATTAATAATAAAAAAGAAAGAAAGAAAAAAAAAAAGAAAAATGCTGTGATAAACCAAAAGGGAAAAAAAGTCCTCCTCCATGCGGTGTTGTATTTTTTCCTTCCAATTTGGACACTACAGTTGCTCTCCCAAAGGACGTTCAAAGACCAGTTTGTACTGATGAAATGCTCAACTTTGTAATCACAACACTTTCTATTTTCTAGACTACTTTTTTTGTTCAGTGGTTTTTCTATCAGCTGGAATATTACAGCCTGGAAAATCCCAGGCTTAGGATGAAACTTCTGTTTTCCTTTTCTTTCTCCCTTCCACTCCCAACTTCTCCTTCCTGTTTTTTTCTCCTCTTTCTTCTTACCTTTTTTTTTATTTTTATTTTTATTTTTTTCTGGTTTAGTTTGGTTTTGTTTTTCTCTTTTTTCCCTGTATGCCCATAGTAGATGCAGCCAGGTGGACATGACAATGAAAATTTTTGACAGACTGCTTCTCCTCTCTTCTCTCTCTTCCTTTTCTTTTCTTTCTCTCCGTTTAAAAGAAAAAAAAATCCTCCATGCTTCAGATCTTAGCGTCTCAAGGGCACTTTCAGCAAATTGTGTAATAAGTGCTTTATATAAGAATGCAGTGCTGGGGAAGATTTTTACAGGAGAAAGTTGACTTTTAACAGAAAGAACCCAGTGTATTTTTGGAAAAAAAATATTTTTTATGTTAAACAGTTTTAAAAGCCTAAAATGGCCACCAAATGTAGATCAGTTGTGTAATTCAAGCAAAAAGAATGACACAGAATGCAAGGAACATGAAAGGCACAGTATCCTTTTTCTCTTCTCCTCTCTCTCAGAAAGTGCTGTAAGAAAAAATGCCATTTGATACAATAAATGCCAGTCATTTACTAAGAGTCCTCTTCCAGCAGCCAGCCATTTATAGTGTCCTTTCATTTTTGTGACTGTTTGATGATATACACTTATTAAAAGGGTTTTGTAAGATTAAGACTCTATATATATATATATATATATATATAGCATTAATTTTGTTGAGTTTCTATTTTTATTTATCCTCGACAACCAGGGGAAAACATTGGTGTATCTTCTTTCCTCTAGAAATACTTCAAATTTCATACAGAATATGGGTTTGGCTGCCAATGGCCTCACTGAGCAGTGCTCTGTCCTCTATTATTCATTCCACTCAGCTGTTTCTATTCCAGTGAGTCAGTGGGATTTTACCACTGAATTAACAAGACCAGGTGAGCCAAGATATATTGACTGCATGTGTCACTGTTGAAGAATGGACTCTTGTTAAGCCCAGCACACTCCTGGAAGGAGGCTCTTCCATTGCTTCTGGCAGTATGTGGTGCTGTTGTCACCCTCAGCTCTGTGTGCTGCATGCTGCAAATATCTAAGTCTGCACTTGGTGGCTCACTGTCTGCCCAGACAGGTTTAGCCTTGAGGATGTCCTCAGCACAGTGATGAGAAGACAATGTAGAACTCTCCATTAGGTGGCAACTTGTTAAAGGATTTATAAATTGTATCTCAGCATATACATGCCACTACACATTGGAATGACAATGAAGGCTTCCAAAGCACCACCTATCCACTTTGGACAAGGTTTCCTTAATACAAGCTAGACATCTGCAGGGATACCCACTGAGGACTCCATTATTCTAAGAGCAAAAGAAGGATGCAAAGAAGGAAGGATGCATTGGCAGAGCTTACTGGAAGTGCTGTAAGCTGTAAGGCAACCTTGGGATGGTAGAAGCTGTTGTGTAGACAAATCCTTAGAAGTGTCTGAGTCTTCTCTAGCCCACAGGTTAGAAGAACAGAAAAAACAAGCAGAGAATGCCCTCAACACCATGTACCTTCTCACCCAAAGGTGCTATTTCTGCAACAGACTCTTCCCCTTGATTTCGGCACAGCTGCTAAAACAGTGACTTTTATCTGAGCAAAACCCAAACCAGGGCCCTAGCACCCAACTGGCAATGTAAGACCTGCCAAGCATCATGGCATCATCATGGCATTGTAGAGTCTGTACATCGTTTTTTCTCCTGTGTTTTCATCTTTTTATGCTTGCCCTCCTGTGCAGTATGTTTGTCCTTCCAGCATAACTCACTACTGCCAGCTTCAGCTGCTTTCCTTAAAGTTACACATTTGGAAAGGATTAAAGAAGGAAAATAAATAACTGCCAAAAGGGCTACCCAGTCCTAAGGTAAAAACACTTGTGTGGGATTTGGGTTATTACTGACAGTTAGGCTTGTTTGGAATTTATATCAAATATTTGGCACTGGAAGGTATGTGGGATTGTTTTCGGTGTCAGATGCAGTTACATGTTGGGTTTAGTTTTCTGCTCCAAGTGCATGGACTGCAGAATTTCACGTGGCAGTTTTGAACTGTTTTGTAATAACCACGTGTACCTACCAGTTTAAAGTCACTACTTGAAAAAAAAAAAAAAGAAAGTACTTGTTCAAAGGGAGACTTGAATTTGAATGCAAAGGTCAAAGGTTTAGTGTGGGTTTTACAGAGCATGGTTTGATTCCAGTCATTGCATGCACCATGGTTAACTTCCCAGGCTGCTTTTGGGTGGAGTTCCTGAGAATAACACAGAGAAGCTCCTTGGGTGTAGGCAGTGGAGGGCAGCCTGGATGGGGCCTTGGCCTTTCCTCAGTCCCTTGAGTGGCGCCTGAACATGCTAGGCCTCAGGATTTGAAGAGATGAGGTTGCTGAAGCCAGATTCAGCAGTGCCACATGAGTGGCTGGCTACTTAGCCTGTGTTTGTGGTTATTCCCAGGATAGCTACTGTAGGTAACTGGACAGTGTCCATGATGCCTGTTTGTTTTTCCTTTTTTCCCTTCTTTTGAATTATCAGAACACCGCCTTTCCTCTGCCCACCTACATGGAGGTAGGAAGCCAAGAGAAACAAAATTTGAAAATGTATAGGTTTCCAAAGGCTACCTGTGAGAGAGGCTGCTGGTCCCGAGAGTTTTCTATACAGACTGTCGTCAGATTTGAAAGCAGTGTATGTGAGAAGCTAAGAAAATCCACCTTTCTTCCCCTCCTCAGGACCCTTAACAACTGGACAATCCTCGAAGATAACTGTAGTAGTCAGTCTTCAGCTAAAATAAAGGCAGCTATTAAAGAAGGCAGAAGATGCAGTCATGAAAGTTAATCCTAACCTAAGGAGATGGTTTCTTTAGAAGGTGGGCAATGGGGAGAGAGATTCTTTCCCAGGCTGTAGTTCAACATGAATATCTAAGCCTAGACCTTCGGAACTGCCCTCCTGGGAGTGCTGATTTCCATGCCATGCTGCAGTGGCATCCCCTGGGTAGTGGTGCCTTTCTGCAGCTCTCCTGTGACAGAACAGCGTGAAGCAACAGGCTGGTGGACTTCATTTTTTCATACAGTATTTTTTTGATAATTTTCATTTTAGTGCTTTGTAGTAGAAGAGAAATTGAAAAGCCTAAGTGACCAAACAGGATTGTGAAACCGTCAAAGAGACTTACTGGAGTTCAGTCATTGCTGGCTGTCTGGAACTGGCCTGAAAAAAAAGTTGCTGAAAAACCACTCAACTCTGTTGGGTTAGAAGGATACTGAATCTTTTATGTAGAAAACACTGGGTCCCTTGTGGGGCACTAAAGGGCCTGACTTACAGGGTTATACACACATTAACCCCATGCTACATATTAGAAATTTCCTTTTAATTTGTTTAAAAAAAAAAAGAAAAAAGAAAAAAAATAGCTAATTTTAGAGCCAAGTGAAGTGCACTTTGTCTAAGGGTCTGCTTTGTTTTTGGGTTTCTTTTTCTTTTTTACTTTTTAAATTTTTCCTCCTTTTTTCCTCCTTTGGCCTTTTTAAAATATGTGGTTCTTTGTCAATTGCAGAAATGTTCTTTCAGCCACTCACTGAAATTCTGAATTCTGGCTTCTGCAGTTTTTATTGTCTGTGTCAGACTTGCAGCCAGACTTGGTTCTCATTTCAGCATTTCCAAGGTTCTGTTGAAACGACATCAACCCTTATTTTGTTTCTCCCCAACCCACACTTTCTTCAGATTCACCTTGTGTATTGTAGCTCATTTGTTTTAAGGAGAGAATCAACAGATCATATTCAGTGTCTTGAATAAATTGCTATATTTTGATATTAGAGAATTCTGTGCGTGTTGTTCCTTATTCTTTTCTGGCTATTTTCCATCTTGCACTTAAAAGCTGGAGTCAGGTGACTTCAGTTGTAATGTGATGTCATGACCTAAAGGGTCACCTGGCCCCACAGGTGTGTACAGATCATGACTCTGGGTTCATAGCATTTTGTAATGCACAAGGGCATGGAGGCTTTATCCTCCAACTTTTGTTATGTTATCATAGATTACCACACAAATTGCCATTAGCAATTGCAGTGCTGTGTCCAGCTCTGGAGCCATCAACACAGGAAGGTCATGGACCTAATGGAGAGGATCCAGAGGAGGGCCACAAAAATGATCAGGGGGTTGGAGCACCTCTGCCACGAGGACAGGTTGAGGGAGCTGGGGTTGTTTCGCCTGGAGAAGAGGAGGCTCTGGGAAGACTAATAGCAGCCTTCCAGTACCTGAAGGGGGCTTACAGGAAGAACAGAGAGAGACTGTTTGCAAAGGCCTGTAGTGACAGGACAAGGGGCAATGGCTTCAAACTCAAGCAGGATAGATTTAGATTGGATGTTAGGAGGAAATTCTTTACCACGAGAGTGCTGGAACACTGTAACAGGTTGGCCAGGAAGGTGGTTGGGAGCCTACGCAACAGGGCTCTGTGCAGCCTGATTCAGTTGAGGATGCCCCTGCTTACTGCAGGGGGCATTGGACTAGGTGGTTTTCAGAGGTCCATTCTAACCCAGACCATTCTATGATTCTAAGTACACCTAGGATTATCATATATATGTGTATATCAAGCGATTACAAAGTATGCTCTGCAGGTGATAGTATAGCAACAGTCAGTAATATAGCAGTCGTTAATTACAGCAAAAATCAATCAGAGCAGCCAACAGCAGCAATGAAGTATGTATAATTTTATATATACATAAAAGTTAGTGAAGCAAAGCTAACAGTATTGTAACAGGAGATAGGTTACTGTCGTATATACATAGCTCCAAGCACATTAGGTCGATCTTGGAAGGGACCCAACCATCCCAGAGGAGGGAGGACAAACCCAGAGCAGCCCCAGATATGGGCTCAGTAGGGGAACAACAAAACAACAGGCAGTCTCACTTTAGGGATGATCCATCTTGTGGAGTTAGGAGTCAGCCAGGCATCCCCAGCAACTGACCGAGGGCTTGTAGAAAGTTTATGCAAACCTGTTTAGGAAAGGGGCAAGTGTGTGCAGCATGGGAAGAGAGAGAGAAGCTTTGAGAAGAAAGTCATTTTTACCTCAGAGACAAGAGGGTGTAGGATACCACCCCTTCAATCAGTCAACAGAGGCTGGTAGTTTCTGCTTTTCACCTAGGACAGGTGATCATTTCTAGTCTCTGACCATTTTTTTTCATTATTTTTATTTAGAGGGGGAAACATTTCTTGTTCTTGCAGTTAGAACAGCCAATGGTAGTTACTAATTCTTGTTTTCTGGGGATGTTTTCCCTCTTTTCCAGATTGTTTTTCAGGTGATAAGCTACCACTACAGTTTCTTGGGTTCATGCTGATTAAGGGTATTCTCAGGGTGTCTCTGGTTTCTAGGTACCAGAGCTGGCTGTGCCTCTCAGGGAAGGAAGCTCTAGGTTCCCAGGCTCACAGCTCTGTGCTTCTCAGGGAGGCTCCTGGTTCCCAGGCTCACAGCTTCCAGGCAATTCCAGTACTTCAGCAGATGTTCTGTTTAGTACTTTTGGCTTTAACCAGGTCACCTTTATGGCTCCTCACGTCACACATGTATTGTTTGTTTTTATTTCCCCTTCCATGGGGCTTGCATTGGAAATCTCTACAGCTGGTAAGGAACCAATTTGAGTAAGAGGAGGCTGAAGTTTTCTCAGGAGGAAATTTCTCCAGATAAAATAAATTGGACTCTAGTTCTGATCAAAATAAATTAATTTTTTTTCTTAAAGCTAGAAAGGCTTAAATTCATCTTTGCTTGAGCAGCTGGAGGCTTGTGAAGAACTTCAGAATGCTGCAGCTTACACAAACGGGGTCGCAGTCAACCCTTCTGTCAGGAGCTCCCATGGGCATCATCTCATAGCTCCTCTGTCTGCTCAGGGCTCCTGGCACTGGCGCCTCAAAGGGCAGAGCGGGGTTTTTAGCTTTAACAGGCTGAGCATTGTGTGGTTTGTATCTGGGGTTTATTTCACAAAATGGTACCCATGGTACTAACTGGCGGATTCAACATGAAACGCTTCATGACAATGTCACAGGCTGACCACTCACCTAAGCTGAGGCTGAAAGAGTGTCAGAAGCCTTCAGAAGGAATTAGCACTGAGATCAAACACAGTCATGCATCACATTGTTTAATTTTCAGGTGTTTAATGACCTAGAGCATTAAGTTAGGATTGATATACAACATTTAGGATGGCTCAATTGCCAGAAAAACTGGCATGCCGATGACGAGCACTTTACCATGGCATCTCAACAAAGAGAATGCAACATCCTTTCATGCCTCTTGTCTCAGTTTATACTCTGAAATTTGCACAGCACTAATGTGCAATTAATTTCCTGTAACTGTACAAGTTGAAAGCAGTAGGAAAAATACATCTGTTCAGCTTTCACAAGACCAGGAACCACCAGCAGTCTCCATAACAGTTTCTCTAAATAAAGAACTTGTGAGCTAAAGAGGGAGCAGCAGTGGGGCTGGAGCTCTAGCAGGTAGCACTGTATCAAAGCTGTCACTTCAACAAGTACTATGTGGTGGTCCTATTTTTAGACACGTCATTTCCAGGCATGTTTCAAAAAGATGTGTGGCTGTCAAACTAAAATTGCAGTTTAGTCTTCCTTTATTTATCCCATAAATATTTACTCAGCTTGTAAACTATTTGACAACCAACACTGGAAGCATTGAGCAATCCTAAACACTTGCATCTCCCAATACAGTAAAAGGGTATTTGTTAGAGCTGCTCTGGGAAGATGCAATCGCAGCATCCAACTCAAACCTGCTTCTTTCCCTGCCATCTTTCTATGTCTCATTTCCCATCAAGGACAGATCAGCTTTGTCTGCTAAGAGCACATGCAGTTTCACATCCAAGCTCCACAGTACCTAAAGTAATTTTTAAAGCTTTGAAGTCTCTTAAGTGAAGAAATAACTCACTTGGCAAGAAATTTATCATCCTTCCTGACTCCTTCCCAACAGGAAGATCTTTGCTTCCTTAGAGATATTTTATTCTATTTCCTTTTGAACATATTCACCAACCCAAAAGAACACAAAACCTAATAACCACAGGAAAGCAGCTATATCCTCTTTTCCTGCTGCAAGGTCCTAACATTTTCAATGCCTTGGCTTCACCATATAAATTATTAATACCTATCTCAATACAAAGGATTGAAAAAAGATTCTGCTCATCTCTTTCCAAATCCTTCACATTAAATACTGGGACAAAGTTGGCACCCTTGTTCTTCACTTGAGTAATTCAGTACAGTAAGAGATGCACAAGCAAAAATGGATTTAGTTGTGAGGTGCTGCCATTCTGCAGTTCCTTAAACTCAGCGTTATCTCTCAAGGCTTCTGAAAAACATTGGTGTCAATTGAGTATCATGACCCTTCAGGCCATATTGCAGTTGCTGAAAAACTGAATATTTCCTTTGAGGGAAAGACAGAAAGGTCAAACCCTTAGAAGGGTTTTCAGGACATTCTGCAATCTTACAGCCATGGTGTCCTGCCTGGACTGAAAGGTGTTGAGTATGTGCAGAGAGCACCATCAGTGAGGACAACTAGGGTGGCCAGGATCATAGACTCCTGAGAGGAGCAGAAATTTGATGAGAAAAGTCCATAGCATAGCATTGCTGTCTTTTAAGTCCTGCACAACAGCTGCTTTTCAGCTTCTTTACCAGCAGCTACTTTGAGGAAAATTGCAAGAGATTGCTGTGCAATGAGATGGCCATGTCTAATCATTCACCCACCTCCCTCCGTGGAGGATGATGCTGGCAGAGTGCCTGCGGTTCGGTCAGCCTACACAGACACTCTTTCTCTTTTTCATACCCACATTAAAGGTCCAGGTCTCATGACTTGATCAAGGAAAACAGATCAAAGTGAATTAAAAAAAAATACATTTTTCGGCTATCATTCCTACTTGGGCTGCCTTCATCATAGGGGCACTGCTGAAGACTGCAGTAAGATTTTTAAGGCAGCACATAGTAGTAGGACAAGGGATAGTGGTTTTGAACGGGAAGAACCTTGATTTAGATTAGAGATTGGAAAAAATTTGTCACCATGAGGGTGGTGAGGCACTAGAACAGGTTGCCCAGAGAAGCTGTGGAGGCCTCAATCCTGAAAGTGTTCAAGGTCAAGTTGGATGGCACCTTGAGCAACCTGGTCTAGTAGGAGGTGTCTCTGCCTATGGCAGGGAGATTGAAACTAGATAATCTTTAAGGTCCCTTCCAGCCCAAACCATTCTATGATTCTATAATTAAGACCTATAAAAAAAAATCTGCTCACAGAAAAGAAACATCAGCTTTTAACAGATCCCCAAGGTAAGAGGTTATAAAAATGCACTGGTACAAAACCAAAGCAAAACAAAAAAACCCCCAACCACAACACTTTGGACTGTGCCAGAGCCTGACAATGATCAACAGGTTAAGGTGTAGTTCTCCAGATGCAAAGCTGGAAGCTGGAAGGTGTTTGTATGGGGGAAAACCAACATTTCTCCTCACTGCTGCTCACTCATAGCAGCAAAAAAAAAAAAAAAAACAAAAACCAACATTTTATGACATATCACCACTCGGTGATTCCTTTCCATATTCTGAACCACAAAGGGGTTGGTGCTCATTCCTCCTTCAGTGCAAAGACAAGCTGATCAGATCGCCAAATAAAATTCATTTCAGAGAATGAAGATCATCTTTCTTTCTGATCTGCTGTTTCAACCTAATGAATTACTACTTTCTCCTTGCTATGCCCTGGATGTCTTGGTTGGGGAAGATATTGCCCAGCAGGAACTGCATATCTGAACTCTTTTCTAAAACAGACTTCCTCTTTGGACTTGCTTCTCCCAAGCAAATATCCTACAGTAGCCTCTTTGGAGGCCAGTGTAATAGATTACTGCTGAAGTAAAATAAAACCAAACAAACATCCCAACTGTCACTGGAAAATGGCCCTGAAAAAAAATACTGAGAGGAAAATGAAATGGTAATTTAATGAGAAAATGTTGCTGGCCTTTTTGTTGGTGCTTTTGAGAGATGTTTGGGGGCCACAGTGAACTGCACGTTGAATTTTATTTCAACTAAAACTTAAGTTTTGGTAAACAGAATATTTGTTTCTCATTTCAGTAGTATCCTTTGGAGAGCTTATTTGGGGAGAACTACCAAAAAAGTTCTAAACAAACAAACAAAAAGCATTTATTGTTTGCCCATCACCAGAAACTATGAAGTTACAATGTTAAAATCTAAGGAGTAGGTCTGCGTGTGTTGCTAAGGATGTGTGCACTGACATATCGATTGGTTGTGCCTGATTGTTTATCAGTTCCCTTCACAAGTGTCTACAGGAGCAGGACAAGAAGCAGCCCCAGGGTTTAACAGCTAAGTTTGGAATCTCACCTGGCATAAAATGAATCCATTAACTGGATATCTACAGAGTATTGTCTTCATAAAATAAACTAGAACAATACATGCAATTTTTGTCTCCCAGTAATGTACCAATAAAGCTAATACCTGAAACAGATGCCATGAAAAAAAAATAATCTTTTTTTTTCTTTTTTGTTTAAGGTTTTACAGCCCCATAGCCCACAGGCTGGTGCCCAGGCAGCTCTGCTACCAGTGATGGGACAGGCAGCAGCCAGACCTAGCAGGAGGCCTGAGCATGGGGCCATGGTTCCCTGGGCTCCCTGTGTGAAAATAAATATTTACAACCTGGAGCAAGGGGTCTCCTAGGACCATGCTGTAAGGTCAGCATCACTTGCATTTCCTCTCTCCTTTTGGTCCAGAGAAGAACTAATTTAAACGTGTTGAAGGGGATCCAAGAGGCAGAAGCCAGAAGAGCGTGATGGCAGGGACGGCAGCAACAGCACAAGCACTGCATGTCCCCCACCCTGCTCCTGCTGGGAGGGTAAGTGCTTTTAGAAGAGAGAAACAATTCTCAGGCCCTTATGGCTGTCTTCAGCTCACCTGCTCATGACTTTCCCAGGTTTCCAGTTGGTCAAGATCAGCCTCATTGCCATTGAAGTCACAGAGGTCACTAGTGTCAGACCTCCACAAGCTAAAGATGTAACATCTAAAGATACATATTAGGAAGCCTTTTGTCTTCAGCCAAATATATATTCTTAGTGAAGACAGGATTTTTTTTTTAATTACTATTTTAAATTTCAACATTGTATCAAAGGAAACTGGATACACCAGCTTCCAGACTATAAAGTCTCCTGTCACCAAGGAAAAAGCCTCCCTATCTAGCTTCCACGGGACTGTGCTGGGAGTCACTGCATTCCTGGGGGATGACACCAGGCATTTAGCAGAGCTGGGCTGTTACCCAGCACACTTAGCATGGCTGGGGGGATGCCTCTGATCCTTGGCAAGTCCTGTTTGGTGCCTTGAGGAAAGGCATGGTGAGGAGGATGCTGTGCACCATGTCACATGGAGGCACATGACTAGGAGCGGGGTGGGGGGGCACAGTTTCATTGCCTCATGAAATGTGGTGTGTGGTTGAGTGTTTTAGCCCAAGGAGAGAGTTGTGTGGTTGCCTTTTTTTTTTTCTTTTTCTTTTCCTCAAGGAAATTCACTCACAATCTGCTGTAGCAGGCAAACCAGGAGCAGATGCTACCATGTGGGTACAGCTGCAATGAATGGCTGCCAGTGTTTTCATGGTGTCCTGAGCCTTGGTGCCCTCTGAGGGGGAAGGATGCTGCTAGGAAAACCCAGACAACACAGCTAGTACCATATAGCATGGAAAACAATCCCACTGCATTGTTTTAAACCCATGCTTTTGATATGTACTTTTTTTTTTAATAAGCATGCTGAAAAAGATCTTGTTTGTTGCTACAGATTTCCAAGACATTTCAGGAGGCTCACAGATGAGTTCTGAGTCATTGCAGAGAGAGACACACAAACGTGCATGGCTGCTAGAAGTAATAGTCTCTAACCACAGCAAACTGACACCACCAGCTCAGATGCCCCTCCCTTCTGGAGAGGACAGGCAGTGGGTGATGAGCTCAGATGCCCCTCCCTTCTGGAGAGGACAGGCAGTGGGTGATGTACCGCAAAACCACCTGCTCTCTTGTTTTCCTCAGTCTGCAGATCCCTCAGAAGGCTGGGATTACAGAATGGTCAGTGCATGCTCCCAGATCAGAAACAGTAACACCAGCTTCCTTAACATCCATTAGTTTGTGTCCAACACCTGACCAAAATGGTGAGAAGGTGAGAGCCCAGATCACAGGAGGCTCTCAATCACAGACTGGTTGATGTGGGAAGGGGACACTGCAGGTCATTTGGTCCAACCTCCTGCTCTAGCAGGATCACTTGGAGTTGGTTGACCAGAACCATGATACAGGAAACAGTTATCAGGCCCAGGTGCTTACAGTGCTTGCCCTGGGCACAGCTGCTGCAAAATGGATGCCTGTGTTTTGGGAGCTGAATTCAAACCGCAAACTGTTTTTAGAGAAGCCAACACAGTGTCACCAGATGAGAGCAGGTTATGATCCCCTACTGAGGAAAAACTGGACTCATTCCAATGCTGTGAAAACTGAAGCTCTTCTTAGCCCTCCCTTGCCTTTTAAAACAGACTTTCCCTGGTCTAGCTACCAAACAAAATGCAAATGTGAATTTAAACCAGTCCTATACAGCTTCCTGTGTAAAAGCTGAACTCTTCTCACAGAAGGTTTTCTATAAAAATTGGGAGAAATTCCAAGCTGCATGGAGAGTTAGAGTCTGCTGGGCAGAAAAGCAATGATTTAGACTATTACTCTACCTCTCTGCTGAGTAACTGCAAAATGCTCTACACTGTCCTTCATCAGAAGCTAAGTTAGGACACTTCTGCTCTGAAGTATTTGTTTCCTCATCCTACACAGGAAAATCCCTGCTGGTAATTCTCCTTTGTTATCCTCAGTCCATATTAACATCAATTATCATACTCAGTGTGAACACCCACACAAGCTGGCATTCCCATGTCCTACCAAGTTTCATTGCTTTCACTGTACCACACAACTTCAGGACTGCAGACAACCAAACCCCAGCTCTATCTCCATGAATTTGGTTTATATTAGTCTAACTTCCCAGACACAGTATAGCTTTTTATAAAACTAAGGGCATGGCAGTCATCTGGGCATAGAATGAGCGTACTGTGATACAGGTAATGAACAGATACCTTCTCCTAGTAGTTCTTTAACACTGCATTGCATTTTCACCTCCCATTCTGCTTGGAAAGGTTACTCAAAAGAAGAAAATGAGATAAATGTAGGCTCAGGCACACTCCTGCAAGTGCAGCTAACTGCATATTAGAGTCAAATCTGAGTCACTATAAATGAGCACTGAACTAATGCTCTAATAATTAAATCTCATACAACTATCCCATACTAGCTTGCTAGAATACACATGATATATGAGGCATTGAAGGAGCCCTGAAGTTCAAAGAAGCTTGAACTAATTTCTAGGGTTCTAAAAAGTCCCTAATCCTGAAGACATTCATATTGACATTTAGAGCTGAGTTTTTTACCTCTAAGACATTTCTGTATTAATTAGAAACACAGGCTTTTCTACCTGGGAATGCCATCTTCAGGTCTCACTGAAATTTACAACATTTCACACAACCCCATTGGCTGTAGTGGGCTCCAGCAAGGTCATCCCTCCTCCATCAACCCTGGCTCTGATGATACTATCCACAGCAAAAGTCTTCATAGGTCTTTCAGTTCCATAGCCCACACAAAAACATATCTGCATCTGCTAGGCCTTTCTGCAGATTGAACTGTGTAAGTTTACAGCCCAGTAATCCTTGGTGTACCACACATTTAAACACATCAAGCAGGAGCACACTCTAAACATGTGACTGTCAAAGGTCTAAGGATGGCTACAATGGTTCTCTCTCTAGGTATGAAGGTCTGATTTGTTTTCTAGGACTCTTTGAATTTTGTAGAGCACACAGGAGCTGGGGAAAGCTATAAAGACACTCATTCCTGTTAGCTTTGGGGAAGGCAGTACTGTAGCTACCTCTGGGATTTTGGTTTGTGTGTAAATTCAAATGCCACCATCTCTCAGCAAATTTTCTCAGCCTCTTGAAGACTACCTACAAATCCACTAATGAGGTGTGCTCCCTGGATCGTTAAGAGTTTGCCTAGAGAAGTGCAATGGAAGAAGCAACTTTCCATAAGCTCACAGCATATCCTGGGGAATATAAACTGCTTATGAGAATAGATTCAAATTCATCCCTGGATTTGCCTGTGCTCCCCATTTTTCTCTCAGTAAGATTGCATCTTCTTCAGCTGCTGACTTCAGTGTCCACACAGATTCATGCCTGTTTCTTAAAGGATGAGTGACCCAGACATCATCTGACCCACCTTAAAACGTCATTACCTACCACGTGGTTTAGTGATTTCCATCTGGGCTTACTGTAAACTTGGAATCCATGAAAATTAAGAAAATTTTAGAAGATCAGATAACTTTTCATCATGAATACACAAGGACAACTTCTAAAGTAGGGGAAGGATCACATTTAGCATTTCATGTTCTAGCTTTCTTCATGTGCTTGGCCTACAAGACCAGAGGAAGGGCTTAACCAGAGATGTAGTTAGGATTTTGGCATTCAGACATGTGGTGGGCCTCATAAATGCAGAACTTTGGAATGCAAGAAGTCTGCCTATTTGAGTAGTTTATTGTTTTACTAGTGCTTCAGCTTTGCAATTGGCCTGAACATCTGGCCAAGGAAAATAGTAATTAAATGTACGAGACTGGCAGGTCAAGTACAGTTCCACAAGCCCTCATCAACCAACAGAGAGTAGCTAGGAGTTGTCAAGAAAGTATTACAGGACATGAGAAGACACTTTTCCTGAAAATTTTAACTTTATCTTTGAGGTCTTGAAAGTAAGTTTCGATGAATACAGAGAACATTCACTGTATGTAGTTGGGTTTGATAAGCTGCCTGGGAAGCAAGGAGGGTGTTAAATAGAGGCAGTTCTGCTGCACTGTCCTGTATGGGTAGGTGCCTTTTTTATGAGATTCCACTACAGCAATCTCATCTCAGTGCATGGATTCAACAACTTTTTGACATTTACATGTTGGGTTTTTTCTGTTTGATAAATTCAGAAAGTTTTTGTTGTGCTCTAATATGCCCAGAATACAAGAAGCTAAAATGTACAATTGCTGTACTCTAGCAACAGCATTTTCGCTACGTACATTTTAGTAGACATTATCTGCTCTCATTCCCTTTTCATTTCTCCCCGGAAAACAGCTGCCTTCCCATGCTTGAACTGAACCATAGACACATTAGGGTTGGAAAAGACCTTTAAGATCATCAAGTCCAACTGCAACCCAACTACCATGACCACAAAACCATGTACTGAAGCCCCACGCCTACAAGCTTCTTGAACGCCTCTAGGGATGGTGACTCCCCAGGCAGCCTGTTCCAATGCCTCACCACTCTTTCAGTAAAGGAATCTTTCCTAATATCCAATCTAAACCCCCCTGGCACAATTTAAGCCCATTTCCTCTCATCCTATTGCTAGTTATTTGGGAGCGAAAACCAGCACTGGCTTCACTGCACAGGTAGTTGTAGAGAGCAATAAGATGTCTCCTCCAGACTAAACCATCCCAGCTCCCTCAGCTGCTCCTTGTACAGCATGCCCTCCAAAGCCCTCATCAGCCTTATTGCTGTTCTCTGGACATGCTCCAGGACCTCAATGTCTTACTGTAGCCCCTACTGAACACTCAAGCTGTGGCCTCACTGGAGAGTTGTACGACTGTGGAAAAGAGCCCTTCTCACAGTGTAAGACCATAGATTCTGACTGCATCTATGGACTGCTGTATTGACAAGATCTCTCCCTTGTTAACCCAAACCATGTTTGAAACATACCATAGAAAACATGTATTCAGACCAGAGACAGGCACTTCCCACACGCACAGAGCAGCCAGCACACTCCTAAAAATAAGTGTTTTTGAAGTGATTATAGGCTGGAAATCCAGATGCTGGAATTAGCACTCTGTGATGACTATGCAGATACAAATTGTCATCAAAATGAAGACTAGGGTGTTTTTCTTGCTGATGAGCACAAGATTCATCATAGTAAAGAGTGGATGGCACACTCAGGAAGGCAAGGCTTAGGTAGGTGTTACTGCTATCCTGTCCAGGACATGGTGCCTGTAGCCTGCTCTTGCTGACCCTCGGAGCACGCACTTAGTTTTCTCCAAACTGAAGCCGGCTGCAGGAGCCTAAGGCTGCCCCATGAAGTGCATGCAGCAAGAACAGGCAGTGGAGGCAACTGGGAGATGCACTTCAAAAGCACGCTCTTGGTGGGGAGAGGTGGGTACCCCCTGCAACACATGGAGTCAGCAATTCTTTGCCTGAATTGTTGAATGGTGAGGCAAGGACAAGGTCTATGTGAGGTGAAATCAAATGTGGTGGTGGTTACACATGAGCAGGATCAGTTACCCCCCCCTTTTTAAGCTGTGGAGAGAAATGCCTCCTGTGCATCCAGCAGAGGCTGGGAACAGCAGGAAACTCTCCTCACACTTACTTCTTTTGTAAGTTAAAAACCACTGTCGGTTTGCTTCGCAATGCCCCTTGTCACTTTCTCAGTTCAACAGAACTAGGTTAGTCGTTTTTCTTAAGATCTCAGATGAGTCCTAATTTTTTTGACAATTACTAATACACAGGCACACCACACAAGTCCCAGGGACAACACTGAAAGCAAGAGGAGGGGAGCAACGAGGCTGTGCAAGTGCAGGGATGCTGCAGCACCAGCAGCCACTCCACAGTGCTTAGAGGCTGCTCGCAGCCTCGGGGGGCCGAGATGGGGACTGCCTCTGTCTCTTGTTTCACATGTGCCCTGGAGCAGCAAAGGAAGGAGGGATTAGCTGTTCAATCCTCTCACAGGGCCTCTTGCTACAACCTGTTATCTTCCAAGTGCTTTCATGCCACATGGTTATTACTGTGAAGCCAGAGCCTGTTTATTTGGTTTTAAGGTTTTGCAGTCAGGCCCACGCCCCAGCATCTGAAAAGGTTTACCAAGGATTCCACCTCCACCTTGTTCCTCTCTTTTGAACCCAGTTGTGCTGAGTGTTGCAGCAAAAATATGGTCTCTACTTCAAAGGATCAATATAATCTGCTCCCAAGTCCCTGTGCTTGCTCTTCATACTCAGCTAGGAAACAATGACTGGGATGAAAGGATCTGGTGATCTGCCAGTATTTCTGGCAACCAGAACAGCAATAGAAAGCCATAAACCCACAAAGGTTTCTGCAGGGCACAGCGTAAAAGATTTGCTACAAACCAACCGCAGCTCTGTAACGATCTGCCTAAATAATTATCTGATAATTGCATGACACTTCCATATCAAATAATTAGTTCAAGAAGCCAATTTATTTAAAATAGTAAATTGTTATTTTTCTCTGTAGTTTCTGCTGATCCTGCATCCTCAGGCACTCTGGGACTACCCTGAGTAACACAGCAGCTGAAGCTTCATCCTATTACTGCACTCACCTTTCAGCTGGTTTTAACAATATTATTTATTTTCTTTTTCCTCACAATAACTGGGATTGAACTGTATTGGAAAAGAAAGGTGTGGACAATCAGTGAACTTCAGCCAAAGTAGATGTGAATAGGATTTTAAAAACAGATTTTTTTTCTATGCTTGGCCCTGGCCACATGCTGAAGGAACAGAGGGAGGTTACCTAGGCTCAAGGGGCTTCCACCATGCCATCAGTCAAACTGTATTGTAAATAGCTTCCAGCACAGCCAGGCTGATATGATATTAAAAGCCTGAGATAGACACAGTCATAATTTTGTCTTGACTTTCAACCAGTCTGCAGAACTGTTTGGATATAAAGAGCACTGCACCAGAAGAGCTACATATCTGAGAAGATAAGGAGAATGGATTTAATAGATCTTTGTTCAGCAGATGAAGACATAAGATAGAGCACACCTCAGAGAAATTAATATTGATTCTGCTTGTTCTGGGTTTTGATGAGCACTCAGATCACCTGGGTGTTTTTTGCAAATGTTATCTATCAGTGCACCTGCCCCTAACAGTCATAATCCTGTTAGACAGGTACACATAAGGATCAGTCTGAATCCATAGCAAAAAATATTTTGAAGGGTTATTTTTGCTTGAGCCAGGAGTGAACTGGAACCATTATTCTGAAATGTTTATGGAGCCTTGGATGAACTTGATTATTTTTTTTAAAAGCCTTTGAGCTCCCTAGATAAAACCAAACTAAAAATTCATATGAACAAGGTCAAAGAAGGACTATGTCAGTGAGATTCTACACAAAAAGGAAGTATTTGTGCTTATGTCAAAGTTTGCTGTCACTAATGTTTTACTGGAGTGTCAAAGCTGGAAATGGTGTCTCAGAAATCCTACAGTTGTAATTCTGGATGAGAAATTTTATGCTGAGCAAGACAACACTTTTTAAAACTCAAAATATTAATAGTCCATTTATTTCAACAAAATACTTTTCTATCATATAGAGGTTACAAGAGAGATTAAAACAAAGTGGATGAAAATTAATCATAAGTAACAAAGAACTTTGTGGAGATATACCCCTGCTGAAAAAGGACCAGGTCTTTGTACCTAGTTAGCACATGAAGTCCCACAAGGCAAATGAAGACATAAACTGTAATATCTCTCTGTCTCACATGATCTCTCTCACACACACAAGTTATAGCAAATGACACCAAGCCACTGGGCACAAACCTAATTCCAGAGTACGCAACGGTTCACACAGTGATGTGGTTTTCTGAGCCTTGCCAACATGAGGAGTGGGATCCAGCTCTGTGCCTATAAACTACCAGCCCTGGTAGATGGGAGAGCTTCTGGTTAATCTGTCATCACCACTAGTGTTACCTTCAGACAACCTGCTTATAGCATCATCGGTCTGCTGGCTGTCAGTTGTTGATATCTTCTTTGAGTCATGGGTGTTGCTTTGGTAATTCACTGGTGAGGGATAGGCATTCTCACCCGCGGTGGATGAGGACAGCGACTCCCAGGGTATTTCTCTTCTCCGCCACTTCAGGTCCACTCTCCATCCTGTCCAGCCGTAGAAAGCCAGCGTGAAGAGGAAGCCTTGCATCGGATTAAGAACGCCCTAGGAAAGAGAAGTGCAACAGCAGTTGCACCAGCAAGGCTCCATTTTCAACAAAGCACTCACAGCTTGCCTTTCACTGAACAACTCCTGTCTTTCAAACGCACTGTTTGTAATGCAAATAAAAATGTATCTTGCTACCACTGCAAACACAAACAAATCAGAGTGAACCACCACAACCTGTCGTTGCAATATGCTGAGGCCACCCCAGTGAAAAGTAAGCATGAAATGGCTTTCTAGCATGAATTTTAGTTGGTCAGTCCCCTGGTGTGTTCTTAACTTTCCCCACAACCTCTAGACTATTATATCCAAAAAGCAAATATGGTATTTTTCACTAGAAGTCAAATATATGAGAGTAGACACTAGCACACATAGTCAAGTTTTTTAAAATAGCAGGAATTGATCTGCCTGGAACTGTTGTGGATTCCTGAGACAGTGAAAATCTCCACCAAAGTGGGATGTAAAAACAGGGAGAGACACTGAAAAAGGAAATCCCAAGTGATGTCCAAAAAAATTTCCTCTATTCCCAGTGCTGTGAGATGCTTGGTAAATAAATGGCTTTAGTTGTCTCAATTTATTTTTTTTTATAAGAAAAGAGCAAATTATTTTTACAGCCAATTTAAAAAGTAGTTCTTAGACCTGGCCTCTTGCTCTCCAGGTGAGCATGAGCAAGGTCCTTGTCACATCTTACCAGAGGACTATCAGATCAATTGCATCACTTAATATAAAACTGCTAAAGGGCTTAACTACTCAAAGCATGCCCAGGCCTTACAGGTATTTAATTGCTCCAGAACAAACCATCTCAGAAAAGGAACCTGCAACATCAGCTGTGAAAAATACCTTGTCAAATATTCCAGTAGGAGAAGAGAGGGTAGGGAGAGTGTAAGACACTATCATCTGACAGTAATTTTTTGTGCATTGCTCTCACTTATTTGCCCCCAAATAATGATCCAAATGTCATAAGATGCAATTATGCTTTATATAAAAGAAAACCCTAGCTTCAAGGGTACCTGAAGGGGAACCTTCAGGAATCAGGAACTAAAACTCTGTAGTTTGCATTATGGCAGAGGTTAGCAATGTTAGACTTGAAATCATTGTGGTGGTCTGCTCTGGATCTTAAAATGGGTATCAGTCACTCATAGAGAGAATGTGTACTCCAGAGAATGGGAGAAAAAGTTGGTCTTCTGCACATTTTTTGCAGCTTACCTGTGAAAAGCACTTCCATTGAGTGCTCCTTCTTCTCTCTTACTTGCTGCTTTTCTTCCCTGATTTTCAGAGTGTTTACATCCCCACAACCCGCTACACAGGTGCAGTTCCACCACTCTTACAAAAGTGGTTTCTAAGACTCAGCAACGTCATGGTTGACCTTACCATGATAATCCATGTGATCAGTGCAGCACTTCTGATGTTTTTCAGGGGCATTTCATTGATATCTGGCTGCATTTCAAGATAGAACAAAAGGCTCTCGTTGATGATATTGGATGACCAGCTAGTGCAGGAGCAAAGAAGAACAAGACAGTTAATACCTGTGTATGTATATGTAAAGTATGCTTCACCTTCACATTCTAGAAATTAGGATCACTATTAAGGAGAGCAAGATACTTGTTTGAATGTTAAGCCTCAGTCTGAAGGAACAAGTAGGTCTTTGAGGTCATGCTGAAAATCAGACACTTGACTATTAGCCCAAGGCTAGCCAAAGAAGTTAATAAAACAAAACAAACGAACAAAAATGAACCTGATCATTCGAGCTTGCTGCAGGACAAAATGGAGACAATTAACAACTCTGGTCTATAATGGGAACATCACTCATGCTGACTTCTTTTGTCTTGTGTCTTAAGAGGATAGTGCTCACTGGTAAGGAACCTAAATATATGCATATGTGTAAAAAGTTGCAGAAACCTCTGCTGGAGCTAGAATTTCAGAGTTAGATTACATCAGACTTTCAATATGCCCATAAAAAAGTCTACAAAGCAGAACAGAAGTTGACTGTAAACTCATTGAAAATGCATCAGCTTTTTGGAATAAAGGTAATTTCTGTTTTCAAAGAAGGATGAGCACACTCAAACCTCACCTGTGAAAGAAAGTACACTAAATAAAGGTTATAGCAAATGGCTGTAACTTATGACTTCTAAACAGTCAGACCAGTGTTTCTTTACAGTTCAACTGCAGCTTCAGAAAGGAAACCATCAGCATCCCTGTCATGAAGGGATTTATACATGTCCTTCCTGCAATTATGCTTTTACCACAGTGTAAAATCTTTTGCTCCCCATCCTGAACACGCAGGCGTCTTTTGTACCTCATGATGCCTCAACCTACTGTCTTTGACTAATTCATCTTATACTAGATTTCTATGTTGGAAGGGAGCCTTCCCTAAGCTCCTGAGATGGGACTGCCTCAGTCTTTCCCTTCAATAACCTCTGAGATATTTTTTACATCCTAAAGCTTAGATTTATTAGGAGAACAAAATCCAAAACTAATGTTGTGATTCTTTTTTTTTTTTTAACAGGAAAAGACAGAATGACACAGAATGGAAATAAACAAATGTCACCACTGTGTCCTTGAGGAATTGGTTCTTTCTTTCATGCTTGCTTCCAGACCAGCAAGCTGTCTACCATTCCTTAAGTTGCAACGTACTTCTGTGATGTCTCCAAGCTCTTTCCTTCCACAGCCCTGGAAGCCTGGCTAAATCCCTGATCCTCATTATTGCAGCAATTTCCAGGAAGCCATTCTGCTAGATCCTTGACTCCTGTCTCACACCTCCTGCCCTGCTGGCTACCCCACTCTTTACCCTCTCCCAAGCCAAGGGGAGTTTGTTATTCCCCAAGAAAAGACAATTATTTCTCTCTAGAGCACTCCAGTATGCAGCAGCCAGGAGAAGATGAAAGGCAGTCTTTCTCTTTAGTCACCCTTTTAAAGTGATGTAACATGCCCTGATGTAGCCCTGTACAAAAATGTTAGGTAGTTGTAGAGACTGTTAAAGCTTGGCCAAGTCATTTCACTACTCCAGGACCATTTTTTCCTCCTCCTGTTGTTTGTGTTAGCCATGTAGGTAGTAACCACTTCACAGCAGCGGACTGCTTCTTGCTGGGTCATCTCATGGATCCTTGTAGAGTGATCACCCCTCCTTCCGGTGCTTTATTGATTTCTGATAATTGTGAGACTGAAGTGAAATCTATTTTCTCCCAAAGCAGGTCCTATTTCAGCTCAGTTTTACTGTGTGCATACAGTACTTCCAGTTCCTGTTACCACTCCAGAATTTTTCACACAGGATGATGCTGCTGGAGCAGATGCACACAGGTTTAGGGATGAGGTGTGTACTCCATCCTTCTCCACTTCTCTGGTTCACTTCCTCCTCTATTCCCTAGGTCTTTCATGTCCTACCCCACCATACTATTTTCACGGAGGAGGATGGAATATTAAAAAAAATATATTAAATGATCACACAGATTAATTTCACACACAGTCATAAGGAGATTTATTTTCTGGCATGTAGTCCTGTCTTTCCAGTTGATATCCACGCTTATTTCACAAATTTGGGATCTGCAGACCATGGAGGTGGTTGCATTAAGTAATCATAGTCAGGACCATGAAGACAGTCTTAGAAGTGTATTTATTATAGATTTTCTGTGGAGCAAGAGGCTCTCAAAAATCTTCAGTACAGAAAGCTCTCTGTCAGCCACCAGTGCTGGGGAACTGCTGTTCCAGACAGCTTTAGTCTAAGCCTAATCTTTCTTTTTTTGGCTATTGTTTCCTGGGGTTATTGTTTTCCTGTTGGTTAAACACTTTTATCATTTCCTTGCAGCCTTGTGATGCTACATGAGTGATTCAGCTACTTTGTGATCTAGTTTAGAACTCCTTCTTCCTTAGATACCTTCCTTTCCGAGCACAAAACCAAACAAATGAATCAACCCATCAGACCCTCTTCTTGTCCCAACCCACTCCAGCCAGGAAAAAGGCAGTTTAAAATGAAGTAATGGACCTCTTACCAAATAACAAATACCAGCATAATTTTGAAGAAGCGGATCTGGATCTCTGTCCCCAGGCGTCTTTCATTCTCTGTGTAGATTCCTTGTCTCCCTTTCAGTAAGGAGGCAACTGAAAAGTATGCAATCATCTTCATTAATATACATCTGTCTTATAGGCACAAGGATCCAGAAGATACACTCCAGTGAAGAGGTAACAAAGGAACATGTGGGTTTGTCTCCAGCAGCAGGTCAATGGATGGACCATTATCAAGGAATCTCATGTACAGCCTAATACTGAAGAAAAAGCAGTACATCCATTATGGATTCCTAAAACATGTGCAAACCCACTAGCTGGTTTTCCTTTTCTCATTCCCACTGAAAATACAAAACAGTATGGCCAACATATTTTTATTTTATAACAAAAAGTAGTACTTACAATTTTTATATAATGTGTGATACATTTATTTAGTGACATGTAGACTAAAAAAGAATACATTCTATCAAATTATGCACATTATATTTCTTTGTGCAACTGATACAGCATTGGCTACACCTCTAAAATTTGAAGGTGTAGTGTCAGCAAAAATAAAGGTATGTCACATATGTCCTGAAGGGTCAAACCTCAAAACATGCCCTAGCCCAGACAAGGGGCTAAGCACCTGTGAATGTGCAACCCTGGACGCTTCCTGGGGTCCAGATAAACCTGTACCACATATAATTCACTTTGTGACACAGCTGTGAACTGTGTGTGCCCCTGGCCATGTTTGGATATGCCCCATCCCACAGGTCCAGTTATCAGGGTTCTCTGTTAACAACCAAAGGGCATGAATTGTCTTGGGACAGTATTTAAACCAGATGAGAAGTCAGGCAGCTTGTTCTCACCCAGACAGCAACAAGAACCAAATGCTGCCTGCTGAGGAGGCCTGCACTGGAAGACGAACTAGACCTGTGCCTTGCACCCAGACCAAGGCAGAAAGGAGAAAAGTTCCAAGAGATCTGATTCCCAAAAGAGCCACAGAAAGGCTACAGCCTGGTGACAGAGCATGCAAGAGAAAGAGGCCCCCCTAGACCTCTCCAAGCCAAGAGCAAGCTCCAGACCGTGCAATGGGCACAAGAGGAGAGAGACCCCTAGCCCTCTCTGAGCCAAAAGCAACTCGAATTACAGTCACAGCATCTGAGAAGACACCAGACAGAGAAGCAAGTTGTGAGTCCCTGGCTAGTCTGCCACAGAATCCCATTTGTGGGAAACTGTGATCACAGCAGCTGTATTTCCAATTTGAATTGCTGTATTGGTAATTCTTACATCTGTGCTTGAATCGTTTAACTGTCTTTATATGTGGAATGTAATACCCACAACTGAACAGAACCTGTAAATATATACTGTGTAAGCATGGTACAGAGGTGTTGGAGGATACCACTGCCCAAGATATTAAATATTAGAATATATAAAAATATACCATTTATTACAACATACTGTTCAGATATCACAAAGAATATACGTAGGCACAAACACAAATATACTCAGGGTGCATTTTTCCATAGAAAGAGCAAGTTTTTGTAGGAACAACTTTGTATAGGAACAACTGTTCCTTTGAAAATCAGTGCCCTGGTTTTGCTGGGCCAGAATCCCAGGCCAGCCACTGGCTGCAGGCTACGAGCAGTTCTGAGTCAGCCAGGAGAGCTGACTTGAATTCACTCACAGGTGTATCCCATGAGCATCACACTCAGTATAAAGGAGGAAGTTTCCCGGGGAGAGGGGAGTTTCTTGTTAGAGCCTTCTTTTCAGTTGACTCCTCTTTCTTCTCCTGTTCTTAATGACTGTCTTCCTGTTTAGTGTGACTGCTCTGCATCTTCTGGGTAAGTGTGGCTTTATGAAATTTGTATTGAAATTAGTATTGGGTTTCTTTAAATCTGTTTTCGTCTCAACCTGTGAGTCTGCTTTCCCTGTTTCCCCTTCTCTGCTGAGGAGGGATCTTCAGGAGATAGAGCAACTGCTATTGTTTAGCCTGATACAGGCTCAATGTAGACAATTAGAATTGCTGAAGGACACAGAGCAGAGGTGATGCAGACTGAGAGGAGCATACAAGATCTTCTGTTGCTATTCTTATATATACTAATGGGCAAATGATAAGTATAAATGTGGGTTCTGCAAATAGCTAGCACTAGTCATGTTACATGTAAAGAAAGCATTGAATCTGTGTATTTTTTCAGTCTTATTTTTTCAAAGCACTGGATATTTAAACAGGAATTTCAAGATCCCAACTAAGTTATGTACAACTCCTATTTGTTTTATAACCTTGGAATGACAAAATTCTGATCTTACTGGTTTTTAGCTCTAGAACTGTAAAGTTAATTATCACATCTCACCACTGTTACATTTAAAACAGAATAAATTATATTCCCAAATTCAGATTGGTACCAGTACTACAGTAAAGTACACTGTATACTGCTTCAGATATTTTAAATCAGGGGTTATCTGATAACATAACACCTTTGCCAATCTGCAGTAGAGGTTTATAGCAGCACAGCTTGAGCATGTCATCAGAGTGTGTCTCTAGGGCAAATTTCCCATCCAGATGGTACCTTCATTTCAATAGGCAAGTCCCTCCCACCCTTTGCTGTATCTTTATGATTTATTGAGAAGCTATCCTACATCACTGGATATGCAGGCATGACTTTCCACATTACAGTTATGTTGCTAAATACCACATACTGATTCATACTGGCTGATAGAAACATACCTGCTGATACTGTCCTCCTGAACAGGATTGGGTTGACCATCAGCACTAGCAGCAGTGGGGCATAGGTTGTGATGTAATGTGGGACTGCATGCTCCAAGCCATTTTCACAACTGAGAAGAAATGATTAACAGCTTATGCATTTTTTCCCCCATAGTTGACAGTTCTGGCTATTCTATGTCCCCTTTAACTTAAAAGAAATTAAGTAAACAACTGTTAAACTTTTAATTTAGATGCCTTCACCCCCAGTTCACATGGGACACAAAGCTGATTTGTTGCATGCACTGTCTGTACGTTTTCCTCAAATTCAAAGGAATGAATACAAAGCTAAAACCAGGAGTGGGAGAGCAGTGGCTCATAGGAGAGGCTGCATGAGGGACTGCAAGGACCTGTATTGCAAGCTGCATTTCTTCAGAGCCACCCAAAACCCATGCAGCTATTCCTAGAATATGCACTGCCTCAGTGGGACATGCGTGTCAAACATCAAAACAGCCCAACACTTGGACATCTGTCTCTAAGGCTGACTGAAAGGCATAAAGAATGATCAGGGAATGCTATGATTTTGCAGTCTGTTCCCAGAGCCTTCCTCACCTGGAGAGAGAAGGGTAGTAAAGCAGCGCAATTCCCTCCACGCAGAGCATCACTGCGAGGCCCCATGTCATCATGTGGTACAGCACAATAGTACTGAGGGCACCAAACAGGACAGGCAAAATTAAAGATATTAAACCTTACACTTTTCACACTGCAACATAAAAACCATGACTCTCACTGAAACAGAGCTTTACAGGTGTGAAATGGTACAGGACGACTCTGACAGTATATTGCTGCAATCCTTTCAGTAAAAGGATGTGTCAAAGCAAGCTTGCACACAGGAGTCCTGTGTCCTTCAACCAGAAGGGTGTAAAGCTTTTCTCTTACACCCAGTCTCCAGAAGGAATCCTTTCTTTCTCTTGCAGAGAGCAAATTGGGCGATTAAAACTTGTGAAGGGAGGCAAATAAAACACTCCTTCATAACTTTCAGAGAGTTATCTTTAGTGTCAAATACTGCTCCCATCTTAGAGAGGTTCAGATTCATGTATGTATAGAATCATAGAATTGCTCCTGTTGGAAAAGGCCTCTAAGATCATCGAGACCAACCACTGACCTATTACCTCCATGGCCATTAAACCATGTCCCAGACTGCCCATGTCCAACAGGTTTCTTGAATATTTCCAGGGACAGTGACTTTCATTGTTTACTCCAATGATGCCCAAATATATATATGTGATTATGTTTTTTTTTTTTAAGTTAACAGGAAGTGGGGAAGGAGGTAGGCCCCAGTTGTTTCAAACTAGAACTATGGGTCTTTACAAAAATGAGGTTTGTTCTCCATAAGCTTAAGTTAACTCAAAAATCTCCATTTTGATAACATCTGCCAGGTGAACCATATCTCCAAGACCTGATTTCTGAGGATTATCTTGGTGCAGTCACCTAATTCCATGTTTAGCAGTGGCAACTGAAGGTCACTTTGCCCTTGGTTGGTAAAAACACTTTGCCCTTAAGTTGGTAAAAAACAACTTAAAAACACTTCATATTTTCTGTGTTTAGGTTCTTCTGTTATAGGCATTGCAGAAAAACGTGTAGTGAATACGTATCATTTTGCTTAAAAGCTTCACAAATGTGATCAGAAGCTTAATAATGACAAGACTGCAAAGTGAGTAAGATAGAAAATCAGAAAAACGCCTGGAGAACAAACTACACTTCCCACTTTTTTTCTTTCCAATATAACACTTTTTGATGAAAGAATCTATTTCAGGAATGTATCAGGGACAAAAACAGTATCTTGCTGCAATAAAGCTTATACAGCCTGATCTGTCCCTTCTTTTCCAAAGGTTAAATGAATTCAGTTACGTTTAAATTCCAAACAGAATTTAACAATTCAATATCTGAGCGTTGACCTGACAATCTAAGCGCTTAGCACACATCCTTATTACCTGGTGACTGTATGAACATCAGATGTTTGTACAAGCTTCACTTATACACTTAGATAGCTGCAGACAAACTTGGACATACACAGTGTTGGAAAGAAAACAACAAATTCAGAATTTTAACTCTGGTACCTCAGTCCAGCTGATCTCCTTACCACCAAGTAAGAATCAACAGCATAGCAAAACAACCACCAGAAGCCAGCACTATATAATAGCTGGATCCACATCTGCAGGGGGAAAAAGCACTAAATGTCACAGCTGCTTCTCAAGTACCACTAGAGAGAGGGAAGGGACTCAAACCTTTAGCCTGGTGATAAAAGTCTGTATTTTCCAGCTGAGGTTATTAAGTATGAAATCTTACTCCAAATCACAGGAACGGCATTGCTGTGCCCAATGGGTCAAGTCATACGTAAACTGAACAGCATTTGCTGTCAGGGCTTATTCTGTTGTTTAGAAACCTGTTATTTACCTCTCCAGTCCTAACCCTTAATGTCATGAGTGAAGCCCAGAGAAATTTATAGTGAGGATGTGTTAATTTTAGGTTAAAATGCAAGTAATTTCTCAGTAGCTGAGGCACAAAAATACAACTGACGTCAGTCATGACCACAGCGTGCACAGTATGCACTGTGGGTTCTGCATGTGATGAGCATTTTCTCCGTGCACAAGAATCCAATTCAAAGAATGGTTATTAAGAAAAATGGTCTCACTCTCTAGAAAAATTACCCACATGAACTCCCTGAATGGTTTCTTCAATAAAAATCCAAAGGAAACAGGTTCAAGTCAAATTAAATTCCACAGTGTTCGTGAGCTGATCTTATGCATTTTTCCCATGAGTCTCTATAAATGACCTTTCTTTGCTGAGGTTTATAAATGCTAAACTTCTTCCCCATAGGAGATGGCTTTTTGTAATAGTCTGGAACTATTTTAATATTCAGATTACCTTCCCTTCAAGACATCTTTCAGTTCTTATCTGAATATCCTTTATCACGGCTCCATAGTATCATTTTACAGCTGGAAACCAACATACTTGTTACTGAGCCAAATGTCAGTGAATAGAAAACTATCATTCCTTCCTCCAAAAGGCAATTGAGGCTGGGAAGTACTTCCTTTCTTTATGGGTGTGGACTCTACCTCTAGTCATTTGCAGCAGAAATTGTTCAATATTTAATTCAAACCCTGTGACATTTTCCTAGTGCACAGAAGCCAGAAAAAAAAAATCCGTTTTTCCTTCAAATGCACTTTTCCCACAGCACTCAGCATATAAATTCATCTGCACTTTAACATATTTGCTGCAGCTGAAAAATGCACAATTTACTATACATACACACACATACAAAAAATTAAACTTGCAGGGTCTTTCCAACCCAAAAATCCAACATTGACATGACTGTCTCCAAAAATAATATAAATCAGATGCACTTAAACCAGAAATCTTTATATGCTGTCTCACTTCTTAGCAAAATAATGTATCTTGCTACAGTGCCTGAGAGAGTATCCCTCTGCAAACCAGAGGGTGTTATTCAAAGGAGATGGCTAAAGGCCTCACTACTTGGAGTTTGCATTGGCTTGTGGTTAGGTGAAATAAAACAATAGTACTAAAATAAAACGGAATCGGAAACGTTTTATTAAGTCACAGGAGAATATGTCAGGGGAAGTGAGTGGAAGGAGGGTTATTTTTCATTCCAACATAATTAAATCTAAATTTAGCAAGTGTCTCAAATTACAGCACTTTGTTGGAGCCCAAGAAAGGGAAAATAAAAATTGTGGTAGACCACTATTCTACTCACCACCTAACCTGAGATCCAAATGAAAAACAGACAGTCTGCATACAGTAACTTTGTTACTGTTTTAAAATACTACTTTTTTTGTTAAGGGCCATAAAGTTAAATTTAAGGCATAGAGAAACATGGGTTTTGAATAGGATTCTTGTTACAAGATATTGATGTTGCTGGTTTCCTTTTCCTCTGAAAAAGAAAAAAAAAATCAACTTTTGCATCTACTGAGCAAAACTTAAAACATGTATGATGTAATTGAGAAAAGACAGTTGTGTGAAACTGATATTTGCTTCTATGATGCAATACTACGCTGACTGAGATTATTATATAGGTATGTAAGGTACTGTGAGTTTAATTTGGCACGTTGGTTTTATTTAAAAACTGCTGGAGCTGAATAATTTTGCTTGCATGCAGCAGATCCTCTTCTGTATTGCAAACTTGGAATTGTAAAGCTAATATTCTTCTTGCTCACATGTTAATTCTTTGGGCACCCTACATTCCTACTGACTTTGAGTAAAGTGATGGTTTATGTTATTTGCTGCTCTCCATGTTTTAGTAAAAAAATTTCTCTTTTTTTCTTGTATAGTAAACTCAATTTGTATGTCTTGGACAGTACTGTGATTGTAATATTTGAAACTGAGTTTTAATCTGCACTTTTGGAGTGCATTTACATTTTCTTGTTCTTGCATTTTACTCCAGAAGATAATTATTCTTGGCCAGATGCAGTCATCTAATGCCCACACGAGCAGCAATCTGAGCTGTAATCTTACATGGCAGGAACAGACCTTCTCCCGGCAGCTTTGCATTTTTGGGTATATCTTTCCTGCAGTCCCTTTGTCTAAAACACACACCTTACACTGCAAAAGCTCATTTGAGTTTCTTTAGCTTCTGGGTTTAGTAGGTCCACACTGCCACCACGCAGGCTGTACTTTCTGCTGGAATAGTTGGACAGATATCCTCATGCTACAGGTGCGATGGAGCTGTTGGAGCGTTAGCAGCGCTGTGCCAGCACAAACCAAACTGGTGGCTTCACACCCCACTCAGGAATGTCTATACCCTGATGCCTCCATATCTGTAGCCTCAGTGCAGGTATGCCCTCAACTATGCCAGTGCTCTTGAGACAACTGAGCGCTACAAACCCTTGGGAACAGTCTGACCTGTGCTGCCCTGCATCCTCACGTGCATCATGTGGCATCTATCACACTGCCTGCCCTGATCCAAGCTTTCAGGTGGAGGCAGGAATGTGCTTGCAGAAGTGTGGCAGAGGCTGAAACCATCATATCCAGGCTCTGACTCACAGCTGAATTTCCCTTTGGACACAGCAATTTGCCTTTCAGACTCCCCATGCAGAGGGAAGGTCAATCAGGAGCAGAAGGAAGGGCAGACCTTCTCTGTACCTACCGCACTCCCCACACAGAAAGCAGAAGGCCACACGTCAGTCCCATTTGCCACAGAAATGTTAGCTATGAAACCTGGGAAGCCTAGCCATACACTTGACCTGAAGATCATACCTAAAGGAGAAAAAAAAAGTACTAATGCTTTGAATCTGCTGGTGTGATTTCAGTCACATGCCACATATTTCACACCACAGCCCAGATTTTGTGCATCCACAGGAAGGCTACAGCACAGCAGGGACAACTGTGCTATTTAAATGTCAGTGTAATCACTCAGGAAAGTAGCCCCAAGAGTATGAAGTTGCTGGGACTTGAAATGTTAGGCAGATTAAATTTTCACTTACTCACAGATACTGTCACACACTTCCCTAAAATTGATTGGGCAGCATTTAACAGATTGGCATAACCCAGTAATGAACTATTTACACCTTTACCACCATATATTCATATGGTAATGTACATTTCTCTATAATTCCTAATCACAAAAAAAGTTACTTCCCACTTTTTGCTGTCTTCTTTTTCTCTGTCACAGGACTGCAGAGAGCAGGACATTGGAATAAGGTGAGAACAATACCTATTTCTGTAAATGAGCTTCCTATTTGTTAGTGAGATTTCCTGGGTTTGCTTGAAATAGGCATTAAAGCACCAACATATTGCAGAACAAAACCAGCAGGTTTCCCACCAAGAGAGAATGGTTCCCCACCCACCAAATTGAGCCTAATTCAAAGACAATGATGAATTGACAGTGAAAGAGAAAGGGAGGGAAATAACTTTATCTACTGCTGACTTAATATTTTGCAGGTGAATGAGCACACATTTTTTTTTCCATATGTCTCTTTATTTCCACCTGTATAATTTCATTAAATATTGGTACTTATTATGCATCATGAGAGAATCTGGCTAGGTATGAATGGAAGAAGACCTGAAATCCTACTCCCTTCCCAAGCAGAGAGAGTTAGACTTACCAAACAGCACTACTTTTGTTCTCTGAGGAAAAAACGTGTTAGTGTAGAAAGAAACTTGTCCTGTATTTTCATAACATGTATGATGGTAATTTATACCTAATTTGCCAGTAAATGCCATAGACCAATGGTACAGATTTAGACACATAGTTTCAATTTGACTCATGCATTCTGTTTTATTCTCTTTTTTTATTCCTCCAGCCTATCAGCCAGGAGCTAGGCAGCAGGCTGACCTTGATAAGGGAGGTTTGTTCTTGTTTCAAAAGCCTGTGTCCAGCATGATCTATGTACAGCCGCAATTCAAAATCATTTACTGCCAATGTGATGTGCCCAGAGCAGTGACTGGTACACAAAGAAGATGGCAAACTTGGTTTGGGAGGATTTAAAGGCATAAAGGAGGTGTTTTTCAAATGTAGTCCTAAGAATCAGCAAAGTGTTTTATGTCAGCTTTAAAGCAAGTGTTTGCTTTAAATATGCTGCCTTGCCTCCACTTTTATGCCTTACTTTAGGAACCGCCCACTGTTCTGGATCTTAATTTGTTTTAAAGCTGAGATCTTGGTATCTATTTGTCAAGAGCTTTTACTTGTAAAATATAACTATTAAATGACACTTTTGTTCCCCAAAGGCCCATCATTTTCTGATCTCATTTAGCCCAAATATTCCTTTGAATGCATGCAGTGTGTTTCCCTTAGAATTCTCTGTTGTACACTCACCAGCTTTATTTAGCTATGGTACCTTAGTGCAACAAGAGCCTGCTACAGCAAGAGTGCAGGACACGAAGCTGGTGCTTACCTAAACCACCAAGAATGTCACAGATGGAGATAAGGAGAAGGATGGTGGAAGAGGAGGAAGCTTTGGGCATCTTCCGTGGGCTCTGTCCCTTCTTCGGCAAGAGCTGCAGGATGGTCAGTAGCAGGCTGACAGAGGCGCTGCCAATGCAAACTCCACAGAAGACTTCAGGCTGAAAGTTCATCACTAGCTGGGTAGCTGCATCCCGGTTTGGGCAGCAGTAGGTTTCCAACCTGGGAGAAGCCATGAAGCGTTCAGCAGCCCACGAGCAGGAGAAAATGCAGTTGCTTCCCCAAGGCAGCATTCACTTTTTCTTCACCCTCCCCATTAGTCTGCAGTGGTGAGAATCACGCGATTGATGGATCATGTGCTGCTGCTGCTGCTAGAAGTAAATCCCCTAGAGCTGCCTTTCTCAGCCTCTCCTAGCAAGCAGATCAAATCCGAACAAGAAAACACAGTGTAATCTGAAACAGGCCCCGTGCTTGCTCAGAGCCATTGGCAACAGTTCACTCACATATTTCTGCCTGCACAGCATGTCACACGGGAAGATTTGAACTCATCAGAAGATGGTTCAAACAAGTAAGGATGCAGATACCAAAGCAGAATCATTACATGTTAATAGTGCTTCCCTTTAGCTTTGTCCCACCCAGCACCCTTTAATTTGTGCAAATTAATTGAAAAGATGAGTCTAGACACAAGCAGTTTCAGCCTTTACAGGGAGGAGCAGGGCTAAAAATCCACACCCTAACCCAAATTTCAGTTTTTACAGAATGCCCAGTTGGAAGGGACCCCAAGAATCATCTGACCCAACCTTTCTAGGTGATAGTGTAGTTTAAATGAGATAGCCAAGCAGAATTTTAGTGATCCAACCCACCCAGCTCTGTAATTAAGCTTAGAAACACGGTATCCTATCACTCTAGAAACACATTACATTTAGGAAGACAATACTGACCTCATCCTATTTAAGCGGCAAGCACAAAAAGTCTTATCTTTAGCCTGTAGAGTCTGTATCAGATCAGTTTAACATAGAAAATTCCAGGACATTTGATTTCTCAAGAATTTGTTTATTATTATTTTGTAAGGGTTTCATATGAAAACAGGAATGTGATCTGTAAGATTTGTTTTTACTTTATAAGCTAGACGGGCCCTTAAGTCAGGGGTCCTATTAGGCACTGCCGCAAATATTCATGATCATAAATACAAAAAGTAACTTTTGCTGCTCAGCTGAGTTTCAAACTCACCCTGTCAGCCCTCACCCTTCCAGAGAACTTGTTTGTAGGCACATGTTCAGGAAATACAGGAGGGAGCATTGCCAACAAATTTAAAGTGAACTGTATGTTAAAAAACACAGTCATGGAGTTTAGAATTAGTCCTTATACGACCAACTGACCTAACCTTTTACTTATTTTTTACGAAGTCCCAGTTAATGTTTTTTTAGCAGAAATTATGAAGGCGTGATGAATGACAGTGGGATGTTCTGTGTGCAGGGGTGTTAAAACACAGTGGCTTCAGCCAGTGTGTTTGCCCTCAGCAGAGCACACAGATGCACGCCGATCCCGAGTAAAACGGTAGCTGCTGAGTTCTTCCTTACGCTAGATACCTTACACGCTTGATCCTACACAAGAATGAACCTCCACCAAGATCATCAGCCTGATGACCTCTGGTAGAGGCTGTGCAGTCACCCAGTGTGGGATGGTGGTGGTAGGGCTAGGATGGCAGCTGGAGCCTTAGTTTCCAGGCATGTCAGGTACCCACACAGCCTGCTCCCAGGGGATTCCCCAGTGCTCTGCTTGGGTACATGACATGAAGAGCAAGACTCCTGTGCACAGGTATCCATACATCAGCAAAGATGTCTGAACTCCCATTCTCAATTGAGATCTTAGGCAGATAAGCTTTAAAGTCTAGACTTAGTCTAGAGAAATGTTTAGCTCTTCCTAAAACAAATGTACATGGTAAGCTGAGTAGACTTCAGTGACCACAATGGGAACTTGAAATCCAGGCAGCTGAGTTTGAAGGTGAATGTTTTTGCTGGATATTTTTGCTGCTTTACAGCATAAAGAGATTTTCCTGCTCCATAGATGAGGACAAGTGAGTGACCTGAACGCTGCAATCCTATGTTTTGTTACTGCCATGCATGCAAAAGCATATTGGGGACATTAAGGTTGCAAACCAGATTGCTTCACTCCAGAAATACAAACTTTTGTTGAGTTAAAGGAGAATATGGATGCTCTGTTGTCAATACAAGGCTGAGACTCCTCAGACTTTACTCCACCTCCACTGGAGAAGTGGTGCAGGGAATTGCCACCTTTCTGTAAAGATACTGCATTGCAATCTACCTGGATACAGCAATTCCAGAGAGAGGTTATGATTTTAAAAGTCATCATATACCACATATGCAATGCAAATACATATACATAAAAACAAATTTTGATCTCATTTGAAGGCAAATTCGTATTGCCTGGGTATACAGTTACAACAGCAAGACTTTTAGATTATTAGACAGAAAGATAAACTGTTGAATAGAAGCCTTGAATTTCCATTATCAGTTTCTAAAATTGTGCCCCTCGTTATTTCTCTTGCAGTTTTCCTTCCTTCAAAAACTTAAAAAGCAAGCCGTTATCCTGATTGTTCTGGCTTACAGACAGGAATATTTTGTGTGTTTTGCTTATTTTGCTTATCATCTGTTTTCATTAATCCTGACTGTGATCTTGCAGTTTGCCCATGTGGATTTACCATTGCATTATTTTAACAACTTCTTCTCTTCTGTTCAGCCACTTGGAAACTACTTTCATTCCTCAGTTTTAATCGTTATACTCTGGAGATTAATTTTCAAATCTTTCTCTCTTTTTCTCCCCACAGTTTTGCTAGCTGTAGATGTTCTTTTTATTGCTTTACTTCTCCAAGTGGAGGATTGCTTTTTAACCTCTTCTCCTGGGTTCCTTCCTTTCTACTCTCTCAGATTTTGATTACACAATTACTTACGAAAGAAGTGAGTGATTTTTACTGGAAGCAAAGCATAAGATCTGTAGCACACCTAACACAAAAAGAAAATAAAGTGACTCACGAGTGAATGAACACTGCCATGATACAAGCAGATGTGTCTTTATATGTGGACACTTGAGGCTGAATGGGAAGATGTCACACTAATGACCCACCCAGTATCTTAGATGGTAAGATCTAGCTTAGTCTCTGGCCCTTATTACTGGGTTTGAAGTATAAGAAGTCAGAACAGTCAAAGAAATTCAAAGCTGGTTTGGCAGTTTTATACTTGACATTAATTTAGCTTCTTCTGATTATGAGAAAAGATTATGAAAATAAGAGGATAAAAGCTGGGGACAACGGAAAATGAAAAAGAAAGCAATGAAAGGAAGTATAAGAAGAGTTATTTTGCCTTGTTAAGGAACATTATTTAGTGTTGAAAAAAACTTACATTGTTCTACATGTGCTAACACCCTTCCCTCTGAAATTATTGACACAGTTCCCATGCCACAGTGGTATAAAACAGTCCCACAAATATGGCATGTCTCACTTCTGCTTCAAAGGAGGATCTCAGTTAAGCAAATGGTGTAGCTGGGAGACAACCACTTACAAGAAACAGTAACACCCCCACACACACTGCACTGCAAACACCGATCAAACTGAACATCTCAGTCCTGCTTTGGTTCATGTGGAACAGTGTGCTCAAGAATGAGTAAAGCATTGTGCTTCTTGCACCTGGGACATAATGCTTCAGTCCAGTCCATGTTCTTCGTTAAGATGAAACGGTGGCTTGCCTGCTTCATTGGGAAAGCAACAGGTTTACAAAAAATATGCCAGGCATGCATTCCTGCTCTTAAGGAGTATGCTACTGCTTGTGCTTGAGTGTGCAGCTGCAGCTACTTTAAACACTGTTTTAATTAAATCTGGGACTGCAACATTGTTTTACAAAGGAGAAGGAAATTAATGGATATAGCGACAGAGGAGAATTTATTTTTGTTTAGGTGTACACTTCAGTACATCACTGTCTGAATTTACAGCTCCCAATGAAGATCTTAGCTACCTTAGAAACATAACAACCATGCTTTGTCAATGGTTCATAATCTCATAGTTTTTTACACAGTACCTGATATAACATTTTCCAAATTGATGAAAGCTGGGTCTGTCATCAGGCTAAATAAAACCAGTTATGAGCTCCCCAACAGATCCTCCAATATGTTCTTGAAGGCCTTAACATACAGTTCATATGATCAGCATTTTATTCACGCAGACCTCCTGCAACTAGATTTACTTTGGAAGAAATTCTAAGATATGTACTTTTTAAAGTTAATTTTACATTGGCATTTGACTTAATGCACAACTGAAATGGATGGAGAAAATCACATCCTGTTATTTCTATTTCCACATTTCTGTAAATTTAGGCAGGGATATTGGAAGAATGGTGATATTCAAAGTATAACATCTGTCATGGTTAGAACAGTTATGGACTGCATTGAAAAGAACCAGAATTAAAACAGAAGTGTTGCTTCTCTTCCTTCTGTGATTTGAATATAAATTTTTGCATTTAAGGATGAGAATGAATGTATCTTCTTTGCATAGAAAATCATCATGTTTGAGTTCTATTTTCTTTAAGAATGAGAACATGAACACATGAGATGAGTGTGCACTTCAACAGCTCAATAATTGTGTGTATGTCACTGATGCAATTGTGCTGTGTGTATTTTGTTGTTTTACAGATCTTCTCCAGGGAAATGTTATCCTACTTGACTTCTCTTAAGAAACATATACAGATTAGTTATTGAACCTGTACCTACTACATGCATTTAAATTAGTAAACAAAGTTTATATGGATGAAGTACAAAATGAGTACAAAACCCGCATCCATAAACTGGAGAAAACAATTTTTGCTTATAAAACTGGAGAATAAAATCCACAATTCTCTATGCCAATGCTGAGAATATTACCGTCTTTGAACCTGTGTTAAGACAGATTTTGTGGCCACATTTCTGGACAAATTCCACCATTACTCATTGTCATCATTCACAGAACAAAAAGATACCTTCCTTTCAGCATACATGTAATAAAGAGACCCTTGTTCCACACCTTCACAGACTACATGAGACACAATGTTCAGGGAAACCAACTGATGAAAAAGACCATGAAAAGAAAGGTTATTATCCTTCCACATGCAGTGATATTGAAAATTGGAGCTTAATGTTTGTAAGCATGTAGAGGGTACCCTGGTCTACAAGATGTTGAATGTCTATCATATCCTCAGTATCTTCCAAAGGTATCCTAAGCCCCTTCTGTATTCCCTTTTAGAGGTTGTGTTAGTTGGTTACTTCAGGAGAAATTAGGAGGGATACTCTTACATCCTTGTTGTGATTTTTAGATGGGGATCTTGTTAGATTGTATCTCCTATCACCCAGAAGTTGTATTTTCAAGGTCCATTAGTACTAGAAAATTATAAAATCTCTATTCACAGGTTAGCCTGCATAACCAAATCAAAATATATTACAGCACAAATTTCACAGCTCTTACAATGCAAGAGCTCTCCAAAGCTCTGTTAATTAAATTGCTAAAAATATCAGTGTACTGTGGCCACTTAGATGGTCTTGTTGGATGTTGTAACCAAATGTCAGAGGGAATTCTGACAAAGTGTGCAGTCCAGGTCCAGACCACAGATACCAGCCAATCCTCCCCTTAGAAATCCCATAAGCAACACCAGGTTTCTTTCCCCTCTGGTGGCTGCACGGCCATCAGTCAGCTCTGCAGCATCTTGCGACTGGGTGAATGAGAGCTGAAAACTTATGCTCCACAAATTGTTGTCTGGTAGTTTCTGAAATGAGTAGAAAGCTCAAAAACATGTTTAGCAGGCTCAGGGAATCAAGAGGGAATGCAGTAATAACAGCAAAAACATTACAGTGCAAGTGCTTAAGATTCTCTCTTTTGACTCTTCTGTTCTTCAGAAGAGAACTTTGCATTCCAGGGTGGACGAAGTAATGAGACTAATCCCTCTGTATCCAAAATATTTTACTAGATACACCCTTCAGGAGAACCATACAGCTACACCATGCATTTATATTATAGCTTCTCAACTACTCCCATTAGCCATCTTCCTGGGAGCATGACTCCAAGAAACTAGCTGACCCTAAAACTGCTTCAGAAAATAGTGTTCTGACAGAAATCTTCTGCATATCTTTAATACTCCATAATTCAGACTTTCACAAGAAATTAACCTTTGGGGTTGTAATAGGATCTATTATCACAGAAGATGGGTAATAACCACCCCCTACTGAAGCTGTTTCCTCAGGATGTTGCTAACAATGCCCCACTGACATGAGTATGCTTCACACAAAATTCAGGCTAACAAAGCAGTACCTCCCACGGCCTTATCCTTTGTAAGTAAAACACAAGCCAGGAAAAGCTAATCTGAATGTTGGCACTTTTTCCTCATTTGTATGACTTGGCAGGATTCCCTTAAACGTTCTGTCAACTGTTAACTGTTTTGCCTTGGTCTCCTGAGAGCAGGGACCACATCTACCCCTTTATATTAAAGGGGTGTAGCAGTCTATGGGGAGGTGGCATGCACAGAAAGAACGTCTGCCCCCTTGAACTCTTGGCATGATCAAACCAGCCTTACGTCAGGCCTAATATCACCACATTCATGTAATACCATAGGTCTGGCACTGCTGGACCATAGCCTCTTGTGCATACCTGATTTAGGGCAACCTGCTGTAGCGCTGGAAAAAAGAAACAAAAACATTTATTTCAGGCTGCATACATGTTAAGATGGGCTCTTGCAAGACGCTGCATCCTGCGACCTTCACTGGACATGGTTTGTGTTCTGTGCAACCAAGCTGAGAGTAGAAAGGTCATTTGTAATGAAGGAATTGTGTCTATTTATAGAACACACTGAGAGATTTATTTACACATTGCTGATAGGTAGAAAAAGGAAGCTCTGTTTGGGGCTGGCTAGCAAATGAAAACAAAGTCCAAGTGAAAAATACCAGATTACAAGGCTTTTGTCTGCTCTCTGGTCTCTTGTTATTTATCTAACCTCTAAAAAGCCCCCATAGCATTCTCTGCAAAAAGAGCATTTGAAATCCTTCTCTTGGTATTCTCCCTGATCACCCCTGCTCCAGTGATCATCTTCATCAAGTACAGAATTTCGATGTAACATGCTGTGATAGCAGAGTTTAAATGCATTAAAGACTGCTTGTTAGCTTCTGAGGTTATGTCCCTCATGTAATTAAACCAGGCTTCATGACTGCTTTTTGACATACGAGGTGATGTGGCACAGTACAGTTTGTATAAAGAATGTTATCATGTAATGTGCCTTTCCAAAGAACATGGACAATGAAAAACACTCCCTAATGTACCATGATAGGAAATGCAGCAGCAAGAATGTTACAAATGATGCTTCACCAAAATGATGGATGGAACTTCACAAAGCTGAAAAAATCTCAGGTTAATGAAGTTGCAACACACATACATATGACCAAATATATCTATATAGTGTACATATATATATATAAAACATATACTGCTGAACTCTATTCCATAACCAAATAAAGGGTGGCTTCATCCGTACTGCCTTGTGGTATCAGTGTGTCCAAGAATTGCCTAGTTAGCCTAGTTAGCCTCCTGACAATGAAACAGTACAGACTGGCATGTACCAGTGCTTCAACCTGTGTGCTCTTACTCTGCTTTTTGGTTCTTTGTAAAGTGGTAGTCTCATATGTCATAACATGGTTTGAGAAACGGCTCTAATGGAGGCACTGGAAAAGGAACAAGTACACAGATATCAGAGGGACTGCAGCTCAAGACATGACTTAGCTTGTGCCTGAATTTGAATACCAGCTGAAAACTCCATCCCTGGGGGAAGATGGTTACCCATTCACCTTCTCTTGTTACGTTGTCTCTTGACTCTGCAATCACATGAGGAGTTGCTATTGCTCTTTCCTTTGACTTTCCTTTGACTTTCAAAATCATGAAAATTATAAATCCTTAAGTGGGCTACGGATTACAGGAGCCTGTGCTGGACTCATTTCCTTGTTCTCTGTCTACAGGTCTAATAGGTCTCAAGCAAATCATGGTCTTTTTTCTGCTGGTATCACTCATAGCTGCAGTTTGCTCTGCATTGCATACTTTCACCCTCATAAAATTGCTCTGAGATACAAAGTTTATGTGATGTTGTGAGAATAACTAAGAATTGAACAAAGTTGAATCAAAAACTTAATGGGTATAGAAATATCAGAGTATCATATGAAATGCTATTCTCTCACAAATGTCACCTTTATAAAAAGTCCTAGATAAAGAACACAGAAGCTACTTTTTCTTCCTTTTTCTTTCTTTTTTTTTTTCTCCTAAAGAACTGAAGAGGTCAATGTATATTTTAGTTTTTATCTGAAAGATGGAGAACATCTAAGGGCTTCTCCAGCACTAATTATGTGTTGATGAAGCCTTATTTGCACTACAGGAAAAACAAAATACACTTGAGAAAGGTTTAAAGGTTTTTAAAGTGCCTAAATCACACAGGAGACATCCTGCTGGAGTTTTTCAGCCTGGATTTTTCATTCTGGGACAGTGGATAATTTGTTGAAACCAAAGTGTTTTGCAGAAGAGCATGATTATACTGAATCCATCAGAATAAACATGGCAGGTTTCCAAAGGAAACCCTCTTGGTTCCCAGCTATGCCAGGATGTCTGTCTCTTGGGCTGCTACCCAACCTGTTTCTCCAGGTTCTCAGGACTTTCAGACTCCACAATAAATTCTCAGCAGCTTGCCAAACCTTGAATTACTCAATCAAAAAATCCATCCATTTCTGCTACAAGAACTTCTTATCACTACTTCAGTCGTTTTGGCCTTTGTCATAGTTATTTTCAAAGACACTAGAATTTCAAACAGGAAGGAGCTAGAAACCACAGTACAGCTAGAAAACTACAACTTAATCACTATCACTGAAACATGGTGGGATGAGTTCCATGACTGGAGGGCTGTAATCGATGGCTCCAAACTGTTTGGAAGGGACAGGCAAGGAAGGAGGAGAAGTTGACTTCTCTGTTAAAAAAAAAAAAGTTGATTGACATCAGAGAGCTGTCTTAGAAAAGCAGCAATGAACAGTTTGAGGGCTTATGGACAAAAAATAGGGGTCAAAGCAACACAGGAAACCCCACGGTTGTTGTCTACTACATTCTGTCCAACGAAGAAGAGCCTGTTGATGAAGCAGTATTACTTCAGCTACAGGAAGCATCATGTTCCCAGGCTCTGATCCTGCCAGGGGACTTCAATCAACCTGACATCTGCTGGAAAAGCAACACAGCAAGTTGTAAGCAGTCCAGGAGACTCTTACAAGTGTGTCAAGAATAATTTCTTAATCTAGGTGACAGACAGCCCGATCGGAAGAGAAGTATTACTAAACCCTTGCTTACCAACATCAATTAGAGATGTCAAGATTGGTGGCAGTCTGGGCTGCAGTGATCATGTCCTGGTGGCATTCAAATCTTGAGGGATATTGGCTGGACAAAGAGTGGAGTCCGAATGCTGAATTTGAGAAGAATAACTTTCAGTTGTTTAAGAAATTAATGGGTGGCACCTCCTGGGAAACTACCTTTAGGAACAAAGAAGTTGACCAGAGCCGGCAGCTCTTTATGGACATTTTTTCTAGAGTACAACAACTCTTGATTTCCATATGTAAGAAATCAGGCATGGAAGGGAGGAGACTGCCCTGGTAAGGCATTGGAGCTGAATTTGGTGAGGGATATAAAGAGTGGTAAAAAAAGGATTCTACAGGTATGTTGGCCTGAAAAGGAAGATTAAAGAAACACACACTCAATAAATAAGACAGAAGAGCTGGTGACAACAGACATGGAAAAGGTTGAAGTAATCTTTTTTTTTTTTCCCCTCAGTTTTCAATGCTAATCTCTGAGCCCCTGAAGCTGAAAGCAGGGATAGGAGGAAGGAAGTCCCTCATAGGAGTTCAGGTTTCAGAACACCTGAGGAGCCTGAACATACCTAAGTTACAGATAATACATCATTGATCATAGAATGGTTTGGCTTAGAAGGGACCTTAATGATCATATAGTTCCAGTCTCCCCTGACATGGGCAGGGATACTTTCCACTAGATCAGGATGCTCAAATCCCAATCTAACCTGGCTTTGAAGATTTCCAAGGAGGGTACATCCACAGCTTCTCTAGGCAATCTGTTCCTGTGTCTCTAACTCTATACTCTTCCAGTTTGAAACCATTAACCCTCCACTCCCTGATAAAGAGTCCCTCCCAATCTTTATTTTAGGCTCCCTTTAAGTACTGGAAGACTACTATAATGTCTTCTCGGAGATTTCCCTAGGCTAAACAACCCCAACTCTCAGCCTGTTCTCATAGGTGAGGTGCTGCAGCCCACAACATTCTTGCATCTTAACTGGAATAATACAGGTTTGACAGACTGTTTGATTGATAAGGAATTGGCTATATAGGCACGTACAAAAAGTTACAGGCAATGACTTAATGTACAGTGACGAGTGTGGTCCCTCAAGGCTCTGTATTGTGACCAATATTCTAGTATTTTCATCAATGATGTAGTGGGATCAAGTGTACCCTCAGCAAGTTCACAGACGACACCAAACTGAGTAGTGAGGTCAGTTCACTTGAGATGCCATCCAGGGAAACCTTTCCAGGCTTGAGAAGTGGGACTGTGTGACTCCCATGCAGTTCAACAAGGCCAAGGCCAAGGCCAAGGCCAAGGTCCTACAACTGGGTTGAGGTAATCTCCAGTATCGATACAGGCTGGGGGATGAATGGATTGGGAGCAGCCCTGAGGAGAAGGACTTGTGGATATGGGGGGATGAAAAACTGGATGTGAGCCAGCAATGTGTGCTCACAGTCCAGACAGCCAACTTTATACTGGGTTGCATGAAAACAAATGTGGCCAGGAGGCTGAGGGAGGCGATTCTTCCTCTTTGATTGCTCTCATGAGACCCCCATCTGGAGTACTGCATCCAGCTCTGGAGTCCTCAGGACAAGACAGACATGCACCTGTTGGCACAGGTTCAGAGGAGTGCCATGAAAATCATCAGAGGGCTAGAACACTTCTCCTGTGAAGAAAGGCTGAGAAAGTTGAGGTTGTTCAGCCTGGAGACAAGGCAGCTCCACAAACATCTTACTGCAATCTTTCAATATTTAAAGGCTTATAGGAGAGATGGAGAGAGACTTGTAGTGACAAGGCAAGGGGCAATGGTTTTAAATTGAAAGGGACTAGATTTAGATCGGACCCAAGGAAGACATTTTTTGCAGTGAGGGTGGCAAGACACAGGAATAGGGTGCCCAGAGAAACTGTGGATGCTCCCATATTGCAAGTCTTCAAGATCAGGCTAGATGGGGCCTTGAGCAACCTGATCCAGTGAAAGATATCCCTGCCCACAGCACATTGTAATAGATGACCCTTAAAGTCCTTTCCAACCCAAACCATTCTATGATTCTACGTTTCACTGTGTTTTGTTAAATATGCCATAAACACTACATAGGATCAACGTTTGCTCCACATACAGCATGTTCACACATGCTCTATAGATTTCAACAGGAATATTACAGATTGTTATGCCAGTGGAACTGAGGTCAATAGAAAGCTGTCTGGGAATATTACATGCAAGTCTATGACTCCCATCTTGTAATCCGTTTTTCTTCTGAGTTCTGTCAGCATTCTCAATGGATTTGCAGTATTCTCACAAATCTCTAGCTTTCAGAAAAGGCATTTATGATCAATCTTCTTTACAATTTTCAGTGAAGAGATCACACTATTATATACATTTCTATCTATCAACATCTCTTCCACCACTAGTGACTAAAATGATATAACTACAACAGCTATGGGTAATGATGACATAGAAGAAGTTGCATTGGTACAATTATCAAATAGTTAGGTTATTTTGGCAAATGCCACTGAGGACATGTATGAGTCTGCTCTCTTTGCTGGAGGCTGCAACTCCTGTAATTCAGCTGACAAAGCAGAACATGTGCCATGGATCAGCAGCTCAGTTTCACAGCCCAGCATCTTAACTTAAACTGTTGACCCAGCATCTTAACTTGTCAACGAACTCTGCATGTCCCTGGGCATCTGTTTTTTATTTCAAATGGCTGAGGTAAGAGGCGTGATGTCTCTTTACCGAACTGTGATGTTTGGTGGTTAGCTCCAGAATAGGAGTGGTAACAAACAGTGGGAGGTTGTAAAGGCTTCCCTCACCTCAGTTCTTTACTCTGTGACTATGAGTCATAAGCCTCTACTTCTTTTACATTTCTCAGCTGCTGGGGAAAAAAAAAAAAAGCCCTGCTGGCACTGCACGGTGCACCACAATGAATGCTCTCATTCTGAGAGTAAAACACCTTAATCTAGAGTCATTCTGCAAGTATCTTGCCCAATTTAATGCAAGGTGTCTTAAGGAAAAGATATATGGTGTATAGCTAAATATGTGAAACAGGCTGTCCCTTAACAGCATACTGTGCCTGATACTATTTAAACAAAATCTTGTATAAAGGAATTTATTCACATTTTGGATAATTTCAGTGACTAAGCAGGGAACAGGTATGCAATCTGCAACAAAGAAAAAAAAAAGTCAATTAGTAGAACAAAAATTTCACTTGCAATTGTTAATTTATTACTTCAAGTTCCAAGGTAGAAGACAGATAAAGTACTGTGGAAGGAGCCTCTTTTGCTGCAGAAAGCTTTGCAAGGAGTTGCAAAGAACGTTTGTGAGAACCATCCCTTAGTAAAGTCTGATAGCTCCTTTTGCATGGCAGGAGGCAGTGTTTGGGTAACTTTTGCAAATCACTGCAAAGTATCTTTGATAATATTAATGGCACATGTTATTACAGAAGGAGATCCCACATACCATATTAGCTGTAGCTGCATCATTCTGTCCTCAGTGTAAGCCTGTTACTTCCTTTGATGCATTTATGAAACGCTGATGTATCTTGCATTTCTACCTTCTATTGCTAGCTTCTGTATACTTGGACAATATTTGGCAAATAAAACAATATGTAAGGAAGAAAACTGAGGATTTGGTCACTGACACTTTTGTTAAGTGAATACAGTTATCACTGATTTTCTTATCACACAAATGAAAACACATTTTAGAAGAAATTTACTAAATTCTTTGGGTTTTATGATTATCTGTAGCCTTACGAAAGCTGCACAAATTCAGGTAATAAAATTATCACATAGTTTAAGAAGAGTACGAGTACATGTCTTCAGGCAGGTTCTGAACAAGCTTCAAGTCTCACAGAGAAGGAAGAAAGAAAAGATGCAAAGAGGAGTTTGATCAATATGACAAAAGAGAATTCCTGTCTTGCTTTAGCTTATCCAATTTACATGTATGAGGAAATTTATATTATAGTGGTCTCTTAGTTTTCCATTGGTAAGAATAAAGGCAAAAATGGTGTCATTGAAATAAAGATGTCTGATTTCTGAGCTGCCAACCACAGGCTGAGGATCTACTTAATGACTGTGTCAGATCATCAGGCTCTAAGCAAGCATTAGCTAGAAAACAGTTCTTTACTGAGTTCTCTCTTAATCAGGAGTGTGAAAGCTTTCAGATATTCTTTCTCCAGGCAACTGCTTTCCTGAGAGCTATATGTCCACATCTTCGACTTGCATAATTATAGTAGCAGCATTCGACAGCTTTCACTTGGCTTCCTTCATATAGATCCTGGTTCTTGGCTCTAAATATTTCAGTTGTAAAATCAGTGCTCAGATTTCATCACCATTCTTCAATACTAGATTTTATAAGACCAAATCAAAAAGCCAGTAACGTAAATCTTCAGCTTCTTATGGACAACTAAAAATTGAAGAAGAAGGAATGTTTGACAGTCAAAAAAGAGAAGATACAAACAGGTAAGACATTTTTGGAAGAATAATTTGCTCCTCTCTTTAATGATACAAGCTAATTTTTTTCCCCATTTCATTTCCATGTGCACACTTGGGGATACAATAAAATTCCAATCATTATTCCTGATCTTTATTTTATTGCCATGCTTTCAAACAAAATTGTATACTGTAGCTCTTTAAAACTTGCAGCTCTAGGTTATTGCCATGTAAACAACCTAATATATGTTACACAAAGATAACTAAGACCTTGTCTCAGATTCCAAGAACAACTGGATATAGAACATGGAGGAAAGTATTTGCATTTGTAGAATCATAAAATGGTTTGTGTTTGAAGGGATCTTAAAGATGATCTAGTTCCATTGCCGATGCCATAGGCAGAAACACATTCCACTAGAAAAGGTTGCTCAAAGACCTCTTGACCTGGTCTTTTTCCCTTTTCCCTATGCTTTTTTATTTAAATAATTTGTCTTTAAATTAGCACTTCTCCATATGATAGGCAAAGAAAAAAAAGTTCTGCAAGTCTTTAAATAACTTGATGTAATACACAGGTTTGGTATAAGGTTTGGATTTAGCAGAAGTTTAGAAAGTTTGGATACTTGTAGAAGTATGTGCAAGTTTGGGTGCCTCCTCCATGGTTCTGTGCCTTAATCATGAGGGAACAATCATCTTAACCACGTTTTTCTCCTTTCTATACATCCTCCAGTCTGCTGCTGAGACTGATGATGTCAGATGCTTTCAATCCTGAAATCAAAGGTTTCTATAGGTATTAGAGAAGTGTACTGTAGGTGATGTTGAAAGTACTGGAGAAACAATTTGCTTTAGTGCAAGGCAGGAGAGATTTCCAAGGAATAAACCAGCTGATACAGGACTTAAGAGGGTCAGACTACATTATCTGAATGGCATAATGGCCACTTTCAGAAGCAAAGTATACGAACTGCCATATACATAAAAAAACCTCTAAATCCTACTGCATATAGCAGGTACGTCTGTGAGATAGTTTGTCACACATACAAGTGCCTTGAAGTTCCATGTCTATCAGGACTAAAGTACATTTTTCCCCGTGTATTTCACCTGCTAGGTAGTGAAAGCTGCTCTGGGCCAAGTATGATCCTGAATTAAACCACTGAAATCTCTATAAAGTGATGCAGTTAAGCTGAGGGAATGAGTTGCCATCCCTGGAGGTGTTCAAGAAGCAGTTAGATGTGGCACTTCAGGATATTGTTTAGTGGTCATGGAGGCTGACTTACAGTTGGACTCTGTGATGATCTTATTTTCCAACCTTTATGATTCTATGATTCTAAGAAATAAGCATTTCACTCCCAGTCCCACCACTAACTCAGTAACGGTATCAGGCAACCCCAAGCCCTGCTCCTATTTCCTATGCATAAAACAAGCTTTGCTTGAAGATCAGCACTTCTAGTCCTGATTCGTGCCTCTCCATCAAAGTTTTTTTACAGTCTTTTTGCAACCGAAGCAATGTCTGGGACCGTGTGTGCCACCAAGTCGCTCTTTTGTTGTAGGCTTCACCTGCCCTTACCACCGCTCCGTCCCGCTGCGAAGCCCGGTTCAGACGCGTTTGTGACCCCTCAGGCCCTGGCTCTGCGATCCTCCGACGCCGGAGGGGACGCCAGCAGCCCTCCCGGGGCTTGGAATGGGGCCTCGCTCTCACCTCAGCCGCACCGGCCCCGCCGCTCCCCCGGCTGCCGCTAGAGGGTCCCGGCGGGAGAGCAAGGGGGCCGGGCCAGGCTCGGCACACACTGGGCCCCTCCTGCTCCACAGGTGGCGGAGACAGTACGGGGCGGGGGGAACGACCGGGAGGAAGCACCTCCCTCAGCTCCCTCGGCTGCTGCCCCCTGACCTGTCGTCCATGTTGCCAGCTTCCTCCCGCCCCGTTGCTCCTACCGCTTAACGCTTCCTCTCCCGGCTGCCCTCCTCAAACACGACGGCAAGGTGGGAGGAGCCGCCTCTCCTCTCTTCTCCACAGTTCACGGCCGGCCCGGCGCAGCCCCCCACCGCCTGGCACCGCGGGGGCGGGGCATCCCTGGCCGGGGGCAGGCCGCAGCCGCCGGCTACCCCTTTCCCCCACCTACGTCTCCCCCCACCCCTCTAGCCGGTGCCGGGGGAGCCGGAGCGTCGCGGCCATTCTCCACCTGCTCGCTGCTTTTGTTTGGGGACGGGGGTGAAGGAGAGGTGCAGCCGCCCCTGCGTGTGGCGGGGCGGGGGCGGCACGGGCACGGCTGTAGCGTGACACTGGTCGCGCGGACCCTCTTGCCGTCTTTGTCTGGCGGCCGATCCGAGGCTGCTCTCCGCTCCCCCTCTTCCTCTCTTAGAGGGATCGCGCTGCGAGGCTGTCGCCTTTTGTGGAGGGTCGAGCGGCTGTCCAGCTGGGGAAGCTCGCCGTGCAAAGTGGATTTCGCCCTCTTTTCAGGGCAGAGGAAGGGAGGCGGGAGCACTTCTCCCCGCCGTGCTCTTCCAGGCGTCCCGCGTTGCTCGGTGGCGTTTGCCCCGCTGCCAAGTTGCCACAAGTTGGAGCCGCCCCCCCGCCACTGAGTTCTGGCCTCGGCGTGAAACAATACCGCGGGCTGCGGAGGAGGAGGAGGGGGTGGGCGGGAGCAGCGTTCTCTCGCCGCCGATGGGGCCGGGCTGGACGGCGCTGCGGGGCGGGTAGGTGGCTCCACGGGCTGCCGCCGGCTGGCGCACACCGGGGAGCGGCCGGCAGACGCAGACGAGCCCCGGCCACGACGGGCGCCGCCGGCGGCGAGAGGGCTTTATGGAGGACGTGGGGCTACGGAGCGGGCGGGAGCGGCTGGCCAGCAGTGACCCGCGGCTCGGTGCCGTGCTGGTGGAACCGGGGCCAGTGGTGGTGATGGTGGAGCAGCGGGCAGCGGAGAGCTACAAGCTGGTGGAGGTGCTGTTGACCGGCGGGGCTCCTTGGGGCTTCACCCTGAAGGGCGGACGAGAGCACGGGGAGCCTCTCATCATCACCAAGGTGAGAAGCGCCGGAGGGGTAGGGGTGGTGGGTCAGGTCGGCTCCATTTTGGCGTGGCCGCTGCGGTGACAGCCCGGCGGTGGCAACGGGCCCGGTCCGACCGCGCCGCCTGCCCGCAGCCAGGAGCGCACTGTGGGGCAGGACGGCTGCGAGGGTGCGGTCAGCCTCGCCGCAAGTGCTGCCCACCTGGCTCCCTGTCGGCGGTCCTCTTGAGGCCCCAAGGCGGCTGTTAGCTCCCGCGTAAAAGGATGCCTGTGGGTGCTGGGGCATTCGGAGCCAGGCGTATCCCAGCAGTGCTGGGGGCAACAGGTTGTTGGGCGCAGTCAGCCTGGCGGCTCCGACCTGCAGCGTCTAGTCGGGCTTAGTCCTCATAAAAAACACAGGGCAGTCGCTGCAGGTGCTGGTTACTCGCTGGGTTGACCCCACTGCCAGCCAAGCGCAGCCCGAAACCGTGCGCTGGGCCCTTCCTTTCCTCCGGGCACCTGGCGCAGAAGGGTATGGAGAGTGAAACTCGGCTCTGAGGCTGAGTTTTCTCCGCTGCCGTTACACTTGCAAATTCAAAATAATTAGGGCAACCTTTTGTAACTCCCTTCTCCTTTAAATAAAAGGTCCTGTAGATAGTGACCAAATCCATGCTCCGAAGACGAGAGGGAGGCTTCTTGGTATAGCTTCACTTTGTTTACTTCCCCCCCCCCCCGCCTTTTCATTTTCTCGTTGCTTGGATATTCGTTGTCCTTCTATACTCGCAGCTTTAATCTTAGTGCCCTGGGTATGAGTTAGAGAAATACATGATGTTTTCTAGAAAATGTTTCTCATCTGGGTGTGTTTTGACTTCAGAACCCCCATTCTCAGTAATTGCTGGGGTTTGCTGTTAAGACAGCTTTCTTATTGCACAGTGAAAACACGTTAAAATAGATCCATATGTAGTTGGTGGAAAAATATCCACATTTGCAAAGCACAGCACATGTCGCACAGGATCTGTAGGAAAGATGTGTATGCTTTGTCTGCAAGTTCTGTGGATTCTGCCTATTTCTATTTCAGAAGTGCCCAGAAAATGTCTGAGGTCAACAAGTCCTCTTTTATCCACAGCAGAAATTCTCCTAATCTTATTTTTCAGGTAGTTTCGTTGTGAGTTGTCTAGTTGGTTCCTTTCACTCACCTTTGAAGCAACTGCATTATGGACTTTACAATTTACACTTTTGAAACCATCTTCTTCTCGACCCTTACTGCTGTTTTTCAAGAAACAGCAGTCAGTGTCAGAAGATGTATAGGCTGAAAAATTACTGGGTGCCTGTTGGCCTCTGGACCCTGAATTACAGAATATCAAACCTGGAGCATTTGAGGAAAGCGAGAAAAGAGCTGCTTGCTATGTATATACTAGCTATCACAGGCCAAATCAAGTAATTCCACCTTTCTGGGAATGGCTAATAAGTGCTCCATCAAAAGACTGATCAGTGATACTTATTCATAATATTACCTAGGTATTAAGTAACAAGCTTAAGTATTTGTGGCACGAGGATGTGGCTGTGGTATGTGGAGAGAAGTGTTTGGGGAGGGGAACCTTGTAAATGGGATCTGTTGCAAAGGAATAATTAAGCAGAACCGCAGCCTTGATACCTCCTGAAATCATGCTGCTCTGTGGGAAGAAGGTCAGAGTCCATCGATGCTGACCTAGGAAGAGGAAATAACCTGGATCCGTGGGTCTAAATTTTTTAGTGTGTTTTCATTTGCTGTTGTTGGATGCAAGTGTATAGAACTAGTTTTGAAACCAGGGACTGGACCTTCTGTCCCCCATGCACCCAGGACTACAATTCGTTAACTGCAAAATATTCCTCTTAATCTGGTCCACCCATCTTGGTGTTGGGTGGTTTGGTGGCTTTTTTTTTTTCTTCTCTGTGCAGCTTCTGGTAGAAAGCTACTGGGAAGAATAATTTAATACCAGTTTGGTTAAAACAGTCCCTCCTTGCATGAGAAAACTTTGTCTCCTCTTGTCTGAAGAGACTCCTGAACTCTAGTTACCTCCTTCCTGAGCACACCTGGGGATTGCTAGGCTGCCATAGAAAAGGAGATGCTGCTTCACCTGTGCTTCTCTCCCTCTAGCGAGTGCTGTTGCTTCTCAGGTAGGGTGGTGGCTGGTCAGTGGTGGGGGGTTTAAGAAAACCCCCTGGATCGAATCCTTCAGGATAATTGTGGAAAACCTGTTTTTGTAGATTGAAACTCTGCTTAAGCATGAGCTGTCTTTGGAGCTCTGTCTTTCTTTAGCCCAGGGTGGTTCTGGGAAAGTCAGGATGGATGATGCCAACTGCTGCTTTTTAAGGAGAGGAATGTGACAAGGTGTGAATGGAGTCTCAGATAGCAGCTACTTAAGGGGGGGCATTTCTAAAATTCTGCCTGTCTCTTTTCTCACCATTTTCTCGAAAGCAAGATCAGCCTTTGAAGAAAGTTGCACCTTTATGTAAATGCTGGGAAGTCTGTGGTGTAAATAATTGCTGCTTTCCTGAGCATGTATGGGGCAACTATGTTAGCTGCCAGAAAAGTAGTACCAGAAAGTAAGGTAATTGAAAAATTAGTGAGCAAGGGCATGTTCATGTTGCAGCACATTGTGTAGCACACCTCTTGGGTATTAATTTGGCTGTGTGGCTATTTCGCTTGCTGACAGGAAAGGAAATTTTTATCACAGATATTGTAGGGAGAGGTGCAGGCAAGGAGAGCTGCAAACACTATTTGAGAATTTATTAGTATTGTGTAGTCAATTAAAACAGGAGTATCCGTTGATCTAACAAATTGCCAATAATCAGGGAGGGGAGGGCATGCTAAAGACGAGAAAATGAGTCCAGCCTCAGCAGAGGGATAAGCAAGTGTTCAGCTTCTGGAATGCCTGGAGAGAAAAAACTTCACCTGGGGAGAGGTCAGGCCCTAGTCATGCTGCTGGTGCTTAGTAGTGGGCCCTGACATTACAGGGTGGGCAAGCTTTACTATTTCATAATACCCTTTCTTCTGTAACTGAAACAAGACTTGGAAAAGTAGTCCTGAACCAGGTAGGTAAAATGTCAAGTTCACCTGCCAGGTGTAAGTTTTTGTTTGTTTGTGTTGTTTCTCCTTTTTCTTTGTCCTTGCCCTTTTTTTTCTTTTTCTTTTTCCTTTTTTTTTTTTCCCCAGCAGCAGGCCCAGAGAAAAATGGTGCATGACACAGCTTGCTCAATCTTTAAACATAGCTGGTCTTCTAAAACTTGCCCCACCCATGTGCAAATGGTGTTACTACTATTTAAGAAAAAAAGTCTTAATAGCATTGTCATTGTGTTGCTTACTACTATTTTTATAATTTCCCTTTAAAAAAAAAAAAGCTTTACTTTTTTTTTCTCATCTCTGCATGTGTGGATGATAACATTCCAAAATAATTGCCTAAAGGCAGCTTGTTCTTGCCTAATTTGACATCTTGAAAGAAAGGATTTGCTTTTTATAGCAATGTGTATTTCAACAGAAGGTGAAATGATGATTTTGAAGACTTTAATTAGAAGTCTAGCAAGCGTCAGGTTTTTTTCCTCTTTTTAAAGAAACAAACTCTGAAGATGGAGATCTTCCTAGAAATAATGAAAATGAGAAGTCAAGGTGCTCAAGTGTGAATCTTGTGAAAATCTCCCATAACTGCATTATCTTGACTACTTTAAAATTACTCTTATCTGAGATGACCAAATTGTGGTGTCAGTCACAGCATTGATTGTGGGTGATCGATAAAGTCATTTCACTTGCTGTACTAACGATGTCCTTTGGAACCCTAAAGTTTTTCTTTAGTCAACGTTTTACTTAGCACATTAATAAATATGAAAACATTCTAGTTCATGCATTACAAGAAAGATGGATGTATAATTTAAATTCCTCTTTAGTATCAGCTTTTCAAGGGCCTACAGCCATACCTCCTTGAGCTATGATCTCATTTCAGGCTAATCAAGGCTGGGCTTGGCTGGTATTTCAGCAAGATTTCCAAGTGAAACCTGGACTGTTGCAAGAAGTTTTGTTGTTGATTTAGTAGATAGGAGTTCTTGTCTCCTGAATCAGTCCTGAATTCATGCCACAGCTGGAGGTGCTGTCTTTCAAGAAGAAACAGTATCAGTCACTCTGGACCTTTGTTTATTTCTCTCTATTCCATTGCTGCCCAATATGCTTCTGTTTGTGGTTAGGTGTGAACTGTAATTGGTTTAACCTAATAATTATTTAAATTGTACAAAGGAATGCTTCTCTTTTAATTGACTATGGGACTTCTTGTAACTTGTATCAACTTATTCTTTCAGTAGGAAGTGAAGTGATTATAGTTTTCATGAACAAGTTCTGTATATTTTGCTTTTAGATGTATGTTTAAATCCAATTACTTACATTGCTCTAGTGCAACAGTATTTAGAGGAGAAAACCCACACGTTAATGGTGATGTATACGAAGGAATCAAAACCAGACATTTTCAAACATAGATAACAGTTGCTTCCCTGAGGTTGTTTGAGATGACATGAACAATTCTTAAACTTAACTCTGAAGCTTGATGTCCAGAAAACCAGCATTTAGTGATAATTCTGGGAAATTACTGACCATGTCAACATAAATATGTGTAAACATGTTCATTACGTTTATGTATTGCATCTGTGTTAACAGCTGATTAAGTTATTAGGAGTCAGAGAAAGTTCTAATCTAGATTTCTCTTTCTTCAGTTCTAGAAGGATAATACATGAAGGAATACCAATTCTGTTGTATTTTCATCCCTATGATTTTAGTCATCAAAACCAGGAAAAGTTACTGACCTGTATGAGCCATAATTAGAACATATATTTTAACCAGCAATTTTAAAAGGATGTATAAAATCACATTCTGCATTTTGTTTGAAACCTTTAGGGCTTTATTGTTTGGGGAAGTTTGATCTGAACTGGATACTTTCTTTATACTATTCATTTGATAGTTGAGAAATTTTAGGAAACATATTGGAATTAATGTTTTCTAGTTAAAATAGTATCAAGTAGCTGTGTATCTTTTTTTCCTTGTCAGATATGTTAAAAGTTGGGGTTTTTTAAGTGCTGTAGAAACTGTTTTGAGAGTGGTTGCTCTATCCCAGATCCATTGTTTGAAGTTTGCTTTGATACAAAAGATGTTGCTTTTTACTTTGTTATTCTTGAGTCAGCTGATTGACAAAGGGAATGCTCAGTTTTATCGTTCTAATGACAGTTGAATGAACTCTTTTTTTATGACTGTTAATATACTGACAGAATGGAGCCCACTACTCAGTAAGTGTAAATGGTCTGGATGTGGAAGTCTGAAGCTTGAGAGGGCTTTTCCAAAGGAACATTAATGGTCGGATTGCACCAGTATTGGAAATTGCATTTTAAAGCTCATTTGGATATTGCTACGTTGGATCTAAAAACTGTAGGGAGCTTAAATGAGAGGATGGGTTAAAAGGCTGGTGCTTGAGAAGTTTCATATCACTTGAACAGTGTGAGAGGGTGATTTAAGAAACCTGGGTGAATAGTAAACTTGCAATCCTGAACTGCAGCTTTCCCACATGCATTTTTACACTACATTTCAGGACAAAAGTCCTCCCGAGAAGGAGTCAGTATTCTGTTTAATTCCTCACAACAAGCAAGCTTTTAACTTTTAGAAGTACTAGTCACTTCCAAATTGCTTGGTTTTATCTCCTCTGAATTTCCCCCTTCCAGTTACTTAGGCAAAAGTGGTGAAATCTGTCATAATTGTTTTACTTTAAAACAAATGCAAAAAAAAAAAAATGCAGTTTCAAAATCTGGCGGAGGAATTGGTGTTCTTTGTGTGAGTGGTTACTGCAATCAGACTTAGTGGTATTGCCTGCTTGAATGTGTAGTCTGCTTGAAGGACAATTTAAACTTCTCTTATTTTAGTGACTGCTGATACTTTTCAGTATGAATTTTGGATGCAACTGTAGACATTAATGTAAAATTAAAAGACCGGCAAAAGACCTTTAGTTACTGCTCACTGGTGAAAAGATTGCCAGTAATACCATTTATTACCTAGTTACCTGTCATGTTTGTGGTGTGGCTTGGTGGGGTTTTTAGATTTTTTTTTTGTGTGTGTGTGTGTGTGTGTTAAGAGGGAAACCCATTTTTGGGCTCACCTGGTGTTTATGCATATGCTATGTATGCTTTGCTCAGTAGGCTGTATATATTTTTTCCTGTAGAACTTGATTCATTGTGTATTCTCCTGCTTAATGAATATTTAAAGTATGGGAGTGTGGAAAGAACAAGGTAAATGGGAAATGAAACCTGGTCATGAATTAGATTAGAGAGAACAACTGCTTAGTAGTAACCAAGCCAATATTTCATCAGATATGTGAGCTTTTTATTTCTTGAGGAAAGTCATTTGTGTTTAATCTTCCTATCCATTTGTAATCTGTACAGAGTATACCAAATATGTATATGGATCTAGTTCTGTGAGTCACTTTGTTACAGAAGTTTGAGACAAGTCCCAACCATTAGGCCCATTTCTAACTTGCTGTACATGTAAGAGAGACAGTGCATGAAGAGTTTCCCAAAGAGGTAAAGTAAAAATTGATGTTTTTTTTGTTTTGAAACACAACCAAACTTCCCCCCCCACCACCTTCTTCTTATCTTTAAGATAAGAAACAAGTTTTAAATGCTTCTAATTCCACATAGTGAGGTATTTTTAGTTTCATGAAGGATATGGAGCAGGTATGCTGTGCTATCCTGCCCCACCCCCCTTCCCAAGATTACTGTTTGCTGCTCTGGTGGTGAAGTTTTAGATCTAATTTTTGTCTTTGTAACCTCACAGATCTGGTTCTATATAAGCAAGATGGAACGGAAGGCTTTTGGAACCGTTAACTGAATTATTGTTTTATTTGTGGTTTATTTATTATTCATTCAGTGTTAGGAAATGTCTACAAAGTTTGGAACTGTAATGAGTTTTTAAATTTAACTTGATGTACAATGTCCCTTGTATCCTTCATAGTTGCTTTGCCAAGCAGATGACTTTCAGTGGTGTTCACCCAGACTTCAGTTAGGTATTTAACAGAAGTAGGTATTTTTTGAAAGTGATTTGTAGTGTTTGTGAGACATGACCTAAGTGCTCTAAATTGCCTTCTGAAGTTGCTTACCATTTGCTGTAAATTGTGTGAGAAGCTGGGGAAACCCATGGCTCCTCAACACATGACCGAGATTCCTGCATAAGTACCTGTAGTAAGATGAAATGTACTTGAGAAAGGTTATTGCCTACCTGTTTGCGATGTGTGTGGGTCTGTACCAAAGCCTGTGGAAAATACCTTTATTTCCCTGATTTTGATTTGTTTCTGAACATCACAAGAACATAGCTTTTCAGTTTGATCTGTTGAGCTAACTTATAGAGCCCTGTAAAGTACCAAAAACATCAGAGACTTGTGCAACAAGGAGAGAATTCCCTTTCTCTCCCTTTAAGCTAATACAGCATCAGTATTGAGTCTCTAATGAATTAAGGGCATTCTTGGTAAGCACAAGTCAGGTCACAAAGATGAATGACTTCTGCAACATAACGAGTTATTGGGAACTTTTTTAGTTGCCTTTGCATGTACCTGAGGGTCACCGTTGTGCTGAACTCCCCAAGGCAGAAAGAGCCGGCTGTTTGGTAAATGCTGGAAATGCAGCAAATTGCTGCTTTGAGAAACTGAGCAGCTGTTGTCAGGTACAAAATTCTTGGGTTAGCTCTTAAAGTAGAAACAGATGGAGCAGGGTGTTTGATGATAGAAAAGAGGTGGTTATTTCAGAGTTCTTCTGAACCCAAATGAAATAGCAAAATCAACTGAAACCTGGAAATTGTTGAGGCACGGGCGCAGTAGCACTGAGCAAAAGGCCTTGTGTCAGCGTTCCTATACTTCTCCTGCCTCATCCATATAGAAAAGAAGTCATCCCCTTTGCCACCAGCTGTGCTCTCTCCCTTTAAATATCTCTCTCCATTTGTAAATTATTAAATTCTTTCAATTATTTAAATAATTCTACTTATATCAAATTTGATGGATGTGGGTAAAGATGGATTAAGAAATATGTTGTCATGTTTCTTAGATACAGAATCTCTAAAAGATTGCACTTAGAAAGTTTTTGAAGGGTGTAGCAGCCTGTTGCTCAAGGGTGGTGCAAAGAGGAAAAGATAGCCTCAGTTACTGAAATTCATAAATAGGGAATATATGGAGACCTTTACTGCACTGCTTGGGAGGCTGTATCCCTTTGGATAGATGGTAACAATGTTCTTACAAAATTTTTTTTTTTTAACTGAATGACCTTGTAGAAGGGAAATGGCTCATGATAGAGGCTCCTCTTGTTAATTTGATTGTAGGTGGAAGCTTTCTTTCCTCCTGCCTTTTAGCTCTTCTAACAATCACCTTTCTGAGATTTAGACCACTTCTGTATTTGCAGTATTCTGGTCCTTTGTGTGTTTCTCATCTAAAACAGACTCCTCATTCTGGAAGTAGCAGAGGTACTGTTATCTCTGAGCAGGTCGGCAGACTGTAAGAATGCTCTTGCTGATGTGTGAAGCTGAATTCAATTTAGTTTGTATGAAACTAATTCAGAACCTTTTTAAAAATGAAAACTCGTGAACTTCGTTCTAAGTTGTATGTGTGTGTTTGCTTGGTTTTTGTTAGTGGAGAAAGATACAGGTGGTAGTGAAACTTACTTGAAACAAAACCCAGAGTCTTTAAAAATGGCCAGACTCTCTAATTTTAGAGTAACAAATTCTTCATCCACAGTTCTCCTATTATACTCTCTTTGTAATGGACTTGCAGTCAAATCCAAAGCTGAAGCAGGAAGGGATCTGTCAATGAGGAGCATGAGACTACAATAAATATGTTCAAAAGTGAGGCACAGGTATCTGCTGCTGTACCAGAAATTGCAACCTCAGTACTTTTTCTCTTCAGTAAAAGAGAAGATTGTTCTAAAAATCCCTTCACGAATCTAGAAAAACATTTTATTTTGGACTTTTTTTCTGCCTCTTGAGATAAACATACTTTGTTATACACTTGCTTTGAAAGCTTCCAACAAACTACAAAGCAAAACAGTATCTCCCACTTTCCCAGATACATATAAACTGTTTAGCATTCTTTAGGAAACAAACCTCTCATTTGTTTCACTAAACATTAGAAAAAGTTACTGTTGAGGGCTGACAATACTTTATGTGGAAGCTGTGTCTTTTTCAGTGAAATACTATAGTCTTTTAGGATAGTATCATAGAAACATGATTTCATGGTAAAGGAAGCGAAACACTTCCTACACAGTATCAGTTAGTCATCACTGTGTTAATTTTCTTAAACAAATTAGATGCAAAGATGAGTTCGTGGGTGTCTAGCTGTCTGATATCTGATCTAAGAAATTCTCCAACTCCTGATGAGTGTTTGGATTCTGGATAATGAAATCATTACAGTACTGTAAATAGCTTTCTGTCCTCTACTAATACATATTTTGTCAATCCAGAAGAGAGGAGGATGTTAGATTTTTTTGTTGTTGTTGTTGTTAGAGATATTTGCAGTTGCTGAGATTTTTTTTTGTCCTTTTTTTTTTTTTCTAAATGAAATAGCAAAGCATCCATTTCAGTTATTTAAGTAAAAAAAAGGATACAAGCATGTTGTGTTGACACAAAGTAGTGTTTTGTTAGGTGTTTATATATGGAAAGAGTTTTAAGGTAGGGAAAACTTGAAGCTTTATGTATTTTTTAAATATAATGGATGTGTAGAAAAATAACGTTTGAAGAATGTACACTTTCAAAATCAGCTTTTATAAACAGTTTGCAATCTGTTTCTTACGTGAATATTTTGGTAAAGTGCCTTTATTTCTAAATTTAAAGGGTTCTCTAAAATTAAAAAGCAATGGCTTACTCTGAGGCTGAAAGCTGTTACATGAATACTGGATTCTCTTAAATACAGCTCTAATGTCATAATGTTATTTCTGCTTTCCAAAAAGTTGGTAAGTCAAAACTTCAAAGCTCTAGGGTAATATTTTTTTCCCCTAGTGAAGTATGTATACTTAGTATGTGCAAGAACTTTTGTATTTCTTACTATTTTTCCTTTTCCCAGTCCCATAAAGCATAAAGCCCAACAACTTGCTCTCCTGCTTATAAAACTTAAACTATAGTGCAAAATATTTTTCACCCTACAGTCTTTACCGTCTAGGACCTTGAGGTTTTTCTTGGCTGCTGGGGGAGATTGCTATTGAGAGCAGGGAGGAAGGTTGCACCTTTTCTGACAGCTTGGAGACCTGAGGAGTTTCTGTGATTGCTCAATCTGGAGTTAGGGAGGAGTGTAAGGCAAGTCTTTTGTTACTCAACTGAATTTCTTCATGCTGATTAAGGAAATAATCATCTTAAAAAATATCGTAGCTGTGACCTATTATGTCAAAAGTGTAGGTGATTAAAATGTGAGGGTGGAGACACATGTGGCACTTTGGTGGTGATTTGGTTCCATGAAGCCAGTGATGAGTCTGAGTTTGCAAAGCTTTCACACATAACCCTGAGAGAAGCAAGGAACTAGATGTTACTGAACTGAAAATTGGAAGATCTAGTAAATAATTACATCTTTTGGCACAGGTTGGTTGTGTGCCTGTGTGGAGTTGTATGGCATCTTTGCCTTTGTTTGATGTTGAATGCAGCTGACAGTATTTGCTTACTTCACAGAAGTCTGTTTCTCATGAAACAGGCCTGACATGGAAATGCTGAAATATTATGGTGACAAGGACTTTATAGTCATTCTAGTAAATCCCAGAACTCAAGTACATGGAAATTCTAGCATGTAGAGTTGCCTTAAAAAGTGATAGTTGTGTAATTCTTCCTCACAACAGAAAGCAATGCTTTGTGCTTGTGTATCTCCAGCATTCATCATTAATAATGTACTGAAGTGTACGATTAGATCTGTTTTCACAGAATCAAACCCACTAGCTACCCAAAATGCACAGTAGCTCTCAGTGCCTCAGAAAAAAGGAGATTAATGGAATGAGACAAGCTGTCGGCACCTGAGTGGGAGGAAAAAACCCAGCCATAGTAGGAGCTTCTTACATGAAAGGTCAAATGGACATTTGAATCTGTGAATTTTGAAACATTTGTTAGCAATAAAGCTTCATAAGGAGATAAATTCTTGTAGCCAAAATATATATCCTTGCTGACTACTTGAATTTCCTTCTACACAGTCATTTTTGATGACTGTGATCTACTTAAAGCTCCTTAATAGAAATACACTGTCAGTGGCTTTAAGATTGATGGTGAACTTATGGTCCATCATCATCTAAGGTGATAACGTAGGCTGCAAGTTTCAGCAGTATGAAAGGAGCCGGTGCATGTTTTCTTCTAACTGCAGACAAACTTAAATTTTTGGTTTCTCCATCAGCATCACTAATTGGGGGCTACTGTTTGCTCCAACATATTGTATCAAAGATTGATACAATTGTCCCATGTTTCAGTCTAAAGGTATTGGGCTAGCGTGGGCTTCCCATCCTAAATCCAGTGCAGCAAAGAGCAAGCAACCTCTTTTATTTTGCTGAAAGCTGACTGGGGAAGTGTTGCATGAGCAATTTAATTAGCTGATTAGAGGGAGTGGAGATGAGCAGCAGGGAGTGGCAACATCATGGTGTACAGTCACATGCCCCACAGTGATTTACAGGCTGTAGTCCAGTTGACTTCCAGTGAAAATGTATTTGTGGTATGGAAATAGTTTTAGAAAATAGGAGATAAGCATTTTCAACTTCTGAATTTTCATTAAGGAGCAGTCTGAATCCGGATCTGTACTCTTTCTTCATCTCATGATTTCAAGAAAATATAATCAGCCCTCTTCTGAGGACAAAACGGACATAACTTAGTAAGGTCAGAGCAGAAAGAAATGTTGAAATATTTCACACTTGAGAGCATGTTCACTAAATCAGCACTAAATTAAGTCATGACGCTTAGTGACTAGGTCTGCTTTGTTTGTGGGTACCCCTTTGTGTAAAGGCTTGGAATTTTCTGGGGTATTTGATGCTGGCTGCAATTTGCTATAATCAGGTTTTCCTCTCTGAGTTCTGGGAAAAGTTTATGTGGAGATTTCTTTGTGCAGCTTGTTTTGATATGAAACAACAACAACAGAAAAGGTTGTATATGTTTAAACAAGGTAATAATCCTTAGAAGTATGTTACTAAATGGTTTTGAACTTTGGACTGAAGAGGTTTCTCTTTTTTTCTTTTAGATTTCTGATTTAGCTTTTTTGTAGCAGCTCCAGTGACCAAGAAGTAGTTAAATTAGCACTGGAAGCCTGCATTTAGATCTAGACCATTGCAAAACATTTCAAAGAAAATTCTTCATGGATGCATTTGGTTTTGTTAATAATAAGTTTCGCATCCACCTTCTAAAACACAGTTGCAATCAATGTCCTGAGAAGCAGCTCTCTTCTGACCCCAAAACCAGTAAGATATTGTATTGTAATTCTTGTTTGCAATAAATTGATGAGAGGAAGGCTGCAGCATGCCATTTAGCCATGAAATTCACCATGTTATTATGCATGGTTTTAAGTGTAGGCTTGGTATAACACTATATGTATGTGGAGAAATCTGAAATAATTCTAAAGAATGATTTACTTTGTAAATCATATATACTTGTAATAAGTTTTGTGTTTGCCTTTCTTGTTTGTTTTAGGAGAAAAAAAGAAAAAAAAAGTCTGTCATCCTAATGATGTTCATGCAGTTTTGTCAACCGAACTGCAGTTTTCCTAACTAACAGGAGCAACAGAAGCTGGTTGCTTCCTGTGAGGGCTACTGGGCCATCAGTTTTGGGTTTTTCCACTGCCAAATTTATGTTTGGATTCAAGCACTCAGTGTCCAGGTTCTGTAGGGAGTGTGTTGTGGTTGTGTTGTCTTGCCAGTGCTTGGTCCCAGCTTTTACTAAATTTCCTTTAACCAGTTCTACTTCCTTCTTACATAGAAATCTTTGTGTGTTATTATTCACATCTAAGCGGTTCTGGATTCACCTCAACAGTCAAAATCTTCTTTCATTACCAGTTTCTCTCTCTCTGCTGTTTCTATCTCTGACTCCAAATCTTGGTTTGCCTTTCTCAGACACGTGTGGTTTGATTTACATGACCTCCATCCCTTAAACCTCAAACCAGCAAAACATTTAGCATGGAGTATCTGGAAGATCAACTTGTAGTTGATTGAGACTTCCAATAGCTGGATGCTTTCAGAGCTGTCAAACTCAAGTAGCACAAGGCTTGTATGCAATGTAGACAACCATGTGTGTATCCTGGGTGCTGTCAGATAATAACTAGTGTTTCAAATTAAGTTGCATCTCAATGTAAACATTTATTTCTTCATTTGTTTCCTTAAACTGAAATGGTTCATGCAGTTCCAACTTAAGAAAATTTGAAGCTGGTGTGTGCAGTAGAAAGCTTCTGCCTATCTACTTGAAGTATATACCAAAGTTATCATCCACTGCAAGAAAATTTTATGTCATGATGGGAAGCACTGAACAACTCTGATAAGTGGTTGATACTATCTATGGTTAATTACCAAAATGGATCTCAGAGTAAGTTGAGGACATAATTATTTTTGCTAAACCATGGCTGAGATGATGCTTTCTTAGAAAGGTGTAATATGGAAATAAGGGGTGGGAGGTGGGGGGGGGGAAGAGTCTGCTCTTTTTTATATTGAATTCTATGGTACAGTGAAGAGGAAGTTGAGAGCTTGCAGGAAGAACAGTGGTTTTTGTTTTTCTAGTTACTTGAAGTTAATCGGTCTGCTTTTTTTAATTCAGAGCCAGAGTACACATAACAGACTGTGACCTGAAAAAGTATCCTGTGAATATTGGTATGCAACAGAGCACATGGGGTTTTTTTCTCTGCCTTTGTGACTCATGCAGTTAAGATGTCTCATCCAGCTTTAGCTTTGAAAAGAAGACTGTCTAGCAAGGTTAGTGGATGCTTTGTGGTGGTTGATGATAGTTGTCCAGGTGAGGATTGAATTGTAGCAAAACACCAGGAGAATGTCTCCTTTCTGAGAGTGATTTCCCTTTCTGATTACTCCGTGAATTGAGGCAGAAGGAGAATGATACAGTAGTTACACATTTTAAAAACCAGAACTAGCTTTAATGTATAGTGACAGAAAAGGAATTTTTCTTTCTTGAGCACACATTATTTAAAGCTTGCAGTTTTGGAAGGGAAGTAGGAACACTGTATGACCTCCAGCACATTCCAGTGTTTTGATTTTGAGCAGGAGAAAAAAAAAATAGTTTCAAATGCATTTTGTTCTTATTTGATTTATGTTCATGGATCTGTTTCCTGAACTGACCAAAAATCTGATGATGGATGCTAGTTTCTTAAAGGGTTTCAAGGTTGAATAATTACATATTGAAGTTCATAAACTTTAGTTACTGAATGCTGGGCCTCAATATCAAAGCACTGGAAAAAAAAAATGAAACCTGTAAGCTGTATCTCTTACAGCGCTTCTTATTCTAATGCAGTTCCAGGCTGTGCGTGTGGGATGAGGACTCTCTTAGAAGGCAAGAGCCTAACATTTTTAATAGGCAACCCTGGGAACTTGAAGATGCAGTGCCATCACAAAAAAGAGGAGAGTGCCATCTTGGGTGTTACAAACAAGGGTGCAGTCACCATAAATGAATGGGTGTTTCTTTTACTGGTGCATGACAGTTGACAATGCCTTCAAATTTACTAAGAGAACATAAAAAATTGAATAAGGCACTGGGAAGCATCATGACAGTTACTTAGAAACTGACAAAATGTATTTTACTCAAGGAAATTGAAACACTGACCAGAATTTGATAGATTTTTAATCTTACAAACATGAAGACTTGCTATGTTTGAAATGATAATAGTAGTTTCTAGCCTTGAGAGCAGTTTTCCAATGCATATTGCTTAATGTTTTCTGTTTCTTGGTGGTTTTCTTTGAAATATATTTGCTTTATTGTAATACATGTGACTGGTTTTAGTATCAACATACCTGGAAGAAAGCAGATCAGAAGTAAAGTGGTGTTATGAACTGATGCTTTTAGAATTTTGTTCATCCACAGGTATTTAAATTCTGAAGAAGCAGAAACAGAGATTCCAAACCAAAAAGCTGTGAGTTACATGATGGCAGAGTAAATGATAGCAAATCACAGCAAATCTCTAAAGCTCTTAATTCATCACAGAGGAACTGAACAGTGAAACTTCTGACAGATACCATTCAGGTTAAGTACAGGAAGAAATGGATTTTGTTTCGTATTGCATTGTGTTTGCAGGATACTCAAATGAAAGTATGTGGCTTTGTTGGCAGTTAAACACAGCTTTGAATGCCTGTTTTTGCATGATCACAAGATTGTTTATGTAAGATATGAGATCAGGTCTTACTCTGAAATAGTACAGTATTTTCATTCATCAGTTAAACTGCAGATGACTTTTGAGATTACAGTTGATAGCGTTGGAATTTCTGCAGTCATTCTTCAGATTGTATCCCTGTTTTCTTTTTCAAAAGGATAATTTCTTCAGTAGTTCTGGGAAAATCACTTAGCTTACTTATGTACAAGTTGTAATTAAATGATTCTCTTTAATGTTTTATCTCTATGTATTAAGAAGAGTGTGCTCTGGCAAGACCACATCTGGAGTATTGTGTCCAGTTCTGGGCTCCCTAGTTCAGGAGTGACAGGGAATACTGAAGAGTCCAGTGGAGGGCTATGAGAGTGATTAAGGGACTGAAATGTGTGTCTTATGAGGAAAAATTGAGAAACTTGAGGCTGTTTAGTCTGGAGAAGGCTGAGAGGGGATCTTATAGAATCATAGAATGGTCTGGGCTAGAAGGGACTCCAAAGGTCATCTAGTCCAACCCCCTCTGCAGTAAGCAGGGGCATCCTCAACTTGGGATGCCACAACCATGGGGCCACAACCACCTCCCTGGGCAACCCGTTTCAGTATTCCACCACCCTCATAGTAAAAAACTTGTTCCTAACATCCAATCTAAGTCTGCTCTTCTCCAGTTTGAAGCCATTAACCCTTGTCCTGTCACTTCAGGCCTTTGGAAAGAGACTCTCCCTGTCCTTCTTGTAGGCCCCCTTCAGATACTGGAAGGCTGCTATTAGGTCTCACTGGATCCCCCTCTTCTCCAGGCTGAACAACCCCAGCTCCCTCAGCCTGTCCGTGTAGCAGAGGTGCTCCAACCCCTGATCATTTTGTGGCCCTCCTTTCGACCCTCTCCATCAGGTCCATGAACTTCCTATATTGAGGGCTTCAGATGTGGATGCAGCACTCCGTTATGTTTACAGGTATCTGAAGGATGGGTGTCAAGAGGGGGCCAGTCTCTTTTCAGTGTTGTCCCGTGATAGGACAAGGGGCAGTGGGTACGAGCTGTAACATGGGAAGTTCCACCCCAGCATGAGGAATAATTTCTTTACTGTAAGCATGATGGAACACTGGATCAGGCTGCCCAGAGAGGTAGTAGAGGTTCCTCTAAAGGCTTTCAGAAGACACTTGGACATGTTCCTGTGTGGCCTGGCCTAGGTAATCCTGCTTTGGCAGAGGGTTTGGACTCGATCTCCAGAGGTCCCTCCCAATCCCTACCACCCTATGATTCTGTATAATATTTCTTCATTTGATGTTATTTCTTGCTCATGTATGTGATTCTTAACCTTATATTTAGTGTTGTGTTAATATCTGGAGGTAAAGGTTTGTAAGTTTTTCTCTGAGGTGTAGAAAATTCTTAAATCTATCAATTCTTTATTCAAAGCACCCATCTTAGCAGTGAAAATAAGCTCTTTAAAATACTTAGGGTTGAAAATGAAATTGTATTTATTTCTTGTGTTGGATTTCTCGATTTTCCTATTACTTGTACAGTGGTTTTAATTCCTTTTCATAGTTTGTCACATCATCCCTAATGATGTGTAAATATATCTGAATCATAAGCTGTTTTAAATGAAAACAAAAGATGATGTGCTATACAATAGGGAGGAACATGGTTAGGAATTCTTTGGTACTAAGACAGAACAAACTTTCTTCCAGGCTACTCCCCATGTCAATGGAGCTTATAGTTCTGTGAAATTCTCTTGGTACACATCTGCTTGTTCCTGTATTTCAGGCATTTCACTTCTACTTCTGAGTTCAGATTATTTACAGGTTTAAGAAAACTAGCTAAGTAACAAGGATGTTAAATTCCCTTAGAAAAACAGATGCCTAAAAAAAAGCTGATTGGTGTGGGTTGTTTTAGTTTTGTTTTGTTTTGTTTTTTTAACCCTGGATGTTGAGCTAGATGAAATCTCTCTTTGTCTGAAAAATCCGTCAGCCATGGGATTTTTCCTGTGTTGCTGATTTATCTGCTTGTGTTCCTTGGAAAAAAATAGGAAATGCTCATTGCATACTGAAAACAGTTGAACAGTGTGTGTAAGAATGAGCTTGTATGGGCTGAATTGCCACCAGCTTTTTTTAACTTACAGAGTAGCTTCATCTTACTCCTTAAAGCATGTTGGCAGACAGTCCAACTAAGATACTGTGCAAGTAGCGACATGGCAGTGGAAAGACATATTTGAAGACGACTTAATATCAGTGCAATACCATACTGGGTATTGCTCTAAGGTAAGCTAAGCAAACACTGATTAGGGTACAAGCAGGCCATCTTTTTAATTACATTTTTTCCCCCGCACCAGATCTGGTTCTTCTGGTTCATGTGCATTTAATGTCAAATATTGTCTGTCTTTTCTGCCAGCAGTATATATGTTAAGTGGAAAATACCTCTAGAGCACTCTACTTCTTAGTTACTCTTGATGCTTTGAGACATGGTTTAATGACCATGGTGGTGTTAGGTAAACGGTTGGACTTGACAGTCTTAGAGATCTTTTCCAACCAAAACAATTCTGTGATTCTGTGACCACTATGAGAGTAACTGCTTGTCTAAGACTAGATTGCTACTGTCAACTAAGCAAAATGGCCAAAAAATGTGTGGAAGCAATCTATGGCATGGTAGCGTTTGTTAGTCTGCAAGCGTTGATCCACCTTTAAGACTCACATGGAAGATGGTAGTGATATAAGCATCAGGCCTAAATGTGGATTTGAACTCTTGTGCAATTACCTTGCAGCCTTTTGAAACTAGTGGCTATATCTGCTAGTGGTGGCTTCCCATTTTCCTAAGAAATGCCAAGTACCTAGCGTGATCTAGCAATAAGATGTGTACATGCCATATGTGTACATGCCATATGTTCTCTTGTGAAATTTATTTCCCTTTAGCAGAACGAGATGTAGCCTCTCCACTCTTACAAGATAGCCCACATGGATCATAAAATAAACAGAAGAATCAAAACACAAGGTTGTCCGGTTGGACTTGGTTTAAGCAATATACTCTATAGGCTTTACATTGGAAATTAAACAAGAAGTGCTTGAAGAAAATTTTGAAATACCTAATATATATTTTGAAGATGCAAATGTAAATTCCTTCATCTTGAGTCTGAGATGTACCACTGTCACTAGTGACAAGAAACTTCAGTTTGTTTCGCTGAATCCTTTCAGATCTCTCTCTGAGAGGAATCTCCTTGTCTGCCAGGCCAACAATGTGCTGGAAGCTGTCCGAAGAATGCAATAGCAAACTGAAATTTTAAAAATATGTAACTTACTGAAGGTGAAAACGTGCTCTCATACTGGAAGTGCTCAGCCATACAGCTGTAGGATTTGGTATGCTACACTGGAAGACAATCCTGAGTTGTACTTGGGGGTGGAGACCTAAGAGGATGTGTAAGCAGTACTGGAGGTAATTACACAAGATGACAATAGCAGCAATTTGTGGTTATCTTCGTGGCTGTATCGATTCTATGCTCATAGTTCTCACAAGTCAAAATTCCTGAGGTAGCCTGTGTGCTACTGATGCATGGTCACTCTGTCATAACCTGGCTGGAGTGAACTTTGTGACTCCTTGAGTGTGGGAGATGTATCAAGGCAGAGTTTCTAGTCGCTTTGTAGTTTCAGATGGAAAGATCTGTGGGAAATAGATGTGGCTAATACATTTGCAAATGTGATGAGCTATTAACATGCAGGTCATGAACTGTAATGAGGTACTGGACATCCCCTCTGACCCCATTTTGGTCTTGCCAATCAAAGTTTTCCATCCAGACATATTTTTTTTTTTTTTTCAGGATTTGCTTCAGCCTTTGTGTAATGACTGTTGCAGGAATGTTTTGGTGTATTCTCAGAGAGCAGCTTCTAACTTGTTTCACATTTTAAGTTTTACACATTTAGAGATAAACATTTTCAGTATTTTCAGTGATAAGAGAATATACCTTGCTGGCTCACAGAGGAGAAAAGTAGTTATAGGGTAGTTCTGGAAAATTTAGGAGGCCAGTAATTTCAATTCAAGTTAAGTCACCTAGGAAGATGATGATTAATTTTATTTAAGTGTACCTTTATGGAGTCACTGCAAGTAAAAAGAAAACTTAGGTGAACTATTTTAGTTGTAAGTTCACATGACTGGACTAACTTTGGTCACAACTTAGCCTTGGTATTCTGAGATTACATAAGAATTGAGTATTCATCAGCTTGATTTAGGGACTGGAGTTTCAACTTCCTTGTGAAGCTTGAGAATCTTAACTAGAATTCTTTTATTTCATAAATGCTAGCTGTTGGCAGTGGTGCATCTATCAGTGATGAGCCTCTGTCAATATTCAGTGACAGAGTAGTGATTCAACTAAAGTCCAGTCCAAACCAGAGAATATAGCTGTGCTTTCAAGTCAATAGCACTTCCTTTTTCGTAAATCTAGTAAACAGCAATACAGATTTGAGTCAATACACTGCATTTGCCAAAAGGTTTTTTTGACTTTGTCATTTAGTACATTCAAAATAGTCTTGCTGTTCCATATGCTATGTTGCCATGAATCTTAACGGGCTGAATGATACTGTACAGATTTAAGTATTTTTACAAGATAACTATATTGCCTTTATTTCTTTTCCTTTATAATTGAATGGTTTTTCTTGTCTCCAGAGTTCTGATTTTTGCAGGGCCTTCATTTGACATAGCCAGCCTATGAACATTGTAACTGTTGACAATATCCTTCACTTTCAAATAAAAAAGGAGATTTTTTTTTTTTAAAGTCTTGACTTGCCAACATGATGAATTTTATTGCAGCTGTTTTCTAGCTACTTTAAGGTGCTCTTCGTGTTATGGATCGATTTCCTTCTTTTCTCCTTCCTCCTCCTCATCATGAGACAGGGATGTTGTCTGCACAGTTGTCTGCTGTGTCTAGGAAGACGGCAGCCATAGCATTTAGGGACAAAGTCTACTGGGTCTTGTTTCCTGGTTTTGGTTGTAGCTGGGAGTTAATAATTGAAGAATGCTTAAAATTATTTCACCTCTTTCCTTCCCTGTTTGATACAGTCTTTTAATAGCCAGCAAGCTAGGGCTGTCTGAATAATTTGTGTTTAAAAGTCCATTAGAAAATTCATGGTAGGACTGATTTTTCTTTTCTTTTTTTAAATCTCACTCTGTTTTTAATGTTTTTTGCCTTCCCCAGTATCTACTTGCAATATTTTGTACCAACATTTAAGAGAAAGGTGCTATTTTACATAGCTGTCCATCTCTCTTTAATCATGTGATATAGACCATTATATGATACTATCTAATAGTTGTTCTTTCCTAAGCTCAAGGCTATCATGATTAAATTCTCATGTAAAAGTTGGTCAGCATCTGACCTCCTGTTCTCCCTTACATTGAGATTGGTCATGTCTCAAGGGACCATTGCTGTTTAGTATCTTCGTTAATGACTCACTGGTATTGAATGCACGCTCAGCAAATCTGCAGCACTATGTTGAGTGGTGCAGTTGACACCTGAGGGACAGGATGCCATCCAGAGGAACCTGGACAAGCCTGGGAAGTGGGCTCTTGTGAACCTCATGAGATTCAACAAGGGCAGGTGCAAGGTCCTGCACCTGAGCTGGGGCAACCCCCAGTATCAATACAGGTTGTGGGTTGGGAGGAGCCCTGTGAGAACGACTTGGTGGATGTAAAGCTGATTTGAGCTGACAATGTGCTCTTGTAGTCCAGAAGGCCAACTGTATCCTGGGTTGCATCAAAAGAGCTGTGGCCAGCAGGTTGAGGGAATTGATTCATCCCTTCTACTACAGCATGGAGAAACCTCATCTGGAGGTGTTCCAGCTCTGGAGTTCATAGCACAGGGCCTGTTGGAGCAGTTTCAGAGGAGGGCCAGAAGAATGATCAGAGTTTTGGAATGCCTTTGCTATAAAGAAAGGCTGGGAGAGTTATGGTCATCCAGAAGAGAAGGCTTTGAGACCTTAATGCAGCCTTTCATTACTTAAAGGGAGCCTATAAGGGCAGCATATAAGAAAGATGGAGACTGTTTTTAGTAGGGCCTGTTGCAACAGGACAAGGGATAATGGTTTTGAACTAAACCAGGGTCAGTCTAGACCATATGTAAGAAAGACATTTTTTACAATGAGGGTGGTGAAACACGAACAGTTGCCCGGAGAGGTGGTGGAAGTCTCATCCCTGGAAACATTCCATGTCACATTGGATGGAGCTCAGAGCAATGTGATCTAGATAAAGATGTTCCTGCTCACTGCAGGAGGGTTGTGCTGGATGATCTTTATGGTCACTTTCATCCCCAACCATTCTAGGAATATGATTTCTAAATTCTGCTGAATTCTCATTGGGGTGATAAGACTTGCATGAGACTTTCAGGTTATGATAACATAGGGGGTTGTCTGACACAGTACCGTCATGTTTGAGTGAGAAGGGAAAGCCATGCCCTTTCTAATAATTCCAGATGTTTTATTTACTTGTCTGCTGTTTGCCACTGAACTGCTGTTTTCAAAGCATAGCCTAATGTGATGCAAGTAAAGATGTCTGGCAAGCTCCCCAGTGCTTGCCTATGGGTCTGTTTATTGTGTGTGGGTGTGTGTGGTGTTTTGTGTGTGTTGCCTTATCTCAGTCACTTTAAGCAACACAGTCCTTATTGTAAGGCTCTTTGCAGCCAGTGCAGCTTTGACTAATCCAAGTAGTCTTGATTAGGAGTAAACTTTGTTTACCCTCTTACTTTAAAAAAACCAAAAAACAAACAAAAACCCCCAAAGAAACAAAAAAGAAAATAAAAACCCCAAAAAAACTCAAACCCAAAGCAAAACAAAAAACCCCAAGGAACCCACTAAAAACCCCCAAACAAAAAAACCCAACCAAAGCACCCCAAAACCAAACAAAACCCCAAGCAAAAACCCCACACCAGAAAGGCACAGACTATACTATAGATGCCAGTGGACTCTTGGAATCTTCTTTGTGGCAAAACTGGCTGCCTTATTTATATTTTTTTTTTTAGTTTTTTCTCTTAACTGAGCTTTTAGAGAAAAAAAAATTAATCCTATGACAGCATAGTTTCTTGGCCAAGCTTTGGTAAAAAATGATGTCAAAAAGTTTAAGAAACATTTATTACTTTTCTCAGGGGGAGGTGGAAGGAATAGGTGTATTGCTTGGATAATTATTTGTGTTGAGGCTTTAAAAAAATTTTAACTCTCCTGTGAGACAGAAGCCTGAAGAAATTGCACTTCTGCCTGCTGCATGTTACTAATGCTGTCTGCCTCTGCAGAGTGCTAATTGGTAGAAACTATAGTGCTGATGAACTTAAACGAATTTCTCAGGGCCACTGTAGAGCTTACTTCAATATATTGCCTTCATTTTGTTTTAAATGAGAGGTACTCATATTCTGCAGTATGAGTTGCTTTAAAGCATAGTCTTTCTCTGAAACTTTTTTCCTTGAAAATTCTATAGAATGCTTCGCTTAACCCAGATTGTTATTCAGAATCTGCAGAGTTTGTGACTGCAGTTAATTTTGGCTTCCCAGATCAAATAGTGAGGCTCTTTTCTTGATCTCTCAAAGTTTGTAGTTTGGTTCTTGGCATTCATTAGAGTAGCAGTGTTATGATACTAAGTGAGCAGGAAAGGCCATGTATGAAATAAAGCTGTATGGCTCTGATGCTCTTTAGAGAATGACTTGAAATTACTTGATTTGCAGTGTGAGTGATGCACTTGATCTCACAGACAACAAAAGAAGTTTTAACAAGCAGGTGGTTTTTTTTGTTGTTTTGTTTTGTTTTGATTTTTTTTGTTTGTTTGTTTTGTGAGTGCTCCTATTCCTTGCCATACCTTGTTTGTAAGATAAGAACCTAATCCTGATTTCTGGTGTGGAATAATGACGAGCAAAATGTGAACATACTTTTCTTGGTGGGGTTTGAATTTTTTAAATTTCTTTTTTAATGCAGTCTTGCTTAATAAGTCTATGGCCTAGTTATTTTTAGGAATTATTAAGTATTGTTTAAATTATTGCTTAATTAGATAATTGGCCCTGTCATGTTTCTGGGAGGCAGCCGTTTATCAGTAAGACAGCCCTATTAGTGGGACTCCTGCCCAGCCTGTCCTGTCCTGGGTTTGGACAGTCGTGACTCATTGATCTTAAAAGCTTTTTTTAAATTTTCCTCTGACTGAGGCTTGCCATTTGAGGATGGCTGGGCCTAAAACAACTTGCATACATTAATAATGCTTTCTGTTTTTTCTTTCAGTATGTTCTTTTTTTTCCCTCTCTGTGATGTAGCATTACCTGGTTGTATTTATTTTCTTCCATTTCTCTTAAGTGTTTGGAGAATGTAATTCACTTATCTGACATTGTCCATGTACAGACATCATGAGCTTTTCTCAGGTTCTAGGAAGTTGCAGCTGTTGTTCTGCATTAAAGCTACAGTTAAAAGGTTTTTTCCCTTATTTCAAGAGGAGTCGCGAGCTTTCGGAAGTCAAAAGTGTTTGCAAAATTGTGTGTTGGTTTTGTTCTTGTTTGTTTGTTTTGTTTTTTTTCTTCCCTCTCCTCCAAAGTTCTTGTGTCAAATATTGAGATTATTGGAAAATAAGGGCATGTAAGGTTACGTTGTGAACTAGGTTGTACTGAAGAGCATGGTTCCTGCTTCAGGATTTGTTCAAAGGAAACACTTCTGCCAAAATGAGATTCCATGAGAAAAGAAACTTCAGTGTAAGATTGAGGCTTCCTTTGTAGTCTCCTTTTTTGATTATTTTGTCACACCCTTGTTGACTTACATCTGTGTGAACTCAACTATGCTTTACTTCAGAGAAAGTACTATTGCTCCCAACGTACTGTGTGGTCTGGGTGATTGGAAAATGCAGCAGGCTGGCTTCTTAGCTGAGCTGTGGGTTTGATTACTGTAAATGAGCTAATTAACTGTAAGATGCCATACTGCTTGTGTTTGTATGCAAGGAAGTTATGTAGCATTTAGCCTGAATTGCTTACAGTTTTGTATTTCTGTCATTTGATTTATACAAGGAGATAATACTGGTGTAACGAAACTCGAAATAAAATGCAAAGATGATTTTGTGAATTGCTCAGTTTGTGCTTACAGACTTGTGCTCACAGTTGTTTTGGAGAGTTGAAGTATTGAAGGATCTGTGCTTTTTAACCCTTTCATACAAGGAGACTTTGTGAGAAGATTCAAAGAAAGAATAGAGCAGTAATGTGTTGTTACTATGATTGAGGTAATTAAGCTATCATGAGGGTGTCAATGTAAACAAATTTTTTTTTTCCTTTTTATTCCCCCCCACCCTGTTTGGTTGACAAATACTTTTCATGAATTTTGTAGTTGCTGGACTCCCTCTATTTGTAACTGAGATAAGCAGTAAAATTCTAATAGTAACAACATTTGCATATCAATCTGTTCAGTAGAAGACAGAAGTCTATCCTCCATCCTTATCACTCTCTACCATTCTGTACCATCTGTAGACAATTAAAAAAAACAAGATAAGGAAATATTGTTTGCTTTTTGCTCTATATAAATAAATGGAAGTGAGCTTAATAGCAGCCAAAGGAAACATTCCTCTGTGATTGCAACAGGGTTTGTCCAAAATAATAAACTCTTTGGTAAATGTTTGGTTTGCCTCTGATGTTTAACATTTTAGACTCTTTAATATATTCGGGTGTATACCAGACTAAGTGTAACTTTTCAAAATCCATTGGTGGAAGTCTTCTAAGATGGGACCACCTGCTGTGTTTGCTGTTTCAGTTGCTCTGTTAAACAATTTATGTTGCAAGCTGAGGAAGATGGAGGAGGCCACTCAAAGTATTACTTGACATTAAGTGTTTATACTGGTTGCCACATTCCTAGTTGGAGAACAAAAAGTTTTGTACAAATTGCTCCTAAGTCTTTCGGATCCACAGAACAAGTGATCTGTCTTTTTGTGGATCCAGCTAAGTTGGGTTACATCCACAGAAAGCCAAACTAAGGCTGAACTGCATCTGTTTCCCTTGAGGTGATAAGGATGCTGAGACACGGTATTTTCCTGTGCATGTCAGCAATTAGTCTCAACTTTTAACACTGAATAGCTCTTGAGGCTGCGTATGAAGCTAATTCTGTCTCTCTATTCCTAGAACTACTGCTGGTTAATGAACAAATTTTATACAGTAATGAATTTTTCAGGCTTTAAAAGTGTCTTCATGTAAGTGTTCATAGAGAAACCATGAAGAACTGTATGGTAAACAGTAATAATTTTGGCTAAAAATTATCTGACTCTGTGTAGAAAATGGTCTGAAACAGTCTTTCATCTTGTGCAAAATGTAAGGGGCTTCATTGTATTGAGAGTACGGTAATGGTCAGCATATCTCTAGCTTTGCAAGCAACCTTCTGTACCTGTGGAAGAAAATCAGATTTGTGAGCGTAATCCACATGATGGCGTTGTCTGTGTACCTTAGGATGTGTCTGTCAACTGGACCAAAAGAGCAGAGAACTTCCAGAATTCATAAGCAAAATTAGGTTTTGTCCATAGTCCAGTCTGTACAGTCCTTAGTTCAATTCTTCTCTCTATGAGAAGGCCTCTTAAATGTTTGTAAGCACTTGTGCAGAATGAATGACTCTCCAAATCCTTGAGCCACTTAAGAAGCTCAGCTCAAGAAGCATTTCAATTAAAAGCTGCCTCAAGGAACTGTTCTCCTGGATAATATGGTGCTGGTGTGGGAGATTTAGAAATCGTGCTGCCTGCACTTTTCTTAAGTGCACAGTTAATGCTGGGCAAATACTGTCAAGTGATTAAATTTGTGTCTTACAAGATGTAATGAAGAAATCATGCTTTAATACAATTTAAAGTATTAAGATTAATCACATTCAATTTAATGCCATTTTAGAAGCAACTAAAAAGTCTACCACCTGGGTATGTCAATTACATAGTAATATCCTGGTAGCAAGGACAGATTTTACTCTCTGGACTGTCTGGTGCTGAGCACTTAATGTAAACAAGTACCGTAATGGGAAAGTAGTGGGTATAGGGGAGCATGAAACCTGTATGTAAGAAGCCCTGTGAATGTTGACTGTTTTTTTTAAAGATCTTATTTTGCCCAGTTCTGAATCAGGTTCATGTAGGTGTGATGCTTCGTGTAAATCCATCTTGTGTCAGGAAAAGTAAAGCATCTAAATAAGAGACATTTTCACTGTCTACAAAGAAAGAATTTGCAGATCTTTTTCACGCTGAAAATAATTCTGCCTAGTAGACTGGATTTCATTTGCGACGTTATTCTGTGAACTACTCTAATCACTTGTGATGTGGATCAGTGCTAGGATACATGACTTAGAGCCCATTAGCCTGTGCATTTGTGATCATCTTCTGATAATCTTCATTGCTGCTAATCTTTTAGAATTTATCTGAAAATTAGTAACAAGAACTTGTTCAGGTTTCCATGGCAGGAGTGGAAATGGTAGTCTTACACAGAGATGATTCTTGTTTTGTTTCTGCTGTCTATTGTCTGTTTTGTTTTTCACTCTTAAGCTCTTAGCTGTGGTCCTTTCTACCCCAGCCCCCAGCTTCAATATTGGAACAGCTCAAGGTCAAGACTCTGGCTGTTAAAGGAAACTGTTTTGTTTTGCATTAAGATTAATGGAGCTTTAAACTACCCAGGAGAGAAGAATTGTTCTGCTGAAGTTGTTAAACACATCTACCCTTTTCAGTAGATGGGTTTTTGTTCTCAGTAGTGCTGGAAATGGGTTTTTAACAGCTTGCACAAGCAGTGCACTCAAGGAGTACAAGTCCCTAACTCCTTTTTTAATGAAAGGTGAGATTTGATATGTAGAAAAATGGCAACTGTAATGAAGAACTTAAGTAAACCCTAGTCCACAGTATTACTCAGTAGGAGACCATTCAGTTAGAAATCACCTAAAATCATCATCCTGTGCCTGTGTCCGTGTGTAAGCTTTATGTTGGCTTGCAACAATACACACTGACTATGGTTCACTTTGTCTGAGGGGTTTGACAAACATGGAGAGAATACCCAGGAAGGGCCTCTGAGACATCCTTGTCTATTCAGAAGATGTAGTGGGTCCCACCTTTTTTTATAAACATCTTCATGAGTCGTTTTGGGAGCAGTATGGCAGCTGCTTAAGTAATTTTTGAACAGATAATTCTCAAAATCAAGCAGAGATATTTTGTCAGTATGATATTTTTCATATACATTTCATATTCATTTTTTATTTTCTGATGCTTTTTCTTCCCCAATACCTTCCATACACACTTTGCTAGGCTTTGTCTGGTTTGTGCAAGTATTGAGAGGAATGACTTAGCAATATGGCTCATGCCTCTCTGTTTAATTGTATGTATTGGAGGGTGCAATGCTGGAAGTAAAATACGGTATCACCGCTGAATTCTGGCTCAGTCCAGTGTAACTTTGGCTGACTACAACCAGGCAATAATTTGTTAGTCTTTCTGAGGAGTAGGAGGAGTTCACCACATGTATGCTGACCGCAAAAGCATACACTGTCATTTTTCACTGAGAGATTATGCAGTCCAGAGATGAAATGTTAATGCTTCCTTTCAGCCATTCACTTCCAAATTCTTGAGGCCTTTTTAGCCAGTTCACTTGCATTTAATACTGGCTGAAGTGTGAACATCTTCAGCTCTGCAGTAGTTTAGAACCATAGTTATCTCTTTTTATTTCCTCCCTGTACGACAGGTGACAAACCTAGGGGGTATAAGGCAAAGACCAACAATTAGGGTTTTTTCCTGCAGCCGGAGTTTTCTAAAGAAAATAAATCAAATCTGAATTTGTACAGGAATGTTTGCCTTGCATTCCACACACTGAGTCAATTTATCTCAGGGGCTCTCTTTTTCCTCCTCTCCACCCTCTTTAAAGGCTTGGTGACTGGAAAAAAAAAAAAAAAAAGAAAAGGAGGGGTGTATGGTAGATTGTAGAAAAAGATTTTTTTGTAGCCACTGGTGCCAGGAATCATCAAGGAATGCTTAAGTAGTGCCTCTTGTGACAGCATCCAGTCTATTGGAAAAGCAGCATGTGCCATCTGGCTTTGATTTTGACTTAATTAAATGCATGCAGCCGTTTTAAACAACTCAGCTAAGATTCAGCTGTCTTGACGTTTTGTAAAGAGCTAGAGCTCGGAGTTTGTGGGGGAAGCTACAATAGTCACCTGATTTATGTTGTTTGGTTCCCATTCAGTGTGGTCCGTGCAGTTTGCTGATATTTGAGTGACAATTCTGTTTAAATAAATACTTAATACGTGCTGACTCTTGGAAGCCTAATGCAGTGGGGGGTTTCCACACTAAATTCTGGAGTTTTTCTTAGAACTGTAGTGATTGTGGATTTTTTTTTTTTTTTTTAACAGCAAAAGGAGACTGTTAAGTTCAGCCAAGCCATTTGTCTGGGAAAAAGTAAGCTTCTTTGTTGAAGAAGTTTGGTTACTCCACCCAACGACTCCATATCAATGGGATTTTAGCATTGAGTGGGGAGGCAGGAAGGGGAAGGATGGGGGGAAGGAGGAGAATGCTTTTGCTATTAGCCAGCGTCTTTCTTAATCCAGAGAATAGAAAGGAACTACTTTTCATGGGCAAGCAAAGCATCTTGTACTCACGAGAGTGTCCTTTTGGGGTTGGACTCAGTGATCTGTTTGGGTCTCTTCCAGCCCCTGACATGCTGTGATCTGTTGTTTCATCTTGCACCTCTACTCTAACAGCAGATTACCTATGTGCATGAAGGATGTTGAAAAATATCTCTACAAACTCCTACACATTCCATTAATATTTAAAAACACTGTTTGGGGGGAGTTGTTTATTTGTTTTAGGTGTTGGATGTGTTTCTTTTTTGAGGCTTTATCACTCTGATTTTTAAGAATTTAAAGAAAATTCAAGGGACAACAAATTCCCCCAAATTGTATTATTTTTGCATAAGACCTAGGCAAGGTGAATAAAGATTCATTTAATTGCCCTTTTTACTCTAAAATTGAATTTTATCAAGTTGACTAGTGAGAATGAATGAAGTATTAATATAAAATAAGGCCTCTACCATATTTGTGAGGTTCCCAAATGATCAGTTTTTCTCTTTTTCATGCTTCTTCTGAGGATGTTCCCCAGCTGTTCCCATTTTTATCATTTGAAAGAATATGTTCTCAGAGGGTGCTTACTGAAGAGGGAGTAGTTTTATAGTGACATGTACAGGAGTATTGTGCTCTTTTCTAGTTCTATGTCCAAGTTGGTTTGCTTTTTAATCTTTCTAGACTTCTTATTTTTAGCAAGTTATCCTTGGCCTTTTGCCACCCATTGTATGAATGGAATTCTACAGCTCTTACCGTGAATGTCAGTTTACTTAGACCTCCTTAACTGGTTCTAAGTACAATGTCCAGATCCCTCCTGCTGTATCTTAACAGATGCACTGTAGGCTTGGGTTAGATTTATCATTTCATTTGCATCCTTCTCTTTTTACTCCTCTCCCCTGGAAACCAAACAAAACCCTTATAATGGGTGCTGTGATGTGCTCATTGAAGCTTTTGGAGCTGCTTAGTGTATTTTCACATCACCATTTCCCTTAATTGTTTCAGAAATCAAGATTAAAAAAAAAAAAAAAAAAGCTGTTTTGACAACCTTTGTGATTGATCCACTATCTGTAGAAGAAAAGCAGCCTTAAGAGAGCGCTATCAATCTTCCTTGTGCAATTCTGCTAAATGTGTCTTAAGCCTGGCCATGAGAGCTCTGTTCCCAAGGGTGCTGGAGGGATTGCCAGAGTTCTACTTCCATATGTGTTAAATTCTTGGCCTTTATGTTCAGGCTGCTGAAAAAGGTTGCAAATAATATTTCTTGCAAAGCAGGATTTATAAGTGACAATGAAGCACATCTTCCTTCTAATGTTAATCTGATTGCTGTCGGACTAATTGACTCAGAGCAGATGAGAATCAAGGAGCTTTAATTTCCTATTGTCCACCTGTACGTTTAATCATCAGGATGAGGAGAGTCTGGGTATTTTGAACAGCTTGATTTGTTTGGAATTAGTTACTCAAAATCACTTTGCTAGTATGCATGGCATATGCATTATTATTTTTCTTTACTGAAAAGTTAAATACTTGGATTGATAAGCCCCCAAAACTTGAATTCTTTTTCCTTGGTGTGAATGCATTTAGATTATTTTGCTTGTGTTTATCCCAAGTAATTTTAGTGGGAATGTTACATAGTCTCTCTGGGCTTTAAGGGTGGGACTATTGTAGTGGTAGACATGTTCTTAAATAATTTTAAGAAAGCATTTGTCTACTTTTCCCTGATTTTTGGAGGCACACCAGTAATATATACAAACAACAGTCACAGTTTTTACTTACTATGAAACAGGTAACCAAGGTGATGGAAGCTCAGATGTTGGTAATAGCTTTCCTGAAAGAGATTTATCTGATTGTTCTGCCAGTTTCTTCTCTGCCCACACAGTTGTTTAAAGGAAACTGTAGGACAGAAACTCAAGCCAGAGTTAGGTTGAGGTAAGAGGAAAGGAAATGATTCAAGCTAGCAACCCTTACTCAGTTGGATTGAAGTTGGCTAGAAGTTCATTTGGCACCTCCTGTGATTTGGGATTGTGGGGCATCACTTGAAGAGTCCTGAAAGGCTGCAAAGTAGAGAAATGTCTGAAATTGTAGCCAGATTACGCAGAGTCCCTTATCTGAGAGCAGAAATGTGATTTACCTTCATTGTATATGTGCATCCATGCTTGGGAACCCTTTTCCAGCTGATGATGTAGCAGAGGACGCTTTAGAAGTTTACTGGTCTAAGAGTCAAACTTCCTGGTTAGTGGCTCAATTGTGAAGTCAAGAAGGGTGTTTAAACAGCAGAAACCACCGTTGCTTTGAGTGAGACTACCCCTACATTTCTTTTTGTACATTGGTCTTGTATTGAAGGTAGTGAACCTTTCTTTAAGCTATTAGTGAGTTGGCTTCGGCTTCTTCTTGACCCACAGTTTTAATTTCAATTTCTAAGTTTTAGCAAAAATATTTGTTTGCTTTGTGTTTACCTTGTAGCAAATGTGTTCTACAGAGGTGGTTATTGTTCTGATGAATCACAGTGCGCTTTCTCGTGTGCTTCAGTTGCAAGGTCTCTGGATGATGGAACAATCTGCCTAAACTGGCGTGCATAGCAGACAGGTCTTAGCGCTTGGCTGAGGCTCTAAAAGAGACTGTGGTGGTGCAGGGTTTTCGTTGTTTGTATAGTAGCAGCAGTTCTATGTTTTGTAGTCTTTGAGGGAACAAACTTTTGAACCTGAAGATACTTTTACTATTTTAATTTGCTACACTTGTGGTGTATACAAGTGCGTGCATGTACATACATATAGTATGAAACAGGGGAGAAGGGCCCCTAAAGTGATTAGCTTTATTTGGGTATCTTCATCACTACTTCATATTTCTAACTGTGAAGCAAACCATTACTTAGAGGAGGGAGTTCTAGCCAAATAAGCAAAGAATTAAAAACACAAGGTCTCAGAGTCCAAGAGCCTGACCCCTTCAAAAACTAAGGCTATGTAGCTGACTTCTCTGAGATTACTGTTTGTCAGATGAGAATTCAAAAGGCTTTGCCCTGGCTACGGCTTTCATTTTATTCAGAGAACTGGCACTAAATCTGGTATTAAAACATCTGTGTGTTGCAGTACAGGGTGGGGGAAGCAGAAGCCAGGATCTTTTAGATGGCACAATGTAGTTTGTTGTTATACTGCAAATTGTTACTTGTGATTTTTGGCAGCATTGGTTGGATGACAAAGGACACTTACTGAAAAGTGAAAATTAAAATACTTGGAGTTGAAAACAGGAAAGGCAAAAAAACACAACCAACCAAAAACTCCAAACAAACAAAAAAACACCCAAAACCAACAACAACAAAAAAAGGCAACAAACAAAAAAACTTTACTGCTCCACCACCTTTTCATTTGACTACTTGGAAAAGAGATAGTCAATGCTTTAATGAACATTAAGTAAGTTTTTTAAAAAATAAGTTCTCTAAGGCTTTTTTATTTTCAAAGAATGCTTGCTTTAATGTATATTTTCACTGACTTAATGTATATTTTCACTGACTTCAATTTTATACTTCCACAGCCATTGATATTTTTATGGACAAGAATGCAGTTTTCAAATCAGTTTTATGCATTAGTTATGATAACAGCCTTTTCTCTGATGACAGAAGGGCATATCCATCAGTAAGTATCATAACAAACTTTGAGTGGGAAGTTCAGAGTTTTTGGGGTTTTTTTCTCCTGTTGAATGGATATGACAAAGGGAGCTTTTAATAACAAGATTGTTTCTGTGGGAAGTGCAAGGTCAAAGTAAGCCCATCCTGCTTCTTATTAAACGTTTGGAGGTTTAGACCTAAGAGGAGAACGAATCAACTGTCCAGAGTGGACAGGCCTTGGATTTTCTGTTTTTTTTTTTTTTTTTTCTTTGTGGTGTTTTTTTTTTGTTTGTTTGTTTGTTTGTTTTTAATTGAAACCTGCTCTGTGATGTGTAGCCAGGGTATGTTAAGACATACTTGTTTCATGAGCAAAACAAAACTCAGTGAACCATGTACCCCCTCACCATGATGAGGGTATTTTCCTCCTGGGCAGGCAAGTCCCAGAAGGGTTAAGGTGTTCTTTACAGCACTGAGGGTACCACTCTAGTCCATGCACGTTTACAGGCTGTAGTATAGGTAACTACAACATGTGAAGTATCTTTGTGTTTACAGGCAGTGAGCACTGTGGAAAGTAGCCACATCTGAAGCTGTGCAGCCATATGCATGTTTTGTGGTTGTGGATCTGGGCTGCAATAAGCTCCTCAAGTTACATTGCTCAGATGAGAAAGCAAAATACTATCTGTACAATGACAATAGCTGAGTACATGTATAGTATATACATCCCTTTTAAAATATGGGAGGGCTACGACCTCACATTCCAGAGGAGATTAAGTGGAAAGCATCAGTAAAAGCCATCTGTAATCAGATTCTCTGCACAGTTTTTCTTTTAGTGCTTTTGAACTGAGATGAAGCCAATGAGTGATGTGAAAGTTGCTTTAGCAGAGCATGAAACTTCCTAACTTCATGCATTTGGCACATGTTCAAATGGCTCTGTGTGGGGTCAGTTGTACTTTAACCTTGAGCTTTAGGCATGCTGCTAGAGATCCCAAACACTTTTATTTGTCTTCTTCTTTCCTCAGTTAATATAGTCTGTCTTAAAAGTGAAAATATTTAACAGAGTGACTTTTGTTTTGTTTTTCCACAAGTCAGATGTTGAATGTCATGATCCAGATAACTCTTTTTTTTTTTTTTTTTTTTTTTTTTTTTTTAAACCACTTTCAAATTCAAACTATGTTAAACCATTCTGGTTTGGAAGCTGGCCAAAATTAGCTGAGGCATTTCTTATCTAGCCTAGTCATTCTGTAGGCATTCCCTTAAAGCCCTCCTTGAGTCTAGAGAAATTAACTGGTCAAGTCTTGCTGTGTCTCAACCTTGCCTGCCTAGCATCTTGACAAACTGAATTTAGTAGAAATGTGCTCTACCATTAAATACTTAGGTAGTGATCCTATTTTGCTGTTGCTCAGTGCAACAAAGAAATAGCCAATGTATAAAAATATTGCCCAATTAAAGTGTTAGGTATTTGTGGTTATTATTGTGGGACAGAGCTTGATATTATCTTCTGTAGCAGTATTATTTTGTTCATTTGTCTTGTGCAATCTTAGAACTTCCTTTAAAAACAAACAAAATAAACCCAAACCAAGATCAAACAAACAGACAAAAAACCCACACCAAAACCAAAAGTCTTTTCATTACTGGTGGCAGTTTCCATGAGTCTAAAAGAAAAGTTGTTGAATGTCAACATCTTTAGACATTACCCTGAAGTAATTCCTTAGTGCTCTCAAATGTCCGTTTATAAGAGCAGTGTCAGGTATCTTCAGCCACAGAACTACTGCTGAAGAATATGCCTCAGTTGATTGGGTTAATTTGCTTTCTTTCCTTTTCCTCAGTTACTTAATTCAAATTTCTCTTCTGTTTGGCATGCTACTTAAGTCAAATTTCTGTATAGTGAGATCCATACTTTGTTAGTGTCTTCTCAAGCCACAATAAAATGTTAGCTGCCTTTTTTTTTTTTTTTTCCCCTACTCTACAAAGCTCCTTAAAACACTCCTTTGCACTTCTGTGCCATGGACAGAACAGACTGAAGGCTGAAGGATGGTTCTCTGGTTCTTCTCTTCCATCTATTCATTGAGCCTTCTGGAATGTGATCATTTGCAAACAATGTACAGTCTAATACAAATTACTATAAATTTGTCAACCATGAAACAACAGGGACAATCCCTAACTCAAATTTTATACATTGTAACTTTTTCCCCCCAAGACAAACTTCATATTTGATAGACTTAAACAAATCTGTAAATGCTTCAACCCTATTATATTGCAGTACTGTAAATATTTCAGTGCAATATATGCCTGAGATAGTTAGTAAAGATAATATTCACAGAATTGCCTAGACTGGAAAAGACCTTTAAGATTATCAAGTCCAATTATTCGCCTAACACTGACAAATCCTTGACTAAACCATATCCCTAAGCTTTTACATCTACATGACTCCTAAATACCTCCAGGGAATGGGAACTCTACCACTGTCCTGAGCAATGCCTGATAAACCGTTCAGTAAAGACAGTCTAACTAATGTCTAATCTAAACTTCCCATGGCACATCTTGAGGCCATTTCTTTTTGTTTTCTAACTTGTTACTTGGTTGAACAGAATAACCTCCATCTCTCTATAACCTCCTTTCAGGTGGTCGTGGAGTGATAAGTACCCTGCAGAATAATGCTCCAGCATAAAAAACATGCTCTTGAAAGCAAAGGGTAGGGCCTTTATTTTAGGGTGAAAGGGCAAACCCTTAAATGTTCTTGAGTTTTTTCATGCTATAAGTTGCTGATAGTAGAGCCTGTGTGTTTCACCACATGGCTGGGGTGGAAAGGTAGCAAGACAGCCTTAAAGAAGGGATGAGGCTGCGTTTGGGGTCCTCTGTACCTCATCATGTTTGGACACAGGAAGGCTTTGTGTGGATGTTTTTGCACCCACATGCCCATTGAACCTCCAGGCCTCTTAGAACCATCTCTCCCACCAATTTTCAGGGGCAGGAGATCTGGGAGAGAAGATGCTTGTGCTGTGCAGCCAGAAAGCGTCACTGTGGCCTCTCTCAAGGGCCAGTTTGGCTTTGCTTTCTGGTCCAGTGCCAGAAGGTTGCTTTGAGCTGCTGTACACTAGCTGATGGAATTACCCTTTGGTTTTCCCCCTTTGGTAACAGGGCAACATAAAACCACCCATGTCACAAATTAATTTATGTAAGGGTATTTTTTTATTTAGCTTTGTGAGTTTTCCCACTTTTTTCTCTATATTTTTTTCCCCTCCTATTTTTATAAAATAGCTGTTACTTTAGAAAAAGGTGGTATAACCTTGTAGGCTAAGGTTGATGTTCCTCAGTGAAAGGCTGGCTGTTGGGGTTGTGGAGTCAAAGTTGTTCCACTGTGTTCTCAGAAAACTATGACATGTTGTGAAGTGACATTCCTGAAGGGTGCTTTTTAGAAGTATCATTCAATGTGCAGAAAATGTCTGCAATGTTGAATTCGATGAAAATAGGACTTTTCATGTTTTTTCTTTTGCGCTGGATTTGGGTATGTGTTGGTAAATCTTATGCAAGTTTTTTTTTAATCAGTAAATGAGCTGCTCTTCGTAACTTGTGGTAGAAGACTCATTTTCTAAATGAGTATTTTTTTTGTCTGGCCTTTTGCCACTTACATTTTAAATTCTCTTGACAAGCAGAACAACTGTTGTGCTCCTTTTGCATATGTATAATTAACAAGATGCTTGTATTACCTCCTAATCTAGATTATCATCCTGAAGAAAAAAACCCAATGTTTTCTTTTGCAAAGAGAAGCATGAAAGACAGAGATGTAATGTAACACCAACACAGTGGCATAGCATTACCAGTTAATAACACAAACAGGAGAAAGAAGCTTCCATTCCTTATCATAAGACCGTTTCTTAAGTTGCACAATTCTTAAAACTCTACCAGTTGTCCCTTGTTTGCATTTGACAGGCTCTGTAAGAATCCTGGAAATGCATGTTTGGTTTAGTGTGAAGTAAGCAACATTCTTGAGTTTTGAACTCTCAGTTTCTTGTTAGTGGGAAAAAATTTTATAATTACATTTTTACAGCTTTAAGTTATTTCAGTGAGTAAATCATAGCATTATTGAATACAGTAACTTAGCAGTTTATTTGCCGTTGTGTGCTAAGCTCTTAAATTGATACTGAGATAGCCAGCTATAGTTCTATTGTCTATCATCTATAGATGATATTGCTAGCTCTATGGCAGCAGACTGTCTGGTCCTGTATCTTTTAGAAGATCACTGTAGGGAAGTTTGCACGGTTAGTAAGATCTTCCTCTGGAGATTTGTTTACAGTGAAGTAATGAATGCCTTTAATGCAATCCACGCTAGTGGCTACGCCAGTTAGGACTGAGAGGGTGAACTTCTGAAGCAGAACAAATGCTCTTTGTAGACTTGCTTTTTTTTATTCCTAGCAAGTTGATATACAACTCAGCTACATATTGAACCCCAAAAGTGCTTCAGTTGCTTTTTGTTAATAACAAAACCATCAAACTTAGAGGTTCTTGCGTTTTTTAACTCACTGATAAATAGAAAATATGATAGTCCCAATACAAAATAAAATACAACAGTATTCCATAAATATTATATGGATATTTCTCTGGATTATAGCCTTTAAACATCATGGAAGAACCTCTGTACAGAAGTCGTTCTGAAATATAAATAATGAAGTTAAAGGGTATGTACTAAAAAGGTAGTACTTTCAGAAAGTTAATTCAAATTATCAAAGTATTGAAATACAGATAATAACTATAGTAGCTTTCTCATAGAGGAGGGAGAGATGGCTATTTTTAATGAGAAAACTATGAACAGAAGATGAAACTGAGCTTGTGGTTTCCATGGAAACATGGCAATGCAGTGAGATTTTATTTGTAAACTTAAGTTAGGTAATGGCCAGACCTATAACTGTTATAGTTGTTGTAGCTCTAAAATTCTTTATGTATCCAACCAGTCTCTCCAGCTTCATGTAACTAGCTAATATTTCAGAGTAAGAAAATTCCTGCTTTTTCTATACAGATACTTAAATCATTGGTTTAAAAACATTAAAAAAGGGAGAGCTGATACACCATGCTTGCTTTAACTGGTAATGTCTGTGTACCTGAGAGCTTCATGAGATGTTTGGTCTTATGGTTATTTCGTACAGCTCAGAAAATGTGAACGCAGCAGGAGTCTGTGCAGCTTTCCTCAAATAACAAAATGGGAATTTTAGATCTTTTATTGCACAGTTATACAACTTCCTGCAGTTCAGTCTTACTCATGCTCTGGAAACCCCCTAATGTAAAAAGTCACAGTTTTCCCTCTGAGCAGCTCAAGAGGTATTAACCACAGCCCACATTGGCACAACATTGTGGCTGCTAATTCCTGCCGTGTGGTACAGACCCAGACCAACTTGAATGAACTACTGCTATCCCTTCTCTGCCTTCCTGTATTTTGGAAAGCACAAATGTACTTTCAGTACATTTGGGATAAAGCTGAGAGTTTGGGGATGTGCTCCCAAAAAGTACATCTGCACCTATAGAGAAGAACAAAACCCAAGAACGCTGGTGCAACCTTTTGCCAAATTCACATCACTGCATGTTATTCTGCTGTGTCTGTGTACTGCTTTTCTCTCACCAAAATGCCTTTGAAGGTACAGACCTGTGTTTTTGAAACACTAGATGTACCTAAACAGGAAAATCTTAAGTTGTCTGAACTCGCTCTTCTCATAGTCCTTAGCTATTCTTGAGATAAACTGTTGTCAACAGAGGAGCAGCTGTCTAGTAAAAAAACCAGGGGATTTATACTGACTGATTTAGGAAGAGGCTTGCAAATATGTCCTTGTTTTCAACAGCCTTAAACTTTGAGATGTAGTAACAATATACTACTTTAATATTAAGAAAAAAGAAGGCTAAAGTTCCAATTGTACTTCTACATTGGGATATAACAAAATGGCTTTTTGTTTTATCTGTTAAAAAGAGAATTGCAGTTCTTAGCAAAAATAGCAAAGTTCACCTTTAAGGACTGAAATGCTAGATATTTCAAAAACACATTAACCAGTCTTCAGATTCATAGCTAAGCCAAACAAAAGTCCATAGAGGCTTACAAATTGGTCATTAATTGTCTGGTGTTTAGCGAATTGAGTCCATATACAGTTTATAGTAATTAAGTGCTTGAAATAGGTAATCCTGAAACCTCCCTGGAAAGCAGGTTGCTACTTAAAGAAGTATCCTATCAGATGACCATCTGAACAGAGAGACACTGAATTCTTCGCCATTCACTCAAAGAGTAGAGTCAGGATTATAGCAGCAAAGTTTGGTTTATGAACCACAAGCTTAGGGTGAACTGTTGCTTCCCTCCCCACCCCTTTTATTTTTTCCATCTATTTTGTGAGTTGAGGATTACAAGTTTCCTTTTAAAATTAAGCCAAAGTAGGCAGCAGCAAAAGTGGTGTTTGCTAATCTTTTGTGTTTTATGCCAATAGGATTCAGGTCCAGAAAATGGGATACATTTCTTCCTCTGGGGCAGTTTGAACTCGTACCTCCTACTACTGGGAGACTGCCCTAACCGCCAGGCTGGTATTGGGATGTTGAGGTGCTCCTCAGCTACTGCGTGGAAGCAATCCTGGACTGGTAGGGCCAGAGTGAGAGTACAAAGGAAATATTTTTTTCCTTTGTTTCTTTTTTGCAGACCATAACTAGAATGGTTTTTGCAGGAGAGGTGAGTGGGCAGTCTTAGGTACAGATTTCAGCTCCCTGTATGTATGTCTGTAGAGGGGTACTGCATAAACACACGTGGAAACACAGAAAGCTGTAGTTACTCTTCTCTACTCGGAATATTCCACATCTATCGGATGTTTGGCTAAAATAACATCTTTTCCAAAGCCCTTTCCCAATAATCTGAGATTAAAATGTGCTTCTGTCATTAGCATGTAAAGGATGGGAGATACTCCATCATCTAAAAACCCAACCTGCTCAACTGTAGCCCAGTCCTCAGCATAACTACTCAGAGCAGAACCACTCTGCAGTATACCCCTCGCTCCATATATTTGGTGTTTTGGTTTTGTTTTTTAAGCATCTTGAAGTACACCCACATAAGTCTCCAGCTCCAAATGAGGAATCTCAGGAAGGATTTACTGGAGGGTAAAAATGCATTAATTCACCCAAATTTTGAGGCTGTTTTGAGAAACAGCTAGTTATTTCTATAGTACAAGGCAGCAACAAATTGACTTAATTGGAAAGATTGAATAGACTCATGGTCAGCCTGAAGTAAGCTTGAGCTATAGATTTTAAGCTTCAGCTCAGATACGGTAGGAGACTGTTTAAATGATGGATTTATCCAAGAGTGCAAGACATCCCCAAGTTTCTGGAAGTGGCATGGTTCAACCCTGCAGCTAGCTGTGCACCAGTTGAAGTCCAAGCCTACACAGTCAGTGATCCAGAATGAAGGCAATCATGAAGCAAATACACCAGGTATCTTCAGATAACAGATTTATTATTAGAATTCATGCCCCTGCAGTTTTTATTTTAAAAAACGTTTCATCCTCTTGACTGAGTTTGTGATGCAACTAACATAATGTTGATCATTCAACCACATTTTTCTGTACAATTTCCTGGATCTCAAAATGATGAATTATTGTATAGAAAGCTGGTCAGTCTTTGTCCCCAAAACAAACGATGCAGAAACATGTTACTGATTTCATTTGGAAAGCCAGAAGGTTTTCCAGCTGCTGATTTAGTCAAACCTTCGATTTTCTTTTACCATCATAAATAAAATCTTGGTATTTCCTTACAATTAAATATGTAAAAATTACTGAATATTCAGAGAGTTTAAATACAAAGCAAACATAATTTTGCAGTATGTGGCTGTTGTAATGTAGTATGCAGTTTAAATATTTGAGTATCATTCAGAAGAGTCGATTGTTTTTTCACTGTTTTTAGTGATGAGAGATGCTTTTGTTGAACTTTGCATGTTGCCAAGTCCAGTAATGCTTTGTGACCTATTGATCTTTGCAGGATAACTTTTAAGATTGCTTTGAAATTTCAACCTCCAAGTTTGTGCTTACAAATATACTTCTCCTTTGTGATTGAATCTCAGCCTAGATATGTAGATCTTTTGCATGAAATAAAATTCATTGTTTTTATCTAGGGAATCCTTCGCTGATTTTAGAATCAGGTCTCTGCTCAGTATACTTTTAAGGGAAGGCTGCATCTGGAGAAGTGTGGCCAGCAGGTCAAGGGAGGTGATTCTCCCCCTCTACTCCTCTCTGATGAAACCCCACTTGGAGTACTGCGTCCAGTTCTGGAGCCCCTATTCCAAGAGGGATATGGACATGCTGGAACGTGTCCAGAGAAGGGCCACCAGGATGATCAGAGGGCTGGAGCACCTCTCCTATGAGGACAGACTGAAAGAGTTGGGGCTGTTCAGTCTGGAGAAGAGAAGGCTCCGAGGTGACCTTATTGTGGCCTTCCAGTATCTGAAGGGGGCCTACAAGAAAGCTGGGGAGGGACTTTTTAGGCTATCAGGTGGTGACAGGACTAGGGGGAATGGAACAAAGCTGGAAGTGGGGAGATTCAGGCTGGACGTGAGGAAGAAGTTCTTCACCATGAGAGTGGTGAGAGCCTGGAATGGGTTGTCCAGGGAGGTGGTTGAGGCCCCATCCCTGGAGGTGTTTAAAGCCAGGCTGGATGAGGCTCTGGCCAGCCTGATCTAGTGTGAGGTGTCCCTGCCCATGGCAGGGGTTTGGGACTAGGTGATCCTTGTGGTCCCTTCCAACCCTGACTGATTCTATGATTCTGATTCTGTGACAGGGTTGTGAATGAAAGACAAGTTTTGAGTGTAAGTACTATAAGCACTATAGTGGGGAGTCTACAAAAACTCACGTTACTTTCCTCTGAAGATCATAAGAAATATGTGTGTGGGTATTTGTCAAGACTATCAAACGGTGTAAAATACTGCTTTGCTTCCAGCTCTTACATGCTTTAATGTTAGGCTTTTAAGACCTGTCTTTTCTCAAAGGTAAACATCTGTTTCATGGTATTCATAAATAATACTGACAATATCTTTTGGATTCCACAAAATACTGTTTCCTTAACTGTGTGAAAGACTCATTTCAGAACATCAGTACAAGCAGTCTTTAATGGTCTGTCAGTTACCAAGATGTGTAAGTTCAGAATCTCCTGTGCAGTGTGATACTTAGAACAGTCAGCCTCCTGGCAATGTTGACATCCTAAACTGGCATGCTTAGACAGGAATTTTTTATTGGTGAGTTGCATGCTGCTGGAATACACACTTCTGAGAAGTGGTTGTGTTCAGCAGCACAGGCAGCAGTGGGAGACAAAAGCTGTTTGTATGATGAGATGCACATGTGCACGTATAGTGGTCCCACCACCAAATGTGGGCAAATAGAAGTATAACTACAAATTTTGTCATGTTGTACAACAATTATTGTACATTCTTCTCCGAAATTCCACTCATACTTGAGCAAGTGCTGAGCAGTGGAGCTGTGACTTGATGCATGAACAGGATGTCTTTTAGTAAGTGCATCTGCACATACGACAGATACTTTTGCCAAACAAACACGGTAGTTTTGTCATAATTGAATATATACCTTAATCAGAAAAAGCAGCTGATTGCATGTGTAATGTTTTGCTATTTTTTTTAAAGCTTTTTAAAAAGTCTTTGAAGTAATGTGCTTGCTCTGACAGCTAATTATGTCATCAACGTAATATACAATGAAGGTTTGGAAAAAGAGGTGTGAGTGAAAGCCAATTTGGAAAACAGCCATTTAGAGTAGTAAGCATGCTTTAATTTGAGAGTATAAGAGTTCTTACAATTTACTGCTAAATTCATGCAGGGCTTTGAAACTCCTATTTGTATGCTTTATGTAAATTTCCGTTATATTAAACCATGTTGACTTTAGTGCATTAGTTGCTAATTCATGGCACAATCCTATAATTTCTTAAGAAAAAAACAACCTTTGTTATGCGAGTATGAATTAAGTGACTCAGTATAATTATCTTATAGGTTAATTATCTCATTAATCCAAGGCAGAATTAGATCTCTGAAGCAGAGAAAAGGTGGCAAGATACAGAGATGCCAAAAATGCTTCCCTATCTAACTCCTATGGTAAATTTTTTATGAGGGAGGAATTTCTTCTCATGTTCAGTAATGATACTAAGAAACAGAGTTTTAAGGAATGATATACAGAATACCTACACAAAATGAAGAACCTGAAATTATGAGCACATAGGCCTGTTCAGAAAAAGTAAAACTGCTTGTTGGTGGTGGTTTTGATTTTGTTTTGTTTTGTTTTAAAATCTGAAATACGTGACAACAGAACACTGGCAGGGTGAAAAGGGCAGAATATCATAATGCAAATGAAGCCTAGAGCTACAAAATGTTATCGATTTGTTCCTCTCCACAGAATTGGATTTTGATTGACTTTGGGGGGGGGGGGAGGAGGGAAGGGAGGCTGTCCTTAATCAGATTTAAGATGTTGGGGCTTCATTCTAGGTACAGAAATGTTTTATGCCCTTCTCGAATGAGTATGTGCCCTAGAAAGGTAGATGGATACTATTTCATACTGTCAATAAATGCATAGGAACGTTGTAGGCTTTTTAATTGAGGTACTTGTATTACTGCGGTAACATGAGACGTTTGCACTAATCGTATTAGCAGTCTGTCTTGGCAAGAGGGGACCCTCTGTTGTCTGGCAGTTCTAGTCAGCTCAGTTACTGCAAGCTGTCAAGGTGGAACAGCTTGGGCAGAAAGTACCATGCAGTCCTTTCTGCAATTTGCAGAATTACTTCTGAAATTACCTTGACTGGTAATTTTAGAAGCAATTGCATTGTGGTTCCTGCCCTAGAAAAATATATTTAATGCTATCTTTAGTGTTTGCTTTCTTCACCTTTTCATGTTTGAATTGTGGGTAAAAGTGGAGTGGAGGAAACTCTCTTCCTTTACTGAGACACTAATAAACAAGAACAGAGGAGAAACTAAGGGCAAGGTCTTTTCTGTTTCTATAATAACAGGTATTTTGGTCTTGAGGGTCATCCCGCTAGCTTCTGAGCTTTCATTGCTTTAAGAAAGGATAATTGAAATTGCATACAGAGTGCATAGCAGAAACAACTTTGGTAGAGTGTCAGCAGATACCTACATCTATTCATTGTGAAGTACTACATACTTACAGTAAATGGGGTTGTTATAAATTACATAATAATGAATTAAGATAGCTTTAGGGTTGGTTGCCTGGGGTGAGGGAGGAAGGAACAAATGTGTGTTGTTTGAACTTGGTTTTAATTATTGAAGTTGTTGAGGAAGATGGTAAGTAAGGAAAGCTTCAGTCTGTAATTTGGGTGCTTTGTGAGCACGAATATCAATTCTTGAACAGGGAGTCAAAGTTGATGCATAGAGCAAAGTCTGTTGTCAGATTTTTAAACCCTCAGATTTTAAGAGGAGCTTGACTTTTTGAAGTTTTTTGTTTTGTTATTTTCTTTGCAAAAGAAGTTATGGAAGAGGTAAGGTAATCCACAAATAAAGCATGTTTTAAAATTCAGCCACCCTAGTGAGACCTTTCTTCTTTAAAGCTGAGTAATTCTGCAAGGGTGAACTCTTCTTATTGAAGAAATGCTGTCAATTATTATGAGAGCAGGTCATTCTCTCCTCATTTATGGTTGGTTGTTAGATTGCTGCTTAGACAAGTAACATTGTTCTGCTCACTCCTCTGTAGCACTGGGTTCCTAAATTAATACTTCAGTGGTAACTATTAAAACTACTTCTACTTTTGTGATAAAATCAGGTTTTCAGAAGCTGATAAGAATATTCTTTCTGGGGTTATTAAGGAATGTTGCACTTTCTCATTGTCTAGAAAATGAGCGTCTGTGCTACAACAAAATGGAAGGTCCCAAATAGCAGGTGTGATTATAGCCCAATGATGATCTGAGCTTGTCAAGATAAATGTTCTGTTAAAAATGGGCTGTTTGAAAGAACTTATTTAAAATGGAAACCTAACACTGTGGAATTTCTGTTGTTTTTTGGAGATCCATGACAGTGCTTTTTGAAACTAACAATCCAGGTTGCTGGGTCTTAATCAGTGCTGCCTGTATCTAGAAGTTGATATTTTTTGTTCTGGAAACCACAACAGTCTGTAGATGCAGGCCTAGATGTAACTTAAATTTTATGTAAAAGGTGACATCTGAAGTGGCTGAATGAAATAGATGACATTTGTTTTCAGTAAGCATTCTATTGCTTTCTACTAGATCTTTCAATGTCTTACTTTCAGTCACATCAAAGTTCTTTGCAGACTAAGTTGATGAAATGAGGCTTTTCCTGGTGTGATTAGTGCACACCTATGTGTTCATACAGAGAAAGTCCATTTCATTTTCTCTTATTTTTAATTCGATTTGTCAGTAAATCCTACTTTTCCTTAGGTCTGCTGTGGTTTTATGGGCTGTTGGATTGCATTCATTATGTTAGTGGCAAGGGCACTTTGACAGCTTGTGACATTTATATTCCTGGGATGGACAGGAAGGCAGAAAGATAAGCTAACCTTGGTGGAAGTGAATGGTAGTTTCCAAGTAAAAAGCCTTGAACCTTGTGATTGTAAAGATTATTTTGTCAGGTTGTATTTTTTCATCTTGGAGGTTTGTTCCTGTTATCAGTTTGAAAAGATAAAATACAAGTTGTTTCTATGCATAACCTCTTTAACCATTCTTATCGTTGTTCATAGTGGCTGAAAGTACAAAAATGTAGATCTATAAAAAATACATCGTTAACTGCACAGATTGCATTTATAAACAGCCTTTACGTATATAACCATCCATAAGTAAACTTACACAAGTAAATACAGATAAGCTAACCCTTTCAGACTTCTGGTAGGAGGTTTACTAGAATAAGTAAATTGCCTATAGAGAAAGAAGTTCTCTTGTTGGCCTCCTGGCTTTGCTTTTTTTTTTTTTTTTTTTTTTTTTTTTTGTATGCAGCACAGGTATGTGCTCCTTTCTTATGCAGATTACCTTACATTGGAACAAAACAAAAAAAATATGTTGAAGAACAGCATAAGATACCTGTGAATTCAGATGGGTTCGTTCGGGTTGGGTGCCTTTAGCTTCTGTAAAATGCAAGCCTGAACTCTTGGCTAGGAGGGTGTCTAGACGTTGATGAGGTGCTAGGAAAAAAAAAATCAAAACTTGAGCTATGCTTCACAAGTGTTGCATTGGTGTGAGGAAGGAATGGAGCTATGGTTCTTCAAGTTCAAGATCAGCACTGCCAACAGGCTTCTTCCATCGCTTGTGCTTCTGTATCTCCATCTTCTTCATTCTTGTCCTGGACTTTTTTGTTACTCCAGGTAATATGGTCCCATTTTTGCTTTGCTTTGAATGATTGCTGGCCTAAGGGCTAGGAAGTTTCCTTGCTAGACTTGGGCTGCCCTGGAGAGACTCTTTTAACATAGAAAAATACTAGTTTTTACCTATGTAGTTGCTTTGTGGAGGTGAAATACTCTGCTTTGAAAAGGTCTGGATATGCTTCCAAATGCTGTTGTGTTGATTCTGACATAGAGAACGTAATTAATTATTTACTTTTTTTAGGAGCTGTAAAATGTCTAGCAAAGCTTAGGTACTAATAGCAAAAAACCGACCCCTGACACTAAGCAGCCCACTTGCCTTTCCTGATGCATTATCTCTGTTTTCAAAGCAGAGGTTTAGGGTTTTTTTCATTCTAGTAGAAGTGTTCAGCAGTGATGAAATGTTTCCAACTTCTGTTACTGAAACATCTGGATCGTTTAAAAAAAAAATCTTTAAAAACAAACATGTTGTTCAGGTTTCAAAAGCTACAAATCTATATGGAAGTCTCTCTTCCTGATACTTTTCATCTAGAAATTGTTATGACTTGGGGCAAAGATTTATTTAATTTTTAACCTCAAAATTTTTTTACTTTAATTGGTCTTCAATTTGCAGAGCCTGGATGACCCTGTAATTTTAAATACCCTAAAAATATATTAAAAGTATCCTTTTAGATGTAGTAACTGTTGATTTATAACCTGAAATGTCTTCTCACAAGATAATGGCAGGTGTTGTTTTGAATGTAGTTGTAATAAAGTATGAATCAGCTTAGATGTATGTGTTATTTTTTAAAAAGGGAAATTGTGGATGTTTTTCCATTCTTTTTAACTACTTATGATTTGAGGAACACTGAAGTTAGATTTTATCCTGGAGTCAGTTTTTACAGCTGTAATAAATCCCCCTCAAAAAAATGACCAGTTCTAGTGGAAATGACACCAAGCCCTTAATCAAAGCAGCGGAGTGGACACAATTGTAAAAACTGAATACTTAAAGAACTGTACGAAGCAACAGCTTTTCGCAATACGATGATTTCTTTAAAAGAGGGGAGGAAAAAAAAAAGATTGCTGGGCAAATACCTAAACTTTTAAATACACCAAAGATCAAGCAGTTAGAAAGGACTGTGGTAGACTGTGTCCTATTACTGAACTCTGCCCTTTAAAAAAAATGCTTCCAAATTGATTTTTAAGAGCCACCTGTTGACACAAGGCAGCAGTCCTGCCAGCTTGCTTTCTGCATGTTGCAATATAAGACACTTGGAAAGTGCAACTGACCAAAGTGGGGTTTACTGTCTGTTGAGAGATTCTGTGGCAGTTAGCATGAGCTTGCCCCTTTAGGGAAGAAACAAACAGCTGTTAGGGAAATGCATTGCCATAGACTAAACATTAGTGCTGTTTGCTGTGATATTTGAACAAAATCTAGGGAAGAGCAAGTACAGGCAATGGCTGGGGGTGTGAAATGGTACCAGGCAGAGAAGGTAAGTTCTATGTTATGGTAGAGTGTCACCAGGTGAAGCAGACACTTACCTGCCTGGTCAGGGTACAGCAATTGCCAAGTTAATAGTATTGAATAGTACTGCCTAGCCCCAGGTTTTGCAGGCTTTTGTAGCATGCTGTTAAGCTTTCCTTTCTTTGTATGGTGTTCCTTAAAGGTTATGTTGGGTGGTCATTGCTGGGTGTTGGGCACACTGTGTGTAGAGGTGGTTTGGGGTTTTGGGTACTTTTCAGTGACTTGAAGGTTTTTGTTGAATTCCTTGCTTTACTGCAGACATCCTGCATTGTTTTGGGCCCATCTGTAAAAGGAGGATAATGTTATTTCCCAGCCAGATGACTTTCCAACAGTCTCTTTAATGTCCGAGTACTAACCCAGAACCGGGAAAGATAGGATGTAAAAGAATGAAAAATCAAATGTTAGCCTTGCCCAGCTTCTAGCACGTGATTGCCTGTGCGAGATGCTGTGTGTATGCACATCCTTTGCACCGGTTTGGTCCTGTGCCTGTTTTACCCTCCCTTCGTTTGACCCGTGAGTCTTGCTGGTGAATGTAGCCTTTGCTGCTTGAAGTGGCATTTGCAGAATGTCTAGCTGGAGCTGGGTCAGTTCTGTTAATCTTAGTTGATACCCCAAAGTTGTGCCACGCTTGAACTGTAAAGGTATTTTTCCTTTTTATCCACACAGAATTAAACAAAAATTAGCAGTTCTCACATTTTCCTTGTTCTAAAGACCTCTTACGAAGATTGTTAGTTTTCTGAAAAAAATCTGTATTAGATGCTCATGAGGCAAACATCCACAGAATTTTCTTGGCTGTATGAGAAGTGAATTATGATAAAACAGCTTATCACAGCTGATAGCAGAATGCTGATAAATGGTGCTGTGTTTTCCTGTGTTTGTGTCTGGGTTTGGGTTCCCATCCCGTCTCCCACCCTGTCCAAAGAGAGCATGGACAAGAAACTGTCATCATTGTAAACAAAGTTAGATCTTGTGTGACACTGTCACACTGCATTTCCCCAACCTGTCTCCTGCTTGTTTATACAGGTGCCTATAGAGGAATGTGGGCATTTTAAGTGTCAGACCTGATAAACACAGAAGTTAAGAGGTCATATTCTAGAAGTGGTGCTCTGGATCAGCATTGTGTCCTTTTAAAGATGCAAATATAGGCCATTATTTTCCCTCCTGTATATATTGCCAACAATGGAAATAGACTTGTAAATGTCCTTTGGATGTGTTTGTGTATCTAGCTGATAGACTTTTCTCTGCAGATCAGCTCTTTCCCCATTTCATGCTCTTCACAGGAAGAATTTCACATATCAGAATTACATGTATGTTGGTATTTTTCAGCCACATATTTTTAATCCTGTTATCTACATCAGCATCTTATACAATTTTCTGTTCTGTTGGCATGAGATTTTATAAGGAAAAATAAATTTGGGAGAATATGACACTTAATGTAGATACTGTTAGAATGGCTGAAGTCTGCAGTTCTAGTTAACCCTGATGCACAGATCCCAAAGTTAGCCTTTGCTTTTGGCTATGGAGAGGTCATTAGGGACAGCAGGGTGAGAGTTCAAGCTTGTCTAAACAGATGCTTTTTGTCGACAAACATCCTTTTAATCTCCTTTTGAAAACACTTTTTTTTGGGGGTAGTAGTAGCGTCCCTGCTAAGGATAGGAAGTCATGGTGTTTACTGTTTTTAATTTATCATAGTAAGAAGGGTATGTTTTTTTCATATCTATTGAAAGCATGGTCTCAGGGCATTTCTAGAACTCTACTCATCCAAAATAGGCAGTGTAAATATACCTGGGTTTGGGGGTTTTTGGATTTTTTTTTTGAAGGCTTGTGTCAGATATTTTTAAGAAAATAAGGTGTAGATTGTTTTTCTTGTATCTTTCGTTGCCTGGTATTACTATAACAATGTTTAGATGTGTACTTCATGGGTGTTCAGTTTCTGCAAGTACTTCAGACTGAGCAGAGGTGTTACACAGGGTTGCATCCAGTCACACCTGTCTGCTGACAGTGACTGAGTCAGATCTCTTCTTGACTGTTGTTGAAAGACTTCATCTCAAAATCTCCCTCTGCATGTTCAAGGCTTTATTTTCACTCTTAAACCTAGATTTTTTGAAAATCATAAAGAAATCAATGCTAGTTAGACAAGTCCTGAATACAGAATAGCATATCTGACTGTACATGAGTGAAACAGGTTCATGTTTGAGGTATGAAAAAAAGGTGAAATTTTCAAGTGTATTTGCTATTTCTGCAATGTTTATGTAATTTGGTTGGGATTAATACTTCCAGTGTATGTGGTTTGAGATTGAATGTTTCTTAATAGGTGAATTAAAAAAAAAATGGCAACAACAACACCCCCTCCCCCAAAAACCACCATTACAAAACAGTAATTGGTGAGGGTAGTAAATAGTAAAAGGGAAAACCTGATGGAGAAACTGGAATGGCATCATCCAAGTTTGAGCAGAGGAAGTAGGTTATTAGGGTAATATTTTTGAAGAGGTCTTTTCCTTGTGGATTTTTTGGCTGTGTTTCTTTAGATATGTGCAAAGCCTAGTTTTTGGGGTTTTTTTTCAGTTGTAATGACTAAAGGGACTTCCATTGTAACTGAAGAATTTGTATTTTTCCTGTCCAGCTAATTTTCAGGTTTCCACTTGAAAGCACATTGTCAAGTGGAACTGCATTCATTTGGCCCTTCAGGGATCTAAGTGAAATGTTTAAGCTTGTTCAGATCAGGCAAACTTTAACTGTGCATGGATGTGTAGGTTTGTGTTTTTTCTGCCTGACTGCAGTTGATCTAGGAGCAAATCATTAAAGAAAAAACCCTTCCAGTTTTCTTGAGAACAGCTTCAGCTTTGTTTTTAGGTTTTTATTTTAATTTTGTTGTTGTTATTAATGTTGTTTTGGACGACCAGAGTCTCTTTGGGAAGCTTGCACTGTGTGGAATGTGTAGCCTCCCTGCTGAAATGAAAATGCAGAGGGAGGGTAACTGAATACTCCTTGCCTCAGTGCATTGCCAGCCTGAAGAAAAAACAAACATGCTTACTGAGGACAATGAGCATTCCTTGAAACCCTAGGAGACAGATTTTTGCCCTTTTTTAAAAAATATTTTTTATAAAGGGACCCTATTGAGGTTTTCAGTCCCAGGTGGTGGGGCTAAGGGGCTTCTCACACTTAATCATTCAACGGATGTCTTGCTCAGGGCATGAGGGCTGTGACTGATAGGCATCTACATTTTGGAGTTGAGAATGTGTCATCTGAACAGATATTGCTGTGTCACACAGCTCCTCGCTCACTTTTTTTTTTTACCTCTGCTTGCCCTTCTCCCTGCTGTTCTAGTGATTCAACTTTGACTTTCATTGATGTTTTTGCATTATTTTTTCTACCGTACTGTTTCACACCTCCAAATGCAGTTTTAATAGCAACCTGGAAATGCATCTGAGTACTTGATAGACTTGCAGTTAGTTGCCTTAGGAGGCTTGATATACCTGAGTTTCAGGTTGCCTGCTCTCTTGTTCAGCTCTACCTTATTTCAGGGCCCCTTGTATGGCAGCCACTCTGTACGTGACAACCTTTAACTGAAGCCTTTCCTTGCACATAAGCAATTTCCACTTTTGCTCCCATGTTTTTGACTTTACTGAGGATTTGCAATGATAACTTGGTATTTTAGTAAATTCATGTTCAGAGGACATATGAGCAGGCCAGAGGGCAAGTCATTGCTTGAGAACTAGATACAATGAGGATATAGAAACTTGCTCTGTCTTTAATTATGTGGTTTTATTAAGATAAGTTCTGGAAATAAAGTTCCTTGATTAGTATTAATAATGAGCATTTTAGAATGGGATATAAGACTAAGCATTTTTCATTATATTCTTTTTGGCTTAGATTTACAGGTTTGAAGATTTTAAAGAACATTTATCCTGAACTTACATAAAGAGAGCTTTTATGTGCCTGCAATGAGATTGCTGTGGTATATGAGATCATCCCAGAGTACTTTCATCAAGAGAGATTGCTTTTTGTAAAGTCATTTAATTTATGCCTTTGTTGCTGGAGTGTTCTTAAAACCTGTACTGTGAGCTTAAGATAAATCCTCTGGATTTATCTCATTGATTGATTTTGGTGTCTTAGAAGATGGTGGTTCTTTATGATACTTTTTGCAGTTGGGGCAATTATGAGCAATTATTCTTTCTAGGTTCCCTGGCATTTAATAATGTGGGACTCAGAGATACTGTACTCAATGCAAAGTACAATAAGGATATAAATGAAAGTCCTTGCTTTGAATACCAAGTGCCAAATCTACAGGAAATGTGATTGTGAGCAAGTGAAGAAGTAATAAAATTAAATAGATCATGGGCCAACACAAGTCAGAAGCCAGAGGCTAGGCTGACAGCAAAGGAGATGGGGAAAAAAACTGTGAAAGTCGAGTGCCTGAGGTGTTCAAAACCTGTAGCTATGTTTAGAATCATTTAGGTTGGATAAATGATTCACGGTCATTGAATCCAACCAGTAACACAGCACTGCCAACTTCACCACTAAACCATGTCCCAAAGCACCACATCAAGAAGTCTTTTAAATACGTCCATGGAATGTGACTCTACCACTTCCCTTGGCCATTGGTTTCAGGGGTTGACAACCTTTTGGTGTAGAACTTTTTCCTAAATGTCCAATCCAAACCTCCCGTGGTGTAACTTTCGTCCTAGCGCTTGTTACATGGGAGAAGAGTCTGACACCAACCTCATTATAACTTCCTTTAAGGTAGTTGTAGAGAGTGATAGTCTCTCCTCAGCCTTCTTTTCTCCAGGCTAAACTTCAGCTGCTATTCCTAAGTCCTGCTGACCACATTATTTCTAATGCAAGCCAGGATGCTGTTGACTAACACCTCTGTGTCTTTTTTTGTCAGCTTTCCAGCCACTCTTCTCCAGGGCTGTAAGGTTGCATGGGGTTATTGTGATTGAAGTGCAGAACCCAGCACTTAGCCTTGTCGAACCTCATACAACTGGCCTTCACCCATCAGTCCAGCCTGTCACTATTTGTCTGTAGAGCCTTCCATCCCTCAAGCAGATCAATGTTCCTGCCCAACTTGTCATGTACAAAGTTATGGAGGGTGCACTCATCCAGATGACTGATAAAGATATTAAAGAACTGGTCCCAGTACTGAGCCCTAGGGAATACTCTTGCAGCCATCTGCCAACTGTGTTTATTCATGTAAGTCTTTGGACCTGGCCATCCAAACAGATTTTACCTGGTGATGACTACACCTATCCAAGCCATGAGCAGATAGTTTTAAAGGAGAATGCTTTGGGAAATGATGTCAAAAGCTTTACTGAAGTCTAGGTAGGCAACATCCACAGTCTTTACCTCTTGCACAAAGTGGGTCACCTTGTCATGAAAGGCAATTAGGTTTGTCAAGCGGGACCTGCCTTTAGTCAACTGATGTTGACTGGGCCTGATCACCTGGTTGTCCTGTACATGTTGCATGATAGCACTCAAGATGATTTGCTCCGTGACCTTTCCCAGCACTGTGGTCAGACTGACAGGCCAGTCGTTCTCTGAATCCTTCTTCCAGCCCCTCTTGTAGACGAGCATCACGTTTGCTAACTACCAGGCAACTTGGACCTCTTTAGATAGCCAGAACTGCAGGTAATTGATAGAAAATGGTTTGGTGAGCACTTCTGCCAGCTCCCTTGGTACAGTTGGATGGATTCCATACAGCTGCAGAGACTTGTGTGTGTCTGAGTGGTGTAGTAGGTCACTGACCTCTTTGATTAGGAGATTATTCAATTCTGTTTCCCAACCCTGTCATCCAGCTCAGGAGGCTAGGCAATAGGACAATTGGTCTAATGAGGCAAAGAAGGCATTCAGTACCTCAGCCTTTTCCTCAGCATCCAAAAGGATTCCCCCCTCTGGTTGCTAATGTATTTAAGAAACTTTTCTTAACTATCTTTTAAGGTAGCAGACAGACTAAGGTCTAGTTGGGCTTTGGCCTTTCTGATTTTCTCCCTGTATAACATCATGATATCCTTATCATCCTGATGTGAAATCAGTTTAAATTGTTGGTACTTTCTACTCTTTTGAGTTTTATTTTAAATGTTCAGAATGGGTAACATGTGGTGTTTGGGTTTTTTCCCCTTCATTGGGTTGGGAATTGCCAAAACCTGGCTCCTTAGTTTATCTTGTGTGTATTTTGCCATGTTATGAATAGTTGTGTAAAAATTTAATGGATGTGAGAGATGCCTGTGGCAACAAATTAATCTTCCAGTGAATTTCCCTTAGTATTGCAGTGTCTTTCAGCAGTGTGGTGCATCAGTTTTCTTCCTTGTGTTCCAGGCCATCCTCACTTCACAAACCATTCTCTTCTATTCTAGCCAGAGCTGTTAGTTAGCTGTAATGGATTGTAAATTCTCATGTACTTTCCTAAAAGTTATGTGTAAATATCACTTTATTTTGTACATCAGTTTGAGTAGTATTTTGGGCTTTCATTGCATGCCAGTTTTTCAAGTTGGCTGTGTGGTTATTGTTACTAAGTGTATGTTTAATATTATTAGTTGCCTTCTTTACAGAACCAGATTTTAATATGTCTGCCCAAAGCTCTATTTGCAAGTATGATTACCTATTGAATGGAGCTCAAGATCACAGATGCTTTTGTCTCACAAATTTCCATCAAGCTTTACAGTTTTCCCAGGGGGCTTCCTCCCTTCCATTTCATTCCTATTCTAATTATCTCTGTATCATTATTCTGTTTTTATAGGGGTTTTGCATGTATCTTGAAAAATTACTTTAAGCACTTACTTGTTGTAGTAATTATTGTATGAACAGCTTTGTAAATATTAAAAGGTAATTATTTTCAAAGTGGCATTATCCAACCTCAATAATTCTACCATTTGATATGCTTTTTCTGCAGATTGAAGATGGGAGCAAAGCTGCAGCTGTGGACAAGCTACTGGCTGGGGATGAAATTGTTGGTATCAATGATGTGGGCCTCTCTGGCTTCCGACAAGAAGCTATCTGTCTGGTGAAAGGTTCACACAAGACACTGAAGCTTGTAGTAAAAAGGTAAGCTTGTGTTGTTTAGCTGGAAAAGCAAATACATTCCAGGCTATAAGCTACTGGGCAACTAAAATTGACAAGATTTGGCAACATGACTACTTTCATTTAGTGTTATTAATGTGCACATTATGCAGCGTTAGCTCACCCCTGAACACAGACCCTTTATGGACGAAGACATGGGGAGATTTAGCAGAGCAAAAACTGAGGCAATATATTCTGTGAGTGCTGTTGTGATGTGGTGACTGTTCATTTCTGTCCTCCTGAAGTGCAGGGCCTGAAGCTAGCCTTTGCAGGCAGTCCTGTGTCCCTAGAGGCCTTTGTGTGGCAACATGGGCAGTGCTTTTTAATGTGTTTGCTGTTCAGGCCTGTTGGGCAGTGAGGAATGAGTTATATGGGAAGGTTTTGGAAACTCATATTCTCACTTTGTGGGAATATTTGAGGTCTCAAGCATTTCTTATGTGGTTTGGGTAAAGAGTATTTTCAGTTAATTATTGGTGAAGGGGAAAAACTGAAAGAGTTTATCAAAATGGAACGTGTTTTTCGTGTGGAAAATTTTTGTTTTGTCATTTTGACTTGCAGCTTTTAAGTTCACACTTCTTTTGCTAATCTGAATTAGAAATAACTTTCACAGAACAATTTTGACAAAAGTGAACAGTTGTTAAGTCTTGTAACTACTGAAAAAAATTTAAACTAGGAACTTAGAATGATAAATATCTCTTATTAATTTCCTACTCTGATGAATCAGAACTTTCTGATTATTAATTATTTGTATTAAATTATACCAACTAGTCTTTCATGTAAGAAACTTTATAACTGTGTTAGAATGAAAAAAGAATTTTGTTGCAACACAGAAAATGCTGAGAACGGAGGTTTGACAGGTATTACAGTGCAGTACATAAATATAACCACTGTTTGAGGCTGTGTTAAATGAGGACTGGAAGAAAGCAAATGTCACTCCAGTCTTCAAAAAAGGCAAGAAGGAGGACCCAGGCAACTACAGACCAGTCAGCCTCACCTCCATCCCTGGAAAGGTGATGGAGCAGCTCTCTTGGAGGTCATCTCTAACCACATGGAAGACAAAAAGGTTATCAGGAGTAGTCAACATGGATTTATCAAGGGGAAATCTTGTCTAACTAACCCGATAGCCTTCTCTGAAGTTATGACCAAGTGGGTAGATGAGGGAAGAGCAGTGGATGTCATATATCTTGACTTCAGTAAAGCTTTTGATGCTGTCTCCCACAACATCCTCATAGAAAAGCTCAGGAGATGTGGCATAGATGGTTGGTCAGTGAGGTGGATTGAACACTGGCTCCACAACAGAGTTCAGAGGGACATCATCAGCGGCACAGAGTCAACTGGGAGGCCTGTGGCAAGTGATGTCCCCCAGGGATCAGTACTGGGTCCAGTTTTGTTCAGTATCTTTATCAGTGACCTGGATGAGGGCATTGAGAGTGCCCTCAGCAAGTTCCTGATGATACAAAACTGGGGGGGTTGGCTGACACCTGTCAGGCTGTGCAGCCATCCAATGTGACCTGGACAGGCTGGAGAGCTGGGTGCAGGCAAACCTCTTGAAGTTCAATAAGGACAAGTGCAGGGTCCTACATCTGGGGAGAAATAACACCAGGCACCAGTACAGGTTAGGGGCTGCCCTGCTGGAAAGCAGCTCCACAGAGAAAGACCTTGGAGTGCTGGTGGACAGCAAGTTCTCCATGGAACAACAATGTGCTCTTGTGGCCAAGAGAGCCAATGGGATCCTGGGATGCATCAAGAAAGGTGTGTCCAGCAGGTCGAGGGAAGTTCTTCTACCTCTCTGCTCTGCCCTGGTGAGACCACACCTGGAATACTGTGTCCAGTTTTGGGCTTTCCAGTTCAGGAGAGACAGAGACCTGCTGGAGAGAATCCAATGGAGAGCCACGAGGATGATTAGGGGACTTGAGCATCTCCCCTGTGAAGAGAGACAGAACCCTGGGGCTGTTTAGTCTTGAGAAGAGAAGACTGAGAGGGGATCTGATCAATGTCTATAAATATCTGAGGGGTGGATGTCAGGAGGAGGGGACTAGGCTGTTTTCGGTGGTTCACAGTGATAAGACAAGGAACAATGGGTTCAAACTAGAACACAGAAGATTTCAGCTCAACGTGAGGAGAAACTCCCTTCCAGGGAGGGAGACAGAGCACTGGAACAGATTGCCCAGGGGGGGTTTGGAGTCTCCTTCTCTGGAGACTTTCAAAACCCACCTGGATGTGTTCCTGTGCAGACTATCCTAGGTGATCCTGCTCTGGCAGGGGGTTTGGACCTGATGATCTCTTGAGGTCCCTTCCAACCTCTGGTATACTGTGACTGACTACTGTGAAATAGCACTGATAGAAAAGGGAGCTACAAAAGCATACTTTTCACCTATTGTAGTATAAGAAGTTGATTTGTCTCTTTTTAAAGGAGGAATTATGGGAACTTGAGTCTCTTTCACAGGTGATAGTTTATGTCTTCACCAATACCTACTTCTGGAAGCTGTCCCAAATTTTTTGTAGTACTAAAGCTAATAAATGCAAAATAAAATGCATTCACAACTATTACAAGTCATGTTGATCTTCAGCAGTTTCAACTCGCACTGGCTATTCCAGTAAAAGCACTTTTGTTAGTCGATGTTACATCAGCTGTTTCTGTTACAGAAAGGGAGAACTTCAGGGTTGAGAAGTTTTATAGACATTGAAGAATCTGCCAAGACAGCAAGTCTTAATTACTACAAAAAGCTTCAGACCAAGTGGAAAGATCCCTCTTTCTTAGTGCTTTTCAATTTTATGGCAGTAACTTACTCAATCTGTGAATTCTGATCTATCTTTGGAAATGGCAGAAAGTTTGATGCTGAAATACTCTCATAAGAAACGCAGCTACGCTGTTCTTGTCATTCACAAGTACTTTCATGTATGTTGTTTTGGAGATCTTTCATGCAGCTAATAAAGCACAGATTTGCTGCTGGGAATTTGTGACCATTCTCTACAGGCAACAGAGCCCCATTGCTATGCATGCCTGTGTGCAGTTTGGTGCAAAGCTGATGGATTTTCTTCAGTCCTTTCTCATCAGTCTTCTTTTTCTCATCCCTAGCACGTGTGTGAGGGGCAAAAGCAACCTAGCTGTTCTAGCCATGAGGCTGAAACAGTGGCTGTTGTTAGACAAAAAGTTTTTAAATTCATTAAGACTTCCAGAGCTCCCAAAAAGAGGCAAGAAGCAAGAGCCTTTTGGATCATTTGAGATTTCATAAAACTTACTGAATGAAAAAAGATGGGGGCCTGTGGTTTTTCAGCTTTGCTCTTTCTCTTGGAAAGTTGCCTTAGGACATCAGTTCCCTGACAATCAGAAACCTTTTAACATCCAGTCTCATTTTATTCTTGGCCAGCTTGTTCTCATGCACTGCTGTTTATGTACTGAAATAGCTTTTCTTTTCCTGTTAGAAGTTCAAATGGTGCAGTTTTTTATAATAGCCATGTTGTGCACTTTCTTTCAGGAGTTATGGTTTGAACAACAGTATTGTTGTTTTGTTTGCCCTAAATCTTAGCCTGATTTTTTTTTTTTTTAATAAGTGCTTTAAACAGTCCTTTAAGCAGTGCTTTAAGCAAACCACTTGTTTAGTCTTTGTGTGAGCACTCCTGCGGGTCTGGGCTGAATTGGATGAGGGAACTGATCTGACTGCAAAATTACTTGGGGAAGTAGGTTTTCAGCTGTATAAGACCACCACTTTTCAGAGGCAATCTGCACTTTAATTAATTACAGGATTCTTAAAATGCCTGCCTCAGCATTTTTAGACTATTTCAGTCTTCTTTAGATCCACACTTACTGTTCTCTGGGGAGGTTTGGTATACTCATAATTCCTTTTCCATGAATTATTACATATAAGATGAAGTATTGATCTGTAAGTCATCTTAGCTGTGTCCTTTGTGTAGCACTGTGGTGCTTCTCGATAGTGTTCATTTAGCATTTTATTCCTTTTGGGTGAAACATGAAATAGACAAATGGTTTGAAGTTCTGAAGTTTAAAAAAAAAAACAAAACAAAACTTTTTTTTTTTGTAATCATGTTTGTCCTTGCTATCTGTGACAGTTAGCTTGGGAAGCTAAGATCTACATTTTGTCTTAAGAAAATTATTTCCCCTAGGGGTGTTTGTGGTATCTATTTCTAGACTGAAAAGCAAGCTTCTTTAAAGCTATCATGATGTGAAAAACTTAGTTTTCAGCAAAATTATTATTCATGTCAGTAGAATGACTACCCCCCCAACAAAACCCAGCAAACACCACAAAAGTAAAATCAAAAAACCCCAACACAACAGAAAGAACCCAAATGAAAACAAAACAACAAACAAAAAAAAGACCAATCAAAAAAAAAAAAAAACCCAAAAAACACCCAGGTTTTATTTGTCACCACGTGTCCATGTGAAATTCTTCTGTATGGGTCACTCCTCCATGCAGTAATGCTACATCCTGATCTTACATTGCTGTAAGTATTTCTGTACTCCTGGGGAGCATGCTGTTTTCAATTTTGAACTCTAATGTACCTACAGCCCCTAGTACCAAATAGAATAAATGTTTGGCTATGAGGATGTGTTTTGCTGTATTTTTTGGAAACTTTGTGTCATTGTGGTCTAAGCCAAATCAGGACTTAACTGCGTCAGCAACAAATATGATGTTTAGCTTACATATATTGATGGTTGAACAAGTGTGGTGTACTTTTGGTCTTAGATTTAAAGAGGACTCAGGAGGCTTAGTGTTGTTTTCTCAAGTGGATTAGTCAAAACAACACATCTTAATTATGTGCTAGTTCATCACTGTAGTGCTAAGCTGTTTCTTGAGTAGATTCCTTCCTTAGGACAGTCTGCTTAGGACATTTCTTACAGGAATTATATGTGAATTTCTCTTGTTTTGGAAAAGGTGTGTGTTTATATACACACACACCTAAAATTGCCCTGAGTGTTGATACTGAGGTAGTTACTGTATTATGTGTAATTTAACTGTTCTGCATACACTTCTAACTTAGATTCCCTTGTAGTTATTGAATAGGTATTAAATATAATCTTGGTTTTTCTTTTCCTTTCTCTATTTCATTTTGGTGCCTTCATGTGGCCAGAATGTAAGGGTTTTTGCAATGCTGATGAGTCCCTTGCTACAGGAGAGGAAAAGAGAGTTAGAGCACTTGCTATCAGAAGCTAGTCTGAATGTTGACATTTACTGTGCAAACTCCCAATAAGGGAAGAGGATATTGTGATATGTGAACATAAACACAACTATAAAATGGAAAGTTAGGGTAATCTCAATCTGCATGGCACTTGGGGAGCCATTTAATTGAAGCACGGCAGAAAAAGAGTTTTTAATGAATGTCCTGAAGGCTCTGAGATTGTACAGTACTGTCTCAAGAGACCTGAGCAGAAATAGGAATAAAAATCTGACAGTCATTTGTAATGTTCAGGTGGGAGATCACTGAAATTTTGTCTTGTTCTGAGCACAAATGCGCTCAGCAGCAGCAGTGACCTTTCTGTAGTGGTTTTTCCCTAACTTACCAAAGGGATCTAGTATTACCCATTTAGGACTTGTACAACAGCTAGCTGTTCAGTTTGTAGTTCCTTGTCTCTGCAGGAATACTCTTTATAAACCAGGTAGTATCAGTTTGTGACATGACTTGGGAAGACAAGGAATTTGTGTTCTCTGTGCAATTACATGGATGGAGCACTGTGAGTTCTGCCTCTTGTCTGTGTTTGGTCACTTGATAGTTCTAGTTTTATAGATGCCAAAATAGTCTAGGAAGCAAGTAGAAAAATGCATGTAATTTTGCAGATTTTAAGCAAGTATTATTCTTACTGAGTCCACAGTTAGGTTTAAATAGTGCTCAATAAACCAAGTGCATTTGATGAATAGAAGTAGAATCTATTTTGCCATTAAATTTCATTTAATTGCTTCTGGAACCAGGGTTTCTTATAGTAGAACAAATAACGGTGGTTTCAATCTTGTTGCTCAGTAGCTGTAATTCTACCATTTTGAAGATTGCCCTTGGCCTTAATTGACCAAGAAGAGATTTTTTTGGTTTTAATGCCTGGTTCTTCAGCCAGACTTTGGAAATAGGTAGGAAATGGCAGTAGGGTGTTCCAAGACTGTACCTGCATGGTGTAAGAAGCAGGTATGTGTGACAGCACCTCACTGTTTCTTGGCATCAAGGTGGGCATGGAACAGTACATGCCTGTGCAAATCTTCAGTATACACACTTTTGCAGTGGGTATTTGGAACAGATGCACACAGCTTTAGACGTCAGGGTTTGAACACTTCTGTGTGACTGCAGATGGTCGAAGGGCTGGGCTGTAAATTCCCATTTTGCAAATTCACTTGAGAAATGGGCATAGCTGTAGGCTCCCTCTTCTGCTTTAATCAGTATGGCCAGTTTTAGATGTGTGCCAGAGAGGATGCCCTACCAGCTGCCTCTCCGAGCAAGCCTTGTGTGTCAGGATATGTGACAGAGCATTGTCAGGCTGGGTCCTCTGCTTTTCTTCTCTGCCAGACAACACCAACCAGATAAGCACAAAGGTGATGTGCTGTGCAAATTGCACCGTGCTTGCAGGCCTGACTCAGGGGCCTTTGGGATGGATAACCTGTGTTTTAAGGAGTGCCTAGCATTCCCCGCAGGATCTTTCTGTGAAGTGAGTGTTTAATGGAGCAACTGTGAATAAGCCACTCTATGTGTGCTCCTCCATGGGGTTCCACAGAGGACGCCACCTGGTATGGAGTTTACCTCCTGCTCAGGTATGCCTCATGCCTTATCCATGGCAAATCCAGCACTGGGCAGGCCTCCACTGTGCTCCTCCTCTTCCTTCAGTTGTGTGATCTTGTGCTCAAAGGAATGGATGTGACAAAAGGAGGAGCACATGCTTGCATCTTTAATTTTCAGCAAATTGTGCCTTGGAAGAGTCCTAATGTGGGCCATTTCCCCCGGTTGCTGAAGTGCCAGTGCAATCACTTAACCAACATGTTAACAGTGTGAATACTGTTCCCTTCATTATGATGACCCTACAAGTACCACCCAGGTGTTTGGAGTTTCCCATGCCATGTGTCTCTTTGGTGCAATGCACACCTACAAAACACTTTTCTTAATTTTCTGCCTGTTTCATCCTTTTCTTGGTCATGTTAACATGATTTGAGTTGTGCTTTTGCTGGCACACTAATGGACACTTGAGGTGAAAGTATGCTTCAGTTCTTCCAACTGATGGTTGGTTTCAAAGAGCAAATTCTCATCTTAGGGTTTTGGATGTTTATCTTGAACTGTCAGGACTCTCTTGATACCTGTGTTGTGACTGACATGCTTCCATCTTGTGGTGGCTTTCATAATTTCTTTCTTTTATGTATAAAGAAATGTCTCTGTATTTCTTTATTCAAGCTTCACAGAGGGATGTTTTAGATAATGAATAAAGTAAAAAATACAGTAGATGTCCTTATGCTTTTACTGACTTAGCTCTGTTAGGGCAATGTTTGGAGGACTAGGAAGGGCACAATACATTTCCTTGTAGGTGAAAGGAATCCTCTATAATTTGAATATACTTACTCAGAAGGTTACTTACAGCAAAGCTATTTGGTTTGTGAAGGAAGTACCAAAAGTGGGAAATGTTGCTTTTTTGTGGAATGGAATATGCATGAAAGAGTAACAACCTGTGAGTCATGAGTGGTTTCTATGGTGGTGTTTTTTTCTTTTCCAGTCCTGCAAGCACTTGTCAAAATGGTTAATTTTGAGCATGAGTAGTCTCGTCTAATTTAGTGAGAGCACTCACATGACCAGTGATGAAAAAGTATGCAAGTGCTTACAGGATTTCAGCCATAGCTTTTTACCAGATGGTATGTTGGATTTATCCTTGCAACTGCTTTCTTCTGTTGCATTTCAATATAAGTGGTGGAAACTGCAATATGTAGCCCCTCGGGTGAGAGGGAGAAACAGGTGAGCCTTCTAAAATTTGGGGATCTAAAAACTTAATCATTTCACATAGTACTTTCACTTGCATGCACAGGTTTTGTGAGTGTGTGTGTTCAGTGATACTGTGGATCTCTCAGGAATCTGAAAAGAATGGTAACCTCATCCATTAAAGACCGAATAAATAATGTTTTTCTATCAGGAATCATTGTTGTATTTGTAGGGAATGCTGTATATGTTGTGTGCATTTTGAATTATTGAATTGTTTGAGCACTTCTAAGTGCTTGAGCACTGTTTTTTTTAAACTCCAGTCGGGAACTTCAACATGCACATGTGCAGCTTCACGAGAGTAGTAATAATGCTTGAGTTGCAGTGTGTTCCACTTCTCCTTGTGGTACTTTTAGGTTATGTATTTCATCTCCTGAAGATTAAATGATTGATGAGATTGAAAACTTGGGACACTTATTAAATGTTTCAGTGTCAAGTAGCCTAGCACATTGATGTAGAGATTTTATGCTCTACTTGGTCTTCACCTAACACCTTAAAAAGATTAGAAAAAGATTTTAAAGTAATTTCTGAATCCAATCCTTAACTCCAGAAATATAACCACTTAAAAGAAGGGCTGGAATGCAAGAGGGTTGCAGTTTTAGTTACTGAGTAACTGAACAAATTTGCATCTTATCTCTTACACAAGAAACCCATTATTTTATGGTCATTGCTGCTGAATCTGCATAATACTGGATCACCTGGCAAAACAAAGTCTGGCATGGAGACAGAGCTACCTACCACACTGCAAAGTTATATGGCCCTTAAGCTTTTAGCCCAGCTTCATGCTGAGTGCAAAGGAAGGGCAGTGACAAAAGATGGGGTTTGGGGACATTTCTGCTGAGTTGCAATTGAAATCAGAGGCAGTTCTTTGGTCTGGCTCATGGAGCAGCCTTGCCGGCAGGTGGACCACCAAACCAGGCATGGCATGTGATGGGGAAGAAAGCACTCTAGGGGATAGTAATGTGCAAAAATCTGATCTGGCATAAGACATGTCAGAGCAAAATACCTTTGCCAAATAAAATTTCCAGCATCTTGGCTTCTGACTTTGTGGAGGCTCAGTAATTTGCATCATGTGGCATAGTGTTTTAACCAATAATGAGATGAACTAAGGCTGGGCCATCTCCTGAAATGTCCTGGGTCTGGAGGAGCTCTTCTTTCCCCAGTCCCATTTTTGGGTCACTTTGGACACAGTTAGGTAAGTCACAGGTAAAATTGATGTGGGAGTGCACCACACCTGTGCAGAAACACCAGTATTTGGAATGTGGTTTCTGAGGAAATCTGGGACAGTGATTGAACTGGTAAGCTCATTGTGGTAAGTGGCTAGGAGGCCAGGTTGTTTCTGGCTGCAAGCAATGCAAGAAACTATTTCCACTGCTGTGTGCTCCAAGGACATGGCAAGTTCCTTCTTGCTGAAGGCAGAGTGCCGAGCTGGTGTAGGGAGCTGCCTGCTGTTGTGCTTGCTAACTGTGTCCTGGGCAAAGGAGGTGATGGGGAAGTGTGTCCAAAGGCGGCTCTCCTTCCTGTTCTTGATCCTTTGCTCAGCCATGGTGATAACAGTTTAAACTCCCCTCTGTCTTTTGACACCTGCTGCTGCTGTTGGCATTTGCCCTGTCAGAGGCTGCGTTTTCCAACATTACTGGTGAATAAAACCTTTTTTTGTATTCATGTTAAAGGTGAATTGTTTTAGTGCTCTACTTGCATAGCATGATAATTTCCAAAATACTTGAAAGTAAAACCTGCTGGAAACCACCATTTATCACTGATTCTACAATATTTGAAGCATTTTAGATGCTATCAGATGATAAATACTCAAATAATGAAAAAAAGTTTTGTTATCCTTTAGAGGATTTCTAATAAATTGTCACAGAAACTGAGGTAAGAGAGTGGTATCAGGAGTTTAATGCTATCTAGCCATCAAAAGGTAACAGAATATGTACAAAATAAGGATGAGGAAGAAGTATTTGTTGCTTGCATAATACACCATAAATACCAAGATCAACACTTATCTCAAACATCCAGATGTGCCTGTCTAGTTCCCCAAGGCAGAGCAAGGAAAAACAGTTCCAGAATGTGAAAGCTTTATCACAGTAGTTTATTGTGAATTTAGCAGGCAGGAAGATTGATGTCATACCTCATACAACTTCATACCTCATTGTCAGCAGTGCATATCTTATTTGTAAATGAAATTGCTCTTCTGTCCTGCTCAAGCCTGTACAGATGGGCAGAGGTATAAGGAAAACTGGAGCAAACTGTGATGGTGAAATTCTGATTTGCTCAAGTTAATGACTGAACTCTTTAAGGGCACTCATACTTGGTAATTTGTTTGTGTTTGTTTTCACAGACCAAAGCAGGTCTCTTTATTTTAATATAAAATGTAACTTATTACTTTGTGGGCTAGGAAAGGAGCTAGCCTGCTGTTCTCCAACAATACTCCTTTCAGAATGGCCTCTTTCAAAAGAGGCACCGTTGACTGTAGAGTGGCATTGCTGTTTGCTCCATTCTCAGACACAGGCAGATGGGAGGTCAGACCAAGTGATTACCTGACACATGGGAGGAGAAAGCAAAGAACAATGCTACAGACTCTGCAGGTCTTGCTGTGGTTGAGAGCAAGGCAAAAGGTGATTGTGTGCATCTTTGTGTGAATTTTGGCAGGTGGCAATGGGCATTTAAGACAGGATATGCTGCTTCGCTAAAGCTTTAGGAGTTTGGACAAACACCTACTGGTTCAATTTGCGATTCTAAGAAATCTGAATGTTAATAGGTTGCTTTTGTTACTACTTTTTTATATTGTAGAGTCCCTTCCTCCCCCCCCCCCCCCCCCCCCCCCCCCCCCCGAAGTGCATAAGTTAAGCACATGGGGGTTTTGTTGGGTTTGGCTTTGTGTTTGTTGTTTATTTTGGGTTTTGGTTGTGTTTGATTTGGTTGGTTGGTTGGTTGGAGGTTTTTTTGTCATTGTTGTTTGTGGTTTTGTTTTTCCACATTCTAGGTCAGTTGTATTTTAGGGATTTTTTTTGGGGATTCTCTTCCTTTTATGATAAGATACTGAAATGCAAAGCATGGAAAGCTGAAATGCAAAAACAGGAACTCCTTGTTTTGCATGGAAAAAGTTCTGCAGTTCAGTTTGCTGCTTCCAGAAAGATAGGCTGGTGGCTGCTGCTGTTGTTGTTGTTGAAATTTGTCAGCACTTTTCTTGGGAAGGTAAGAAGGGAGTACAAGATGTTCAGATATTCAGTGTATAGAGACCAAAACAAAATAGTTAGGCTGCAAACAGAGTTTTGATGTTTTAGCCCATCGCATTGAGTTCTAGTGAGATACAATCATTCAAAAGAAAAAAAAAAAAACAACAGAAAACAACCTATACATTTCATATGTCTCACCCAGAGTGAATCATTTTAAAGGTGCCTAAAATCAAAAACTGCTGAATAATCTCCCCTTGAAAACAAAGGCAACACTGAATGTGTCTCAAAGTCCATGTTCTAAACCAGAGACATTCAGACTCTCTTCCAACCTCTGAAGATCACAGCTATACCAATTAAATGTGCAAATAAGACTGCCTGACCATCACAGATGGTTTTGTTGTTTGTTTGTTTTTACTTACTTTTTTAAAATCTGAATAGCTTCAAGCCTGTTGGTTTCCCCATGGTGGAATCCTTTGCTGGTAGCGCTCTCTTGTGGCTATTTTTATTAAATGACTTGAATTTCAAAAATATGTATAACATTTAGAAATTTCTGCCCTAGAACACATAGTCCCTTTTGGATAATAATTCCTAAATTAATTGTGGTGATATATTTCGATGATACAGGAAGGTTAGTCTAGACAAAAGCACTCCAAATATACTTGCCAGAGCATCAAGAAGTGGTGTATTGAGAGTTCAGATTTCAAAACATTTTTCTTTGTTGTGTTTTTTGGTGAAAGGCTATATATGCATGAGGAAAGACAGGTGAGAGACTCAGCAGGGAGTGAAATCCGCACGTGCAGCCAGTCAGGTGGAGGAGAGACTGGGACTACCCCTTTGGCAACAGGCTTGATCACAGATGCTGCTTTCTCTGTGGCTCTGCTCTTGGTGATGAACAGGTTACCCACCACAACTTTGGTTATTGAAAGAATGAAAAATTAATCTAGAAAACCTTTCCCAGTTAAACTGATACGTGTGTTCCTGGTGAAAGCTTTTTCGCCTTGAATCACTGCTTTCTGATTCCAGGGATGGGAAAGGAGAAGATAGGAGGGGGGAGCTCACAGGCTTTTCTGTTTTGCAATACAAAGCTCTTAGTTGGTGTTTTATTTTTTGTAATGAGGTAATGCCTTTTGGAAGCTCAAATTGTGGCATGAAGAGTGTTCCGTTGAATTAGGAACATAGAGTTTCCTCTTTCTATTAAAAGAGCAATTATTAATGAAAAGCTGTTCAGTACTACGAGGATTTGATGCCATTGTGATTACAAATTCAATGTCATAGCTTACCTTTTAGTCTGCTGTACCACCTGCAGTCTAGCAGGACAGTTCATCAGTATCTAATTGCAGGTTAAGACTAAAAAAAAAAAACTCTTTAAGGCCACCTCTTTGAGGTGCAAGTTTTCCTTTTCTCTAAAATTAAGGAACGCCTATTACAAGAAGGATACAGATGTGCTGGAACATGTTCAGAGAAGGGCCATGAGGATGAGAGAGAGTTGGGGCTATTCAGTCTGAAGAAGAGAAGGCTCCACGGAGACCTTATTGTGGCCTTCCGGTATCTTAAGGAGGCCTACAAGAAAGCTGTGGAGGGATATTTTAGGGTGTCAGGTAATGATAGGACTGGAGGAATGGAACAAAAATAGAAATGGGTAGATTCAGACTGGATGTTAGGAAGAAATTCTTCCCCGTGAGGGTGGTGAGACACTGGCACAGGTTGCCCAGGGAGTTGGTAGAAGCCTCATCCCTGGAGGTTTTTAAGGCCAGGCTGGATGTGGCTCTGGGCAACCGGATCTGGTGGAAAGTATCTCTGCCCATGGCAGTGAGGTTGGAACTGGTGGATGATTCTTGAAGTCCCCTCCAACCCTAACAATTCTATGATTTTTGTTTTTTAACTAGTTTTCTCTTTTTTTCCCCCACTGTACTAATGTAATTTTAGTACTTTTTCAGGCAGTGGATTCAATAGTATTGATTCTATGCAGTTTATTCTTTTGTTATTTAGAGTGAAGATGGACTTGCTGCTGGAAATTCAGGAAAAACGTTCTTTTTTTCCACTTAATTTTATTTCCTTGTTTTGCCAAATAATTCACAAATATAGAATAATATTTGCCAGCTGGACTTTGCATCCTCGTTCACATAACAATAACTCTGTGGTTTTTAGACTTTCAGAAACAATGTTATAAAAGCGACCCATCAAACAAAAGTCAGTCTTTCTCTGAACCAAATGCACATGCATATGTGCTAATGTTGAAAAGAAAGGGATTATTCTGTCTTACCTTCATTAGGCCTACTTCATTATATTAGCTTTAACATCTCAGGCTACCTCATTACTTCAATATCTGTGAGAAATCAATGCTCTCACTATGCAGTGCAGTCATTTTTTGATAGGACATTGCATTCTGGGTGGGAAAGTTTTAGCCATGTGCCATCTAGCTTCCAGCAAGTTCACACAGCAGAGCTACTGGACTTTGCAACTGTACAGTTATGCCATATGCTGTCTTAACTAGATTTCTTCTTAAAATCAAAATATCCCTGCATAAAATAAGATCAGTTCTTGCCCTTTTTACCAGCCTCCTCCTGCCTGCTGAAGTTTGAGGATTTCTGTATAATCCACGGTACTTCCAGCATTTCCTTTGCAAATATAAGTGCATCCTCCTTTGGCCTGTGAAAATACATTCATTTTTCATACACAGGATGTGAGTCAGTCAATTGGTAAGGATGCTGCAGTGCAGTCAGCTTCTTGTAGCAGTATATTGTGGTACAGCACAGAACCAATAAATATGTATAGTCATTGTGTGTTTAACGTGATGGGTCAGTGAACCTAAGGAAGATCTGATGTCAGCACATGGGCCAGTATATAAGAAGAAAGTTGTTTCTTCTTATTCACCTGGGTTGATCCTTAAGGATACAGCAGAACTAATCTTTTTTGTTTTTCTTCCAACTAAGCTGTGCAGCCTCTTACTGTATCCTTTTTATTCTCGGGTGTAATGATGGTCAGCAGCAGGAGGTTAATGGCGTAACTATGGAAGAGAGCTTATTTTTTTTTAAAGATAATAAAAATAAATTGTCCTTTGAAAGAATTCCCCAGAATCTGTATCATCAGTCTCTCTGGGGGATGGAAGGATGGACCTGCCACTTTGCTACATAGGTGATGATTTCCAATGCCCTTCTGAGAACTGAGGTTGTTTATTTCTAGGGATATCACAGGCTTTCTCTCTTTGGAGGAAAATGCTGCTCCCTGAGAATACTGGTTGTTTTTTAATATGTAGGAAAAATGTCTGGAACTCTCAAATGCTGTTGACAGCCCATCATATCTGAAGAGGCCCAAGTTGTTCTGGAGATTTTCTTTTAGCTTTTGCTCCTTGTCACTCACAGGTGACATTAACTTTATTAAAATGCAGTGCCCCAGACTAGTCTATCCATCCACACATTTGCTTAGAAAATTGCAAAAGGAAGGAACCAAATAGCTGGAGAGGAAAAAAACCAAAACAACAAACAACCCCAAACAAAGCCCAGCACCACCAACCATCCACAACAAAAACCACAAACAAAAAACAACCAACCCCCCCAAACTAAAACCATTTCAGCAGCGTAATAATCTCAGTGTATTTTCCATCTGCCATGTTAAAAACCACTTCAAATTAAAACCTAAAATCCTCCTTCCCTCTTCCTTCTCCAGGAACAGTTCTCTGGTTTCATTTTTTGAGCTTTGCTCAGCCTTTCCGTGCTGAGCTCCGCAGGTGGTATTCACCAGAATGGGTCGGTGGAGCTGCTGCTATGACTAATCAAAACCTCTACGGCTTCTTAGTGGGGAGCAGTAACAAGGCTCCTTTGTGAGTCTAATTATATCGCCCTAAGCTGGCACAGTAGTGAGGATTAGTGCAGGAGGACAGGCGGTTTCAGCAGGCTTCAGTGTCCCGTGCTGTGCTCCACCAGCATCGCCTGCTTTTGCTGTGAACAGAGGGTACCACTGTCATCTTGTGCATGGTGCCCCAACCTGCAGCTGCGGCCCCATTGCTTGTCCACCAGTCAGGATCCATGCTTGATCCTTCAGGAAGGGGTCTTAGGGAGAAGGTGCTGCCCAGCGTGGCACCTGGGGAGGTACCTAGGGCTGTGCCAGAGCTGGCTAGGAGGTGTGACACTGGCACCTGGTCAGCTCCCTACAGCCCATCATTGGGATAAGCAAGTTGTCAGGTTGCCTTCCTCTTGGCTTTTTTGTATCTTAACTTGTCTGTGGTTGGGTGAGGGGAAACAATACAGGATTGTCTCAAACGTATCTGATTAAAATTTTGTAATAGTCTTGTGGAAGAGGATTCTGCAGGTGTGACAGAGAGGAGGTAATTTTTTGAAGACTCTTTTGTGGTTTGCTTGCCAATTTGTCTTCTGTTTCTCTTGCAGACCCAACTTCAGCATGATTTTATGTGGCTGAGCAAAGCCACTCACCTCCCACCAAGGCTGTGCACTGGAGTAATTTTCAGTTGCTACTTTCTAAGAGGTCTTCACCTAGTTTTCTTGGGCCAGACTCTTCATCCCAGTATATGCATATATATACATAGGACAAATAACTATTGCAAAGTCAGTCTGTTAGTGAATCTTAAAAATATGAAGTCCTGAGAGTTTTCAGTCTTGAGCTTTTATTGGCGTGAAAAGAAAATTCAATGGAAAAGGTTTTCCAGGCGGTTTGCTGGCATATACAGAAGTTACACAAGGAAGCAAAGGAATTTTAACAGTGCAAAAGGAAATGAGCATACTGATAAATGTGTGAGACTAAAAGTGTTTGTTTGTTCCTCCATGTAAATGTAAAGAAGAGATGATGGGATTTCTCCTTAGGACGGAGAGGAATATGAAGTAGTGAGCAAGGAGGAAAAAAAAATACGCTTGTCTCATGGAGTTTTGGGAAGGTAGGGAGGGTGTGAAGTGATACATTTGGCAGAGTAGGTTGGTGTGGTGGTGGTGTTTTTGTTTGGGTTTTTTTTTTGGGGGGGGGGGTGTTTTTTCTTTTCTTTTTTTCTTTTTTTCCCTCTTGCTTTCCCTCTTCCCTCAGGCAGTTGCTGTTTCCTGCACTTCAAGAACATATGTGAAGATGGGGTGCTGGATTTGTTTCTGCCTCTGTCTACTTAGTGGAGACCAGACAGAGCAGCTAGCTCCATTAGAGAAATCCTTAATCTAGTGAGGCTAATGGATCTTCCCTCCACTGTGAGCTCCTCAGACAGAAACTGCCCATTATATTTGTGGACCTGGATCGCAGCAGACCTGTGATCAGCTTTTGAGGGTTACTGTTGGTTTATAATAAAGCATAATAGTACATAGAGTGTTGGCACAGAAAATGCATCACATGTTTCTGCTGACCTCACTGAACTTTGAGTAAAGCTATAAAATATTAGACTTTCTTTAATCACTGGGAGCCCATATGTAGTATTCAGTATGTCTCTTTCAGTGGCCTTTTCCTATATATGAAAGATACATACTCTGTTCTTTGAGGCTGTGTAAACTTCACTGAAGAGAGCTGTGCCACCCTATCATCAGCATTACAATCCAGTTTTGCTTTCCAGCTGAAAAAGATGAAATCTAGTTCATATAATGCAGAGAGAGGTGTATTCAATGTGAGACAGAGACATACTTGCTGGTTTGGGTTTAAAAATAGTCATACAGGTACAACTAGCATGTGAATATATTATTGTTACTTGTTGTGAGACTGTCCATAGATACCTTGCATCTGGATCCATGCCTGGGTTTATATGGGAAGAGTGTACAGACGAATTCAGTCATTAAACTGCTCAGTCATTTCAGAGGGATGCTGATAGTCCCTGCAGCTTTTTAGTGCACAAGCTTTAGCAGCAAAAGTAACTGTTTATGAATATTAGCTAGAGCTTTTTTCCCCCTCTATTTTTGTCACCCATTGTAACTGATCTGACCTTAGAAAATCATTGAGGTTTCCAAATTGACTTCTTTGTATCCAAGCACATGTTTCAGCTTGGAGGGTTTTTGTTTTGGTTTGGGTTTTTTTGTTGGTTTTTTGTGTTGTTTTTTTTTTTTTTTTTTTTTGTTTTTGTTTTTGTTTTTGTTTTTTTTTGCCAGATTGACTCTTGTAAAACTATCTGTGGTGATAATTAGGGTGACTAAATACTGAGATCTGAAAGGGTGGTGTGAGGCAGGCTGGAAGAGGAATAGTCTATTGAAAATCTGTGTTGTTGGTGTGAAGTGATTCTGGTTTCAGTCTTTGGAAAGCAGCTTTTATTTTGCTGTGAAGTGACTGAATCCAGCTTTCAAGTTTAATGATGTTAAATTGGGTGCCTATCTTGGCACATTCAAATTCTGCAAAATAAAAGCCTGCAAGAAAATTACCCACTAAACAAAATCAGCTCTGCTCTGGGAACTGCAGAAATCAGACTTGTCTGATCATTTTTAAACTTTCCAGTCTGAAGTGGTTTTCAGTGTTTTAAGGCTGCCATACATCTGCTCAAAATGAGGCACGTGTTTGCAGGATATTCAAAAGAAGGAAAACAGCATTGTTGCAGTTAATACATTAAGCAAGGTTTTATTTTCTTTGATCAGCATAAATTTACTGAAGGCTTGAGTTTGTTTATGCTGTTGAGTTGATGCAGTGGCTGGAGTGGATTGGGTTCCTCACCTGGACCAGGGGCTTGGAAGGCAGCTCTCGGAGCTCCTGCCTCAAGGCCTGATCTGCAGGTGTAGTGTGGGGCTTGGCCACTGCCATTTCTCTGGGGCAAGAGGTTAAGGTGCATGTTACGGGTAAATCTTTGGCAGAGGTATTGCCACTTGGATATACTTGCACTTACTGCATTTCCTTTTTGTGAACTGTCAGTCAGAGTTTGTCTGTGTTTCTGGGTCTCATGCTCCTGAGAGGAGTGAAGAAATTAAGCTCTCAGGTTTCAGGATTCAGACATACTTCTGGTTTTGTATGTGTGATGGAGGGAGAAAGGTTTGGGCAGGACCAGAGACAGGAACAAGGCTGTATCTTGTAGGTACAGTACTGTGTGCAGAGGACAGTCCAGGGGAAGAAAGGTTATTCCTATCCATTCTTGCTTCTGTGGTCTTGCTTAACCACTGTGTCCTTATCAGCACTGTCTTGTAGTAAAGAGGATTGCAGTTGTGGTCCAGCTCTGTGTCTGAGAGAATAAAATATCAGGAGATGAAGCAAGGATGTAGAGCCTGCCTCAGCAGAAGAGCCAGCTTCTTTCACTTGGCTTGCTGCAGTCCCCATCTTTGTTCTATGAATTAAGGGTAATGGCCTGGCCTTTCTCAGGATAGGACAGGGTCTCTTCTCCCAGGCAACCAGCAGCAGAACAAGAGGACACAGTCTCAAGTTGTGCCAGGGGAGGTATAGGCTGGATGTTAGGAGGAAGTTCTTCACAGAGAGGGTGATTGCCCACTGGAATGGGCTGCCCAGGGAGGTGGTGGAGTCGCCACCACTGGAGATGTTCAAGAGGAGACTGGATGAGGCACTTAGTGCCATGGTCTAGTTGATTGCTTAGGGCTGGGTGATAGGTTGGACTGGATGATCTTGGAGGTCTCTTCCAACCTGGTTGATTCTATGATTCTATGACAGAGATGTGCAGCCCTACAGGCTTGTAGGAGCTCTTGTTGACAGCAGTGGCTGTACTGACATTGTTACACCTGCCTGTGCAGATCCCCTCTGTTTCAAGGAAGAGTCTCTACACAACATCTTGGAAAAATTTGGCCTAGGTTAATACAGGCATAGGTGGGGAGGGAGGTCATGCTCCAAGAAATTGCAGGAAAATACCCTTCCTTTGCAATGGAGAACTCTTAGATGAATGCATGTTTAAAATTGTACCTCTGCAGCTGGAGATTAAGAAGGGAATACAGCTTGGAATAGAACAGTTGAAATTTCAGTTGAGGTAAGAAGGGAGAGGTTACCTCAGATGATGATTGTGCAAATATAACCACCGTATGCCTTGGGCTTCCAACACGTTAAGGCAGCTGACATTTCATGCCCATATCACGAGCTCTTTAATGTGCCAAACTATAATATCTCTTTTAATCTGATAATAGTTATTACAACAATAAAACCAATGCTATATATCACGGTAATTTACAGTTGCATAGCTATCTCCAAATGTCACACTCAGTGGAAATACTATACATTTTTTACATACCTTTGTCCTTGTAGTCCAGAAGGGTTCTTCCAGAAGAGAAGTTTTTGGTTGTGGGGCTTTTTTACCCCCTTTAATTTTTTTTTTCTTCTTTTCTTAGTTTTTTTTTTTTTCTTTTTTTCTTTCAAATCCCTTTTGTCCTTCTGAGACCAAGATGCCTTGAGGAAAGGTTTCTGCATAAAAAGCTTATGCAATTCTTCGTAAATTTGGAAAATATTGTAATTTTTTCTAAAGTATTGCACTCATCTTTTGTCTCAGTTATGGCTAAGCTGGAACAAATGAGTCCTGGATGCTGTGTGACATGGCCAGTATTTATTTGGAAGATGACTTAAGAATCCCAAGTGGTATAAGAATAGGTTAAGAAGCAATATTAGATATTTAACAAATATAATCTCTTAAATAGATGAGGAAAAAGACTTTATGTAGGCCTAATATGTTGATTCCATTTCTTATTCCAATGTTTTTCTGACAGTATTGTTCTGCAGTATTGTTCTAAACATTTATGTTGTTAAATACCATTCCTGCAGTGCATCTGCTTTTGCCATTCCTTTTTGTGAACAACTTCACCACATAATGTATTTTCAAGGTCCTATTATCCTCTACATTTCTATGCCACCACTACCCACATAGTTTCAACAGAAGTTTAGAAAAGGCTTTCACCTAGGGAAGTCTAAACTGGGCCAGAAGCTTGTGATGAAATCCCTTACTGGTCCTGCTGGTTGGTGGTGTTTTCAATATTCTTCCTCTCGGAACATCAGGGTGTCCGTAACTCCTTTATAGTGTGGCAGTGATTCTTATTACAGCTGCATCCTCTATGTGTAAACATAGATTCCATGTTTTAGAAATTGGATAAATATTCCCACCTTAGGAAGAACAAGTACTGAGTTTATTTTTTTATGCACAAAATTTTATAGTTATATTGTGAATTCCCAAGTGTTGAGTGCAAGATTTTTGCAGAGCTCAAGATAATGCTTTTAAGATCTGCAGACTGGAGAAAGCTCTACTACCACTTCAGGGTATGTCAGGAGTTAGTTGGGTTTGGATAGACTGGAACAGAGGGAGCTGAGAGAACTTAGACATGTTTGAGAAGAGTACTTTGGTGATCTTGTCCATGTATTTCTGAAAATGTCTTGTGGATTCTGGTAGAATAAAAAGCAGATCTTTGTTCTGTATATTCTTCATTCATGCAATCATTACACACATCCACACACAGTGTGGGCTTCTGTTTTTTTAGGCACACTGTGTTGATTATTCTTAGCTGATAGATAATGTGAGGGCTTTGCATGTAGATATGTTGAAATTTTATAGGTTTTTGGAATGTTCAGCTCTCAGGCCTAGTTTGAATTCAGGCTTGTGAATTGTCCCTAAACTAAATAGATTTTGAAGGTAATTTATCTAAACCATTATATAATTCTTAGTAGTGATTGATAGAACTCTTAAATCCTGTACAATTTACTATCCAGACACTGGATTTAACATGTATTCAGTGTTTGCCTATATACTTTAACTTGATTATTGACTACCACACCATCTTCTATCACTGCAACTTTCCTTCTGACACTACAGAAGATCCACTACCTGGATGCCAACATGGAGGCAGAGGTGGGAAAAGATTGTGTAGCCAGTAGCTTGGAAAAGGAGTGTGAGCTTGCTGTGATTTGAAGACTGGAAGGTAGGAATAGCCAACCCTAACCAAGTATGGGATGGGGACTGGAGAGAGGAAAGGATACAAAGGCAGAGACAGTGGCAGTACTCCAGAGGGAGTTAAACTGTTGACTCTGTCCATGGAGATAATTTTGCTGAGTGAAGAGCTGCCAGTGCAGAAGGTAAGGATATGAAAACTTGTTACAAGGAGCTTTTGTAATTGCTAGGGGTTAAGATAGGACGGATTGCTGCTAGACAGGGCTTGCTTCACGGTTATTCAGTTGTTAACAGCTTTCCTTAATTAAGACACAGTTTTCTTCAACTATAATAAATCCTGCTCATGAAATCATGTAAACTTTGAAAAGAGTTGAGTACACTAAGGCATACTTATGTGTGTTTTAGGATGATGAGGCTGCTAATGACTTTTTGATAGCAAGTTTTTTTTTTTTCTTTTCTATACATGGGTTTCAGTGTTGCTTGAGATTATGAGCTGTTTTCTCTCTCAGTTGTTCATCGTATTCAATTTGCATGTCTTTGCATGTTAGGTGCCCAGTCTTGGATGTCTCAGTGTTTGGTTTTTTTCCTGTGGCTGATCCAGCTGTCACTGGACAAAGAGATGCAGGCAGTAGGGCTCAGCTGTCTGAGGTCAGAGAAGAATTTTTTTCAAATATTGAGCTGATTAGTTTTCATCATTGGTTCATCTCATTGCAGTGAAATTTGCCACGGGGGATTTTCCCAAAAGATTAGATGCTAATATGCAAGAAGAGCTGGTTCTGACAAACAGATGGGGTTCACACTGCTGCTAGAGAGAAGCAGCATCTTGTAACAAAGACTCTGGTATGGCTCAAGTGTTGACAGCAGTGATTTGAATTTGTATATGTCAGACTTCCTGTGTTTATTTGGAAAACAGCACAGTTGGCAAGCAAACAGTAATGTGCTGTTGATGGTTTCTGATATTAAGAGCTTCATCTTTAAATTCATTTTTTAGGCTGTTGAGCTGGCATACTAGGGTGTTTTTTTCCTTCTCATGTAAGCAGCATTTAATCAATAATGATGTGAAATGATTGGGCTCCGTGGTCTTTTCCAACCAAAATTATTCTATCATACTGTGACAGCATTTCCATTTAATCTTTAGCAGTTATGTAATACCTACTATTGAGCTACCCTCAACAAACTTTCCTCCCAAATAAAGTTCCATTCAGGCATTTCTTTGTATTTGGGGAGTAAGTATGAAAGAGAGGAGATGGTATGTGTTGTTTTTATAAAGGTCATTTTAGATCTCCAGATGTAAAAGACATTGCCTTAAAGTATTTACCACAGTGGTATTGGACAGTACTTTTTTAGGTTTATTGCTCACCATGAACAGGCATTTTGCACATTTTAGATTTACTGTCTATAAAGGTATGTCCACACAATTAGTTTAAAATTTCAAGTCCTGATGTTTCTGCCTCAAACTGGGAAGGACCCCTGGGTTTGGCTCTTGAGAAGGATTTATGCCATCATTGTGTGGCTCACCCAAACAAAACACAGATTTCCTGTCTATTTGAAAGGATGTGTAAGACTCTCCAGGCTAGACAGTGTGAATGGTGGTGTAGGGTGTACTTGAGAAAAAAATATTTAAATCACTGGAATTTGTCCTCACCAAGAGGGAAGCTGGGGCATCCAAGGCTGAATCTGAGTGAAAGGCAGTAGAACTACCTTACAGAAAGGGAACGTGTTTCAGGCTGTGATACTCCAGAAAGAAACATGGATACAAATTCTGAAGTGGACTGTGCAGACCTTCAGTATCTTGGGAAGACTGAAATCCAGCGTTTGAAGTGCAAAACCATCAACCCGGACAGAGAAGCTGTTGGTGTGCTTTGAATTTTGAAAAGCCTGAGAAGTGACTTTGCATGTCTGTATGTATGTACATATTGCATATACATGTCAGTATGTATAGATACATATGAGTGTGTGTATATATATAATTGTTTTGTATCGTCTGTATTGGTTATGAATGACAGACAGTGAAGGTTTAGTTCAGAATATACTTTGGGAGTTGTAATTTGAAGGGAATCCTTTAATATGGAATTACTGCCATGAATGTTTTCAGAGACCTTTCTGTGGTTTACTTCATAGAAACATAAAATTGTCAGGATTGGAAGGGACATCCAGTTCCAACCCTCTTGCCATGGGCAGGGACACTTTCCACCAGATTAGGTTGCTCAGAGCCACATCCAACCTGGTGTTAAAAACCTCCAGGGATGGGGCTTCTACCACCTCCCTGGGCAACCTGTTCCAGTGTCTCATCACCCTTACGGTGAAAAGCCTCTTCCTTATGTTTAATCCAAATCTTCCCTCCTCTAGCTTGGATCCATTCACCCTAGTCCTATCACTACCTGACACCCTAAAAAGTCCATCACCAGCTTTCTTGTAGGCCGCGTTCAGATAATGGAAGGCCCCAATAAGGTCTCCTCAGAGTCTTCTCTCCAGACTGAACAACCTCAACACTCTCAGCCTGTCTTCACAGGGGAGGTGCTTCAGCCCTGCGATTATCATTGTGGCCTTTCTTTGGACACATTCCATCACGTCCATATCTTTCTTACAATAGGGGTTCCAGAACTGGACACTGGCAAACTTGCTGAGGGTGTGCTCAATGCCACTGTCCACGTTGCCAGCAAAGATGTTAAACAAGACTGGTCCCAGTACTTATCCCCGAGGGACTCTACTTGTCACTGGCCTCCACTTGGACATGGACCCATTGACAGCCACTCTTTAGGTGCAGCTGTCAAGCCAGTTCTTTATCCACTGAATGGTCCATCCATCAAACCCAGACTTTACCAACTTGGTAATCAGGATGTCATGTGGGACAGTGTTGAAGGCTTTGCTCAGGTCCAGATAAATGACACTGGCTGTTCTCCTCTTGTCTGTTGATCTTGTGACCTTGTCATAGAAGGCCACCAGGTTTGTCAGGCACGATTTGCCCTTGCTGAAGCCATGGTGATTATACTAAATCACCTCTTCATTATTCTTCTGCCTCGGCAGTACCTCCAGGAGGATCTGCTCCATGATCTTCATAGGCACAGAGGTGAGACTGACTGGCCTGTAGTTGCTTGCATCATCCTTCTTTAGCTTTTTGAAAATGGGGGTTATATTTCCCCTTTTCCAGTCAGTGGAGACTTCCCTGAACTGCCATGAGTTTTGGAATATAATAAAAAGCAGTTTTGTGACCTCATCTGCCAATTCCTTCAGTATTCGTGGATGTATCCCATCGGGTTCCATGGACTTGTACAGACTTAAGTTCTTCAGATTGTCATGGACCTGATCGTCACTCACAATGGGCAGTTCCTTCTTCCAGCCCCTGCCATTGTCTTCTGTGATTTTAAGAGTGTGGCTGGAGCCCTTGCAAGTGAAGACTAAAGAAGTCGTTGGGAACCTCAGCCTTCTCCATGTCACTTGTTGCCAGTTCTCCCGTTTCCATTCTGAGGGGGCCCACGCCTTCCCTGGTCTTCCTTTTGCCATTAATGCACCTGTAGAACTTTTGCTGTTCCCCTTGATCTCCCTGGCTAGATTTAATTCTAACTGAGCTTTAGCTTTTCTAAGCAGGTTCCTTGCTAATTCTTTATGGAATTGAGCCTAGGTTAGGATAACTCACAGATTGTTGTGGTCAAGGGGGGAATATTATTAATTAATTACCCTCACAACAATAAACAATATGGCAAACAGGTATTAATAAAAATAGTAACCCTTTATTAATAAGAACTGCCAAAACTTGTTGAATAGGATCGTTGTACAGTTGGAATATATATTTACAATGGGAATATGCAGTCTTAGGGCAAAATACAAGCTATTCTATGCAAATTAGGAGGCAACAACTTGGAAAGAGAGAGTCCCTGAGAGCAGATAGCGCTTGATTACAGCGGCGGGAGGCTCGATAAGAACCTTAAAACCCAAAGGGCAATGAAGTAATTACTCACAGCTAGTTTTACCCACACGGGATGCTGCTGCTGTGTGAGAGTTTACCACATGGTCCCAGGCTGATCTGGCAGACGGCAGGCAGTTAACGATGCTCTTCACGATGGGCATTTGATTGGTTTCTGGGTAAACTGAGGCACGGCACGATTCTAATGGGAAGGGGAAGCAGGCTAGGTGGATCTGGCTTCTAGGCTTGTGGCTTTTCTGGCTTTCTGTGTATGGCTCGTGGCTTTATCCCTGGCTCTGGACCATGCACTCAAGGCAGCTTCTATGAGACAAGGGTCCAAGTATGTGTGAAAGCAAGGTTTGAAGCAAGGCAAGACAAGGGTGACTACCAAGTCACTTGTATATATACAAATTGCCAGAGATTGGTTGGTCCAATGGGTCACTGAAGCTAACCTGTAGCTGCCCAATGGAAAGGCGTTCTGCTAGGCTATAGCCATAAAAGGCAGAAACAAAGCCCTCGTATCTGGGGAAAGAGTGGTCAGCTTAGGTGCTCTCACCCCAGATAAACATCTTGTTTACCAGACAGGCAGGAGTCCTGTCCCCTTTGTTCTTTTTCCCACATTGCCCTGTTTTCCTGCAGGAAGGAGGGGAGAGAAAGGGACCTTGTCTAGACATCTTAAGGCCTGTCTTGGTTTGTGCTGGGCCATGTCATGGCCCTACCATGACACAGATGAGAATGACACAAGAAGTTGTTTATGTTCCTCACATAGTTTTGCTGATGGACCTTAGTCTTGCAAATTTTAGATACTTCATTCATATATTACCCTGACAGATGGATCTACCAGACATAACTAATGTAACATGAAGCAACTTGACTTTTGCCCAAGTTAGGCAGCTGGATGAGGCCTTCTCAAGACGACAAGAAAAAAATACACAAAACTACTTTTGGGATGAAAAACAGTGGCATTATTAATATGTTACTGTTTTAGACCCCTGTTTGTAACCACCTACTTTTTTTTTTTCTTTTTTTTTCTACCAAAAATTCAGAAGACTAAAAAAAAAATCCAAATAATGCTTTTCCTAAATTGAATAAGTGATTTAGTAGCTTATTTACAGTGGCTTTTTTGGTATTCCCATTTAGTTGCACTATATCTTAATCTATTGAACACAAGATTGGTGAACTGCAAAAAAAAAAAAAAAAACAGATTTAGAAACAAAATTATGAAGTGTTAGTATGTCTGGCCTAGTGTTATTTTAAAGGAGGTGAGAAAGCTGGGAAATAAGCCATTTGAGATTTATAAGGGGACAAGCAAGAGCACCTGTGTTGTTACAGCAAATTCTTGAAATTTTCTCTGCGCAGACTTAAAATCGATGGATGAGTGGCTTGCTGAGAAGATCCCAAAGACTGATCTCATAGTTAACTTGTGTGGCTGGAGCAGGGCAACACTCTTTGTAACTGGCCATCTTTACAATGTATGAGAGGATTTTGTTCTGTTTTGTTCTGTGGTGTGATTTGGCTTATTTAGCTTTGAAATCAGAGGCTACCTTGTGAGGTGTGCTGTTCAGTGTGAGCAGCATCCAAGTGTGCTTCTTGTTCAAGAATACCAGTGAATTGTGCCTTTGACCTTTACCCATGTGAAAGCTTCCGTTTTATCTTGGTGTCATAGCCCTTCTACATTTCCCTAGGACTGCATTCTTGGCATGCAGGCATGCAGGCAGGGCAGTCTTGTAGCGATCTACCTCACGCTGGAATCAGGACAAATTCCTGCTTATAGACAAAGTTTAAAACAACTAAGTATTTTGGGCTCTCCTGCTGCAACTGCGTAAATATGAACTTGGGCTATTTTAAAAACAGAATGCCAGAGAGAGGCATTGCTTCAGTGATGAAAAGTCTTGGGTTGCATCTTGGTGAATAGAGTTTGACTTGTCCAACCTAAATGATTCTGTGAATGGAGGGAGAAGCCTCTAATTTTGATAGCAACTGTTCAATTTAAGTACATTGGTTCTGAAATTCCAGGCCTTGCAGGAAGTTGTACCTTGAAACATGTAGACTATACTGTGAAACAGTGATCTGCAGTTCTGTGTTTGTGTTGCGTAGAAACTAAAATAACTGAAAACTGGAAAAAAAATGTTTACAGAATCTTTAATGCAAATAATCACTATGACATTTCAAACTCTGAGAATTATGCAACAGTTTTTGTAGATGCAGCTCAGTTCTGACTGAGGCCACTAATTCATCCTTCCTTTTAAATCAGAAAAAATTGGGAATTCTTGTTTAAACTTAGATTTTATTTCCTAACATAGCTGACAAAGACGGACAGAAGGAAGTGTTGTATTGGCAAGGACTGGCATCAAATGTCCAGTTTTGGTTAGATGTGCCCTGGAGGCCCTGGCTATAAATGAATTGTACTTATTTAAAATCACAGAATGGTTTGGATTGGAAGGGGTCCTAAAGATCATCCAGTTCCAACGCCCCTGCCATGGGCAGGGGCATCTTTCACTGAATCGAGTTGCTCAAAGCCCCATCCAGCCTGGCCTTGCGAGAGAGAGGGCATCCACAACGTCTCTGGCCAACCTTTTCCAGTGCCTCACATGGGAAGTGGTGCTGTGAATTCTGCAGTCGGAGAGCTGCAGTCACCAAAACAAAACAAACAAAAAAACCCACCATGCGCTGTTTTGGGGTCACAGCACTTTGACGTCAGCCGCTTTCATGGCCCGAGGACGGGTTAATCAGCATGAGAATAGTAGTAGTACTGCGAAAGCGAACGGGAGCCCCGCCCTAGCTCTGAGGGGCGCTGCTTTCTCGCCAGGCCGGCAGGGGGCAGGCGGGCCGCTTGGCGGCGCCTGCCCGGTGCAGGACGCTGGAGGAGCGGTGCGCCCGGTGCAGGTCTGGAGTCCTCCTTGTGGCGGCTGCGTGCTGCCTTTATCGGTGTGGCTGAAACCCGGCGGCGGGGGTGTTTCATGAGCAGAAAGGGAATTTCCTTCCTTCCCTCCTCCCCCCAGCACCTCCGTCATTTTGGAGAATTATTTAAATTTAGCGTGAGCAGTGGTCATACGAATCAGTAAATTTCAGGCAATATAAGGACATGACATAACAGAAGATAGCCTTTAAAAACGGAAGTGGCTGGGCAGCCCAGGTTAAAATACCCCTGGGCATTAGTATGACTGTCAATTTTCGTATTTCCCAAGTTTTACCTGAGAATCGTCCTAGGAACTGTTCATTAGCTGCTTCTTGAGAGGGGTCAGTGCCTCTGGGTGGGTAGGTCACCACTGCTCATTTTAAACACACTGCTTTGAGATAAAAGGAAGGGGCCATTAACAAGATAGATGAGAGGGATGATGAGCTAATTCTCTATTGCACAAGTATGGTACAGTTTCTGTCCTGTATCGCTGCCACTACGTGCGGTGAACGATTTGCAGCCTCACATGTGAGCCAGCAGCTAGGCCTTCTGTCTTTGAGTCATCAGGGGGTGGAATGAAGGGTTAATAGACAAATAATTTCTAGCAGTTGCTTTCCAGCTGGGCACAGGTCCCTGGAACTGTTCATCCTTTGCCTCTGGGACTCCAAAAGCAAAAGCCTGTATGACAAGGTTACAACAAAGGTGCTCTTTCGTAGATGAAAATAAATTCTGTTGAGAGGAAGGAGGGGGTAATGCACACCCCTGAGTCTGCTGGGCATTCATGTGAACAGTACCTAGAGGAATTCAGAATGTGTTTGAAAACAGAGAAAATGGGTTCTATTTGTTAATACTGTTGTATGCTGAAGTAGTTTAGTTACTTTATTCAATTTCCTGTTTACTTTTAAATTTTAATGATATTTTTTTATGACTTTTGGTGTTATTTACACATAGATCTGCTTGTCCAGTGGTTTTTCCTCTCTCTCTCCCTTCTCACCCTCACTGTGTCCTCCTCTCCCTCATAGCCAGTCAACCTCCTTGCTGCATCAGGCTAAACCATTATGTCCTAAACTCTCTAGCCTGTGAAATTCAGAATGCCTTTCTTAATGACTTCCAAGCAGTAACTGTAAAAACACAGATTTATTTGAAAAAAATGGATTGGAAAGAGTGTTTTATTACTAAAGTATTTGCATGCATGTGTCATTGAGATCACTAACAGATTGCTTATAGTTGTTTGAAACTGGAGGGTTTCCCCTTTGTGTCGTATCTTCAAAGCTTATCAGTATTTTACTTCCAGAGGTTTTTTCAAAGCACTGGTAGAATGACACGCTCAGAGAAATGCTGCCATTAATGCTTTTGTTAATGCTAAAGATTTTCTGGGTTGTAGGTTCAGATGATCTCATTCTGTCACTCAGAATTAATATAGAGATACTACATTAGAATATGAATGTTTAGCTTCCAGCATCTTTAGTTGCCTCCAAAATATTTCTGGTTTAAGTATTTTAATCTTTTCTTTCTATCCATTTGTGCAGGGTTTTAGAACTAATATTCATGCTATGCTCTACTTACCTGAAAAAAAGTGTTTCTTGACGTACGGGATATAATAAATGTAATTAAATAGTGAGCATTCACCAGAAAGCATTGTGAACTATGGACAGTACATCAATTTCTAGTCATGTTGTGGACTTCATTGAAAGCAGGTTTCTATGGGATTCCACCATCTATATATCCCACTACGGTTTCAAAAAAACAAAACAAAACAAAACAAAACAAAACAAAAAAACAAAAAAAAAAACAAACAAACAAAAAAAAAAAAACAACCCCAACACCCAAAAACCCAGCATGCCAAAATACACGTGTGCCCACAAACTGCAAAATCAAAACAGAACTTTTATGTTCTTGCCCATTTGACTTGTCTCATGTTACAACTCAGTTCAGTCTGTTCCTCCCCTTGCTTGGCTGCTCAGGAAGATGAAAGTGCTGGTGGACGTTGTAGCACAGAAAATACCATGTGAAAATGATGTTCATATAGCAAGAAACTATCTTATGAAGATCTTGAGAAGTTCCATGAGGTACAGTACTGATGTTACAAGTGCCACCCTTCTGTACATTCCCACTGATTTGGATTCCTCCTACCAGCTGTCAAGCCTGTAGCAAACCATTGCAGAAGCCTCCTTCCCAACCTTGATTGCCTTACGCTCCAAATTTTGTTTGTGTTGTGGTAGCTTTCTAGTCTTGTGTTTCCTTAGTGGTGCATCAGAGAAAAGTAATTGTCTCATAATAGAAAAACCTTTTTGCTGAATTGATGCTTAGGAGTTCTGTTGAATTTGTCTAAATAGGTATCTGTCATTTGCTGAGCTGATATCAGTACTATCAGGGATGAGCTTTAAGGGGAAAAAAACCCTTTTGTTTTGTGCAGCTGAACAGTCTTAGAGCCTTTGGAACCTGCAAGGACTGTCTGGAGTCCATCATCATAGGACTGAGCTGAATCTTTTGTACTTGTTTCAAACTGAGGGTATTGGGGCTTCTCCACTTTCTCTCTTGAATTTTATACCCTACCCAGAATGAGGAACATAGTGGGGTTCAGCTTAACTGGTTTCTGTTTCGTCATGCTGGGAAGAGTAAGCTTTAGTTTATGGAAACAATTACTTTTTTTTTTTTTTTTGTGACAGTAATGATGCTACAAATCTTAGTGCAATTACAGCTTCCCTATAGAATTATTCTCTATTTGTAATTTTGCATGCAGAGTTTGCAAAGGCAATTCATCATTGAATTCACCAGATCTTCCTGAATATACTGCAAAAAGCCATGTACTCAAATTTAACCTGTTTTGAAGATACTGGATTTATAATAACCTTTAGTTTTATTCTGTAACTCAGTGGCTCTCCAATAACACACATTTATAAAAAGGGGAAATGAGCAAAAAAAGTAGAACTGCCTTGAGAGTTCAGTTTGAAAATAGGGAACACTTTCTCGTCTTAACAAATTACTTCGTAACTTGAAGAAATCGCTTAATCTTGCAGTAACAAACTTCATAAATACATAAGAGCATAAAAATCCTTCAAGAGTTAAGGTCCTATAACATAGTCTTTGCTTCAGACTGTGACTTGGAAGGTATTTGTCTCACCTTATACCTTGCCCAAATTTTAAATTACACTTCCTCCAGGATAAGCCAAAGAGAAGGGCAGGATGAATTACCTTCAATAAGTTCCTGCTTCGTTCCTAAGCAACTGAGAAGGTCTAAACAAATGGCCTACGCTCAGCATCTGCTCACTGAAACAGAAGTAGCTGAATTCCACACAGAAAGTTTATTTAACACTTGGGAAAAAAGAATGCACTTACTTCTTGAGTGCCGAGAGGCATTACAAACAGCAAGTCCTTGGAAAGAACTGCAAGCTACTGTTATTAATCCCTGAACAGAAGATAGGGGCAGAAAAGAGCATAGGGCAGTTTTGAAGGTTTGCAAGGTACTGAACTCTAAAAACTTACCGTTGTACTTCTTAGAAGAGATTTCTTTAGTTCCATGAGCATGTACGTTTTGGGATGATATCCAGGTAGATATTTGGGGACTGACATGAATTGCTGAACTATCTTTGAGGTGTATTTAAAAAAAAAAACAAAAAACAGAGCCTACTGAACAAACAACAGCAAAAATCCCACAACAAAACCCCCAAAACAAATAAAAGCAAATAAACAAACAAAACTCCATGCATAGCTGGGGTGCCAAACATTTTAAGAGCTGAAGCAGAACTTGGCTGGAGTTATATCACTTACTAACTTGCATGAAACAATGTCCATGGCTTTATTCTTTCCTGTTAACTCTTTTCTTCGCACCTCCTCCCATAAGCACATACCTTGCTAAAGCCCTCCTGTACTGCTGTCATATCGTAGAAGATTGGTAAGCTAATACTTAGCTTTAACTACTAATGCTCGGCATGTGACAGGTACTTTTAAAATTTGCTTGCCTGTCTCCACCCCTCATAAAAACTACTCCACCCCCAAAATAAATAATGAAAAAAAAAATACCCCTAAAACACCCAAGTGCAGCCCTTGGACGGGTACTGATGTTTCACTGCATCTTGAGCTTTTAAAGGAATACTGGTGTCTTTTCAAACCTGGCATGCATTAGAATGTTGTCTCATTTTCTGTTGTTTAAAGCCATTACACTTCTGTCCTATCTGTGTAGCATTAGACTACTGCCCTGCTAGATTTTTTGCTGACTGTCACCTTACTGAACTGTTTGCATTAAATTAGTATACTCTGCTGTTCTCATTTTCAGAAGAAATGACCTAGCCTGCAGGCCTCACTCCTGGCACGCAACCAAATTTACAGAAAGTCAACCTGAGATGGCCACGTCACACCTTTCCTCGTCCAATGCCTGCACTTCCTGGCACTCGCGCTATCATGCAAGGTGAGTCTCCGCTTAAGTTACATGCATTAAGCTCCAACAGGGAGACAGCAATGATGTAGGTCATGTCGTTGAGTGTTTTTAAAACCACGAATGCAGAATGGTTGTATTATACGTACTGCCTGCCCTTTCAGTGCTTGAAGAGGGAGCATGGGAATTTTGACATATGGATGAGTGGATTTCAGGAACAGTATGTGATATGTGCATGTGATTGAAAGGTAAGAAGCTAACTTTAAAGACAGGCAGAAGGTTATGTTTCTTCCTCTGTTTTTCCTTTCAGTGTCCACTGGTAAAATTGCAAGTACTTGTAAGAAAAAAGCCAAAAACTAACCAAGCCCATCAAAATTAGTATACGTAAAGTGAAATAGTAAAGGGAGGAGAAATTGAAACACACTGTTTCAGACTATTAAAAAAAACTTTCCTAAAGGGAGGGTACAGGATGTTTTCCTTGTGGACTTTAAGGTATTACTGTGTTTGTTCAAACTGTCTGTAATCTGATCTCTCCTACAGCTGTCCTATTGCTTGTGTACTGAGGTAGTAAGGTGATGTTGATGTTGATTTATTGTTAGTTAAAACAGAAGAATGTTCATATTTTATAATTTAATTTTCATGTCATTTTTACATTGTTTTCCTTTCTACTATTTTTAAAATAACTTGCTTTCTGCCCTTGACTAGAATATGAATATTAACATTTAGACGGACAGCTTTTTAAATGTGTTTTATAATATTTCATTAGCAGAAGTTTTTAGGACATGTCTCTCAAATCCTTGATTATAATTATCGCTGGTTTACACTGATTTAGGGAGTTTGTGTTTACATTTGCTGTAGATAGGCTGAATTAGATTTACAGGTTTGAAGACAGTAAAAGAAAATTCAGGAATTTCTGAAATCTGCATAGTGTTGCTGGTTGCAGTGCTAAGTATTTCTGCTTTCAGTCTACTGAGTCTTCTGATGAAGCTGTAAATCAGTAAATGTTTCCTACTCTTCCTGATGCATGTCCTTGTACCTTGTGTGTCTGGTAATATTTTACTCTCATGTCTCAAAGTGTGATTTGATAGGAGCTGAGCAAATCACAATTAAAAAAAAGGTTTGGTTCAAGGCCAGTTTGAAATGAACTTTTGGTAGTAAATTGTGGGTGTAAAGGAAAAGGGGGAGTAAAACAAAGCAATAATCACCCTCCACATGTTGGAAATAGCAGTAACTGCTGGTAGATGTAGATACTAATAACCCAAACAAATTCTTTCCCAGATGCTGCTGAAATATTTAGTGGCTTTAGCACAGTCTAATACCAGGGCACTGCCACCGAGCTTGTGCTGCTCACTAGAAAGGTGATGTATTTGAGAGATGTATCAGTCCTGGTATCTGTTGTGCAGGACAGCTTTGATGGCAGAGCTGACTTGGTGACCTGGTGGATAAGAAGTTATCCATGGGAGAGCAATGTGCCCTTGTGGCCAAGATGGCCAGTGATATCCTGGGATGCATTAAGAAGAGTGTGTCCAGCAGATCGAGGGAGGTTCTCCTCTCCCTCTTCTCTGCCCTGGTGAGACTTCACCTGGAATATTGTGTCCAGTTTTGGGCTCCCCAGTTCAGGAGGGACTCTACTCGAGAGAGTCCAACAGAGGGCTACAAGGATGATTAAGGGACTGGAGAGGCTGAAAAACCTGGGGCTGTTCATCCTGGAGAAGAGAAGACTGAGAGGGGATTTAATAAATGTTTATAAATATCTGACGGCTGGGTATCAAGAGGGAGGGGACAGGATCTTCTCAGTTGCACCTTGTGATAGGACAAGGGGCAATGGATATAAACTACAGCACAGGAAGTTCCACCTCAACATGAGGAGGAACTTCTTTACAGTAAGGGTCATGGAGCACTGGAACAGGCTCCCCAGAGGCTGTGGAGTCTCCTTCTCTGGAGGCTTTCAAGACCCATCTGGATGCATTCCTGTGTGACCTGCACTAAATTATATGGTTATATGGTCCTGCTTGGACAGGGGGTCTTGGGCTCGATGATCGCCAGAGGTCTCTTCCAACCCCTAACATCCTGTGGTCCTGTGACTTCAAACTGCTGCTGCTGGAGGCCCAGCGTTCACAGCATACCAGGCCAAGGATTTGGGTATTTTGAGGATCCCAGTTGCAGAGGGGTTTTCTTTGGCTCTGCAAATAGAGGTGAGCCTCTTCAGAGCTTCCCCACTTTGAAAGTACAGTTCACAAACTGAGAAGCACCCAAGCTGAACTGGAGGCTCGGCAATCAGCTGACAGCAGCAGTATGCAAAGAGATAATAGAAATGGCCACTTCCCAGGCTATTTATAGCCTGAGGATCCCATCCTTGTACTATTTCTGGAAGTTATTTGCCTTCCTTGTGCTAAGCATCTAAGATTTGTATTCATAGCCTAAAATCTTTCCTGAATGTACCTGACTGCATTCTTTCTGCGTGTGAAAAGTAAATCACTTGTAAAACATGGAGAGTTCAGAGGGAGAGATTCTTTCTCCTCCCTTCCAAGCAGGATATGTGTGGTTTGGGGAGAGGGGATAGGGTACCCTGCAGCTGGATTGCCCTGCAGTTAAAAGACCACAGGAGGCCATGCTTTGCAGTAGCACAGGATCAGAAATATTCCTGTCCTTTCTTTGAAGCTTTTGCTTCAAAGGGTTTTTGTTAGGTATTCAGACAGAGCTTTGACCTCTTGTGCTGATGATCATATCTGATACCAGCAGGCCTACATGAGACTTGTAAATTGAGACTTTCCTGCTTGGGTGTCATCTTTATTTTAATTGATGCCAAATATCTCTTATAGTGCTGAAGAGAAGGAAAAAGAGCAGCAATTCATAGCAATATCTGGCTTATATTCTTCATTAACAAAGATGATGTTAATAATGACTACGACACTTTTGTGTGAAGCACAGTTTCTGCCTAAGATGGCAACTGAGACCTTCTTAAGTATTCAGCAAGGTGGTTTAAAATGCTGAAAATAAAAAAAAAAGAACAAAAAAACGCCATGAGCTAGTGTCTTGTTAATAAAATGCTTTTTTAAAAATAAGGACAAAGTATACCTTCTCTGATTTAACATAAACTGCTGTAAACTATGTAGAGGGGTGACAAAAACAATTCTTGTGCGGACACTGAATTCCAAAGAAATGTTGAGTTGATATCTGCAATACTTTTGGCAGGAAAAATAAGTATCTCTGTAGCTCTTGGTGTTTTTCCTGTGGACTAATCTAATTTCATTGCTAGCTTTCACAGGCTTCTTTACTGTACAAGATTTGATAGATGCTTCATATAATTATAGCTACAGGGAAATAGAATAATTCTGGGATTTCTACCAAGAGGCTTTGCATGCAAGGGCAAGAATCTGAATTTAATATATAAAAGCTAGAAGGGCTGCCAATGAAGTTCAAACAGGGAGATGTGAAAGGCTATCATCTCAGTATCAGTGTGCTGGATTGACAGGAGGTGGGTACTCTGTGAAAGAACAAGTCCAAGTGCTGGGTGCTGCACTTTGACCACAACAACCCCATGCAGAACTACAGGCTGGGGTCAGAGTGGCTGGAGAGCAGCCAGGCAGAAAGGGACCTGGGGGTACTGATTGACAGCAGCTGAACATGAGCCAGCAGTGTGCCCAGGTGGCCAAGAGAGCCAATGGCATCCTGGCCTGCATCAGGCATAGTGTGGCCAGCAGGAGCAGGGAGGTCATTGTACCCCTGTACACAGCACTGGTTAGGCCACACCTTGAGTACTGTGTCCAGTTCTGGGCCCCTCAGTTTAGGAAAGATGTTGAATTGCTGGAGCATGTCCAGAGAAGGGCAACGAGGCCTGGTGAGAGGCCTTGAGCACAAGCCCTGTGAGGAGAGGCTGAGGGAGCTGGGACTGTTTAGCCTGGAGAAGAGGAGGCTCAGGGGAGACCTCATTGCTGTCTACAACTACCTGAAGGGAGGTTGTAGCCAGGAAGGGGTTGGTCTCTTCTCCCAGGCAACCAGCAGCAGAACAAGAGGACACAGTCTCAAGCTGCGCCAGGGGAGGTTTAGGCTGGAGGTGAGGAGAAAGTTCTTCACAGAGAGAGTGGTTGGCCATTGGAATGTGCTGCCCAGGGAGGTGGTGGAGTCACCTGGAGGTGTTCAAGAGGGGATTGGATGTGGCACTTGGTGCCATGGTTTAGATAATCATGAGGTTTAGGGTGACAGGTTGGACTCAATGATCTTTGAGGTCTCTTTCAACCTTCTTGAAATGAAAAATGAAAGATAGACAAGAGAGAAAATAACAGAAATTATTTGGTAAGAAAACAACAGAAGCAGCAAGATTTTGAAATATGTCCTAGGCAAATGATGCAGGGAAAATGCAGTGTCAAATATGACTTTTCTATAGAGGAGAGAGTGGCAGAGGGGAACTGATGGTGGTAAGGATTTTTGAAGGAAGATCAGAAGTTTAGTTTCGGTCAAGCAAAGGTTGCTTGATGCTCTGGCATCTCCCCCGATATTTTTCTCTCAGTGTTGTGGAACTGGGTGGAATTGAATGACATTGTTCTATTCTCACACTAAATCCAAAACACAGCACTGCACCAGCTACTAGGAATAAAATTACCTGTATCCCAGCCAAAATCAGGACAGTGCCGATCTGAGAGTGATTTGAAGCCACATTAAAGTGCATGTGGAGGCTCAGAACTAAAATAGTGGCATTTGAGGAAAATATTCATAGTGTACCTCCGTTTAAAGTATTAAATGGATGGGCAGATTTGGATAATCAGGATAAGGGAATAACTTTATGGGCTGGAGAAATTCAGATTTAGGCTACAAAAGATGAACAGGGAAGTGTGTGAGTTTAACAGCTGGAAGAATCAGGGTACCTGTAAAACAAATTGAAAATTAAGTTGATTTTTGTCCTGGGAAAGAGTGAGCTAATAGAACTCAAACCAGCTTTGTTTAAAAATAAACTTAGCAAAATTAACAGTTTGCAGAGGGAGAAGGGAGCCTTCTAGGAGATAAATAGGTATTAGTTGTTGGTAAACTTATAAAGGGGACTTCAGCTGGATACTCCAAAGCTCAGTGGAGCTTTGAATCAGTGTCAGACAGAGTACGAAGACTTTGTATAAAAAAAATTCAAAAGTTATTAGATTGTTTTTCTTGAGTAGCTGTTACACAGATGGATCTTAACCAATGTTAGTAAAATTGGTGTCTATATGCTTATAGTTATCATTTTTTAACTTACCTATTTATGCTGAAGGTTTTTTTTGTTTTCTACTGTAGTTGTTCTTCTCATGACCTATCAAACTCGTGGGAACAGTCAAGTCTACATCGCACTTCTGACCAGTTCAGCTCTTTGGGGAGTATGGACAGCTGGGACCACACTCCACAAGTAGCCCAGTATGGAAGACTTTCTTCTGCAAGGTCTAATAGTAGCATTGATCATCTAGGAAACCAAAGTAAACGGGATTCAGCCTATGGGTCTTTCTCCACAAGTTCTAGCACCCCTGACCACACTCTATCCAATGCAGACACTTCTTCAACAGAGAACATGCTATGCAAAGTAGGCTACTGGGAGACTGCTAAGCATGGAAACAAGTCTGGCCAGTTCTTGAATGACAACAGTGGAATGGAGGACAAGCTTGGGTATTTGCCAGCTTCCATCCAATACGAGAACAGCAGAAATCCTAGAATAGAGGAACATTCCGATAGCAAGCTCACTAGCACTGGAAGATCCAGTTTTGGACCTGTGTGGTATGTTCCTGAAAAGAAAAAGTCTTCGTCTCCTCCCCCACCACCTCCACCTCTTCGTAGTGACAGCTTTGCTGCTACCAAGGGCCATGAGAAAGCCCATGGCCCTGTGTACTCAGAGGGTGCCAGCATGCAGCACTTTACTGCCCTGAACCGGTCTCAGCCCAGGAGTGACTGGAACTTGGAAACTGTGGAGCATCAGTGTCGGCCCTCCAGGGCATGCGACGGGAGGGTCAGCACCTCAAATTGTAAATCTGATCTCAGTTCAGAACATACTTTTTCTTCAACTGGTGAAAGGTATAATAGTAATACAGGAGCTGTTAACAAACTGCAGTCATCCTTGTCCAGCACTGATGTTCGGTTTGCACATCCTACTTACAGTTACCACCACCAGCACCAGTACAGCGATGAAAGCACTTTTTTTCACAATGCCAGAATCATAGCTGCATCTAAAGATCAGCAACATTATGTGTCTTATAGTGGCAATCAGGAGTTACCTACAGATCATTTTCATGGCTACAACATTTCCTCTTCTTCAAACAGTGCTGCTGAACAGAAGGTGGACAACACTGGACAGAGTCGCTATTACTGTGTGACAGCAAAACAGCCTGCTCAGGGAAGCTCAAAGCCACTACATCTCAAGGATGACATCTGGAAACCTGCAGTGGGGTCTGATGCATCGTTTGGGCCTCACGAAAGTCCTGCAGTCGTCATGATGGTCCAAAAACCAAAATACTATCTACCTCAACAGTCTGTCGAATCTTCACTGAAAGGGTGTGAGAACAATACTCATTATTCAGTGGACAGAGAGTGTGATGCTAGGTGTGCTGTAGTAGAAGAAGCTAAAAAAAACAATCATACTGAAAAGTCTGGACAAAAGAAAAAATTTGAGAGCAGCTATGAGGAAAGTGAAACTAAGTACGGTCAACAGGACTGTGTAAAGGCCTGTGCCCTTACCACTGAAAACAGATCTGCTCAGAAAGATTTTAGGTGGGGGAAAGATGAGAGTAACAAGATTTCTCTTCAAAAGACCCCAATGTTGCACTCTTTAGCTCAGGAAGGGAAAAACCAATCGGGCAACAGCCCAGAAGTGGTAACAGAGCGACAGGCCCCGTTTGACACTCACTTGTCTAAACAGGCACGAAGGAGTGATCGTTTTGCAACAACCCTGAGAAATGAGATCCAAATGAGAAGAGCAAAGCTGCAGAAGAGTAGGAGCACCGCTACATTAGTAGCATCATCTGAAACAGAGGAGTGCAATGATACCTGGAAGCCAGATTCTGCAGAAAATGTCACCACCTCCCCAGACACTAACTTTACTAGCACCTACAAAGATCACCTCAAGGAAGCCCAGGCCAGGGTTCTGAGAGCAACGTCCTTCAAACGGCGGGACTTGGAGCCCAGCCCTGCTGATTATCTCCCCAGGTCACCTGAGCAGAAAACTGGTAGTTACAACTCTTCATTATCGCCTTTGGTTTCTGAAGATGTATCTGAATGCCTGGAGGCTACACAAGCTAAACCAAACCCTACAGGGAGTGGCACTCATCATGTTTCTCGCATCGGAGCCAGGAAGAGGTTTACAACAGATCAAAAACTGAAGTCTTACTCTGAACCAGAGAAGATGAATGAGGTGGGGATGTCAGAGGATGAGTACCATGCTCGTTGCCATCCAAATACATCTGAAGAAGCCCTGGGCTCATTTGCAGACAGATGGAAATTTTTTGAAGAAACAAGTAAGCCTGCATATAGGAAATTGGCACAGAAACCAACTCCCCACAGTCTAGTTGAGGGAGAGTCTGAGGGGCCAGATAGGAAAGCTCACAGTGGACAAGAGGGAGAGGAGTCATGGTATGAGAGAAGAGGTTGGGCAGCCTCTGCTGGACTTGAAACTGCATGTGCTTTAAAAGATAATGTCCACCATACTAGCACCAATAAGGCTGGGAAATCTGAAAAGCCACAGCGCTTGGGAACCTTTGCAGAGTACCAAGCATCATGGAAGGAGCAGCGGAAGCCAATGGAGACAAGAAGCTCAGGAAAGTACCATTCAGCTGATAATATCCTTGATGCAGGCCACGAACAACTTGAGAAACCCCAGTACATCCATGAGAGATCTAGATCATCCCCTTCTACTGATTTCTACAAACAGGTACAAGTGTTATTTTTGCATTATCCTTTAAATTGCTTAAGGTGGAGGGGGAAAGAGACAATGTTTATGAAAATTACCAGTTTAGGAACACCATGTACTATGGTGTCTGCCTTTTGTCAGGGAATAATTGTTAAATTATTGAATTGTTAAAGTATTAAGCTCTCAAAATGATGAGGATCAAAGTTTGTATTGCACAGAAACTGAAGGTAGCAAAGAGCAGTTGGATCAAGTAATTTCATGTGTGTTGTATCCAGGTGTAAGAAAACCTGACTGATTTGATAATATCTTCTTTTTTACAGTAGAGATATAGGAGGATCAATGTAATCTTCACCCAGAGTTTTTTCTTCATTGGTGTGAATGCCTTCCCCATTTTAAGGTTTTCAATTCTCTGAAACTGTGTTCCAAGTGGAAATTATAATCATCATTTGTCCAATTTTGTCAATGGTCTAATCCTTTTCCATGGATTTCATCTTCTATACTTGCTTGACACACAAGCTACATAGGGCAAAACTTCTTCCTAATAAAGTTTAGAAATGAAAAATATGCCTGTTCATGTTAAAACTACACTACAGCAACAAATGAGACTTAGTGTCTTATTTTATGCAAGCTTTCTTGGTTGAAAATGTATAAATTTATTCCTTAGATGCCTACTGCCTACTCAACTTGCAAGTAAATACTAAGTTAATTTTTAACTGAGCAGAGCTAGGGAATGGTTAGCAGGTGACAGGGGAAGTAAACAGAGAAACCAAGTCTTTTAAGTTCTCTGTTTAAAAGATGTTCAAAGTACTACAAGATTGCCTGATAGGTATAAGAAGTTATAGTGTGTTCAACCTGTGTTGAACTTCACATTGTGGAAGAAAAGAACTGAGGCAATGCAGCTGTGTATTACTTTTCCCTTTTCCTCATGGTAAAGACATTGCATGCATACACACACACATCCACAAATCACTTGTGTATATACAAGGAGTACCATTAGAATAGCTCAACCAGAAACAAAATGTGTTGATCTCTAGAAACTGAGGAGTCTTAATTTGGGTTTTTTTGTCTTTTAAGTTTTACAAAAGTGATTTCTGATGTGTGTGTGCAGACTTATCTATGTGGATACTTTACTAAGTAGAGCAGAGATTCCAGGCACAGGAAATATTCACCTGGAAGTTATTTTGAAAATTAAATTAACTACATTAAGTAATTGCCTACCCAGCAGAAAAATCATCATATAATCTCTTCCATGTATGCATTTATGGTTTATTAGTCAGTGCCTTTAAGTTCAGTATAGGCCTCCTGAGGCAAAAAGCAGACACCTGTTTAGGCACCTGGAAATTATGGTGATAAGTGCATTGAAGATACTTAAAACAGACTGAAGTAAATAAAGATGTTAATTCACATATGTGATTCAGATTATTCCAGTGCTAGTGCACAATTAAATTTCCTGTAGGTTCAGTGTTTATAATGCAGAGCTATGCTTTGGGCGTGGTTGTTTGAAGATAGTGAGATAATAAAATTCTGGAACAGCAATGTTGTGTATTTTACTGAGAAACTAAAGTACGTGCTCAGGGATTCAAAAGCTGGTGCGTACTTGCCTCTTCTAAAATGTGAGCAGCTCTTCTACTACTTCTTTGCCGTTTTGTTGGGGGTTGTTTTTGTCTTTACCAAATGGGAGTTGTGAATGTTGATATAAATGGTAAGCTCTTCTGTAGATCAGCAAAGTAGAGAAGTAAGTTGAGCACAGCCAGGTCGGTAGTGCTGTGCAAGGTCACAGAGCATACTGTACCACTTAAAAACAGGCTTAAGACATGCTATGCTGTTGACTTCATGTATATTCAAACAGAGCAAAGCCACAAATAAGAGGTTCCATAATCATAGATTTTTTTGGGAGTCTGAAACATGATGACTTGGTGTCTTACTTGTGCTGTAAACCACTTTTAGGAAGTCTCAGTTGAAGTAAGGAGGCAAGCAAAGGATTTAAAGGAAGATGGGGAGCATATTTTATCTAAAGTTAACAATCCAGATGAAAGGAACTGCACCATAGGGTAAGTATTTCTTAATTTCTGTCATTAAGAGATTTCTTATGACAACTATGTATTTTTCTGACCCGAACTGGAAGCTTTGCTATGATAATTTCAGAATTTTTACAATGCCTTTTCTCTTATTTCCCTGCTTCTCTTCACATACTTCAGCCTGTATGATAGAATTAATATTGGGACTGAAATTTACGGGGACTCTAGGGTGAGCTTGAAGAAATTGTCAAGTGCTGAGTGTATTACAGTTTGTTCAGAGCCAGACGGCCAGATGATTCTTACTTGTGTGCATGGAACAATTCAGATATTTTTCATATTTATCAGTTTTGGGGTTGATTTGTTTATTCTGTGATTGTGTTTTGTTTTGGGGATTGTTGGGATTTTTTTTTTTTTTTGGCAGGGGAGGAGGTGTGGGGAGCAGAGTGAGGATGGGAAGGGGGGATATTTGAGGTTTCCCGAAAGCTTTCCAGTATTAGCTTTGGCAAAGAGAGCATGCTACTGGAACACAGTAGCGCTGTAAATTGTACTTTTCTCTACTTGTTTCTTTACAGAGTATGCAAACACCAAAAGCTGTTTTCCCATTTGAATAGCTCTGCTTTTCTCTGTCAATTCATGTTTTAATTGAATATATTCAGACCCTTTTCAACGTGTTCAACTGTATTGACAATGTAGTTAAAATCCATAAATGTCTAATATGCAGGAGAGTGCCCTCCTGCTGGCCCTCATTTTGTTGGAGCCCTTGTAATGTAAGCAGTGATTTCAGTGACCACTGATAATTTTGGCTGCGTAAGTGGCGTGTGGCAGCTGAACCAAGATTGTGCACACACTGCTGTCACCAGGCTTGATAGCTCCCCTTTTTGTAACAGAAGAGACAACCTGTATGGGGAAACTAACATCTATGGGCTTTCCTTGGTTCTGTAAGTGATATTAACCTCTCAAGGGGAGAGAAAATTATGAGCTGTTATAAACACATACTCCAGTCATGACTGTAAAAACTTGCAAAAAATCAATATTTATTTGTGTGTTTATGCAGTATTTTGCATTGCTTAAGGCCCATCTGCTATTTTTCTAATTCTTTGTAGCCCTTTGTGCTTACTGTAGTGATTTCAAAACGAATAGCCTATAAGGATGTGAATATATACGCATGTGCGCATGTGTGTGGAGGGGAGCTTGGACTGGAGGGGAGGCAGGGTAGGGGGAGGCAGCAGCACAAATCAGCCAGGAGCAGACATGCTTCTGTAGGCAGACAGCATCTCTGGACAAGTAAAATTATTTCTATCCACCAGTGCTGAACTCTAGTCACAAAAGCATGTGAATAATACTCCTACGCCAGCATTTTAGCAGTGTTTGTGCAGCACAATTCTTGCTTTATAATCACAGAATCCATGAAAATCACATGACTAGGCACCAGCTGCAATAACTTTATTTTTTAAGCCAAAGCCTATTTTGACATACTGTTTCAGTATCTAGCCATTTGACTGCATTACAGAAGATTTTTTTTTAATGATGTCTTTTGCAGTCTTTTCCTCACCACTGGTGTTAATGCAGAGTGCTTATGTTTCTTTGATATTAAAAAAAAAAAAATCTTCTATTTGAGTATTTAATTCCTGGGTTGTGAACTGCCACTGCATCATGATGATGGATTGGCTGTCCTATGGGAAAGAATATGTATTTCCATGTGCTCTTTTTATAATAAAGCATTCTTGTGCTCAAAAAGAGCTGGACTCATCATGTCATGAATTGATTTTATGCTTTTTTGAGCTGCCCTAAAGGCATTTAGTTTCCTGCTTTTTCCTACCAGTCTGCAAATGGATAGAAAATCTACCTAATCCATGGTATATTCTAGAACATGAATATTAGCCAAACCTAAGGTTTTTCTTATGATCATAGTTAATATTTTTTTGGAGACTGGATTTTGGACTATTTTGCTAATGGCCATTATTTTGTGCTGCTGAGGGCCTGTGTGGTACCATTGCCTTTGTGCCACCAAAACCAGTGTAACCATGCCGTAAACCCGAGTAGCTCTTCAGCATTTGTGTGGGTTAGATGTATAGGGACCCAAGCTAACAGCCAACTGTGGAGTCCACAGATGCTGTCTCTGGGTTAGTGACTGTTCAGTGCTACAGGCTAATCTGGACTGCCCTGATTACAATTGTTTGCTTGTTTGTTTAAAAAAAAACAAACAACAATAACAAAAAAAAGAAAAAAAAAGAAAAGGGTTTTAAGTAAACTTTGAATGTTTACTGTACAGCTTCTCTGATTATTTTCAGGAGTCTTTTTGATGCACTGACATTAGAATGAAAGAGTTGGAGTATTTTAACAGCAAATAGTTTTTTAAAAAAATAAATTTTAAAAAGTGCATGATAAGTAATTTATTTTCTCCTAGGCTTTTTGCTGTTCATTCATTTTGCTGCAGTATTTTGTGTGTGTGTGAGTGCTCTTTTTACAACACTTGCAAATCCTAAATTAACATTGCTTCTAAAACTTGGGAGTTTAAGTTGATGAAGATAATTTGTGCATTCTTTTCATCTCTGGACTGTGTTTCCTCCCTCTGAGATTACTGAGTGCTTATAATGAATTCAGCTTGCTTTGTCTCTCTTTTATAAAAAGCTGCAACGTGTTCTTCTGAATTGCTGTATTTCATAGCTTGGAGTAATATTTTTATAGGAAGAGGATGTAGTGGCCAAGAGTAGCCATTATCTCTTACGCAAGAACCAAACCACTCTTGTTGTGAACATACAGGCATTTTTATACTAAGGCTTGATGCAATTCAAAGTATGTTCTTAACTTTAAGATTGCTTAAAAGTGTTACATGAGTGTGCTGGTCTGTAAACCAAAAATTGATGTGTTTTTATTTTTAATGCTGCTATTCCTTCTATATTATACTAATTACAAAAGCTAAGCTTTTTTACAGATGTAAAGTCTATCCTTTAAACTTGTCTCTCTCTGTATTTGTCAAATTACCTATGTTGGTTATATAACTTCCCAATGGAAGTCTCCATAATTTCTAAACTGTCATAGCCCTTCTAAAGGTTAAAGATGGAAATGTGTGCCCTGGCCTGTAGCCTGTGGTTTCCTGCAGGATGACACAGCACAGATAAATGTCAATGTGCATCAAAAAAGATAGTGCTTCATGATCTAATTGTTAAGATTGTGTTCTTCTAGAGATATTGCAGCCATTGGTTTTATTTACTTTCTAAGAACACTTGACCTCTGTCTCTATTAATTTGTTTCTGCAATGTCTATGAACATTACATAATCTCAAAAAATTAAAAAGGACTTATGAGATCAGAGGTCCAGAAGAATCTTTCAACCTCTAATAAGTGTCACGTACAAGAGCATGACCCAGTATAGGGCCATGGCATGATTCAACTTTAATGAGACGTTTTAGGACATTTCTTCTGCTTCTTCCCTGCCTTAGTAGTTGTTCCTAGCTGAGCTCTGCAAGACAAAGGAACTGCCTTTACAATACAGAACCAAATTAAAAATACTTTATTGGTGGGGTTTATCTAAATGCCCAAGTTGAATATTCTAAAAAATCTTTGAGAAACCCAAAACAGGAGCTGCTGTGTTCCTGAGTTCATTATTAGGCGTTTCTGTGAGAACTGGTTTTTCAAGAACTGGTGAATATCTGGCCTCCATGCTCACTAGGTGGTGCAAAAGCAAATTATTGTGCAAGAAAGAAGGGAGGACCTTCAGCAACATAGGAATGTGAATATTCTTACGTCCCTTGAATTGTGTCAGATGGACAAGAATTTGCAAATGGATGATGTGCCATTTATATGTATTCATACATGTCAGATATATGGATGAGTTTGTGTGTATATATGTACATACCCATACATATAAAGCATACATTCATGTTTGATAGTTATTTCTCTGAGATTGTTCAGTTTTGTGACCATTGTAGGGATTGGGACTATAAGGGCTAACTAACAGAGGGGTTAACAAAACAGTGTGCATTACACCTTTGGATAAATATATTTTCTTACGTAATCTCATGTTTATAATAATAAATGGTGTGCGTTAGATACTGGAAAATAAATTAGATGTCAGAAATGTTCTTGGAAACTACCCAGGTTTTTTAACTCAAATAATTTAAGTTCTATATTTTGGGATTTTTTTTACTGTGTTGTCAAAAAAAGTATTATAGTAAGAATATACAGTGGTAGTATCTGCTTAAGTGGGAACTTTGGTATTGAAATGAAGAACCTGAGGGGTAGGGGGGGGTTACAGTTAACAAAAGGGCCATTTGCCTAAGTAGTTAAGATTGCAGGTGTTGCATCACATACAGCTTTTAAACTTATATTCTTTATTTTCTCTGGATATATTGTTAGCATCAAATTGAGAAATTTTTCCTAAATGAATATTGCAGGATGAATGTGTCTCAGTCATTGTAGGACTTAGCAAGACATGACCAGAGTTACATAAGTAAAATGGTTTTACCCTCTTTCTTTTCCTCTCGAGGAAGAAATCATATGACCTTGTGCAACTGCTTCCTTATGAATTAGTGAAAAAGTACTTTGGCAAACATTTTGCTCATGTATTAACATGCTTCAATATTTTTTGGTGTGAAAGAGACCAAGTTTTCTGTTTTACACTTCACCTAGAGCTCTTGTAGCTTTTCATGTAAATTCTTTGAAGGGAATGAAATCTTTTCTATCAGTTTACTAAGCATAGAATGACCTAATAAGTAGTATTTTGTAGAAAAAAAAATGTGATTACTTTGTCTAATGTGCAGTATACTAATGATGTCTACATTCATTTTACTCAAGAGATCATAAAGTGAAGTGCTCTTTTCTTAAAATCAATTTAATAAGGACTATTAAAGGTTTAAGTGTTCTTTTTTTGAGGAATATGAATTATTAAGTAAAAGGGAGAAGAAAAACATGCTGTTCATGTAGCCAGGACATAGCAATTTGGTTGAACTAATGCTTCAGATACTTGAATTCCTAACAGTAATGAATTTACATGTGGGAATGCCTTCTTGCATGAACTTAGGAATAAAAAAGAATGCAATTTCCCCTTTCCAAGAAGTTATGTGCAGCCATTTGTTGTCATCTGGAGGAAGTGCGGGAGAGCCAACATGCATCCTCACAAGCTGTAAGCTATTAACAATGACTTCAATTACTTGAGCTGCTGAAGCCCATTCTGTTTACACTAGCATTTCTTTATCATGAGGTATGGGTTATTAAGGCATCTGTCAGGCCACTTTTTTTGCCAGTGATGTCATTGTATGTTTCATGTGGAATAATGGATGATGCAGTACAGTCTTGGGCTATTTCAAAGGTTTCATTCTGCCTGAAACTGGGAAAACACTTCTGTGGTTCTTCTCATGCATAGAAAGGCAAGAAAGTAGTCCAGCAGCATCTATCCAGCTATTACAAGCTCCCTGAGATCTTTCATCTTCCTTAGATGTCTGTGAATACTGATAGATAGTGCATGTTTCACTGCCATGAACTGCTGTGTCTGTCCAGTGTGTGTGACTGACAACAGCTAAACGAGTATCACACTTTGAAATGGTGTAACCTGGAGTCACTGATACATGGAGGAAGTTGATGCTTAAAAACACAGGCCAAAGGTCCACCAAAGCAGGTTTCCTTTCTCAGTCTGAACTGTAAAAGCTTCTCACAGAAAATAAAACAAGGCAAACATGGATCCATGCTGCCTTGGTATCCTTACCCAGCCCCTGCTGATCTCTGCAACTAAGAGGTGCAATCCCTAAATATTTTAATATCACAACCCCTGATGCATTTTTATTTTGTAGAAGTGCCTGACTGGTTTTGGATCCATCTCAACTTTTGACATCCATATTTTTTTTGTATCAATGTGTTGTGAGGAAAAGCACCTCTGCTGTGGGGTGTGTGGGTGGAGTGTCTTCTCAGTGAAAGGTATTTTATGGCCTTGCCCTTCATTGTTTTCTGGCTGTCTTTCCGCATTCTCATGTTCTTTTTGGAGCAGTGGGAGAACTGCAACAACATTATGATACACTGTGAATTCATAAAATAATACAGTGTTTTTCTTTATCTTGATTTATTTGTTTTGTGTTTTGGTTTTGTTGTTGTTGGTTGGTTTGTTGCTGCTGTGGAGTACAGAAAAGATATGTTCCTAGAACAGGTTGTGAAATCCATCTTTTCCTTCATATATAGCAGTAATTTCAGTTATACATCCTGCAGGGTACTGATTGACCACCGGCTGAACAGGAGCCAGCAGTGTGCCCAGGTGGTTAAGAAGGCCAATGGCATCCTGGCCTGCATCAGAAATAGTGTGGCCAGCAGGAGCAGGGTTAGACCACACCTTGAGTACTGTGTCCAGTTCTGGGCTCCACAATTTAAGAAGGACATTGAGATACTTGACTGTGTCCAGAGAAGGGCAGCGAGGCTGGTGAGAGGTCTCGAGCACAAGCCTTGTGAGGAGAGGTTGAGGGGCCTGGGGTTGTTTAACGTGGAGAAGAGGAGGCTTTTTTTACTGTAAGGTCAGTGTCCAAGTGGAGTCCCTCAGGAGTCAGTACTGGGACTAGTCTTGTTTAACATCTTTGTTGGTGACATGGACAGTGGCATTGAGTGCACCCTCAGCAAGTTCACTGATGACACCAAGCTGTATGGTGCAGCAGACACACTGGAGGGAAGGGATGGCATCCAGAGGGACCTTGACAGGCTGGAGAGTTGGGCACAAGCCAACCTCATGAAGTGCAACAAGACCAAGTGCAGGGTCCTGCATCTTGGTGAGGGCAATCCCAAGCACTGATATAGGCTGGGCAGTGACTGGCTTGAGAACAGCCCTGAAGAAAAGGACTTCGGGGTGCTGGTGAATGAGAAGCTCATCGTGAGGCACTGGTCTGCACTTGCAGCCCAGAAAGCAAATTGTATCCTGGGCTGCATCAAGAGAAGCATAGCCAGCAGGTCGAGGGAGGTGATTCTCCCTCCCTACACCACTCTGGTGAGACCCCACCTGGAGTACTGCATCCAGTTGTGGAGCCTCTGTTACAAGAAGGATCAGGACGTGCTGGAGCATGTCCAGAGAAAGGCCACGCACACGATCAGAGGGCTGGAGCACCTCCCCTAATGGAGACAGACTGAGAGAGTTGGGGCTATTCAGTCTGGAAAGAGAAGGCTCCAAGGAGACCTTATTGTGGCCTTCCAGTATCTTAAGGGGGCCTACAAGAAGCTGGGGAGGGACTTTTTATGGTGGCAGGTAACTCTAAGACTAGGGGGAATGGAACATGAATAGAAATGGGTAGATTCAGGTTGGATGTTAGGAAGAAATTCTTCCCCATGAGGGTGGTGAGACACTGGCACAGGTTGCCCAGGGAGGTGGTAGAAGCCTCATCCCTGGAGGTTTTTAAGGCCAGGCTGGATGTGGCTCTGAGCAACCTGATCTAGTGTGAGGTGTCCCTGCCCGTGGCAGGGAGATTGTAACTACATGATCCTTGAGTTCCCTTCCAACCCTAACAATTCTATGATTCTATTAAATCTGAATATCTTCTGTTGTTTTATGACCCATTCACCCAATTATAGGAAATCTTTGGCTTGTGTCTTTATTGTTCAGAATAATTTCCTCACAGCAGCAACTGTTGCCAGCTTTTTTTACTCCTTCTATAAATCATGTAGATCTAACCAGTTCTGTTAATCATGTGATGATGCAAGCTAGGACTTTGTCCCATGGCAATTAAATTTAAGAGCTTTTTTTTTTTTTTTTTTTTGCGGGCTTTGGGGCTTAGACTCTTCAAAATTTCAAATAGTCTATCATCCAGGTCACTGTTGTCCATGTGTGGTGACTCTTCCTACAAATAGAAGTGCACCTGAGACATGGCTTTTCTGCATGAGTCCAAATGATTCTTTTTCATTTTAGCATGCTAGTTAGTGCAACTGCTGAATTTCTTCTTATGATTTCTACCTGTTCTCTTAATTTAGATGTTAAGTTTATGGTTCTGAAGCTCTCCATATTCAGAATGAGTATTTATCCTTACCTTTTTTTTTTAATTCTCTCTTCAATACCCTCACACTTTACCTTCTCAAATCCTGCACATGTCACTTTACTCAAGCAATTGCCCAAGTACTGGAGGAATGGATAGTTGTGCATCACAGCTACTATTTCAGCAATTTCCTATGGAAGTTGCAAGTGATTATCATATAATCTAGGTAACTCATGACTACCCACTTAGTGGTGGACAGCATCTGAGAATAATTCACGCATAGGCTATCCTTTGCTTATGAAGATGTGAAGGGGAACCTGTGAAAATTTTCTGATGTGACATAATTTTCTTGATATTCTTACTACTGTACTTTTGGACCTGGAGTCTGTCTGGCACGTACTTGTATTATTTTCTCCCTTTTTTTGTTCTAACACCTTTTAGAAGTTGTACCTCAAGCCTTCTTTTTTCTTTTCTTTCTTTTTTTTCCCCTCATTTCACAGAATCACAGACTGTTAGGGCCTGGAAGAGACCTTGGGCACTGCTGAGAAGAGGCTGGCTCCATCCTCTTGGTACTCACCCTTTATGTATTTATTGACATTAATGAGATCACCCCTTAGACTCCTCCTCTCCAAGCCAAAGAGCCCCAGCTCCCTCAGTCTGTCCTCGTCAGGAAGATGTTCCACTCCCTTCATCACTTTTGTGGTTCTGCGCTGGGCTCTTTCAAGCAGTTCCCTGTCCTTTTTGAACTGAGGGGCCCAGAACTGGGCACAATATTCCAGATGTGGCCTCACCAGGGCAGAGCAGAGACGGAGGAGAATCTCAATCTCCTAACCGCACCCCTTCTAATACAACCCAGGATACCATTGGCCTTCTTTGCCACAAGAGCACATTGCCGGCTCCTGGTCAACCTCCCACTGACTAGGACCCCCAGGTCCCTTTCCCCCTCACTGTTCTCCAGCAGGTCAGTCCCTGACCTGTACTGGTCCATGGGGATGTTCTTTCCCAGGTGCAAGACTCTACACTTGCCCTTGTTGAATTTCATTAAATTTTCCCCTGCCCAACTCTCAATCCTGTCCAAGTCCCACTGAATGGCAGCACAACCTGCTGGTGTGTCAGCCACTCCACCCAGTTTTGTGTCATCAGCAAACTTGCTGACAGTGCACTCTGTGCCCTCATCCAGTTGTGGATGAATATATTGAACAGCACTGGTCCCAGTACTGACCCCTGAGAGCCTCCAACTAGACTCTGTCCCATTGACCACAACTCTCTGACTTCTTCCCTTCAACAAGTTCTAATCCACCTCACTACCTGATCGTCCAGACCACACTGCCTCAGTTTAGCTGCAAGGATGCTGTGAGAGACAGTGTCAAATGCTTTACTGAAATCAAGATAAACCCCATCCACTGCTCTATCATCATCTATCCACCTGGTTATGTCCTCATAAAAGTCTATCAGGTTGGTCACACATGACTTTCCCTTGGTAAAACCATGTTGACTGCTCCTAATGACCCTCTTGTCCTTGATATGCCAAAGGACAGTGTCAAGGATAAGTTGCTCCATGACCTTTCCAGGGATGGAGGTGAGGCTCACCAGCCTATAAGTACCTAGGTCATCCTTCTTACCCTTTATGAAGACCAGAGTGGTATTTGCCCCCCTCCCGTCCCCAGGCACTTCTCCTGTCCACCATGACTTACCAAAGATGATGGAGAGTGGTCTGGCAATGGCCTCCGGCAGCTCCCTCAGCCCTCTGGGGTTGCATCCCATCAGGACCCTAGGATTTATGGATGTCCAGATGACTTAGCTGTTCTCTGACCCAATCCTCATCAAGCAAGGAAAATTTCTCCTTTGCCCTGTCTTTTTCTGGGCCTCGGGGCCCTCGGGCTCCTGAGGACAGCCTCCAGCAGTCTAGACAGAGACAAAGAAGGCATTTAGCTACTTTGCCATCTCTGTGTCCTCTGTCACCAAGGCACCCACCTCATTCAGCAGTGGGCCTACACTGCCTCTGGTGTTAGCTTTTCTTGCAATGTATTTGAAGAAGCCCTTTCTATTGTCTGTTGACCTCCCTCGCAAGGCTGAATTCCAAGGAGGCCTTAGCCTTCCTAGTAGTCTCCTTACATCATCTGACAACTGTCTTATATTCCACCCAAGTGGCCAGCCCCTCCTTCCATGGTCTGTGGACTTCTTCCACCTGAGTTTGCCTAGCAGTTCTCTACTTAACCATGCAAGTGTCCTGGCTCCCTTTCTCGATTTCCTACTCTTTGGGATGCAATGCTCCTCTCCTAGTTGGTTCCTCCACCATTTGCATCAAGAAATTATCATCAATGCATTGGAGGAACCTCCTGGACTGTAGGTGGCTGGCTGTATAGGCCTTCCAACAAATATCTGGGTAGTTGAAGTCACCCATGACAACCAAGGCCTGTGATTGTGAGGCTGCTGTCTGCTGTCTATAGAAGGCCTCATAGACTTCATCATCCTGATCAGCTGGTCTGTAATAAACACCCACAACAGTGTCACCCGTGCCACCCTGCCCCTTAATACGCTCCCACAAACTCTCAACTCGCTCCTCATCCACCCCTGGGCTGAGCTCAATACATTCTAGTTGCTGTCTCACATAGAGAGCAACACCACCACCTCACTTAGCTGATCTGTTTGACCATACTGTGTTTATACATCTGTTTTGCTTGAATAGTTCTGGGTTATCCTCATTTGGGCAGGACTTTAGTTAGTCCTTTAGTTAGGTGCGTGTTTTAACTACTGTTTGGAGGGGACAGAGAAAGGAGAGGAAAACCGGTGTTCATCTGTGATTTTTGGTAGACTTTACCCATTTTCTCTGAGTTTCATATGTTGTATCTTTTATTGCATGTTACCTCTTAGCATTATACCATCTGGCTTGCTCCTTTAAAAATATTCCTCTCATGTATATAAATGCCCTTTTCAAAATCAAATACCACAGTGTGGATTCTTGATTTTTCAAGAATGACTAATCTAAATACATATGGCCACAGACACAGGGTAGCTCTTCAAGTAGCAATTTTAAACCATATTCTTCTCATACCTCAGGATCAAGGCATGATGAATTGTCCCCCTTGCTGTCTTTTTCTTCCTCCTGTCGTCCATTTTAAAACTTCCAAGTTGCTTGAACTGACAGATGCATGGTTATTCAAGACTATCCCAAATGCATTACTTTGGGATCTAGGATTGCTTGTGGCTGAACGAGAGTGCTAAACCTTGCAGGCCCTTCCCCTTGCCTCGACGTTCCTCACTCTCCTAGTGGTACTCGGCCTGTCAGGTGCACCAGGTCAGTGATGCTCTGCTCTGGCTCACCAGCAGTTGCTGGATCTCATTAAATGCATGCTGGACTGTCTCCAGAGCCTGTGCTTTGTTTACAGTATGCTACAGTAATGTCATCCTGTTTCTCACTCCTCTCACACTCGAAAGTGTGATTTCTCCCTCTGCCTGTGTTGGGTGAATTTTGAGTCTCTGTTTCTAAACTTGAGGGTAGCTACCACACCACACGTATCCCCTTTTTTCTGTTTCCAGCTTATTACTGAGCCAAGTTCCTTTCACTTAACTGCTTCTGGCACATCTGTTCTCTACCATGCATATAGTGACAGCCAGGGATATGTGCAGTCACCATGGTCTGATAAAATGCAAGTATCAGAGGGTAGTTTCTTCTTAAAGGAAATTTTCTTCGCTTATCCCCAGAAGTAAATGTTGCCAAGCATGAGGAGCTAGGAGAAGCCCTAATGTGATTCTGAAGGTACTGAAATTGGGAGCTGGTGAAAGAAACAGCACAAAAAAACGTTTGAAGGGAGTAACGAGATAAATTTATAAGCATTAGTCTGTTTTTGTGTTCTGGTTTCACAGAATCACAGAATGTTAGCAGTTGGAAGGAACCTCAAAAGATCATCTAGTCAAATTCTCCTGCCAGAGCAGAATCACCTAGAGTAGGTCACACAGGAACGTGTCCAAGTGGGTTTTGAATGTCTCCAGAGAAGGAGACTCCGCAACTGCTCTGGGCAGCCTGTTCCAGCGCTCTGTCATCCTCACAGTGAAAAAGCTTTTCCTTATGTTTACATGGAACCTCCTATGCTCCAGCTTGCACCCGCTGATCCTTGTCCTCTCATTGGACATCACTGAGAAGAGCCTGACTCCATCCTCCTAACACTTGCCCTTCATACGTATAAACATGAGGTCACCCCTCAGTCTCCTCCAAACTGGAGAGACCCAGGCCCCTCAGCCTTTTCTCATAAGGGAGATGTTCCACTTCCTTAATCATCTTTGTGGCTCTGCACTGGATGCTTTCAAGCAGTTCCCTGTCCTTCTTGATCTGAGGGGCCTAGAACTGGACACAGTATTCCAGATGCAGCCTTACCAGGGCAGAGTAGAGGGGAAGGAGAGCCTCTCTCCACTTGCTAACCACACCTCTTCTAATACACCCTGGATAGCACTGGCCTTTTTATCCACAAGGGCACATTGCTGGCTCACGGTCATCCTTCTATCCACCAGGACCCCCACATCCCTCTCCTCTGTGCTGCTTTCCGACAGATCAGCCCCAAGCCTGTACTGCTCCAAGGGGGGGTTCTTTCCCAGATATGACTCTCCACTTGCCCTTGTTGTATTTCATTAAATTTCTCCCTGCCCAACTCTCCAGGCTGTCCAGGTCCCACTGAATGGCAGCACAGCCTTCAGGTGTGTCAGCCACTCAACCCAGTTTTGGCATCAGCAAACTTGCTGACAGTTCACTGTGTTCCCTCATTCAGGTCATTGATGAATATATTGAACAGTACTGGTCCCAGCACTGATCCCTGAGGAACCTCACTAGATACAGACTTCCGACTAGACTGTGTCTCACTGACCACAACTCTCTGCCTTCTTTCTTTCAACAAGTTCACAATCCTCCTCACTATGTGATCATCCAGGCCACACTTCCTCAGTTTAGCTGTGAGGAAAGAGAATTAAAATGAAAACTAAATACATAAGGTTTTATTGCATCACTTGAAATCCAGCTATCTTCTTGTGGCTGTTACAGCAGTTGAATAAGGAGGTTAGAGATAATATAAGTCTCCAGTAGTTATACTCATAAAAGCATCATATGCTGATATACTATAGATTTTACTTTCCCCTAAATTGCTTGATGAAAAGCATCTTTGGAAATAGGTGACTGATTTGTCTCCTCAGTGCAGCAGTTCATGCAATTCTAACATACGGAGTGGCTTTTGTGGTGTTCTGGTGTTAAAAGCTAGCCTGTGAAATGTTCACCTTCTGCTATAAGCCCTGAGGCAACATGGATTATGATTTGTTGTCATGCAGGAGGCTGTTTGTATCAGTAAATTTGAGTAAAGTTTTGTGCTGAAACGAAACGTGACAGCCATAGTTCCCATTTTTCTGCATGGACTACGGTCTGTTGTATTGTATTATGTAAACAAATGAGTTTTCTTGAAGGCATTCTCTCTCTGTCTTGAAATCAAATAAACAGCTTTGGAAGCTACAAAAATTTTAGGGGGGATAGGAAGATTGTAGGGGAGAATACTAACTGAATGTCAGTGCTGTATTATAGTATCTAACCGCTGTATATGATTTTTGCATGCAGCAGAAATAACATTTTACTCTTAAAGTAATTAAAATAATCTTTTAATGCATATCAAAGAATATCCATGGTTTCTCTGAGTCTTTAACATGTTCTTGTAGAAAAATTAAAAGGAATTTGAGCTTTGCTCTGATGAAGGCCCCAATGCCTTTGGTTTCTAAAGATGGAGTGTGGGGGTGGCAATTTGCTCTCGCAGCATGAAAGCGTTTAGTTCTTTCCCTGCAGAATCTCCAGCAAGAGAAAATGCCTGTACACACAACACACACAAAAAAAATCAAGCTGGAGGGCTGTTCATGAAGACTTAGTTATTTGAGCATTGTGCAGAAGGGAGTCCAATAATACGCTGATACTTTAAAATAATTTTAAAGATTTAAAACTTGCAGAAGCATTGTTGCTGAAAAGGGGATTATGATATTCACAAATGATAGGAAAAGCCCTTACAAAATTAAAGGACTTGTAAAATCATCTTCTTTTTTCTTTTTTTCCTTTTCTTAATAACCAAAGCCAGGGGGGTGGGGGAAGGGAAGAGCTTTGAAGTCTCTGAGATCTTTTCCCTGAGGTCAGAAGTTTCTGATGATGTAACATACAATACAGACCAAGCCTTCACTTATCAAGGTTAAAGTTGATGGAGCTTGTATGAACTTGTCAATCATAGGAAGCAGGCAAAAACAAGCCAGCTGTTGTGAGGCATGGCTTTGAAAATCCTCTGTGTTACAGTAAATGAGACGCAGGGGTTGAGATAGATTCAGTTCTGCAAGGCTTTCAAACTCACTGGCACATTTATAAGGATGCAACGCTCACATATCCCATGAATACGGGTAAACAGCTGTAAATCCTGGTAAGGCTGTCTTGTCTTTAGTGTTAAAGAATGAGAGAAACAGCTAGGGGGGTGTGTTTTAATTACCCTTTTCTGTCAATTCTGAACAGAAATTTTCAGTATTAATTCATGCAGCATTTCTTTTGTTCTGCAGGTCTTAGAATATAGGCTGCATCTTCTGTCCCTATTAGCAGAAGCTGCAGTAGCAAATTAGGAACAGTGCAATGCATGATACAGAATTTTATTTTGCTTAGCATGATTGGCTGCTCTGTTCTGGTGGATTGGGAGAATAGGGGAAAAACGTGAGTTAATTCCAGCTAAGATGCTTTGTGTGCATATGCTAGCACACGCGCGCTGTTTTTAGCAGCTTTTGTTTTCACAGTTGGCATCATGCACACTGGAATTAGAAGGCAGTGCCTTTCAAAAATATTTGTTTTCTGGACTGAGGGCTGCAGTGCTGTTGTTGTGGCTCGGGGTGCCAGGCTCGGGGTTCCTCTCAGCTAGGGGTGGTACGAGAGCTTTTCATCTTGTCGTTTTCCTGGCAAGCCTCTTACTGTGTATGCAGGCTCACACGAAGACCTCCTCCACAGCAGCAGGAGATACTAGCTAGGAGTGTAAGAGAATTGGATGCGACTATTGGAAGCAATCGGTGAGTGCAGCTTTGAGTGAAAAGATGGCTATTGAAATGTGTGGATATGCATGCTAATTAATTTAAATAACTGGTTTAGGGTTTTTTTTTTTCCTTTAGAGATGAGCTATGAGTTCATTTTGGTGCCTGCCTGAGAAACTCAGGTCACCTAGCTATTATTCACAGTGTGTTTTCATTTTCTAGCTTCTGTTCTGTTACTGAGTTTTTGTTCAGCTGCAGGCAGCTGTTTTCAGTAGCAATAGCAACCAGAAAATAGCAACAGCGTATCAGAAGAAGAAACCTCTAGATATTAAAAAACAAACAATAACAATCAAATGAGTGACAACTGAAATGTTGTCTGTTTGTTTGTTTGTTTTAGTGAATTGACAAAATAGTCATTTTCCTTTTATTTATTTTTTTTTAACATTACTGTGATTTCCTTGTTAGCAGTGTTGAAAAGTACTGTCTTTTGTCTCTGCAATGGTTGCCATTTGTGCAATGGCTCTTGTTATACTACTGGGATATTCTGATGATTGAATTCAGTGTGTAAGTACAGAACACATTAACTGGTTGACTTAAGTGAGCAGAAGTCATTTTAATTTCATGCAGGCAATCCCCTGTGTACTAGGACAGGCATGCAGTAGATAAAGCAAGTAAGAATACAGCCATAAAAATTAGCTTTTATCATTGATTCTTGATGTGCAGTAGAACAGAGGAAGGGCTTTTATTTTCTGAACTAAGGAAAGAAAAACATTCCTCTTCTCACAAGATTCTTCCCATCTGCATAAAGGCCTTTGTTCTGTTATAAGAAATCTAATTTTAATTGAATTTGATTTTTACCATGGGCCTATTCATTGTGCTGTTACCCATGACTGACTGGCCTACATTTCGTCCATCAGAATATCTTTGGTTATCAGCTGCAAAACTGATTGTGAATTTATTTCTGATTTTCATGGGGAGAGAGGTAACATTTTTAGAAAAAGGAAGAATATGAGGTGAAAATTCATTACTGTGTATGTTGCCATGCAGGCAGGACAGGAGAGAAATTCTGATGGGTTAGATGACTGGTGAGTAGTGTCTGTTACCGTATTTCATTCTGTGATAAAGCCAGGTGATAATGCAAGGGTTGTTAAGCTAGAGTGTCATTTTGCTTTATCATATTTGGTGCAACAACTAAGCCATATTTAGTGTGACTGAATAACAGATAGCTGACATCACGGCACAGATAATGTTAACAGACATTGGGATACAGAATAGGAAGGCCAAGACTCGCATCATGATAAGTGGGTGGTAGTGTAACAGTAATGTGCCATGGGGTATACTTTGTGAGATAGGTGCTGGGTTTGTACCTTCAGCTGCCTTTTGAAGTATGTCAGGGCATCTATCTTTCTTTCTTTTTCTCTCTCTCTCATTTTTTAAAGAGTGTTTTCTCAGCATTCGTTATTCTTTTCATTGTAACATGTGCTTTGGCTTTAAGATTGTTTGCTTCAGTAATGCTTCTGGGATGCTAGCCGCCATCATCTGCCTCTTCAGACCAAGGCACACAACAGCTCTACATGTGCTGTGCCTTGTCCTGGGGTGACTGTTATGGTACAGTCATCATGGTTAAGTGATCATTTTTCTGAAGGGTCTTTTATTCTGTGTATTTGTCTTTAAAGATTTCTTACTAGTTTTGTACTCCCAAGTTCTCATTTGGCATCCTTTGAGCATGCTTCATGTGTGGTATGGTGGATATGGTGGATAGTGTTATACTGACTCAGAAGTGATAGCAGATGTAGTGCTCATCAGAAGAATGGTCCACTAGCCATTGTATTGGATGTCTTAATTGTGGTGTTCTGGTGTCAGTGTATCCTTGGCATTGCAGTAGTAAAACCAATTTAAAGAGTTTCAAAACCTTTGTGGTCCAGGAGCCTCTGAAAGAAAAAAGAATATAGGATTCCAATAATGAGTCAGATACTTAGATACCTGCAAGTGAAGTGCTGACTCATGTTAGAATCCATAGAGATCTTGGGCTTCATTCAGTTGGGTAAACACAGGTGTCTAGTGAGACCTGAAACAGCCCAGTGTATCCTACCTGGCTTCCAGATGCCACCTCTTAGAGGAGCTGATGCCTTTGAATCTTTACAGCTCTTGAAATGGTAGAAGGCACCTGTGTTTGGGTAATTAAACTGATCCGCTAGATAGTGAAAACAATGCATGGTCTGCTTGTAGAAACTACTTTAGGATGAGCTGAATCTGTTAGATTGCACTGACCATATTAATGCAGATTTCATCTCAAACTTTTTCTTACATTTCAAGCAATCTTGCCCTATGTATCCCATTCCAACTTTGCAGTATCCTGTCGTGGTCTTGGGCAGAACTAGATTTGGTAGAATAAACTGCCCTATTTGTAGACTGTTGAAGAAGTGCTTTTGGATCCCACTGTGCCAACTGCCAGGCAAATACACAATGAAAACATCATTTCAGTGCATAAAATTCACAGTTGAAAAAGTAGCATATCAGCAAGGGCTCTGTCTCTATAAACAGGGTTTTGGCATAAGCAAAGGCAGTGTATCACAATTGCTTTAAGCCACATAATTACCTGTTTCAAGCCAGGTCAGTTCTTTGATCCACTTTTCTGTGGGGCTATACAATTCCTACTGCTAATAGAATGGAGAAGGCAGGAATTTAAGCTAATCAGAAACAGACATTCTATTTGCTGTCCTTGCCAGTAAGTTAGTGCAGGACACTTCATTGCTAACATAACTGTGCTTATGTTTCATGGTGAAACTTTTGTACAGATGCCGGGTCTTTAACAAACGTTGCATTTTTCAAATGTTGGCTAATGCATTTTTGCACAGCTTATCTAGTCTGAGATTTTTAAGTTGGAGTGTCTTGTGGCACTGTTTGGCTTGGCTTTTTACAGAAACTGTAAATCAGACCAATAAAAATCAGAAACAGAGTTGATCGAAGTGACTTGCATTTACTGAGATAGTCATATCCTTCTACCTCTCTGCCCAGATTTAGTCAAATTCTGAGTATGGGGTAAACGGAGGATGTGGTTTGGGGTTGGTTTTTATAGCAACCAAAAACATTATCCTTCCGATAGGCATTTACAGAATGATTCATTTTGGTAATTGCGCATTGACTCCACTGGCAGACTCCTGCTAACATGTATGTGTATGCTCTGCATGGTTTGACTTGTAGCTTGTGCTACTGTTAGCGTGTATCTGCTTTGTTAGAATAGCCTCTTGTGTTATTGCTGCAGGTGACTGAACTGGGGAGGAAACTTAGTTGATTTCCTCAGCTTAGTGTTCTCTTGGCCTTTACATTTCATTTGTGAATGTGTATGCCCCAAGCTAATGGAGCCAGAAGGAAACTGAGAGATGTAGTTGTCTACCTAGTTTAGAAATACTTAGTGCTATTACAGAAATATATATTCCCACTATAGAAATATAGTGGGAATATTCCCACTATAGAAATATACCTATAGAAATAGATATTTCCACTCCTGCAACAGTAAATGGTGGTGGTGTGTTTGGCAGCTATGACCATTATGTAGAATGTGCAAACCACAGAGCAGAGCTCCTCTCAATCTCACCAGGCTGATGAGTGCTCAGCCTCTTGTCTCTCCACTCAGACATCCCCTGGGGAAGTTGAGCCCTCTTACAGATTAGAGTTTCTTGAAAAAGTGGTAGATTTTTTTTCTTCCCAGTGAAGCAATTCCTTTCTTTTCAGTTAGAAGTGGTTTTGGGTTTTCTGCCCCCACTATTTTGATATGAAGGGTCTTATACCCAGGTACCAAAAACTGGTAAGGCTCATGTTAGCCTCCTCTGCTTGAACTCACCGTTACTGAATACCACTTCCTATCAACAGCATAAGTCTATAGATTGCACTTCCTTTGCAGTTAAGGTTAAGCTGTAATGTTATCACATATCAGAGAGGGGGAATGTGGTGTGAGCTTTCCTAATTCTGTTGCATCAGGAGGGCTTTTGCATTTGGATAATCATGGCAATTGTATCAGGGGAAGGAGGGAGCTTTGGGTTTGGAGATAACTTAGAATTTAATGTTTTCACAATGACTGGTGTGTTATCTAGAATAAAAGTGCTAATTAATTCAATTGTCATGTTTTCAGGTGACTATTCTGTCTCTCTCACTTAGTGATTCTTTAATTTTTTTTTTTATAAGTTACATGTTCCTTTCAGTGGTCTTATCCTTGTGTGATCTAGTGGGCCTTCTTCCTGAAACAGCTGTATTCTGAGCATACCTTTACACAAAGTACCGACGGGTGTAAAGCAGCTTAGTAGACTTCTTGGTATTGATAACAGTGTAACACCTTTGCAGGTTCTTGCCACTGTGTTCTCCTGGGGCTTGAAGCTTGCTTTCTTTCCCTCCTTTCTGAACAGTAAGCTCAAATCTCTCCAAAATAATGTGATAAGCATGTTTTGCATGAGGACCCACTTTGAATGCAAACTAGCCTCAGTGTTGAATGAACCACCTTTCCTCAGACCCATTTTCTGTGGCACTGCGAAACGTTTGATTGTGTGGAAGCTGTATGAAGGCACATACATAATCTCTGAATTTTATTTCTATGTTTGCAATTGTAGTCTCTCTAAATTTCTTTGTGCTTGATTCTTTGTTTTCTTTTATTCCATTTTGGAAGGTGACAGGACTGCTAAAGCTTTCATTGCTTCTGAGCCAGGCTAGTATTAAACAGATGTGGTTACATGCTTTGGATATGTAAATGTGTGTTATACTCTGTCCTGTTTGCTTCCACCAGCACTTCTAGTCCTGATATGCATGTGAAATTCAGTGTATACTTTGCAGACTGGCTGAGATAGTGCATGTCATTTGTCTTCCTGACATTTTGTGCCATGCCCTTGATTCTTCTGTGCACCTAAGTGCAGCTGTTATACTGTTTTGTGTTATGGCTTATGTACGTCAAGATGAAAAAAGAGGTGTGAAGAATATTTTGGCACAGGTTAACTAGGAGAAAATTGTGTTCTATGTGGGTTATCTAGATAATTAAAAATGCTGATGTAAACGCAGTATTTAATTTTTAAGCCCTGCAGTCTTCATTTGGCATATATATTTCCATTAAAATTAGTGGAAATATTTGCAGGCCCAGTTCTGCTTCCATTGAACTCACTTGAGAAAACCAGCTAAGTCTAGAGATGCCATGAAACCAAATCTTGCATAGTGTTGGTGTTTCTGGCATTATGTCATTTTGCTTAACAAAACTGTCCTTCATCTAGTGTTAAAATAGGAGTCAATACATACTGTTCTGTAAAACAGAATTAACTCTACATTTGTCAGATTAATTTCTCTGAACCAACTGCTCTTAATTAAGAGCAACGTGAAGAGGTCTGAATTTAAACAATTCTCAGCTCATTTGATGTTAAATTGAAAATTTGTCTGTTAAAATTTATCCGTAAAATGTAATACGTAATCTCTGTCTTGTGATGTGACCGATTAGGATTTAAACTGTGAAAAAGGCATCTCTTGAAAGTACAATACAATACTATTGCTGATGTGTAAAAATTAGTATGAAGTACTATTACTAAAAATCATGTACATCGGGCAGTTTAATGAAAATACCCAGATTTTTTGGTTTTGAAATTATTTTCCATAAATTCTGAAACATGACAGATCGAAGAACTAAAACAGTAACTTTGAAAATAATTGGATTGTACAGGTATGAAAGTAAAACCCACATTTAATCAATTGTCTTCCCATGGCACTTCATTTTAAAGATTTGTCTTAACTAAAACAGAAATGCAGTGTGTAATTACAGTATTTCACTTTCCTGTTTGACATACTTTTATCTCTGATTTCATTTTCTTACACACCTATAGACTTACTTTAAAAACTGGTACAGTAATGTTAATAACCTGTTTACACTGAAAATTCCGGTTAGCCTTACCTTACAAATCGGCAGGGAAAGATGCCTCTTTCACAGTCCTCTTGGAAGAAGGCTTAGCTGGTGCATGTCTACAGGGTTACTATTTCTAAATACAGAGACCACTGCTGTAAGTAGCATAAATTATATTAGCAGCTTTCTGAAGCCTTTAACCTCTCTGTTGCAGCTTCTTTTCTAAGCTAAGAGTGTCTCTTCAGCCTCCTTTAAGTGGAGAGCAAACCTGTCTCTTCTCAGGGCTCCAGAGGTACTTTTGGTACTTTTGTTTTTTTCCCTGCCTTTTGTTTCTTTCCCAATTTGTCTTTATCTGGTTAGCACAAATGAACTACAAATCTTGTGGCAAAGCACAAGCCTGAAGCTGCAAAAGCCTGTTTTCTGGCTAGAGAAATGGAAAGCATAACATTGGAATAAGCCCCAAAATATTTCTGTTTAAGATAAGGCCTTGTTGGCCATTCTTTGTCATTTGTGCTGAGGTTCAAGTTTAAAATAAGCCTGGCTGGAAAATACTATCCTGTCTAAGTTTCCTTTTCTGCCTTTTTTTTTTTTCAGGAGATAATAATTTTCCCTTTCCCAGTTTTGTTATCTTTGGCAAGCATTTTTATTTGCACTCATTTAATTTTTCACTAGTTATTGAAAAATTCAAACTCCAGATTCATAATTAAACGTTCATGGTATTCAGTTCACATTTACAATGGTGCTGAAGTATTGACTTTGCACTTGGAGAAGAAACTTGTTTTCTGCATGTTGTTACTGACTCTGAGGCATGAGGAAAATTAAAGTATTGAGGTTCCTCTTCTTGAAACAGTTTTATTTTCTACCAACATTTGCACCTTTGACTTTGCCATGTACATCAGTGCAGGAGGTGTGCTGTGCATTTAACTAGGCTGTGCACACTGCAGCGCCTCAGGATACATGGAGGTTGTGTCACGTTCTGTGGCGCTCCATACCCTAATTTAGCTTGACATTATGCTTTAACTAGTCACGTTAGATTAGGTGCACCATGTGTGCCCATACATGAAAGGATGCTTTTGTGCCATACAGTTACCATAGACTGAAGGAGTTCGTGTAAAATATTGGATGTGATCTCAGTGTTTATGCTTCCTAGATCGGTGCAGTGGCCTCAAACTGAAGGAAAAAAATCAGCAGCATGCTAACAATGTGTTCTTCTCTCTAGGAAAGCTGACACAGGGGCCCTAAAGGAAAACCCACGGGAGAAGAGGGATCAGCTGGACCTGAATTTAGACCACAAGTGGAAGGCATCTGTCAGACCTTTGCATACTCGAGAGCCTACAGTTCTGCCTCACGAGACTCGGGGGAGGTCTGGGACATTGCCTAGTGATTACCGATACTCTCAGGAAAACGTGAACGAGAAGAGCAAGGATTGCAGCCTGCCTCATCTCCCTTGCTCAGAGCCACAGAACTTGAATGAGAACCACTCCTGTCCGTCCCGTGGCAAAGGAGAGGATAACCACAGGATCGAGCCAGTACTGCTTAACAAGAAGCGTGGACCTGCTCCTCAGAGGCCACCACCACCTAAAAGAGATAAATATAGGCGACCAGATAATTCTGCACCATTGCTTGGCACCTCTTCTGAATCTCTGCTAGTAGTGCCCAGCCAGCCCTTTCTATCCTCATCCCCCAGCTCTGCTGAAGTGTTTGTCAGTCACTCTCCTCTATGTCAGAGTCCTGCAGCTTTCAATGGAAAACTGAAGAGTGCTAATCCACAGCAGCTTCAGCAAGCATCAGCCACAGAGAATGTTTGTCAGCACTTAGAAGAAAAAACACACCTTAGGTCTGATTCTGTAATATCTTCCAAATATCGATATCTTCAGAAACCTGGCATGGAGACATCAAGGTCCCCTTCTCCTCAGTTTGCACCACAGAAGCTCACTGATAAGCCTCCTGTGTCCGTACAGGATGAGAACCCAGCCAGGTACTAGATGTAACTCCTTTACTATTTGGTTAACCCTTTTTGCCCAGTTAGACCTTATTAATGATTTATTGTTCATTTTCTTTAGTAAAAACACATCTTTCAGGTTCATTAATCGTGAGCCAGCCGAGCATGTCCTAAAGAGACCTAAGACTTGGGTGAAGTTCTGATTGATACCATTGAAGTCCTTCAGCTGATCTGTGGTTTCTCTTAGTTTGCTGAAGCTGTTCAGGTGTTACAGCTGGCAGTAGAAAATTGAAGGGATGAATTCAAATGGATTTTTCTATTGTAAGTCTGGGTGAAATGAGAAGATTTCCCATGATCATTTTCCCCATGCAGGTCTGTGTGTGAATATAAATTGGTGAGGGACAAAGCAGATATGGGAAGGAAAGCTGTATCTTTTGTGAGAACAAGTGTTTTAAAAACACACACAGTAAGGTACACTCTCAAATCATGACCGTTTTCATCTTGCTTTTACAATGAAACATGGCACTTAACGTAGTCTGAGGAGGGGTCCGCAGCAATGTTTGTGTGGAAGTGGGCTGAAGATTCAGCAGGAGAATGTCAGTCCTTTCCCATGCTAGATAAACTCAGACAAACCAACTGAAATTAATTGATTGCTGTGTCTATAGTATACTGCTAACATAAAAGGTTACTCTCCCACAAGATAACTAACTCTTTCATAAAGCTCAGGAATCTTAGTTTTCATAAATCCTTCAGCACTGTAATTCATGGTTAAAGAATGAAAACAAAACCTCCAAGCTGAATAAATGTAGAGGTTGCTTCTCTGAACAGAAGTATTTGGAATAGCTTTTCTCTACTCTAATGTAAGTGGTTGAATAGACTCAGTAATATTGTTTTGCAGTGTGCCTTATGACACAGAAAACATGAATCATTTTTTTTCCTAAACATGCCTTGATGTTATCCCTGTAGCAATGAGAGGAGAAAAAATGACTTTTCATCCCACAGTATTTTTAACATGAAGTAATAATAGTTTACTATGAAAAGTGCAGCATGTCAGATGAACCCTAGCATCTGTGTGCAAAGGTTAATGACAGTATGACTTTCTTAATATACCTTTATGAATAGATATTAAGGATTCATAGAAAGCTAATTTTATTTGTCCTTCCTTTTTGCTAAGTTTTAATGTTGAAGTGAGCACCAAGTTGTGCCTAATTATATGCCCATACCCGATTAATAATACACTTATCCTGCAAATCCGTTGTTAACGTCTAAAATGCTGAAGCCCAGACAGCTCTTGCTTGTGCACAGTGTATTGTCCTCATTTAATAACCACATTACTCAATAAAATGGGTATGGCAAGAAAGGACCATATGTGGGTATGTGAGCCATACCTCTGAAACTTCTGTATGGTATTTATTATATGGCATTTATTTCATACGTCTAATATATGTCGAGTAGATTTATCTTAATATGCAGTTAATTAGATTTTGCTTATTTACTTCTAATGGCTCCTTGCACATGAGCTTTTGGACATACCAGTTCACATGCCTTGGGCAGCTAATGTTTGTGAATGTCAGCATGTAGCTGTTTACTCTTCTTTAAGAAAGGTACCTAGTTGATCAAGAGGATAAACTGAGGAGTGTGCAGGGTTTCTTGCAGCATTTGTGTAGAACAGTCGAGCATGGGGAATATGGGTAGTGTGCAGAACCCAGCCATTTCCAAAGACCGATGATCAATAGTAAAGATGAAAAGAGTGCCTCAGTAGATTTCCAGTAATCATACACCTAGATTGAGTGACTACTTGTGCTTGGAGTAAAGCTTCATAATGGCCAGAGTTGCTGCCAATCAAAATTTCATGCCACAGTCCTGGAAATGGAAAACCCTCAGAAATCAGAAGGATAGTGATTTCTGAATCACTGAATTTCTGAAGCACCTGCCTTAAGTATCTAAACAATCTTTTACTAGGCTGAAAGGAATGTACTCAGTCTCAAAACAGATGCTGGGTGTTTTAGGTGAAGAACTGCAGTCAGCTCACTTCTTCCAGTTGTCCCACACACACTTATGGACAGATCTTTCGTTTTCCTCAAATTTAAAAATGTATTCCTCTTCACGGTCTGGTGAAGTCCAAAAGATGTGCGCTTTATTTAAAAACAAAAGAAAGGGTTGGGGGAAGTGGCAGGCCTCTGACCTAGCTCTCCTGCAGCCAGAGGAGCCTATATCTGCAGACAGGTAGCTGGGGCTCAGCAACAGAAAGGAACAAGCTGATTGAAATGGCAATCACCTTGAATGAAAACACCCAAACTGAATCAGAGGGGAGGAGGGGTTTCAACATGAGCTGGAAAACCTGCCCCAAAAGTTGGATCAGTATACCAGAGCATGTCACAGAATCACATAAACATTCCAGTTGGAAAAGACCCTTGGGATCACTAAGTCCAACCGATAACCCTACTCTACAAGGTTCACCCCTAAACCATGTACCCAAGCACCACATCCAAATGACAGCGACTCTACCACCCCCCTGGGCAGCCCATTTCAATGCCTGACCACTCTTTCTGTGAAAAAATTTTTCCTGATGTCCAGTCTAAACCTACCCAGTTGCAGCTTGAGGTCATTCCCTCTTGTTCCATCACTAATTTCTTATGGAAGAGACCAGCACCAGCCTCTCCACAAATGCCCTTTCAGGTAGTCATAGAGAGTGATGAGGTCTCCCCTCAGCCTTCTCTTTTTCGAACTAAACAGCCCCAGCTCCTTCAGTCGCTCTGCATAAGATTTATTTTCCAGGCCCTTCACCACCTTTGTTGCCCTCATCTGCACTCACTCCAGGACCTCCACACCTCTCTTGTATTGAGGCGCCCAAACTGAACACAGTACTCAAGGTGTCAAGTACAAGGGGACAATCACTTCCCTACTCCTGCTGGACACAGCACTTCTAATCCAAGCCAGGCTGCCACTGGCTTTCTTGGCCACCTGGGCACACTGCTTGCTCATATTCAGTTGCTTGTTGATTAGATCCCCCAGGTCCCTTTCTACCAGACAGCTTTCCACCACACTTGCCTGTAGCATTGTTTGGGGTTGTTGTGACCCAAGTGCAGAACTTGGCCTTTGGCCTTGTTGAAGCTCATCCTGTTAACATTGGCCCATGGATCCAATCTATCCAAGTCCCTCTGTAGAGCTTCCCTAGCCTCATGCAGATCAACATTCCCACCTAACTTGGTGTCGTCTGCAAACTTACTGATGACACACTCTGTCTTCATCAAGGTCATGGATAAAAATGTTAAACATGTCCACAGAGCACTTGAGGCAAATCAATACCTATTGGGAGGTTGAATATTCATTCAGAAGCAAATATGACATTAAAATATAAGATACAACTTCTGAAAAATATGAAGTCAAAGAGATTTTGCTATTCCTTGTGAGGTAAAGTGCAGTACAATAACGTGTAAGTTCGTTTTTAAGGAAAGTGACACACCCACATTTGGAGGAAAAGAGCCATATGCTCACTTCTGAAAGGCAGCAAGCTACCCAGCCAGATGAAACCAAATATTTTAGCTAGTAGGCAATGTTCCTTTACTTGCTGTAGAGCTTCCAAACCCACATTATGGCAATATTTTTTAACTTTCTGCAAACTCGAAACCACTGAACTAGACTTCAATTTCTTATATGGTTTGCATACAGTACAGATGTTTCAGTAATGTTATTTAACATGTTATTTTCCAATTTAAAGATCTAAGTTAGCCTCTTCTTTAAATAGTTTGCTTTACTGAATGTCCAAGGTGGCCCTTTGTGCTCCTGCAGTACATAATTTCTGCTATAAGCATCCCTTGGCAACCCTTAAAAGGAGCATCCAGAATTGTGTGTTATCTTCTTCAGTAGCTGTTTTTTTCTTCTTTAAGTAGAAAACCAGGATACTATGGTGAAATCTGTTTATTAAATGTTCATGTTTTTTGTGAAATTTTACAAGTAGAGATTTTTTTTTTTTTTAATACATTTTGGAGGATTTCCAGAGTTGCCATGTGTGATTATTTGTTGGTTTTGTAGCTCAGCGAAGGCCTATACTGCAGGATGCTTCCATGTGGTCTGTTGTTTCTTCCCTTGGAAGAGCTGGGGATTGATTTGAGGGCATCACAAACTCCCCAGGCAGCCAAGCTGCCTGTCAGGCCACAAGCTGAGGCCACTGTTGGATTTGCATGAGGCAATAAGGTTGAGCTCAAGGCATGCTGTCTTTCATATGTGTGTCAACAAAGGGGTTAAAAGGTAGTTCAGCATCACTGTTTCAAATCTGGCTGCTGAGATTGAATCCTCACATTCATGGAAACAGACAGAAATCCTGTACTGTGAGTGTTGTGCAAGGCTGATGTTAGGGTTACTTGAAAATGAGCTAACACTGTTTAAATTGTGTGAACAGAAAAGAAAAATCGTAGGTTTAGAGTCTGAGATACAGTGCAAGGGGTATTCCATGACCTGCCTTTTTTCATATTTGGCCTTTCCTTCTAATTTGCAGATAAGAATTGAGATGTAAAGTTGTTCCACACCTAAAGACGAATTTTCCTTGTTTTCCAGAATTGAAAGGGTTATTGACAACAATACCACAGTGAAGATGGTTCCCATCAAGATAGTTCATTCTGAGAGCAGCGCAGAGAAGGAGAGTCGGCAAAGTCTTGCCAGTACCATGGAGCCTCCTGCTTTACCCAGTGGTTTGGAAAAGGACCAAATTAAAACACTCAGCACTTCCGAGCAATCCTATTCACGATTCTGTGCTTACACCAGGCAAGGTGTAGAGCCAGAGCCAGAAGCCAGAACCAAACCAGCTGACCCTCAACCAGCTGAAGAACCTGGGAGCAACCTGAAGGACAGCAGTGCTGCTACACCAGCAGTCAGCTATGTGAAGGCCAAAGAGAAGACCTTAGAAGACTGGAAGTCAGAGGAACTAGCAAGAGAGATTGTGGGAAGAGATAAATCTCTAGCAGACATACTAGATCCTAATGTGAAAATAAAAACAACAATGGATCTGATGGTTGGTATATTCCCTAAAGATGAACACCTCTTAGAAGAAGCGCAGCAGCGCAGGAAGCTCCTGCCGAAAGTTCCTTCTCCAAAAATTTCAGAGGAGAAGTAAGTATTACTTTCTGTAGGCCAGTAATTCCTTGTAAGCTGCTATCCAAAGTGTGTCACTTTTCCCAGAGGGCTGAAAGTGAGGATTTTCCTGCTGTTGAGGTTTGGGGGTCTTCTAAGACTTTTCCATTAGAATAGCCGTCAAGCATAACACTGTAACGGTACCATTACTGGCAGAAAAAGAACAATTTAGAACTTAAGGAAAAATTAACTTCTCCCATTTCATACTGAGTAGATATTTTACCAAGATCATCCAGTCTAGTAACAGTCTAGTAACTAGGAACAGAATTTTAGCCTTTTTAAGTGATGAACATTTGTGAAGACAACTTGAAGTGGGCATGAAAAAAATTCCTGGACCTGAATGAGAACAAAGAAAGAAAAGATTTAAAGACTATTACATTTCATACATGTTGATGTTCTTTGGGTCTTCTGTTTCCTTGGTATGAGTTGTGCAATTAAATTGTAGCCTTCTTAAGAATTTCATGTGCAATTCCAGGATCAAAAAGGTAAATACCTTGTAGTATTCCATATATGGCTGTTTGAAAGGACAGTCTCTGTGACACTAAGGTCTTGCACGTTAATAAAATGCAACTTTATACTTTGTTTCTGGATGAAGACTCTTAGGTCCATTTCAGTCATTGTAATGATGAAGGGTCTTCTGCACAATTGCAGCTTTAGCTTTTGAGGTGTGTGTGTATATTGAGTTCATACAGAATTTCCTCATAATCAGTATTTATTTATTCTGGTTACAAAGCTAATGGCTTTCTGTTGAACTGCTTGCTTGCTTGGTGGAAGAATCTAAAAGATTGTCCTTTCTTTTCAGTGATTAGACTGTCAGGGCAGCTAATAGAAGTTTTGACTTTTTCCCAGGAAAGAGGAGCAGAACGTGCCATCTGCCATCTCCTTGACAACCAATTCTACTTACTACAGCACATCTGCACCAAAGGCAGAGCTGCTTATTAAAATGAAGGACATGCAGGAGCAGCAGCAACAACAGCAGAGCGAGGATGATTCTGAAGATGAGCTGGATCATGACTTGTCAGAAAAGAAGGTAAAAGACATTTCTAAGAGTGTACTGGGACGCTCTTAGTCACGTGCATTTCATTAACCATGAATTTGTTCATTAAACACCTCTAAACACAGGCCTTCTAGATGTACAAGATAACTTGGAAAAACAGCATGGATTTGGGGTGATTTTTTGGGGGAAGTGAGAAGGTAGTGTGTGTTCAGTGTCCAACTGTGTGTTTAGGAACTTCATATTAGGTGCTTTTTCAGCTTAGTGCATGTTTTGGAAGGTCTCAAGAGGAGAAGTTTTGGGGAGGTTATTTTCAAATACTGTTTTCCATTTTGAACTTTTAACGTATTTCTCTCAGTTGCTGTTACAAAGAAACAGTAGTGCTTATATAATCCCACTGTAACTGGTGGAAATTTTACTTGCTCCATGATTTTGAAATTTAGGCCCAAAGTTTAGGTTTGTCATGTGAGAGAAGGAAAACACACACACACCCCCTTGTTAACTGCTTGGGGGTTTTTTTTTCACTTTTTTTTTTCTCTCCATTTTTTTCCCCACTTGTTATTTTCTTGGGCAACAAACCACTTTGCCCTCTACTTCCCCTACCTCTCAAAATAATAACAATGTTGGGAGACAGCTAATCAGCTGGGTGGATTCAGTGGAAAGTATGCATCGCAAGGGAGGCAGTACTCTCTGCTCATGTTCAGCCCCATCTTTTGGTGTTTTATTTTTGGTCTACGGTCAACACAATCACCTTGGTATTAAAATGAGGATTGAGTGATATTTCTGTGGTTTAAGAAAGCATCATCCTATGTTAAAATCATTGCACTCATCTCATTAGTGATTTGGCACAATAAAATCATAGTTCCCAGTACAGATAAGTTGGAGGAAATGGTCTGTTTGATCAGTTAAACAGATGTAGTTTAATTCTATTTACCTAAGCTTAGCAATGCAGTGGTGTGCAAATCTTTACTGTTGAAGTCGACCCTTTGCTTAATGATGTACTCCCAGGGTGAATTTGGTAACCCAATCCCAAAGAAATGTCTTTTTATTAAATATTAGGAATATATTTAGTCACTAAGGAGAGCTTCCCACCTCTGGTTCAGTGCCGGCGTGGACGCCAGTGCATTTAAGGAGGCTGTAGTGTTTTCTATTACTGCTCTGGTTTTTTTTTCATCTCCCTCAGCCTTCCCTCCCTCCCTGTGCCCCCACTACATTGCTCAGTCAATATGGTGTGCACCGCATAGTGTGGTTACAGCAGGAAAGCTGCTCTTACCCTTGTACCAGAGAGCCACTGAATCCAACAGCTGTACTACTTGGACAAATTAGGGATTTCACTGCATTTTGAATAATTGGTTTCCTTTCCTTTAATCATGGAAAATATGTATAAAGGCATGTTAAAATGAAACCTTAGTTGTTTGCCCAAGAGACTATAAACACTGAAACTTTTATAAACAAAAGTGCCATTTATTTGTGTTGCTGTCAACAGCTAAATCACATTCACCCTTTACATATGCCTCCCTGCATCCTCCCCAGCTCCAGTATGATACCACTAACCATGCAAGATAGGAAGAGGTTCTAGCAGAGGTTCCCTGTCTTCTCCTTTGAATATACATGTTGTGTTAGCTACACACATGCTGCTGCTTACTTCTCTCTCTGCTCCTGCACATACAGTAGGATGAGAGTGCTCAGTTCAGTGGGCTTTCATCTTGGATCTTGTCAAAAACATACAAAGCTCATGGTAAGTGGGTCAAGGCATCTTTATAAAACAGCCAGAATAGGTAATAGCCCATTTCATGACTTCAGTTACCTTAGAGGAGGCATATGCCCAGAACCTGTTCTTTGATCCCTAGAAATCTGCCAATTCTGTTATGAAATATAATTGCAGTCCACTGTGGAATAATTGTACACTCTGTCATTCTCTGCCCTGCAAACTGAAAATGCATGGTGCTTTTTTCCCTTTTGAAATAAGTGTAGGAATTTCATAGAGATGTTAATTTTGTTTTGGTTTTTTATTTGGGATATCTTTTTATTCCCAGCCAGCAGGAGTTGAATGTGTCTCATGTACTGAGTTTAATGTAGGTTTAAAACAATTATAAAATATTGAACAGATATTGAAGATGCGACAAGAATGATTTTGTAGTAAGCAAAATCCATGTGTGGCTGAGTTGGAATTGTCCCCTTTGTCTTTAGGAAGGTTTCAGCAGATGCTGGAGAGTATAAAAATAACCAAAGAATACCAGTTTTCTTCTGCTTTTAGGCCTGAGCTTCACATGAAATGGGGTGGTGAGCTGAGTGCAGTGCAATTTATGTAAAGCATGCCAAGCAGTGAACCCACTTGAGCAGTACACTGCTGAGCTGCTTTCTGTGTTGCTAGTCAGAACAAGAATTACCGAAAAAAAAGTCAAGGTTTTATTGTTTTCTTCTTTGCTACTACAGAATCCATAGCTATAAATTATTCATCTGTCAATTTCAAGATGTAGATGGGAGGTCTTTTGGCTGGTAGATGCTGATACAGGTCTTCTGCTGGTTAGCAAAAGCCTGTAGTGAGGTCATAGTTGCTGCATCCAAAGGCTGCATCATCTGGATAGGAAGCAATCAGTGTTCATAACATAATTCTTAGTATATATGAAAGTCTTAAAGAGAGACCAATACATGAAGCCTTTTAACTTGTAAAAGCAGTCCTTTAGAAAAGACTAGCTCTGGCTGCTGGGGAACATCTAAATAGGATGCTTCTAGGAAAGTGGCTTTCTAAAAAAAAATTTGTAAAGACATTTTGAGAAAGCTGATTTGGATTGTTAGACCACATTGGTAAAGGTTGAGCACAGGTATGTGTTTATTGGTTTTTTTTCATTAGCAAAAGTTGCAGCACAGCTGCAGAAGTGGAATACTTGAGGTAGTAACACTGAGCACAACAGTATCCTGTTGGGTATGGGGTGGTAAAACAGCAACGTTTTGCATGTGCATGTCATTTGAGGGAAATGAGAGCATAGCACTGTGACCTACATAATCCAAATCAAACTGCATTTGCATTTAGAGAAGGGGGGGAAAATCAAATCCTGCAGATTAATCAGTCAGTAAAGCAGGCATCTGTAGAACTGCTTACTACCTTAATCTTTTGAGCATCCAGACCAACAGATAACCCAAATCCAGATTAACCTGGCCTGAGTATATTAAAACAAAAAAAGGAGAATACCCACCCATTAAATTTCTACTTTCAAAGAGGCTGTTAATTTTTCAGAGTGTAGTTGCTTTTTTTAAGATGGCAGACTTGTGTTTTGTCTTGGTTTTTATTTTGTTCCCAAAATAAATCAGCAGTGACTGTTCAGTGGTGTCTGAGAACTGCTGTCAGCTACTCAACTGAGTAGCTGTTGTCAGCATGGTTCTCACTGATCATGAAGGCTTGTAATCAGACTTGCATTTAGGAGGGTTCCTAAAGAATGTCATGAGTAATTAAAAAAAAAAAACCTGAAGAGGTACTGTGAAATCTTGTAATTGTCATTTGGAAATCACACTAAGTGTGTGTTTAGAGAGCACTTTGGAAATTTTTCATACCTGAAATTAGCTGCATGTAAATGAATAAGCCATTTTTAGGGTGTGATTTATCTCATGTTAGAGTAGATGACTACCTGAACTGACTTCCACCCCTTGTGCACAAGTAAAAGCTAATGGATACCTAAGAAATACGATGTCTTGGAGGTAGCTGGGCAGCACATATGGAACACAGGTCATTGAGGAAAGAGAGCTGGGTTCTTGGTCTGTCTCTGATGATGATGCACCTGCTAAGCTTTTTCTAAGCCAGGGCATGCACTTCTGAATGTTTTCACTAAAGAAACTGAGAAAGTGTAGATGGGATGGTATAGTCACTTGGCATAGAGCAGTGACAGCCAAAGCGCTTGTTTGGTCCTTTGACAGAGCCACTTTACGCAGCTTCACAGAGGGCTGTTTTATACAGTACAGAGGTAGATTTTCTGCCCTGTTGTGTGCCACAGGGATTGTGATTTCCCCATGGAAATGTTGTAAGGCACTGTTAATGCTAAGATTTTCTGAGAGTAGAAGGACTGCTATTGGAGGGATGCTAATATTACGCAGAAAGGAAGAAAAAGCTAGGCTAGTGCCCTAGTTTTAACTGCATCATGTGGAAAGTACAGGATTGTTTTCCTGGTACTGTTTATCTTCCTAAGCATAGCTTTTCAGAAAGGTATTATGGGCCTGGTATTTAGAGAGAGAAGGATGTGCTGTTCTTTATGCTGCTTCATAGCAGGCTTTGAAGCTGTTCAAAGTGGAAGCAGGAATGCTTGTTGGGAGGGGTGTGGGGCATGGTGAAAGTTATTAATCTTTTGTCACAAAGGTAAATTACTTTAATACAGACCTCAAGCCAGACATTGAAGACCTACATCCTGAACTTTTGAATCTAGTGGTATAGACCTTAGACGTATACTTACATGTGTATTTATTTGTAATGCACTCATTGTCAAAGCCGCATAGGAGTGCCAGTGTATTAAAGTGCTCTATTTCTGACATTGAGAAGTGGGGGAAAATGCAGTAGTACTAATAAATTCTCATCCCTTTTATCTTCTACAGCAAGAACTGATTGACAGCATTAGTAGGAAGCTGCAGGTGCTGAGGGAAGCACGGGAGACACTTCTGGAAGACATCCAAGCCAACAATATATTGGGGGAGGAGGTAGAGGCCATTGTGAAAGAAGTCTGCAAACCAAATGAGTTTGACAAATTCAAGATGTTTATTGGAGACCTCGACAAAGTGGTCAACCTCCTGCTGTCACTGTCAGGTCGTCTGGCCCGGGTGGAAAATGCTCTTAATAACCTGGATGAAAACACCTCTCCAGAAGAACGGGTGAGAAAGGCCAATAGTAATATCACTCCATTTAATGGATGTGGTGTGGAGGTTTTTGCTTGGTTTTGTTTCTCTAAATCTTGGAGGTTAAGACAAGGGATAGTGAATGGATAAATCTCATTTTCTGTAGATTTCTTAGAACATTTCTTCGTCTTGCTTTTGCTTGGAATACTAGAAATACAAGTAGCTTGGTGAGGAAAATGTGGTGTTCTGGTGTGCAACACACTGGAAAACAGACTTCTTAGCAAAAGTTGAAGGAAAAGGGTGAACCACTGATAAGACCATATAAAGGAGGCAAACAAAAATATTCTAACAATTCAATGTGGGAAAAGGAGTGTCACTTTGTAATGCAGAAATCTTACAGAAGTCTTACACTCTACAAAGATCTTGATAAAAATCTATAGGGTTGTTATAAAGAAAATGTTTCTCATCTACAGCTTTCTCCACAACGCCTAGCAAGGAGCAAAAGCAAGAAATGACAGGGCAAGCCTTACAAAAAAGGAGGGGGTGGGCAGGAGGGAGGCATTGCAAAAAACAGTTTTTCAATAGAAAACGTATTTTACCCAAGCAGAATAGCCCAGTAGCGATGTGGAGGAATCTCAGCAGATATGAAAATTTCAGGAACGTTCAAGGCACTCTTACCTGTTGGATCCCACATCTGCTGGCAGCACTTTGTTTGGCTTCAAACCACACCAGGCCTTAGCTGGGAAATACACTGAGTGATGCAGATAAGTGCCAAAAAAGAGATGTAAACATGCAAAACTTAATGGATAAAATAAATGGGGAGGGAGAATGGAGCACGAGTGTCAGGTGAGCTTAGCGCCTGCAGTTCAGTGAATGTCAAGTGGGATTTTCGACTTGCAGCTCTGAGCTGAAATGCCAGCAGTCCACCTAAGTATCATAACATATTTTTTTTCTGTTCCATGGGCTGTGGATTCATGTTGTGTTTCTTTAGCATGCTCCATTCCTTTACCAATAAAAATGAGCAAGTGCTGGGACTAGTCTGAAGCTGTGTTTTTGCTGTTTGGCCCTAGCTGCTGCCATACATAGTTGCTTAATGGCTATCCAGACCCGTCTCTGATTGAGGTGAAGGAAAGGTATTTGACAGGTTATTTGAGGATGGATCAAAGCTTCTGAAACAAAGATATTTAATCCTTCTTTAGAATTTTTTTTTCCTAAATGTGGTTGCAGTTGCCTAATGGGCTCAAAGATGGAAACACAGTTTGAGAGCTGTGATAAAAATAGCCTGTTGGCTAGGTGGGGAAAAGGAAGGTCAGTAAGTTGTGCAGTGAGGGTAGTTAGAAACTGCTCTGCTGTCAAATTTAGACTGACAGAAATACAAATCCCTGGCATATTGTAATCCCCATTTATCTTCTCATGCACTGACACCAGAGTCTTGGTCAGTGATGCTTCTCAGGTGAATCAAGTCCCCAGGTACTTTAAGTACAATGCAGAAGGGGGTACAAGTGCATTTCTTTGAGTTTAGGCTGACATGTGTGGCTTTTTTGGTTGTCCTTTGATATTTTGTAGGTCACATGATGATATTTGGTGTACTATTAGTGTACCATATAAATAAAACTGGGAAGACTACTTCCATCCCTAGGGATCATATACTTAATGATCACTTATTTTTCCATTTTTTTTTTAAGCTGATGTTGTCTAATAAACCTTAGTTTGATAGTTTTCCCCTTTCTAGGAACCACCAGCAGCACAGCAGCCTTCCTAAATAGTCTTTCAGCAGGCATATAAATACTGCTGAGTATTCTGTTAGATGCTCTTTTGCCACAAGGAGCGGTTATTTACAATGGGAATATACAGTCTTAGGGCAAAATACAAACAATTCTATCCAAATTGGGAGAAAATAACTTGGAAAGAGAAGGTCCCCGGGAGCAGACAGTGCTCAGTCACAGCGGGCAGAGACTCGATAAGGACCCTTGCACCAAAAAGGGCAATGGATTAATTACTCACACCTGGTTTTACCCACACGGAGGACGCTGCTACTGCTGCTATGTTAGCTGTGAAGCTTTGGGGCACTCTCGTACGGTGCTGGCATAGCACATTGCCAGCAAGGAGGGTTTGCCACATTGACCCAGGCTGATGTGGCTTCAGCGAACGGTAGGCAGTAAATTATGTTTCTTGTGACAGGCACTTGCTTGGTTCCTGGGTGAACTGAGGCACAGCACGATTCTAGTGGCAAGGGGAAGCAGGCTAGGCTGATCTGGCTTCTAGGCTTGTGGCTTCTCCAGCTTGCTGTGTATGGCTCGTGGCTTATCCCAGGCTCTGGACCAGGTGCTCAAGACAGGGCAGGGCAACTCGAGGCAGCTTCTACAAGACGGGTCCAAGTAGGTTCAAGAGCAAAGCAAGGCTTGATGCAAGGCAAAGGTGACTACCAAGTCAGCCTGTATATATACCTGGCCAGAGATCGTTTGCACCGATGGGGCAACTGAAGCTGACGTGTAGCTGCCCAATGGAAAGGTGTTCTGCCAGACTGTAACCATAAAAGGCAGAAACAAAAGCCTTGTTTCTGGGGGAGCAGTGCTCAGCATACGTGCTCTTATCCCAGGTAAACAACTTGTTTACCAGACATGCAGGGGTCCTGTCCCCTTTGTTCTTTTGCCGCATTGCCCTGTCTTTCTGAAGGAAAGAGTGGGGAGAGGAGGACCATGGCTAGACATCTTAAGGCCTGTCTTGGTTTATACTGGGCCATGTCATGGCCCTACCATGACAAGAGGTAAAAGCAAATTCTGAGGGTTACCTCATTTGCCTTTGTTCCTTTCTGCTTCCCATTTCTCTTAGGTATTCCCCCAACCTCCCTAAGGACAGAGGTTCTAAGGTGTTATACAGAGTTGATTACAAAAGCAGTGTTTGCCTTCCTTAAACTGTCAGGCTATTCATGTTCATCTTAAAGTCATGCCATAGATTTGGGAAGAAGAAACCATACAACTTAAATGCCAGAAATTGTTATGAAGAATTAAATATTTGATTGATCTTGTCCCCGTTGATAACAATAGTAAATAGCTATGTCATCCCAAGGTTAGGCAGGTAACTACAACTGACCTACCAGCTAGCTGATAATATGCCCTCTTGTGTTCATCAGATCATAATGCTGCTGTTGCTGCTCAGTGTGCACACAAGCTGTAAGGCTGCCCTGGGGAGTGATCTAGCCATGCTCTTGAGTTTGGGCTTGTCTGCTAGTTCCCCTGGTGAATTTAGGAGAACAGTACTTCCATCTTTTGCAGGAGACAGTTGCTTCCAACTTGCAGTGGCATAAGCTCAACGGAAGATTAAACAGTGAGTTTTCTCATACCATGTGATTTCTGTGGCTTGTCTTCCCTAGCTGTCTTGAATCCTTAGTTAATCTAGGGCTGTGTATTTTAAGCACAAGTCTGAAAGTGTTTCACCCTCTGAGCTTTGTGCAGTCTATAGAAAAAGAAGCAGCACGGGATATGTAGGCAGCTCTGACAGTCTATTAAAGCTTGCTAGTTTGTATCCCCCTTTGTCTCATACTTCCATCTTGAAGCAGTCTACAAAAACACTCCTCTGTAAAATCCCTAAGATTTATTATAGCATGTGTGATTTAACATAAAGTTCAAATGGAAAAAGAAAAGAGAGAAAAGAAGACCCATTTATTTTAACAGACTGTGTTTTATTTGAAAACATAGGTTCTCAAAGAGAATTCATCTCTGGAGCAAAGGTAAAAAATACAGAGTGGTACCTCTTAGGGGCACTTTTTAATTAAGTTCAGAAGTCTATACAATAATTCTTGACGTCTGAGTAGGCCAGCCATGCTCTGTCATGGAAAAAGACAATCACCGCCAAGCAGACATGAAATAGATTAAGAATGCTCCTGTTTCTTTCCATATATTGCTAAAGGAGTCTAGCTGAGTGATTCAGGTGTGCCTGTACCGTGTAGGCAGGTGAAGCTGGATGAGATGTACCTCTCCTTCATGCTCATTCATATGTATGAATGGGATGGAGCTGCTGTCCTCTTTCTTTATCCATTCAACCTCCTTTTCTTCTATTTTGTCTCTTGTGAGGGAAATGGAAAGTTTACAGCCATTTTGGAAAGTGATGCATGTTTTCACCTTTTCTTCCCTCCTGTTATCTTACCTCAGCTCTTGCTCATGTCTTAAGACCAAGTGACTTGACATCTCATGGAGAAGCTGTGGAGATTGCAGCAGAACTGTGAAGTGCTGCAGTGTCAGGAGCTATGTGGGAACAAATCGCTCCCTTAATTAGTCTGTTTCTGGGTTCTCTAATCACAGCTGTTTCAGCGTGAAAGTTTGGTGCTGTGTACTAAAGACGGAAGATGTTGCTGGTTGAAGTCTTACTTTGGACAACTTGGATGTTTCTCAAAGGCAACTGTATTTTATGTAACTATTTTGAGCTATTACATAGTAAAGTAGTCTTTGAAATTCTTGCTCTCGAGGCCAATAGAAAATACTGGTGCATCTTTCATAGATTCACTACACTTTTTCCTGAGAATAAATATTAATAAACGAACTTATTCTGCATCTCAAGTATTCAGGAAAGCCTTTGTCTTTGCAGATTAAAAAGACTTGAGCCTTAAACACTGAATATGTTGCCCCAAGCTGGTGAACCCACTGAATTCTTAACTGTTTTTCTTTTTTTCTAAGCGGACATTGGTAGACAAGCAGAAGCTGCTGACCCAGCAACATGAAGATGCAAAGGAGCTGAAGGAAAACCTGGATCGTCGAGAGCGCATCGTCTTTGACATTTTGGCAAACTACCTGAGTGAGGAGAACTTAGCAGATTATGAGCACTTTGTAAAAATGAAGTCAGCCCTCATCATTGAGCAACGAGAGCTTGAGGACAAGATCAAGCTGGGGGAAGAGCAACTGAAGTGTCTGACTGATAGCCTCCAACCTGAGCGTCTCAAATAAGAGGAATGAGTTTGATCAAGGATGTGAAAAATGGGAAAGGAGGAATGGATTGAGGGCGCTTCCAAGTGTACAAATTCATATTTTATCTTATCTGAGGGTCTGGTAGAGAAACAAGTGCACAAGAGAAAAATAGCTCTCACAACAGCAATAATGCTCTCTTTAATTTTTTTTGGGATGACATATTTAATTTTTTAGAAAACATTTGTATTGCTGGACTCTACAGCTGTTTCTCATTGCTTAACTTAGAGAAAACTCCACAGAAAAACTCTTAACCTTTCTGCTCAGTAAGTTGGAAGTCTGTTGCAGTTGTGCATGCAAACAGTAATGTTTTTTTAGATTAGGTTGTGTACTTTCTTTATGTTTGGATGTTGTACAGACTGCTGGGAAACCCAACAGCAATTTATGAATGCACACAAATTTAGAAGCTCTAAATTTAGTGGATTTTTGTTTGGTTTTTTTTTTTTTTCAAAGACACATTAAACAGGGGAAGCGTGCATCTTATAGCTAATATATATTCAGATTGCTGAAATGTAGTGTCACTCTGATCCTGTGGCATCAGACTTTTTTTTGTAATATTGTATATAGGATGGCACTTTCCCCTTGCAGAAAATAACTTTAAGATCAATCTCAGTTGAACACTTATTAAACCATCTTGCAAATGACCTAATGGCTGCCTTGCTGAAGAATTTTTTAAACATTGTTTTTGCAAGACATATTTGTACACCCTCTTACTGCAATGAAAGTGATTTTCTTTACCAAGTTGTACCTGATTTAAGAAGCAGGCTAGAAGTACTAGGCTGATTTTGTTCAAAACATTTCTCATCGAAATTATTTAGAAGGTGCTTTTACTCTTTCTTGTGCTTTTTATGCATATTTTTATTCTCCTTCCCCCAAACTTGCTACACTTTATGAAAATAAATTTAGGCTAAGGACACTGCTTCTGTTTTTCTTCCGATTGCTCAACATTGTGGTGGTTTTATACAGACAGTTAAGTTATACTGAAGTTGACCTACATAACGCCGTTTGTTCTTTCTGCTTCCTTAGACTACCAAATGCAATATAAACACTTCTGCTGTGTAAATACTATGCGTACTCGAAGCAACACTGCTTTGTAACTGTGAACATAAATGGGGTTTGTTTGTGTGTTCTCACAGCACAATGATAGATGAGAAGATGCTAGTTCACAGTATCGGACTGCTGGTTGTGTTCTCATAATACTGCCATGGACTTTATAACGGATGATTTCCAGTAACTCTAAAAAGAGGTGCTAACTTCTGTCTTAGTGCAGTAATAAGTTGACTTGCTGACTTGAGTAGACACCTGCAGAGAGATTCTGTAGCGTCTAAATGTCGAGTTTTGTGTTAAGATAAAGTTTTGCAGGCAAAGGGAAGTCTTGGATGACTTTGTGCATATGCCATTTACATCATAGTAGGGAAAATATCTGTCTCTCTGTAGGCAAACACGTTGCCCAGCAAGAAGCCATTTTCAAGGTTGATGTCTGTAGCTAAGCAGGTTGAAAATACAAGGAGTTAGGTGTTGAGAAGAGAGAGAGAAACTCATTCTTCCCACTACCCCTGCAGTGGCAGCATTCACAAAAGATTTTCTCTCCTTCCTACCAAAATACTTTCTTCTGCAGGGAGAGGACTAGAACAAATTCCTTGCAAGTTGAAGAATCGGGGAGTAAAGCTGTTATGGAACCAGTTCCTTTACAGACAGGTGGAAATATTAACAGAACTGTTGACCAACCCTTATAGTGCACTACTTTGTAAACCTGGACCAAATCTTTAATGAATTTATGTCAGTGTGTATCAGTTAAGGTCAAATGGAGCTGCCATTGTCCAAGACCTTATTTTCTCCCTCCTGGTTCAGAAATGTAGTTGTCTGGCATCTCACAGTTAAATGCTGCTATGTTCCTAGGACAAGTGATCCCTTTGTCCTTAAACTTACCCCTTAACCATAAAAAAACCCAAACTAAACAATTCCCAAATAAATTATGCTTGTCTTCTAGCTTGGAGAAAAGTGTGCATTGTTTTATCTGTGGCATTTTTAAAATTTTACATATTGTGGTTACGCTGAAATGTGTATGTGAAATGTGAATAGTAATAATATAATTACAATGTGTTTGTATACAGTACTTTGATTTAGATATTTCTGATGAGCAGTAGCAGTATTGTGAATGCAAGATACATATATATAGATATATATATTATCCTTTTCACAGAGCAGTTGTGTAGACACCATTCTCTCCTTTCCTTTTTTTAAAGCTGTTGAAAATCTCTTGCCCCAGGAGCTTGAAGATGGTTGCTTCCCAATGTTATATGTAAATCTGTAAATAGCTGTACTGTTGCTTTCTGAAAAAATCTGGTGCTAATGTTTTGCCTTTGGCATCCTGGGGATGGCCATTTCTTCACCCTGTGTTGTTCACAATTCTATAGTGGAAGACTTCCACTGTTTCTCCAACTGTTTGGATCCTTCTGCCCAGAGTCAAAATGTACAGTTTTCCTGCCTGACATGTAACACTTACCTAATGACAAATGGTATTGCTTGACTTTGAGAAAATAAACTGTATATTTCAATGTAGAGTTAGTTTCTGTGTGCAGCTTTAACTGTCAAAATCTACTATTTTGTTGTGCAGTGTTAGCCATCTTGTCATGCCCTACAGCTTTAAAAGACTAGGACAGTTTTCTCAAGGTCTGAAGTAGCTTGCTATCTTTTCACAGGTTATTTAACACATTGACTAATTGATCATTCTCGAGTTCCCAGTATAAGTAAGTACCAGAAATGTGTGCATGCCTAGTCAGCATTTTAAGTGTGTGAGTATGAGAGGACGTGAAGGAACATGTGTTATGAGGATAAAATAAATCAGTCTTTCACAACGTACAGAGTCATCAGAATTCTCCTTGAGCAACTACACTGTTTTGGCTTCATCCTGTGTTCAGACTGATAGCTTGTACAGAAATATCTGAAGTCAGTTTTTCACAAGACTTTATGCAAATAGAGATCACTGTGAACGCTCCATCTCGAACAGACTTCCTCAGAAGCTGTTTCATTTCAGTTTGATGGGGTTTCTCAGATTAACTGCAGAATCTTCTGCTTTATTGGGAAGCAGTGTGAAGTGTACGTGAATTTGGGGTAGAGGCAACCACAGGTATGTTTCATGGCTTGATAAATTATCCTGGAAATTAATTGTCTTTATCGTAGAAACTAACTGGGAAGAGGATGTCCCTCTGCCCCTCCAAATTCTTTGTGCCTGATTTCTTGGGCACTTGGTATATTACAGGATGGCAGCTATAGGGGAATAACAGTGTGTGTACTGTTTGAATTTGAAAAAAATGCTTTTCATTAAACTGAAATTAGGTTCATTATTTTCTACTTGAGATATTTGAGGCCTCAGATCTCAAACAGTCACTGTTTCATGGTGGTGTTTGCTAATCAAGCTGTTGATTAATTTTGAGGTGGTTACTTTTCTCGGTTATTACAGCTACAGTAATCTGTTGCCAATCCAGTGGGTAGCAGAGCCTTAGGATGGGTCCACTGTAGAACAGTAACTCTGATTTGAATGGTGTCCTGTCGCTTACTGATGAAGTTTGTAGATTTGCTCTAATTCAGGGCTTCTCAGTTGTGGGTTTTCTTTAGAGTATAAATTGTTTATTCTACATACTTGGGCGGAACCTGCCCACAGAGAAGATGTTATAAAACTTAATAATTAATCTTTAAAGTACTAGACTATATATTGCCATTGTCAACTGTGGTAAATCGGTCATTGCGTTCACTTACCACAGCTCCAGTCTGTAACTTAACTAATCATAGTAGTCCACAAACTGAAAGATGAATCTACCCATATGGTTTAGCAGCTCACCTCTGAAATCCTGAGTTTCATTCCCCCCAGCTACTCTATTAGTAATGTTTCTATGAATAAAGTTATTCCATTGGAGTAGGTTAACTTAATTTAGTACATTTCAGGAGAAAATCTGTATTTAAATAAATTCATGGAATCATAGAACGGTTTGGGTTTGAAGGGACCTTTAAGATCATCTAGTTCCAAGCTCCCTGTTACAGGCAGGGACAGCACCTACTAGACCAGGTTGCTCAAGGCCCTATCCAGCCTGTCATTGAATATTTCCAGGGTTGGAACCTCCACAACTTCTCTGGGCTGCCTGTTCCAGTGCCTCTCCACCCTTGCAGTGGAGAAATTTTTCCTATTCTCTAATCTAAAACCAGGTTACTTCAGTTTGAAGCCATTATCCCTTATCCTGTCACTAGATGCCTTTGTCAAAATTCCCTCTCTGGCTATCCTGTAGGCCCCCTTCAAATACTGAAAGGCTTCTATAAGGTCTCCCTGAGGCCTTCTCATCTCCAGGATGAACAAACCCACCTCTCTCTTAGCCTGGCTTCAATAGGAGAGGTGCTGAACAGCCCTCTCTTTGTTTTTGTGGCCCGCTTCTGGGCCCCCTCTAGCAGTTCCCTGTCCTTCTTGCACTGGGGGCTCCAGAGCTGGACACAATACTCTAGATGGTGTCTCATGAGAGTGGAGTAGAGGGGCAGAATCACCTCCTCAGTGTGCTGGCCATGCTTCTTTAGATGCAGCCCAGGACACAGCTGCCTTTCTGGGGCTGCCACGGGTGTGATACTGAGAGCTACCTGGACTACTAATGTGGTCATTTTCTGGGATGAGGCAGGATGAGGAATTTTGTGCATCTCTTGCTTGCTAGCTGTGGTGGGTTGAAATTACCCCCCCCCAAATAAAATTGCCAGACCAGCTAGATGGAAGCAAATGAAGCTATATTTGCAAGCAAAACTACAATCTAGAAACATGAAATGCAATGAATATGTACAAAATATACAATATTTACATGTATTTACAATTTACAGACAGCACAAGACCCCCCCCTGGACAAAGCCAAGGGGTTACCAACAGCTTTCCCCCCTCTCTGCTCCTTTCCCCCTACTGTACAAGGGGAAAAAGAGAAAAAGGAGAAAAGCAGAGAGTAGCTTGTTAGTACTTGGCCACAAGAATAATGCAGCCAAGGTCAGCAACAGCCAAGCAAAGGCACCAGCTAGTATCTGCTAGAGTGAAGAGCCAAGAAAGAGAGAGAGGTAGTTTATGCAACTAACTTTGTTAGTTATAAGACCAATAGGATTATTTAGACCTTATCCCACCACATATCCACTTTTACTGAACTAGGTACTCTTTTTTTTCTCATTCCTTGATTGCCTGTCTTAACACAGGAAGACATTTTAAATAAATAGATTTGTGACAGTGGAGCTAAAGATGTACAAGGAGTTGAAAGATACGGAAGAGCAATTGTACTGATTTTCAGTAACAAATCTCCAGCAAACTGGTATCTAAATGAAGTTAACGTGCTGCAAGTCACAGAGTGAAATCATTCCAGAATTCTAAATCTGTGTTTCTGTATTTTAATGCAGTTAGTCAAAGAAGGGTTTTCTAAGCCCCGTACTAAGTTGCAGTTGTTGACTGGGCTTTATTCACTGCAAGTGACTTCCATAAGAGGAGCCAGTATTAGTTCTGAGAACACTGTGGTCTGATACGCATTACCAGGAGTTGTTAGCTTGCCACTGTTCCTTGTGGTGGTGTCATTTGCTAGCCTATGGGTGGAGACCATGTTCTGTAAAACAGGTAATGGATGTATAGTTACAAGAGTTTTACCAAAACATTCTTTTGATAGACCCATAAAGTCTAAAAGCCTGAGAGGAATCCTCCTGATGACAGCAAAGGAAGTTCCATCTCAACTTGAGGAAGAACTTCTTTACTGTAAGGGTCACAGAGCACTGGAACAGGCTCCCCAGAGAGGTTGTGGAGTTTCCTTCTCTGGAGACTTTCAAGACCCATCTGGATGTGTTCCTGTGTGACCCGTGCTAGATTCGATGATCCTGCTCTGGCAGGGGGGTTGGACTCAATGATTTCCAGAGGTCCCTTCTAACCTAACATCCTGTGATGAAGATTTTCCTGAGCATTAAGTTTCAACATCTGACAATGGGGAACCATGTATTTTAATTCCTACTGGACCAAACAGGATGGCTGTTTGCTCTTCGTGAAGTGTCTATTACTGATAAGTTAGCCTTGTGTCTTTTCTAGTAGCCTCAGAGAAGTATAAATACAATGAGCAATTGCAGACTAAACAATAAGCAACAGAAGATAAGATTATTTATCTTGGTATCTAAATAGAAGAGCATGAGACTTGTGGGTACCGTTCATCGCCACTCCCAAGAGTTACAGCTTCAGCAGCTTTCTCACCCAGGTATGGTTCCTCAGGAGATAAAAAGGGACCTCTAGCTATGATGATCCAAGTGGCCAGCACTGACCTGAAAGGGGTGGAGCAATCAAATTCTTTGTAGTAATCATGGGGTGATACAGATCTCAAGGAAGTGAAAACTTAAATCAGTGCCCTGAAGGAAGTAAAATTAAACCAGCAGCAAAGTGCATCTGGACTGTGAATTTCCTGCTTTTCTCTTTCTCCATATGTGATACAGCAAAGCTATACTGTCCCCGTATGCTAGGGTGGGCTTTATTAATTACTGTAAAGTAGGAAAAAAACAAACCAACCAAAAATCAACAAAACCAAAAACCAACAAACCGAATAAAACCCCCAAAAAATCCTAAATCATCTTTGACATTTATGGGTAGCGATTTGGAACTTCAGAATCTCAGGTCTAGCTGTGTGAGGAAGAGAGCATTGTGCTGTTCAGTCTGCTCAGTAACACCCCCTCCCTGGTTCTGGAGATACTGGAATGGCTCCCTGGCACTCAGCATTGAGGAGGAAATCATCTGTTCTCTGCAGTCAATCTCAATCCTCTGAACAGCCCAGCTAGCCAGGTGTAGCCTAGATGCTTAAGTCACCTGGGCTGGAAGATGAGGGTGCTTTGTATCTTCAGCAGCACACTGCATGTTTACTCAGTGAGTGACTGACCCAGCTCATTCTCTGGGGTTTTGTTATTTGCAATTGCCACCTCTTAAAAGCCTGCTTTGCCATCAGGCTCTGAATTCATGCTTAAAATGCTGGCTAATGGCAGTGTAAGTACCAAAGGCTGTGAGGATACGGCTACAGGTGTACATTTCTCCTGTGTTTTTCTAGTCTGAGGGGCCTGTATGCAGACACTGGTTTTAATATCAGTATTTAAGTCCAGCTCTTCTTCCAGAGCATGTATGGGGTGCTAGATCTGGATTACCATTTAGGTACATAGCAGGTAGCCTAAATGTGGAGCCTGATTGATGTTGATTCCTTCTATAGGCAATCCGAGATAAATTTCCTGAAAGAACTTGGTTCAGTCCAGATACCTCTCACTTCCCTACCTTCTCTTTTTCTAAGACAACAAAGCTAATACAGGCATTGAAGATCCAAAAGTGGAATTAATCCATGCCTGAAGTCAGCATTAAATTTGAAAAGCCCAGATGTTGTGGTACACAGCATTGATTACAGTTTGTCAAGTGCTTGCACACACTGAAGCCTTTTGATTTGAATATGTAAGATAAGTTTCTGGCATTTGAGCTTTAGCAATTCTTACAAGACTTTTCAGTTACTCTTCTCCAAATCCTCTATGTGCTCTTATACATTTATAATTCAAGAAGTAAAGAAAATAGCTTTTCCTCCTGTTTTTACTGCAATGGGGAAGAAAAGAACTACGTGAATAAACTCTGTTGCTGTACTGACTTTGTGAAGGTGGAGTTATTTAGATCAGTGTGTTTATGTGATGGGCAGTTCCACCATACAAATAAGAGATGATTACAAAAGAGGCAGAGTGGTAATGGTCACCTCTTGCCACATATATGGCAAACAATGAAGAGGAAATCTGTGTAAAGCAAGATTGGTAGTATGGGTGTGATCAAATATTGCCATTTCATATGGTGACATGCAAAGCAATTAATCAAGGAGCAAGAGATGGAGTACATGGGGTGATGGCATATAGAGCAGGAAACACTGGCTCTCAAAAACTGGGAACATGATGGGGATAGTACTATCTTGCTATGCAGAAGCACTGAAAACTTTCTAAACTCCCCAAATATTGTGTCTTAATTCTTGCATCCATACCCGATGCAAAGGTGTTGAAAAACCAGAAAACACAAGTAAAGATTCATCTAAATGATTGGAAAGTGGAGATACCATCAAAACTGAGATTTCAAGGTCACTGTGTAGGTGCTAGCCAGCATCACAAACAAAATGAGACTCGTTTAGCAGAGAAAGTCTGCTAAATGATCAAGAACCAGCAAGCACAAGGCAGGGAAATGAAAATCAAAATTAGGTGCAAATGTTCAAGGGTGTCAGGAGTACAGGCCTGTTGTTGTGAATGGCAGAGGAAGTGTACAGCATGAAGTTCAGGTGTTAAGTCTCTGGCAATCAGGAAATTTGGAATGAAAATTTTATGGTCACCTTAAATCCACTTCTCGTGTTTGAAGTTCTTGCGTTACATGGCTGCATACCAAGGTGTGATTACTTTGGTAAATATTTAACTTGCCAACAGTTTTATAATTGGGGTCTTAAAAGAGCAGAAGTGATTATAACAAGTGACTTCTGTAGATTGGCAGGTCAGGAAAATAGATGGCAGTTTGCAAGCCCTTAGTTTGAGTGCTTCAGGCAGCATGTCTCAGATGATCCTCTTCCACTACAGACACTCTCCACTACAGACCCTCTCCACAGATGCACCTACAGGAACTGCCACAAACTCTTCTTATGCTAGTTCACTCAGTAAGCTTTCTTTTGTTTTTTTCTCATGTTTTCTGAGACAACGTGTTGTATATGGGTGAGGCTCCTACCAGTGTTCCTGTACTGACAAGCTTAGCAGTCCATAAAAACATTTCTCTGGGCAGCACAAAGCTGATGTGTCTTCATCAGCTCTTCCATAGTGGTGGCTTCTGCTTCTTGAAACTGTCCTCCATATGTGCTGGAGCACATGTTGTTGGAGAAGTGATGACCTGTCATCTCTTTTGCCTTGTAATTCATGAGCTGGCTACGTAGTGCTTTCAGGGGAAGCAAGGGTAGTTGAACATCTCTTTCTCCCAGTGCCCAGGCAAAAGGCAGACTAGAAGAACGATAAAATACAGAGCTGTCTTGCCTTTAAAGCAGAGTTGCTGCAAGAAATTGCTTTTGAAAAGCATTTGCCTTTCACACATTTAAGAATTTGCCCTGTCTGGAGCTCTTTATGGAACTGCATCCTTTTGCTTCTTAGTGGCACCCTGTTTGTGGTGACAAGGTAGTTCTCAAGAAACCTGGTTTGCTTTCTGCTGAATCCTGTTTTATTTGTGTTCTGTCTCACCAGAACATTTGTCTATTTTCTACTGCATCAGTTTTTATTAAAGCCAAATACTGGTCATGTGAAAGATCACAGTCATTGTACAGCTAGGATGATAACCAGCAATGCACAGAAACACTTTTTGGCTGTCAGTCAAGATCCTGAAGATTTTCTTGTAGGGCAAGTCAAAGCCATGACCAGCTAATGAGCAACCAGTGATTTCCATGTTTCTCCTAAAGCAGAACTTTAAGAGTACCTGGTGATTTGTGCAGGGAGTTGCTTTGAAAAGCTTTTAAACCCTGACAATATGTTACTGACTAAAAGTTTCTATTGATATCTTTTTGTTCACTTTAATGGAAATTTATAGGAACTTGATTTTCTGGTGACTTTTAACAGCTGATGAGAGCAAGCTGCTATGGCAGCTCTAATGAAGTGAAAAAAGCCTGGTGGTGTAACACTGTACCACTGAGCTCTCACAGTGCAGAAAATGCTGTCAAGGCAGAGTGAGACCGAGTGGGACATGTTGATAATATCCTCCCATCAGGTGGTCTTTTCCACTAGCTCTAAAATGTCAACAAGTCTGATGGAAATGTCTTTGTTAAGCTTTGATGGCCTACTTTTGGGTGCCTGGGAATAACCAGAAGATGATGCTAGCCACAAGAGTGCTTCTAATTTTAGCAGCCCTTCATTTTGTGCATGTGAGCTTTTGTGTTCTGCATCTCCAGGAAAAAAACATCAATTTCTTGCTGAGCCAACGGCAGATTTTGTTGGTTTTAAATCAGTCCCTTGCTGAGTCATGATCACAGTGAAATCATCCTTAATTAAATTATTGAGTCTGTAATTGCCATCTCAATTTTGCTTCAAAAACTGATACTGAGCACATTCCAAGGGATCTACAGTTGCTGATGTCTGAAGAAAATGTCAAACAGCCCACGCTGGAGATAATCTGGGCAGCTGTATTTTGTGTGTTTCTATTTGCCTGCTTGTTTTAACTAATGGATAGTCAGAGCGTCAGCTTCTTCTTCAGAAGTTTCTGCAAGTGTTCTGGCTTAGTCATAAGGGCAATCCAGGAAAAGCTAAGAGTTGTTAGTGTGTAAGCAGGGAGTTTGAGGACACTACTGATACTGTTGATGATGGATGAATGATCTCTGACATAGTTTGGACAGAAGGAGCAGTAAACAAGTATTTGAGCATTTTAAGGCCAGGCTGGATGTGGCTCTGAGCAACCTGATCTAGTGTGAGTTGTCCCTGCCCATGGCAGGGGTTTGGAACTAGATGATCCTTGATGTCCCTTCCAACCCTAACAATTCCGTGGTTCTCTGATAAGGATATTAGTGCTATGCTAGATTGTTTGGAAGGAAGCTAGTCCAGACATGAGTGAAGTACAGGCTCCCCAGCTCCCAGTACCTAAACCAGACATTAGAGACTGTCTGACTTGCTGGGAAAGACAACTTATAATGTCCCCCCATCATATATGTTGGAGTCTACTGGAGCGTTAAACTGAAACATGCATTTAAATCTCAGCAATGCTGAACAGAAAATATAAACAGAACTAAGAGGGAGGATGGTAGGGACTGAACATTTTGGATGCTTATTTGGGATGTCACAGAAGAGAAATCAAAGCAAAACACAATGACTTAATGGTAGTAGCCCAACAAAACTATTAGCCAAGTTCTCTGCAGCCAGAGAACCTCCCTGCTGATGGAATCAACCACAAAAGCAAGCAGCACCTGTGGGCAGCTATGAAAGGGTTCAACACAGTTTGGGGTTGTGCTGAGTACCTGATACAGTGTAGTGTTACCCCATGAAGTCCTTTGAGCTTGGCAGTGGGTGCCTGTCTTTTGAGGCTAACCTTAGATTGTCTTCTGCCCTTGGCCAGGCCTCACAAGACAGAGAGTGATAGCCACCCTAAAAGAAGAAAGTCAAACTATTTAAGAACCGAGCCTTTTACCATGCTATGACAAGAGTGCCCATGCCTCAGGGTCATGTTTAGAAAGACAGAGAAGATCTGGCTGTGGCCCATCTGTCCCAGTACCTATGGCCACCTCCATCTGCAGAGCAACACAGAGCCAACCAACTTGGAGGGATCCTAATCCCTTCACCTGAGAGCTTTATTTCCTTCTTCTTCAGGCAGACACAGTGAAGTGCAAGGGCTTTTAATCCTTTCAAAAGTTTGTCTTGCTTTTGAGTGTCTATTATTGCAGCAGCTGTGGAGTTTCTCCATGCAGGTGTCCTGTGGTCTGTTTATGGGACCCACCCCCACAGTGGGACAACAGTCACAATGAGGTTATCATGTCTTCTCTCAAAATGCATCCTCATTTTTTAATTGTCCTGCTTTTCAATGTCATTTAATGTACTGCTGATAATGTATTTGTGATACATGCTTGAAGAGGCACAGGCACCATGAGAGTGGTGAGAGCCTGGAATGGGTTGTCCAGGGAGGTGGTTGAGGCCCCATCCCTGGAGGTGTTTAAGGCCAGGCTGGATGAGGCTCTGGCCAGCCTGATCTAGTGTGAGGTGTCCCTGCCCATGGCAGGGGGGTTGGAACTAGATGATCCTTGTGGTCCCTTCCAACCCTGACTGATTCTATGATTCTCTGAAAATGGGCAGAGTCTACTGCTGCTGGGCTGTGAGGCACTTTGTGATGTGAGTTGTGTTGGATTAGGTAGAGTTTGTCTCACCCAAATTTCACAGATTTCATAGGACAACTTAATTTGACCATAAAGGTCTACAGTTAGGAAAGATGTTTATGTAAGTGTTTTTCTCAGGCTCAAGCTCTGATTTTAGAGGCTTACACTTAGGAGATTTGGGAAGCTGATCTGATGACAAGCACTCATAAAGAGTGAGGATGAAAAAACTATAATCCCCAGTTCATCAATGACAGACAGGCAAGCTGCATGCAGGGAGGCTGCTATGTTTTGTGGGAGAAGTAAGCTTTGTCTTGAGACAAAAAGTAAGAAAATGCTTGTACCCAAGCCCTTCAGCTGCTTAGGGGCTCTGTCTGCTACCTGTTTGGTACCACTTATTGGCCAATGTATCTTGCACAGCATCTTGATTTCAGGCTGGCGTCGTTGTTGTTGGGGTTTTTTTCAGTGTGGCAAATGAAAGGAAAAATAACTTGAAACAAATATTTCCTGTTCTGTGGTATTTAACAATGAAATTGTAAACCACAGAAGGGACCGGGTTTGATCTAAAGGTCTTTGAAGTCAGCAGAGCTATTCCCACTGATTTCAATGAGCTTTGGGTCAAGGCCACAGGAGGAAGAAAGCAAACGTTTTCTGCCCAAAAAAGTATTAACCATTGGAAGTCAAGGAACAATAAAATCTGGTGTGTAAAATGTGTTCCTCTAAATAAGGCAGTCAGAAACCTGTTTATAATCCCCATCTTATTCATAACAATTTGTCTCTAATACACTGAAAAGGAATGTTTATAGAAGTCATGAGCATGTACTGAGAAGAAAAAACACTTAAGGCTGTCATTTGCTTCCTATCTTGCCTCCATTCCATTTTGTGTGTATTGTATTTCTCACTAATGTAATGGTGCTTAATGGTGCTTGTTATGTTATCACAGGCTAAGCACTATAGATTTCCATTTGAACTAAGCTTCACTGAACTGATGGTAGTTGACAAATATAACCAAATTATTCTTTTTATGTTAAATTTAATCTTTAAAACATCACAATGAGATGGGTTTTTTGCTGTTGTTTTTTGGCTGGTTGGTTGTTTGGGTTGGTTTGGGGTTTTGGGGGGTGTGTGTGCTTTGTTGTTGTTTGGGGGGTTTTGTTTGCTTACTTGGTTTTTGTTTGGGTTTTTGTTTGTTTGTTTGTTTGTTTGTTTGTTTTCTGGTTTGGTTTTTGTGACTGAGAAGAAATAGGTCAGAGATACAGAAGCTGGGGGGCAAAGAAGTGTTGCTCTGGGAGTAGTGTAGGGTATATCACTCCTGTTGCACAGTCAAATACACACCATGCAGCAGCTCCCTATGTTGAATGAGCAATAGGCTTGCCTGCAAATTCTGTCTGGCACAGTTATTAAATCCAAGGAAAAAAACCTGTTCTGCCGGCTGCCCAAGGATGCTGTCCTCTGAATGAGCAGACCCATCACCATATCAAAAGGCCACACTCAAGTCTAACACAGGACAACAAGCCCATCAGGGACTATATGTGTCAGGGGGGGTTGGCACGCTGAATTTGCCTGTGCAACAAACTAACAGCATCTAGCTGTGACCAAGCAGAGAGGAGGTCACAACCTGATGAGCTGCCACCAGGTAAGGCCAGTCTGAGTTATGTGCACAGAAATATCATGAATCCACAACAGCTGGAAAACACAGCAAGAATAGAGGTGAACTGGATTAAAGGTGATGCTGAAAACTGAAGGATAACAATTAATGCCATTGTGGGGCCTCCTGTAGTGGTGGCAATGACCAGCCATGGTGTGTACTCCAGATGAAAAGAATTTTTCAGTGAGAGCTTCCCATTTCAGGATACTTCTGTAAAATAAGCTTCCTTGTCTTTCAACACCAGCCCTGGAAATGTCCTCTCACTCACAGGGGCTAATGCATCCCTTGGAGATTAGCATAGTTTAATCTAGGTTCCAAAGAGGAGAAATCAGAATGGAGTTAAGATCTCTTTTAATCATTTGTAAAAACCATTGTTTACAGGAAAATCACAAAGCATGTAGAATATCACATAATTTTCTTAAAAATGTGTTGTGTTTAAAAAAAATAAAACAAAACACAACTGAGAGATAGCAAGCATGGTACTATTTGTACTAAAGTATGGGTGCTGCCAACCCCAGTCCAGCAAGAGACCAGTTCAGCTTGAGTTTACTCCTTGGAATGCCTTCTCATCTCCCCTGTGTTTCTTCTTACTGCAGAGCTGTGCTAATTTGGGTTGCATAAATACAGAAAGAAAAGTCTTAACAAAGAGAAAGGCTTATGAAATCCTGTCATCCTTTTTCAGATGAGAGTTCTGTGTCCTTCAGACTGGGACATTGTGGTGGTCTCAGGCTGAAAATCACATAATTACAAAGGCAGACTTTCTGAACAGGTTTCTTACAGAAGACCAGATTTTCCCTGGGAGTTATCTATGTGCTTTGGTAAGTGTTTTAGAACAATTAGGGGGAAAATGGCATATGGTAAAGCTTTCATATTTTTCTAATATGTTAATGATTAACTGACTTCCTACCTCTTTGTTGACTTAGTGGGAGAGTGACAAGGAACTGCGAGGTACCTATTTGGTAGTGTAACAAGTCGGACAATTCGCACAGGCGGTTTTTTCCATCTCCCTTCTGCAACTGGCTTCATCCAGCTGACACTGCTTCAAAGCCTTAGGCAAGTCTCAGACTCACAAAAGTAAGTCTCCTTTTCTTTAATATGACTTATTTTATGAAGTGCTGATAGAGAACAGATGGAGAGGGAGATTTAAATACTTGTTTCTTACAAAGAATGTTTTTCCCAACTGGGAACTGAAGAATTAAGTTTTCAAGCATTAAATCATAGGGGTATTGCTAAGAGGAAGGTCTTTTCTAACCTAAGTGATTCTGTGAAGAGACTTTCTTAATTACAGCACTGTTGGATTTTTTTAAACTTGCTTTCTGATGCAAGGCTTAGATTGACCAAAGGATTTCGTGAGTAAACCATGTCCAGTAGAGATCAATAAAGCTGCATCTAGACTATAAAACTTTATAAAACCAGGATTTGAATGTTAATTTTGAAATGTATATTGCACCTGACAACATCTCAAGCAAAAATATTTGCTTAAAATATTACATAAATGGAAATAAGTTAATTCTTGCTGGCATGGGCTGGGAAAAAAATAACTTGTGCTGATTTTATATAGGAAGAGTTTACCACAAACCTTCTCTTCAAAGTGGTTAAAGTTGCAGTAGAATTCCTAAAGCAGAACCATCTTTCAACAGGCAGACATGGTGCAGTCAGGGAGACTCATACTTTGCTGTTCCATTGTTCCTTTTTTTAAAAAAATAGGTTTTCTTTTAGCTGTGATATCATTTACAAAGAAACAAGTGTTGTCTCCCATCCCTTTGGAAAGCTCTCCTTTCAACTGCCCACCCAATGTCTGCAAAGAAAATCTTATCACCAGGTTGCTGCATGCAGGTCGTGTGTTCTCTTATTCCCTTTCTGTAGATAGATAGTTCCTCATGCTTTGCTGGCACAGGCAATGCTTTTTCCTCCTGGCTTGTTCCTCCTGATGCCTGTGAAGCACATCCAGGCTGATGCTCTGCATGCTTCAGGTGTTCTTTATTTCTCTGGCAGGCACCATGCAGCATTAGCTCCCACTGTTTTGGCCAAAAGGTGACTCTTCCTGGATGTCCTGCCCCAACCCTGTATTCGGTGCCCTCTTCTTCCCAGGCATGTGGGGTCTGCATGTAGTTGCCTTTTTCACACTTCCAAGCCCTTAGCACTCTTCAGTCTCTGCCAGGCACCCAGAGCAGGCAAGCTTTTGGGCTTCCCTCTGCTTTTTGAAGCTTAGTGAGAAGATCCCATCTCAACAGAGCCAACGTATCTGCCTTGGTTTTTCAGGGGTTATCATTTCTGGCATATCCTTAAACTGTTCTATACAGGCTTTAAATGGAACTCCCTTTAACACAGAGACAAAACAGCCTGTAGAAACTATGATCATGTGGAAACATCCCAGTCCTGGGGCCAGCCTACTGCAATCTTGCTGCCTACAAGCCTGTAACATTTCCTTAAACTTAAGGTGGGCTCAACTACATAAGAGTAAATTAAGGCCAGCAGTGAGGAATATATAGATACTATATGTCTTTGTAGGAGAGTTGCTCCAGGCCTCTGATGTTTTTGTGGCCCTCCTCTGGACCCTCTCCATCAGGTCCATATTCTTCTTGTATTGAGGGTTCCAGAACTGGACACAGTACTCCTGAGGGACACCACATCCCCATCTGAACATCGAGCCACTGGCCACTACCTTCTGGATGTAATCGTCCAGCCAATTCCTTATCCACTGAACAGTCCACCCAACAAATCCGTATCTCTCCAACTTAGAGAGAAAGATGCTGTGGGGGACGGTGTCTAAGGCTTTGCAGGAGTCTGGATAGATGACATCCATTGCCCTTCCCTTGTCCACCAATTGCAGCGTCATGCAATTTGTGTAAGAGTTCCACAAATACACATGACAATCCTCAGCTCCATCTCACACTTGCCTGCAGCCTTTTTCCAAGTGTTGATGACTGGCCCATCCAGCTCTGCCTGGTGCTTCAGGTTGCAGAGTGGGAGAGGTACTTCAGAGGAGATGCTGCTGCTGGGGAATGGATTACCTTGCACACACCAGCCTCTGAAGGGCCTCTGACAAACAGCAGACTTCCTCCATGCCACTGAAGGTAGTGCCAGCCTGGACTTCCACCCATCATATGAAATGGTGCATTTAAAGATAGGTCTGGCAGACGATTGGTTGATAGGTTGGAGCAGACTCTCTCATGCCACTCTACAACTTGGACATCAGACCCTGGCACAGGACCTCAGGCTACCAGTGAGTCTGAGACCCAGTAACCTGAAAGGCCTCATCATATGTAAATGCACTAATTAGAAAGGTATGTTAGCTTTTTATCCTGAATTTACCTGCAAGTTTTCCCAAATTTTAGTTTCAGGAGCTTAAGACAGGTTGAATTTCAGAAAGCAGACATGAAACCCATAGCATGTAGACTGCTGAGTGTAATCAAAAGAGCCTTTCAGAGGACTTAATATTAATTCCAAAAGTTAAATGCATTTGGTGTCATTTAGGTTTCTCAGCTCTGAGAACTGCTATTAGAGCCCCAGCCTTTTACCACTAGCAATTACTGGGAGTAAAAGAAGTGCAGACAAAAATTCAAGCATGGCTCCCTTTCTGTTAGCTCCTGCTGCTGAGAGGACAAAAAACCCTGACCTTTGCCTCTTAGACTGCAGCATTTCTTGCTAGCATTTTTAAAGGTAAGCCTGATGCACAGATGACCCAAAAATGAAACCACTTGGCAGCTGAAAGAGCAGCTTGCTTCCATTTTTTTCTCATAGAAGCAAGTTTGCAGCTGTAGGAAAGTGACCCCTGCTCCCAGGAATCCTCATCTGTTTCATGTAACTAAGATGGGAGAAGTCCTGTCTCATTCTGTCCCCGAAGTATATGGGCTCACCGCACTTTTCATAAAGTGTGTTTCCACAGCAACTCACTGGGAAGTGCTTGATTTAAATAAAAATGAGCAATAAAGACAAAAGGATCTTTCAAGGATGAAATCCCCAGCATGTATCATCTTTTACTACTAAGTTCTGTCTTTGTGCAAATTTCACAGAATCACAGAATTGTCAGGATTGGAAGGGACCTCAAGGACCATCTAGTTCCAACCCCCCTGCCATGGGCAGGGACACCCTCCACTAGATCAGGTTGCTCAGAGCCACATCCAGCCTGGCCTTAAACACCTCCAGGGATGGGGCTTCCACCTGTTCCAGTGTCTCACCACCCTTATGACATCTAATCTAAATCTCCCTTCCTCTAGCCTGGATCCATTCCCCCTAGTCACTACCTGACACCTTAAAAATCCCTCTCCAGCTTTCTCGTAGGCCCCCGTCAGATACTGGAAGGCCACAATAAGGTCTCCTCGGAGCCTTCTCTTCTCCAGACTGAACAGCCCCAACTCTCTCAGTCTGTCCTCATAGGAGAGGTGCTCCAGCCCTCTGATCATCCTCATGGCCTGTCTTTGGATGCTTCCATTGAATCCTAGCAAGTTTACATTTTGCTTTTGCCCAGGCAGGTTACTTAGTTAAAATATTTAACCATGAAGGAAATCTCTTCCAAAGAAGGAAAATGGAAAATGCATTAAGAGAGAAAATTGTAACAAAGCACTTTCAGGTGAGAAGCCTGTACAAGCAGCTCTCCTTTTTAAGCTATTACTTCTAAAGTTTCCAAAGACTGCCCTCAGAAGCTGTTGGAATGCTTGTTGGATTGGCCTGAATTGGTTTTAAATTAAAATATTGATGAAATCATGGTACAGAAAGACATGGCACTGTAGCCACCTGTTAACACATTTCCCTTGCTTCTTTGGATAAAGAGGTATTGCTTTTTGACCACTGACATAAGTACCACATAAACCTTCCTTGTCCCTTCTGGCAAGATTGCCATTGTAGGCTACCTCTACCTTATGAAATAGCTGCACACAAACTTTGAATGCTGAAATCTGTCCCTCTGAGGACCACATGCCAGTAACACAAACTAATTATCCAAAAGACTGCCTGTAGCTGACTGAATATGAGTTCATGTGCCTTAGGAAATTCCTTAAGGTGATCCTGTTACATCATCATCTCATTCAGACCATATAGGTAATCTTTCTACACTAATTAAATTAATTCAAAATATTTACATAACTACTAAGGCCTGAAAACAGCCAATAGATCATGCCAGTGCAGTCTGTGTTAGAACAGACTGCCACATGACCTTGGCTTTAAGCTGTGTTTTATCCAGTATACCTCTAAACATGCAGGGACTAAACTTCCACATTTTTCTTTGGGAAGGCTGGAGAGTGTATTTGCACACGGACCCAAAGCTCTTATGAAAAAACAAACAAAACCAACGAAAATTTTCACTTTTTTTTTTTTTAACTTTTTTTTTTTTTTTTTCAATACAAATGGCAAGTTCCTGAGGGATCAATTTCCTCCTTTCCGAAGGGGATGCCTCTGGCTTTGAAGCCTACAGGGAGGACACTGCTGGTGTGGGGCCGAGTTCAGCACCTTCAGCCCCACCGGAGAAGGTCACCCCAGCCCGTCCGCTGCTCACGGAGCCCGGATGCGGAGGCTCTAAGCTGGTCTGTGGCTGCTGAGGGTGCTGCAAAAGCCTGGCCCTGTAGCTCTTTTTGCTACGAGTCTACCTTCTTCCATGAGATCTCACGGCAAGAGAGCGGCTGTGATGGGTGAAATCCTGGAGGGAGACGCCCTCTGCAGCTCACTCCCGGCTTTGCTTGGCATCTGTAAGGCAAATGTCTTTTTTTTTTTTTTTTTTCTGGAAATGCTGCCGCAGTAGTCCTAACAAATATGCATTATCTGGATACATTTAAGGGAAAGTGAGTTTTCCTGATGCTCTTTGCCTGCTGGCAGGCACACGGCGTGGCCTCCACTGGTGCCCCAGCTAGGCCACCCTGGCAGGATGTCTCCATCCCACAGCTTGCCTGAGTTCCCAGCAATGCTGCTACTAGAGGCAAGTTTATGTCAGAAACTTGAGAATAAAACTGTTCTTATGCAAGTCTTTGCTGAAAATAAAGGCTTCTGGCAAGGGAATGTATCTGCTCTCACTTGATGGTACCAGCAAAACTGTAGCATGCTTATTGATATTCATAATGAGAGAGACTGGAATTGGGAACTATATCTTCGTTTTAATTTTTATGTGTTCATACAGCAAGAAAATTCCTTTAAGTGTTTCACCTTGATATCTTGTTCCTTAATTTCTGGCTGAATCTTACTACACAAAGATAAGTATAGCCTTCTTGCTTGTTTCCCCAAACAGGCAAGTATGGTAACTAATTCAATTTCATCATCAATCTCAGAAGTACTTCTTTTTCACCTTGATTTTTCTCTGAGTCAGTCAGTATTACCCAGTCAGATCAAATAAGTTCCAGTGGGCAGGGTGTGGAGAGAAAAGAGTCAAAATGAATCATTTCCTACATAGGCAATTTTTTGTGTCTAGACATTCGGTACCTCATCCAAAGCTCATCTTTGTTCGCTGGTTCTCCAGTGTTTTCAGAATTTTTATATGAACCTTGAATTCTTTCATCCTGTGTGATTGCTTGTTCTGTGTTTCTGTGAATCTCATAGATAAAAAACAATGTTATTTTCCTAATTTTTTTGTTTTTATTCAATTCTGCACACCATTCTAAGTAGCTTAGCATATAAGATTTGATAAAGAGCACAGTAATCACAGATGCAATGTCATTTAATTCTCTAGGCACACAGGTGAATAAATTAAATCCAAGAAGGTACACACAGGTATATTACTCTGAGCAGCTCTCAAGGACACAGATCAGCCTGCTTGCCATGTTTTTATGACCTTGATATCAGCAAGTCGTTTACATCAATGTTTTGATATATATGAGAAGTATTACACAAATGTGGGCTCTGCACAGAATGGTATTTTAATATGGCACAGGTTTGGGCTCTGTGTGGTCAACTGATTGGAACAGAAGCAGAAAGGAGTCAGCACAGAGTTCCTTTGATCGCGCTCTTTTCTGTCAAGCATTTTCCCATCACTAGGCACATACAGAAAGAATGCTATTTTGATGTGGAACAGAAAGAAAACCATCTGTAATGTCCTGTGGGGCTGTATGCTGTATGGCTGGTAACAACTGTTAGTTAGGGGTTCTTACAATCACTTTGTAAATAACGTAGCAGAGTGAGATAGCATTTATTAGTTGGTTTCATTTTATGTAGACAAAAACACAGGAGTCTATTCTGGAGCAACCTTTGTGCAGGAAAGGATTAAATGTACATTAGCAGTAATGGAGATTAATATGCCCCACAGGAAATCAGTTCTATCAAAGATACATAGATGAACTGGGAGGCCAAAATGATAAAAGTGCAGGTGTTGCCATGTTTGGTAGGTGCCATAAACTATTCCGTCTCATCCTTTTATTGCTGTCATCAGCTTCAGGCTGAAGTAAGTATATAGCAGGCACTAGGATGAGAAGATGGACAGTGTTTGCATGAGATCGTATTATTAGGAAGGTATCTTTTGTTTAAGATTTCCACAACTGGAACTTCACAACTAGATTGTATCACCAACTGAATCTGTTTGTTTCAGATAAGTAAATAGAAAAATTATTGGTTTAGTAAAAAAACATAGCTGCAAATCTGTCTTGTGAACTTCAAACCGTATTTCTTCAGATCCGAATGCAATCGGAGCAGGAGAAAAGGTTTTTTAGTTAACTTATAAGACACAAAGGTCCCTAGAACCTTTCAGATGTATATAATAAATTCAAGGCCATATCTTTTCTGATCACAGATCATTCCTGTAATTCTTCAGAAAGTTGTATGAAAAATGTGGGAAATTAACATATATTTTAAAAATTAGAAGAGACCCCCTAATTTTCATTCACGATACACAGTCAGCAAAGAAACCTAAAATCTTTTGTTAGGCTGAATGATTAAAATCTTTTTCATGACAATGTTAGGATGACCTGAGCTGGAGAAGTTGGGCAGGTTATGAATCGCTTGTGATTTGCAAGGGTAAAACACTAAAGAAACCTTAGTTAAAGTTTGAGGCTGGGAAAGCAACGGCAACACACCCAGGCTCCAGCCCCTGCACAAAGCCCTATATTTCTGATTAATTCAGATGTTTCTGCTATGGCATTAGTGGTTAAATAATCTTAAAAGGGTTCAAGTTACATTTGTTATTGGCTTTGTGGCTTGGATTTTCTCATGTGTTTGAACTATGGCATTTTCTCTCTAATGCTGGCCCCAGCAACTCTTGGTCTGGGCAACATGAAAGCAGAAGTCTGTTCAGGTTGGGCTGCTGCACCAGAAACACAGCTGCCAGGCAGAGGAGTGAGGCTTCTGTAGGTGATTTGTAAGATCTCTTGCAACAGCCAGGATCCTAAGGATTCTGCCTGATTTAGCTTCTACTAGCCTGTAGGCCTAAGGCTCCTGATTACCTGTAGTGTGTATAAGGACCCTTGAACAGAACAGTTAATTATCAAGGAAAAATAACTTGGAAAAAAAGAATGAATTTTACTTTTGTGATGAAAAGGAGATTGTAATGGGAGCTAATCAGAGACCCTTTCTTCTTCTGATACAATTACACATACAGAATTAAAACCTAGATGTTACTTGCCTATGGACATTAAACTTCAACAGCTCATTACAGCTGGGGAAAGATGACTACCATCCTCCCTCTGTACACATATTCTCTCCTGCTTTTTCTTTTTCATTAACAGATTCACCTGAATTGCCTTTGTAATTTTATGCTGTGTTTCTTTCCAGTGCCTCTCTCTCTCTTTGCACAGCAACTGTGTCTGTGAAAGAGCAGAAGACCTTCAGAGGATGAGCTCCCTGGCCAGCACCTCGCACCTCCAGCTAGCCGCCTTTGCTCTGGGTACAGTAGGCTGGATCCTGTGCACTATTTCAATGGGAACTGTGGAGTGGAGAGTGTGGCATGTGGACAACACCACCATCATATCCTCTGGCATTGCCTGGGTGGGGATTTGGAAAGTCTGCTTCATCAGTTACCTTCACATCTCGCCAGGCTACAAAGAACAGTTCTGCCATAAATTCAGTGGCTATGACTTCTCCATCCCCTATGAAATTTATGCTGCTCAGGGTCTCCTGTTGATCGCCATGTTCATGGGCTTGCTGGGACTGACCGCCACAGTATTTGCTCTGAGAAATGTTTATATGGGAATCACTCACAAAACTCTTATTACACGTTTCTTCCTGGTGGGTGGCTTCCTCTACATATTTGCTGGTCTGTGCATCCTGATTCCTGTGAGCTGGAATTTCTATTCTGTAACGCAGAACCAGAGCATCACCTTTCCTCCTTCCTACTACATGCCCTCCAGCCCAGCAGCACAGGAAGCTGGTGCTGCCATTCCTATTGGGATTGTTGCTGTCATCCTCCTGCTGCTAAGTGGGACTTTTTCTCTTTCGTACAGATTTCCAGTGACAGCAACCACTGTCAGGAAATCCTGACAGGCTAAATGCCTCTGTGCTGCTTCAGAACAAGAGCATAGCCAAGAGATAAGGGCAGCAGCATGAGTGAATTTATAATCCAGGAACTGCAGAATTTAATTTCAGTCTATAGGAGCCATGCTGTTTTGTTATACAAACCACTAGCATTACCATTGTAGTTGTCATATGTGACTGGAGGTTCATCTTTGAGACAATTGCTGTTGAGCAGCAAATGTGGCTAAGTTTTACCAGTTGTCTTCTTTTGTATATACAAATGTTACTGTTAATTTATATTTTTTTCATAATTTTACCATGCTCAAGGAGTGGATTCTGAATTAACTCCCTTGTTAGATGACTGTGAAATAACACGTTAAAAACGTGACCTTTTTTCCTTGTTGGTAACTAAACTGTTTTGTCCATTATTTAATTACGTCTGTAGCAAAGAATGTTTTGTGGCAAGTCGAGACTTTTAACACCAATAAAACCAGCGTCATCATGGTTCTGTCAAATGAGTCTTCCCTGAATTGTCTTACAAAGGTCTTACCAGCCTCTCCTCTTCCTCTAGGGTATGTGAAAAGCTGTGTCTTTACTGCTATTTGCATTTTATGTTGCAATGTGTTTGCCTGTGGGCAAGGTGTGCTGGCTTAGGTAGAGTCAAAAAGTCTGTAAGTGTTTGCTTCTTCATCAGACACTTCACTGAATCCAAAGGTATTGCAAAAGACGGAAACAACCTCTACAAGCTGTTACAAAACTGATGTCAAAATCAGTGCTCTTGGTAACTAGGAATATTCAGCACAACTTCTAGGCTATGATTTATCTGACCTGACTGCAGACATCTATAGCTAAACCGATCACTTCAGGCTCAGTTTATAGCTTTCAGTGTAGACACCAATTCAATCTTTTTTCCAAAACAGATGCCTAGAATGCCTGGGAGATGATGTGCTTCCTAAAAAACCTCTTTCTCTTAACCCACTGTAATGGCTGTAAATTGATGCAATTGTGAACTCTGGCCCACACAACCAAACTTCACCTAAGTTAGATAAAGGCAGGTGAAATGAATGTCATTTAAGTGGCATTTCACATGCCAGTGCCACTGTAAAAAAAAGGAAGGGGGTGGGGGAGTTGGGGGGGTGGAAAGAGTAATATCCCAAATACTGTAATAAGGGTGATTAAAAAAATAAGGAAAGAGGTTGGGAGGAATGAGCAAAAACAGTGTTGACAAACCGATGATCTTTCAAAAAGAACTTCCTCAAAAAAGCTACTACACTTTTAAAGAAATGCTACAGGAATCAATGTAATTTAGTTTTACTGTTTTAATTGTCCTCCATTTGCTAAAGTACTCGTGGATTCATAGAAGGAAGAAAATAAAATATAACAAAAATTTAATGATTCTTGTACATTACAAGAAAAGGCAAAGTGGCAGCAAGCCAGGTTGTATTGTTTGCGGCTGCTACTACCTCAGCTTGTCCTAGCAGCCCAATTTTTCCTCCACATCTTCCACATGGTCTCAACTTTGCCGTCCTCTCTTTATACAGAATCTCTGCAGCACCTTAATTTCTGCTCCAGTTTTCCAGCCTCTTATGAAACAGCAGCTTATCTCATAACTGCAAATTTTTTATCTGCTGCAAGGATTTGTCATTTGACTCTTTACAATGCTGTAGAGCAGTTTCAAGCAGAATTTCGGTGAAGGCAAGTGATTTAATAGATTGTTTATCATATATTATTTCCAGTTTGATTTCTACTGTGGGTCCTTTACAATATTGGTAGGTTTCATTTTAAAATGTACAAGAATATTAGATTTTATCTTATTATAGTTGCAAGGGGCAAAAAAATATCTACCCATGTGTTTATGCCAGAAGTTCCCCACACTAATAAAACCACCAGTATTGCCTGGAAAGGAATGTAAACTTTAACAAAAAACCAGTGATTCTTCAACTCTTTTTGAGTTCATGTATGCACAGAAATTTCAGTGAGTCCAATAGTATTTGTTAGCTGTATTCACTAAATTATTGTGTTTGGCGTACCATTAATCTTCTTGGTTAAAAGAAAAAGGATCAAACAATGCCAGACACATGCCAGGTTTCTGTGTTGCTGCTACAGCTGTTTCCACCAGTGATGATGTTCATCTGTCCCAACGTGTGGCTACGAAACACTGGCAGTGTGTCAAACACAGGTAAGATGGTGAGGAAATTGCCCAGCCAAATACTGGCATAGGTTACCTAAGGAGATGTGTGAGGTTTATAAACATTTTACCAGAAATAGGCTCACTTATACCTACAGTCTTTATGGCACTATTTGTCTAAGCATATCTCAGGGACGGAGTGTGACCTAGATGGAGGTTTTGGCAGCCTTTCCAATTGTTCTTCCGAGGTCTCCAATGCAGGAGTCTATTGATAATCACATGGGCCAGATTGCATGTTGATATATGATAAAATGTAGTCTATGGTCAAATACCAGGCTGTATTAAAAAAAATGCCAGTACTTCCCTGAAGAAAAGAGGAGAGAAAAAACAAAAAACAACAAACCCCAAACCAAACATCTTAGCTCAAAACAAGGAAGCATCAAAGCTTCCATTGATTTAAATGGGATCAAGCCTGCCTAACCTCGGTCCTTCAGGACTGTGTGATTCATGAAATTTTAGTGAGTATTTGCATTCATCAAGATTCTGGTATTGGAGGAAAGTAAAGCTTCTACTTGATCATCAAGCAGAGATGGTTTTTTTGTGTGTATTTTCATGACACATTTGTTTTAGAATTTGAGAACCCAAGTCACTTTTCAGTAGGTCGGTTTGTTAGCAGTTGTGCTACTAAAGCTATTTTTATGGTCGTCTGCAAAATCAGGCAGCTGAAGTTATTTCAATTTAAAACTCAAAAATGCAAAACTTGGAAGGCTATTTTTAACCTAGACTGCTTTAGGGACCTATGCTGTAGCCTGGCCTCATAGTAATTTGTAGAAGCACAGTTGAGGAGAGGCAGCGAGCTGTAATGCATACAGGAGTGAGCGGTCAGGGCTTGAGGTAGCGAGATACGAGATACGGGGCAAAAGCAAATTTCACCACTGAAGAGATCTTATCATGAAGATCTGTCTCCAGCTTCAGTGCAGACTGAGACCTGCTGCCTCCTCAGTGACAGCACCACTTGTCTTGTGGGCTCCACCCTGTCTAGGAATGTCTCCACGCTGGCCTCAGTCTACACATAAACCAGTCTTGCTTTATTTTTCTCTGAGTTGACAATAAACAAGTATCCTGTGATTCACTCATGTATGAATTCACTGCTTGGTGAATGATTTGAATACCAAGACTCCATCTGAGTTCTGCTGGGTGCCTAGGTGTAATGGTAAGGCTTTGACCTCCATAACATACTGCTTGGCATCAATCTACCACATGATGTGTTTTGTTGACCTGATTTTCGCGGACCATCTACCTCACCCATCCATTCATGGCCACAGACCAAAATGTGTCTGAATAAGATGTTCAATATTCCTCTTAAGGATGGATGCATGAAAAGTGGATGGAGCTGGAAAGTGCCTAATAGTAAAAGAGGCCAAAAGCACAAAGTCCACTGAAATTTTCTGCTCAGGTGAATTTGCAATTCTGACCAACACAATTTGTGTTCAGCTAAAGGAAGAGGGAAGGACTGGAGACATTGTACTTCAGAGTAGGTCATCAAATTAGCTGGGTCAAGTCAGTAAACTTTTTTTTTTCCCAAGTCAGCCGTTTTACATGAAGAAAGGCTTAACTGCCAATTTAGCTGATCAAAAACAACACCAGGCTCAGAAACAAATGTCTTTGTTGTCACATGGCTTATGCTATATTACAATGATGAGAGGGAGGGTGTTTTTCTGAAGAGAGCTGGTTTTAGACCTTGGACCATTTTTCTCTTTAGAATGGAAAAACTGAATTGTCACCAGCAATTTCCTGTTCTTCAGGTCCTTAAAATACTTCAGGACAAAGAGTTTTTGCTTAAAAGATGTAAGTCTGTCTGGCATAGTGTTTAACAGCAAATTGTTTTCTTAAAATAGGAAACCAATGTACATTAAATTAAAGGTTTCCAGAAGAAACACGTTCTCTGTGAAAATATACCTTTTTCAAAACTCAACTGGAATTCCTTTCATTCTTGCCAACATCTGCATTGTCAGATCCAGTATTTGCTCATAAAAACGTATTTTTTGGCTGACACATTTCCCTTTCCACTACTCAAATAATTTACTTTATTTCCCTTGCTTCAGAGGGCTGAAATTGTTCAATAATTACTATGGTGGCTCAGTGAGTATTTGGTCTCAATCATTGTGTCAAAACCAACTATATGCCAATGAAGAAAATGTAAGTGAATGTCATTTCAGAATTATAAAACAAATGAATACTGGCTCATAACTGGGCATGGGGTACAGCACACACTCTTGGGATCCAATTCACAGAACATCCAATTCACAGAATATCCTATCACCCTCTTTCTCCTGGGATATAACCAAGTGCAAGGTTAATTCCCAGAATGATACTTTGAGGAAGCATATGCACTGTTTCTGTCCAAGGCTACTACACATGCAGGCTGTTTTTCAGCCCCTGAATATGCAGACCCATGACGGTATAAATTGGGAAGGGTAACACCAGATCTCACTTTGAATTAACATTGCCAGAATATTACCAGATACCTGAGATCAGATGATAAGAACAAATTTTGCAAGTAGGAGAAAGCACATGGGAAATTGAAAAATAAAAGCATTGCGCCCACTACATAGGTATACTGGAGCTGCTGCCTACTAGAAATTGAGGGCAAAAAAAAAAAATCCTTTCTGCAGCTGAAGCGCTTAAAAAGCCTTGAAGGCTAAGGAACTGGAAATCTCAGAATCACAGAATGGTAGGTGTTGGAAGTGACCTCTGGAGATCATCTAGTCCAACACCTCTGGCAGACAGTGTTCCCCTGGAGCGGGTTGCACAGGAAGCATCCAAGTGGTTTTTGAAAGACTCCACAACCTCTCTGGGCAGCCTCAAAGTAAAGAAGTTCCTCCTTATGTTTAGATGGAACTTCCTATGCTCAGGTTTGTGTCTGTTACTTCTTGTCTTGTCACTGAGCACCACTGAAAACAAACTGGCTCTACCCTCCTGACACCCTTATGTATTTATAAGCATTGATAAGATCCCCCCTTGGTCTTCTCTTCTCTAGGTTAAAAAGACCAAAGTCCCTCAGCCTTTCTTCATAAGACAGATGTTCTAGTCCCCTAATCATCTGCTTGGTGTTCTGTTGGGCTCTCTCCAGTAGTTACGTGTCATTCTTGAACTGGGGAGCCCAGAACTGGACACAATGCTCCAGATGAGGCTTCACCAGGGCAGAGTAAAGGGTGGAGGAGAACTTCCCTCAGCCTGTTGGCTACGCTTTTCTTGATGCACCCCAGGATGACACTGGTCTTCTTGGCCACAAGGACACGGTACCTGAAGGGGGCCTACAAGAAGGATGGAAAGAGACTGTCTGCAAAGGCCTGTAGTGATAGGGCGAGGGGCAATGGCTTCAAACTAGAGAAGAGCAGATCTAGGTTGGATGTCAGGAACAAGTTCTTTACCATGAGGGTAGTGGAACACTGGAACTAGGTGTTCCATCATCTCCTCCAGCACTGCTCAGATGGAACTGGGAAACTTTAGCAGTCTCTGTAGAGTCTCCAGGGACTTTTGAATAAAGGTCTGCGACAGAGTCAGATTCAGTGAAGATCTTGCCCCCTGGAAACCTTGGTTGCTCAGAAGCTTTCATTGGCTGTTACAATCCTGGGAGTACAAGGGAAAAACTACAAGCTTTTGTTTAAGAAATATTTATAAGGCCTGCACTCAGAATCCACATACCAGCTTTTTCCTAGGTGGGGAGATGTTGAAAATGTTCACTGCTGTATGTGTGTTAATCACTGTGAGCTGCAAATTCTGTTCTGCAGCATACAGACATGGTGTCCCACTTACCCTGCTCCCCACACCAGCCTGGGGTGAAGGAAGATGCTGCTGCTGCTCCTACTGGGATTACAACCCCTGTCCTACTGCTTGTGAGTGGGACCCAACATAAGCATGGTGTCGCACTGGATGCCAAAGCTCCTTCTGATAATACAGGCTTCAGATGCCTGTGAGAAACGTGAGGCTGGGCTACAAGATAAATATAGCAACCCAGTGACTTCATCTACTCAAGGAGCTCTCTGGGTTCAGCTGTGATTTTCAGTGACATTCATAATTTGCTGTTTGAGTTCAGAGGGACAGAAAAAACCTATGCAGTGAATTATTTTCTAAAACACTCCTGTGTCTGGGTGGGGTAGCTGAGTTCACTTCAGTGTTACTGGTGTTACTTCTAGAGTGACCTTCTGCATAGGTGAACTTCATTTGTTTTGTCAGAGGTACATACATTCATTTAATTGAATTTTACGTACTGTAATCAGTTGCTGTATCAATGGTGCCTTTGCCAAAAGGCACCTGATGGATGATTTCTTAAATAATACTGGTTTAGAACTGACCTGAATTAGTTCACACAGAGATCATGGACTGCATCACGCAGGACAAACACACTGTTTGCCCTGATTAAGCATAGCTTTAGGTGTCATAACCTACGGTAGGAATAAAATAGGATTCTTGAAGTGATTGTGCTTTTTTTGTTCATCCTATCTTTCTGGGAGCACGGACCATGTCAACATACCCCATGAACTTATCAAGGTGATTAGTTGCAAGGGCATTAATCCCTTATCTTATTTCTCAGAAATGTTTGCATCCACCAGGACATCTCTGTATAAATAGCTTAATTTCCAGTGATAACCCAGGAATTCTGAGACTTACATTTTGCAGCTGTACATAGTAATTGCTGCTTGGTGTGCTAATAGTCCAGAATTCCCAAATGATCTTGGTGAGTTTCAAAGCTGATGCAGACAGTCACTGACGTTAGTGGCAGTCTTCAATGCCTCCAGAGTGCTTCCAGATGTCTTGCTTAGTCCAGGCCTCAGAATCTGCTGTCAGGTGCTGCTTTCTTTCGAAAGGCTGGTCATTGAGCCATTTGAAAAAAGGCATTGACATCACCCATGCTCTGTGCCAGGAGATTTATCCACAAAGTTTGTAAGATTTGACATGAACATTCAAACAGCATTCATATGAAGATTGTTATTATCAGGCAGAAAATCCTGCTTCCGATTAGAGTTTCTGACTCACTCCTCGGAAGCCTAGCAGTGCTTCAGAAAATCTGTCTCATCAGTGAAACTTCGTATTTGCAGCAGCAAATCCAAAGTACTCTGGTGAGTGTGAAAAGACAAGTCAGGTTTGAAAAGTGAGCCTTACAGGGGTATCATAGCAGTCAAAGGGAACTCAGGAATGTGCTCAGCATCTTGCAGGATTGCTCTTTAATTTTAGTCTGAAAAGGTTAAGCTGTGATATGCAATGTAACTGCCTAAGGACATGCTATCAAAACGTTTTTAAGTTAAACTAGGAAGTTTAAAGATACTATAAGAAGTTCATACTACCTAAATTACTCCGTTATTATATTTGCAATTCTTTTTAAATTACTTAAATTAAAGCCACCCTTACTGTAATGGAAACTCCAAGGGCTTGAAGATTGTACCTTGTTTAAACAACCAGTGTGAAGTGGACATCAAGAGAACAAGCTGTAGGTGCCATAGAAGAACAATACTGAACAGAAGAGCTACAGAAAAAACTTTGTGAGAGGTAAAGGAGAAGAAAGTTAAGTCATTGAGGACAAACTGTGAAAGAGGTAGGAAAATATGAATGAGGAAGAGAGAAGCAGAAAGGAAAGTGAGAGGATGGTAATTTAATAAAGAGAGCAGATGATAAAATCTAGTCAGAGGGTGAGAAAATAGAGGTTTTGCCTGTGTAAAATTCAGCCTGAAATGGTCTTCTACTCAGAAAATGATAATGGACACTTTTACTTTAGGGAATCAGATTCAGAAAGAAGATAACAAGAATAAGTTACACGTAAAGATAACTTAGCTGGCCTGTGACTTCATGGTTGACTGAGGGACCTAGCATTCAAATCTGGAGAGTAGGTACATCTGACAGTGAAGAATGTAAACAATTGAAGGTTTGTATAACAGATATAAAATATATTTTGCAGCATACATGGATCTTGGCAGTTCTTGTCCTCATGTTAGTAATCATCTGCCTGTGCCTTTCTCAGGAATTAACTTTTGGAGTTACAAGGATTTGTAAGTTGATGCCCAATGTCTTATTTCAGATGACCAACATCTTCATCCTGAGAAGGTACATCCATGACTCCAAATTAATAGCCTTTTCTGTCCATTCACTACAGCCTGATGAACTATGCTGCAATAAGAAGATTTAATCCTAAAGCCAGTTTAATCCATTGTTTACATAAAATATTAGAAACCGTGCTTAGTTACTGGAAAGACAGTAGAGGAAGCTCACATTAACACAATCTTTTACAAATGCTCTCTCTGATGAGTTCAGTGCTGGTGAGCAAACAAAACCAAACCCAAAAACAATAAAAGGACAAAAAGTCCCAATGAAAGAGAGATCTTTGTATTTTAAAGCAGAAACAGTTCACAGCAGAGTGGATAGATCTAAACATAGCTCCACCATTTGTCATGGACTGATCCACAGTGAACTGGAAAAAGGTGATGCCCCTGAACATCTACAATATATTGATGACATCATTGTATGGGGTGACGAGGCAAAAGAAGTGTTTGAAAAGGGAGAAAAAATTATTCAGATACTTCTGAAGGCTGGATTTGCTATAAAGAAGAGCAAGGTCAAAGGACCTGCACAAGAAATTCAGTTCCTGGGAATAAAATGGCAGGATGGACGCCGTCATGTACCTAGGAGCCGTGCTAATGAAGAACATCAAAACAATGAGCATGTAGACAAGGCTGCCAGAATCGATGTAGCCCAAGTGGATCTGGACTGGGAACGTAAAGGTGAACTGTTTGTAGCTCGATGGGCCCATGAAACATCGGGACATCTAGGAAGAGATGCTACGTACAGATGGGCTCGAGACCGAGGGGTGGACTTGACCATGGAAGCCATCACGCAGGTCACACATGACTGTGAAACCTGTGCTGCCATCAAGAGAGCCACCAGAGCTAAGTCTCCCTGGAACAGAGGGCGGTGGCTGGGCTTTCGCTACGGTGAGGCCTGGCAGATTGACTATATCGGACCACTGCCACGAACACGCCAGGGCAAGCGCTACATCCTCACCATGGTAGAAGCAACTACAGGCTGGCTGGAAACATATCCTGTAAACCATGCCACTGCCCGGAACACCATCTTAGGCCTTGAAAGGCAAATCCTGTGGCGACATGGTACACCTGAGCGAATCGAATCTGACAATGGGACTCATTTCAGGAACAATGCCATCAGTTCCTGGGCCAGAAAACATGGCATTGAATGGGTGTATCACATTCCCTACCACCCACAAGCCTCTGGGAAGATTGAAAGATATAACGGACTGTTAAAGACTATGTTGAAGGCATTGGGTAATGGGGCATGGAGGCACTGGGAGGCAAATTTAGCAGAAGCTACTTGGCTGGTTAATTCCCGAGGATCTGTTAACCGTCCTGGCTCTGCCCAAACAGAACCCTTGCACACTGTGGGGGGAGATAAAGTCCCTGTAGTGCACATGGGAAAGTGGCTGGGAAAGGCAGTGTGGGTTGCTCCTCCTATGGGGAAAGGCAAACCCATTCGTGGGATTGTCTTTGCTCAGGGGCCTGGATGTACTTGGTGGGTAATGAGAAAGGATGGGGAAACCCAGTGTGTGCCTCAAGGAGATATGACATTGGGGGAAAGGTAATTTGAGACGTGAGTAATGTGAGTTGTATGTTGCAGAAAGTCAGAAAGTGAGAAGGATTCAAACTGATGAAGGCCTGCAAAGAACAAGAGCGACCCAATGGCTGAGACCAAGCTGGTGTTGGTGTCCAAGAGTGGAATATCCTGCTTCTCCTATCCTGAACACTCCTAAGTAACATCTGGAGGAGCAGAAGAACTTTTTTTTTATATTTTTATATGGGTCTCTTTGTGTGAAATATTGAGATGGTTTAAGTATGTAGATTGAATCACGAGTACGAGTAAGAAAGGATTTAAGCATGAGAATCAAATGAGATGATGAAAGGTACTGAATTGTGTAGAACCTGAGCGTGACGCAAATGGTATGGAATAAGGGGTGGAGATTGTATTGGGTTTGGCCAAGCTGGAGTTAATTCTCCAGTGCTGTGTTTTGCAGCAGCAGTTGATAACATAGCAATGTTTTGGCTACTGTTGAATAAGTACCCAGGCTATGTCTTTTCAATGTTTCCCTGCCCCAAGAGTACATTGAGGGATGGGCAGGATCTTGGGAGGGGACATGGCTGAGCTGGCATACCTGGACTGGCCAAAGAAGTATTCCATGCCATATGACGTCAGCTCAGATATAAGAATGAAGTAAAAGAAGGAAGTGGGGGGATTGGTCCATGGCGTCTATCCTCCCAAGCAACTATCAAGCTTAGAGAGCCCTACTTCCCGAGACCGACCATCGTCCTGCTGATGGGAAGTAGAGACTAACATCTCTCTCTTGCTTCCGCGCGGTCTATTGCTTTTGACTATTATTGTTATTAAATTCGCTTCTATCTTATTATTAGCTTTGGTCAATTTTTTTTTCTTCCTCCCCTCTCCCCCTGTCCATTTAAGAGGGGGAGTGATAGAGCGGCTTTGGTGGGCATCTGGCCTCCAGGCCAGGGCCAAACCACCACAATTTGACAGGAGGAGCTTCTGCTTTCAAACTTTTACACATCACAAACTTTTTAATCAGTCCACTTCAGCCAAATGGTTTGGGTGACCAAAGTCTGGATTAAGAACCACAAAAATGTTGTTACCCAGACCCTATGATAAGTGATCTAATCTCTGTGCAATGCTAAATACACAACTGTTGGGAGATGCATTCGTGTCTGTGAAGTACTCAGAAAATTGTTTGTATTGCTGAGACAACACCTGGATGGCTGAGCTAAGGATCAGTGACTTAATACCACTAAGTGTGCAAGTATCTACAGATACCAGCTTGGTTTCAGGACAGGCTGCCTTTTTGCAGAATCATCACCAGGGAAAAGATTATCAGCTGACATCATAAAATGAAACCAATTATCATTAATTGAGAAACTGGGTCTTGTCCTCTAATAGACATATGTGAAGATGAATTATGCTTGAAAACCTTACTTAACCTCAGTTCAGTTTTCTCAGAGTAACCACCTGGCAATTGGATTATGAAAAAACCCAAACCCATGTAATTTATGATGTCTCTGCTAGTTACTTGACTCCTTTTCTGATCACTTGTCAAATAATGCTTTTCCTGTTTTGCATGAATTATTTTTCATTTTAAATTATGCTGCTAAATTGTACTTCTTCAGACTAAAAGGCTGGAAGGTTGCTATTGAGAGAAGTAACAGATTCAAGCCTGGAGACTCTTGCAGAGGAAAATTGTAAAACCTGAAAGGAGATGATCTTGACTGAGAAACTCTCTAGTCCCATGAAAGGCATAAAAAAATGTTCCCTTCTTATGAATTTAAGCAAAATTGTAAAAAGAGAGCCATTCCCCTTGAAATAATATGGTCAGGTGCTTTAGACCACAGATGCAGTTGCAGTGCTGTTGACTTGAAACAGCCATCCACAGCTCCCTGATTCATTCCCTTAATGGAAAGCTACTTCCTTTAACAATTTCAAAGACACTTAAATATGTTAGCTGTTAGTTTAAAATTCTCTGGTTAAATATCTAAATTATATTCTTAGGATAGTAAGTACAGGATTTTTTAATGGATGCAGCCCACTAAAGTGGTATCAAGCAGTAATTCATCATTTGCTACAAGGTCCTGACCTTAGGTCCTCCCTCATCTTATGTGTTGGAGACCAGTGATGGGATGCGGAATTAGTTGGGACAAAAGTTTGGATGGTCACATGTTCACATGCTCTACCATGTGAGTTTTAGAAGCCCAGAAACCTCATTTTTAACAGCTTTATTCCCAGCACAGTAAATAAGAATAACATTTTATTTTATTTTATCTTCATGACTGAAGAATCAGATTTTAAAAGAAAACCTACCTTCAAACCCCATGCATGGAGCAAAATGCCACACAATTAAATGTCTGGAAACTCTGGGGACACCCTATTCCTCTGTTCTTTCTGCTGAAAATGGGTCACCCACTGGGAAAAAAAAAAAGAAAAAAAGAAAGAAAAAAGGAAGAAAAACCTCAGAACCAAAAGAAGTAAGATTTTGATCAGACAGAAAATCTTGGCTGCACAGCCAAGGGATTCAGCAGAACCTGTCTTATTGCTCAAGATAAGGGGAGTCTTGAACCTAGGTCACTCACTTTTATAAGAAATCTGCTTTTAGGATAGAAAATCGTGCTTAAGGTCCTTGCAAGCATTTTTTAAAGTAGTTGTCACTGCATGTTTTGAGCAGCTGGATCCACTCCATGAGAGTCAAATGTGCTCTGTCTGCAGCTGCTGGGTTTTAGGGTATTCCAGGGGTGTGGATGGATCATGTTTCTAGTATCTAATGGGGCTTTAGCAGGAGTTACCTACTTGACCAGAAAAGTCTTAGGCTCTTGCTCAGTGCAGAACTTCAGGCATCATTAGAGTTCTGCAGGACACAAAAAGTGCAGCTTGGGCTTTGAATCATCTCAGCATTTAGTCCTTTCTTTCTGTAAATTCATACTCATCACATGGGCTGGGTTTCACAGTGAATGTCACACACAGCTCAGCCAATATCACACACAACAAAAATGAGACAACAGCTGATAACTTCCAGCTTAACAATTTCTTGTCAATTACTTTTTATATTGCCTAATTGGAATTTCTTTCCATATGTTATGGTGAGGTTTGGGCATATAGTCTGTGGTATACTGGGTATGCTACATTCGGTGCATCTGTGGACGTTTCATGGTTGAAAGCCCAGAAAGTTCCAATTATTTGAAAGAACTCTTCTAACAGTTTTTGTCATTCATGGTATAATCTCCTGCCTTCATGGAAATCACTGCCTTGGAGATAGCAGCAACACGCTTGGGCCTCTTTGCTCTGTGGAATAATTCCAGTGAAAAGTTTCAAAGATACATCTAATTTTGTCTAGTGGGAGGAATCCTAAAGGCCATTCTCAGTAATGCTGTTTTAATGCCAGTAATCTCGAGTTCAATTAGTAGTTGAAACTCAAGGCAATTATTTTTCTCCTGAATTCAAATACTTTTCCAGACCAGGAGGAGAGTTCTTCCTCAGGAATCTGGGGATGATGTTGCTATTGATTTCACTTTTGCTGTTATGCTGTTAAGTGAGGTCTTAATGATCTTTGGCAGATATTTCTAATAGGATACATCCTACACACAGACCAAAAAAGTCTAAATTTGGGCTCTTGCAAACAACAACAACAAAAAAAGAAAATTATTTCTCTTGATTCTGAACAAACTTTTCTCCTTATAGCTCTGAGTTATTGACTGATTCGTGGTGCTCAGGTAAAGTGTTTGTTACTGATAATTGCTCTGGGACTGTCTGTGTGGAATATCCTACATTTTTAAAAAGACTTTTGAACAAAAACTGGACACTAACCTCTATCAAATTACTGTTGAATATCTTCCAAGGCAAAATTGTGTGTATGTAAGGGCTTTCATGTATCTTTCAGCAATTCATGTAGGAAATATTTATCTTTAGTTTGACTAGTCATTTTCAAACTGTGTCTTTAAAAGAGAAGTTCTGTAAAAATCTCTGGAAATGGGATAATGAAGTGAAGAATACCTGCGCTTGGCAGAAGGTGGAATGGCACCTCATACTTTATGCTGTTTTGAGGCTTTAAAAAGCTTTCATTACACTTCTTTATGCACTTATGGCTAGAGTACAGGTAAGCAAATTCTGTTACTTGTAACACGGGTGTTGCATCTGTATCACTGGGAAAAGAAACCATCTTTGGGCATCTTTTAGTGAATGTTGGGCATCCTCTAGTGAATGTTATGCCTCCTACTGTTTCCTGCAGGATGTTGTCCCCCATCGAGGCCACACGTTGGCCTGACCTCACCAAATTCCAATCTGATACCTGTGGTTCTGTATAAACACTAAAAGATTGAATGCCTTCACATTACTAAAGCAAACAGACGGTGATATTTTACATTTCAGACTCAGCATCTCATTAAATCACCTTTGAAAATATATTATTGATTGGCAAATGAGTAAATTATGCCTAAGTGAGGAATCATTTAGATCTGTAGCTGATACTTACTTTCAGCTGTTGTCTTCTCTGTCAAGTTATTCCTCTATTAAAATCTAAAAGGTCTTAAAGAGCAAAAGAAAGGGTAGGTGTTTGTTTTCATGATGATGTCTGGTTCAATTGCAGTCCCATACTTTGGGAAGCAAAACTTGATGCACAAAGTTGTCATGGCATTGCAGAAAAGCAAGTAAATCCTACATTTAAAAGCACAAGAAATCAGTAAAGAATGCTCTTTGAAAGTAAGGACTGCAAATCTGAGAAATGTCATCAACTGGGCAAACTTGCAGAGATTGGGATGGGGAAATACTGTCTACAATGACTGTGTCAGATATTTGCAGGTTTTCAGCCTAGACTTACTTTCTATAGCTTAACTCATCCATGTATTCACAGGCACAACTTTGTGTATTTTCACCTTTCATAACACAAAAGGATTAGAAAAAAAAATAATCATATTTGTCTGTTTGGAAAGTCATTGTCCTGGAGTGCCACTAAGATTCTGAGGTTTATCTGGACCTACCTCAAATGCCTGTGTAAGGGGACTAACACAAGCAAACTTTGGCAGCATATCTGTGAGCCCATTGTACCTACCTTACTTCTATCCATAGCTGAGTCACACCTGTGGTCTTCATAATAAAGGAAAAACAGGGAGGTTTAGGAACTCCATTTTCTTGACTTTAAGTTATCTTGCAAGTGGAGGCAGACATCTGTCAATGGTTCACTAAGAAAAACAGCTTGGGAGTTCAGCAGGCGTGTACCAGGATGTATGAATAACTGCCCAGAATACAGCAAACTTTATTGCAGCTGTGCAGCTCAGGTCAATGCAAAGCCACATACGTTGCATATGACTGGCACCACTGCTTTGTATTGCAGAGAGGTTTTGGTTAGTGCGAACTTTATTCATTTTTTTGAGAAAGCTAAATCACAAATCACTCTAAATAGGCATCAGCTCCAGTGTTTTCAGAGGGGCAATAGGTATTTACCCTTCTGCTGGCCTGTTGTGCCTTAAAAGGGATTCATCCTTCTGGGCAGACATGGAAAACAAAAGTGTTGTGATCTCATCCGCATCTCCCACTTGCATTACCTGAATGCAGAGCACTTGGAGTTTGGCTTTACAACCACAGCTTTGCTGGGACTAACCAGCTGTGCTCGTAGACATGTGGGCTGCAGTTCTCCACAGGGTATGACTGTCTGTATTTCAGAGCTCACATGTGGTCCATCAATATGTCGTTCATGGACTATGATACTGTGACTCTAGCTGATAGCCAGTGGTCTCAGCTGTGCACTTCTGCATCTGAAGGTTTTACACCTACTCCTTGTTCTCTCATGTCCCATGAGCAATATGATCCAAACGCACTCTGGGGGAAAGCAGTTGCAGTCACAAAGGTTTCCTGCAAGCCACTATCTGAGCCTTCCTCCTCAGACAAAAGGACACCCAGGAGGGTCACTTAATTTGGGATGTCCCCTCTAGGGTTTGTCTGGGAGCTGCTGGTGGTGACAGTTTCTGTTTTGAATAACCTGAATCAGGTCAGAGAAAGGCTATCACAGCAAGGCTGTATACTAGCAAAGGTGGGAGGGGCAGCAAAGCAGCAACGTTGCTTGTGAAAGACAGGCGCGAGGACTAGATGGGGCTCCCTTGGGTGGCTGGCTGAGGAGTCTATGCTGAGAAAGCAAAGCTTTTCTTCAGATAGTTTCAATGCATATATACAGCTAATAACTGGGATGTTCAGTCCAGGGAAAATAGGCAGGTCGGAGAGATAAGCTTACACAGAGGAGGGAGTGTAAATGCCAGGGACATTTAGGGTCCTCAGCACCTTTGGCTTCAACCGACCGCTCTCCTCCCTCAGAGGCGAGAGCCGGTGGGCTGGGTACTCCAGAACCGCAGAGCAATACGGAGGAGGTGTATGGCTTCTGGCCCGGTCTCTCCCCCCCCCCCCCCCCCCCCCCCCCCCCCCCCCCCCGAAAAGACACTGGCAGCTGCCGGAGCTACCCGCCGTCACGGCGGCCGCGGAACAGGCCGGAGGAGGGAGAGCAGCCCCGCGTGTCGCGCTGCGGGAAGCGGCAGGGGGCGCCCGGAGGCAGCGGCGGGCAGCGCTGGCCGTGCGGCTCACCGTTCATATCCATGCCCCTGGCAGGCGTTTTAGCACAGGCACAAAACGTGCCGCATGCACCGCAAAGAACTAGTCAATGCATTTGCGGCGGTTCCTTTCTCTCTGTTCAGGCCTGGCAAGCCCAGTATAGTCCACAGGGGCAGGAGAGTAGCTCGCTCTTGGGGCCAGCTGAAGAATGATGGAGGCAGACTCATGCCTAGGTGGGTTCATGGGTACATTCACAGCTTTTTATTTAAAAATAACTTGTGATTCTCTCACAGACGCCACTAGAAAGAGCCTTGACCAGGTAGTAAACACTTGATTTTTAATATCTTCTATACTTTTAAATCTGTCATTAAGGTAATTGGGTAGCAGAGTATGACATCCACTTTAAGCTGTATGATAAATATTCAGAAGGAGTTATATAATTAGATATTACAGAACTAAGATAATGCAACAGTGCAGAAATCTTGTAACTATCAAAGCTAGTAAATTGCCCTTTGTTCTACCATTTAAACACATGCTACTTGAGCTGGTGTCATTCCACGATGATTTAAGGAAATTGAGGGAGGAGACTAGCTGCATACATACTACACTGTATTCACACACTGTTTGGGCTGGGATTTTCCAAAAGATTTAAGGGTAATAGACACTCAACTGCTTTTGACCAGAAGCTTTTCTTTTACTTTGACTGGAAGTCAGTATTGGACATCTAAATCTTTAAGTACCTTCCCATTCCATCTTTCAGGTTTTTATCTGAAAAAAAAAAAAAAAAAAGAAAGAAAATTCATCTGGGGTGGAAAAAGAAGACTCCTTAGTAGGTAACATTGATAGGTAATATAGGAAAGAAGACAGAAGGTAAAAAAAAGCTACGCAAAAATTATAATGCCCCCAAAATGAATAGTGTCACACCTAATTTAACTCAGATGCTGCCACGACAGCTCTCATTTTGATAAGCATTACATATAAATCAACTTTCTAATAAAGTTCTACACAGCTGGAAAGAAATACCAATACTGTGCAGCAAGAGGGAGTGTTTATATCTTCATGGGTATGTGTTGTGCTCTGCCTAGTAGCATAAACATTTTTTCTGGCAGGAGATTTTCAGGTTTGGTTTGGATTCCAAAATAGATTGAGATGGAAATAAAGTAACATTAATTCCAGGAAAATATGTTAAACTTATATATGGGCAGCTTTTAGCAAATACAGTGATATGAAGGATGACAAAACATGTAATATAAAATGCTGAATTCAAATGACAGAACCATTCCTTTTTAATAATTTTCAAATATGGGTTGATCAACAAAATGCATATGCCATGTGAGTAAGCAGCTTCATGGATATGAACAAGTAAAGTTCCTGTTGAACAAACTGTAGGACCGTGGCCAATATTACAAACTCATTCAAAAGATTTTATTTTCTTACAACCAGGAATGAAAACCCCACATTCAATATTAGTTAATTTGTTTTTAGTAATTAATTTAGTAATTAAATTGTTTTAATTGGTGTGTATATGGTGATAATAATTAATTTGGTATGTATATGATGATAATAATTAATGCATTGTTTTTTTCTTCAGTGCTGCCATAAGAATCTGGTTATTTATCTTTCAGAAAGACTTCTGAATGACTCCTTGTAACACAAGTGGTTTCCTTTTAAAAGATAGCTGGTTTCTCTCTTGGTTACTGTGCTGGCTTTTAACCTGCAGTACCTGGAGCAGGCAAACTGCAGGCTGTGGTTTGTGAATCATAACTCTGTCTCTGCCTCTGGCATCACTTGGGTAGTAATATGGAAATTCTGTTTCCCTTCCAACTAGAAAGTGTGTGTTGAATATAATGTAATGTGCTGCCTTGATTTTCATGTCAGTTAAATATTCTTCCCTGTAGAAATGTGTTGTTGAAATGCTCATGTTCTCTGCACGTTTTGTGGGAAGATTAGGAATACTTTTCACTTCCTTCTCATAGAACCTATTTATGGAAATGTTTCTCAAAAAACTGTTGGAGGTGAGCGCACGAGGCAGGAGGAATGTCATTACTTCTTTTCAGGCCTCTGCCTTTTGGTCTCTGAGAGCTGGAATTTCTATTCTTTTACAAACAATGGAAGTATCTCCTTTCCTCCTCCTTTCCGCCTGCCCTCCATCCTAGCCAGGCAGGAAATCGGGTTTGCTCCTCCTCTAGGGACCCTGCATGGCTTTGTGTTCCTTACATACGGGATCTTTCTTCTCTTTGCTGATAACCTGATTGTGCCACCTTACCTATCGACACTCAGTGCTAGCAGCAGGTTGCAGGAAGTTCTTTGGCCTGTGATTCTATATGCATGAGTAATATTTGAGTTAGCAGTGAACAAATAAAGCTGAGGGTTGAAAGTCCCAGAAAGAAACCTATTGCTTTTCTTAAATGGCTAACATTTGCAAGGATTTGGCAATGGGATTGCCAGCTGCTACAGTTTGCAATTGAGGTCACCTTCTCTTTGTATATAAACATTAGTCATTTACTAAAGAATGTAAAAAACAGGTGTTCAGTGTTCACTGGTAATCTGTGCTTTTAATGGGATGCTGTAAGATAGCACCTGACATAGAACAATTCCTTGTATGCTTATTGTTATTAACATAAACATACTCGTACTGTTACTTATGCAGTGCTGTTGGTATGCATGGTACAGAAAAGATAAACAAAATGACAGATGCCTAAACCAGATGAAATTACAATTAACCTAATGACAGACAAAAATAAAGGAAGTGTGGCAGGAAAATGTGAAAGAACATAAAAATCACTGCAAGCTATGCTTGCTAACAGTTTCTTTTTTTCTTTTTAAAGAGGCAGTTCTGCATTTTGTGGCTAATATGGGAAGTGAAGGTTGATGCCGCAAACCAACAGAGGCAAATTTGGCTTCCAGACATTACTCTTCAAAAAAACTTTTAAATACAGGAGTGATTTTCACACAGGATGAGAGAAGATACTGAAGATCTGGAAAACTGCATGGAAAAAAACACAGTGATCTGTGGAAAAGTAGAATGAAGCTATCTCCTGAAGGTGTGTTCTCTAGAAGAACTTTAAACTTAACCTATCAGCTATATAACATAGCGGGACTTCTGATGCTGTGGTGCCATTTACACTCAGACCTTCACACTTAGTTTGAACTGCCATTAGATGTTATTCGATCACTTCAAATTTATGGGTAGAAAAGTCCAAAATTAAATTAAGAAAGTATTTAAATAAAATACATACATACTGATAATATATTAATGAAAGGTATGTATTCTTCTACAACAGACTTTAAATTTCTCTGAATGGAGTACACAGAGATATTTATATTTAGTTAGCTGCTTTGGCAGAGTAAACTTACTAAATGACAGCCAGGCTGCTACGCTTTCAATGTGCAGACCTGCCAAGTACCTGCTGAGGAAGAGATTCACCATCTGGTGCTGCCCTGCCAGCTCACGGCTCAGGTCTTGCTCTCACAGCCACCATGGACCTGTCTAGCTTTTGGTTCCCCACCTCACTTTTGTGTGCACAAGCAAAGGGGAGGGGAAGCACTCAGCAGCAGGAACATTGCCTTGCTCCCACGGTGTGGGTACTGGCCTCTCACTAGCACATTCAGTTTGGGTGTGAAGCTAGTCATGTGGGAACTTACATATACAGTGTTGGGTAGTGGACTCTCGCTAACACATTCAGTGTGGCATTGCTGGAGCTGGAGGTGAGCCTATTCGCTTTGGCTAGGATGCAATAGCTGTGTCAAGGAGTTATTTCTTCAGGTCACACATTTACGTGATGTGAAGCATGCACATTTCATGTATGTTCAGTATACCCTAATGACAAATTGTCCTTTCTCATGGTAAGTGCAACGGGATGATGTGATTCATCTCACCATTGAAAAACACAGCACAGCTCTAAGGACATTGGACTTCTTTTCTCCCAGGTATAATGAGGATGCTAAAAATGACAAAACCTGCACTTGTTAATTATGCTAATTATGATCTAATGATAGGAACTTGTTCTGTTGAAGAGGGAGCTTGAGAAGTAGAGAAAGGCATATGTAAGAAATGTGTGCTACAGCATCAGCATAATATGCAGTCAAGCATATTATGTCTAGCTGCAGTCAGACTGTTCAGAAGTCATCAAACTGTGTTCTGAGGATTAGCAAGGTAGCTCTGAAGATATTACTAAAGCAGTCATCCTTTCCTAGACAAGTTACACTGAGATAATACACATTCCAAAAAACAATGACCCCAAAAAAAAGTAATCTCAGTTTTCATTCATACATGGTAATAGTGGTAAATTTGGAAAAGGTGAAGTTCTTCCAAAAAAACTATGAAATGCTCACCTGGGGTTGAGCAATCAAGTGGCACTCTAGCAGAGCTAAAACATTTTCTGTGCTTGTGACAGTTTTGTTTTCTTTTTGTCACAAATTGTCAGAGCCTCCCAGCCAAAATTCTTGGAATTTTTTCCGTTGTGCATGAAGCATTTTTACACAATAATTCCATCTATTCTTAGCAAGATGTTCTTTGGTGTGAATTCTATCTATTGTTAGAAAGTGGTTTTGAGAAAAATATGGTTCCAATCGTGTGGCTTTTTGCCTTGATATCAAGAGAGTTACTGCCAAATATGCAGTCATATCTTTTGCTAATAGAACCAAGTTATGGGATCTATTAATAGAGTAGCAATAAATGATGGTGGTTTTGGGGGGGGGATTGTATGTCATGTTACTTCTAGTAAAATGATACTCCCAAAGGGTAATGATATTAGGAAAATTAGCTGCTATCAACCTAGTTCATATATAATCTGTATTGGGGGGGGGGGGGGGCGGGGCGGGGGGGGAGGAGGCAGGGAGGGGAAGACATTGGAATCATGTCTGTGGAAAGAAAAATGCCATTTACAGGTTTTTACAATCAAAAGAGAAATCCTACTATTTCAGCCCTAAAGAGCATACCTTTGATATATGCTTCAAGGGGCTTATTAGTACAGTGCAGTCCTAAAACTTCATCATAATGTTGACAACCACTGCAAAGAAAGAAACCACAGCCAGGAATCTCACAATGGAAAAGAACACCACCTGAAATGGTCATTGCTCATTTTCTAAGCTTTCCTTTATTCTCACAGCAGAATACAGGACATCCTAAATATGCTGACCAAACTTCATCAGAACCTGTGGCTGTAGAAAAGCACACACTAAAAACATATGCCAGCTGAATGGCAACAGAAAGATCCAATGGACTACTATAGCTTTCATGTACACATTTATGCTATTCTGAATAGCATTGTAAACTAATGCTTTCTTTTTTTACTGTTCGGGGTTTGGTGTTGGTTTTGTGGTTGTTTTGGTGTTTTGTTGGGGTTTTGTTTGTTTGTTTGTTGGTTGGTTGGTTTGTTGGGGTTTTGTGCGCCCTCTGTATGACCTCCCTATTGTTCTTTCAGATCTGGTAATGAAGTTAAATGAGTATGGTCCATAATCTTTGATCTAGGCATAGATTAAAATGACATCACATTATATATATATATATATATATATCTATATCTCTATATATCATATGTCATATATATCATATCACATCACAAATACTGTTTGGATTTTGAATTTTTCTTTGGTTTGGTTTGGGGTTTGTGTTGATTCAATTTCGTGAAACATTCAAATGCCTGCAGATTCATTTTCTCACAGTAATGCCAGTGATTGGCTTAAGTGGTGTCCGAGACCTACAAGTCAAGGAACAATTCAGCAGGCAGCTCATCTCTTTGGGATAGCCTTTCCAGCTTTCGACTGTATGTCTGCAGGATACTGGCAACTGCTAAAAGAAAAGAGCAGCATTCCCTCAATTGCCACCCTCTGCCCCAAAATTTCCCTCTAGCAATCCCAGAGTCAGAGTTTAGGAAAGGAAGGTCTCTTCAGCTACACTCTCAGTGTCATTTAAACCTTTCGATTTTGGTTTTGACAGAACTTTTCATTTTTCACTTTTGCACCCCAAAAGCTGGAAGTGTTTAGCAAGTAAGGCAAGATAATGCATGAAGTCTGGTGATTAACTGCCTCCCACCCCAGAGAACTGGGTCGCAGCCCTGCATTTGCCCAAAATTCTTCACTCTTTGTAATGGTGAGCAGCTGTTTACAACAGATATTACTAAAGGGTAGTGTCTTCATTACTGGGCTCAGGCAATTTGAAGTCTGCAACTCACTTCCAAAGCAAGATGTCTACAGAGTCAATAGAGAGGAGAATGCATTCACTTTTTTTAAAGGAGCATGGAAGAGCTCACTGTGATTGAAGCCAGACCAAATCATCAGTGTTATATTGGCATGACACAAGGAGTAAGTCACCACATAGCTCTCAGCATCAAACTGTTCTGAGGGTAGACTGTGCAGCTCTCCTCCTGGAAGAACTCTCTCTTCCCTTTAGTTTTCTTTGTAACTCATGCACTTGTGCCTGTAGAACGAGGAGTTTCCACCTCATACTCATATTGTCTCCATACTCACAGAGGAGGGACCACAGGGTTCATTGTGGCAGGTACTGTCCCTGTTCAGCTGTAGGAGAGTTCAACTCTGCTAGCTAAACCCATTGGTTCGTCTTCAGCCCAGCAGTGTCCTGGCTTCACACAGCCTGCTCTCAGAAGCAAGCCCCCTCCCCCGCACACAGATGGGTGAGAAAACAACCCCCCAAAAAACCCTCCAGGTTGAGACAAAGAGTTTACTGAGTTGATAACGCTGTACAATTACCTTAGCAGAAGGTGTGTGGGATTTTTGTTTATTGAACTTAATATTGGCCTATCAAAATCATGTTTGGGTTTGTCAGTAAATTATCTAATATCCAAGAGTAGTGGAACATCCTGAAACTAGCCACATTAAGGATCTAGCAGTCACTAAAAGCCAGTAATTCATATTTGAATATTGTTTAAACATCTATTCTTTCTCAGTAATACTGCTTTCAGAGTCTGCCCCTTTGCCACCCCATTTCCCCCCCTTTTCCCCTCAAATCCCAGAGCACCTGGGTTCTGTTGGAGTCTCCTCCCACCTCCCTGGTGTGGCCACTTTGCCCTCCCCACCCACTCCCCTTTTTCATTCCCCCTTTGCAAAGGTAGAAGCCCCAAGATGTGCCCATCTGGGTGGAAGGATCCTCTTCTCACCACTGGTGAGTCCCTGTGGTGCACACAGTGACTGGGGTGGGGACAAAGGCCGGGGGGCCTGGTGGCCCCCCAATTAGGTAGGAAGAGGGTTGATGACTGCTTCAATATCATCCACAGGTGCTGGCTAGGCCTTCTTACTGGGGCTGAGCTCTCCTCTTTGGTTTCTTGGCTGGTTGAGGGTTGTGCCCCTGGCTCTGGGATGGGTGCAAAAATGGTGGTGGTAGAGAAGGAGCTGTTTTAGGCAGGGTGGAGGATGGTGTAGATGTAGCTGGGGCTGCTTTGGGATGATGAAGGGGGGGTGGGGGTGGGGATAGGAGTGGGGAGTGGAGCAGGAGCTGCTTTGGGAAGATGAAGGGTGGTGGGCGGGGGGGGAGGCAGAGTGGTTAAACTAGATGAGCTTTAGAGGCCACTTCCAACTCTAGTGATTCTATGATCTAGTTCCAACCCCATTGCCATGGGCAGGGATACCTTCCACTAGACCAGGTCAGCATCTTTAAGGGCTTTTTTTTTTTTTTTTTTTTTTTTTTACTGCACATAGAAATCAAAACATAATATGGTAGCTATGATGAATTGCTGTATTTTGGGTTTGAAGCTACCTTATTTTGAAAATAAGGTCTTCTGTATGTTGACATATGGAATGAAATGGTTACATGAAATTCAAGAGTAAATAGAAATTACTGGTGTAAGAACCATTTTAAGTCCTACCAAATTTGTGGAAAGGGTTTGGCTATTTCAATACTATTACTCGGCAAAAGTTAGTCTTTGTCTGAAGTGTAGATAGTGGAAACCCTGAAGTAAATTCATTACTCAAAGACAATTTGTCTTACCAATATATTAAATTATGTCTTTCTAGAAAGAAAATTCCACAATCCGTGCCGAATTTTGCAGCCTGACTCAATAAATTTTGATTCAGAAAAAGGGTAGGAAAGATATTCTAGGAGAGCTGGGCTAGATGATCTTCAGAGGTCCTTTCCAACCCCTACCAATCCCTGGTTCTGTGATTCTGTGACAGGCATTTCTTATCGGCTAGCTTTGCTTTCAAATACACTGAACTATGTGGAAATAAATACTCTTGTGTCTACTGATGTAATTTTTTTTTTTTCAGAAATATGTTGATTTAAAGGTGATTATTTCAGCAACTAACCTCAAAATTTTGAGTCTTATATTTAAAGAGATTTCCTTTACAAGCCTTCGCAGTACCTCAAAAATGAAGTTTGACTTCTGAGCTAGAAAAATGGTAACTGCTGTAGTAAATGAACCACTTGTTAGAATTTTGCTATGCCCCTGTAAGAAATAAAGGTAAATATGTAAAGAAGGACAATTCCTTAATTTAATTCCTTTTTAGCAGCTCTTCCCAGTGAGGTCAAAATGAAATATGCATTGTGATATAATAAGAAATATCTTATCACTACAAATTTGTGTTTCAAGCCTTTCTGCAGCTGCAGTTGAGAGTTTGCACGCATGTAGAAGGGTTGGGGTTTGTATTCTAGCACCTCTTTAAAGTGACAGCTGAGGTTTTCAGCCACAAGTCTCCTGGTAGAGCCCAAGCTGCTCTCCTTTTATTTCAAACATATTATCCATGCTTCCTGCACAGCCTGGAGATTTACAATTTGGGACAGAATAGTTTGAGTTATGGATATGAAGTACAGCACAGGAAGTTCCATCTCAAAATGAGGAGGGACTCCTTTACTGTAAGGATCATGGAGCACTGGAACAGCTCGCCAGAGAGGTTGTGGAGTCTCCTCTGGAAACTTTCAAGACTCCTCTGGATGCATTCCTGTGCAACCTGCACTAGATTCTATGGTCCTGCTCTGGCAGGGGGGTTGGACTTGATGATCTCTGGAGGTCCCTTCCAACCCCTAACATCCTGTGATCCTGTGAAAAGAGCCTTGATTTTACAAGTTTGATTTTTAAAGGGATGAGAGATCTTAGAATAGCATTTTTAAAAGCCAATTACAGAGTGGTATTTTATATTGGGAAACACTATCTAAGCAGCCAAAAATATAATTTAAACTTTCCTTAACATTATATGATGTGATCTACTGAGGATATTCCAGTTCAAGAGGGACAGGGATCTGCTGCAGAGAGTCCATTGGAGAGCCACCAGGATGATTAAAGAACTGGAGCACATGCCCTATGAGGAGAGGCTGAGAGACCTGGGACTGTTCAGTCCGGAGAACAGAAGATTGAGGGGGGATTTGATAAATATTTATCAATATCTGAGGGCTGGGTGTCAAGAGGGAGGGGACAGGCTCTTCTCCATTGCACCCTGTGATAGGACAAGGGGCAATGGATATAAACCACAACACAGGAGGTTCCACCTCAATATAAGGGGGGGAACTTCTTCACTGTGAGAGTCATGGGGCACTGGAACAGGCTCCCCAGAGGTTGTGGAGTCTCCTTCTCTGGAGGCTTTCAAGACCCATCTGGATGTGTTCCTGTGTGACCTGTGCTAGATTCTATGGCCCTGCTCTGGCAGGGGGGCTGGACTTGATGTTCAGAGGTCGCTTCCAGCGCCTGGAATCCTATTATACTAATCCAGCTATATTTTAAAAGTAATCTCTGGAGGTCAGCTTAAATGGAAGTGTGAATGTAAACTTAACAAGAACTTGAGGACATCTGAACTTTAAAAGCTATCAGAACACACAGAAGTCTTCTCCCTAGGTAATTTGTCTAGGTAGTTCTGGTGAGATATGTTCACTATAGGATGACAGAGGACAAAAATTACAGTGGACAGTCATCAAAACTAATTTTACTTTTATTTTGCTGGTTTGGATGCTAGAAATTAAAGAAATTAGAAAAACTTGGCATATATCCTGCATATAGCAGTGATCTGTTACACAGCTACAAAATATTGACTTGATTTCTGAGGGTGTTGTTGGCTTAAAAGAACAATGCCCATCCAGCTGGATTGTCAGTTCTGTCTAGAATAAATTAAAAAGAAGCCAACAAAAAAACCCAACCCAACAACAACTACCCTGAACTGTTATGTAAGAGGAACTATTCTGGTTATGAATGTAATACTCCTATAACATTAATATAATAGTACTATGTCTGTGTTTTTTCTCATCTGGACATACTGGGGAATTCTTTAAGGAGTTCTGTTTTCTGAACTGGTATAACCTTTGGAGGTTCTGAGATCCAGCACTTCCATGCATATCCACCTTATATGAAATGTGCACTCAAGGCCAAAATAAACCACTGAATTGTATTCTTGCCTTCATTTCAGAAAGGACAGACTAGTGGCAACTATTGTCCAACCCTGTTTTCTGATGTGTTGGTCAGTCCTCAAGGCAAATGAGGAGCAATGATCACTTCAGTCTGACCTGAGCGAGACAAATAAGAAATTTCTTCCTCCATGAGGAGGTGGGGGGAGGGCTGATGATGCATCTGCATGGAGAAGAGCGAGAATAATCAGTTTCCTTTAGCACAACAGATAGGAGACATTGACTGGTAATAGCACAAAGGTTCAAAACAAAAGGTAATACTTCTCAAAGTGTATAAATAAAGAACTTTATCATATATATATTGTGGATTCTAAAACAATTGAATGAATTTAATAAAGAAAATCCCTCATGAGCTGTTGAATACAAGGATAACAGCTCTGGGCCAGAACATCCAAAATTCACTGGAAATTGGAAGACAGTTCTTGAAAAATCAATCACAGAATCAATGATCAAATGTCACAATATGTCTGATTTGTCCTTATACAGGTGATAGTGGTCACCGCTAGAAACCCAGCACTTGGCTGGATGGACTTTGGTTTGACTTTAGTACAATCATTCTCGTGTTACAGAGCTTCTTATAGCATATTTCCAGTATCCAAATCACAGTGCAGTATTATTCTCATACTACTGAATTGGAATGTATAGTTTCTGGAACACGTGAAGTGGCATGTCTCTCTAGATAGAGAAACATAAAAGGGGGTTGCAGAGCATGGTTTTGTGTTGTTTCTTTCTCTAAGGCACAGACAATACATCTTTGGATAAAAACGAAAAATGAACTGCAATAATGTGCTTTTGTAAAACAAAATCGGACGTATTCTGCACAGCAAACATCTTGTCTAGGAATAAATATCTCTCCAGTGATGTCAATGTGAGAACAAGTGCTACAGTGTTGTTGAAGTAATTGGGAGTCAATGAGTGAATGTGCCGGGGAATCCTGCAGAAAGCCTATATATGGTAATTTATCCAGAAAGTTCTCTATTTCTGTCTTTTTAAAGCTTCATGCAGGAGACTGAATATATTTACCATCTTTCAAACTGACAGAAGACACATACCAGTCCAGTTCTTCTCTGAACAATCTGTCAGAGTGGTACATGGCACCACCAGGAGGAAGGGGGCCTCCTTGCCACAGGGTGGCACAGCACGTGTGCTGGCTGTAACGCCAAGAGGCAAAAAAAGATGCCCTGTTGGGGCTGAAATGCAGTGGGCTGTGATCACTGAGTGTATAAAAGCACATTGGCATGAGAGGTTTCTTTGTAAAATCTAACAGAACAAATAGCTCTCCCTCACTTTAAGCATGAAGTGGAACAAAACTCCAGAAGAGAACTTTTTTCCTCCAAGTTTAATTTCAGTAACATTTGGAAAAAGTCAAGCTAACTTTGGTACTTTTTTTTTTTTTAGAGACATTGCCATACAGAAACTTCTTACGATGACACGACTAATACAAAATTGTCATTGCAGTCGCTGAAGTTAGTATAATATGGGGAAACAGAAAACAGTAAGCCTTCAGTTATAATCTCAGTCCGTTGAAATATATTTTTGTATGCTGAAGTTCACAGCTGTCTCTGTTCACATCTTCACAGGTTCTCCCTGGCACCTACCAGCTCATCACATTGTCCAGCCTCTGCATCTTCTACGTCAGCTCCACCCTCTCTTCCTTCATCCTGTTTTAGTTTGGGTGCATGACAAGTCTGAGCTCAGAGTGAAAGTTTCCCAACAATATTTTTTTAATAAAAATTAATAGCAGCACAAATAACGAGGCAAAGGAATAATAATGTGCCAGTATACAATCATACTGCAAATGGTTTGAACCATTAAAGCATTCCAGGTCCTCTGTGGCCAATTGCAAAGACCTGGATGGAAGAGGAAAAAACAATTGTATTCTGCCAGGAGAAGCTGCTAAATTCCTGTGAGTGAATGTGGTCCTGACTTAATTACCACTTCCAAGAGCCTATTTATAGTTGTCTGGGAAAGCACTTAAGTGAAATAGGCTTAAGTTTGCAAATAGAATAAGTGGGTGAGCATCCACAGAGAAGACAGGATGGGAGAGAGGCAACTGTGGTGTAACTACACCTTATCTCTCAAGTCCTGTGGTGGGGCAGGGGTTAGAGCAGGAATTTTGTATTGATTGAACTAGCTTCATGACTCATCCCTACAGAAAAATTAAAACCCCCTAAAATTTTAGATGTTGTGCAGTTTATGCACAGCACACAAGCTTCAGACTTGATAGCTGACTGGGAGTATGTACCACTGGAAGACACATGAAAAAATTACTTGTGCCTCTACGAGAATTTTTGAAAAAACTTTTCATAACTACAAACATCTTAAATGTTTTGAAGATAAAATGCTAAATCTGGGCATTTGAATGGTTGGCAGGCTGGCCTGTAGCACAAAGAATGGGATTTGTCCAGGGGAACATGTTCAGTGGGATTTTCTGAGTATGAGCACTTAGACTATTTGGAAGCAAATACTACTGCCAGCTGATAAATAAATCAAGTGAAACATTATATTAGGAATGATAAAGAGAAATTCACATTACCTTTATCCCAAGCATTTGAGAGACAAATGAGTAGGTGCCATGAAATGGAGGATTAGAAAGGGATATGCAAGCGGGATGCAAGCAGATCTGCATATTCAGAGGAACTGATCTATGTTTAAATCTGTTGCTACAGTTATTTAATATCTAACTTCTGTATATTTCATAACTTTCCTGTTTGTAGCTAATATAGTCTTATTAAACTGTGGAGTTGTCTACATCTAGCCTGTATCCAGGGCTAAACCAATGTTAGAGCTATTGCTCTATCACTCAGTCACCCCAACCCAGCAAAGAAGGGGAATTGGGAAAAGGAGACAACACCTGTGGGTGGAAATGAAAACAGATTTAGTGAAACAACAAAACTAACAATCAATGGCAATAAATACTATACAAAGCTATATTCAGTCCAACAAATATACACTGGTCAAGATAAGCAGAAAGGCAGTCCTTGGGAGCAAAATGGTAAGCAAGCCCCTCCAGGGGTAAAAGAGGCAGGGCAAGGAGCCGCAAGACACAACCACCATGACCTCAACACTGCTAATGGCTTGCAGACCACGGCTAGCCTATGATTCTGTCCCAACAAAACCAGGATTGAAGCCTAGAGAAGTGTTGTATCTTACTGTTTCTACATAATTTGTTTTCTTTAAAATTTTCTGTTTGGTATATTCCACCTATGTACTGTATATTAAATCAATGGCATAAATGAAGAATTTTGGCATGCCACAGAATTTTAAATGTGCTTTATAAAAACACATTATATACATATTTCAGTGGTTTATGGTCATAATGATATGAGAACAAATAGTGGTGTATATATTTCATAGCAGTGAGTATCTAGGCACTTAAATTGCATTCATTCAAAGGCTAACCACAGCCTTAATGTCTGAACTGAAAGTAGTGTAAAAATGCTCTCCTTTTCTCAGATGGACTTCCTGCTGCAGAATTAATAAATCTTTCCCTTTGTAAATGCCTCCTGATGAAGCACTCTTATTTGCAAAATCTTTCAGTTATACTTCATGTTAAATTCAGACCTACCTTCTGTTTTTTCCCCCATTGATTTCAGATTTGCAGTGTATTTTCTATGTGGGAATACCCAGCGTCAAGAATATCTTCTCAGGTCTACTCAGTGTGTAGATGGAAAGATTTGCTTCCTTCATGTGTACGCAGCAACAGCTCCCTACTCTGTCTTCCGGTCTGAAAACCCTCCAGGATTTCACATTTTTTATTTTCTTCCTGGCACCCTTCACATCTATAGCTGAGACAGACAATGATCACCGAGAGACTCTATTCCTGGAACCCAGCTCTCGGCTGCTGACAGCAAGTGAGGGTTGAGTATTCGCTACTCTTCAGTTACTCTGCAGTGGATGACTGTTGAGCCTTCCTTCCTACTACATACTGTATCTCTCCGTGTCCTCTATTGTGCCATCCCTGAAGCCCTATGTAATTCACAGGGATTGATGCTTCTCCAGTTCTTCTTCTACACCATCTCAATTGCTTCCCCTGCAGAAGGGACAATGTCCCACATTGTTCAACATCCTTACATCCAAGTGTCAGGTCTCTCCTTTGCCCAGCAACCTGCTGAAAAAACTTCAGACCCCACATCAGCTTGTGGCTGCAAACTGGGGCAGCCAGCATGGTTTCCACCATGCTGAAGGATGCTAAAATCTCTGTACAGTAGCCAAAGGAGAGCCCTCCCCTGAAAGATTTCACCCAGCTATAGGCTGTCCTATGCACTGTGCAGGTATATTAGGTTTGGAGACATGAGCCTTACAAGGTATCTTTCAGTGTGTATGTGGATATGTATATGTGTGTACATATCTCTATGTCCTCTGCATCACTAATTTATCTCTACGTTTATATTTTGCATACATGTGCATGTCTCATGTACAGAAGAGACCTGAAGGGACAGAGATAGAAAATATGCCCCCGTTTCTTAATATTTTATTATTATGTTGGACATGGGAAAAGTAGTACAGCCCCAGCTTGCAGGAGGAGTGATAGCTGGCCACTGCCTTTTCAGAAGACATCTACAATCACAGAGAAGCGACGACTTTTATTTAGGTGTGAAGACAGTATAAAGGTCCCACACAGGTTGGAAGATCTGGGAAATGGGAAAAAAATCACAAATAAGTGCTCACAGCTAGAAAGATAGAGTTTTATTACACACAACGAGATAACAGATCTGACTGGCTGCCCATTTTTTCCAGCAATTGTGAGAAAGAAATGCAGTGACAGAATGAGGTTGGGATTTTCATGCAGAACTAAAAGCTTTTCCTGTGAATGGTAGGGAAGTTGAAACTTGTTATCTACAACCTACAGTGGGAAATGTTATCTACATTTTTATGGAAAGTGTGATATTATGGATCTCGGTATAAGAGCATGTATAACAGCGATGTGTAGGTAGAGTCTGTGGTTATAAACACTGAAGATGGCAGGGAGGGTACATGAAGAAAAGCTGCCTATGTAATTTTGAATTAATGAGAATAGGCGTGCCTGAGGAATGAGTGAATGTGCGAGCAATGTTTGTGGGTGGAAAAAATGGAAGGAAAGGAAAACAGGTGTGGAACGAAGGTGTGTGAAATGAGAACTGAGATGTATATTGTGTATACATGAATAAGATATGAGACAAGGGACTGATGTAAATTTATGCAGATATACCTTTGTATGAAATATGACATATTGGCATTTGCACAAATTGATTAAAATATGCACAGCAAGCATTTAATTTCTTTTGGCAGACGTCTATCTCTTCTAAGTCAAAATCTTATATGTTATTTATCATCTGTTCTGCACTATGCAGCTCATCTTTGGTAGAGGGGTTTCTTTCTGCAACTCAAAACTGAGATAGGCTGTGCTGTACCAGGTTCTCCATCCCTCTCTTTTCCTGTGCTATCTTGAAGCATGACAGATATTGAGGAGCAAGGAAAATAAAAGGGAGAGGGCAGTCTCTGGGAGGGTAGGGTAAGGATGGCATAACATGCACTGCAAATTAGTCCTTTGGCATGAAAACTAGAGTGACTTTTCCAGGTTCTTCTCCTCTTGCCTTTTCATGTTACTAAAAAATAATCCTTGGCTCTCGAATGGTTTGTTCATTTCCTCCTGTGGAACAGGCAGAATGATGAGGTAACATCCGAGGAAGGGTACCATTCTGGACTGAAAAATAATTGAGAGTTCCTGCCTGGCATCTTGGCATGAGTGTGCTGCAGACAGAGGGGGTTTCTATTCTTGTGAGGCAACTGCTAGCCCTGTCATTCTCTACTGGTTACTGTAGGCAGCTCTCTGCACAGTTGGCTGGGCTCTTGGAATTAGGTTTTTCAACACCTATATTCATGAGTGTTTAAGAAGCTTAGCTCCTAACTGAATTTTCTAGATATGGACAGCCTGAATGTTAGATCTGAAGTCTCGGATAATTTTAAATCTGAGGTTTTCAGGACCTGTTCTCATGTTTAGCCTCAAACTTTGCCCAGCAGAATCTAAGGATTATTTTTACGGACATGTAATTTGTCAGTTACAGAAGCAGCTACAGTACACCTAAAAATGTTGGACCTGTCCTTTACATAGTCGCATATGCATCCTTAACTGCATTTATAATGAATCCATGAGATCCAGGCCACACTGGACATTCAGCTCATGTTTTACATGGAACATGTGCATCATAATTTTGCTTGAGAAACCAAAACCCAGCCAAGTCATTTTCTGGCTTTAACCTGGAGCAATTTGCCAAAGTTAAGAATTTAGTTGAACAGCTATGAGCTGAACATTCCACTCTCAATCCTGCCATTTCCCCTCTTGCTTACTGCTGTGTTGAGCTCCCCTCTCATATATGAAATCTTTTTGCTACCACTGTGGTCAGTCTCACACTCTGCAACGTCCATTTACAGGTTCTTCACTGAAACTTGACCCTCCCTTGACCCACTGATGCATAAGACCCTCCAGGGACTGATGAGGAAGAACCAGCCTATGTTGGAGGGCGATGCTGCACGTATGATTATCAGGACTAATTAGTCCTGGTGGATTAATATAGCAACCTGGCTGTACTGTTTCCAGGTATTATGAACTAGTCCAGTGTCTTGGCATGGTGCTGTGCAGACACTGTGCTAATTGCTGCAGTGACATTAAAAGCAATGGTGGCACACAGAGGACGGTTTTGGGGGCGTTTAGTAACAAGAAAATCTAATACCCCAAAATGTTCTTAATATAAACCTGAGCCATTTGAGAATGTCTACTTCTGTTAAACAAAACCTCTGTAAATCTGAGAGACATACTTAAAATAATAAACTGCAACAAGTGAAAAATAGAGAGTTTGTATAGTGCCTTAACTTTGCTGTCTTTGAAATATGCCTCAAAAATGTCTCTAACACACAAGCAGCACCTTGCTCCTGGACAAACTGCTGAACTCTTGGGAGCACAAAACAGTCTAATAACCCAGTGTTTCCTGAAGCATATTCTTTGTTGGGATGAGCTGATACAAACATAAGCTTTTGTGCTATTGAAGATTAGATCTACAACCTAGCACATGCTAAATTTTACACCTTTACTGCTTTTTAAGTCTACTTCATTACTGCCCTTAGAGCTTCATACAGTGCTTTGCTTTCATCACTAAACCCACTTATTATTCTCTATCACAGGTCACTGCTGTTCCTTCCAGCCTCTGATATACTGTGATACTGTGTGAATAGCCCTGGCAAGAAGACTTCAGCCTACTACTATTGAAAAAGCTTACAAAACAGGTTAAAGGCCTGATCTGTGCTATTATCTATACTGCCTCTCTCATGCACTGCTCTGATAACTCATAGTTTAGGAGAGAATAAAGAGAGGGGGAGAGAGAGAAAGGCCTAAGAAGTTACAAACAGAAGTCCTTTAATTTTCTGCATTTATAACTGCACTGCAACAACTAATATTCACAGTTAAAACTTAAACCAGTGAATGGAAGTGGAACATAATTGGAATTGTAATATAATCCCTGGCAGCATATTGTGAATTTTAGAGGGCTGAATTAAAAGATGTTCAAGAACATATTGCTAAACCTTCCCGTGTTTTAAGGAGCTTAGACATTACCTGAACTCTTTATTTCCAGATTTTCAAAGTTTTAGTTCGAGTCAGCATCTTGGAAAGGGATAGAATACCACAGGCTAACTTTTATTACTCTTCTGTGTCGTGATCTCCAGCAGGCTCAGGCCAAATAAGACACAGCTGCTTTCTGCTCTACCGGATGAGACCGAGGGACCCGACTGAGATGTCAAGTGAGTCAGACATAAAATTCTCCACCCTCTGTTACCCAAGCTGTTGTGTGGTGCGCAGCACCTCTCTTCCATCACTTTTAGCGGCTCTGCAGTGGACCCCTGCCCCTTCTGACGTCCCTCTGCCTATCCAGCTTCCCTAGCACCTCCGAGGCTTTTCGAGTGGGCACCACGGGATGCGTGACCCAGCGAGGGCCTGACATCGCTCCTCTTCGCCGCCTGCCTGCCTCCCTCCCCGACGGCCCGTGACAGAGCACAGGCCTCGGGACAGGACGGGGGCCTCAGACACTTTCCCCCGGGCCCAGTCGGGAGGGCTACCGCCCTGTCTCCATCGGCGACGTGACTGGGTTTGAGCCCGGCTTCCGCGGTGTGGGGTGCGGCCGCCGGCCAGGCCTCTGCCGCTTCCCTTCTGCCCTGCAGACCGAGCCCGGCCAGGGGAAAAGGCCAGGGCGGGAGGGTCCTCCCACCCCAGACCGGCCCTCCGCGCCGTGGGAACAGCCAGGCGGGGCGGAGGCGGGGGCCGGGGCCGGGCGCAGGCCCGGTCGAAGGGAGGGAAGATGGCCGGGGCAGGCGCCGGGCAGGAGAGGGGGGAGGCGACGGCGGGGCGCTGCTGAGCGGCGGGGCGGAGGCGCTCGGGCCGGCGGGCCGAGCTCGGGGGCTGGGAGCCGCGGCGGCGCGGGGCAGGACCCGGGCGGGGTTAGGAAGCGCGGCGGGGCTGGTCCCGGCGCGGAGCGAGGCTGGCGCGGGGGAGGATGAGCCCGGCGCGGTGCAGCCGGAGCCGCCCGAGTCCCGCTCCCTGCGGGGCCGCCTGTTAGTTCTGGAGGAGGAAGAGGAGGAAGAGGCGGCGGCGGGCGGCCGCGGCCCGGGAAGGACGGGAGCTGCCCCGGCGGCGGGCGGGGAGCGGGTTTCGGCCGGAGCTGGGCGGCGGCGACGGCCCGGCAGCAGAGCGGCCATGCCGTGGTTGAGCGGTGGGCGACGGCGACGGCAGCAACAAGTGGCGGCGGGACAGGGCGGCGGGCCGCCGGCGGGCGGCCAGCGGGGCCGGGAGAGCTCGGAACTCCCGCTGCCCGCCGGCTGGGAGGAAGCGAGGGACTTCGACGGGCGAGTCTTCTATATCGACCATAACACTCGGCAGACCTCGTGGATTGACCCCCGGGATAGGTAAGAGGATGAAGTCTCAGACAGACGAGGGAAGTCCCGAGGGAAGGAAGACCCGACCCTGGTTCACCCTGCTGGGCGCCAACTTTGCCTCGGCTTCCCCGTCCCCTTTCCTCGTCCTCTCCCCCTCGGCGGCGGGACCAGGCCCGTCGGCGACATTTTCCTTCCCCCGTTTGTGGCCGCGGGAGGGTGTGGGCGGCGGGACCGTCGGTGACCCTGTCGGCTGTGCGCTCCGCCTCACGTCCCTTCGCCTTGAAGCGGGAAGGCGAGCGAGGATAGGGGGGCCCTGTCACATCAACCTTCTTCGGCCGATGCGTGTGAAAACCTGAGGGGCAGAGTCCTACCCCGGCAGCTGCCTAATTTGCCGCCAGTGTAAATATTAAATCAAGAAAAATAGGAAGTAAGGTGGTGGATTTAAAAAAAAATTTTTTTTTACGCCTCTCATGGTGGATGCTCAAACTAAGTGTTGTCCTTGTAGAAGGGAGGTAGGAAGGCAGGAACGTACTGGCTCTGCTTATACTCCTCAATTACTGGACTAGCACCACTGCAACTGAGTGGCCTGGCCATCCTGATTTATTAGTGGGGCTGAACTAATTGGCAGCAGCAGGCTGGAGGCATGCTGAAGTAATTTGGTAGATTACCTCCTCATAAAAGATAACGCTGCATGGAGGTAAGCAAACCGGTAGATTCCTGCAGTTAATTTGACAAATATGCCGTCTGCTGCATATTACCCGACTGCTGCGTTGTTTCGGGATAGCGTTTTCACGACTCTCAGGCCTGGCAGTGCGTGGTAAGATCGAGTTAGGCCTTTTCCTTTTAATTAGGGTGAAAAAATACAGGCAGATTTTATGCTTTTTAAGAGAATTGCATTATAAGCAATATTTAAGCGTTAGAGCTTAAAACTGGTGGAGGCATGCACTACTCGTAGCTGGTGCTGCTCGGTAAATGCAACCTCGCTTGAAAGCGTTCGCCTAAAAATTTCCACGCGGAGTTAGTGAACACAAGTGTCAGTATTCTAGGTGTCTGCGAAGTAAGAAACATATGTCTCTGTGTATACTTTTCTATATTAAACAATGTTTTAATACTAAGTGAAAGTTGGACAAGGACAGTTTGAACCTCAGCCAGAGCTACCTTGCCAGAAGTATGCCTGGAATGTTAAGCAGGCCACAGAAACATTCAAGCACAGTCTGGGTTAAAGACCAGTAATTTCAGCAATTTTTGCCGTCTTGCACAATGATACATAACTGTTTAAATAGCCTAAATATTTACCTACCAGATGAAGATCTTTTTGTCTCATCATTGAGACATACTTAATGCATGCACATACCTTTTTTTTGCCGAGGTATTAAATATTGGTTAATATGCTTTAGATATCACGTTTTTCTACATTAAAGTGCATACACACGTTGTTAGCTTACTTGTAATATGCTGTTTTAAAGGTAATCGATGACATAACAGTGTGTCTGTGGCTCATCTGTCATCCTTTCCGTTAAATTTAAGAGGCTATGTGATTTCATCTTGCATACAGACAACATGAAAAAGGATTTAGCCATTTACTACCGTGTTTAAACTCCTTTACCATTCAATGTAAATAGTATTGCTAAAATTATGACTTCATATTTTTAAGAAATAATTGAAATGCCACACAATGCTTGAAAACGTCTCTAAACCTTTCACATCAATGTTTAAACTTAGATTTTTTTTTTTTCACACTGGGTAAGAACAGGCTGTAGAGCAGAGATTGAGGCATTTATTTTGGGCAGGTAGAAAATGACATGCTTTCATGAGCACATATCAATCTCTACAGAATATAGGTAGCAGGAACTAGTTTTATGATTGTAGAGTTCATCTCTGAGAATAGATTACTACTGTTGCGTTAGTGAGTTCTCTCTGTTCTTCTGCATAGCGGGAAATGACCAGGGTTTTTGGTTTTCATTGCAGCTATTCAGATTCCCATGGGCAGCAGCGGAGTAGGAGGGCAGCAGCGGAGTAGGAAAGGATCAAGTTAGTTGTGTTCTTGCTAGGTTTGGAAAAGAAAAGTTAGTGCAGCATGGAAATGGTACTGTAGCTGTATTTCTGTAAAAACAAGTTGAGAAAGTGGAGAGCAGAATAACCTACTTGTTTCATATGTATCTCAGCATTTTGAGTTGGGTGTAGCGTGTCAGAGATCACCCTACCATTTCTGTGTTTGTGTGTTTTGTTTCTATTGAGGAGGAATTGCATAAAACTATGGGACTGCAGTTGAATAAATTAAGAAAAGGTGAATAAATTAAGAAAAAAGAGGGAGAATAGTAGAAGAGTAATAAAAATGAGCCATTTGAGAAGCATCTTATCTTTGGTATCAAATCAGTGGTTAGGATGGGGAAGATAGTGTTTTGATCTGTGTGGATTGTGTGTAATGAGTGGATTGTGACCAGTTGATCCTGGCAGAATGGAGCAATGGAGGTCTTCATGTTGCAGTAGTAAGTCTTTTATCTTAATAGGTTGCAAGTTCTTCAAGGCAGCTTTTTTATCTTGTTTGCATAGTACTTGCTATATTGAGATTCTGGTCAATAACTGGGGATTGTAAATGATCTTATAAAACACTGACTATGTTTGTGGTTGATATTGAAGATCCTTGTGGCACCAAGGATCTTATTACTGTTGCTGTTGTTACAAGACTGCATTTTCAGATGATTAGATTTTAGATAAAATGTTGAATTTGGCAAAAGCTTTCCAAAAAGCTAGTGAGTCTTGTTAGATTTCTTATATGTGGAAACTACAGATAAAACACAGTATTTTTTTTTTCTGAAAAATGCTAGGAGAGAGGGCCTGTTTCTTAATGTGAATTGTCTTGTTTGAAGATTGAAATAATCTTAGAGTCAGGATTTTAAACTTGTAAGATGTAGCAGTGGTTTTGCATGGAGAAATTGCTTATTTGGGTGAGTTTGGTAGGCACTGAAAAATCAATATGGGCTGGTTAAAGACTTAGGTTTTAGCAGCTGCATTTGCAGAAACTTCCTGCAAGCTGGACTGCTGGTGTGTTAATTGAAATCGAGGAGTTTTTCTGTCTGGCGTCCTCATCAGCATGAGACCAAAAAGCTGTTTAATTTGAGTACAACAGTAAAACCCTGGCCCTGTGGAGAAGGTAGGTTGCAAGGAGTGTGGGAACAAGTGGGGATTGACATTAGAAATAGAGAGAGGGGGCAAAATTTCAGTAGGTTGTGGACAGCAAAGCAATCAAGAGTTGGGGATAGGGAGAAGGAGGGGATGGCACCTTAAAGCCTGGGAAGAAAAAAGTAGGGGAACTGGACTGAAAACCAGTAGGGTGGGGAAAAACAGGTAAGAAGAAACCGGTCTAGTGAGGGTTCAGGGTGTGAGGGTGTCAGCTCTTTTCTTGGCTGTATAGAGAACCCTGAGGGAAAAGAGTGCACTGAGTTTGGAAGAGGAATCTTCAGAGTTAAAAAATATGCATGCAAGGCATCATGCAAAGTCTAGGTGAAGAAGGGAAGATAGTTGGAAGGTGAAATGTAAGAACTATATATAAAATATTATAATGAAGGTCAGGAAGTGTAAGATCTGTGAGGACAAGGAGATTGATGAAAAATGAGAATTGTAGAGGTTGGAAACAATCCGGAAAGGCTAATGGGTGTGAAACAAGGAGTCAGCTTGAGAAAGTCACTAGACAGGTATCTATATTGTTAGTGGTGCAGAGGAGGAATGCTCAATTGGGCAGAGAACCTAGAAGTGATGGCTGCTTTTTTTTTTTTTTTTTTTTTTGTCTTGTCATTGTGGGATGATTTCAGGACTCCTCATTCTCGTAATTTTATTTGCTTTTAGCAAATTAGACCTGTTTTGCTGCTTCTCTCTGTGGGGTAGGGCAAAGACAGTCCATTACTACTGTTTCCTCTGCTGTAGCAAGTGGCAAAGTGAGGTATTCAAACTCACGTGCCAATGTGATGCTGGATGATGCAATTTCTTCTTCCCCAGTTTGATTTTGTAAAGGAATGGGAGATTGCAAGTAAGAAGCTTAAATCAAGAGAATATTCACGTCAGACGTTCAAAGCTTGAACACTTGAGACTGAAGTTGCTTAACTACTTACTGTTTTGTATTAAGAGAGGATTTTTAGTGACAAACTACTTTTTCACCTGTTTTCTTGCCTTACTTGATACATGGAGAGCAGCAACTCCGAGGCCAGACCAGAGAGTTGTGAGGCAATGAGAACTGCTTCTACAATTTTTTGCCAAAATTGGAAGATGCACCCCTCTCTAGTGAGTGGAAAGGATTTTTTGGTGCACCAGTGCATTAAATATTTAGAAAGGCAGTGGGCTTTTTGTCAAGACAGTTAGAAGCAGCATTTAAATCAAGATTTTTCACAAATAGCATTTTTGTGGACCTGGCTTAAACCTTCACACTGAGTCTCAATTAGTGTCATTCAGTATTCAGAATTCAAATACTTTTATTCCAAAGCATCAGAAAGGTGAAGGCAACAGGATGGTTAGTACCTTTGTCTTTTTGGAAAGTTTCCTTCAGGTTCACATATGATTTCAGAATTTTTGTGTCTACTTTCTTTCTGTGTTTTGATTATCAACTGTTTTAACACAGTTTTGTTTTGAACTAATGCTGTTTGTGGAATGGGAAAAACCAAAGTGATTGTTGATCTTTTTCTTAATATTCCCTTTGAAGACATGATGACTCGGCAGATTTAAATCACTTTCTTTAACAGACTGCATCAGTCACTTTAAAACATAAAATGTAATCTATGTGGTGCAAAAATGTATTTTTGGAAGTGATGCTCTGATGCTGTTTAAAGGGGAGCAGAAACTACTGAAGTACTAATTTGTGCTTTTGTAATATTGCTTTCTAGGTTATCAGTGCTGAACTTGCAAGAGATGGTTGAAGGGGGGAAAATAAATTGAAAGAGTTTGGATCTGGAAAATATGTTTGCCCATGAGAACAAAATTTATTCAGTTGAAGAGGTGTTTAAGAAATGGTTTGTGTACTGCTCAGAAAAAGGGATTATACTGTAGACTTTAGGGCTGTTTTGTTTAGTAGATTTGTAATAATACTCAATAGTCAGAAGTTGAGACCAGAAATATGATATGTTTTTAGTAGTAAGAGATATTAAATGTCAAAGTGTTTTTTTTCCCACTCTCCTTAGGTTCTTTAGATGAAATTATCTAGTTAATTGTTTTTTTTGAGTCTGATTGAAGTTAGCTATCATTTGAAGTCTCATTGTCTATAACCATCTATTTTTACTGGCACTGTCGCATGATTTGATCTATATAAAATTTATATATAGCTAAATATATCTCATAAGTATTGGCAGAACATCCATCCCTTCATTACAAAGTGGAGAGCTTCTCTATCTGCTTGTTTCTCTTAACACAGTAAGGAAGAAAACCAGTTCATCTCATTATTTGAAGCATCTGGGTCACTGCAGTTGCATCATTTGATTACCTTAAGTTAGCAGTAAATACAATGGACTTGATAGAATTTATATTAAAAGCATAGCATATAAAGTAGTGTTTAATTCCAGATGTTTTGAATTTTCTTTGCAAATGTCAAATCTGGATGCAGCCACAGTGTGGATGGGAAAGCTATGCAGCTGTGCGACTGCTCTTCTGGCATGTGACTGAGAATACATGCTGCAGCACATGCTGCTGAGAAAAGGCTGCATTGCCCGAAGCCTCACTGGGCAGTCTGCACGTATTTGTGCTTTAATTCTTGTTCAGAATAATTTGGTAATATTATAAAAGGCATACTGTAGCTGACGTTTGTTTTGAAAGTTTTGTATATGTATATGCCATGATAAATCTACTTCAGTGCCTTTCAGGAGGGATCTTTATGTTTTCATCCTGGCCAGTAGGTCTTCAAACAGGCAGGTACTTAAACATTTTCAAGGAATTCAGCCACAATGTAAGGTTATGATTTAAGAATGAATGTAGGCAACAAGTGTCCTAGAATTGATGTTGGTATTAGGTACGTTTTTCAGGCTGAGTCTTTTGTTTGATTGATAGATTCAAATAGCAAGTAGATGTTAATCAGCTGATTTATGGTAAATAATTGTAAATTATTGCCAGCATTTTTTGCCCCCCCTTGATCTCAGCTCTTTTGTTTAAATGTTTTTTTAAGAGTAGCTTGTAATTTCTTGTTGTATTTATGTTGGTTGGGAAAAAGCAATACCTTTATGAAGCGAGGATTCACATTTTCTTGTAATTCACTCTTGTTAAAAATGTATGCTACATCTCCAGTCGTTGAAGATTATTAATGTTCATAGTATTTTTAAAGTATCACAGAAAGTAGATGTAGGAGGCATCCACTGTTTCTTCCTAAAGGTAAAAGATTGTCCTTGTAGTACAGTAGAAGTGAATTACAGTTTATTTAATTGGATTTTACTGGTTAAAAATACATATGCTTTGAAAATCTAGCTTAGGTAGCATAAAACTGCAGGATATAATGCACATGTGCTAAAACATAAAACAGCTATTGAGCCATGGTAACCTCATTAACCAAAAAAATGTTGTTAAGCTTCTCAGTATTTTTTTTAAAGGTGAAGGGACTTTTTTGTGTGTGTGCATGTGTAGTTTTTACCTCTAAATAAAAGTATTTCTAGAAATTAGATGAGGAATGCAGACACCTGCCTTCTTGTATTTGTGTGCATTCTAGAAAGGACTAAATTAGCACTTGTGACTTCAGCATGTTGCAGCGATGCAATGGCAGATGTTATGGGTGCTTGGTCTTTTTCTTGAAGGATTCTGTGAGATGCTCCACAAGTGAGTTGGATCTTCTAAACTGAGAAAGAGTGATCTGTTGTGGATGTTGTCAGCACTCAAAACTGCCATAAAAGATGCTTTTCTATTTTTTGTTTGCATAAATCAATGTATGTCTGAGTCAGTATATTGTTATAATAGTTGCATTTATTGTCATTGAACAGTACCAAGCATTGTTAAGAGAAAATTGGGTATTGGCGTTAACCTATCTTCTCAAGGGTGTGTGGGGGGGAAGTGTCTGGTTTTCAAGATCTGTAATCTGCACATGTGAGAATGCAAGACTTCAAATGTCACAAGCATAGGGCTGGGTTTAAGTTCTATTATCTAGAGAAAAGAAGTCATATTTAGGCTTGGATTCTGGTGATAAGTTTAGTTTGAGAGATAACAACTTAAGTGTTTTTAGTGAATGTAAATATAGTGACAGCACTGTGCAAACAGAACAAATGACTTGTAGGCAATAAAAAAAAAAAAAGAAAAAAAACCCCAAAAACTTATCTATAGGAAAGTCTTGTTAACAGAGCTTTGTAAATCTGTATGTGAGGCCAAACAGAAGTATTTAGCTGATATTTTGGTGAAGCAAAGTACGACTAATACTTTTTCTGCTTATGGTTAAAAATAGAACTTCCTGAATATCTTATCTGCTGCAGATGTGACAGTTCACATTCACTGGCAAAGCCAGCCAGTATCACAGCTTTTAGTTAGTCTTCATCTTGTTTCTGGTTGAAAGAAGCTAGTTAAAGAAAACGTGCTTTAGGTACTTTTCCTACCTCTGCCACTGCAGAGTAGTGCATGCTCAGCAAGGTTTTGCAACATAGCAGCCTTGAGCTACTGGTTAGCTGCTGCCAAAAGCGCTAGTGTCCTCCTTACCAGCCGCATGGTCTCCCCCTTCTCTTATACTGGTATCGGTGCTTATCTGACTTTACCATTAGTCATATTAGGAAAAAACCCACCCTATACAGTATTTAATTTGCCTGGTTTTGGAGAGGGTAGTTTTCAGCCAGTTTAGTTCCCTAAGATAACTTAACCTTCATGGCAATTTAAGTGACTTAAGTCAATTAAGTTTAATTCAAGGAGGAATTGGCTTAGACAAAAGTGATGAGTCTGTTTAAAACCTTCTTCGAGTAAATCTTTTTGTGAGTGGTCTCGTCTACTGATTTTTAAAATACCCCCATAGTAAAGCAACACATCTCTAGACAAGCTTCGTGTTATGTTTATAAGGAAGGATTCATTTTTTTTCAGGTGTAAGATGGATGTATAAATGCCAACAAAATTCAATTAGGTAGGTATCAGAGTTAGTTTTCAGATGAGCAGCAGCATTGAAGTGGCTATTAAGAAGTGAGAGAGTTACAAGCAGCAGAACCAGTTTGGGGACTGAGTTTGGGATATCAGTGGTAGCTTGGAAGCCCTCATATGAAAGGTTTGGTGAAGTCAGTGGTGAGCATTGCCATTCCTGGCAGGGATTAAAGTTGGTGTGTATGTGAACTGGAGCAAGGACCAGATAAATGTCTGTGGGAGGATAGTGGCAGTGCAGTACCTTGGAGTTGTGTGTGAGAGGGAACTTGAAGAGCTAGATGTGGGGGTGGATCTTGACAGTGCAGCACCTCCAAGGAGGATCTAGGTTTGGTGTAGAAGTGTAGGGTGTAAATAGGGAAGGGTGGAATGTGAAAAGGCATGTCCAGGTAATAAAAAAATGACAGAGCAGCTACTGGGGGAGCTTAGAAGGTAGCTTTGTCTCCAGTGTTTGGAGCTATAACTCAATAAAAAGATTGTGACAGTGTGATTGGGGAAGTTTTGTAAGGGACTTGACTGCATCAAAGTTGAAATTGCCAGATTGTAGAGAAGAACGTTATAGTATTTGAAGTAGCTGAACATCTTTGCTGATGGAGAGGAACAGGGACACTTGATTTTTCGCCTTGCTATCAATCCCGAGCCTGTTAAATGGAGATAAATCCCACAGTTTTTACCTAGTCATTAATGGCAAGGGAACAGGGATGCAGGCTTAGTTCTGCTATGCTACAAGGGTCTTAATAATTTCTTGATTCCGTTCCAGATAGGAAAATTAATCTGGACTTAGTACAATTAGGGTGTGCTGAAAGCACGGTGAGACATAATCAGTCACTTTTAATGGCCCATTGAATCATTTGAGTCAGCCACTTAATACAGCTAGCCTCCTGGCGAGGCTTGCTCTATACATGTTGCGTTATCCAGTAAGTGGGAGTATTTCTCAGTTTGTTTCTCCGCCTTTTTGTGGGTGTTTGCTGGAGTAGGAAAGGCTCTTCTGTCCAGTGATGAGCGTAGTGGTCTCAGTGTCTTTTGCAGAATTGAGGCAATTCTGTGCTCTACTGTTAGCTCTTTTTGCTGAAGAAGCTGATTGCCTCCAGCAGTTGAATTAGTAAATATCAAAAACTGGAGCAACTTTTAAAATTTTTTGTGTTCAAAGACTTTACTATTTCAGTGTATTTAATTGGAAGTGGGACAAAAATAAAATACAGTGATATCAACACCCTTGAACCAGCAACAGAGAATCAAAGGCTATCTTTCATAGCTTTCTGAAAGAGTTATTTTCAAAATCAAATATCTATGGAGAATCTTGTTGAAACTATTTTGATTTATATTGTACTTAGGCTGAAACTCTTTCACACACAGTGATTAGTATTCTTTACGGCAAGATGCAAAGTTTGATATCAAAGCTGAAAATGTGTAGTATTTAAACATTGATTTATTTAATCTTGGATTACAGTTTAAACAGCTAAAAAAGTTTTTAAACACCCTTAATACACAAGACATTCTTAGAAAGAGTGGCTTATCCATATTTGGGAAGTCTGCTGAAGTACTGCATAATTATCTAATTCTATAGCATAAACAATTTGTGACACACTTCTCAAAGGAGAATACAGTCCAAAGCTACTTGACTTGAACAGCTATGCCATCCATGCTTAAAGAGAATTTTAGGATAAAAAGAATTTCAGAAAAAAAAGCAAACTACCATTGAGGTTTTTCTCTTTTTTTTGTAATATAGGGGTAAATAGTAGATGGAGAAAGTATTACATGTGTTCAGAAATTAGTCTTTAAACTTGTTTTTTCTGCTTTCCCAGATTACATATTTTTGATAAAACTAAAACTCGCAGTTTTAAAGATACAATATGGCATATAGGTAAAAAGCCTCAAACTTCAGAAGACGTTAACCACAAAACCAGAGGGAAAAAATCATTTAAAGACTATCATGACTATTGGAGCTTAGATAAATTTTAGTAACATCTGAATAGTCTATAACACTATAATTGATGACTAACATCAATTAACCTGATGATTATCCATTATGAGCTACAGAAAACATAACTGAACTGCTTCAGTTGGGGAAAAAACTTCTAAGATTGAGTCCAACTGTTACCTATCTAGTCTGGTGCTAAGCCATGTCCCTTAGCATCACATCTGTAGGTCTTTGTAACAGTGTGTAACAGCGTGAGTCTTTTAAACACCTCCAGGGATGGGGATTCAACCACCTCCCTGAGCAGCCAATGCCAGTGTTTAATAACTCTTCCGGTGAAGAAGTTTTTTCTAAAATCCCACCTAAGCCTCCCCTAGTGCAAGCCATTTCCTCTCATCCTTTTATTTGTGACTAAGGAGAAGAGACTACCCACCCCCCTCCTTGTTACAGTCTCCTTTCAGGTAGTTGTGGAGAGCAATGAGGTCTCCACTCAGCCTCCTTTACTCCAGGCTGGATAACCCTGGTTCCCTCATCTGTTTGTCATAAAACTTGTTGACCAAACAATTTACCAGCTTCATTTCTGTTCTCAGGACCTGGTCCTGCACCTCAATGTCTGTCTTGTAGTAAGGGCCCCAAAACAGAACACAGTATTGAAGAGATGGCCTCACCAGTGCTGGTTACAGGGTGACAATCACTTCCCTGGTCCTGCTTGTCACAATCTTAGATATTATTAGTAGTGTATAATATTATTATAATTATTTTTTTTTTATTTGAGATGCATGTAAAGACTGTAAATGCAGTAAGTTGTCAAAATCCAGTTAAAGAATATATATAATCATACTACATATTCATGTGCTCATTTCCAACTGTATGAAGTGTACTGAGTGATGACATTTAAAAAACCAAAAGTGTATGCTACTTTGTGTTAGTTTGAGATGTCTTTGCTTTTTGGCCAGCTCATAGTTTATTCAAGGAAAAACATAGCAGTACTCTTGTGGTTATGGGTGTACTCTGAGATTTGTGATAAATAGACCCCATGTGCTTGAGACTCTGCACGAGCATTTGAATTCTACTTCTCTGTTTAATGTAGCTGCTTAGTTAGGCCAATTAAATAATCAAACTAGTTGTTTAGAAACATGTAGGAAGGAGTATGTGAATGTTTTGTGCAATGTCATTTAATCAGCTGAAATTTCAGGCATCTTGCCATCAATGATTTCTTACAGCTATAGCCTCATTGCTTCTGTTGGTAAATATTTTTCTCTTAAAAAAGAGGAAAAAGTGTAGTTCATGTTTCCTATCATTGGTTGTGCATGTTGCTCAGAATTTCCATTGTACTGAATCTGTTCATAGGGGTTCAAGTACGTCTTAAAGAATTATCAACTACCTTAATTTTTACTCCATTTTCAGAAGCAGCTTGTGGGAAATTTTGCCTCAACTTCTTATCTTCTAGGAGTGTGTTAAGTGCTTAGAAAAAAAGTCTTGAGTTTTCTCAGAAGGGTGCATTAAAAAAATCTTTGAATATTTCATTGAGCTTAGATGTAAACCTGTGTTCATGCTAAACCAGGTTAAACTGTGTCTTTCCATGACTTAGTAAAAGGCAAAACACCAGATGGTTCATATAGATGAAGGTATATAGATACGTATGTGTGTGTCTATATTTTAAACAATATTTCATAAAATTTGCCACAATATTGTGGAAATCTGACAGACTAGATAAAGCTCCAGTGATTGTGGAAAGTAGTCCATTTTCATAAATTTCTCCCCTCCACTGAAATATCAAGTACCTTGTATGCAGAGCTTGTTGCAGGTACAGAGTAAATGTCTACCAGCGTGTGCTGTAATATCATGCTAGGTAAATTACTTCTGGGAGTAATCCTGTAGATTTGTCCATGGGTACTCAGATCTTCCTTTTGGTAAGAGCAATGATTGCTGGTCTTACTCTCTGGATATCAGTGAGGAGTGAGCCATGTCCTCTGCTCTCTTTCACAATCTCTGCCAAGCAACCTTAAGGTGATACTGCACTTTCATTACTATCAACCAGGACTCAATTTGAATCCTTGAGGTAAAGGCTTTCTGGATTTTGCTGGTTTCTGACTTGTATGAAGCTTTTTGGCCATTACTTCGTTCTTTTGGAAATAGTATATGAAAGAAGACACTCATGTTTTTTCTTTCAACACCTTACATGTAAAGCATTCAGAATTAAAAAAAAAAAAAAAAAGGTTTTGCTGTTTTAAAATATAGCTGCATCATTGTATCATTAAAACGGTAATAAATTTCTGGAGTATCTCTTTTGTAGGATTATGTACTGGAGTTTTCTATGTATGACTGTCTGCCTATACTGTTCTTCAGGTATTTATTTTATTTTTTCTGAAGTCAGTTGATAAAATTACGTTCATTTTTTGCCTTAATCACAACCATAAGTTGCTTTTCTTTACATTTAGAATCTATGGAACATTTATAATCCAGTTTTCTGTCCTCGTAAAATAAAAAAATAAATCACCCTGTGTCTAATATGCTGGTTCCATTAGGAACACCCCAATACTATGGATAGTGTCCTGGCTGTGGAAATTCTGCCCCCTCCCTCTAATCCATGAATCATGTTCTTTAAAATGCAGTTCTTTCAAGATCATGTGTTCATTTTTCTGTCTTTTTGGCCTTTTATGTATGTGCAGTGAGGCTTGTTTTTGAAAGTGGATGAAGATTTGAATGCTAATATACTTGTGTCCAGATATTTTTAGGATATGTCTCCTGTAAAGAAAAAAAAAAAAAGTTTTCCTGAGAGGTTATACAAACTAATAGACTCTTGAGGCAGTGTTACTACATCACTATATTACATTAAAGGTGAACTATTTCTCCTTTACTATAATTTCTGTCTCAAATTAGGAATACATCTGTTTTTTTTCTCCCCATTAGTGAAGATGGTTTGATGTCCAGACTTTTATGAGAATAATTTCCAAAGAGTTGTTAGAATGCTTTGGTTAAATAATTTCTGAACATTTTAAAATGCTATGACTGGTAGAATTTAAAATGCCTCAGTTTTGTTGGGTTTTTGAGGGTTTAGTTTTTGGGTTGTGGGATTTTTTATATTTTAGGAGAGGGAAATTTGCAAAATGCTAATACAGGAAATTTTTTTCCCCTCACATCTGGATTTTACTCATCTTGTATACTCCCTGTATGCTATCAGCTTTTAAAATCTGGGGGTTGGTGGGTTTTTAATATTTTTTAATGTCATGGTAAAAATAGTTTGCCGCTTATTGAAAAACAAGGCAGACCTGTGCCTCAAAATCCAAATGAAACTGCTGCTTAGATGAGGCTCTAAAGAGGGCATTTATATGTTGTGGAATGAATGGCATGCCTGCACTAACTCCCGCAGGCCGGATATTTCCAAGGTATCAGACAGAGCTGTATATACTGCACTCTTTCCCCCTTCAGATCTGAAAGTTTCTCCCTTGGCAAAGTTCAAAGGACCCCTAGCCCCAGTGGGGAGTGAGGAACAGTAAGGGGAAAAGAAAAAACGAGCAAGGTGACTATATGTGTATATATGGATATGTCTTATTTTATTTTTTTAAAAATGTTATTACTATTTTCCACCCAAACTCTCCTGTGATAACTTGTAAGCTTCTTGTACTTTGTGAGCTAGCATTGTTTTTTTAAATCATTGTTCTTTGAACAGTGTAGTTTGGAATTTCCTGTTCACGTTTTACTACAATGGTTTGTTTAAAATGATAGACCACAGTCCTTTTCCTGACCTAAAACTAGATTAGCCTTGAATGTCGAAGAGAAGTTGGACAAATAAAGAGGATAGACTGTATTTGCTTATGTCAGGGAGAGAGGCCTTTTAACCACGGGCTTGGTTATATCAAATACCACAAGTCATGTTTCTTAAATATTTATTAAGACAAATAAACACAGTTATTGTATGAACTGGCACTAATCCAGATTTCTGTCTCTTTGATTCTCATGGGTGGGTCATTTTTAATCAGGAAAAATATTTTAATCACGACTCTGATATCTGCAGGAATGCTGAATCCAGTGTTACCTCATTTCTCCGCTCTACCTGCCCCCCTGCCCGCTTGTTATATTTAGAAAGTGCAACAAAATAAGTCTTGGCAAAGTTCAGATTATAAAATGTGGCAACAGTGTATCAGAAAATACTCAAATTGGGAATGAACATGCCTCTGTCTGGTATCTGTGTTAAGGAAAAAGTAGCGTAGTCTTTGTATCTATTGCCATTACCTTTGCTTTCAAATTTTGGGGTGGGGAAATCTCCTGTGTCGGGCAGTGTTAGATGCACAAAGAATTGTAGCATCCTTATTTATACAATTTATGTTTATTTAGGACAAGTTCCTTGAATAGCGCTGCTAATCTATATAAATAGTCACACCTGCATTGATGGAACAGTGCAGGTAATCAGGGTATTGCTCTTTATCTGGAAAGAGATAAAAATGTCAGTATTAAAAGCTGTATATTATCTCTACTTTGGGTTTTTATTCTACAGGAAAATTGCTGTACTGTAAATTGTTTTATGGCACGGTACAAAAGTTTTATCTAGTTTTGGAGGGATGGTATATCAACTTGCCTGCTGCTTAGTTCTTTATTAACAAGCTTCAAACTTGTGAATATATGCTTTATACAGCACTCTTGCGTATTTCCAGTGCAAGAATGTCTGTGAACATCTGCATGTGAAATTCTGATAAACCTGCTAAATTAGTTTTTCAAGCTAGAAGATGTCAGATTTGTAAGGTTGTGGAGTCTGTAGCTGATATGACACACACAGGCATGTCATTACAAGGGTGTTGCCAGTTAAAATACTCAGCTGTTATGGTATTTCCATCTTAGCATCTAACTTTGTTCCACCCAGCAAATAGTCACATAAATAGGACTAGATGGGTTTTTAAAGGAAATATTTGATGTATTTTAAAAGAAAATAACATTTGGAAGCAAAAATATTTGGGTAGCCTGCACGTGAATGTTTAGGGTAGGGCAGGGAGATGCCTTGCAGGGTACTGAGTTTGAAGTGCTAAAGAAGCTCACAGTAAATGTTATGTGGAAAATGTTGCCATTTATAGAAGTCAGGTATTTCCGTGAGTACCGGAATTGATGAAGTCTGGTTTCCTGTGGGTTTGTGTCTTTCGACTGACTGGGAAGGTGAAAGTTCTGCCAGATGCTTTTTGCCTTGTATTTGCATCCACTTGTTCCTGAGAGATTTTCTGATACCCAGTTAGGTGTAAACATTAGGCTTCTTACTTTCTACTAGGCATCCTACTTTCATAACCGTTGATAGGATTTAGAATTATATAGAGGGTTTCCCTAAAATTGGAAACTCATGGATGAAATAAAACCCAAATAGACTCAGGTCTATTAATTACTACTGTTATTAATAAAAATCATGTCCATTTTTTTATAGGAGATGGGGACTATAAGCTCTTGATTTTATTTTTTCTTTTTGAAGTTAATGCTCCTGTTTTCTGCTTGCTTCCAGTAGTCAGTTCATCAAAGCAGAAGCCAATTCCTTAAAAAGAATGATGTTTTTGCCTAGTCAGTCATAGAAATACATTTTGAGATTAGTGCACCCGATTCTATTGTACAGGCTTAGACTATAATTGTTCTGTGGTTAGTGTGCAATGGATGCACTGTTCCCCCAGAAACAAAGCATTAGATTTAAGTTTCCTGTATAGCTGTTGGGCTGCATTGCCTGTGGTACACTGCTTGGCTTTTAGGTTTGGTTTCCTATGTGTGAACAAACAGTACGATCTTGACCAGAGATGGAGTCCTGCAAAAGAATTATCAGTGAGATACCTGCTATAATGTATCTCTTTTTTTTTTTTTTTTTTTTTCTTCCCTTTTCCTTCTTCTTATGACAAAAAGGATCAGAGATGTATTGTGTGAAATGCAGTCCAGGTAGCGGGTGCCATTGGTTTCACTGTCAGCAAAGATGCGTTCGCTTTTGTTTTGGCCTTCATTAAGCACAGATTCTTTTACCTAGGAAAGCTGAAGTTTAGTAATCTTGGGCGTGAATAAGCAGTGCCCTCAATCATCCATGTGAATGCTTTTTTGTGTAGCAATATGGGTGAGTAGTTTATTCCACTAGATGAAGTAAGTGAGGTGAATAAGGTGAGTAAGCAATTTTATTATGAGACGCTCTCAGTAGTGTCTAAATGCAGTGTTGCAAATTCGGCTCGTGCTTTGAGCTGGTTGGGAGCCAGGTGGCTATGGTTAATTCATCACCAAACTTGAGCAAACAAGCCCTGTGTGGGATAGGTTATGTTAGTTCCAGCTCTGTGCCACACTGAAGTAGCTGGAAGCTGTACATATGAGAGCCACGGCAGAGTTGCTGTGAGTCTGCTGGAAGCATCCTGCGTAGAAAAATTCTGGAAATGTTTGTGTGAGATAATTAATTTACTGTACAAATTTACAGTACCTGTAATGTTACTTTCTTTACAGAGGTCCACTAACATTCTTTTTGAGCAAGCTGTAGGTGCTAGTTGTTTCTCATAGGATTGTATTTATAAAGCAGGTGTAGAATCTGTACTGTCACGGGATGTATCACCAGTATTAGTTAATAGCGTTCTCAATGGCTGATTTGCAGTAGTATATCATTTTTGTATATAAGGAAGTTATCTTAAACAAAGATTTTTGAAATAAAGCCATGACTTCAGGCAGATTTCTAATACAATCCAATCCCAGTACCTACTTGGAAGGATAAATTGAATTTTCAAAGTAGACAACTAAATAACTCTTTTCAAATACTTGATAGAAACAAAAAAGCACCTTTAAGTTTTTCTTCCCAGTCTTCCAAAATCCTGCTTTAGATTCATTTTCCTGTCACCCAGCTGTATTACTGCAATGCCTTTTCTGACCTCATCTTCTTGTTGTTGTGAAATACCAGTCCTAAAATGTTGTTTGCCTATTTTAGTCATGCCTCTCAAGAGAAGACAGTGGTACTGGCTTGGGATTTACAAGATAGAGGTTTGGTTTTCTGCTCTATGTTTTTTTTTTTTTTTTTTTTTTTTTTTTTTTGGTATACTGTTATTTTTAAACTCCTTGTACCTGGTGCTCAGGTAGGTACTAATTAGAGTATTTCTTAACTTTACAGTGGTGTTCTAATTATAAATGAACATTGTGATTGTATAAATACAATAAAAGAGTAATGTAAAGATTCAGTAATCTTTTCTGTTAATGTTCACGCTTTTCCTTTGTAAAGCACTTCCTAAACTAGTTAATAATTAGTTTCAGTTACAGCTTTCCAAAGGCAGAAGACCTCAGTACCTGAATTTTTGTCTATTCTTTGAAATGAAATTTACTGATGACACCAGGAGGAAATGCAGCGGTGAGCAAGCTTGATTTGAGGATGGAATCATGTGGTCTTGCTTTCCCTTTTTTCTCTCCTCTGTTCTACCTCGTTATCAAAGGCAGGTGGCATGTTTTTTAATAAGCATTAAAAATTGTTGGGGCTTATTGATCTTGTATTCATATTACAGTTGTGCTTTTCAAGCACAATACAATGAATGTAGATGCTTCTCATTTTCTGCAAGTGTGCTTTCATGTGTTAAGCTCTGTCTTTTTGCCACGTAACTTGAGTGAGAAGTTTGCTTTGTATTAGGTTGGTGGAGGTGAGTAACAGGTGTCCACCACAGTGCAGAATGATTGATACCTTATTCTGTCGTAGTTTTGTTTGGGGAAAGCAGTAGCTGTAATGTCATCAGAATACTTCAGTAATTAGTAAGATCCATGTGACAGCATGCAATAGGAACCTTCCTTTTTTTTCCTCTGTGACACCACATTGTGAAGCTGTCCGCATGTGCTGCTCCTGTGCTAGCTCCTGAGATGGAAGCTGTGTCCCACTCCTGCATGATGGATCAGACTCAAGAAGTGTATGCCATGAAGCAGTGCAGTGATGCTGGCATGGTGCTCACAGAGGTGCTGCTGGTGCTGGCCATCCTTGCATAAGAAACAGCTCTTGATGCTCCCAGTCTTGGGAGAAGGCATTTGGGCACTTTCAGGAAAGAAAGGGGGAGACAGTACTAAGAAAGTATTTTTGCCATTGTTTGAATAGCTGCATATTTTGTGCAACTGAAATTTACGCTTAGAAAGGCTTGTGATTGATAGTTATGTAAGAGGAGCACAATAATTTGTGCCATTAATATATATGTGTGTGTGTCTGTGGAAGGACATGTCTGATCTGGAAGGTATGTTTGAGATTGCTTATATAGTTCTCTTGTTTTGGAAAATGGAGATCAAAGCTGTCTAGGTTCAAAACAATGGAAGAATGTGTTGGGCTTTATTGTATAAAATAAATGAGGATGAGTCATTTTCATGATGACTTTGAAGGACGCAAGAAATAAAGAATTGAATTAATCTTTAATCTCCGAAAGTAATGATTTTATTTCTTTTTCTTAAGAAAAACATGGATGTTAAAAGTTCCAAGAGGAATTTGTCTATGCTTACCATATCTTTAATACCTGTTAAATTGAACCACATGTCAGACAAGCTGCTATTGAAAATGGCATTTGTGTAATTTGTTTTCCTTTTAAAAGCAGTCAGGGTCTGTATACAAGGGCTCTTTAAATGTTTTTTGTTTACTTTCATACTGTTCTTGGGTCACATAAAATGTTACATTGTGAAATTATTTTGGCTCAGTTGTCAATAAATTGTTTGTTATTCTTATAAGATGGCAGCAATGATGCCATCCTGTCCTTTGCTTCTGTTATTGTTAATTTTCTGGAATGCACTTTCATGTGTTTGCTGAAATTTGGATAAGTACAGGTTATTCAACCAGAAATATGAAATATGCTTGTGTACGTGGATGCTTACCCTTAACATCGCTCTTGTGTCGCCTCACAAAGCAGTGTGGGTTAGAGATGTCTTGGATAGTTCATATGCTGCCAAGTGTGTTTGTCCTGGGTTTGGCTAGGATAGGGTTAAGTTTATATATATGTATGAAGATACAGATACGTGTGTGTGTATATTTTTTTCCCCCTTTTTTAAAGCCTTCACAAGAAGATAGGCAGCTGAACCAGTCAATGGGTATTTGTCATGCCCACTATGTAAGAGAAGGGATAGCTGGAGCAAGCAGGAGTGCTTTGAAGTAGGTGACTGTGTGACTAGGATGTGGACATCAGACAGGATCAGGTGAGCAGGCTGTGCTGAGCCGTCGCTGTGTTTTGTATTGCTCGCTGTATGTACTAATTCATTACCATTACTGATCTACCTAATTATTGTTATCTCTTTGTGCTGTTCTATTCAAGTGCCCCTATCCCAACCCACAGTGCTGGGCCTTTTTCTCCCAATTCCCCTTCCCATCCCTCGGGGGCTCTTGTGTGAGCTGCTACATGGGGATCAGTTGTTGGCAATGACAGTGTCACTCTGTTATAGAGAGAGTTTGGGGTTTGGTTGTGGGTTCTTTTGTTTGTTTTTTGTTTGCTGGGTTTTTGTTTTGTGGGGGGGGTTGTTTTTGGTTTTTGGATGTGGGTTGTTTTGGTGGTGGTGGGGGTTTGTTCTGTGGGTTGTTGTTGGTTTTTTGTTTTTTTTTTTTTTTTTTCCAAGGGTTGGGGTGGGTGGAATAGGATCGATGTTGTTCCCTAAATTCCACTTGAGATATGACTGCTACAGCAGTTAACCAGTTTTCCATTAAAATACAACAGCAACAGGGTTTAACTGGACATGCGATAGTGAGGCTCCTTGTATCAGAAGGGTGATCTGAATTGTAGATTTGTAGAATCAAGATTCATTAGCATTGAAAAAGACCTTAAGATCTTCAAGCCCAACTGTCAACCCAACACTGCCATGTCCGCTAAACTGTGTCCCAAAGTACCATGTATGCATGTCATGTGAATGCCTCCAGGCATGATGACTCCACCACTTCCCTGGGTAGTCTGTTCCAATGCTTAACCACTCTTTCAGCAAAGACGTTTTTCCTGATATTTAGATTAGTCTAAACTTCCCCTGATGCAACTTGAGGCCATTTCCTCTTGTCCTGAAAAGAGACTGAAGATGATCAGGTAGGCTGAAGGGCAGTGCTGCTGAATGGTGATTAAAAATATCTTGTTGATTTGGCAGGGGGAAATAGATTTAATGCAATACGATAATTTATTTAATTATTGGGATCTTCGTTATACTGTAATTAGGATTTGAGGACAAAATTGTCAAGAAAGTGAACTTCTTAAGAATATAAATTCAGGGTCAGACTTTCAACTAATGAGTAGGGAAGAGATGGACTGAAGACCTTTGCTCTTCTGACAACTTTGATCTTCAGTAATTCCTTGTTGCTGTGCTACAGAAGTTTGAAATCTGTCAATCCAAATCCTGTGAATAAGAACAGGATGTGGCTATAACCCTGGGAAGAGACAAGAGTGGTGATGTATGTAGACACCAGAGCTCACTTCTGGGGAAGTAAGGCCAGCAAAAGGAAGCCAGATGAAGGGTGATGGCAGAAGACAGGCTTTCCAGGCAGCAGTGGTGGTCTAGGAAATGGTGAGAAAAGCTCTTCTTCAAATTAGTTGTTCAGTTGTGTCATAAATACAAGATGAGGGAGAAAAGAGGGAGTACTCCTGTTTTGTTTTCCACAGCTGTCTTATGAGAGGATGTCGTCTTGCTTAATGCGCAATAGTAAAAGGTTTTTAGAAGGTGATGTAACGTGAGAATATGTGGAGCAGACTAAGTGCATAAGAATTGTTATCACATTTTCCTGGGAATTTCCTGTCATGCTTGTATGCTCTCCTGCCTTCCCATGTGCCATAGTTTCCCTTTCAGTTCGCTTGGGTTTCCTAATACCTTTTGAGGAGCTAGTGGTAAATTTTGAGGTCCTGATCTCTTAAACAGGCTTTAGTCACAAAGTTGTCAGCACACATTAGGCATTTGCTGTCTAGAATAGTAACGGTTCAGTCTGCTTCATGCCCTTCTTTTACTGAATCTCATGAAGTATTGCTCATCAACCCCACTAAGCAAGCAGGCATGCAAAAGATATTGAATCAGTAGATACTTATGTAATTGGAAATAGCTGGTATTGTTGGGGAAAATTTGCCACCTCTCTTAAATTTTGCTGATCAACTCCTAAGTCAGGAAACAGTTTGACATACCATGCTCGCCTCAAAGATTGAGAGGGTCCCATTGATGGTTACTCATAAATAATTTTGAAGAAAGGAGGTAAATTGATGTTAAGGTTTTAATGCTTCCTTTGCTAGTAACACAAAGCGCTGTGAAATACAGGGAACCTTTGCTTTGACAAGACTTCATATACTTTCTTTGGGCAGGTAATTTTCTGTATTTTAATAAAGGAAATGTCCATTTTGCTAGCACTGAGAAGAGCTTTGATTTCTAATATGCCAGACTAATATGTCCTACTGTGCTTTTGAATGCATCTGTCCCACCTGCTTGATAGTTAGTACCAAACAGGCCTCTTGAAAATGCAAATGTTTTTCTCCTTCTGCCTCTACTTCACTTGTAGTTCATTTAATCTGTGTTTTTGATGTCTATGTGGCTCTTCTGTTGTGGCATGTGAGTGGTCTCTGCATTAAATATGGACTTGGTCTTACTAAAAAAAAAAAAAAAAAAAAAGAGAATCTAGATAGAGATTTTAATTGCAGCCACTAAGAAAAACTGTTTTTTAGCGAGGCTGTTGTTGAGGATATGGCTCAAAGAACAGCAGCTGTCTCCATTTGCGCACCTTTCTTTTAATGGTTGTTTGGCCAGTCAATCATTACACATGTTTTAGTAGTTCATTTCCTTCATGAATATCTAATTATATCCTGAGCAGCTCCTAGTGTGTGTTGTGTTCAGTAAATTTTTTTTAACCAATCTTAACAGATAAATGGATTATCATAGAATCAAGAAGGCTGGAAGAGACCTCAAAGATCATCGAGTCCAACCTGTCACCCTACACCTCATGCCTATCTAAACCACGGCACCAAGTGCCACGTCCAATCCCCTCTTGAACACCTCCAGGGATGGTGACTCCACCACCTCCCTGGGCAGCACATTCCAATGGCCAACCACTCTCTCTGTGAAGAACTTTCTCCTCACCTCCAGCCTAAACCTCCCCTGGCACAGCTTGAGACTGTGTCCTCTTGTTCTGGTGCTGGTTGCCTGGGAGAAGAGACCAACCCCCTCCTGGCTACAACCTCCACTCAGGTAGTTGTAGACAGCAATGAGGTCTCCCCTGAGCCTCCTCTTCTCCAGGCTAAACAGTCCCAGTTCCCTCAGCCTCTCCTCATACGGTTTGTGCTCAAGGCCACTTCCCAGCCTCGTTGCCCGTCTCTGGACATGCTCCAGCAATTCAACATCTTTCCTAAACTGAGGGGCCCAGAACTGGACACAGTACTCAAGGTGTAGCCTAACCAGTGCTGTGTACAGGGGTACAATGACCTCCCTGCTGCTCCTGCTGGCCACACTATTCCTGATGCAGGCCAGGATGCCATTGGCTCTCTTGGCCACCTGGGCACACTGCTGGCTCATGTTCAGGCGGCTGTCAACCAGTACCCCCAAAGTGGTTTCCAAATATGCTAATCATGACAAGTTCTTATGTTGTGAGGTCTTAGTCTTTCATGAGCAATGAAGGAAGTATTCCTATTGGGGGCTGCTGTTCCTAGGGGCAACAGTACCATTGGCTAACAGTGGATATTCAAATGGGCTTTTGAGGTTTGGGTTTTTCACTTGCTGTGTACTTGACTTTCTCAGAAAAGAATGAGACTTTTAAAATAGGCTTTTGTTTTTTCCCCAAACCTGAGAAGACTTTTGAAGATACGGATCCTGATGCCTTAATATACTTTTCCTAACTGAGATACTTTTGTGATGCATATTTAAGTTTTTTTTGGTGTTTTTTTTAAAGTTACATAGCTAAATGTAGACATATTCAAAAATGCCAGAATTAAGAACTGCATTGGAATTATTATAAAATGGTCTGTCTTTATGCGACTGCATTCTGACTTTGGGTGGGTTTTCTTGGAGTTAGTGTACCCATAGTACACTGCGAATTGGATTAACAGCTTTTTATGAATAGTAGGAGATCTTGCTTACCTTTCCCCTCCTTTGCATTGTCTTTTTTTCTCATCTGAATGCAAAGTAAACTGATTCCATTTAGTAACACTGGGAACACCCCCAAATTACTACTTTCCTCCTTCCCCATTACCTTCTTTGTGGCTCTAGTGACTTGATGCATACTACTACTAGCTTACAGTATTATCAGATGAGTGTCAGAGGTAGTTGTGCCATGAAATGATGGGATTGTGAAGTTAGGGCTGCAGAAGGGGACACATTAAAAGACCACAGGGATCTCTCCAGTTCAGTGGTACCATGCCATTTATCCAGCATTCATATGAAACTGCAGGAGGAATTTGTGTTATAATTGGTGTGTACTTGGAGTGTGGTTCACATGGGAGAACAGAGCTATGTTCAGAGCTGAGAGATATATAGAGGACTGCATCATTGGCTAGTCTTGTTTTTATCCTATCCAACTGGTTAGGTCGTGGGCTGTTAACACTGCTCCCAGCCAGTCCTTTTTGCTCCAGCTCTACCCTTAGTCCTTCTTGGGTTTTTCCTCCTTCTTTCTCTGTGCCTCCCAGCACCATTTATTCTGTTTGCCACCTCCTTTCTTCACATAGTTCCTATGCTCATCGTCCTTCTGTATTGTGATGTGCCTGCTTCCTCCTTTTCCTCTGTGGTGTTCAGATGATAACAGAGATTGCATTGAGACTGGGAGGCGAAACTGCCTTTCAGGTCTCTTTTCCCAGACTACAAGGAGCACAGTTGTACTGGAAATGTTTTTCTAGAGTTGCTCTGTGCAGTTGGAGCAAGCCTCATGATGTCCTGGCACACTGGGTGGGTCTGTAGTGGGACATGTCCTGAGAAGCTGGTGCATATTCAGTGGAGAGTAAATCTGTAAAGAGAACTGGGTTTCTGTACTTCACAGAATATGTTAATTGAACCTGTGAAACAGTGTTCCCTTTCCCACTGCCCTTTGCTTTCACCAGATCTGAATGATTTTCCATGGGGATAGTAGACTGAAAAAATTCAGGTCCTGGTGCTAGCAGTGCTGAGATAATCTGGGAGATTACTGTAAGAATTCTGTCATGTGTCTGGGGAAGGACATAATTTTTTCTTTTGCTCCACTGTTTTAAATAGTTGAACTGTATTAATTGAAAGTTCTCTCAAGAGATAAGAATGAGGCACATCCTCAGTAGGGAGAACTTCAGCCAGAAGGACTTCAGTGTAACAGATTTAGAAGAAATAAAAAAAATTGCCTAATAGGGCAGTGCCTAATGAAGCACACTAGGTGCCCTAATGAATGGGTGGCACTGCATTATAGTAGTTCATAGATGATACAGCTTTATACTACAGCAGTATTTTGTTGCCTGCTACTTTCGTTTGTTGATACCCAGTCCTTCCAGATAAAAAGTTCAGATACTTATTCTGTGATGTACATCTTTTTCAATATAAACAAACTGCTCTTGCCACTATGGAAAATATGCTCTAGATCAACCACAAGATGTTGGGCTAGATGCAAGAATTACCAGCTCAAGTTTTGTGGACTACATAATACAGGTCAATTAGATGATGACTGTTTCCTTCTGACTTTAAAATATGAACCCAGACAGCTGTGGCCACACTGTACTGCCATGGTGGAAGTCAGAGGCTTCCTGCAGCTCTGACTTCCTCGAAGGCTCAGGACTGTCTAGGAGAGAAGGAGGGAGCTGAAGGTGGCATTTTATGTCTTTTAAGCTCTCTTTCCTTGTACTGGAGCTGTTCTTGGATATGGGAAATTCAAAGCTGTGCACTGAAAATATCTGTGTTTACTAACTGCAAAGGAATGCATAAATACAGGAAAATATGCAGGAATGGAGGATTATCCCCAAAATATGTTACTGTGTAGTGTAAGAGGTCTTTGGGTGACCAATATGCAAAGCTTTGGAAGAGCTCTACACAGCTTCTAGACAGACTTCTCATTTGCAAATGGTAATAATGCAAATCACAGAAGTTGGTTTCCTGAGTTGCTGTAAATGGAAGCATGTTTTTAACACTCCTTCTTTTCTAACACAAATGTAGGAAGCTGGCAGAGTACCTAACTTCGGTGCTCTAGAAAAGTTTAAAGAGAAATAATCTAAGGAAACGGAAGCCTCTATTTTTAACCTTCTTGGTCATGGAAGATGAGGAGGAAAAAGAGGAGCCATCTACTGCTGAAGTCTCTTTAGTCTGTTACTATAAATTTAATTTCCACTGCTGTTTTTAGTGAAGAGGTACTTCTTATTTGTGGATGCTCAATTATGTTTAAATTAAGGTCAGTTTAGGGTGGATGGCATGGTGTTTCTTCTAATAATTGTGCTTTATCTCCTGATTATTGGTTTTTACTTTTTTCTTGGTAGGTCTGAAATTCTATATTCTAAAATGCTCAACCATTACTTGTACTGTGTTACTCTTAGTTTCTTATACAGAAGGTGAATTTTTCTGAATATTTTTTTATATTGGGCTTAAGCAGATTGTCTTAATGTTTTTTCTCATTGCACTGTTACTATTCAAAAAACTTACAATATCTGATGGTCCTTATCTGGATTTTTCACAAATTACATTTTGTTCCTGTATTTTAGCAAAAATGACAGTAAAATTATGAATAATTCTTTGTATTAATTACTTGGAAGGACTTTATTGGTCTGGCTCGAAGCTTAAATATATATAAATTTATTACACAACTACTGGCAGCCATAGAAATAATGACATCTAACTTCATAACTTCACCCTGATAAAAAATGTCAGATGAACATAAATGTAAAACTTTATTTAGGGTATATTACCAAATTACCAATTTTGATTGGGGAATGTGTTGCATTAGTTTACAATGTCAGCGTTAAGGAGGACTGTAGGAGGCAAGTGTATTTGGGAAATGGTAATAACACTGAAATAGTTAAATGTTGGGAAAATGGGCTAAGTTTTCCTAAAAGCTTAGCAACTGCTGCTTGATGTGGGTTTCAGCCTGGGATGTGGAAGCAGTTCTAAGAGTTTAGGTACATACTTTAGAGAATCTTCTCCCCAACACCTGTATTAACATTATGTATTTGTAGCTTACATAAATTTGTAATTCATAAGCTTAGAAATAATATAAGCTAGCATGTCATAAAGCATAAATAATTTTAAAACAAGGACAGAGAGTGAGCTGTGGAGAGGAAAATGTAGCAAAGCTGAAAATCACTGCTTGATACACTTGGAAAAAAAAAACCCACATTTTAAGCACAGTTCTCTTCAATGGGTTTATTTTTAGACCACTTCGAATGCCTTAAATGTACCTATTAACTGTTTTTGTAATAGTTAAAATACAGAGCTTTGAAATGGTGGTAGATTGAGGATGCCTGTGTGTATGCTACTATATGCAATACTTGCTAATGACTTGTCCATTGCCACATCTAAGCATCTGAAGCATGCACCTATACGTGTTTCTTGCCTAAAGGTCTGGAAGACCCCCCTTGCCTGTGTCCTGGAAGAGTGTGTAAGGCCCTCTGATCACAGATTTCCCTCTGCAATGAGCACCCACTGCATTGACAGGGGCCTGGGGCCAGGGCTGTCGGCTTTTGTAAGGCAGAATTTCTCTGCTGTACAGGTGCATTTGGTGTGTGACAGCACAGTAGCACATTGGAGGACATTACTTAGAAATGGTACAAGAGTCCATAAAACTACCCATGAATGTGATAGCTGAACATGTTTGGGAAACACCATATATGGTGCTTTTAAGAAAAATACAGACAAGTGTGACACTTTTCAAACAGGCTGGGCTAGGAGGAGGACTAAAGCTCTTCTGAAAGGTTGAATGAGAAGATCTTGACTTTCTAATATTAGTTGGCAGTGTAGACTTTTCTGGTTGTGAAGCATTTGTTTGCTGTTTTACCACACAATTTGTTTTTAATGGGATGTATGTGAAGTCATGGTATGCATATTCTTTTGGCACTTATCTACACATCACTTTGTTCTGAGACTTGAAAAGAATGGTATCTTGAATATATGTATTTTTTTCTAACCATTGTTTTATACTCAGTACAGTTGCATTTACTTTTTCCTCCTATTCTTCATCAGCTTCATTTCTCTAGAAATGATTTCTGGTAGCTTTTAATATGTGTTTTTTCTTTTACTAGTATCATTCAGTAATACTTATTAGTGGAAGTAGGTTCATGAAATTAATTTCAGTAAAATTTAATTGAATATACTGCCAAGTTTTTGAAGCATTGGGGCTCAACACATTTTATAACATGAAATTACTTAAATTTTCACTGATAGCAGTTCTGTGCTTGTTTGTGAACCTGTATAAACAAAACAGGTGTCTGTTTCCTATCTCATTAAACTTCAATTTACCTTTAAGGGAACACTAGTAGTAATTAACTTGGCTACAGTCTGTTCTAAAACATTGTTTCTCCCAGATTGCAGAAGTATAAACCCCCTTCATTGGCATGATTTCTAGCATGATGAGCCCTCTCCGTGTACAAGAATGGTTTTCTTTGGTTAATAAGAAGTTGTAGACCACATTAGAATGTAATTGATATACCTCAAGATTCTGTGGTTATTAAACTCTGTGCATCTTCAACTATGTGCATTCTAGGTAGCCCAAAGATTACTGTTTAACGTAAGATTCTCGTTTTTGCTGACTGACACTTGCCTAAAGTGATTTAAAGTGTTCACAGAAGTGTTTTATAGTGCTTTCTTCTTTAAACAATGCTTGGGTTAAGCCTCTGTCATTTGACACTTCAGTGGTATTTGAGCAAATCAATGTGTGTGTATATATATGTGTATAATATGCACACACATACACGTTCACATACATATTCAGTTATTTCCAGTCTGTCTATTTGGTAAAAAAGAATGAATAAATTTAAAGGGAGGGGGAGAGGCCTTCAGCAGTGCAGAACTAACCATAACAAATGTGTAGAAGCTTGAATTACCAATAGCTGTCACAAGCTTTTCTAAAAGTCTCTGCCATACCGTATATTTGGGATAATCACAGACTCCAAAAGTGTAGGGAGGTCTGACTTAGCGGTAACAAGCTACTCAGCAAATGCTGGCATGATCTTTCTGTATATAGGGCATATGAGGTTAGCAAGAGAACATGGAAACTGGGAAAACAGTTCTGAAGAACTTCTAACTTCTACTCTAGAGATTGCCAAGATACCATAATGAACTAGAAATGAAAGAGGCAATGTAATACAGAGGATGTGCTGATTATTTTGATACAAACTTGAAGTGATCCTGCAAGAGTCTGCAGGAAGTATTCCACTGCATGATTGTGCCTTGTAGAATTTAAGACCATTTTACTTACTTGTTACTGAGATGCAAAGCTTCTTTTGATGCTTCCTTTCCTTCTAATGTGGAGCTTCATGGATTTCAGTTTGGAATCTCGCGTCCCGTTTTTGTTCCTCCTTGTCTGCTTGGGTCCTCCCTTGTCTGGTTCATTTTCTTTGTGCTTTGAACTCCTCCCATTATTCTTGTTCATGTTCAAAGGGATTATTACTATGAACTTGCTGGCAAGGTCACACAGATGCACCTTTTCTGCCTTGATCAGATGACTTCCATTAGGAAAGTACAGGTGTTTCCTCCTCATCTGGTAGTTGCATACAGAAGTTACAAACAGGAGTCAGAAGAGAACGATTTTACATGTGTATGCAGATATTTACGCACCAGCACATATACTCTCTATATAGGAGTGTATCAATTCATCATGTCTCCCAGTAACTCTTCTGTGATGGTTTAGTTAACTGGTGGGCAGGATTGAGGCCAGATAAACTTGTCAGAAATTTGAGTTCTCAAACCAGAAAAGAATCATTGCAAAACTAAGGCTACAACTGTGAAACAGTTTGATAGACTGAACTGAACATAGAAATAGGCCTAAATACGTATCACGGACGTAGAAAATCTGACAGCTGTGTGGTTTGCTCTTCTCTAGCAAAAGGCTGCAGAGTTGTGGTTTGCAGGATTGAAGAAATAAACAGATAATTGCAGGGCTGGCCTTTGCTAATTAGGACTTTAATTATCAATAGCATGTAGCTGGAAATCACTGTTATTTGCAGGAATTGGTGAAAAAGTTAGAGATGTTGTTTTGGAGTCAGTGAAACTAGAACACTGCTTTACTTGCCCCCTCTCAAGCTGTGCTGTCTGTGGACAGGTGTAGTGTCATTTATGCTGCATAGACTGGTGTCAGAATTCAGTCTGTTTCTCAGATTCTGAAATGCCCCATTAAATTTTCCTTATCTTTTAGTTTAGTTAGGTTTTGGAATTTTATCTGTTTGGGGGTTCGCTGTTTTTTTTTTTTTTGTGGGTTGTTTGTTTGTTTGTTTGTTTCTTGAATTTTTCCCAGTATGCAAGTCCTTGAGAAGATGTTGTAAATGTTTAGAGATTTTGGGTAATAAAGGCAGCTTTATTAGGACTAGCAAAAGAAAAAGCATAAATACCTTGCATGTGATTGTTTCTAGCTAAGATCTGATACAAAGATCCGGTTTAACACCAGTTTAGTTTTCTCCTTAGCTGTTTTATCTGCCACATGTTCCTGCTGTCCTCCTTGTATGTCTTATTCCCAGCTGCTGTACATAATTTTCTGTGTTTTCTGGTATGGGTGTCAAGTCACCTGCTGCCCAGACTGCCTGCCTTCCCACAGCAATTGCCTGTGCTGTGCCACGAATCTTAGGTTCTGGCTGGTGGCTTTGCACAGTTGCCTGTAACTTTGGGCTATTTGTGCATACACAAAAAGCTCATGGACAGTTTCATTTAACTTCTCTGCCTCTATTTTTTTTAATTGCTTATCCTCTGTAAAAATAAATTAGGGAGTAGTAGAAACAAAGCACTTTTCTTAAAAGTGCTGACTTTAACCCCAGCTGTGATTTTTGAAGGAAGAATTTTGTTAATCTTGATGAAATACGGGTATATTTTCACTGAGAATTTCCCATAATATTTGTGTTCTGATTTTGGATCTGGATCATAGCTGCTGTTAAAAAATAGATGGCTGCTTGGCAGACTTGGTTGCTTTTGTGGAACTGTTTCAGCAGTTCCTGAGCAGCCAGACAAGTTATGTGAGAGCTGCAATTGGACATATAATTTTATTTTACTTTTCAACATACTAAAGTAGATATTTCTTAGCAGATTTGAGTTTTGGGACTATCATAAAGGATAAAAGCAAAAGTATATTATTTCTCTGTTGTTGGTTGATTGTTACATATTTATCATTCCTAGAATAGTGAAAGGAGGTTAGGGGGTGTCCTCAGGTACATTTCCTGTGGGTGTTTTTAGGCAATATAAATTTCTGTTACTTTTTCTAAATCAGCTTATCTTATAGGTTATCTCTTATACATGCAGTTTCATATACATTTTGCATCATGAAATGGAATTATGCAGTGTTTTCATGTTCACCTGCCCTGTTAGCATTCCCTGTACCAGTGAATATATTTCATCAAATACGTATATAGTACTCTGCCCATCAGAAACGTGTTAGTGAGATTAAGAACAATGTAAAGAAAAATTGGAAAAAAAGGTTCAGATTCTAGAAAATCTGAGTGAAAAACTAGATTATCTTTATACTCAGCACATATTAAGTTTCATATTTCAGACAGAAAATTTATCTCTACTTTCTTTTCTGTTTGCCTTTCTGTTTACACTGAGCTACATACTAGCTGAAGTCCATATAAGTTTTTCTGATACTGTGTCTCAGAGTAATAAAGGAACAATGAAGCTACAGATATGTCATAACTGCATATTCCTTAGCATAACTGGCTTATTACAGCAATTTCTTTTCACCACTTGTAGCTTTCCTTTAAAAATATTAAATCTATTAGAATATTAAAGCTGATGATAGAACTATGGGGAATGGAACAAAAATAGAAATGTCTGTATTCAGATTGGATGTTAAGAAAAAGTTCTTTATCATGAGGGTGGTGAGACACTGGAACAGGTTGTCCAGGGAGGTGGTAGAAGTCCCATCCCTGGAGGTTTTTAAGGCTCTGGATGTGGCTCTGACCAACCTGATCTAGTGTGAGGTGTACCTGCCCATGGCAGGAGTAGTTGGAACTAGATGATCATCAAGGTCCCTTCCAACCTTAACAATTCTATGATTCTATCATTCTAAAGGGATTACCTGGCATGAAAAAAGTATGACTGCTCTGAAATGCTGTAGGAAACAGAATCATTCCATTCAGGTCTTGAGTGCCAAAATAGAGTGCTCATGCATTCTGGTCAATCTTCCGAGTTTTTATACAATTGTTATTGTTTTTCCTTAATTTTTTTTATTTTCCACCACAAGGTCACAAGAGAGAGGTAGGTAATTGATACCACTTAATTTTCTTGATCAGCATAATCTCAGTTGCCTGTGAAATAACAGTTTATGGACTGAGGTGTAGGATGGCTGATGAAGTTATTGTCTATGCTGCCCTGTTGTACAGGTGTTAGACCTGCTTTTGAACCAGCTCCTGAAACACTAGCTTATAGGGTGGGGTGAAAAGGAGCTGCCACCAGCTTCTTAGCCACACTGTAAGCAGTGGCAAACCATGGCTTAGGAGGTTGTGACTGACAAGTCAGTCAAGTATTTGTGGGAGTGTCGTTCTTCTCAGCTGTCTTAGCATAGGTTTTCTAGGTTTGTAATACTGTGTTAAAGGCAGTTAACACTTGTTTCTATTTAGAATAATAATTAAAAAAAAAAAGTCTGGTAACGAACACATTTTTCTCCATGCTTAAAAATGCTGATTCAGTACTGTAGCTGGCTAATGCCATTCTATGCCTTCTGTTTTGCACACTGATGTATGGTGCGTTGGCTTATTTTACTGGAAAGTTAATTGAAGGAAATTTGGCATTGTTAGCATTCTCTCATGTGCTTATTTGCAGTTGTGTTTTGTTTTGTTTTAAAAAAGAATGAAAAGAGTATGGTCTTAAAAGACTGACTTTCAAGTGACCTTAAAGAGACCACATTTCAAGTGAATTTTAGAAGAGGTGATGTTGTTACTTCTGAAGGAAATTTTCAGTGTCCCAGTGATGACTCTGAATACAACTTACCTTCTTTAAGGCTTTGTTCTGAGCCCAGAATTTCACTTGTGCAAGTTTCTGATGAAACATCTATTCTGTGGATTTACTTCAATGAAGGGTTGAGTAGAAGTTCAGTAAAGTTACTTTATTCAGAACTCAAGGTTAAATTATGCATTAAAATGAAGATATATCATTTGTATTAAAAAAAAGTTACAAGGGATTTTTACGTTAAAAAGATACATATAGTTTGGTGAAATTAGTTGTACTTTTGACTAAGCAGTCAGTATGTAATTTGCCAAGCATTACTTCAAAACCCAGCTCCTTTACGACTTGTCTACTTGAACAGTGAGGGAAACCGTGATGTACTCCAGAGTGCTGTAAGATGGGGTCTGGAATTCACAGTGGCAGTTGCTTCAAACAGCTGCCACAAGGTGAGGCTGCATGGGTCTTGGTGGTGCCTGGCTCTTTCTGAACGGTGGAGGAAGGTCCCTGCTTCAGCAGCTGGGCAGCATACATGGGAGGTGTTCCTGCCCTGCTTGGTAGAGTGGTAGGTAGTGGTTGCTGAGGAGTGGAGAGCTCTGTCCAGGGCAGCCTGCTTGGAGGAGCTGGGTGGGTTTTGTCTAGTGGGGACTCATGGTCCAGCTAGGTGGCTGCAGGTTCTCTCTGCGTCTTTCAGATAAGGTTCTGCAGGCCTGGAGCACACTGCTGTCCAGCTCTGACCTGTGGTGGTGGAGTATGTTCACAAAGCGCCTCTAAGGCCTCATTGTGACTTTTGAAAACAGGATTAGAATCCTTGCAGTGTAAACAGCGTCTCTCACCTCTGTTTGAGGAACAACCAAAAAATCATCTGCTATTTGTGCTTGATTGCATGCTTTTTTGGGGTTTTGTTGTTGTGTGGTTGGAGAGAATAAAAACCATGATACAAGACAGCCTGTCAAGCTGTGCAGCCATCCAACGTGACCTGGACAGGCTGGAGACCTGGGTGCAGGCAAACCTCATGAAGGTTAATAAGGACAAGTGCAGGGTCCTACATCTGGGGAGAAATAACAACAGGCACCAGTTCAGGTTAGGGGCTGCCCTGCTGGAAAGCAGCTCCACAGAGGAAGAACTTGGAGTGTTCGTGGACAGCAAGTTCTCCATGGAACAACAATGTGCTCTTGTGGCCAAGACAGCCAGTGGGATCCTGGGATGTAGGTGAGTCCAGCAGGTCTAGGGAAGTTCTTCTACTTCTCTACTCTGCCCTGGTGAGACCACACCTGGAATACTGCATCCAGTTTTGGGCTCCCCAGTTTAAGAGAGACAGAGACCTGCTGGAGAGAATCCAACAGGGAGCCACAAGGATGATTAGGGGACTTGAGCATCTCCCCTATGAAGAGAGACTGAGATCCCTGGGGCTGTTTAGTCTTGAGAAGACTGAGAGGAGGGGATCTTATAAATGTGTATTAAATATGTGAGGGGTGGGTGTCAAGTGGAGGGGGCCAGGCTCTTTTCAGTGGTTCACAGTGATAAGACAAGGAACAAGGGGTTCAAACTTGAACATAGAAGATTTCACCTCAACAGGAGGAGAAATTTCTTTACCGTGAGGGTGACAGAGCACTGGAACAGGCTCCCCAGGGCGGGGGTTGTGGAGTCTCCTTCTCTGGAGGCTTTCAAAACCCACCTGGATGCATTCCTGTGTGGACTACCCTAAGTGATCCTGCTTTGGCAGGGGGGTTGGACCTCTTGAGGTCCCTTCCAACCTCTGATATACTGTGATACTGTGAAGACAGGAGGGTTATCTGAATTTCATAAAAATGGCTGTAACACAAATTCATGTTTGAAAGGAAGTCAGAAAAAAAAAACAGCTAGAAGCTATGAAATGTATGCATGATTTCTTATTTTACCTTCATCTCTTTCTTGCCTTGTGACACTTCAGTAATGTATCAGAATTCAGATGTGTAGAGTGAATGAATACATTTTTTCAAGCCGGTAATTTGTATTTGTCAGGGAAAGCCATCTATCTATATATACACACCATTAGATGATTATTCAGACTGAGATCACATTTAAGAGACTGTTTCTTCTAGATGTCTGTTGAGGATTATCGATTTTTATTAGACAGTTTCTGCTTCTGCTGTTGGGCTTGACCAAAATCGGGAACAACAGTAAAAGCACAGTTGGCAGTCTGACATGCTTCCCTCTGTCTCCCCTATAAATGGTGGCTTTTCTTCAGAATTTTAGTAGTTATTTTTCATAATTAGCCCTTGTGGTCAGTGCTTCCCTCTTAATCCAGGTCCACTTTGGAAGATAAGGTGACCCTGGATGTAATTTAGGCATCTAGGTATTGCTTGTGAGATGGCAGCTAGTTTGCAGTGACTTTTCTAGTTGGGGAACACTTTTTTGATTTCCTGTTCAAGATTTTTCAAAAACAGACTGTTTGTCTTAATTTAATTCTTCTCAGGGGCAGTTTTACTCAATTAGACTTAGAGATTCTGAGCACCCAGAGTTTTCTGATGTGACATCAGGACCGTGGGAAGACTGAGGATCTTATCTAATATTTTTTGATGTCTTTTTTTTTTTAGTGATCTGGTTATGATTTTGCAAATCTGTGACAACAAAATTTCTGCCCCATGCTGTTAGTCAGACTGTGTTTTGGAGAGTTGAAATACACCTTTTCTTTGAATCCACAAGTTTAACAGTTGAGGCTTTCTGTGGTTTTTGTTGGGGTTGAAATTAGATTCTGTTAACTACTAAAGCTGAGAACAATTTTTAGTCATTTATCTAAAATTATATTTAGCCTTTCCCTTTTGCTGTCTTCTTTCCACCCACACCTTGCCATGAACTGAAGCATTCAAGAAATACCTGTTGCTGCTGCATATTCAGAAAGCTGTGGTATTCTGGAATCCTTCTATGTGTGGCTAGTTGATAAAGATAAGAAATAAATACACAAGGAACAGGAAAAACACATCATTGTCAGAAACAATGTTATTCAGCTGTTTGGTTTTATTTTGTAGTTTGATTTCTGTATTTTGACTTGATAGTTCTATATTTAGCTTGATAGTTGAAAAAAAACCCAAAAACAAACCCAAAAAACTTAGGTTTTGAGAAGTATCTGTTTTACTACGTGCAAATATCAGGCCTCCATTTTCTTTTGAATGAAAACTAATTTGGGCAGAATTAGAGGTGGACAGATGCAGGATTTGGGTTATGGAAGCTTTCTTACATGTTTCTGTATTTGCTTTTGAAGGATTTTTAGAGTCATCAAAGACTGGGCACCTAAGGATGGAAAAGCATTGTTACTTTTGGAAAGGATAAATGTTTTAAGATAATAAAGTTAGCTTACCTGTTATCTGAAGATATGACCACCTCTTTGATATGTGCAAACCTGGCTCCCATGGATGAGTTGTAGATCCAGTGGACAAAATTGGTTGATGATACAAACTGTTAGCAGCTGGAAGCTCAGAACCTTATATTGTCTACTAGTTGTGAGGGAAACAGGACATAATCACTGGTTGCAGATAGAATACCTTAGTTATTTTTGCTACTTTGAATAGGACAGCCTGTCTTTAATTTAGGTTAAAAGTGGTAGCATTTTTACTCTCTTTGTCTTTGTAATGCTTCAAAATGTTTTTCGTCTTCATTTTAACAATTCGAAATGTTTTAACAGATGTATGATTTTTCATATAGAAGCAGAAAAGGCCTGTCCAATTTTACAAAACCCCAGAGGGTAAAGCAGCATTTCCAGAAGATACTTCATTTCAACAGTCTACTGCTGTAATTTGTGGCTTACCTCCAATATCCATATCTGTATCCGTTCCATTTTGTCTTTGTTTTTAGGCAAAACCTTAGTTTCCCTAACTGAAAAAAAAACCAAAACAACCAAACAAAACAAATAAACAACAACAAAAAGAATCTTATCCTCAGAGTGAAGCTAGTTAAACCAGAAATGTATTTTTCAGCTGACTTAGTTAAACTTCCAGTTCTTAGTTCAAGCTTTGAATGTTTTGACCTTGGGGATTTGAATGAAGGATGTTTGAGTTACATGGATATAGGTAGGAGTGAACGGAGACTCAATATGATGTTATGCATTGTCTGAAGGGAATCTAGTTTGGAGCAACTTTGAATATAGGTTAAAAAGAGCAATGTCAAGTTAATAATGGTCTGACTATGTAGAACATAGCTTTTAATGTGTACTTTTTCCTACAAAATTTCCATCAAAACCATTAATTAAACTTGTTCATGTGGGCTTTGTAATATTGGAATGAAAAGTAGTTAGACCAGATGCATTGGCTTTCTTCAGTCTCTGTTTTCCAGAAAGTGAGTGTTGTCCTTATCCTGGAAGTCTGAGCCCTGGTGGGATCATGGAGAACTATGAATTAAAGTTCTGCTAGTGTGAAAGGTCAGAGTATCATGTGCAGGTTTTATTTACAAATAAAGTGTGAAGGGTATGTTTGTATAACTCATTCCAAAGAAAACCTTGTCTATAGCATGGTAATTTAGGAGCCAATGTCTAGACTACTTTGAGAAATTGTAAACATGATGTCTCCAGAATAAAAGCATGAGAGTTCAAGAAAAATTACTGCATATTATATTTTTAATATTTGACTGAATTCCAGGGAGATCAGAAGTATTTGGCAATATTTGGTCTGACTGCTAGATAAATTACTGAAAGAATGCATATGCCAGGCCATAGTAACATTTTCTTTCTTGAATACCTCAGCTTTGGATTTGCATGATTGCACAATGTAAACTGTGTATTTGTCAGTGGAAGAGTTTATGCACATCTTCTTATTAAACTGTTTACACGTGTTTGAGAATCCATAGGATATAATCAAGCTCTTTGTTATTTGACCTAAATAACATGATCTTTGTACTGTTGTACAGAGCTGTTCAAATATTACATTTAAGATAGTGGGAATGTTTTTTCTTAATTTTTTTTAATGCTAATTCTACTACAGTTAATTTTGAACCCTTCAGTATCAAGAATATGAAAACAGATTTAGGAGGCTGGTAAATGGAGCTTTTCCCTGATTATTGTGGGCAAAGTTGTGTGCTTTTTATTAGTGGTTTGTTTTTCCTGAGTGGTCCACTTCCTGGACCATTGGAATAGCTAGAATGTAGCTGTAATAGGATTTCCATCATTTGAAGTCTTTACCATTGGATGTGTGTGGCTGTTTTTGTTTTGGAGAAGGACTTCCAGTTCAAAGACATGTTTTAGTTCAGACGAATTTATTGTTTTATACAGATGTTATCAGATGAAGTGCAATTACCAGCCCAAATGATCCCTCTATTCTGCATGGTATTTGTAAGCACAGTCCAAATCTGATATCAGGAAACCTTAACCGGGTTTCATAACATACGAATGGAATTTCCGTTTTCCACCAAAGAGTATTGTGCTATGCCTTATGGTGAACTTAAGTCAGTCTCTAAATTAATACATGTACTGAATCTTTGTAAAGATGTCATCTTTCTGGGTACTAAAAATTAACAAATACATGCTGAAGGTGTTGGATCTATACCCCATGTATAACTGAAATTACTATTTAATATAACCTTTTTTGTAAAGGAATTTTATGGCAGCTTTTGGAGAAAAACATTTTATTGGGGCCTAAGTAATGATTAAAATAATGATATTGGAAATAGATGCAATTCAACTGAATGTTAAGGATATGTAATTTGCATTATTTGGTCTTTTTTGTTGTTGTTGGTATACCTTGATATTCTAGAACAGTGTTGGTTTAGAGTCTTTCTCTAGAATGTGTAATCCAATGTTTTCAACATTACTGTCAATACCAAAACTGCTGATTTGGATTTTTCTTTCCCACAGGTCTATCGTGAGTTTGGCTTGAAGGGGGTCTCATATTTTAAGCTGTGAGATAGAAATGATCTTACTTATTAGTTAAAATTTCTGTTCTAGTGGCTTCAGAATGCTCTAGAGACATTTGTTTCTCTTCATTCTGAGGGAGAGAAAATAATTTGTGTGGATCTTAGTAGAGTTAGTTAATCGTTGGACTTGGTCATAAAGGTCTTTTCCAGCTGAAGTGATTCTGTGATCTGGATCAAGAGATTATCATTAATAGCTGAAAATGTGTAATTGAAAAGAGGAGAGCTCTATTATATAGTGCTTTCTAAGTTTTATTTTGTTTTTAAAGAAGAAACAATTATTTGCTTTGACACCTTGAAGTCATTAAAGCCTATAAAGCTTCTAGTAAATTTTAGCAGTGGTGAACTCCAGCTTCATGTTTGTGTTCTTTGCAATATGGAAGAAAAACTGGCAGGGCTGCATTCCACTGTAATTAAACTGTTAAACATAGAAACTTGAAGGGAGAAGCTTGCCTTACCTGTTTGGGAAGTATCTGTCAGCATATTTAAATGAATATTTTGAAACTGTATGTTTGTAATTATTAGCACATTCCTAAGCAGCATAATTAGTTTGTGATCAAATGATGGAGGTATCTTCAAAACATGTAGTGACATTCATTGCACTGTAAAATGCAGCATTTGTATTTATTTGTGTTATTTTTATTTTTATAGGATTACAAAGCCATTGACATTTGCTGACTGTGTCGGTGATGAGCTTCCTTTAGGATGGGAAACTGTTTATGATCAACAGATTGGAGTTTATTATATGGACCACATAAATCGTGAGTAGATGTGTGATTATTCTGAGCAATCCTAGCAAGCTGCTGATGGCACTAATTTTGTTTTCAGTAACATTTATGCAACTCATGCTACAGTGAGAAAATATATGCAAGTAATTTCTTGCACTGTGCTCTCATCCTTCAGATGGGGGCACAATCCTTTTTCCATTTGTAAAGAATTTTACAACCTGTCATTGAGTTATAGTGGATAAAAACGTTTTGTTTTGCTTTGTCATACTGTGCAGTATCAGTAATTTTGTTGTTATTTTTTGTTGTATGTTCATTAAGAAAGTTTTCATGCTATGCTCTTTTATTTCCTATATTTCAATCACATGTAGTTCACTTTTATGTTGAAAGCTCTTTTATATTGAAAAACAAAGTATGTTCTGAGATAAAACTGCTGATTTTTAATTAAAAGCACTATGAAATATGGTAATCTAGTCCTGTCTTAGCAATGCGTGTTTTATGCTTTAATACAGTACAAAGTGTTGTCAAAAAAGACAACAGATGTCAGTTCTGGAAACTAAGGGAAAAATTTCCAATGTTTTCCCTTTTGGGCTGTTACTGAGCTTTGTATTGCCACTGTCTGGCACATTTGCCAGTTCTACTTTAAAAAAAAAAAAAGTCTTATCTTTACAGCTTTGTACTACTGCTGCTGTTACTCTTCTGCTGCTATCATTAAACTTCTTATCACCAAAGAGTGAATGCTTTAAATATTGTGGGTATTGACAGCTGGCAGGGAGGGAGAAAAGAAGAAAGTAGTTAAATGGACTATCACAGCAATGGTAAACACTATAACATGCAAAACGAACCTCAAGCCTATCGTCTTGAAATCTAGTCAATTAAAAAAACAAAAGTGTAGAAATTACTTTGGCTTCCTGCCATTATTGGAAATTACTTGTATATTGTGGTTTAACAATTACTTACTTGGAAAAAAACAAATAACAGAATTACGAATGTTCCCATGATGTTGTTTGACCCACACAGGTACTTACTTGTAGTGAAATTAACAAAGGTCATAAATTAAATAATAAACTTTAAAGAGCTGTTAATGCACTGATAACTGAGAGGATGGGAAGGCAATAAATACATACTGTTATTCTTGCAATAACTTTGTGTAGCTTAATCATTGCTGTTTACTGCATGGTTTACATCAAAGTACAGTGATGGAGTACACTTGCACGAATGTCTGCGTGTGTGTGAATGCAGGATAATTAACACCTCTTCTGTGAACTTTGTAAAAGGTTTTAGGAATCTATAAATAATGAGTAGGATGTGAACTCCATTGCAATGCTGTGACTAAAAAAAAAAACTATTAAAGCATCCTACTAGTAGGCATCTTTAATAGGAATAACAGTTGTCATGGCATGCAAAAGAACACATTCCCTTTTTCTTTTCAGACTTTGTTAGTAGCTGCTTTACCACAGACATAAGTTTGGACTTACAGGATGGATATTAATCATTGTGGGCATGTCAGATCTAGCTTGCATTTTTTTGTCTGTGCAATTAAAAGCGAAAACTGTAGTCTTTGCACAGAGAAATTAAATTTCCAAATGCTCAATGGGAAGACACAGAAAGAGGAGATTAATATAAATGAGTCTGGGAAAATAAAACTAATCATACCTGGTATTAAGTAAAAGTAATATATGAACAGAAGGATGGAAACTTCATAGGGCCAGTGCTGAACTGAGTGAAAGGAATCATTCTGCAATTAACAAGGTTGCAAAATTTGTCTCTTTCATGATAACTAATTACTTGCAGCCCACAGATATTATCCTAAATGGTAATTCAGCCGTCACAGCTAAATGGATTTGTCACCCTTAGGCTAATACAGTGCTTGCATTTGCAAGCAAGGTTTATATATTTATTCAGAGGAAAGACAGAGTCAATATTTTAGATGGATAATCATTATTCTAAAATTAATAGGGTACTCGGTCCAGTTTTAAACTGCAGACAACAAAGGTACCAATCAAGACAGCATTAACCTGCTTTGTGGAGGTGAGAACTAATGAGTAGGTAATCATGGGCATCATGAGATGGTGTCAGGGAAGTGGCAGACAATGTAGAAGCTGAAGAAATATTTTTCTGAAAAGAGTCCTTTACATTCTATTCTGAACTGTGTCTGAAATACTTGGAATGGCAACTTCAATGTGAAAATATTCAGACTGCACTTTGAGGCTGACCAGATTAGATGCTTTATACAGCACTGGAGTTCTGTATTGACAAAACTGAAGTTCTTTGGTTTCAAGAAGTACTGGGAGAAAACACAACAGATAGTTCAGAGAATGTCTTTCTAAAGTTATACTTACCAGGAACCTCTCTCACTTCGTGCACCATCTTTAAGCTTTTTCATAGAATGATAAAGGTCGTAAAATACCTCTAAGATCATCAAGTTCAATTGTCAACCCAGTACCACCATGCCCAGTAAACCAAAGTACCACATCTGCATGTTTTTAATTAAAACCTCCAGCAATGGAGAACTACCATCTCCCTGGACAGCCTGTTCCAATACTTGACCACTCTTTCAATAAAGCTTTTCCTAATATCTTATCTAAACCTCCCCTGGTGCAACTTGAAGCCGTTTCCTCTTGTCCTGTCCCTAGTTACTTGGGAGAAGTAACCTCCACCTTCCTCCAATCTCCTTTCAGGTACTTGTAGAGATCAAGGAGGTCTCCCTAAACCTCCTTCAGGCTAAACAATCCTCATAAGACTTGTTCTCTAGGCCCTTCACCAGTTTTGTTGCCCTACTCTGGGCACACTCAAGCACCTCATTGTCTTTTTAGTAGAGAGGGGCCCAAAACTGAATACAGGATTTGCATTGTGGCTTCACCAGTGATAAGTACTGGGGCATGATCACTTCCCTACACCTGCTGGCCACACTATTCCTGATATAGGCGAAGATGCTGTTGTCCTTTTTAGCCACCTGGGCATACAGCTGGCTCAAGTTCAGCTGGCTCTTAAACAGCAGCCCCAGGTTCATTTCTGCCCTTTCACCTTTTAAAAGCAAACAGTAATACATCTGATTTTTCCAAGCCTCTTGCTATGTTTGTTTATCCAGAAAGTAATAAAAAGATTTCTAGGCAATAACTTACCACTTACATTGAAAAGTCCCAGGAGCAGAGGAATCTTCTTTAAGTCTTGATGGTGCTTCCAACCTGATCTCCATCTTGTTCTGTAAATTTAGTACTTTGTTGACACCCTTACTAAGCTCCTCTTGGCTGTTCTCCAAACATTGCTTAAAAACCTTGGCGGCTGCTAGCTATAGAATTCCTTTCCCTCCTCCTCAGAATCTTGGGAACCTTTGAAGTTTCCTTTAACCAGTTGGGCATTCCGCAGTGAGGGAATTTTATATTCTCTGCATTTGTCTGGGGCTGTGCTTCAATTACTGTAGGTTTTTTAAAATTGGCTATAAAGTAACAAAGGAAATGAACTTTTTTCATACAACGTAGCTTCAATGTTGTCATTACATGCAAATTTGTGTAGAAAGTCAGGGCAAATGGAAGCTGTTGTACTTTATGAAATAGAAGAGAACATCATTATTGTACTGAAGAAGTTTTATATGTCAGAATAATGGTGGAAGCTATTAAGAAGGCTTCTGAAATAATTTGATAAGAAATGCAGTGCCCTGTAGTATAGGACCTCAGAAACTGAATGTGCAATGTAAAAGTTGAGAGAAAAGGTTTTTAGGAACCTAGTATACAAATCTGTTGGAAGTACATAGAGGAGATTTATGGTTTTACGTACTTTTCAGATGGCTTTCAAATGGTAGAGTTGCTAGCATGACCTTGACACCATTTGAGTTGTTAATGTGGCAAACTCAATCTTTTACAGTTTCTTATTTCATCACTGATACCAATATACAGACTTATGTACACAAGATTAATACAAAACATAACTGGATTTTTATCTCATCAGAAAAAAAGAGTTTGGAAAAAAATGACTAGGTTCTTACCTTCTGACTTTTGCTGCAGGCTCTGCTACTATTTTGAACACTGAGACTGCATGTGAAGCAACTTCTTATCAGTAAAGTAAAGCCTCAATCATCAGAAATTAACATCCACTTAAACAGGAAGCTCTACATGGACATCTTAACGTAAAACATATTTGCTAGCTTGAGCATCAGCATAAAAAGAAAACAAATAGAGTTGGACTTGGTTATCTTAAAGGTCTTGTTCAACCAAAACCAGTAATTTTTTTTTAAGATTTTAATGCATGTGTCCTTCTCAAATGTCTCTGCAACTGCAAAGAGATTGCTATATGGTAGAAAATCAGTGTATTCAAGAAAGATTTTGTACTGGAAACCTATTTTTGATTTGTGTTTGAATATGAGCTGTTCTAAATCCTGGAGAAGGAAATCATGACAGTGCTGTTTCTTAATGCAAAAAAGGGAAGAAATTTAAATGACCTTATTCTTAGTTACGCAGGTGTAGTCACTGACCATTCAGGATGTTATACTTCTGAAGTTTTGTGTAGTATCTTAAGGTTTTTCTGACCATTATGGGTTAAGCACTGAGATACCCTTACTCTTCTAAGCTGTTGTCAGAACTTTCAAGGTGGCTACAAGCAAAGGTTAGAGCCAAATCACTGTTATCTTTGACTTCACTGTCATTTGTAAAGAAAAGAACAGTATATTTCAAAGGACTTTTCATGTTCTTCCATTCTGCATCCTTCATTCTCGTCCAGGCTGGGGTGATTTTAAGTACTGTAGTCTTAGATATAGTACTTAAGAACAAACCTTACCAAAATAATATGTACTTTGTGGAATAAAATGTCCTACAATTTTTAATTTTTTTAAAATGCTTTTCTCCTTAGAGCTCACGCAAATTGAGGACCCAAGGGAGCAATGGAGAAGGGAGCAGGAACGCATGCTAAAGGAATATTTAATAGTTGCCCAGGAGGCACTCAATGCCAAGAAAGAGATTTATCAGATCAAGCAGCAGCGTTTTGAATTAGCCCAAGAAGAATATCAGCAATTGCACAAAATGTGTGAGGATGACAGCCGTTCTTATGCCAGCTGTGAGTTCACCTGTCTCTTCTCGATTTACCCATCTGCCTCTCATAACATGTGATGTAATAAATAGTATGAAGTGTTTCAATCACACAAACCTCCTTTGAATGAAGATCCTGACTACAGAAGGGATGTGCTATCCTGTCATATTGCTGTTCAGGGACTTTCATGTCCTGTTAAATCTGTTAGAATATGCCTTTTTAACATCAAACAGGAATGCATCCCAGCTAGCATCTCGAGCAAGCCATACTGATGCTTCATGCAAGGCAACAAAACCCAAGGCTTGAATGTTGCTGGACCAGCCACCTACTTGCACTCCAGAATTCCTAGATTATTCCATCCTAGACATGGGGGTGAGCCATAAGCTTAGGGTAGTCCTTGTGTGCATCCATTATTGGTTTACCAACTTTATAAAGAATTAGGGATAAGGTATTGTGGTCAAGAGTACTTCTGACCATGAAGTAGGCAGCAGTGTTTCATTGGTGCACCTCATTCTTGAATGCCAGTCTCTGATCCTAGTATTGATGGTCTAGGTCTTAGAGTCTTGGTTTTCTGTTTTCTTCATTCTTCAGATGACTCTGGTAGCTTGGAGTAGATGATACACTTTTTACGATGTCTTAGTTTTTGCACCGTCGTGGCTGTTGGCGGATGCAACAGGGAAAAGTCTTTCCTGAAAAGTCCAAACAGTCCAAAGAATTGTGTCAAATGAATACCCTCCACCCCTGCCATGTGGAAATGTAGTGGAGTTCACTGTGCAGATGGCTTTTCAGTAGCCACTGTGTGTAAGCCATTATGTAACAGTAGGATTTGCTGGTAAATGCCAGAGACTTGGTAAGTATAGGAAGCTTTGCTTAGCCCTCTCTGCAAATGTTCAGGAAGCTTGACCTTGAAGGAGGACTTAAAGCAGTCATATGGATAGAAGTGTTAAGCTACTGATCCAGTGGCATTTATTCATCCAAGATAATTGATTTGCATGTCAAAATCTTCAATAAAAGATGTTTTCTGGGCTGAGATGTGCAAGATTGTCTTGACCAAGTGGTCATCTGGGATTATCGCACCTTCTTTAGTTTTCAGAATATGTGTTGTTTGATTTAGTTTGTGATATAACTGAACAGTTGTGACTAGTCATATTTCTCATTGTTCAAGTTTCTGAAGAAAACTAAGAAAGCTTTTAATTGTTCTTACTAAGTAAGAAATGTTAAAAAAGAAATTACTGTTTAAAGAGCATTTCACTACCGTCTAAAGACTTGGAATAGGGTAAAAGATAGTCACCTGTATTTTTTTAGATTACAAAGTCTAAACAGAAATTTATTACCACACTTTAGTAGGATTGGGGCTTTTTATTTTGCAATAGTTCTGTGGGATGTGTTGTTGAATTCTGATGAGTATATAGAAACACTTCTCTTGAAGTTGATAATATCCTAGAAAAATAGCCTGGTTTTCATGTTTTTAAAGCTCTTGGAAAATTAAGTTGCTTGAAACATCAACAAAATATGAATGAAAATGACAATTGGAGGTTATCTGTAGCATGAATGCAAGTGCTGTGTTGATAACTTCCGTGTTTCTCAGTCTTCTAATAATTGTGGGGTTTTCTGGGTAGATCTGTAGAATTGAGAATGAGATACTGTAAAATCATTTAAGTAAAACTTTTCACTTGTTTTGAGGTTAAAAACATTTACATTTTCTACAGATGTGTTAATACAGTTTATATTGGTTTAGGATCATATGAATCTGTTTTAGGAAAATGGGATAGGCTGATTTAATAAGATAATATATTAAAAAAAAATTTAAAATCCCATTGGGAATTAATCATGCTGTCAACTCAAGATTCCCCAAGGCTTCTCCACTTGTTTTTTCGACGCCTCCACTCCATTTCTTGGACAGAAATCTTAGGCTCCTAATGCAAGTTCAATTAGATGGCCAAAGCTGGGTTCTTACATTGTGAACATTTCTGCTCCACCACCGCTTGTTGTTTCAACCTGCTATCTTAAAAGAGCTAAAACTTCACAGGCTGTTTTCCTTCTCTTTACTTGTGGGTGCTGCCATTGACTCAGCGTTGTGTGCTCATGAGTGGGAGGTGGTGTGAGCTCAGCAGTTGTGGGCTGGCAGGGAGGTGCCCATGCAGCAGTTTTGTGACTCAGTTGTGCTTCGCACTGTTTCAAAAACAAAAACAGCAAAATAAAAAACCATCACAAATGAACAGAAAAAAACCAAACCCCCTCTCCTACCTCCCCCCTCCCCCAAAAATAATAAAAAAAACCAACTCCGTAGAAAATCCTGGATTTAGAGAATTAATCCAGGCATGACTACTCATTTTGGCAAGTTCCTTCATGCTTGACATGACCTTGGTGTGGCAGTATTCTTCGGAGAGTCGAAAGGCTCAGTACAATGCAGACAAAGGTATGGGTTTCAAAACAGCAGCCTTCAGCTCTACAAGAGACTGCTAGGTCTAACAGCACAACCTCATCTGCACACATACCAGGCATTTTTCAGTGGGCAGCACTACCGTGAATGGCTCACCCAATAAATCATGGTTGGTCAGCCTATCCTCTAGGAGCTTTACTTCATCTGTCTAGGCTTTAGCTTGTAATGCCACAGCTTGAAATCATTCCCTGACTCTAGATTCACTGTGTTAAGAGTTACTTGCCAGAGGCTGGTCTGTGTGTTGGTTCCCTATGCTCTTGCTTTAGGAGGCAACTTCCCTCTGTAGCTGATTGAATTTTATTCTGACAATAGTTCTGTTACTTTATCATACTGTTAATCCAAAATATCTAGGAAGCAGTTAACAATTGTTAATCTTAGACAAATTGCTTTTATCAGTAAATGCTTCCATCCTGTCATGGAAACTGTTTGCTTTTAGGCAGTACGCAGTGCTGCTATATTCAGTTTTTGTTGTTTTTTTGGGGGAAAAAATATTCAGGCAAGCCAAATGTAATTTTTCAGTTGTACATTAGTGCAGAGGATTATTTTAAAACCTAGTAGTGACCAGTAACACAAAGAATGAATGTAATGGTCTGTTAAATAGTGTTACATCTTAACAATTGTATTAAATAAGAAAAATAAATAATGTAAAATGCTGCTTTCCATCTGTTTAGCATTCTCTGGATTTTCAACCAATACCAAGTATGACCCATATCAGATTAAAGCAGAAATAGCCAGCCGTCGTGATAGAGTGAGTAATCTTTTTTTCATTTTGTAAATATATTAATTAGACATGGGAAAAGGAGGAGGCGTATGTGCTTTTGTTTTACCTTAGCATTTACACTGGGTGTTACATGCCTTTTTGGAAATACAATATTAAAAGCTGCTTTTCTACTCTAATAAAAAGGAGTCTGTATTTACTGTAATTCAGTGACTTGTGAAGTAATGCTTTTTCCATGTTACAAGCATAAATGTTTTTGTCCCTGATGTCAGAGGCAAAGTCAACCAGGCTTTCAGAAGTTGCTTATTCTGTGCAAACTGCCACAGGTAGCCATACTCTGTAGCCAAATTCTTTCTTGATTGAATCCATTATCTTTGTATTTTCGTATTTGTCTATTTTCAATGAGGTTTCATGGGTGTCATTGAACATTTTGCCTTTTTATTTTGGAAATCTGTTCACAATTCAGTAGACATGTTGGTGAAATAAAACTTTTTATCTGATTTGGCCAGTACTCCTCTACTAGGGGAATTCAAGCCTTCTGAGAGTGATAGGCAGTTCTGTAGTAAAAATGTTCCATTTTTACATACATATATTTAAATTAGAATCACGCTTTTTGTACTGTTGTTGTGGAACGAAGAATGCTGACATCTTGAATTTCTCCCATGCTGCTTTAGCATAGAGTTAGTCTGCACATTGGTTTCAGGCAAATTGATATAGCAGTCATAAACAATTACAAAAAGCAGTTTGTAATATTAAGCTCTAGAACCTATTTCTAAAATGTATGTTTCTTTTTATTAACGGATGAAATGGGATTTAACATACCATGCACTCACAAAATAAATAAAAAATACTTATCTTTGCAGGATAGTGTTCCATTTTTGTTGTAGTGAACACTTTTCACATGAGTGCCTCTGAAAATAAATCCTGTTCACCACCCTTCAAAGGCATTTATTCTATCTGTATATGTTTACTACATGCTGACTTCAGTTTGCTTGGTTTACATACTTCAAATGTCAGGGTATTCGCAAGAGGAAAATAAGCCTTATTTATTTATATAATATTTAAAGAAAACAAACAAGGTCTTCACTTTATATCTCTATTTCTCTCTGTTCCCGCATCTTAAAACAAAATTGTTTCTGAAGTGCACAGGAAAACTTGTTTAACTGAATGTGTGCGTAGGCATTCAGTTGTTTTGGGTAATAGAATAAAATACGCACTATGAAGTGTTCGTGTACATGGTTTAGTGTTTTCCTTTTGGTGAGTATGGAATGAGTTGGTGATTCTATAGAAGTGCTTTGGGAGATGGTGCATTGAGTTTTGAGAAAAAGGCAAGAACACATGAGGGAGGGAGAGCCATGCAGGATGATGGGACATGGTCCTTTTTTGCATTCCCAGAACTGCTGTGAAGACCCTCACTCTTGGAGTGGAGCGGGTAAAAACTACACATGGATATACAGGATTTTTTTTTTAAAATTTTTTTTACAGTTGTGGGCTTTTAGTTTTTGGTGGAGTTTTATTGTTGTTTGGAGTATTTTATTGTTTCATTTTGTTGTTTGCCTGTGGGTTGGGGTTTTTTGTTTATTTTTATAAGTAATGGTTTGGCCATTTATTGACATATTTGTGAAAATCAAGAGCATTCTGGACTAATTTTAGTAAAGATACTAAGTTTGATAGCTTGAGAACAGAGAGCGTTTTTCACCCAGACCTGCTCCTACTTGGACTCTTCAGTTCAGTCTTAGGCCTCACCACCACACACTGAAACACTTCATTCCCCCCATTTGCCTGTAGTACCTTGCATCCTCCTCCTTATGGCAGTTTAAGTCCAGGCCACAGCTGGGGCCAAGACCCACTCCTCTGCTCACACAACTGCCACCCTCCCTCACCCCTTTCCCCCCAGCAGGTTGAGAAAGAGAAACTGGGAGCAAAATACAAAACAAGTTTTGAGATAAGGGAGTTTAATAGAACAATACAAAGAGTAGATGATCAAAGAGAGTAACAACAGTTAAGAAGTAACATATAAAACTGAATAATGTAAAATACGACACCCTCACCTGATGCCTGCCAGCCAAAAAACCCTCTGTGCTGGAGAACTGTTGCAACCCACCATGCAAGCTCCCCTGTGTCTCTGTGTGTCTGTTAATACATCTATGTAGATGCTTATGGTATGGAATACCCCACTGGCTGGCCCATCTGGGTGTGCTCTTCTAACTTCTAGTGAAAAATGTTAACCTTCTCCTAGCTGAACCCAGGACACTCCTGCTATTGCCCTCAGTTATCTGTCAGTTTTGGAGGGCAAGGCGCTGTTTCTTAGCACATCATTCTTGGTGCTGATAGTACTCTTCTATGGTCTTCCCAACCTTCTCTAGTAACTGTTTTCATAAACCCACAAAAATATTTATGGAGACATCAGTACTTTTGTCACTTTTGATTTATGCTTGCCAGGTGGAACAAGGTAATTGGTGGAGGGGTTAAAAGGTCAGGGCAATATGAAAATAACTGTAGAAAACCAGGCTGCCATTTCTGGGACAGAGGCCAGTTCTGTTGCCAGTGATTCTATTTTCCCAGGTCGAAAAGCTTAACAGCATCGAATGTTCAGTTCAGTCTTTTCAGTTCAGTCTTTTTTTAAGTTGACTAAAGAGTTGAAGACAGTTGAGAGGTGTCTGTCTGCTACAAAGGAAGAAGAAAAATCACATGTATTGAAACTTGCTAGTTGTTAGCATAAGCTACTGGAGATAGAAACCAAGTAGAATAGATGAAGAAATATATATTTTAGAGGCTGAATGTTGTGACTGCCGTTTGATTAGGTCTTATGATATTCCAGAAAGTCTTCAGTCGTTTTAATGCAAATTTTAAAGCAAAAAAGCCAGAAAATAACTTTATCACTTTTCAGTTTTTTAAAGTAACTTGTTTTTCAAATACAAAATCTTCCTTTTATTATGAAAGTTTCTGTTGCATATTGTTACTTTTAATTTTTTTTTTTTAATATTCAGCTTTCTAGGCTGAAACGAGAACTGGCACAGATGAAGCAGGAGCTGCAGTATAAGGAAAAAGGAGTGGAGACTCTGCAAGAGTAAGTTAAGAGTTTGTGGAAAGATATTTTTTTTTCCCTTTATTCACCTTGGAATGAATTTCATAGAAAAGCGTTGTCAAACAAAAAAAGAGTTTGAAACCACTTAATTACTTTGCTTTAGAGTTTCTGCTATGATAGTGAGGCAGGGTGAGACAGTGTGAAATGATGGAAGGAAGGTTGGACAGAATTGGTTGGAACGGTGATTTCGTAGAGCCACATGCAAAAACAGTTTTAGAGGCCCTGTTTTTTAACTCTTCCTGAAAATGTCAAGGTGGAATTAGATTTTAAAAAATATTTTCCAAGCATTTTCTGAGGATGTTTACCACCTGGATCACGGCCCAAAGAACCATTCAGTAGTCTTCCTCTCAACAATACTCAGGCTTCCTGGCTGGGCACAGTACTTCTCATGGCTGTATACCAGCACACTGCTTCTTCCTTTTATCTGATGACCATCTCATTCTGCACAGTATGGCTGATTTGAGTGCGTACTGTAAATCTGATCGTCTGTAGAACCTTCAGTTTTGTTGCATGTGCAGAATAAGTCCATATAAATATGATTCTCTCTCTCTCCAACCTGTGAGGAAAGGTAGCTCCAGGCAATTCACCACCGCTTCCAGGGCTGTTAGGCAGACTGTGCTCTGGTTATTTCATACTCATCTGTGCAAAGGTTGTGAACTGTTGTGGTGACCCTCTCCCTGCTGGTCACTGAGTGACTGACATCTGTGTGCTACTTAGCACACCTACACATACAGTGCATACATGGGATGTCTGGTGGGATAGGGAGAGAGGTTACCAGATCATGGAAAGGATGGCAGGTAAGCACAGGTTGTTGTGACTTCCAGATCTGTTCAACAAGTCCAGAGGCTAGACCATATGTTGAACAGCTCTTGGATTTGCCCTGGATGTGTGGCCACCCATTTAAAAGACTTGGCCTTTTTTCCAGCATGCATGTGAAAGAAATGGCTAATGCAGGCACTTCCTGAAAGTGTTGGAGCTGTTGCATATCTAATGTGTTTTGCAGCATAAGTACAGGATCTGTAAAAATAATTTGAAGCTTTGGATTTATTGCATTGCTGCTACAAAGCACAGGGGCATGCCTTTGCTTCAGGAATTCTATCCAAGTTCTAGGAATCCTGGAGCAATTGGATTATTTTCAAATTTTGGTTCTGATCAACATGATGCTAACAAAATGATATAAAAGGAAATACTCGGGTTTTACTTTTAAAGGAGAAAGTGTAGCTCATGCATGTTTTCTTTTTTTTTTCTTTTTTAACCTTTCACTGTTCTCTTTGTTCTATAAAACATTTTAAAAGCTTTAGAGAAGAAAACTTGTTCAACCAAAATCCTTCATTGGCAGATAAAATGCAGTCATTTTCAGACATAAATATATTTTTTATTGACTGCACAAAGCATTTATGGGTAGTTAGGGAAATTGTGCCATTTGCTGAAAATTAGTAAAATAAAGCACTCAGTATATTGAAACAGCAGACATTTTAATATTTTAAGTATAATTAATATTTTAGAGTGGTGGCCTAAATATTTAAGTGAGTAAGAATTGCTTTGCCTTTTCTACTTTGTTTTCCTTCTCCTGATTATTGAGTTATTTTAAGGGTATAGGTTCAATTGTTTTATAAAAGGACTAACCATTTGACTAAGACGATGAAAGTATTTGAAGGTCATTTGAAAGTCACGATTGTTTTAATGAATATAATTAATTACAGACAGACCAGCGAAGTGCAACTTCTTGAAAAGTAAAGTCTGCAGATGATTAAGAACACAAATGTTAGTCTTGAATTTTATCCCAAGTGAAGTTGCCCATGCTCCAGGATGGGGATAGAGGAGAGATATTGCAGAGAAGGAATATTTTAATGCATATCTGATTAGTTAGTGATCATCTAGTTTAAAAGTTCAAACATGACAACAGAGTGCTATGGTGCTGCTCATTGCTGCTGTTGCTACTGTCACTTTCTGTCCTGGTGGTGCACTGGGTGGCATTTGTTGTTGCCTGCTGAAGCTGGGGAGAGTGTTTTGCCTCTGTGTTATCTGGGACTGCAGTGAATTTCTGTCAGTGTTTGTGCCTTGCTGAGCTCTGCTCTCTGCAGGCTTCACTTTTGAACCAGAGGCTTTTATGGGTTTGTTTTTGTTTTGTGTTTTGAAGTAATTTTTTAATTGCCTTTCTGGTGAGATATGCGCTTCCTTCTGAGCGTTTTGCTTAGAGTAGGAAGTAAGCCAATTTGGAGAGTACTTACGCTAGCAACTGAAGCAATTCTAGCCTTCTTGAATAGTCAGCAGATAAATCAGGCTAAAAGCCTAACTCTGCTCTCTGTTGTCCCTGGGTGATACCTTCCCTACACCTTGTATTTGTGGGTGAGAAGGGTCACTCAAGTACTGAAGTAGTTTAGTCTTTGCATATACACAAAGCAAATGTATTGTCTAAAAAGAAAATCATTGCTCCTTCTTAAAACAAAAAATGTTGATAATTTTCCCCATTTATTTACTTATTTATTTGATTAAGATTCTTACATCTTGGACATTTCCCCTTTTTGTTACTTTTTTCGAAGTTTTGGTCTGCATAAATTTTCTTCCTTCTTCTGCTAGGTCAAATCTTCAAGTAACTGCCAAACTGAGAATGGCATGCATCCTGTTCAGCTTTTTAAAAGCCATGTTCTTCGCTTTATTTCAAGTATAAGCCAAGAACAATATTAGGAGCTGTCACACTTTGGGCTTTACATCTGGCTGAGTGTTTGCTTTGAAAGTCTGACCAGAATGGCATTATGAGCAGGTATCAGAACCTGCTGCCATGCGACTCCCTGTGCAACCTCTGCTGGGTATAGCTCTCAGAGAAAAGACAAATTTTATGGTAAGAGTGGTTAGGTTGCTTAGTATTTCCATCATTTTATGTTGCTGTCTGATTCAGATGCCTTTGTTAAATGCAAATCTCTTGCATTGACATTTTCCATGTGCACTGTCTGCCTTGGACTGTATTTTGTTTTCTGTTCTTTTTAATTTTAGTAAAATGACTTAGCTGTCTTTGAGGAGAACTGAATAAAAAAGAAACAACCAAACCCACAAAAAAACCTGGAGGAAATTGGGGTTTTGTGGGGGAAGGGAAGATTGTGGTGGTGTGGGGTTTTTTTTGTTTGTTTGTGTTTTTTTTTTTTTCCCAAATACCTCTACAACTCCAGTCTTTTTTTTTTTTTTTGTTAATTAGGATTGTATTTTCTCGAGTTTCATCCAAGTCTGGCAACATTTTGATAAATATTTGGACATCACAGTCAGCCTTTGCCCACTGGAGTCTTTATAGAGCTCACTGTTCAAAGCCTGCAAAGATGGCACTCTGCACGACAGTGTTCCCCAGCCACCACAGGTGCCTTTGCCCTGAAGTAGGGCTGATTCTGTTACAGTCCAGAGTTGCAGTGTTAAAGATGACCCTGTCTTGGAACATACTCCTTCCTCTGACCTGTCAGCCAGGACTGAGAATGAGGAGCAGTTCCTCCTCCCCTCTGTTTTCAGTGACCCTTCTCCACAGCAGGAATTTTGGAGGAAGAAGGCAGTTAGAAACAAAGGAAATTAAAACTTGGCCAGTTGATTGTGAGAGCGGAATGAACACTGAGAGAAGTTGGGAGAGACAGGAAATTAGGACTAAACCATTTGTAGCTACAGACTAGTTTTGAGGGTGTAAGAGCTGAGAAAATTTTTAAAATGAGATTTTTGTAACTGAACTACAGACTTGTGTTTCAGTGAGGGTGGGGGACGTGCTGTGTATTTGAAAGCGTGTGGAGGAAAGTGGAGGAACACAGAAAATGCCCTGTAGGACTGAAATGATTGCGGTGTATTAATAGTCCATGTACCCTAGAAACATCTCTCTCAGAAAATGTGTACTTCATTCATACTTCTGTGTATTATTTGAATGTTCTTTCTATTCACACAAAGGTCTAATCTGTATTTGTGTCATGCTGTTTTCCATTAATGAAATGGAAGATTCCTGTTAACATTGTGGTTTTCAAAACTAGAGCCTTATGAAAAGAGGGGGGAAAAATTAACAGACAATAAATAACAAGTAATTTTGTAAAGTACTGAAGTCATTTTGGGTTGACAGCAATACCGATTTAAGCTCAAATATTTCCGGCAGTAGAAATGTCTCTGATTCTTTCCTTAAACAACTATCAATTCATAAGTTGGGCTCCAAAGTGACATCCAGGAACATGACTGCGGGTAACTGGACAAAAATCTGGTTGAAATTAAATAATTTCCTTTTCCTGAAATGCCACCATGAACCTGCCAAACAGTATAATGAGCAGTTGTGTAGGAGGCATTTTCAAGTATAATGTTTGAGTAGAATGGATGTTCTCCACATTAAGGTAACCTTCAGATTAAACCACGTTATCTTTTTCTTGTAATGTTTAGGTAATTGCATTAGTTATTTTACCATGTCTTTGTCTAATATTTTCAGGGTTTTAACTAAAAAAATAAAAACCCAGTGAAGACTGAAACATGTTAAAAGGAAAACAAAACCGAAAAAACTAACTGACATTTAAGTCCTTTCTTGTTCTTGAACCAAAAATCGTCATGGCTTGTATATTTTGTTATGCACTATGGGGAAAACTGTGCTTAAGTAGAAACCTTGATGTTCAAACTTACTTTGTGTTGTGTCCAAAAGCGGAACTGTCAGGAAAAAAAAACAACCTAAAACCATAGAAACCTAACCTGCATTTGCTTTTTCTTAAATATTGTGAACTACCCAGTAAAACTGTAAGATTTTAATTCAAGCCTTTTGATTTTTTCATTTTAATATTTTAATTTTAAAGCAATTAATCTTCTACAAGTGGTGTTGAATTCTAATTTGCAGAATGTGCTCAGTTGTTGACTCTCTTAGCTTAATGTAGTACTTATGGTGAATCCTTTTATTCTTAGTGTTTTAAACAGTTTGGGTATTCTTGTCATGTATGTATAGGATGCCCTCTTCTACTATTTTCATAAACTGATTTCTTGTGGAATGAGTGAGGAATGTTATATATTTAATTCTTTTAACCAGAGACGTTTTCCTGGAGATGTTAGTTCTTAGCATTGGCTTAGGGACCATTACACATACCATCTTTTTTCTATATGCATGCTTTCTATGCTGGATTAACAGGCAAATTGAGGTTTTCATGTTTTAACAGGAATTTAATACCGTTTTCGCTAATTGCTGTGGGTAGCCTATTAAAATCCCTTGGTTGTTTGTAATAAATGCAAGACTGAATGATTTTCCAGCAAGTTCTGCAGTCCTTTCCTGCTGAAAACTGCTGGGGAAAAAAAGTTAAAAACTCAGACAGTAATGCCCCACTTAAGATGAGAGGTTTGTTTTGGTTTGGTTTGGTTTTGGGTTTTTTTGTCAAGATGGAAACGGTAGTACTACTTTAACCTGATGTAGTGAGTAGCACTCTTGCTGATTGCCAAGTGTGCTTTTGAAATCCATAGATGGCCATAATGGCAGGAAAACATCTGCAATAAAATCTTAGGACTTAAAATATCTTCCCAAGAACATGAAATGCCTTTGTTGGAAACTTCTAAAGCAAGATCAGATAGCAGTCCTGCAAGCGATGTTGCAGTGTGTAGCACTGCATGGAAAATGCGGCAGCTAGACTGCTAATAACGCAAACGATAAAGACACTGTCATGTAGATTAGTTTTAGGTTGATTTTACTTTTGTTGCATGAAATAGCAACATTGCTTGTGATTAAGCTTTGTATTAGGACATTAAAACCAGGAAGTTTGTTGGTTCTGAAGAACCTGGGTAGAAAATTGCATTGCTTGTTTTTCATAGTGTATTTGTCACTGGATATTGTGTTAATTCCCAGTAAGTTGTCGTTTTGTTCCTGGAAGCAAAGTGGTACATGAATAATCAAGAGTCCTTAAAACTTCTGTGCACTAGTTATGTGAAAATTGCTGAACTTGGCTTAATCTTTTCAACAGGATTGACCGAAAGATGTCAAGTGCTCATACAAATTACAGACTGGATGAAGCACAAGCTATAATGAGTGAGCTTCGAACCATAAAGAAAGCTATATGTACAGGTGAAAAAGAAAGGCAGGACCTTATGCAGGTAAAAAATATGCTACTCAACAAATAGCTGCTAAAAAGTAATAAACCCCTCTATTTTCTTGTTTGTTATTTCATTGGGGTTAGCAAGTTTAAATAACGGAAGTGGAGTGGCCTAAACTGATTTTTGTGTTTGATAATTGCCAACAGCAGGGAGCTTGAAGGAGGTAAGTAGTCAGTGTCTATGTTGTGAGCATACATATTCATATGCATCCATCTACTATTCTAAATTCACATCAATGTATTTATTGAATGTAGCTTTCCATTGCTGCTGACTACGTCAAAGGCTGGTATGGAGTAATTATGCTACCTTTAAGTTTTTTATTTTGTTTAATGTCTCTTTGTGTTACCTATAACGAAGTAGGACTGAGAATTCTTGTTTACCAGTTTTTTCTTCTAGGTGTTTCCCTTTAAAATGAAAAAAAAAAAATCACAGATCTGGATCTCTATGTCACTGTGCCACAGTTTGGCAATTCTTTTTTTGCCCCCAACTCTCCTCTTAAGTACCCCAGTCAAGACACATTAATTTTGAATGTTTTCACAAAACCTTTGGAGTATGATTAAATACAGTGTATACAGAAACTATCATGCAAGCTTTAAATTACTTTATGAATCAGAGGATGACTATCGAGGAGAGGTACATGCTTGAGCTTTTGAACAGATTCTGCATCTTGCCCTGAGCTGTCATTTGCTGTGTCTGTTATCAATATGATGAGAGCTTGATCAAAGAGCCACGAGCCTTTGCCACCACAGTAGCTTGAGTGTAGACTTGCTCAAATATGCTGCAGATACAGAGAGGGGTGACAAGGACAATTCTCTTCACACAGTTTTCAAACTGCTGTATAGAAAAAAGGAATCTTTGTTACCTGAAGTTTTAGATCCTACTAAGTTAGTACTGCCATTCAAACATTTTGGTTCAGTTTTATCTCCAGTAGTATTTCACTGGTGGATTGTTGTTTTGTTTTGTTTTGTTTTGTTTTTTAGATTGGTAATTTTGTTGATTTTTTTTTTTTTTTTGTTCGAAATTGTTTAATGGATAGCTTGTTATCTACATACAATGAATTTCTATAGTTACACAATTATTCAATTTCCAAAGCATTACCCAAAGGTCAGCTGATGGGCCACAAATCCTTGTTCAGGTAGACAGAACACTGAAGTCACTACAAAATGTTTGTACCTTGGCAACTTGTAGCATATTTCATATTTGGGTTTGCCAAGTTTTAAAGTTATTCTCAGTCTTCCACATGCCTGGCTAGCAAGACATGGTTAGGAAGGCAGTTCTTCATGGATGCAGTGACGCACGTTTTAGGAAACTTAACTGGTAATTTGAAGACCTGTGTGTGAGATCTTGGAGCAGCTTAACTATTGGCCTTGTTTTGACTCCCCCACCAGATTTAAAAAAAATGTTTTTTTTTCATCCTTCCCTTACATTTTCATTGTTCAGTGGCACTAAATACAGCTGTAAACATTAAGCCAACTTGAAATGCAATTACAGTTTCTTTAAATACAGTGTTGGGGGAATTAGAAGACTAAGATCAAGCTTTAGCATCTTGATTGGGCAGTGCTGGCAGGACCAGAATGCAGAGGTTGCATACAAGAGAAATGAAAATTAAAAGTGCTACTATCCTTCGTCATGATTCTATGTAACATACAGGAAATATCAGTCATTTTTGTCATGGATATTTATCATTTTTGTAATGAATGACAATCTGACATCATCTAGTAATAGATGTATAGTCCAGAAGAATCTGGGAAATAGTTGTTCCACACATACCTATCATGCAACATGGTTATGCATGTTCTGTTGCAATTGTAACAATTGTAATGCCATATTTTACAAAAGCTAACAGCTGTAAAAATTGTGTATTTCTGCTAACTTATTGTGCTCTGTTAAAATACCCAGCTTTCTGCCCATTTAAAAACGAATTTAACAACAAAAAAAAAAGATTATTTTTGTTGTCACCAAATTTCTCTGTGCTTTAGTTTTTTTATAATTAGTTGAAAATTATTGTTATGGATTTATTTAGCTTTATCAAACAAGTGCAGGCCTATTTTAGATATCTTCCTAGTCAGATCAGAATTTGATTTTTAATTTTCTGTCAATTTTGAAATTGTTTTGTCCTCAGAAATGCTACATTTTAAAGCTCTTGTTGGTGAGACAAGGTTTCTTGTGAAACACTTTGTTTTGAAAATTGTTTGTAAAGGAGTTTGAGGTATTGTGTAGACAAAGGGGGGTTTATTTCAGAGAAAGGAAATAGACAATTTCTTATGATTTCTTAATTTAAATCTGGCCAATGTAAGCAACAGAACTAAACATAGTCAAAATGACTCAGTCTTGTGTAGGTGCTTGGAAAATTGTAGCTGTCATAGAAATATGATAATTGGATTGAGCTGTGTGGGAGAGCAGGCTGACAAGGGAAGGAGAGAGTGGTCAGATTTAAACTGGATGCTGTGGTTACAAGTAAAGCCAAACAGGCACTGTCACTGCTCAAAAAAAGCAGGTGAACTTTTTATATAATACTGAGTAATCAAGGTGTGTGGTTAGGTTTCTGAAAGCAAGTGTGTGTGTCTCTGTTCCCCTCATCCCTTTCATGCTTTTAAAATGTCCTTTAGCTTTCGGAAGTATTGGAGTTTGGCTTTTGTAGGTGTTTTTTAAATTTCTTTTGACTTTTCCTTTCTTTACCATTTGAGTAGGTTAGATAGGAACTGCACTGTAATAGTAAGCGGAAGAGAGCTCCCAATTTAGATCACAGCAGACAATGATGAAATGACTGCTCATTTCTCTTTGGGTAGGTCATGTGTGCCTAGAACTTCACATCCATATGTTAGGCTGGTCTAGCAGTTTCTGCGGGACTGCCACAAGCAATCCATAAACCCCAGATGAAAGTTTATGTAAATTGTTTCTGTCTAAAAGTATGCTAACTAAGATTGCATTTTTCTGTGTTAGGATTGCTGAGGGCTATACTTTCACTCATCCAACTAGAAGGACTCAAAGCATTTATGCTTACCCTAGAGCGTAGTCACATCTGCAGGTAGATGTAAGTTAAGGTGATGTTGCTTGGTGATTGCCACCTGCCAAATGTTATGTAATTTTAAAGTAATATCCAGGGTTCAACAACTGTGCCCAGATAGGAAGCTTGGTCAGCAGCCAAGCAGCCCTTCATTACCTGCCAAGGAGATGCTGGAGGGCATCAGAAGCACACCAGGTATAAATAAAGTAGCTGAAATACTGGCAAAAATTTAATTTTAAATTCTGGAATAAGGACCTTTGGTATTACACATGCTTGTAATATGTTAGCCAAAGGTGTCAGCTGGAACATAGCTTATTTGGGAGAAACCTCTGTCTTTCTGAATCCCTTTCTTTCTTTTCTTTTCTTTTTTTTTTTTTTTTTCCCTGTGCTACTGGCTCTACTTTACCAGGAAGAGGACATTTTAAATGTTTGATATTTGTGTAGCTGTGACTTGATATTATTGTTTCCATGTTTTAATGCAATTAAGGGTCCTCCATACAGTTGGAGACTGACAGGACTCAGTGATTTCCAGTAGGTTTTGAGGAAGAAAGTTAGATCAGTTTTCATCAAGTGGAAGACACTCTTGTTTTCAGGGTGTTGTTGTGGTGTTTTTTTTTTTTTTTTTTTTTTTTTTTTTTTGCCATGAGGTGGAGCAGTTAATTTTGTAGCAAATAATGGAGGATAAAGGAAAAGTAGCTAGGAACTTCCTGTCAACATATATTGAAGTTAAATTTTGCTATCTCAGGACTGAGAAGAAGCTGATTTTTTTTGTGTCCTTCATACTAATACGGCACAGTTCAGTTTGGAGGTGGCTGAAGAATTGGCTTTTTTTGGGGACCCAGGATAATTCGGCTTCTGGTAGCAAGTAGTGGTAGCCATGTCCCACTGCTAGCATGTCTGGCCTCACTCTGCACTGTCCTCTGTCCCGGACAGGGCTGAGAGCAAAATTCCAGCCCTGCTCAGACCTTGTAGTACCAGCAGGGACTGAAGAGGAAGCAGCATGTGCTGTATCACTGCCTGCCTTCTGCCACAGGAAGAAGACAAAGTGTGTGTGAGTGGGAGTGTGGCAGGGAGCAGCACTGCTCCCCCACCTCTTGTGGCTAGGGAGCCTGCTCGTCTGTTCCTCCTGCACCAGGCTGGGTATTTTCCCTCTTTTTCACCTCTAGTGGAGGCAGCGCTGCGGGCGGGGCCGGTGTATAATGAAAACAAAGGGATGGACCATGTATGACAGAATTGGAGACTACTGGAAAAAGCTAGTTTTTTTCTGGCTAGTCTTAAGCCTGATGCAATTCCTATGGTTGCTTTCCAGGCTCTGAAACTAGATGCATCCATCTTCAAGGTGGCCTTGCTGTTCTTGTGAGCAGCAGTTAGTTGCTGTTCCACAAGTTTGTCATCTTGACTCCATCAGTTGAATTTGTTATAAGAAAAGGCAGCATTGATGTGTTACTCTTTTCTAACTGCACTTTGAAGACTGAGAAATCTTAGTAATTGGACATGGACAATAATAACTGGGACTTGTTGCAAATCACCAGTTGTCTCTGAAATTCCTGAGGGCTAGCCTTTTCCCAAAGCAGTACTTCAGATATGTCTCTGATTCTGTAATTTAAACACTGGAGTTTTTCAGAGCTTTTACGTGTATTTTTAGAACCAAATGGTTTAATTATGTTTTGACTTACAAATTGATACAGATTTTAAAATATCAGATAATTTTTTTCTGTGTAATTTGATAGAATCATAGAATCAGTCAGGGTTGGAAGGAACCACAAGGATCATCTAGTTCCAACCCCCCTGCCATGGGCAGGGACACCTCACACTAGATCAGGCTGGCCAGAGCCTCATCCAGCCTGGCCTTAAACACCTCCAGGGATGGGGCCCCAACCACCTCCCTGGACAACCCATTCCAGGCTCTCACCACTCTCATGGTGAAGAACTTCTTTCTTATGTCCAGTCTGAATCTCTCCACTTCCAGCTTTATTCCATTCCCCCTAGTCCTATCACTACCTTATATCCTAAAAAGTTCCTCGACAGCTTTTTTGATAGTCCTTTCTCTTCTGGTGAGGGGATGTTAAACCTTTTTTTAAACTTTCTTTTGATGCACAATGCTTAGGGTCTCCACCATAAATGACAACCTGCTCAGTAGTTTTGTTATTAATACTACATTTTCTGGGTTTTTTGAAAAAGAGTGCACAATCAGAAAATAAAAATAATATTAACATTTTTTTTAAATAAAGCATCTTAAGCGCCTGACAACCAAGCTTGTCTTATCAAACAAATTATTATTTTGTGTGATTCTGTCATATTCCCCTTTGCATTTAAAGACTGATTTAGGTCTCTTGTTTACTCTCACTGTTTGTGTCATTGTGTAGACATCTCAGAGCTGTCCCTTTTCTAAGCCAAAATGTAAAATATCTCTTAACTATGTGAACTTTGGGTAAGAGAGCCACAACAGTGAAATCTGCTGCCAAAAAAATACAGTCAATACAAGGTGTTAATCAAGTTCGATGTGGTAGCAGTAGTGGCTAAGGAGTGTAACCTGTGGAGAAGATGGCGAAAGGGTGGGTGAATCACATTGGTCTTCCCTATCGGCTAACCTGAAAGTTGACAGCTGCTAGATTGCAAGTCATACAGAAGCTGATGTAGTCATAGATCTAAGCCAAATAATTTAAAATCTGTTGACTGTTAGATGCATCTTCTAAAAGGATAGGTTTATTACAGAGCAAAGTTTCTGTGTGTTAGTAACACTACGATGAATTTTACTTTCTGAAGTAGTTTTTATAGGTAAGCTACCTATATTTCTAAAATAGTCCCTGCCCCCCCCACGCCCCTCCTTTGTCTTCTATTAATAAAAGTTACAAAAATATGTTTTTCTAATTCTGTTTTTTAAAACTTTCTTCTTTAGAGCCTGGCCAAGTTAACAGATGGATTCAGGAATAGCTGTTGTATTACAGATTCACTGCAGGATCTCCAGCACAATTCTAGTTCACTCAGCGACTCCTGTTTACCTCAACAGCACTGTGATGCTTATTCTCAGACTGACATCACTGGTGAGGTATGTGTTCCTATGTGAGACATTTGCTGTAGAAAAGAAGCTGCTTTTATACTCTAGTGATATGTTATTTCCTGTTTTAATTTAAGAGATGTTGGCTGTAACAGACCAAAACATCCAAAGCAGTATTGGTGGTGAGGGAGTTGTTTGCTTATTGTTTCTGGATCATGTGAGTGGTGGTCTTTGTGGTTCTGCTATTTGATCATGGCACAGAGGTATAGTGACATGCTTGCAGGTCAATGACAAGTAAAATCAGCTCCCAGACTCAAGTGTCCCAGTAGAGCACTTCCCACATCCTCACTACAGTCACCACAGGTTCATTTCTGAATTTACAACTCTTGCTGAGGTGTCCGTGGACATCTTTTCATGTCACCAGTTCTGACTCACTGAAACTTGTAATGAAGCAGAAACAAAGCAAGCACTCCAGCCAGCTTAAACTTGCAGTAGAGACCTGTTGATTGTGCAACAGCATGAGATGTTAGTGTTCTGGTAGTAGTAATGTGTATATATAGACATATATAAGTGGGTTTTTAAAAAAAAAAAAAAAATCTTGGGTTTTGTCATGCTTGTCATCATTGTTCATGCACATCAAAGATGTAGGCCAGACGTCTACTCTTCCTGTACCTGAGATAAAGGAAGTGACTGTTAGAATCTCAAAATATTTTTCTTAAAAATAGTAAAACTTCTGATCTAGTCTGTTGTACCTTTATGCTCAAATATACCCTTAAATGTGTTATTTAAGAAGAATATATTGACATTCCTTGGAATTAGTTCTGTGTGAATGGAATTGTGTATCCAAAATAATCAAGATTTAGCTTGCATTAGTACTGTGGCAGCTTAAGCTGTTCTTTAGCAATAAAACATTTTTCTTCTGTTGGTGAGATTTACAACAAAGCAAGAAGACAACCTGTTAGTAACCTGTTAGTACTGTAGTTTGGATGTTATTCTATATTTGGTTAGAAACTTTTATTGAACTATAACTTCTTGTTTATAGACATTTATCATTCCATTTTTCCTCTATTGTCTTTTTTCACTGCTGACTAGCTGCCCAGTTGGATGTCTCCAGAGAGTCTCAATAGAGGAAGAAATCTTGTGTTTTTAAGAAGATATACCCCTAAAGCATCTAAGAAAACTTAGCTTACACTAGGCTGCCTTTCAGTGTAGTATTTAGGTTGATGGTGCCTTTGGGATGTCTTGTTCTGGAGTGATGATGGATGTGATTATTGAATTCCAAAGAGAATTTTCAAAAGCAGCATTTTTCCATTCACAATACACATTGAATGCCACCCAAGACAAGCCAAGCAGGTTCAGGAAATTGTGTTTGTCAGGTATAGGGTTTTTGTTAGGAAATTGAAATTGCATAATTAACCTAATTGTTTTCCTGAATTTTTAGTAGCAGAATGTGAATAAGAATGAGGCAATTTTTATTTTTTTTTAAACAGGTGTGATTATGTAGAGAGCAATAGCAGCAGTTAGATGAGAAAACCAGAGGTCCAGCAGTGCACTTAAATAGGGACTTGGGTTTTAACTATTAGACTGTATGCAGATTTCTGAAGAGAGGGAAACAGCTGATGACCTAAGGTGGAAAGAAGATGCTGTACAAACTGGATTGTAGACAGTAGGAATAGCACAAATGTGCATTCTGCAACCAAGTCAATCATCAGGGGGTGTTTTTTTTTAATACTCTTTAAAATGATGTAATGATTTAAGTGCTGGGTATCACAGTACAGGAGTGTAATCTGAATTATTTCTAATTAAACTGTCTATAGAATAGCTGTATCAAGGAGTAAAATATTTCAGTTAAAACACTCTTTGTTTTAGGCTTGGATAAAATTGAAAAGCTTTGAGCATTCATCAGTCATTCTATTTTCTAGCCCTTGATTTCCAGGATCATAGTTTATTGAAAGGGCTTATTTATCTTCTGTATTTTTAGCAAAAAACCCAGGTTTGTATTTCTAAAGCGTAACATTGATTTTTATGATGTTATTTCTTAAAGCATTGAGGTTCTTTAGTAAATACTGTGAGATTAATTTGTCCCTTTCTTTGTGATGAAAAATGTTTTAAAATTCTCATTTCTCTCTCTTCCCCCCCGCCCCCTACCGCCTTGCTTTTCAACTCTGCAAAAGTTTGGGTTTGATGACAAAACAAGACTTGTAGACAAAGTAAGACTGAACTGGCAGTATGAAGAGGCAAAGAAAAGGTAATTAAAGAAAAAATTGTTGATTTATTATTATTTTTTTAAATGTTCACTGTTGTGATTAAAATTTTCAAAGTAGAACTGGAATCAGCCCCTTAGCTGAAATGTCTTCAGGAAGATTAATTTGCTTACTCTTTTGAGTAGCTCCCAGATAACAAAAACTTAGGTAAGCATGACTTTTATCCTGCGATTGTTATGTTCATTTGCAGAGATAGAGCTAAATGTCATCCCTGTTCTACACTAGCATAAACACAAAATTGCAGTGGTTTAATTGAACTGGTTTAATTTTTCCCTGTTCTAAACTTCAGTATAAACAGTCTTGCAGTTTGCACTCCTAAACCTGGTCTGTCAGTAAATTCAGAGCTTTGCATACCTGTCTTTCAAATTCAATATACTGAAGTTGTGAACTGAGTGTGAAGAAAGAATGCAGAACTTCTTGTGAGATAAATCAAGATGTTCATAGCTGAACAAAAGAGTACATAAAAATAAATGTTGAAATTGAAAACAAATAGGAGTAAATAAACAATTGCTTGAAATAAATTAATTCTCCACTAAGTCCTTTAGTCTAATTGCTTATTGTAAGTATTTCCTACGTGCAGGTCAATCTTGCAGTGTTTTTTCATGGCTTTGTACAAGTAATCTGTTCTTATTTAGCACCACTTGAAAATTATGACCTAGTAGTATTGTTTAGCAGGTCCTCATTCATCCTGTTTGCCCCATATTCAAGCCAGTAGTGTAGGTATAGATGATTTGGACACAGTAATTTCATACAGATATGATTGTTGTAATTTGTGCTGACAGAACATTCTTTTACTAAAATTATAATTGACTGTATAGTTAACTTTGAAAACTCTATTTTTTTTTTTTTTGAGTTACGATTTTTCTTATTTCTTTCCAACTTTGCCTGTTTTGCCACTTTTTTTTTAATGACTCTCAGAACAAGGGTTAAAAAAAATTCAACGTTTTGGCCTCATATTTTTTCATGTTACAGTGAGGTTTTTCTTTGGGGGAAACCGTAATGCTGTCATATGTCTTGGCAGGGACTGGAAGCTTCATAGGCAATTCACCATTTTGTTGTTCTTGGAAAAATTACCCACTTTTGGATGCAGTACAAGCTTAAAAAAAAAGTTAAATTGGTCTAAGCATGTTAGAAATACACAGCTAAATCTTCAGGATTTCTAACTGGAATAAAAGTCTGCATTGTAAAATACTGCATGTGAATGCCAGTGAATATTAGCTAATGAAGGTTAATAAATTGGGGGGGGAAGGGCAGAACAAAAACCAGTCAGTTGCCCTCTTATGTCACAGACTTTAACCCTTATCACTTAATAATAATAGTGATAATTTAGGGGTTCATGACAGTGGCTAAAAGAAGGATAGAATTTACTTTTATATTGTCTAGTTTATAAAAGACATTAAACATTTGTAGTTTGTTTTTTCTGATGTACCTTTTCTATCTGTTTTTCAAAACAATTCTCTTCGTGGGTGTTATATCAGGGAAGAGGATGGAGTGGTGGTGGCAATTTTATAGGGTTCTCCTTTTTTGTTTGGTTGTTGTTTTTTTGGGCCTTTTTTTTTTTTTGCCTTTTTTTGGAAGTATTTAGCAGAAGCATGTCACACCTGAAATGCCAAACGTGTGGAATGCAGTATTTCTGAAGTGAGATGGGTTTTGATGTTAATTAAGTGTAGAATATCCAAGTAAATAACCTTCCAACAAGAGAATGCTAATTGCAGTAAGGGTAGTTTTGCTTGTCCCAGGGTAGCAGCTCTGACAATAGTCTGTTATTTAGCAAAAGAATATTAGTTGATTTAAAATAGGAGCCTTATTTTGCCCAGTATATTGTACAGAAGTAATCAGCTTTCAGCTTTTGAGTGGAACTGCACAAAGCTCATTGCCCCTACCAGTTATCTCTGTGGTTGCATTCTTCATTTATCATGCATTCCTTCCCCTTAGCTTGCTGGCATTTCTGTAGGGCTTTTGTCTCTGTTAAATATCTTTGTGTTCATTCTCTCTTGGCTGGTGAAATATCTACTGTTACTGCACAGTGTGGGTGACAGAATGTGCTGCAACGGATTAAAATCTACAAAGTAGAAAATCAAAATGCTACAGTATCTCACAACTGTGAAGCAGGGTATTATGGCTTCTTGCTTGTCAGACAGGGTGTGGAAACTTGCAGCAAATGAGTACAACAGCCAAAATGTTGTCTTTCCAGGTTTTAAGGGGAGAATTTAAAAATACACTGTAGGAGAAAAGTATATTTTTTTCCCTTAAAGGAAAGCAGAAAAAAAGCCCCACAAACTGAAGGGCAGTATTTTGCAATCTAGTCACTCTTGCAGATCTAGCTGGGAGATCATACAGCTCTAGATAGGAGCAGAATATTTGCCATTTGTAATAAGGACACTTTAACAATAAAAGTATATTCTCTGTATATGGTGTCTGAGCAAGGAGATGCAGTGTTGGGATTTCTGAAGGAACTATATTGAGGAGTTCAGGAGATGAGACCAAATGATGGTAGGAAAGTTGGCATATATTCCTCAAATATGTTTCCTCCCTCATAAAAGATACTAAGATTTTAATTCCTTCTTAAAAAAAAAAAATCTAACTACTGAGTTGTTTGGCCTTTGCATAAATTAAGACATTCACATTGCCTCTCCCCCCCCCCCCCCCCCCTTCAGTTTCCCTCTGGAAGGAAGAGTTGGGTAATTTGCAATTTAATTTTTCCCATGGGTATTTCAGATTATGTGAGCTGTGGGTTCTGACATCTTCAGCATGCTGGGGAAGAGGTCCTCCCTCCTGTGTCTGATTCAGGCTCTGGGAGGAGGAGTGTTAAGTTCTAGTTTTTAACTCACCAGTCATGCTGAAGAGAGGCTCCATCACGTGTCTTTTGCTTTTCACTCTCTTCTCCCCCTTTCCCCCTAGCCCCCATTATTTTTAAGTAAACTGTACCTTATTTCCGTGAAATTTCTTCTCTCAGATCTGTCAGTGTGGCCCTTCAGAGAAGGAGGAGGGAAGGAGGATGGTCTTTTTGAATAGACAGCCCTAAGCTGCCTGGATAAATACAGTTTTTAGTTTCAATTGCTATTTCAGTGAGACCACCTCTCATGAAAGCATTTGTGCACTGGAAAGTGTACCCCTTAAGCAGTTTTCTGAATAAACTGTTTCATAGAAAGAGAAATCAAAAGCAAATTGTTTTTCTTTGATAACTCTTAAGTTGTGCAGTTCAGTGTAATGACTACATGAAGTATATTAGCAAATTGTCATGAAATGTCATTGTTGCAGTGCTTTATATCTTGTGAATGTAGTAATCAATAGATGAAGAGTTATCCCTCCAAGATTTGTAACTGTGATTTTTCCAGTCAGATGGTAATTGACTTTAATAAAATAATATTTCCAAGAATATTCAACCAGGTTATCTAGTTGGGGTGCAAAGCCAGTAATTTGTTTATGCCTTCTGTGAACTAGAATTCAAAGATGTTATTTTTCAGTTCAGTTGTTTAAATCATACAGTGGTTGTCAACAGTTTTATTATAGCCTACTCCTCCTAAGCTATGCTTAACATTTTCAAATTCCTTTTAGGAATGTTAGCTCTTTCTTTTCAGGGTAATTGCTGAATAGTTACTTTGTTGTAAACTTGTTGTCTCATTACCAAAATTAATTTGCAGTTGGGCTTTTAAAAGCACTTGCACAAGAAGCAGCACACCAGTGCAGTTTGTGCTTGTACCAGCAAAATACATGTTGTTTGGATATTGATAGCAGTATTCCAGTACTGATACAGTAACGCAGTTAAGTATTTTCCTGTTGAAATTAATTTTGTGTAGGCAGGTTTTAAGGTGCATTTGCCAAAATTTTAGTGAAATTTGGTGGATTTGCATGCTTTATTCTGCTAAATGAATCTGAAAATCTTATTAGGGATGAAGTAATTTGTCTGGTATCACATAAATACCTGGCTCAGGCAGGTCAGCTAAACCTAAATCTCCCAGTGTTGGTTTTTAAATATGAAACTTTTTCTTAAGGTTATACAGGATGCTGAGCCATGCTCTTGAACTGTCTTTTAAAGTTCTTATTACACCGTTTTACCTGTGAATTGGGGGAAAACAGTAATTCCTCCCTTTCATTTGTTTTAGCAAGCTTTGCAGTTTTCCTAAAGGGGAATACCTATTTTTGTCTTCAAAATGCCAGTGAACTCTAAAGGTTTCATGAGCATTTTAAGCCAATTTAAGACCTCCTTGTTACTGAACTGGGCTGCCAGGAAAGCTGGATATTCTGCAGAGCGTACTTGTGTTGTGCGCCAAAGCCACAGTGGCACATACTTGCAAGAACAGCCAAAGCAGACACAGTGGAGAAGTTTTGTGAGCATTTGGCTGAGTTCCCCGGCTTCTTGTTCTTTCCATTTCTTTCTTCCCCTTTCCTTAGCCTTCTCCTCTTTGGAAGTAAATCATAATTCACTCTCAAGAGGATCTGTAAATACCAGAAATTACCGAGTTTTTACACCCACCATTATGTGTCTTCAGTCCCATGGCCACTTCCTCTGATTATTGCATGTGGGAGAAGTTCCCTGCCACCTGAAGTGGCAGAGAACTAAGTCCAGTTATAGTCCTTTTATCAGCCTAAGGAAAAGAATAAGCTGTGCTGATTTATATTTGTGTGATCTTAGCCACCATTCTCCTTCAAATCATAACTGTGGATTTTTTTTTTTTTCTTTTATACTCACCATTCTTGCCATTTTGTAGGTATAAAAGCCTCAGCTCTAGAATAGTCTGGTAAAGTCACCCAAAAGTCTGGGTATTTAAATTTAGGGGCATATTGATATCCTTGAGAAATCAAACCAAAGTAAGTTTGAAGAAATTGTTTAAGCTAAAAGGACCAGAACTTACAGGTTATGAAGTGCCTTGTCCCTTTTATGAGCATGAGTTAAGAGCTTTGTAACACTTCAGATATTTCTCTCCCCAAGATAACCTGTCTTGTTCATAATCCTTGTAACGGTCTAAGCATGAGGTTAATTGTAATTGCAAATCAGACTGTGATTTTTTTTTTTACTTCAGTGTCACTTCTCATGCTATATTTTAATAAATAACCTCTTCTGAACTGAAAATGCCCTTGAGCTCAGTAGTATAATTTCATTAGTGTTGTGTTCAGGTAGCAGTCTTGAAAATTGGTTCTGGACGCTAAAAAATCTTTTAGGTTCTCCAGATACTTCCAGTAGCAGAAGGGTTGCCTCATTTTGTCTAGGCAGGGGGGTGTAGATGTATGACCAATCAGGCATGCTGTGAATTCTAAACAATACTTGCTTTTTCCCTCGTGCATGTAGTTTGTGTAGTAACTGGATGTACTCATCTTCACCATGCTATGCCTACCCATTGTCTTGGGCGAGACATCAGGCTAGGTACATTAGTATGGCCATTTCAGGGCAAGTTTGCCATTTTGAATCAATGTTTAGTTAAGATGACCAGGTTAAACCTTTCTCATCCCATCAGTGCCCTTCCTGCCTTTCTGCTTAACAGGAGCTGTTACATTCATCTCCATTTGCAATTTTTAAATACTGAAACTAGCAGCAAGGAAACTAGTCATTTGATACCACCTACTTGAGCATGGAATGCAAGCTTCTCAGCACTTGTTATGCAAGGATGGGAATGGGCAAAATGCCTGGAATGTCGACAGCTCAAAATTAACTGTTTTTTCCCCAGGAATATGTTAAATTGCTATATTGGTAAGGGACCTCAGTGTCTGGCATTAGGTCAGACAAAAATAATCTTTTACAGTGACTACACTTAAGAAGTAATATCTTCAAAAAACACCTAGTGGGAAGGAAAAGACGTGTTTGAAAAATGGAGACTTCAAAAACAATATTTTTTTCCCCCACCTTTAAATTGCAATCTGTATTACAGTAGGTGAATATAAGCCCTGAGTCTGGAAGTGCAAAACTGTCACTTTTCTGTAACAGATCAGCAGTGAGAGTGGCTGGTGTAGTATAGGTATAAAACCTGGCATGGATAAATATGGTGAGATTTATTTATGCATTTATTGTTATTGGGAAGAAAAGCTTGTGTTGAAGGAAAACAAATTGCAATTATACAACATGCTTAAGAGTTTGGTTTTTTTTTTAAATGACTATGTTTTTAGCAGAACTGATTATGACTATTCAGATATTTTTGTTAGGTTTCAGTGAGTGAGACCATATAAGCCTTAGGGATGTTTTCTAGCAAAGGAGATAAATTTTAAAAAGTTTATTGCTGGTAGCTTTTTGGAACAACTTATCGTACAGAGGCAAGCACAAAACTCCCCCAAAACTTTAGTTCAGTTACAGGAAATACAGGTTACAGAAGACTGGCTTATTGATGCTGAAGTTCCCTTCCCAAGAGATTCCTTCATTATGCAGTGTTTTGCAAGTGCTTTTTCTTTGCTTAAAAGAAAAATGAGAGAAGAACTGGTGGAAATGCTTAGAGTGTCAAAGGAATCAAAGTAAATATCTAATCAGGTTTTGGAACTTTTCAGAGATACAAACCTTGTCCACAGCAGTACTTTTCCTTTTAATAAGAGTGTAATTAAGTTACTGTACAACAACTTCCTACTTTCAAAGCATCAGCATAACTGAAGCTGAGGGGAAAAAGCAAGCTTTAATCTGGAATGTCATATGCAAAGGGAGTTACAGGCTCTCAGCAAGCTCAAGAGGCTAAATTAAAGCCTCTTGTATTGAAGGGTGATGTTTTACTCTACAGCTGAGCTGATTCAGTTAAACAGTGCTGAAAGGAGAGATCCCACCTTCCCCTCTTGCCTTCTGGTACTTCTTTCTTCCTTGTTGCCTGCATTAGCATTTGTTTACTTCTTAACCAGTTCACTCTGCATTAGAGAAATAGCTAGCAAAACAATTAAGGATGTTAAGGAGGGGACCAGTCCTGCAGCTGTTTTATAAAACAACACAGAAATCTCACCAGACACATGTAGTCTTCTTTCATCCACAAGCTGTTTAAGAACTTATGAACATGATCACTCAAATACATTGCTAGGGCTCATCTGATTTGCATTCGATTGCCAAGCTGTGATAACTCAGTTGTACCTGAATTCTCTAATCTTGTTGAAAGGACTTTGAGTCCCCATCTTTTTCATTTGTGAATGAACAGTTGAAAATCAAGCTCTATATGCCTTCAGGATTGTTTACTGGAACGTCAACACCATAGCAGCCTGGGTAGGGGAGAGTAGAGGTCCTGACTCCTTGCTCTCCTGGCCCTGTTGTTTGGTCGATGGGGTGAGGTGTTCTTCAGGAAGTTACATCTGGAATTCATGCACAATAGCTGAGGCATGAAATATGTAGATTATATGTAGTGATTCACAATGGTGCTTTTCAGTAGCTTCAGCAGGAAGTTGGTTATTAATGCAAGGAGGAGGAAATGGTATTGAGGTGCTTGATAAAGTGTTATGCTTTAGACTAAAATGTAACATAATACCCAGATTCTTCACATGCTGTAAATGAAATTGAAGGGGGAGAAAAATGTATTTGACAAAATTCACAGTAAAATTATTACTAACCATACATGAATGCAGTTATTGTGAAATGACTTCTATTGATACTTTATTTCTCTTCCCATGATAATAAGATAGCCAAATACTTTCCAGATGTCAGTATGAAATAAACATTGCCTGAGGTTTTGTTTTTGATGGGGAAAACCTCACCTTTGTCATGTCTATGCTCTTTTTTCTCTGTTCTTAAACATGTTACCACACTATGCATCCTCTGTGAATCTTCTGTCTGCTTGTTACGTACTTTTACCTTGCTTTGTTTGTTACTAGCTTTTGTTTCTTACCAGATATTTTGGAAAAAAGATTAACTTACCGAAAGCATGAACGCATATCCTACTTTTATGGCTGGCTTTAAATGTACTTTAAAAGAAAATGTTCATTTAAACAGTCATAATCTTTTATGGTGCACTGAACTTTGAATGCCACTATTTCAAAGTGAAGATGAAACTGAGGTATACAGTTGCGTATTTGTTGTACAGTCCTTTTGTTTAAAATATTCAAAATGCAGAAATCTAGAATTTCTCTTACTTACCTGTCATTTTAACTGTAACATTCTGAAGTGTCTAAATTGCCCATTGTAAGACAAGCATAAACATCTAGCAGTAAAACAGTGTTCTCCCTTTTATGCTTATATACCTTTTGATTTTGCCAAAATAAAAATCTGTGAAATTTTTAGCTTTAGGGTTCCTTGTAATATTTATGAGAGTTCAAAATTGATTTTAGCAGATCAATTTCCTAAGGTGTCAACTGCAGAATTACTCTTACAACTGTTTTGTGTAGAGGTTCAGCATATTGAAATATAAGAAACTACTTTTGGCTTTAAAGCCTATTACCCAAAAAAAAGGAAAAAAGAAAAAAAAAATCAAGTTAGTTTATTGAGCCACAAAACCAAGTAATCATCTGGAACTCCTCTAAATTTTGTTTTGAAATCCAGAAGAAGAAAGTCATAGAAGTCAACAGGCTTCACCGTTTGGTATTTTTCCTCTTCATTTTCTTCATCCTTGTTTCTTCTGCATGTTGAAATATATTTATCCTCTTTTAAAGGGTTTCAAATATACAACAGCAGCTGGCCTTGCTAGACAATGAATCTTGGCCAGGAATGGCTGAGGCGGACAGGGACCGTCTTCAGCTCATCAAAGAAAAGGAGGCTCTTCTTCAGGAGCTGCAGCTCATCAGTCAGCAGAGGCGATCCCCAGAAGACATTGCACGTTTGGATGAAGAGAAAAGACGTTTGGAGGATGAAATTCAGCGGGCTCGAGCAACATCTGCACATGGGGCCACTGAAAGGTTTGGGAACTTAAACTGTTTTTTTTAATCTACTGTAAGATCCATATAGGTAGTTCCAAAGGAAAACTAGGGAATGTCACTGTATTTAAGAAGCAAACAAAATGTTGCTAGAATAATTTGCAAAAAAAAAAAAAAAACAACAAAACAAAACAAAAGGGAAGAGACTGCTCCGGAATGCCATTATTTAATTCTGTTTGTCTTTGAGTTTTCTGAAGGAGGGTTAGAGTGATGTTGACTAGTTAGTTCTCCTTTAATTAATCTAAAAAGTCTGAATAGGAAGAAGAGATCAGAATGGAGTCACAAAAGCTGCTTGGAAAAAGTCTCTATGATACTGTCTTGTTATAGAGACCTGAATAACAGTACTTGGATAGTGAAAGATTTTTCTGTTATTTTGAAGGGGAGTAATATTCATTACCAGAAGCATCAGGACAAGCATAATTTTCTGCATTTGGATTCTGCCTTATAACAAAAAAAGTTAAATGATTAAATCTTTACTGTCTTTTGTATAGTTTTTTTTCTCCCTTTTAATTTGCAGTCTCAGCAGTGGGAGCATATCCCAACTCTGACAGTCAGAGAACATAATAAACAGAGTCATTCTTTAAAACTTAAATATCAAGTTATATATAAGAATAAACAACATCCAAACCATATTGATGGGAAACACTGTGTTTATTTCAGAGTTGCCCTGTTTCTCCTGTAGCCAAATAAATGGGCAAAGCTTCTTAACCTCTTCAAGTTACCAAGTAACCAGTACTCATTCTTGTTTCCCAGGCTTGGTAAAAATCCAGGTTTGAGGAAAACTGCATGAACCAGCCCTAATGTGACCTCTATAAAGATTAATATTTACGTGATTAAGACACGTGAAATACTTCAAAGTGCCTTCTATGTATATATCTTGAGAAATCCACGTCCTTTGAAAAGGCTTACTTTAGACAGTAAGTTTAGGCAATAAACAGAAAATTAACAGCCAACCCACAGTTCAGTGTTCTATATTTTTTTGCAGTGTTTGCAGTATCATTATATTGGCTTTCCAGCTTAAATTGACAGAAAAGGGAGTTCACTTTACACTGTAGTGTAGTAAGTTTTACTTGCTGTTTTTGGGCTCTTTTGTTAGGCAGTACATACTATGTTGGCAAGAAGACCGAGCTAGTTTTCCATGTAGTTCATGCTGTGGAAACCAGTGTTCCAATGTGATACTTGATATTTCAACTGCCAGCAAAAAGTTGAATAGAAGTAGAATGATACTGAAGGACACACTATTTTTGTATAATAAATTAGAGGAAAGCTTAACTATTAGTAATTTTTTTATTTATTTGGTTGGTTTGTGCTCAGGAATATCCAAACCCATTCCTAATTAATGCTTTTCTATTTTTGCTCTATCCTAATCATGAAATACAAAGAAGCTTCCTCATTGAAATTGTTACTTGTTCTCTCCTGTTACCAAGTTTTAAAGGCATTGAGTTATACACAGATCATAACTAACATACAATTTGTATGAGAGAGGTGGGGCTTTTTTTCGTGTCTGTTGGTTAGGCATCGGTGGTGTTCGGTTTTTGTTTTTCTGTTTCTTTGGGCTTTTTTTGTTTGTTTTGTTTGTTTGTATTCTAAGATTGGCTGGCAGCCTTCGTTGTGGAGGCATCTCTTGCCCTTTAACACAGGTACCTAACTTTCAGTATTGGTGACTGTGGAGTGTAGGTTCCTAAGTTCGTGTTTTAAAGTACATGATATGGATACCCCTTGCAGGCTTTTCAATCAGTTGAGTTTCTTGTTTACGTTTGTCTTTTCCTTTTGGTTCCTGTGTTTAATGCCTTTATCATACTAAGTTTATGTAGTCGATCTGCAGCTGCCTTTGCACCGCTTGGTTTACCTGTACCTGGTCTGGGGTCCACAGGAGCAGGAGAAGATCTTCAATATTGCATGGGCTTGGGTGTGCAGCTTCTGCCATGTGGTTGCAATAAAGGGAGCCTCCCTGGAGAATAGTGGGCTTGCTGGAGCACAGCAGTACAGACCCTTGCCAGGATATGAATTGATGAAGTTGGAGGCCAAAGAAGTTGAGAGATTTATGTTTTTACTGCTAACAAAGACATAATTTTTTCATATCTTAACCATATGAGGTTTATAGAAAGTAATGCTGCCATTTTGTTGTACTCAGAAGGGCTCCCTGTTGGTTTATTGGTTTTGTGGGTTGGTTGGTTTGTTTGCCTCCCCTCACCACCACTTCTTCCTTTCTCCCCCTGCTGTACCCCCTCTGCCTATTAACTTGTTGAATTCTAACAGCTGTCATTGCAGTTGAGGGGAAGGTATGAAGCACTGAAACAAGCTTTCTCTAAACTCTGTCAGAAGCCCAATTTCCATCTAACTTGTGAATGCAACACTGAATTTGAGTATACAAATGTACAGCACAAAACGGATTACCACCCTGATTTTATTTTTGAAGTTCAATGATAGGGCTCGGAAAAACAAAACACCAGGAATACTTAATTCTGAATTCAGGAAAAGAATAAACACAGTAGCAATAGATAAAATTTGTTATTTGAAATTTTATTAATTGCAAAATACAGATTTTAAGGTAGACATCTTATAGGTGTTTGTGACCAAATGCATTCTAGGTACATTTGTGTTGTGGCAGTGGTACTGAGTAATTCAGCTGCTTGTTATTGGACTGGGCAAAAAGTAAGTCCAGCGAGAGTTTTTTTTGTCATACATTAATATTCAAAATGCTGTTATCACCTACTTAATTATTTATAAATGTACTTGAAACACCTGCCTGGGAATTCTGCTGGAGTCTTGGTTCTTGTGTTCCTGCTGGAATCACCATTGGTGCATATAAGATGCATAAATTGAAACTTTTTATTAAACAGTGAAACTTCTTTTTTTTTTTTTATTTCAAACTGCAATCCAGTGATATTTTTTGTACTTAGAAAGCTTGTGGCACTTTTTGAGCACTACTGTAATGAAGAAAAATAGTAATATGTATCTGTTTATTTATAGGATACTCTTACAGGAAAAGAGAAATTGTTTGCTTATGCAGTTAGAGGAAGCTACTCGTTTAACCTCCTATTTACACTCCCAGTTAAAAAGGTGAGTTATGTAAAACCAGCAAGTTTTGAATTTTAACTGCAACAGAGAATAATATTAGTAATCTATGAAGTTTACCTTTTAATACTTTTGTGTACATGTGCCAAGTAAATTAAGTTTTAATCAAATTTATCCAGTTTGGTCAATGGAATGTGATGGTTTTGATGGAGTTTCATGAATAGCATTGGTGATGGCTGTTCGGACTAGATCATTATGTAGATTTGGGAATTTCATATGTTAGCTTATTTTCTGAAAAGAGGATATGTACTTAAGCCCCATTGTAATATTGTTATGGGTTTACTAATATGAAGATAACATTCTTTTAAGTTCTCTGAGGTTTTAATACTCTGGTACCTTCTCCAAAGGAGGGATTTTTGATCCCCAGTGAGATGACAAAATTTTGCCATTTAAATATGAGAATGTGCTAAGACCCATACAGAAGCCCAGCATGTTTTGCATATTCACACTTGCAGCTGCCTTTTTAGATGCAGCACTTGGGGATTCCTCAGCTCAACACCATGCCAACATCAAAAGCTCGGTTCCTGTTGTGTTTCACTCGATCTCTCTTAGTCACTTTTATTCTTCTCTCCCTAACTGTCTGAGAGTGGGAAGAGGAAATGGAATGGGATTCATGCTAATGTCTGTCTGACTTTGCACTGGAAAACCCTGTGAGAGTGATGCTAGCACAGCCGTTTGTTAGGGCTTTCGAAATCCCTTCCTACCTGTCTTCCCTGATATGTTTATGATCATGGTTAACTCAAATTCAAGCTGGATCAAGCCCTTCCTGGATTTACACTGAATCCACTGATCCAGATTCTGTTGTGGTTTCTTTTCTGCTGAATTAAGGCAGCTTACATGTTGGAGGAAGGAGTCCTATTGGACCTTTTGTCTTCAGGTGCCTGGCCCTGATTTGGTTGTCACTTGCCGTGTTCCAGTGAAAGATGTGTTTGAGACCAGGGCAAGGGACATGAGCTAGTCCCTGAAATGCCAAATTCTCTCTCTCTCTGTCACTGCACTGAATGCATGTAAAACTGCTTGTGTAATCTGGATTGATGTTTTTGTCTGCACTGGTATTTAAATTATGTTTGAAAGGGCCTTTTTTTTTTCTCTCTCTTTACCTGCCGTAGTCTGTCAGCTAGCACCCTCACAATGTCCTCTGGCAGCAGCAGGGGATCTCTGGCCTCCAGTCGAGGATCCTTGGCCTCCAGCAGAGGCTCCCTCAGCTCGGTCAGCTTTACGGACATCTATGGCCTTCCGCAGTATGACAAATCAGACAGCGTCACAGACTATGGGCAGCATTTACGCTTTGACATCATTCCCTTCGAGTCTCTCACAAAGGATGTGCCATACGCTGATCCTGTCGGACACTCGAATTTCAACAAGCAGCGGAGGTCGCTGGATACCCCACAGTCCCTGGCGTCCCTGTCATCACGGTCCTCCTTGTCATCGTTATCCCCTCCAAGCTCACCTCTGGACACCCCATTTCTCTCTGCATCTCGAGATTCTCCCTTGGCTCAGATGTCAGAAGGTTTTGAGGAAATGGCAAGCATAGGAGCCCTGGAAATGCTCAGGGCTCAGACCACAGCATTGGGTGACGATGATACACAAGGAACAAGCTCATCTCACATGTCCGCTTACCCTGTGGACGGTGAAGCCTTGCGAGAAATGGGACCACAGCTGACTGCTGCCCAGACTGTTGGAGGTGAGTTCATGGACATGATTGTTTTGTGACATTATCATAGAAATCCTCACAGAGACATAAGCAAACTGTCACAGTAGAAATTGTTACTCAGTTTAGTTTGTTTTTCTTCCATCAGTTAAAAAAATCACATGGTAGGTGTTAGTTGTTTAAAAAAAAAAAAATCAGAACCCCCAAGCTTTAGATTTGGGGCAGAGAGGTGAAATATTAGAGGAAAAGCTTGCAAGTTGATCTTAAGAGAGTGGTGAATTGGGTGGGCAAAAGAAAATGGAACATGGGCCGACTGCAGTCTAGCACATCAAGGAATAAATATTTCTGTCTTGTATTGGAAATCAGTCAAAGCATGGTTTTGTTACTTCTGAAGTCCTCAGTTGTGCCCACATTGCCATTATCCTGATAATTTAGAGGAACACAAACCCAGGGGAAATAGAAAAATACCCAACAAATTCCCCAAGAAAAACCCAAACACAAAACCAGGCAGTGAAGTGATGCTGCCAACAGTGCTTGAAGGCTGACACACTGCATGCTGAGTTCATACATATCCCAGACCAGGTTCCCATGTCTTAAGTTCTGCAGTGGAGCAGAAGCCACAGTGGCATGGTAGTCATGAGTGCATGGTGCACCATACTCATGAGTAGAGTGCTTCATCAGCCAAAGAGCATCTTTTAGGGGCTGTGTGAGAAGTTAAGCATCCTTTTGGGTTGGTTGTCTTGGTGGACCTGTGCTCTGTGATTGCAGAGGAGAGGTGTGTGCAGTTACAACAGCACACATAATGTTGAGTTTCATTTTCCTGACTCTGAAGTTGACAGACTTGCTTTAGCTTGCATTGGTGGAAGCTTCGGAGGCACAACAGAGATCAAAAGAGGAAAGAGAAACTTTTTAAAAAAAATAAACTAATTAAAAAACCTGAGCATACAAGCACACAAGAAATCTCTTGCCCTGTTTTAATCAATCAGTAGAAGAACTGCTGTTAAAAAAGAGTATTCCTTCATGATGATATTTTGGTGTACTGGCTTGCTCATATTTCTAATAAAACCATACCAGTAGAGAAGGATTAGTAGAGATTGTTTTTTGTATGAAAGCTTGTAGTTGCCATCCTACTTCTACATGCAGAATTCTGTTAGCAATTGCAGTCTTGCATTCAGGACTTAGGAGTAATGTGAAATATAACCAGAGAATGTATGATATTATCCTACCAAAAATTCTATTTGACAATTGATTATAAGAAGGAACGTTGCCAGTATTTAAAGAAAATCTTCTAGCTTTTTATTTTAAAAGAAAATTTCACCACTGCGCTGAAAAGTCTGTATTGCTGTTACAGCATTTTGCGTCTAGACTTGCCTTCTTTCCTTAACACAGCTGGCATTGCCAGAAGATACTGTTGCAGAATTTACATTTACTAGATGTAAACATTTCTTGTGCCCATATTGCAGCTTTCAGACCAAAATAAACAGAATTCCAGAGACCAGCATGTAAGCTTGTGCTTAAATTAGTGCCATGAAAAGGCTTCCTGAGGCTTTCTTTAAACCTCAGATCAGACCACAGCATGTCTTCACCCACTGTGGTAAGAGAAACTATGTTAGTAGTTCATTTATAGCTCATACGTGTTTCCTAGAAGTGAAGGCCTGGTCTGAAGGGCCTAGGGAGCAAGAGGATAAGGGATAAGTTCCTCCTTTGGTTTTACTTTTCCCTTTTTGCTGTCATGCTTTTATGCATTTCACATTTCTCTGAAAACCTCTGTCAGAACATGCTTATGCTACCAGCTGTCACTGCTGCAGTGTCCAGCTCCTGGTCCAGGGGTTACAGAATTTTTTTTGTGTACAAAAGAATGCTTTGTGTTGCTTTTTGAGGAAAAATGTATAGTTCAAAGGTAACCAAGCGGTCTCTTTTGTTTTGTTGGGATTTTTAGGGTTTGGGAGTTTTATTTATTGTTTTGGGTTTTGAAGTTTGCTTGTTTGTTAAGGGTTTTTTTTGTTGGTTTGTGTGATTTTGCTTTATTGTTTGTTTGTTTTTTATGTTTGTTTGGTTTTTATATTTGAATTGGGAAGCAGTTGTTTAAAACTTTTTTGTCTGGAGTCATGACTACCTTGAGTTTCACACAAAAAGCTGTTGGGTTTGGAACTGTAATGCAGTTCTTTTCAAGTAGCAGTTGGAAGTTTTGAAATTGTTTGTACTCTGTTCTAGAAGAATTTGGTGAAGCATCAAGCTTGTATATCACAGTTTGGGAGCCCCAAATGCTGGGGGGGGGTTGTTTTGTCACTGTGGTACTATGCAGTGTGCTTCGCTGCTGCCACCCAATGGTCTGGTAGCAGAATGCAGTGCTGCAAAATCAGTCAGTCTGCTCGACAAATCTTCTGCCTGTTCCATCGCTAGACAAAACACGAGGTAGTTTTCACAAGTTCTGGGAGCCAGGAGGGCTAGCACTGACTAAACTGTACATACTTTGCACTGAAGCAGCACTTGAGCAAGTCCAAGCAGTTCTTCAGCAACTTCAGTTTTGACGTTCTGTTGCTGATCTGCTGTTTTCTTGTTCTGAATCTCTCTTGGGGGTGTACTGTGAAATATGTTAGCATGTGTGAATGGAGGGAATATGACTGAAAGGTATTTTATATAGCTGGGAATGGAAGAAATGTTAATAAAACACCAATATCTTCACTATCTCCTCCTTTCTATCATAAAATAATCTTTCAAATGCTGAGGTGTCTTTTAATGCCTGAATAGTCTCTTATTTGCAAAATGTTGTCATAGATCTAAAAGATGATTTATCATTGTGTGCTTTTCATTTTGTCTTGTTTCTCCTGCGGCACAACAGAAAAATGCACTGTAAGTGAACCTGAAATTACTTATTGTGCTGTTTTTGCCTGTAATTCCCAGAGTGGCTTTCTGTATAAAGTGTTGGTTTGTTTGGTTGTTTGGATTTTTTTGAGTTGCATGTGAAGAAACGGGAAATTTTGCTACATTTGGGTTTGTTTGATATTGTGCTATATCTGTTTAATCATTATGGCATACTTAATTTTTTTGCTATGTCAACTAAACAATGTATTCATGGCTGTAGTTAAATTTCTGGAAAAAGTGTTTTGTGAGCTTCAGCTTCATTATATAGCAATGCCTGACAGCATCACAGTAGGTGAGGTCTGTTTATGTTTCTTAGGTAGCTTTTATGAAAGTGTTTGACTCTTATTAGTGCGTTTTCAGCTGACGTGCAGTATTTGTACTCTCCTAAGCTTGCAAAACATGCTTTAGAGTTACTTATTTACTTATTTCCTTTGGAGTTAACTTTTTTCAAATAATGACAACTGAAAATGCTCTTTCAATCATGTTGTTGTTTATCAAGCTTTGGCAACCAGTAGTTCTGGGAATTCCTATGTATTGTTCACCAATTTTGTTACTTAAATGAGAAAATGAGTTGTCTCTCTTAAACTTTACTTTTAAACAATTCTTTAGCATTCAGCATTGGAAGGTTTGTAACCTGTGCTAAGCTTTGCTCTGTTTAAACCAAAATCTGATGTTTCTTTCTTCTTGACCAATTTTTCCTGCTGGCTTTTTTTTTTTTTTTTTTTCCCCTCTAATCAAGGGGCATGTTTTGGTATTTGCATCTCTCTCAGATTTGCTGGGATTGTCCAGGTGTTATTGAATGTTTCCATGGCCTGCAGGCAACAAGCAAGTCATTGTCAAGTTACAACGTTATCGTAATATGTCATTTTTTCATGACATTATATTGGTACTTCACACCAGTTTGTGCTAACAAACTGGGAACATGAACCTCCAAAGGAGCGAGCCCAGGAGGTCTTTCATCTGCTGCATCTATACAAAGTGCTCACATAGAGGAATGACCCAAAGACTTTGTTTACAAAAAGAAGTCATCCTCGTGTAACTTGTTGAAACTAGTACAGATGTTATAGAACACTTCTGTACAAAATGTGTATACTTTTGAGAAGTTCAGCCTCTTTCCAGTATAGTAAAATTATTGGGAAGCTTTCATATTAAAAGATGTCTTCACAGGGTGCAAGTTTTGCTTCTGCAGAAATACTATTGATAGAACATAGAGGTTGGCTCACCAAATTAAAAATTCTTTTAAAAGAAATGTAAAAAAACAACCAAAAGCCAAACCTACCAGTTTGGGCAAATGATATGGAGGAGAGCCTGGTTGAAATTCTGCAGAATGTTGGTGGAACACTGAAATGAGTTGCCCAGGGAGTTGGTTGAATCCCCATCCCTAGAGATACGCAAGGTGAGGCTTGACAGGGCTAGATCTAGTTGAGGGCTGATCTAGTTGAGGATGTCCCTGCTCTCTGCAGAGAGGGTTGGACTAGATAACCTTTAGAGGCCCCTTCCAACTCAAACCATTCTATGATTCTACAAAATACAATTTGATTTTTTTTTCTGTGGCCTATCTTGAACTTGGCTTTTGTTTGTGGTGCAGATGACATGAGTAACACTGCACGATGTGTTATGTGCATAATGGTGGGATACTGTACTGTACTGTACAGGGAAGTGCTCCTGGTCAGCAGATAAATTTCCTGCATAGCTGAAGATGACTAAATTCCAGAATTTGGAGGGGAGGTTGATAGGTTATGGATCAGAAACGATAGAGAACTGGCCCTTCTGGAGATTTTAGTTCCACACGGGACCCAGTGATTTTTTTGGAACATCTTTTGGGCTGTACCTCAGGCTGGCACAGGACTGCTGGGATCAGCGCATCCTGTCTCCCAGTCCCACCGTGGGTTAAAGCTGACCTTCTGTTGACAGCAGCTGGTATAGTTCTGTTTATTTGGGAAACTTTTATCAAGCTTCAAGTCCTGATGTCCTGTCCTGGTGGTTCTCTGGTTAGAGTTGAGATGGGTCCCATGTGGGCAGGTGTCTCATTATCTGGGCTCTGCAGAGGGAGCTCAGCCTATGGGTTGGCATTCTGCTAAGGAAACTTGCTAATTGTGTAGCAGCATTTTATTTCTGGTGCATTAGGATAACGTGTAACAGAGGTACTTAACAAGTTGTTACTTTGAGTAAGACATGTTCTCAGTTGGGGGCAGTAAGCTGTAGATGTCAGCTGGTCCTTGTCTCCTATGCAGCGTGCACTGTGCTACTATCCCTCCAAATTCTGTTTGCTGAAACTGTAAATGCTTCTCTGCTATTTAAGTTTGTCAGCATGATTAGAAGCAAATCTAATGTTTTCTCCACTTTTCAAGTGATGTTTCTTTCCCACTGCTTTTCTGCTTTGAGGACAGTCGTTGGACCTTAAGCAAAAGAGGAGAAAGTTGGTAAAACTTCACTGCATAGTGAAGAGATTGCATAACTTGCACAACTATGTTTACTGTTTCTCTCTTGAACTCAAAAGAAAGCAATCTCAGATTAGCAGCTATCATTGAAGTGTCAAAATCTTACTCATGCAATTCCTGAGCGTTACCGTTTGTGCACATACTTTAAAGGATTGGTAGCTGCTGGACCTACTTGCCTGTGCAAAACCTGATATATAACATTTTTGTTGATATACTTACAACATGAAAATGATTGCTGAGTCAGTATTTATGGTGTTGCTGATGATTTGGGGAAGGGCAGAAGAAAGGATTGAATATTGCTTTCTCCTCCCCCAGTCAGTTTTCAAAGTAATTCAGCAAGAATTTGAAACAGCAGTGGTCTGAGTGAGCTGGCAAGCACTGGTTCTTTTTGATAATGCCTCTCAGACTGTAAATAAAAGCTGCTATTATGCTATGGTATAAACAGTATGCTTTGAGACTTTGTGTTAGGAAAAAAAGAACAAAACCTCACATTGTGTTATCAGACAACTTAAAAGAATTAGTCTCTGTGTTTGTTTTCAACCTATTGTATTTCAGTAGGTAAATCATACACGTTTAGGGTATCGTGTGTACATATGTTGAATGAATGTTAATTCTTCCTCCAGGAGGGATTATGCCACCAGCAAAGGATTTAATAACAATGCAATGAGTTTATACTTAGTCCTGTCAGAGAGAAGTTAGCCACAAACTTACTTCCTTCCTTCATTCTCCCACAGAAAATCTCCGGTCAATTGTATTCTTAATTTTTAGATTTAAAATTAGATGAAAAAGCAATGAGCTGTGTTCATGCTGGTTTTCTGCTAGTTTTGACACAATAAATGTTTCTTGTTTAATTTTCAAGAAGCCATCTTGAGCTGATGTTATCTTCACTTTTTTTTTCTCCTTGACAGCTGTAACTCTGCGAGGAGACAGTGGTAGAAGATCGGAGAGGCGAGCCAGGCGAGTTTCAGCATGTCTCTCAGATCATTCACTGGCTAGTGACAGTGGCGTGTTTGAAGCTTTAAGCAAAAGGTCAGGTGTATAAATGCATAGTAAGCTGGAAATATTCCTGTGTTACCACACGGTCCAAGAAAATTCATTCTGAATTTCTGAATAGGCTTTCAAAATTGCTAATTCTTAGTAACATAAAAATACTGGACTGTGTGTTTTAAAGTAAAGAAGCTTTTTACATGCAGTTCCACTGTCATCTTTGCAAATACCAAGTCTCTCTCACTTTGTCTCTAACATTTAAACACCATATACTTCTCCCTTGAAATAGTTTTTTTCAGTTTATTAGCCATAAATCAATAATTTTATTTCAACTATCTATAACAATAATATAGATTGTGGATTAGAATTCTGAGTAGCATGTGATAAAACTACAAGGAGTAAATACATGAGCTGCTGAAAATCTAAAAATGTGTAGACTGACCAAGTGATTGAAGAGGTGTTAATTTATATGGTTGTTTTAACACAATAAACAGTAACTGGGAAGAAGGTATAGTTTTAAGGATGTCAGAAATGGAAAACAGAATGAATACTGAAGTAAATATCTTGAAAGCAGTATTCTAAACCATCAGATTTTAAAATTGTGAATTATTGCTTCTGTGTACTTTTAAATAGATATCTCAACTCCTTCTATTACCAGTCACTCTGGTATTACCAAATAATTGCTTTTATCCACAAATCACATAATAAATGTTCATTTCATTCTGCTTTAACAGCTTAAGTCAGTATGTAGTTTACAGTCCTTTCTGTTCCTGCAGGAATGAAGATCTGGAAGAACCTGCTTATGGTGATGCTGCCAGTAATGAAGAACCACAAATACATGTTGGATTTCTGTGAGTAGTTACTCTTCCTTCTCCCTGTCAACTCAGCTGGAATTGCTCATTCCTTTTCTTGGGTTTGTCTTCTTACTTTTTAATAAACTTAACTGTAGTAGATAGTTTAAGGAAGTTTCTGATCTGACAGCCGAAGTTTAGTGGATGTACTCATCAGTCAGTCATATGCCACTTTGTGCTGGGGATGTGCCTTAACTGCAGTTCATAAGCATGCTGGCTGATAAAAGGACCATCATTATTTGTTTCAGTAGCATTTATTTTTGTTGTCTGGACCATTAGAGTGAATATGGGTATGGGGATATATCTCTGTGAGTGAGATTTTGTTATGCCAGATAAAAGAGGATTACCTTAGGAAAGTCATAGGTGAAGAGATACAACTACAATTCCCCAATACAGCTTTGAAATCCTGTACTTAGGCCGTGGTGTTGTTGGTAGTGGGCTGGCATGGGGAAGGGCAGATGATAGCAGTGCAAGGCAGAATGTTGTATCTTAGCCTTTCAGAATTGTCTCTGTTGTGTAGAAAATTAATTCACATGCTTGGGAATTTTGAAATCTCAACCAGCTTTGCTGGTTCCATTTCAAAATCCATGCCGATGTGAAAGAGTGACAGATGCATGTAACAGCCTGTGTGTGTGTGTGTGTGTGTGCACACAGGCACATGCATATGCTGTGACTGCTTCACCAGGGAATGTATTTGACAAAACCTGTTCGCTACCAAGAGTCACAGTAAGGAATATTACCCTTTCCAAACTGACTAATGTTTAATTATCTTAGTTCTGGTAATTGTATTACTGTAGCTCATATTAGTAATATTGTTCTGTTATCAGTATATATAACTGTGATTGCTTTTGTTCAGATTTGTGCAAGAGATGTAATAACAAAAGGTGCTTTCATGTTCTTTAAATCTTTTATCTCTATCTGTTAAACAATGGATTGCTACTTGGTGACTAACACAGGAAATTTATTTTCCAGGCATGACAGTGGAAGTGAATGTCTGTTAGTCCATGTACTACAGCTGAAGAACTTCACTAGTCTAGTTGTGAAAGAAAACTGCAAAATGTAAGCTTAAATCTCATCTGCAGTCCTTGTTTTGTGCCATGATCATAAATACCATAGTTTTGTTTGCTTTCATGCAAAATTAAGCTGTTTCTGGAGAAGATGGTATATCTTAGTTTACGTGAGGAAAGGACTGATTTTGTGGATGCAAAATGTCTTTAATAAAACCCTATCAAAATGGTGAGGTAACAAGTGTAGTCTCTAATGACCCCTGTTCTTATGTGTTTATTATGCACAGGAAAAATGCTGAAGTTTTGCTTCCATCACCCCATGCCATCTGACCAAAAAAGCTGTTTATGTTATTTGCAGTGTCCCAGAAATACTATTTTTTGTATAAACTCTCTATAGCTGGTGATATATCCCAGAATAAGCTTATGTTAATTTTCTCCAATTCCTACAGCAACATATATGTATGAATTAGAGATAGGTTGCCCCATATCTTTAAAACCAAAGCAAAAAAAGCACAAGATACACAATACAAGCCAAAACCAATGCACCACCACCAACAAAAAGAACCCAACCAGGATATCTGCAGGCTTTCGTGGCCATTACAGATATCCTTGAATATCTGTAAAGAAGCTTCCAAAGATAATTTTAACACAAATTGAGATAGCTGAGAATTAATTACATTTATTTATTTTTTTAATTTTCTGGTGGCCTGTGCTACTTTTCCATATCACATTATAGACCACTCCTTAGTTTATTCTGAAAAAGGGTTCTTAAATAATGGCAAAGTTGCCATAAAACACCATTTTTCCTGGTGATATGTATCTTAGCATATTTTAAAGAAATTTTACGTGTTAAAGTTGTTTATCTCTGGGAGAGGTTGTTTGAAAACTGGGAAATGGAAATGTGATTATGTTGTATTGTAAAGTCAGCCATTCTGTGGAGTTTAAGTTGACTCACTGGATCAGTTGATCTTTGTTGAGAACGCTTGATCTAGCTAATCCTCCAAACCTCTTGTGGAAATCTGCCTGGGCTGGAATCAAGAAATTGCATAGCTGCAGAGTTAAATCAGTTGGTTTGACTGGTCAAAAAGGTTTATGCAACCAAAATCCAAAAAAGCTTTTATCTGTTTTAAGGAACATCCACGTGCAACTGTACATTCATTGAATCAGATGTTTGGGGCAGCGAGGGTGAAGTTACCTGCAGCAGCCAGTGGCAGAGGGTTTGGATGGCTCCCTTCTAACAGCATGGGAAGCTGGTTAGCTAACTTGATGCTCCACACTACAGTACTGCAGTTCCACCATAGTGATCTCTTCCAGTTGTCATCTGTTTATTTGTCTGTCAGTGTCAACCCCTCTCTGTTGGTGGCACAAGAAGTCATACAACTGTGTAGTCAACTTAAGTGAGCCTCTGACCTGGAAGGGGTTTTTTTTGTTTGTTTGTGGGGGTTTTTTTGTGTGTGTGTGGGTTTTTTTGTTTTCCCCTTGAGCCTTGTTTTATTTCTGTAGATGTCAAGGGTTAGGGCTGAATGAGTGACAGAGGCTCACTACTAACAGCTTCCTCTTCTCCTCCGGAAGCTTTTTAAACCAGATAAAGTGTCTCATCTGGTTCACAACACAGTATCCTGAAGCTGTTAGCTGGCAGAAGGAAAGGTATGGCAAAAAGTAGGATATTGCAGGGCCTAGGCAGACAGTAAGGACAGGAAGAACACAGAAGGACTTCTCTAAGTAGCTCTGCTGTCTGATTAAACTCTGTCAGATTAAAATAGTTGTGGATTTTTTTTATGTTTTGGCTTGGAGTCTCAAATGAGTTGGTACCAGATATTTAAATTTGTTTTTTACAATGGCAGAGGGATGCAGTAGTTGCAGATTTCTTTTGCCCTCCTTTTGTGTTGAGTTTCTTAAGGGTATAGGGGAAAGGTATGCTTAGTGGGTGGAGGGAAGAAATATATCAGTGATGCTTACAGAGCAATTCAATGCATGTGTTTCCATTTGAAATATCATAGCATAGCACCTGGCCTCCAGCTGCTTCAGCTCAGGAGAAGGCTGTAACTCTCCCATAGATCCTATGCCATATTTGCTAGCACCCTGTAGATGCCTTGGATACCTCAGGGCATCTCAAGTGCCATTTGGTGCCTCTGCTTAAGCGGAGCACCAAGAAAAAAGTTTTAGTTAAAAAGACAACACTCCAAATCAGTTTTGCAGTTCTTTCGTGTTAAGATTACAAAGTAAATTCCTGTAACAAGGAGATCTCAGAGCAGGTTCTTAATACAGAAGTTACACTGATGTTTTTACTTAGCTTGATTTTGAGAAATGCAAAATAGCTCTTTTTCTGAATTGTGCTACTTGTCTATTTTGCCATTCCCAGTCATGTGAGAGTTTACTTGCCACCACTTGAGTCAGGCACACCAACCACTTACTGCTCTAGAGCTATGGAATTTCAAACTCCGTTAATATTTAATGAAGTTTTCCGAATCCCCGTGCATTCAAGTGTTTTGAAGTTAAAATCACTGCAGCTGTATATCTGCTCTGTTGACCATCAGCAACAAGAAGAACTATTGGTAAGTGATCCGTTTTCTTAAAAGCCATGTGGTATGGGAAACTAAAAAAGAGAAAATGAAGATGTTATTTTCCATAAGAAGTGCTGATAGAATTACATGTGAATGTGTCTGTTTGCACACATAAGTATAGTTCTGTTACTAAAAAAGATAGGATTTTTTAATAGTTGAAATATGTGCTGTTTAGGTTACGTGAAGTGTCCAGATGATTAGCTAAATTAGCAGAGGTGAGAACTGGTGTCTTTTTGAGCAGTGTTGAAAGTACAGCTACCTGTACTGTTACATTGTGGAGGCATGTTGAAAATGTGTGTAAGATTTACATTCAGTGCTGTGGGATTTAGTAGATAAAGGATTAAGTTTTTATTATTTATTGCATTTCTTACAATATCTGCAGTGGGGAAAGTTGAAAAAAAAATCTGCTGTTGCTAAATGTTGGTGCAAGGAAGAAAGCATTGTGTCAAAAATAATACTACTACTAAAAAAAAAAAATAAAAAATAAACTTTTCCTCAAAGACTTCATCTGACAGCTTTTATACTACAGTGTGCTCAAGAGTTCTGTTTCTGTGTGGCACTGTAATGCATGCATGATCAATCAGTATCATCAAAATAGTTTCCTAATAAAAAGATGACAAACGCCTTGTTATTACATAACAGTAGGCAAAGGAGACTACTCTTATATCAATCTTTGTTGCAGGATAGTAGTGGTCCAGGCAGGTTTAGATTACATGAACTTTTTACTTTAAACTGATCGATGCAGATGCGTTCAAATAAATACAGCAATTTAAATAGGTTACATGTGCTAATTCTGTTTAGATGTGTTAAGTATTGGCTTAATTTAGTTATTATCAAAAGTAAATCTGCCTTAGGGCTGATGGCCTGGCTGTTTTGGAGTGGGCTACCATTTTAGTGAGGGGTTTAAATGGGTTAGTGAAAATTTTATGAAGCCTATAAAAGTACAGGTGTCTCACTGTTATGCTCACTGTCATGCTGGACTATGGGTAAGAGCTGTTTACTTGAGCAAATCTGGTCAAGAATTCATGCTTGTTAGTCCACATTAAAACTAGGTAGCACCTTCATATAAGCGGAAGTGGACCCAAGGTCTTGTCAGCAGTAGGAAATGTTATCTTTTTTGCACTACCATGTAATGAAAGAGAAATGCATGTCAAGAATGGTTAGGATATGTTGGAGAAAAATGCTTTATACTGGTATAGCCTGTTTCTCTGGGAAGCTCAATACCCATTTCAGTGCGCATCATCTTTATATTGACACAAACGCATCTCTAAGCTTACAGCACTTTTATTAACAGCTGTTACTGAATTAGCAAAAAATAATGCTTCTTCAGTTCATATCAATAGGAATTTTTTCTCTTCATAGTCTTAGTGTAGTTTTGTCAGAAATATCTTTTGTCTACAGTCGCTGGTTACATACTTTAGGGTATTAATGTTGCTCAAAAGAAAGAAACGATGCCACAGTTCCTTCAAGTGGCTGCGTTGAAGTAGTGTAGGTATTCAAACATTAGGATCATTGCCTTCTTTTGCCGTAAATGGAAAATAGGCACTTTTTCAAACTGAGAAATCATTTGCTGCCTCTTTGGAACTGCTGTGGTGGCCTCTATCAATAAGCCTTCTCCACTAAGATTACAGTTTTTCCCATCTCTAATCATCCATCCCATATATATCTGAAGTTCTTGGTGACTGCTTTCTTTTCAGTTGGATTATGCCAGTTAAATGCTTTCCTAAATGCAGAAGCCCCGATGGAATGTATCCTAAGTTACACAAATATTTGCACATAACAGAGAATGGAGAGTGGGGGTTGGGGACGGAAAAAAGCAAGAAAAAAGAAATATTTTGGCAAGTAGTCCTGAACATCACTGACATAAAAAAATAAATCTACTAAGCTTTCTACCCCCTCAGCCTTTTATTCATATGCCCTCCCTTGTTGAAAGATCTTTTTCTGTTTTCCTACAGCTGAAACTGCGTTTCTTTAAGCTGACTTGTGGCCTTCTCAATGCTGAGATAAAGGAATTGTTGTTTTCCATGATTAGCATGTATAGCTCATGTTAAAACATCAAAGAAATGTGATTGCCTGGCTTGCAATCACCGGGCATTGCTGCTTCGCTCCAAGTTTCTGGTCTTTTATGGCCCTAACCAACCAATTATTCCCTGTGTCTTAATTTTATGTGACTTCTTCTTGACTGTAACATTGGTCTTTTTGCATTTTGCAATTTGTTCTGGTTTTATTTCAGAACATCTGTCCTGTTACTTCACATCCTTTTAAACTCTGCTCCTTTTCTTACAAATTTTACAATTCCTCTGTTTGACATCATCAAGAGATTCATAAATGGTTCTACTATTTCGCCATCCAAGTTGTTAACAAACACATCGGAGCAGGCACAGACAGACTGCTAGCAGATCCACCTTGGTTTCTTCATCCTTCAGAGCTAGGTCCAAATCTTGAGATGGAGGTGAAATATTAATTACTCCTTTCAGTACTGATACTTTTTAATTGTGTTTGATGGTGATTTTTGTACCCACTCATTCACTTTGTAGTAGCAACTTCTTGGCATGTGTTCTTAGCTGCCTAACAAACACAATGTCAAGCATCTAAAGAGTCAACATGTTTTTTCCAATATTGCTGACAGGAAAGCAACTTTACCCTCTGCCTCTGAAAGCAACATAAAATGTCCTAAACATTTTCCAACTCTCAAGTGTCAGTGTTTGATACATATTTATTTCCTACACTGTACCAGAGCTAGTAGATAATTAGAAGACATCCCTCTTTTGTATATAAATGAGAAGACATCTGTGTTTGTAGCCTCCAGCTACAAAATGCCAGCCTCCAGCTGGCATAAAATAACGTTCTCAGTGACATGTTGTATCATGATACAACATTGTTTTGTTAGTCTCAAAAACTTTCCTCCATTGTCCTTTATACACCTGTTTAAGCAGAGTCCCAGGGAACATTCATCTTGGAAAAACAATATAGTCATTTAAAAATTATTATTATTTTCTGATTAACTGCTTAGTGTCTAATGATATTTCTGTACACGTTTTCTACTGCCTTTACAGTTGTAGTCATTGCATCCAGGTCTTTGTTTTGTGAGAGATCAAAACAATTTTCACGCTATTTTCCCATTAATATAAATGAAAACGTGCTTAGCATGTGATCCATTAGCATGGAGATGAACAGGTTGTAAAGACAGCTAGATAAAGCCCAAAGCAGTAATTGAAGATTAGCCAATACAAAATCATTGCTAAGTCTGCCTAGTGAGCTGGTATACCAAAAAAAAAAAAAAAGGCATGGATTTGCTCACAGCTGTTTTTCATTTAGGTCAACACCACTCAGAAATTTCTTACATAAGCTCTGTCTGGTGGAGTAGGGCTATGTTAAAGTTAGGAATACTTTATTGGGAGGCCTCCATTAAACCTTTTTTTTTTTCACCTTAGCCTGGGAGATATAAAAATCACTTGGAAAGTGGAAAAATTACTTTATGACCTATTTGACTGCCTTATGATACAAATAGGCAGAAAAAAAAGCCAACTGTTTTGCATGACTTTTTTTCCCATTTAAAGATGCATCTGAGAACAGAAGAGTATCTCAAATAGAGTTCTCTTAAAAAAAACCCCCAAACCAAAACAATATTAAAGTAATATCGTTAAAGTAATACTAATTTCAGCAAATACAGAAATCAGATTATAATTGTTAGTGGTTTAAAAATAAAATATTATCAGCTGTCAGCTCTAACAAACATATCTACATCAGTCACAGAAATTTTATTTTTCAGTGAAAAATAAATTACCTACTCTGGTCCTTCCTGACTTAAGTAAGCAAGAGGCAAGAAGTTCAACATCTTAGACATTTTGATGCCACAGAACAAAACTGTCTCTTTTTAATTAGTATTTGTTAAAACGTATTTTTTGCATTGTAAATAAAATAGTCCTTAAATGATAAAGTGTCTTCTGTACAGTGTATGTTTATCTTACTGTGGTGAATGCTTTTTGTTGTTTACAGGGCATTGCTCAGATAAACCTGACTGATGCAGAGAGTTCTGGTGAGATGCAGCTTCACTGGTATACTGTTCAGATCTTCACTGGCTCAGACCCCCAAAGAGCAAAGAACAAAAACCAGTGTGAAGAAAGTATTCCCTGTTCTTCTGGAAATGTAACTACAGTTAAAACAGTATGGCTCTGAAAAGTGATTTTTTTACTTTGTTTGGCCTGTGGGGTGTGTTTTGTGATCTTATCTGTTGTGCACAGAAGATGATGCATTGACTTAAGTCTTGTGGCAGTGGCTGGATTTTAAAAGAATCTTTAAAAGCTAGGTGGTGTCTGGACAGGTGCTTGAAATAGTACTCTGTGTATTTGTATGCACACTTCCTCTTCAGCTAACTAAAACTCATTAAATTTCTGCCACTGCACTTCAAGAGATTTGTCAAGAAAGGTTTGCACACTTTCCATCCTTGGAGATTTTTCACCCCTTGACTGTGCCTTGGGCAACCTGATGTAGCTATGAAGCTTTGCCTGCTTTGGGCAAGACGTCAGACTAGGTAACCTTTCAGGGGTCTCTGCTGACCTAACTTGCTTAATGATGCTCCATAGTGGGGAAAAAGTCTGCCTGGTTTCTGTGAGAAACTACATTCTTGGGACACCACTTACTTTTTAATCCTTAAGATTCAGGACATTTATTTTTATCATTTTATTTAAGGAAAATGAAATGGCCATGTTTTTATTTTGTTTTCTTTGAATAATATGTGTTAAGTACATTGGCTTATTGGAATGGTTTTATTTGAGGTCTGGTTTACCTTTCAGGATGCAGTGACTGCCCTCTTAGCTCGGACCACCGCCCAATTGGAAGCAGTTGAGAGAGAGCTGGCAGAAGAGAGAGTAAAACTGGAATACACAGAGGAGGAAATCTTGGAGATGGAAAGAAAGGAAGATCAAGCAGAAGCCATATCAGAACGGTAAAAATAGTTTACCTCATCAAACACACAAAGTGGTATTTACACTACAGCAGATTCTGAGACCAGCTGCCTGTTAGTGTTACAAAAATTCTAGTATGTGATGGCATGCAAACATGAAATTTAGGGAGTATGAAAACATCATATGAAACAGAAACTGCTAGGGAGGCAACTGTAATGGATTAGCAAAAGCACTGTACTGAAAAAAGGAAATAGTTTGTGGTGAAATGGAAAAATGTGAAAGAAAGGTACACATTGAGGTCCTTACGGAGTGAACCTGCAGCACAGCTCTTAGTATTTCAGTGTTTATTACAATGTTGTTTTGTCATGAATAATAAGCCTCATTTGCTGCATGAGATGCGTTATATTTTTTTGTTACTGTTTTCTTAGTATTGTTATAAAGACCAGAACATAGGCTTCATAAGAAAATTTGTGAAGGAGTTATTGGTTGTTTTTTTTTCTTTAATATGGTGGTGGTCTTTTTTTTTGGCATGGAATGTATTTGCTTTATGTCCACAGAAATGCAATTGAGATGGATTATCCCTTTGGAAATTCTTTATGATGATAAACTGACCTTGATAATGAAATATACAAACATGATGCACAATTAGATAGAGTTTTTTTAATACCTACAAAATTTTTGTGATGTTCTGACTTCAGGAGTTGGCAAGCAGAATCTGTTGACAGTGGATGCAGTAATTGCACCCAGACTAGTCCTCCTTACCCAGAGCCATTTTGTGGGGATTCGTTAGCTGGACACATGTTTGCAGCTCCAGCAGGCCAGTACAGTCCTGGAAAAATGCAGCCTCCACCACTAAAGGTAAGGAGAAAAGACACTGCAGTATGCAAACTGCCACGCTGCCTGGCACACTCCTTGGGTTTGAGTCCAAGTTGATCAGGAGAGGAAAGAGTAAGAAATAACATTAACAACCCTCTGAGCACTGCCTTCATGAGTGTGCCTTATGAGTTGTTGAAAAGGCCCTCTTTAGGGCTGGGATTTTTGTTTGCTTGCTAGTTATTTCTGGACATAATTAATTTTGTTTGTTTGTGGTTTTTTGCTTGGTTTTTTTTTTTTTTTTTGTTTGCTTGGTTGTTTTTTTTAATAAAAAGCCAAGCTATTTTACTGTGGCCGTTATATAATCTGTAAATACACACTCATATCAATGTCTGTGTTAACCTGAAATTGCAACAGAAAAGATCATGATCAGATTCCAATACTCTTTAGAAATAAGAATTTTTGAAGGAATTGCAAAGAAAAAAGCTTCACGTTTTAAGAGTTGCATTGCTGTTTCAGTGTTACAATAAATACGGCTGAAATTTTCAGAACAATTGTGCTGAAATGGATATGTTTGAAACCTTTTGTATCCAAGATACGAAACACTGAAAGTAAGTTGAAATCAGCACACGTCCCTTGAAGTAGAGGAACATAAGTCGTTTGTGTTGCCTCCTGTTGAGGAGTGAGTTACCTTCAAGCTTGGACGCTGTGCTAGAGTAGCGTATGTTTTCTCTGTGTTGGGATATTTTACTGTTCCTGCTTTATTTCAACAGTCTTTTAAGGTCTCTTTCGTCGAGTTTCTTCTCTTGATTTGACTTCCTCCATTTTTATGCTGGCTACTTGCTTCAGGGTCACATTGCCTGTCTTTATTTTCTTCTGTTGAGGCCTGAGATCAGGTGATGGCTGGGTTAATGCCCAATTGCCAATGCTGAATGCAGTCCATGCACTGTGCAGTTATGATTCATGTTCTAACTGCATCTCATAATTGTTACTATTCCAGAAAAGGCTTCTGAAATGTAATCTTATAATTTTGAATGACCTACTTTTTTTTTTTTTTTTTTAATGAGGTGATTCATCCTCTATTCTCAGTGTACATTGAAACTTGAACATTGCTAAGATGGCAAATTGCTTACTTTTCATGTTGTTGAAATGTCTCATTGTTTCTGGTGTGAGAGAGAAAATGAGGAAAAAATAACAAATTTTCCTTCATTGAAATTTTAGGTGGATAAGGAAACCAACACTGAGGATCTGTTTCCTGAAGAAGTTGCTATTCTTCCAAAAGAGAGAACTAGCCGCAGGCCACGGGGTTCTGCTTTTGTTCGCAGTAGTACTATTGTTCGTTCCCAGACCTTCTCGCCTGGAGCACGAAGTCAATATGTTTGCAGAGTGAGTAAGGCTTAAAAAGAAGGGGTGGGGAGGGGCCTTCATGCAAGTATTTAGTACTTTTTTGATAATACCTCCTAAGACTTTGTTACATGTATCAAAAAAAATGCTTCATTTTAATATTGATGAATAGTCTTTCCTTGAATTTAATTGTTGCAGTGGGGGAGAGGTCTCCTGGCTCTTCTTAAGATTTTAAACCTGAGTTTATTACATTTAAAATTAAAGAATCTATGACAAATTAGATAATAAGCTCTTTTCTCTAGCAACCTTACATGTTAGACTAGGGTGATTGATTTTACAGAGGTACAGTGCTGCCTAATGAGGTGCATAAACAGCTTAGTGTAGTGATGCCTAACTTTCAGCTACCTACAAGTTTTGGAAAGGGAGCTGAATGTGTCATCTTAGGGTTATTGCGTAAGTATTCTTACGACTCTGGTTGCTGTCCTGAATGTTACAAGATGCCTGTTACAGTGAGAGCTAGGATTCCTGGGTGTACTGGTGCAAGTAATTGAGGATCAGCGCAACAGTTTTCAAGGTTATGTTAGCTGATTGGTATGTCCAGTGGCAAAAGGCTTATAAGCAGTTTGCTCGTGGTATTGCAGATCAGTATGCGGGTGTTGATTTTTACAGTATTGGTGAAATGCGTGTAGCTTTAGTTGTATCAAAGCTTTTGAGAGCTTGGGTTTGATAATTCAGTAGTGATTTTTAACTTTCATGCTTTTTTCTGAACCAAGGATCTTCTGGTCATTGCTTTCTTATTTACATTGCACACAGTACATCTATGGATATCTTCAAATTCCTGAGTTTGATTTCTGGATTTCATATCTGTTTATGGTATAGAAATGTGAGTAAAACACCCTCACAAAGAAAGATAGTGCAAAAAAGGAAGATGGTTCAACACGCTCATTTAATCTACAGTCCCCAAAATCAGAGAATGGGGGGAAAGTTGGAGACTGTATTGTTTGTGCCCATGACAGTACATGCTTGAGAGAGAAATACTATTGCTTTTAACTTCCCTACTCCCAACCTCCCCCTTTTTCTTTAGGCTGCCTTGTCTTGGCTCTTTTGTAGAATGCCTGGATGAAACATAGCTATTGGTGGTTGAAGTTTTATTGAGTTATGGTGATTATACAGTATAAACAGTTACATAAATTTTTCTTATAAATAACTAAAGCTGAAAAAAGTTGATTGATTAAACCAGGACAATTTTGGTATATTTTAGAAAAAAAAAAAAGCCAAAACAAACAAACCAATCCAGATTTCTTAATGTAGACAAACTTGTAAGCAACCTGCGTTTTCAATCTCTTTCCTAATCAGCTGTATCGCAGTGACAGTGACAGTTCGACTCTGCCAAGGAAGTCGCCCTTTGTCCGGAACACGTTGGAGAGGCGCACCCTGCGGTATAAGCAGGTATAACCAGGAGCCTGGGTTTGGCTTTCACTAAGCTGCTAGAACATTGGCACTTTTATACCTAAGCTTTAGATGTCTGCAGGTACATTCTGATGATTTTAGAAAATGTTTAAGGCTTCTGTAATGTAATTGGGGAGGGCATGTGTATTTTGGGGTTGGATTTTTTTAAGCTAAAAGGTAGACATTGAGAACTTATATTGATTTAGATATAAACTTGATTAAATCCTTAAAATCTAGTTTAGGATGCAAGGTGCAGACTTGGAGAAGTGTGTGAAAGTGGCAGTAGAACATTGAGCTCACCTCCGTGCAGCCTGGTAGATCATTGTATTTGAGACCCAAGTATTCAGGAATGAATAGTTTAAGCCCTCCCGTCAGCCCCTGTGCCACCCCACATACTTGGTGGTTAGCAGAAGTAAATTTCATGCCGGTGTAGGCAAGTAGACAGCTGTGCCATAAAACCACTATTGAATAAAGCTCTGTAAGGGAAATGTTACTCAGTACAGTATTTTCCAACTTCATGACATTGACCCCAGTGAGAAGTCTTGAACACAACTCCTGTGAAGAGGCTAAGGGAGCTGGGGTTATTGGGCATGAAGGAGGCTGAGGTGAGACCTCATTGCTCTCTACAACTACTTCAGAGGTTCCACTCCAGCAGGTCCATGTCCTTCTTGTGTTGGGGGCCCCATAGCTGGACACAGTATTCCAGGTGACGTCTCCCCAGAGCAGAGTGGCAGAATCACCTCTCTTGATCTGCTGGCCACACTTCTTTTGATGCAGCCCAGGATGCAACTGGCCTTTTGGGCTGCAGGTGCGCATTGTGGACTTTATATTGCCCTGGTGGCACAGGGCTGCAGAGCAGCAAAACAGGTGGCTCCATTTGTCTCCCACGAATGGTGGGGTCATGCAGGGCAGCTGAGCGCAGTTCCTGCTTATGTGAGCCAGTACGCACGAGGTCATGGCTGCTCGGTCTGCTGCTTATAGGTGTAGCAGATGTTGGACTGCTGGGCTTTGGCTAGTTCCTCCCCCTCTGGGCTAAAGCTTACCCTGGGGAGTCCAGTCCTCTTTAAGACACGGCGGAGTCTTCTTCCGATCCGCTGGGGCTGAGCTTTCAACGCTGGCTTTTGTAGCTTCCAGCAAAGGGATCTCCTTGCAGGTTCCTCAGGCAAACTGAGGCATGGCAGCCTTCCCAGGGTGCTGGCTGCTTCTCCATGTTGCAGAGGCCACTAGTATGCATGCGTGTGGGAGTGAGAAGACTTACAGGTGATGGCTTAAGCGCTGCGAGCTTACAAAGCTTGAGCAAAGCAAGAGCGTGCAAAGCTCTGGAGCACAAAGGGAGAGAGCAAAAGGAGAGAGCAACCTGTTTACAAGTGGGATAATACTTACATAAGTTTCTCGAGACTGCATTTTGACCAAGGGGGCATTCTTGTCAACAACCTGCTTTAGCCTATAGAAAGCATGAAGCTAGAATTATGCCCTTAAAAGGAAGGCGCATGGGCATCTCATGCAATATGTGCGTGTAGTTGTTTACCCCTTAGAAGGCAGATTGGAGTTGTTTGCCATCTGGCTGGTGCCTGGGCCTTTGTCCCCCACTCCAGAAAGGAGGGTGGAAGGAGGGAACTTGCACAAACATGTCGGGACAAGTTTTCCAGTATTTGGGGGCATAATTCTGGGCATATGGTGCCTTCACCACATCCATCCATCAAATCCATTTTTCTCCAGTTTAGAGAGTGCTTGCCACTGTCTGTGCAGCTCCCTCTTACTCTTTACTTTGACCATCAGGTCTCTATTCAGCCATGATGGTCTATTCCCTTCCTTGCCCAATTTCTGACACATGGGGATTTGAGAGCTCTTATGCTCTAAGGATAATTCAAAGATCTACCAGCTCTGCACCCCCTGCCCCTGAGGATCTTTTTGCATGGGGTCCTACTGACTAACTCCTTAAGGAGCTGGAAGTTTGCCTTCCTAAAATTGAGAGTCCTGACTACAGTCAGCTTTCCCCATATCCATTAGGAGTGCAAACTCCAGCAGTGTGTGATCACTGCAGCATAGTCTATCCCCACTTTTGACAGCAGTGTCACTTGCATTCATGACTATCAGGTCCTGTATTGTACTCCTTCAGGTAGGGTTTTTTGTCATCTGTCTCAGGAAGTTCACTGCAGGCACTGAGGTACTGCAGGAGACTCCTACAGCTTGCTGTGCTGCTTTTCCAGCAGATGTGGGGGTAGTTGAAGTCCCCCAGCAGGACAAGAGCCTGTGAGTCTGCCCATTTGCTGCCGGTGCTGTGTGCATTCATATGGAGGCACTTCGACTGGGAAGTTGGCTGCAACACTTTCTTAGCAGAGCTCCCCTTGATTCTCTTGAGGTGTTTCATGGGAGTTTCCTTGCTGGCTTCTACTGCCTCAGGAGCCCTGCAGTGAGTCAACTCTCTGTTCATCCCAGGCAGCCCTGATTTCTTCCCTCTCCCAATATATAACTTCATTGTGAGTTTTTCATATTGCATCCCTTTTATTATCATCATAATGTGAAATCTTAGTCCATACACTTAAATTAGTTAAATATTTACGAGCCAAAAAGAGATTATGTTAATGGAGAGAGTAGAAAGCATTCACTGGAAAAGTTCATGTATGGTACAGAAAAGCCACACAGCTAATTGGCTTTTTCCCTGTGGGAAATAAATAATCTTTCCAAAACTGTGTGACAAGAAAGATTCTGTGTGTCAAGTACAGACAAGATATGCTCTATATGGCTAAAGACAGACCAGTATGCCATGTTGGGAATAACCTATTGTTCGTTTCATTTGAATCCTAATAATGCAGCAGTCCTGCAGATCATCTTTGGCTGAGCTTATGGCAAGGACGTCCTTAGACCTGGAGCTGGATCTCCAGGCATCCAGAACTAGACAGAGACAGCTGAACGAGGAGATATGTGTTTTAAGAGAGTTGAGACAGCGTCTGGAAGATGCCCAGCTCAGAGGGCAGACAGATCTACCCCACTGGGTCCTTCGGGATGAGCGATTCCGAAACTTGTTGAGGGAAGCAGAAAGGCAGGTATGGTAACATGAAATGAACACTCAACCTATTCTGAAACTTCTGTTTCAACTTCACACTTGGTTGTGATAAGATATCTAAAGGCCTGTTCTTGTAGCACTTCAAACAACAAATGTTGCTTCTATATTCTTGAAGTTAGCATGATAAAAATTATTGCATTGATGATTGCCACACTGTGTGTTTATTTGAAGACAGTTATTGGAGAATGGTCCTATTTGCCAAGGGTACTTCTTGGCTTTTTTTTTTTTTTGTTGGTTCGTTTTTTTGTTTAAAGTTATTTTTAAATGGGTTTTATTATTGCAACTGTAATAATTTCCTTCTGATCTTTGAAAGGTTGTTTTCTGATTTGATACTTCATTTTTTTAACTATTTGGAATGTTCCTTAAGTATGTGATGATTTTTTTTTTTCTTGGAGAAAGAGGATATGGACAAAAAGTGTGCAGCAAACAAAATTGTCATTGGATTACCAGAGACAGAGAGTGAGCCTAAATTTATTTTAAGGTCTTGTTTGAGAAATCTGTGTATAGTTAATGTCATGAGTTTAATACATATCTGTCTGAAGAGCATTAAGAAATGAAACAATACTGTCAGTCTTTTGAATTTATACTTCTTAAATGATCAGATATTTCAGACAGTGTACCTGTATGGCTTTACTGTGGTGGGCAGTTTAAAAAAAAAATCATTATTTTAACCTAGGAATTCCTGGGTGTTGTTTATTCACGTGATCATTTTAAGCGTTATATTCATCTTTCCAGACCAGACAGACCAAATTTGAACATCACCAAGAGCAAGCAGCTGAAAAGATGCTAAAGAAAGCATCAAAAGAAATATACCAGTTGCGTGGGCAAAATCAGAAGGAGCCTATTCAGGTGCAAACTTTCAGGTAACTGGTAATGTGTACTGAAATAGTATAGCAAAAGTTCATTAGAGAGGTTAAAGCTCTCTGAAGCATTTAGCTTAAATTCCATGGCTGTTCTGTATAGCCAGTAGTTTTTAACTCTATATTGATTTGGACACATGAGTTTCCACTGAATTATTTGTAGTGCAAAGGGCTAAGGTAAAATGGCAGTGTTACAATTCCAAAATGCATTAATATTTTAAATAAAAATAATTTTTAAAAGACTTCAAGTAGAAAGCTTAGGTGCTGCTGTCAATTTAGCTTAGTCATTAAGTTCAAATGACTAGTCAGTTCTTCAGTACAGGCCTGTGGGCCTAAATAATGAGTTTAATTTCACACAGTAAATATCCTCTCATAGCTTTACTAATTTTTTTCTGACAGTGTATTTTGTGTACAAGTGCCATTGATAAGCAATGTGCATTGTTTATCAGTGTACATTGTTTGACTTACACTGTACCTTGAAGACTTTATTATTGCAGCATTCAAATTTTAATAGTTTTTTATTGGGAGAGTAACAGGAAGAAAATGTTAGTACAGGATAGATGTGGAGGACAGCTCAGCTACAATGTTAGATTATGTTGTTCATCCAGTGGTTAGCTTTTTAGAACTTTTTTGAACTGAACACTTAAGTGAAATACAGAAGCTATCTCTTTAGGGCAATTTTTTTGTTGTTGTTTTCTTGAATTATCTTAAGCCTTTCTCACAAAGGTAGGTAGGAATAGAAATTTCAGGGTTTTACATCTTACGTTTCTGGTAAGGAGAAGAGAGGGGCTTATGCTTTGTCTACTGAGATACAAAATGGTATGAGAAATTGAATAAAACGAGATGTAGAAAGTTAAGGAAAAGATGTCTTCCTTGTTTAAATTTTTTACCTTTTTAATGCCGACATCCAGTTCTTAATGATACTTTACAGTAAGGACTGTTTGTTCAATAAAGAAGCAAAAAAAGAAGGCTGTTGTCTGTTTTTTTTCCCCCATTTTACATAAGCAAAGAGTACAGGGGTGAAGCTTGCATTGCAGAAGGGGCTTATGCAGGGCTTGTCCCACAGTCAGCTGTGACTGATGTTCAGTGAGTTGTATAAAGCTTCCATGTTGTATTCAAATAAACTATCAGTTCAGCATGTAAATAACAAATACTAACCAGAGTAAAGAAACCATAGTCTTGGGGAAAATTAAAGTAGACATATATTTGTCTAACTTCCTTTTTATCTTGTTTTGATCACAGAGAGAAGATAGCTTTTTTCACAAGACCAAGGATTAACATACCTCCTCTGCCAGCTGATGATGTATGACATGTTGCATTGTAAACATGAAGTATTTATCACTTTTATTTTAATGAAGTTATTAGATTAGCCAAGTTTCTTTTCAATTAAAAAAAAAACCCCAAAAATAAAAATTGTGCAAAAGCTAATATACACATTTTGTAAAAAATAAAAAAAGTAAAAAAAGTAAAAGTAAACAAAAACATTATATATAAATATATATACATATATATTTTATAATAGCGACCGCAACAAGGCTTGGTTTTTCCTTGTTGTGAAACTGACATCTCTGAAGACAACTTATTTTATAAAAGATCGACTATCCTGTTAAGAGCGTGTACAGTTTTTATGCTGTTTTATTTGACTTAAAGGCTGGAAGACAGAAACAAAGTGAGTTCAGGCAAATTCACTGTAGTGTAACTTATTTATAGTGCCTTTTTTTTTTTCCTTGAAGGAAAATACCTACTTTAAGATGTATTTTAAGACTGAAATTTTGTTCTTCAGTGTTTGTCATACAGTAGAATGGAACCATTGAGCTGGTTTTGTTTCTGATACCTGAAACGAAAATACTATGTTCTAAAATTGTCACTTTCTTCAGCTTTATTATCTGTAGCTTATTATGTACATTGTATCCTTTAGCACTGTCTGCGTTATAGCAAAATATTATCACCTGCAATGTGTTTTAACACGGATTAGAAGTGAGGTTAAACGTTGCAGAATTCATTTGCATGTTCTTACTGTGCACTAATAGATTGTTTTCATTTCAGTTGTGTCTAAAATACCTTTATATTCTTAACTAGATTCTCAGTTTAAACGGAGGAAGGAAATGGGTGACAGGTCTTTGGTTTGTTTGGTGAGAAAGAACAATGTGAGCTAGCTGTGTGGAAAGGTCCCTAAAGGGGTAGTGTAGTAATTTCTGCAGTTCTGACTCAGATTCTAATCTCATTCAGGATAGTACGTACGTGCTGATTTTGGAAAGCAGCTGCATTAAGTAAGGATGCTTAAACACACATTCATCTTAAAGGATGTGCTTTGAGGTTACTACATGAAAGTTCTGTTGAACAGTGACACTTTCCAGGAGGAAGGTGTGTAATTCTGGAAGGTACAGCTCACCTGGTTGCTAGTTGGACCAGCTCAAATCTGATGTATGAAATAACTTTACTTGTGACCGTGTGCTTTAAAGAAAGACTCTGTCACCCTGAATTCCCGAGAATGCCAGTTTTGTGTCCTTGCATCCTGCAAGTATGTAAAAATACTTCTTTACTAAGCTACTATAATAGAGTTTCTCATATTTTTCTAATTATACATTACCTACAAAGAGAGGTGCCCAACACAAGACTGACTTTGCAAATTGCTGAATTCTTCTAGAAAGAAGGTCATACTGTCTGTGAACTAAAGGTCAAACTGGTTCCCAATTTTTACATGTCAGGAAACAAAAGCAACAGCCAAAAATGAAGTGAACTTAGCAGGACCAATCAGAATATTTTCAATTTTGTAAGTAGGTCTTTCATGAGTTTCAGGAGCTTACCTTGTCAAAGATCAGGAAAACCCAAAAGTGAAACTGAGTTGCCTTTACTTGTCTAAGCTGAGGCAAATGGTAATGGGGAAAAAAAAAGACAGTAAATTGAAATCACTGATCGCTGAGGATGATTAGCACAGACATTTAAGGTAGTGTTCCCTGTTTCCTCATATAGCCTGTAACCATTACAAGCATCAAGTGATTGAACTGTATATCAATATATGTGAAATTAAAGTATATTTAGCATTTATCATGCTAACCATCCTAAAGTTAACCATCCAATATCGGGTTCCTTGGGCACAGCTAGACATACTCAGAAACTATGCAGATAAAAACCAAATTACGTAAGAAACTTTTAGTGTTTGGGTAAGTGGTAAGAGTCTAGGGACAGCAAGCTTTTCAGTGCTCCTTACTTGAAAAGACCAGTTAGTCAGAATTCCATGTCTCATCTTCAGTGGAGGCCCTTACATAGTAGTGCTCTTAAAAAGCTGCCGTGCAGCGACAGCAGAAGTACTCAGTGTGTACTGTGTTCCTGTGAGAATGATTAGACACTGTAAGAGGTTGCCCAGAAAGGTGGAACTCTGTCCATGGAGGCTTCAAGGACTTGGCTTGATGTAGCCCAGAGCATCCTGGTCATGTCAGGCCTACTTTGGGCAGGGGTTGGGATAGGGACCCTGCTTCCCCCTTGAATTGTTCTGTGACTATACAAAGGGGCAGTGTCTGGTGGCCTCTCTGTCAGAGGGTTCAGTTGGTGTTTTTAAATAGTGACCGCTGTGAGACGTCATCAGTGTATCTTGTGGGTCTGTGATTCTGACTGCTGTAATGAGTTCTGTCTTGATGTGGTAATGAGTTATCATATTCAGTATTCATCTCTCTTGTTTTTGTCACAGTTCTGTATGATTGTGTCATTTTTGTATTATCTGAAAGTATTTCTTCTACAAAATAAAATAATTTGCCATAAAAAGAAACAGAGTTGTGTTGTATGTCAAAGACATTTGTTGAACAGTTTATATTTGCCTCATTCTTAACACTTTGAAGAAATTTTGTATTCTGATTTAGCACTGTCACAGGTGAAGAAGGTAAGAAATTTTCAAATAAAAGTAGGAGAGGGAACCTGTGAAATCGGAGATCCTAGAGGGGTTACACTGAAGACCTGAAAGGGATGCAGCATGCAAGGAATGGCAGGTATGTTCTCCCATGTGCTTATCACTCAAGATAAGCTGACAGCCGTATCAGAGGTTCATAGCTGAATATTCCTGGAATTCATGGGTAGCTCCGCTTGCAAGTCATTGAAATGCCTTTTTCTGTAACAGGTTTGTGCTTTGTGGATTTGAATAGAAAGCAGGCTGCCATTGTTAGTTCTGTAATATCTTATGACTAATTCCAAGGTGGAAGCCACTCAATACTGGTTACCTTTTTTTTAGGCTAAACTTTGCTGCTTTCACAAAGGAAACATTAAACCTGCGTAATTGCAGAAAGGCCATTTCTCAGTTTCTCACTGCAACTCTAAGCTGAGGAGCATGGGCAAAATACAGTACTGACAGATGACTCCTGTCTCTGCCCAGTGTTTGCAAGGCATTAAGGGTATGACAGAGTTTAGGTTATTTTTAAATGGTCTGCTAGAAATAGCCATTTGGAATACCAACCGTCTCTGTCTCACTACCATCAGGATCAACAGCAAAAGCTATAATGGGTATGTCCGTAGCGGTTTTCTCCTGTAAGAACGAAGTCTTACATGTATTTCTTACTGCAGTTCTTATAAGCACTTTGAAAGACGTAAAGGTAAGTGCTATGTAAAAGGAGAATTTTTTAGGAATTGCATGAACTGTGTATTTTGTTTTCAGGGGATGTAAAGTGGAAGTTTAAATTTTTAGGGAAGAGGGAACTTAAGAGTTTCTTTTGACTCTGGTCTCCTTTTCAACCACAGACTCACATCTTTGAGAGGACAAAATATTTATGGAGAGACTTGAGAAATTACAAACCAACAAAATCAAGAACAGTCTTTTCCAAAATACTATGTGAAGAGTACTTTTTATGAGACCACATAACTGACTTAGGTATCATTGGAAGAAAATATCAAAGAGCAAAGTTGATTTTATTTTAGAATCTGTAAATGTTATTGATGGCTTGCTTACGTTTTGGAAAACCTCAGTATTTTTGGAGTTAAAAGCTTCTTAGGAACTGTTTCTGGGTTCTTAGGATTTTCAATCATCTTTTAAATTTGTACATAGATATCTAGACTATAGAGTGACATTTTCTCGAGAGAATTAGGTATTCTGTCCCTGTAGTATGTTTGTGGTTAGACCATCCAACTAAAAATACACATTCAGCAGGAAACTCTGTGAGTTCAGCTGTTGTAACAGAGAAGAGAAAATGAGAAACTGAATTCAGTAAGACCTGTTCAGGAAACAATGGGAGACTGAGGCCCTTGCACTCATTGGGTTAGTGCACAAAATTAGTATTCTGCATCTAGGACACTGTGTGTGTGTTACGGTGTGTGTCTTGTGGCACAGAAGTTTCCAGGAATAGATGTCTATGATCAACTAAGCGCTGCTGCTTGCTCTTTTCCATATTTCTTCTTCTAACTAATTAACAAAAATTGCAGATATGTTACCAAGACAATAAATTTAAGAAGTCAGGACTTCTATCACTTTTCCACACTTCACTAACATTGTAATGATAGGTCTGGTGCTGTTACTGATCTATGAGCACTATGGAACTGTGATCTGCAGTGCTGTGTACAAAAGGCCTAATCGAATCTCTTCTCTAAAGCCATGCTTCTTATTCCAGAAAGATGTGGGAATTTCAGGTGAAGCAAGCTAAGCATTCATGTTTCGCAATAAAATCTATAATTTGTGCTTTCTTTGTGGTGAGTCCATATCAGAAAGTACAGGAACTTTCTTCAGTTTATGGATAAGATTTGGAGGAGTTGTGTGGCCATTCTGAAAAAAGGCTTTGTATACTCTCTATCAACTGGCATGATGTGCTGGGACAGGCTGCATAAGTAAGTACCTGCATCCATAAATACCTGCTCAAGCATGCTGGGACAGAAAGGTCTTCCAGAACTGCATTCCTTAGCCTTTGGAGTGAGTGGAAGTCAGGTGTGTGCCTTCAGTCACTCATGGATGTTTTTATAGGTGCTTGTGCATTGTCTCCTAATTAACTGATGCATCTGCTTGGCAATAAAAAAGCACATCCCTGGATCCCCTTATAGGTAAAACCAGTCTGCACAATATTTAAACATGGGAGAAGGACCAGTAAGCTGAATGTCCTGAAATAAAACACACTGCACATGTGCAAATGTTTACACGATCTTCACAATGAACAGTTACAGCCTTTGCCTTGCACCACATGATTCTGGTAGATTATACAGATTTCTTACAATCAGAACTTTGAATTTATTATTTTATCATAGAACTCAAATACATTTTAGTGTGTAATAACATTATTTTTTAAAAAACAACCCTCAAATCAAACAACCCCCTCCACCCCACCAATATTTTTCTGAGATGTAGTATTCAGTTAACCAAAATAAGAAATTCAGGGTCATTGTTTTGCCTTCTGGTTGTGTGATTTTTTTTTTTTTTTTGGTTGGTTTTGGTTGTTTGGTTTGTTTTTTAAAATGAAACATTTTAGGAAGTTCTGTTTTGGAAATAATGGGAAGACTTAAATAAGTTTTGAAAAGTGGGTTGGCATATAGGAGAGGATCTTTCAAGTAGTGGCAGTTGTATTGAAGAAAAGACAGAAGGCTACAGATGATGGGGTGGATGGATGTCAGGAGAATTAAGAAGTGGAACGTAGCCGGGATGAAATCTTTGAGGTTAGCTTTCAAAGCCTAAAGAGGGCACAGAAGTCAGAGGGAAGTCAAGTCTGGATAAACTTGAAATGGAGCACAGAGAAATGGAAAATATGCAGGGGATGGTGGCTTTATGGTTTGTCTCATGTCCAGGCTGCTGTGGTTATATATTTCATAAAGATGAAAGAACACATGACAGGGGGCATTGCTGCAGAGTCAACAGGAATGCTTCCCGGTGTGTAAGCAGCACACGTACTGTGCTTTTTCCTTATGAATAACGTGATCGTCATCGCGGCTGCAAAAAAAATTCCACAGAGCCTTTTCAAGATATGCAGTTCAGGTTAAAAGGGGAATAAAGCAGTCCATGTTCTAATGGTGACGGAACAGGTAGAGCAGAGTAAAGAGGTTTGCCGTTTAATCCTGCGGGATTACAGACTGGCCCGTCTCCTTCTGGCCCCGTCTCCTATCAGATCAGATATCCTATAGACGGAGGATGCAGTCACATGATTGTTACTGCTTCCTCCCCATGACATCACTGCTTTTGCAGCCATACCACCCAAGAAATGATGCTATTAAAATCTTTGGGACTGGGCTAAATGATGTTGCATCGCAGGTAAGCAACATAATTGTTTGTAAAAACCGGTTTGCCAGTTGCTTTCGTGCTGCCGCTCTGGAGCTGCAGCTTTGCCGGGCGGAGTTTCTGCTGGGCAAGGGCTGGGATGCCTGCAGGCAGCGGCTTTGCAGGTGCAGAGGCTGCCCGCTGGCTCTGCGCTCTTCTCACGGCTGACATCGCCAGTAGAAAGACTGCCAGATGGAGCTTTAAAGCTGAAGAAGGCCCTTTGTCCCTATGTTTTTTCATGGCTCCTTCGGGTGTTTGCTGCTGAATTCTGTATGATGCAAGCAGGCAGCAGCAGCAGCAGCAGCTATGCGGGGATAGCAGCAATGGTGTTTTGCTTGCATTCCCTGCTTTATTTTTCTTTCTTTTTTTTTTTTTTCTCTTATTCCCGCCCCCTCGGATAGCAAAAGGAAGTTGTTGTTGTACAGAGGATGAGCATTAACTTGTTTAGGGGATTAGTCGATGTATTTGGGGAGAGAGGCTTTTCCTTTATTGTTAATTTTTGCTGAGTGTACCTAGGCTGACAGGTTTCCTGCATCGTTTGCTGTAGTGTAAGGTGCATTTTGCTTGTCATCCCATTAAGCATGAAAAAATTATTTTCCAGAAGGATCATAAAAGATCACAAGCAGATTTTTACTCTCACAAAATGCCAGTCACCAAACAGCTGAAAAATCCATACTAACCTGGTCTTTGGGTTTGGTTTGTAGGTTTTTGGTTTTTTTTTTTTTTTTTTTTTGACTGTTAGTATTTATATAAGCAAAGTCCAGAGTCTGTTTTCTTTTCCCGGTGTGGTCATGTGTTTGTGCACTCTATATCAATACAAAACCTGCCTGTATGTGTTCCTGTGTGATCTGCTCTAGGTGATCCTGCTCTGACAGGGGGGTTGGACTAGCTGACCTTTCGAGGTCCCTTCCAGCCCCTAACATTCTGTGATTCTGTGATATTTGTGGAGAAAAAATGGTGACTCTTCTGTATTATTTTTTGTTTCTCTGTATTGCTATTTAAATATATCTCAGGTTTTCAAAAATACTTTATCACTGTTTAAAAATATTTTAATACAAATGTTAGAATACACAATTAGAATTTAATACAAATATTGGCAAGCTGCTAAATTAATTTTTGAGCTTATACTTTTCAGAATTTTTTTTTTCTTTTTAAAGGAGTCTAATAATTAACTCTCTGCCTCTGCCAGAGAATAGAGAATGACTCAGCTGCAGCTTCATCAGGCAGAGAGTCAGGTGACTTTTTACCCTTAGTCTGCAGGAAGTTTTCTTATTCTTGGAAATCCCGTTATTTGTTCAAATAAATTTTTCCCCCTATTGGAAAAACCTGCAAATGGCAGGCCCAGGGGCTCTGTGTGCCTGCCCATGCACTCATTGGGGAGCTTTTGGATCTCATGTGCTAAAGTCAGTTTTACATCCTAGTGAAAGAAAATAAGGGGGGCGGGGAGAGTATATAAAAAATTGTTGAAGAAAAAAATGGACATAATTTCTCTGAAACTGAAATGGAAAATAAATTTCAGTTTGATTTTTCTCCCACAGAACCTTGAGGTTTTTCCAAGACTGAGCCTCACAAGTGATAGAAATGCAGACTTGGCCCTGTATGGGGCGGTGGGGTGTTGCATCTTGGCGATGCCCATGGTGGGTTTGTTCTCCTGAATCCCTTTGAAGTCGAGGCTGGGTCAATTCTCTCCAGCACTGGGAGTAAGTTGAGCTCTTGCTCATCAGGCAAATTGAGGCTTGGCTCTCTGCCCACATGAAGTACACAGCAGAGCTGCCAGACATGGGGTTTACAGGCATATTGAATTTGCCCCACTTCCCTGCCCCCCCATCATATTTGAATGCCCTGTGGAAATACGTACAGGGTGGTAGTTCTCCTGGCCTCTTGATCTGAGTCAGGCATCTTTTGTGCAACAAAAGACAAGGTACAAGCCCTAAATGCATTCTGGGACAGCTTGGAAATCAGGGACTTAAGTTATTTAGTACAAAAGGTTGACTCTAGAAACATCCTCAGATGGAGGGCACTTTTCTTGTCAGTACTGGGGTGCTATGCCTGGCTTCAACACATAGCTGCATGGATACTCAGCACCTGCATGCACTGAGATTTGCCTTGTAAAGGTAGTGCCTTTTCAAAGGTAGTGACTGGTGGCTTTTAAACAAGGACTGGAGGAGGAGGAGAAGGGGATGGTGTTGGAGAGGAGCATTTACTCTGGAGTAAACAGGCTCTTGAAATGCCGTAACCTCTGTATTCTGGGAGCTGCTTTATTGTGAAGCCGGGTTCAGGATCAGGGGAAAGTGAACAGGTTCATGACGGTAGCCCTGTCCTTGTGCAGGGCAAAGAGGGAGGCTCTCGCCCTCACCTCACTCACAGATCAGGTACATTTCATGTGTGTCATGGATCAGTGTTGTGGCACCTGAGCCTCACTCAGGTCTGACCCGGTTTTAGCTTAGCATAGTTCATGACTCTCAAACAGCAGCATAGTGCTCATAGGTACCAGTTCTTTTCCAGTTTGCGTTTGCCGTTGAGCTACAGCTTGCAGGGTGTCCAAGGTGTGTATATGTGTGTGTGTCGATTTTTCCATTTAGTGAAATGAGACCAGGCTGTAGAGTAGGAGTCTAATCTGGTTTTGCATGCGTACAGACACACCAGGAATTGGCTTTTCTTGGCTTTCTTCATCACTAGTCCAACATAACCAAACAATCACACATCATCTTGAATACCAGAAGGGAGAAACTCTGACCAGAAGTTGATGTTCCTAAAAGACTTTTATCGTATTGCTCTCAAGCATCATCCCAAGGAAAAGCTTTCTCTATCTTACTGGTGGGGGAGCTTCCTCTCGATGGTATGAACTAACTCGCCTGTAACTGTGCAGCCCATCAGCATCAAACACAGCAGTAAATCCAGTGCCCTGTGAAGAGGAAAACATTGCCCTCCCTCAGTGTGAAAATTAATCACTACCTCCACTCACATCATGAAAATGACATGATAGAACAGATTAATGGCTTTTCTACTGCAGGTTTATCAGCTTGATGGCAAGCTGAAAGCTTAAGGAGGTTTTCAGTGAGAGTTGTATTTAATACCATTGAACACCCCATTTAAGGAGTGAGCTTCTTAGGAATAACTATTTGCCAGGTTATTTGCCCTCTGGCAGAGCAACTCTGTTCTCTCTGGATGTATTTGCCTTTTTTTGCAGTCTTATGACTTGCTTTTTACCCCCCTTCCCTTTTCCTCCCTTATTTCTGAGGAGACAAAGAGCCACCCTGACACCTACACTAATAACTAAATTTATTGAAAGGACCTTTAAGACTCACTGGAAAGAGAGAAGTGGGTTTAGCATTTTCATTATACAGAGTCGATTCTGAGTTATGTGAGTGTGAAAATTCCATTCACAGCCCATGAGAAAAGAGCTGGGATATTTTTTCCCCTTTCCTTTCTGACATAACGCAGCAGCTGAATTAATTTTGCACAGACTTTCCAAGAAAATCAGAGAACCAGACACATTTTGTGAAAGGAGAGTTGGCCCATGAAGGGGTGGGGAGCAGGATTTTGTGGGGAGGTTCACCCCTTGGAGAAAAAGGAGCATGACGAGCCAGGGGCCTCCCAGGAGAAAAGGAGAAGAGAGCATTGGTGAAAGGTCAGGAAGCCCTGATGGTTAGTTATCAGTTCCTGGGGTCTGCTGATGTGCTCTGTGTGCCCCCATGCCTCCAGCTACCTGCACCCCTAGCCAGCCCTGTTGTCTCCCTGATGAGACACCCTGTTCACCCCATAAGCCTGTGTTTTGTTTGAGAAGGGACAATTGGAGACTGTGGTTTGGTCAAGAGGAGCCTTTTGTGCCTCAGTTTTTCACCATTTATCCCAAACGTTCCCTCCCACTTTCCCCTTCTCCCTCATGCCCTCTCCCCTGTGATCTGGTGCCCTGTGTTTTTTGAGCTCTGCTTTGGCTTCATAATTTTTTCCACGGAGGTTAGTCAGGGTAAAGCTGCACATCAAAGATGCGACCCTATTTAGCTTGCCAACATGTACAAACCAGGAAACTCCTTAATGTGTGGTAGTGGGGCCGTCGAGTGAAATGCTGCCTCTATTTTTCAGTAACGTTTCTGACACTGCAGCCTGTCTGTGCTTGTGTGACGGGAGACTGAGAGCTTGCAGTGCCATTCACTCATATATAGAGGCTACCCATGTTCTCTTGCCAGGTGGTACTGAAGACCTGCCATGTAACTATGCTCATCTCTAGGAACTTTTCCCCTTAGCCTTATCACTGACAGTGTTTTCTGAATACTGACTTTTTCAGCTCACTCTGTGGGCAGCACTGACCTCCCAGTTGCCTGGATTCAAGGTCTTCAGTGGAGAGTGCTCTGCATCTGTTTCTGTGGCTAGGTCTAAGTCCCCTGCAATGAGAGGTGGATGCCTACTGACAGAGGTCAGTAGGTCTCAAGACAAAGTGCCTTTGCTCAGCAGATCACACTGAACAGTTAATGGCCATGAGGCTGGGGCACCATGCATGGCTGTTGTGAGAATACAGTACTAGGAATGGTCAATACAAGTTTTAAGGGCATAGAGAGTGGCAAATCATTCATCAGCACAAAGGGGTCTTGTGATGATTGTCACCTATTAAACTAGTAAGATCACATTGCCATTATCTGGTACGATGGAACATAAATCCCAGAAGTTTCACAGCCCCCCTGCTCCTTACTATGTGCAATGCCTTCTGTCATGCAGTGCTGTATGGGCACAGCATATGGCCAAACACTAAATCAGTGGCGTGCTCAACTCTGATGGAGTCATGATTGAAGTGGAACCACTTAAAAGCATTGTGTCTGCAGTAGGATCTTCCCTGTTTTGTCGTTGTATGTAATATTGGTGCTAAAGCAGAGGAAAGCTCTGAGATGCACTGTACTCCGCTTTTGCGTGTTGGCTAACTCACACCACTTTTGGAAGAGATGGAACAGATGATGCTTTGGATGCCCTGGAATAATCTCTCCGAGCAAATATGAATTGAGGAAGTTACAAATGGCCTTTAGGCTTCTGTTTTTCCCTCCCAGACTCTTGCCAAGTTCACTTCTTCCTTATGCTACAGCAGGAGATTCACTGAGGAGAGGTATGCTGTGCTGCATGTATAGTTGTTTCACGTGGCACTGTCTTCAAGGAAAGCAGCATACACATGAAAGTGTGTAGGTGAATGTTCATCTGCTAGAAACATTTGAAGTGTTGAAGTATTCAGTAACTGTGATCTGTTGAAAGTAACTTGAAACTTGTTGGAATTGCATTAAAAAGCGTACTGCCTGCCTTGGTGCAATGTGTCCAATTAAAACAGAAAACAGGATGAGGAGAGTGTAGCAGGGAACTAGCATGTCTAGTAGCAACAGGCCAGGGCCAAGACTTTTCCTTTGATGACTGTTCAGCTAGTTGTTTCCCATCAGTATACTTTTCAGCTTATTTGAACCATGGGATGTTTTGGTCTGTGCTTGCCGTGTCAAATACTTTTCAGAGCTGATCAGTCTGTCAATATAATATCTAGAATGTCAGTTCACCAATAGAGCCTTGGCTTTTATAATTGCACGTGCTGTAACAGTGCTATAAAGCTAAGAGGCTGTCAGCATTTCCACTGTAAGTGTAATTTATTGATCTTCTAAAACTTAGCTCCAATCTGCAGCATATCCTGCAGCTGGTCCCAATCACATGAGTTTGCCCACTGAGGCCTGCATAAAACCCAGGACTTTTAATATGATCATTCTACTACCTTTTGGTTCTTTGAAAAATGACAAAATGTGAGTAAATGTAACAGCAGATGCCTGCAAGCCATGCAGTACCTGCTGTGCTTGTTGGCTTCTCCCAGCCCATCAGGCCACTCACTGTGTTCACACTCCAGCTTTTTTTAGGTTGTTTACACTAATCTCTTCTTTGCTTTCTTTACATAGGAGAGTTCAGTGATTACTTGCTTTAAAATTTTCTTGCTTCCTAAAGTCATCAAGCATCACAGGCTAATATTTGGACTTGCTCTTTTGACCCTTACTTCCAGCTGCTCTCATGCTGCATCCTGGTGTTTGTAGGGTAATGTCTCTTTCTTTCTGGCTTCAGAATATTGTGCACCAAGCATGGGTAGCTTGGCAATCAGGGACTAAACATCAGGTTGACCCGGTTCAAGGTTTCTGGAAGATATCTAAATTGTGTGGCAGCCAGGAGAGCCTCTTTTTAAGAGGCACAATTTCAAATCTAGCACTGTGACCTCTCTTGATATGTGTATTTATCCCTGATGGGACCTTGATCCATCTACAAGACCATAGTGGTTGGTATGGGTCTGAATCATAGAATCAGTCAGAGTTGGAAGGGACCACAAGGATCATCTAGTTCCAACCCCCCTGCCATGGGCAGGGACACCTCACACTAGATCAGGCTGGCCAGAGCCTCATCCAGCCTGGCCTTAAACACCTCCAGGGATGGGGCCTCAACCACCTCCCTGGACAACCCATTCCATTCCAGGCTCTCACCACTCTCATGGTGAAGAACTTCTTTCTTATGTCCAGTCTGAATCTCTCCACTTAGAGCTTTATTCTATTCCCCTTAATCCTGTCACTACCTGATATCCTAAAAAGTCCCTCCCCAGCTTTCTTGTAGGCCCCCTTCAGATACTGGAAGGCCACAGTGAGGTCATCCAGGAATCCAAGAAAATCTGCTAACTGGAACCCTCTGAGTTCAGGACTTACATAGTTCAGTTAGATTTGTTTCTTTGGTAGAAGCAGACCATTGACAGAAATGTTCATTTGTAGGTATATGAAGCTAGTCAGCAAAATGGGAGCTCACTTTTAAGAGCTAAAGAAAGTTCTTTTCTGTATTGCAGGGGATAAGATGGCAGATGTAATTTAGATTTGATAAAGGCAAAGCAACAGGGAAAATGTCTGTAAGAGACCACAGAATGATGGGCTCCAAACTGGCTGCTGCCTGTGATGGAGCATAACCCAGAGTCACAGCAGAGACTGCTCAGTAAAAATGTTGGATGTTAGCCCTTGGGAAAGCTGGTAGAATGCCAGGAATTATTAAGAAAAGAATAGGGGACTAAGCAGGAAACGTTTTCCCTTGCATAAATTGTGTTGTGTCAACATCTGGAAAAGTAGTAGAAAGGACAGCAAGGACATCTAAGACATGGAACAACAAAGGGATAAAATACATATCAATCAGTTACTCAGCAAGATGCAAAAGGTTTCCAAACCTCTTAGATGTTCAGGTGTTAGACCTGGCTATGAGTTGCATTTATTACTAATTCTGCATGTAATGGTATTGCAATGTTTTGTTTCCAATTGATAGTGTTGGACTTGTGGATGTCTACCTCTGACTTTTCTTTGTAATCAGTAAACATAAATTAACATTTCTAGGAAAAAAAAATCTGTCTTATTGTAATATCAGTATCTAAAATACATCAAACAAATTGTAGCTGAATAGAGTTTACTTCCTTTCATCAGCTATGAAAAGAATCTAGATTTTAGTGTAGATTTCTAATGCTAGATGAGACAACTTGCACAATGAGTGCCCATACTTCTGCCATCATCAGAGTGGGTTGCTGCAGTACACCTGGCAACAATTTGTGTTTGGGTTAAAATAATTTGATCTTAATCTATGTCTGTTGAATTAAAATATCTATAATTGAGTTCAGTTATGCCAGCAGAGCATCCCTATGAGGGCAAATTAGCTGTATTATTTCAGATACTGAAGTTAAGATGAGATAAATAAATGAAAAATAATGAGAAAGGACTTTACAGTACTTAGTGCAAGGACATAATGTAGGAACTCTCTAGTACTCAGTTCAAAAGTGTTGTCCTTAGGTTTTATTTAATAAATAGATTTTTCCATAATATGATATCGCATCTCTGCTTTCAAAAGCAGAACTTTCAGGCTGATAATCATCCAGTTAGCTGCAACTTCTAGTTATTGGTGTGCTACCTAGAGTTCAAAGTTTGTTTAATTTCTTAGTCTTCCATGGCCCTGTGGTCTCTAGCACATTCTTCTCTCCCTGGATGTGTTATGCAGCATGTATTTTTGGGGTGGGTTCAGGATGAGATTGAAATTATCCTACTTACTTTGGTCTGGCCTGATGTTATCCATCAAAACACTGCCATGTGCTGGGCATTGACAACACACTTAAAAAGCTATTTTTTGTGATATAACTAGCATATTGCATAGTTTTCTTATAGCATTAAGACAGACTTGTCAAAGTTTTCAGCACAAGAGTTCCCAGAAGTTTGTTTATGTAGCGGGCAGACTGCCTCATGCAGGCAAGCAGTCGCAACTGCCTGTTCTTTACAGGTCCTTCTGTGCTGTATGGGAAGAACAGAATGAAGTAGATGATCTGCACAGTATCACAGCCTTGCTAAACAGTAGCATGGTCTAATCCTTTCACCTCATTTCAGCTTCCCATTTCAGTCTTTGGAATGCTTTGCAAGACAATGAAGTCAAGGTCCATTTGTGACTTCAGCTTCCTGGTGTCAGCCACAGCATCCCACCTTCAGACTCTCATTTTCTTTAGCAAATGTGGGAGTGTGCTTTCATCTGTTTGGCAAAGAACTGCTGTTCTCAAAATCACTGCTTGTAACTGCTGCTTATTGAATCACCTCAGTCCTGCAGCAGCTTGTTTGTGCTCAGCAACGCCATGAGGGGCACCTGCTCTGCATTTGGTTTCCTTCCCCAGGCTGTTCCTTCCTTGCTTGATTCACTTTCAAACATTTCATGGTGCTTGGAGATTACTTGATTTCTGCACCTAAAAGGGCTTCTATAGCATTATAATGGTGACCTGCTGGTTGCCTGTGAATAACATGCTTTTCTCAGCTGCTTGGCCTGTGTCATCCAAAGCAGTCCCATTCGGTGGAGCACAAAGAGCGAACACTCACAAAACTCTATTCATGCTTGTTACATCCCCAAAGTCTCCATCAGTGAGAAAAATTAAAGAGAGATGACTGGAGTAAAACAGCTGAAAATGGAGACAAGAGGAGTGGTGAAAAGGCAGTACATAAAAGGGAGCTGAGCAGAGCAGCAGGGTGTATAGACAGTTCCAGTTACAGACTGAGAAATTCCCTCACGGATTCAAAGATCCAAATTCTTTACTTGTGAAATCTCTGTTTACATACCAGATGGAGGAAAGTACGTAGCAGTCATGAGTACCTTGTTAGCCCCATCAGTGACCTGCAAAAGTTACCTTGTGTCCATCAAGGAGATGCAGGTTCTGCAGGGTCAGTTCTGTAAAACTCCTAATGTTTATATCTGTCTCCATTTTTTTTCTTAAGTGGGCTCTTGGTTTTGCCCCCTTTTTTTTTTTGTTTGTTTGGGTTTTTTTTGGGGGTGTGGGTGTGGGTTTGCTTTTTTGTTTTTGGTAACCTTTTGTTAGAGTTTGTTGTTGTTATTTGGGTTTTCTTCTTTGTTTGTTAGGCTTACCGTTTCAGATTGCAAACCGTAGGCACTCTTTGGAAGACCCCATTTCCCAGACACCTATTTTAAGATGGATGGGATTAATCACTCTTTGGAGCAATGCTTTATTGAGTCATGTAGAAGCACACTGTGCTTTTTAAGGTTTGCTAAGCTGTTCAAATAGTCTTCAGCAAAATGTTTTCTAGTGGCAATATGTAGATTTCAGTAGTACCACCAGGCCTGCTGACTCATACTCTCTTTGTGGTTTGCGGAGGTATTTCGGAAAACTTGGTTCTGAAATTTCTGGCAAAGCTGCATCAATTTATTGACATGCTTGATTTTCCTCTATGTACAGATCCTAATATGGTCAATGCAGGAGACATGAATGGTTCTGGCAACCTGATGGATTTTCTGGATGAGCCTTTCCCTGATGTTGGAACTTACGAAGATTTCCACACAATCGACTGGCTGCGGGAGAAATCGCGCGACACTGACCGCCACAGAAAGGTAAAGGTGTCTGGCTGTGATGCATCTCAGTCCCTGGGTTACAGCTGTCATGGTGGTGACAACACCAAACAGTTCTCCAAAGTTATTTCTTCCTACCTTATTGTATGACTTGAGGGTGACTTCCAAAAAGATGGGTGTAGTTTGTTCTGGTTTTTTTTTTTTTTTTTTGAGTTTGTAAATATGAAAGAGCTTCTGGCAATTTAATCTGCAGAGCATCTCTGAAAGATTTTTGGGACTTGGGGGGGGGGGGCAGTAGAGAAATTGTAATTAATTGTATGTGCCTTCTGGGAGGTTAAATATTTTTTTATCTAAAAAATTATATACAAAAATTTGTGCCAGCCTGAATCAGCAACGTGTCTGTATGTATGTTTAATTTCAGATTACAAGCAAAAGTAAGGAATCCATATGGGAGTTCATCAAGAGTTTACTGGATGCCTGGTCAGGATGGGTTGTAATGCTTCTTATAGGACTACTGGCAGGTATGGGCATGTTAGTGTTACAGTCATGCCTGAAACCATCTCAATGAAGTTTCCTTCAGAGCCATCTGCTTCTCTTTTTGCTTCATTGTTTCTCCACTGATGTTTCAAGCTAAAAAGACAGCTATGCTTCCATGCAGTTACAAACATTAATAAAAATACCCACTTGCAAAGTCTCCTGCTGAGGGCTGACCTAGAAAAAATGTTATTCACCAGCGGAGGGATTTTTCTATTGCTTTTGGAAGTATACATCTGAGCACTTTACATTTAATCGGCTACTTTGGCTTTGTGAATCCTTGAGTCACAGAAGTAAATTTTATTGGTAGGATTTCTTTCTTTCTTTTTTTTTTTTTTTTTTAATGTGTTCACTTACTTTAACTGTGCAAGTAGGTTATGATGATGTAGTGAAAATATTCTTGTGGACACTCAGGTGGGAGTTTTGTAAATTGCTATATACACTGGGTTATCTTTATACATGCATAAAGGGAAAATACAAATTCAGATTCAGTTTTGGGTCTGCTCCCAGGCCAGACAGACATTACATATTTAACAGCTTTCACAAACTCAGATGGAAAATTCATTAGTTTCTTGAATTGCTCCTGTCTTCTGCTCAGTTTAGCACATCTTCCAACTTAGAAAGCTATGCTTCTTTTACCAAGTTGAAACACCTGCCATTTTTTATGCTTTTTCAGTGATGTCAGAGTGCTCTTGTGTCACACTGCTCAGTAAAAGCTTGATGTAAATTTTCACAACTTCCAGGTGGCTTTGATGGAAGAATGAGGTGGCAAGACAGTCTGATACACTGTGTACTGCCAGGGCTGCTGAACCCCATCTGAAGGCCAGGGTTGGCTTCATTTGGGATGGAGAATTCTGTTTGTAAATCAATTTAGAGCAAGCTATTGATGGCTCTAGTTACCTTCCACAGGATGGTCAGGAATTTTCTCACTCATACAGAAAATGTGTTATACACTCACACAATCCCATTTCAGTAAAAATATTCCAGAAGGTTTGTTTCAGTTCCAGTTTGCAACAAAACTTTATGCTGAAATCCTCAAGGCTGTTGAATGCTGGAGTTGCAGACCTCTGATAAGCTTTAATGCTGGTATGTCCAGTTTGGGAATGGAGGTTGAGGGTAAGGTGCAGATCAGTTCTTCCTTGTGTTTTTGCTGATTTATGTCTGTGGTAGCCCCTGCATGCATGTTCTCACTGAGAATTGCGATATTTCCTAGGGCATCTCTTGAAAAACGTTTTTTTAATTCTAGTTCTCCTGTAAAATGACCCAGAGTCTTGATAAAAATTATTATGGAAGACATAATAGTACATCCGATACATACCAGACTGTTTCCTTCCCTAATTAGTGTTTTGTAGGTCAATTATACCCTTCAGCCCTCTGGTTCTGAGCTCCTTCCAAAGAGCAGGTGATGAGATTTTTTTTTTTTTATGTGAGAGAGCTGAAGGAGGAGCAAATTTTTAACATTCTTAACATCGTCATTAGGACATTGTAAAGGATGTGTATTGGCCATCATCAATCAAAGGAAAAGGAGAGAGGTAAAAGGATAATATCTAAAATGAAGTTCAGCATTTCCTGACTTTGGAGTGCTTCATTGTTTTTCATTCTGGACAGGAGATTATGTAGAAGGGGAGAGCAAATTCAGTTCCTTTGATGGGAGATGTAGGGAGATAAACTGATGCTCTATTGCAGTCTTGTGTTTACATGAGAAGCACAAGAAATCACCTCTAGTGTGAGGTGTCCCTGCCCATGGCAGGGGGGTTGGAACTAGATGATCCTTGTGGTCCCTTCCAACCCTGACTGAATCTATGAAAGGCTTGACCTTCTGAGATGGTGAACAATCTTCAACTTCCATTAATTTCACTTAAAGTTGCAAAGATTCAAAACTTGGAAAACTTCCAGTCTTGGTCACATGTCTTGTGAAGCATTCCCTATTGCGCTATTACTCTGCAAGTGCTGGCCCTCCCCTCTCATGATTTTCTTCTATGCAACGTAGTAAATGGCATGTAACATTGTCCTCCTGTGGCTGCCAAAGCACTTGGCAAAAGGGATTAGATCAGCTGCATAGTTAAGCATATTTTCCTAGGGGTAGTGGGGTGCATGTGAGCTGAATGTGCCTCACTCTGTTCCTTAACATTGTTAGGGTGAGACATTCAAAGGCTTGTCTTCCTTTGCACCTTCTGCTAGGTAGCACTAGCACTCAATTTCCTAATTAAATATAATGTGAGCTTTGAAGATTGGGGTAACCACAGGAATTAGGAAAGTCCATCAAGAGACACAGCATTTGGTGCTGCTGTCTAAGGGGTGAGGATTCCTTTGTACAGTTTCCTGAAACTTGCAGAAAAATTGGAGGAGAATTTAGAGTTTACTGCAAAACTCAGTAAGCCATGCATGCTGACCCAACTCACAGCACAGTGATTTATCATCATCTAAGAATATGGTTTGTTGTTGTTTGTTGGGGGTCAGTCTCTTCTCCCAGGCAACCAGTGGCAGAAGGAGAGGACACACTCTCAAGCTGCACCAGGGGAAGTTTAGGCTGGATGTTAAGAAGAATTCTTCCCAGAAAGAGTGATTGCCCATTGGAATAGGCTGCCCGGGGTGGTGGTTGAGTCACCATCCCTGGAAGCGTTTAAAAAAAAAGACTGTATGAGGCATGTAGTGCCATGGTTTAGTTGATTAGATGGTGTTGGGTGATCTCAAAGTTGTTGACTTGATGATCTCAAAGGTCTTTTCCAACCTGCTTAATTCTGTGATTCTGTAGAAATTTGAGAAAAGAGTAAGCAAGAGGAGAAAGGCAAGGTCTTCATGAAAGAAAATTGTTGGTCCAGACATTATTACTCCCTGCAGGTGTGTTTTTTTTTTTTTGGGGTGTGTGTGTGATTTTTGTCTAGTGTATCTGTATAGTTTTTCAGATTATTCCTGCACAGCAACAATTCTTCACTGCTACCCTAGTCACATTGGTTGTCAGTGTTGTGAGGAGTGAGAAAATGTACTTACGTATAAGGCTCTGTGAACACTGGTGGTTTATTTCCATTCTGTAGAATGAGAAACAGATTACATATGCCTGAATTATTTGATTGTTTTTTTTTTAAACTCCCCCTCACCTTCCAACAAAAATGAAAAGCAAAAATTTACTTCCAGGTCAAATAAAGCAGCTCTTGAGCCCACCTGTTTACCCCAGCTGTTAGGGGAAAAGAGATCAGCCCCCACCCCTGCTTCATGTAATTGCATTCTTAGCAGGAGCCACAAAGCTAAAAGATTTGGAAGCATAAAACAAAAAAACATTTTGTAGTTTTCATAGCATTTTCCCCCCAGTGTTTTACTCCTACTGAAATGCACTATTAAATTCTGTTCAAATCCGTTACTGTTTCCCTCAAATCATATTGGTGATTACTTATAAAAATAATGCTGACTTCTACTTTCCATTGTATCTGAGAGGGGTTTGGAAAACTTTTTACATGGCTCTTCTATCAGCTGGTGGTTTGCTTTCCAGAAATCTTGGATGTAGGGGCCAAACGCAGGTCTGCCTTTCTGTGTTCTGGCTGCTCCCAGCCTCCCCCTTCCTCCTGCTGTTGCCTTTGTGAGGACACGTCTGCTCTGGGGATGCTGGGGCATTGCTACTGAGTTTTTTAGCAGGATTTTTGTGGTGTGGTTGGTTTTCTTGTGTCTGGCCACAGCAAGCTTACTTGTGTTTGTGTCTGGCGGCCACCGGGTGTCACTGTAGCTCTGTGTAATTAATTACTAGGGAAAAAACAGGTCAGGATTAGTTTGGTACAGAGGGAATTGGAAAGATAATTTTATTCTGCGTGTTTGGATTGCTAATGAATGGGGAGAGCTCGATTCTGATAAGTTCACAAGTCAGAATTTGGCATTTGTATTGTTTCTGTACCGAAATGATCCTTCAGAAAGCTTGTGGCTTTGGGACCAGTAAGGCTATAGGAAAACACATCTCCTTGTCTTCCTCTATCCTGACAGTGTGATTTGAGACTGATAGCTTAATATGTGTACAGAGACCTTGAAGTCTTCCTTATCTCAGTCAAGTAGTGCACCTGCCTGGGACAAGCTGCAGGATCAAGCCCTACATAATTTATGCTATCTCTATTTGGCAATCAATCAGTATGAAAAAGGTAGTATTTGAAACATAAGTGTATGAGAGAAGGCCTGACAGCAAGCTCGTGCGGCTGTTTATTTGCAAACTTATTACTGCATTGCATTCTTTGGTATATTCATGCTTATGTTGCAGCTGCCACCCCAAATCATGTGTTTTTTTTTTTTTTTTTGCTGATACTATAATTACACCTGTGTTTTCCTTGCAACTCGATGTTTTTTAATGCCACGGTTTCTTTTTCTGCATTTCTTTTCTCAGGCACATTAGCTGGAGTGATCGATTTAGCCGTGGATTGGATGACAGACCTGAAAGAGGGTGTCTGCCTGTCTGCCTTCTGGTACAGCCACGAGCAGTGCTGCTGGACATCTAATGAAACTACCTTTGATGACAGGGACAAATGTCCCCAGTGGCAGAAATGGTCAGAACTTCTTGTAAGCCAGTCGGAGGTATGGAAGGCCTGATTAAGCTGGGATCACAGCAGGCCAGGGAATGACCTTTGTTCATACTCACTGATGTTCCCTCCAGAGAGTTTCTCTGAAAGGGAAAATAACGAAGTGAGCATGCTGAAAAAAAAAAAAGTACATTCCATAAGCAATATCTGCTTATCTTGGGAGAGGTCTCATTGCTTTAGTGTTGAGTGGGATGGAAGCTGGAAAACTAGGAGTTCTGTCTTGCTCTTTTTTGAAAATCTGTATTAATCAAAAAGTGTTTCCAAACTGTGTCAGTGTGAGCTGAAATTCCACCCCCCACTGACAATAACCAGGCTAGCTCAGTCTGGAAGCGAATGAAAGCTGTATTTACAAGCAAAATCTACAATCTATGATGAAATGCAATGAATATGTACAAATATACAAAATTCACAACATTTACAAATATATACAATCAACAGAAAAAGCACAACCAAGCTCCCTTTGCTTCCCCCCAAAGGGGACCTTTCCCAAGGGGCCTCCCCCCAGGCCCTCCTGGCAGAAAGCAGAGTTAGCTAAAGCAGAATGGTTGTTAACTTAGCTCGCCAAGGTCAGTGTGTTATCCTCAGCCAGAAGAGAAGAAGAAACAGCAGCCAGACAGCCCAGCAAGTTGCCCCGACTGTGCCTACTTTGTTTTGAGTGGTAGTTCTTAAACATTTCTATCTATCCAATGGAAGTGTTTAGAACAATCATTATTTTGCTTTCCTACACCCAATAGTGACTTATTTATACTCTTTACCTTTCTCTGCTTGAACTTTGAGAAGAAAAATTAGAGACAGTTTCAAACCGTCACACAAACACTTCAAATCACAGGGGGACCTGAGCTGCTATCCATTTTTAAATTTTTCAAAACAGTTTTCTGGGACAAAGAAGATGACACCTGAGAAATACATTTAAGAGGAAATCTTGAGGATTGCAAGTGGGTTTTGTGATTTAAAATGCCAGGAGTAGTTGTGGGAGCTGCATAAGAATGCTTGCAGTACCTTTGCAATCAGTTTCCCTATCAGATAGGTAAATATTTAGCTAGCACCAGAAGGTGGGGAAATAATGGGCTAAAGTGAAAAATTTGCAGGGAATGAGGACAGGAAGGGAAAAAGCTGATCTGGACTGACAGAAAATGTATACTTCATATATATATATATATATATATATAAAAAAAATTTTATATCTTACTACAATTTTGGAAAAAAATGTGAAAGTTTCATTTTGAATATAGAAGCCTTTCTATAGTCCTTTAACAGATGATGCTTCTGTAAAAATGCAAAAAAAAAGAAAAAGGTTGTTTTCAACCTAAGCTATTCAGTATATTGAATAATATTGATCCTTTCACAACTGAAGTCCTTAGGCAGAGTTATTGTCTTGAATTCCTTCCCCCAGTTTTGCGGGTGGCTGGAGTATGACAACAGTTGAATATGACGTGGAGGTGGGATAAATGTGGCTTTGAAGAGAAGTGACTTAAATATGTAATGGGATTAAAAAAAAAAAAAAAAGTCTGGTTATGCAATTTGGTCAATAATAGCAGAAGAAAATATACACTCCTATGGGATGAGTCATCTCCAGCCAGGCAATTAAAAAATGGGTGATTTGGAGAGATTGTCTCGGATCTTTCTCCATTGCAGAGGTAGCCTGATCCTGCAGACAGTGTTTGCTGGCACCTTCATGACCTTACAAGTTTGTCATTCCATGTTTCCCTCAGTACCACTTCAGGTTTAGAGTAAAAGTAGTGCTGGATGAAAGTGTCTGTGGCTATGTATAACCCATATTTCCAAAGTTCTAATGAACCATAGCGAAACTAGTGGGGTGCTCACTTTTCCTGAATATTCCCACCATTTAATTGCAGGCCAAAATCTCTCTGCATTGCCAGTCCAGAATCCCAAGCTTCCCTTTGCCAGAGCTTTACTAGGTTGTTCATCAACAGATGGTTTGGGTGATTGCATCTTTATAACAGTGAAGAAATATTATCCTAGTATAAAGCTGCAGGTCTGGGGATGATTTAATTTAAGAGAACAACAACAAGAAAAAGGTGGGAAAGGCAAAAAGAGGAGACTTACAGTTGTTACAAGGGCTGGAATTCCTGTGCATGTGTTTGACATGCTGTTACTCTGAAAGGCTGGAATATATATGCTGAGCATGTCTTTGAGAAAATTGATTGCTTTCACCTGCTACTCAAAATCAGCTAGGTGGGTACTGTGAAACTTTGCTTTTTTATGTGTTCAAATTTGGCTTCTCCCACCCTAGTGTGCTGTCACAGTGGACAAAAAGGTTTAGGCCTTTTCTCAAAACATACCTATTAACAGATCTCTTAGATCTGGCTGCCAGAGCCTGATGGATGCAGTAAATATCAATAATACAGCTGTCTGTTGCTGTTACATTGAAAAACCTAACAAAAATGTGAACATGGAAAGTAAAAATTCTGTTTGGTAGCAAAATGTTTACCATATCACCAAAATTTGATGATTCCTGTAGCTGCTGAGGACTCTGAGAGGGATAAAAATACACTGAATTTGACTGATTTCGAGGTTTTGGATAATTTTGCCTCCTCTCCCCCCCTTTTTTTTTTAATCTTTCCCCCCCCCTTTTCTTTTGGTTTGTTGCCTTACTTTGTGCCTGACATTTTAATAATGGCCCCATAAACAGCAGTGCATAGAGGACTAATTTGGAGCTCATTTTAGGTAAGAAGTATTTGGAACAGTTTCCCTAAAGGTATCCCACTCAGACATGTCTTCTTTTTTATGCATGACTGTGATTCTTTCTCACCATAGACAACTGAATTTGCCATTTGAGCACCAAATTTAGATCAGTTCTTGTGGTTTTGCTGATTTATGACTGTGATAAACCCTGTATGTATGTTCTCACTGAGAATTGTGGTGTTTCCCAGGGTATCTCTTGAAAAATGTTTTTTAATTCTAGTTCTCACAAAAAATGAGGCCAGAGTCTGGATAAAAATTATTATGGAAAACATAATAGTACGTCAGGTACATACCAGACTATGGTTTCTTCCCTACTCACTGTTTTGTAGGCCAATTATAGCCTTCATTCCTCTGGTCCTGAGCTCCTTCCAAAGAGCAGGTGAAGAGAATTTTTGATGTGAGAGAGCTTCAACACCTGAAATTTACTGGAGGAATGGATGTGTTAAAGTATATCATATGCCACTCACTTCAGCTAGATGTCTAGCCAGTATCTGGTGACCTGGGGTTTCATGATTTTGAAGATGCAGCTTAGTCCCAACTCCATCCCACTGAAGCCTATCCAGGGTAGAGGAAAGGACCTGGTGTCTTCTGTAGCTCATGACATTGAATCCAGCAATAGACTGGATTCCTGTCCCAGGGTTCCTGGATCTCCTGCAATGAAGCTGAGACCTTTAAGAGTGGAAGCTCCTCTATACCTAGGATGCACTTCCCAATTTTGCAGGCTTGAATCTGTTAGTCTGGAGGACCTTGAGGAGACACATCGCTGTAACGTCCACAGGAGGGAGTCTGCAAACCGTGAGATCCCCAGTCAAGTCAGAGTAGAGCTTTTGGCCTCTGAATTAAACAAGCACAGGATGGTATCCTGAGGGACTATGAGTTTTGAGGGTTGTTTTCAATGTCTTCCATTTATTCTTAAACTGGACTAACACCAGATCTGAAATACTGCTTGGTCTTGCAAACTAGAATACAAGAGTTTACTCAGTTAGAATCATAGAATCATAGAATCAGTCAGGGTTGGAAGGGACCACAAGGATCATCTAGTTCCAACCCCCCTGCCATGGGCAGGGACACCTCACACTAGATCAGGCTGGCCAGAGCCTCATCCAGCCTGGCCCTAAACACCTCCAGGGATGGGGCCTCAACCACCTCCCTGGACAACCCATTCCAGGCTCTCACCACTCTCATGGGGAAGAACTTCTTCCTCACATCCAGCCTGAATCTCCCCACTTCCAGCTTTATTCCATTCCCCCTAGTCCTGTCACTACCTGATAGCCTAAAAAGTCCCTCCCCAGCTTTCTTGTAGGCCCCCTTCAGATACTGGAAGGCCACAATAAGGTCTTCTCGGAGCCTTCTCTTCTCCAGACTGAACAGCCCCAACTCTTTCAGTCTGTCCTCATAGGAGAGGTGCTCCAGCCCTCTGATCATCCTGCTGGCCCTTCTCTGGACACGTTCCAGCATGTCCATATCCCTCTTGTAATAGGGGCTCCAGATCTGGACGCAGTACTCCAGGTGGGGTCTTACCAGAGCTGAGTTCCCCCTACTTGCTTCATTACTATTTTTGCCAGGGTGAGCCTGTCACTTGCACTTGTGGAAAAGGCCTCAGCAGGATCATGTCTGTTGATGAGCTTTTCACTTTCTGATTCCAGTCTACAGGCTTAACACTTTTACTGATTCAGGGCCTTAGTAGTTGTGTGTAATGAATGAGAAGTGAAGCCATTTGCTATACTGAGTTACTACTGCTTCACTTCCCAGAGGTTTTCTTATTATTAATCATTAGAAGCTGCTGCAATTGGACCTGCAGAATGCCAGATATCTGGAAAATGTAACAATGGAAGTTGTCCTGAGGGATAGGACTGAACTGGCCATGTAGGCTCTTGTGGCATCCTGCCACAGTGCTGTAGGTGTATGTGTGACTGCAGTAACAAGCTGACATAGATTTCATATGACTTCTGAGATGTGAAAGAAGAAGAAGGAAAAAGAAACAAAGTTAATTTGACTCCAGTGAATTTAGAAGCAAAACTACAGCTTTTGCTCAACATTGCAGAGCCAAATTTTTGTATTGGTGTTGGTCTTCTTTGGAGTTGTTCCAGGTTCACACTGACAGGAGAATTTCGCCCTGGGGCAACATATCCAGAGTTTTCTCTAGAGGGAGAGTGAATATTGTATTAGCTGTTTGTAATTAAGAGCACTAGGAGAAGACATTCATGAGACTGTCTTCAGCTGTAGCAACAAAGATCCATGGTTACTGCAGACAGATGTCAGTCACTGTAGGTGTGGGATTCATGACTGCTTGGTCTCAGGGCATTGGAGAATGGCATCATATTGGTCTATCAATTATGGCCAAAGCCAGATACTAACTTCAGTGAGCACGAAGATCATAAATTGCCCTTTCCTCAGATATATCCATAAAGCTAAGGGCAGTGGTTTCCTTACTGTCTTTTCAATTGGACAGAGACCTGGAAAATTACCTGGAAAATGCTGGAAACCTAGAAAATGCTAGCAAGCATCTGTGGTGTTAAAGGTTGATTCCTTGCAGGCTTGCAAACAGGGAGACTTCTCAGCTCTAGGTTTTTATGACTGGAAACTGGGCTTGGCACGCTCTGTTAACTGAAGATACAATACAACTGGTTAATGCCTGTTTTCCTGTTTGATTTATCATAATGTTGATATCCAGGCTGCTGTCCTGCAGAGCAAAGGCAGGGGCCCTGATGTTCTTGAGCAGCTGGGATTGCATCCGGTAGGAAGAGTTCACTTAAAGGTGAAGGAGTCAAACCAATTTGTGCAGAGGTTCATCTTGTTTTTAGTTCTGTAGTGTCATGTTGGTAGAGGGTATTTTTCCGAGTCTGAAACTTGATTTGATGGTTCTGACTATATTCTCTTTTGTCTCTGTAGGTGAGGTTTTTGAAATTAATCTAAAAAAATTACACTTGTGAAGAGGGAATGGTATTCTAAGGCAGATTTCAACAATAGTTTTGAGCTGACCATTGGAGACAGGTTGGAAAGCTTGAAGGCCGCTCCTCCCTATGCTTTCACTATGGCACTGTGCAGTCAATTCTTGCTAATATCATTAGCGTTTACAATCTATCAGTAAAGTAAAGCTATTCAGTTTGAAGAGTGTTTTATTATTGGCTGTAGTGCTTTTCAAGGGGGAAAAAAGACTGAGATACGTCTACGTGGGATCTACTGAGCTATTGCGTTTTCAGATGATTTTCAGCCTTATCATCAGTAGTGTCATGTAGAAGGGAGGGGTTTATTTATGGTTTTATCCTTCCCATTTGTGACCTGAACTGACTAGATGTCATTTGAAAAGATGATCATCTGCATGGAGACCTTTGAATACTAACTCTCATGAAAAGATGTGTCCCCTGTCACCTGCCATGGGATGAACAGGGCCATTAGGTGCTTTTTTATCACCCTTATGACAGAATTGTTTGATGTTTTGGAACTTTTTGTGGTTGGCTTAATTTTTTCAGTCCTTGAAAGATGCTCTGCTTAAGGTGTTGGGGACCTTTGCAAACAGATTTTATGGACCAGGCTAGATATATATTGCTATGCTGCTTATTTCCATGGGTAATACAATTATTGGTGTATTATAAAGTTAGTGGACCTTCCTGAGGAAAACCAGCAGCTAGCATGTAAATGAAAAGATCATGCTCCATGCCATCATGATCCCTAGTAGAAGTGTGAGATTTGCCAACCTGCATTTGTCTAACAATGTTTGTTACTGTTATTTTTCTAGGGTGCAAGTGCTTACATTCTAAACTATTTTCTATACATTATGTGGGCTCTATGTTTTGCTTTCCTGGCAGTCTCCTTGGTCAGAGTGTTTGCTCCCTATGCGTGTGGCTCTGGAATCCCAGAGGTGAGTTTCTTTTTGTGGGTGAATATCCAAATAAGTCAAATTATCTGCCACTTTTTCCCATTTGAGAACTGTACAATGAGATAGCATAGGAACAAGATGATTGTCTTTCTATTTCATTTACCTTAATGCCTTTGTCTAACATGCTGTTATGGTGCCCATCTAAATTTTTTTGTAGTAGAAAATGTCCAAAAGCCACTGTGGCAGCTTAATGTACATACTTCTTCGTTGGCAGAACTTGAAATAAAAAAATCAATGGCTCCCAGTCACCACTTTGTGGACTCCCAACTTTTTGTGGCCAAGTCACATACTTGTTAGAAGATAATACAGAACTTCCCTTGGATTAAGTTATTTGGGCCAATTACAAAACTGGTCATTTTCTAGGATAGGCTTTAAATAAAACCAAAATAAATTGAAAAAAAGAGAGGACTATAAAGCTAAGGTTTCCTAAGTTACTGAAGATGTGAAATACCCATCAGTTGAAATGCCTGAAAAAAAGTGTCTGGTCCCCATATTCTGCAAATTGTGTCCTTGTACGCATTGTCATGCTGGTGTGACAGCATGATGGCAGCCAAAGTCTCTGCTTGGTTTTCAGTATTTTACATATTGAGCCTCAGTCTGCATTTAAGCTGTTAGAATGAAGAACTGTGTAATTCAAGCAGCAGAGCTGCTCAAAATTTTTGAAATCAAGACAGTCTTTTATTAAAAGTGCTATAGAACCACTTGGATTATTACTTAGGAATCTGGCAGAATCAATAGCCCAGATTTTAGAAATCTTGGTATACTTCTTTTCTTCATCTCCAGAAGCATCTAAATGTTTCGTAGACAATTAGAAAAAAAAACCAAGCACAAATATTTTAATATATTTAAATAATTTCCACATTTCAAAGTAGTCACATGTGTGTGTTTGCTACATATTTGATATATTCATGTTTTTAAGAAAGTTTTCATTGTTAACTGTAAATCTAATTTCCAAGTGGTAAATCTCTCATATGAGGTGATGCTCAGCTCCAGTCCATTCCCAGGGCTAGAGTTCAAACCCAAATTCCACCCTGCAGCCTGTGTATCATACATGTGTGTTGTGGTCACATTCAAAATACAGAGAAAATGTGTAGAAATAAGATCTTTTGGACTTTCTCATCTAGTAATCCTTGCATGCTTTTATAGATGGTCTTTCCAAATATTCAGAATGTTTTTTTTTTTTTTCTTACTTTAACTGGCAAAAGTCTGTGGTTGTTTATTTGTGCTTATTTTCCTGGTTTATTAAAGCTGAGTCTAGTTTAACTATGATCCTGTAAGACAAAGAGATATGTGAGGGTTTTGTATTTTCATTGATCCCTGTGAGACTCCTTTCCAACACAGGTGACCACCCATAACAACAGTAAAAGTGTGGTCTGCTTAACCCCTGCTCAGGTATCCCTGGGAAAGTTGCCCTGCCTATGGTTTCTTTCTCTCCATTACTGTCTCTTTTTAAGCAATCTGCAGTTTTGTAACTGCACTGGTGTTTCAACTCCATTTGCAAGTTCAGAGGAGACAAAGTTTCTTAAGCTCTTAAATGTGTCTTTCCTGCTTTCCAGATAAAAACCATCTTGAGTGGGTTCATTATTAGGGGCTACCTAGGAAAGTGGACACTTTTAATCAAAACAGTCACCTTGGTTCTGGTGGTATCTTCAGGCCTGAGCCTTGGGAAAGAGGGGCCACTAGTCCACGTGGCCTGTTGCTGTGGAAACTTCTTCAGCAGCCTATTCTCAAAGTACAGCAAGAATGAAGGAAAGAGAAGAGAGGTGAGATTGGCTCACATCATCTCGAATTTCCCTGTCTGGATACTCAGTGTTTCAGAATACTCATGCCTTGTATATAAATATTTGCTTTGTAGGTGCTTTCAGCTGCAGCTGCTGCAGGAGTTTCTGTCGCCTTTGGGGCTCCGATTGGAGGAGTGCTTTTTAGTCTGGAAGAGGTGAGACCTGGCAGTTGACTTGCCTCAATAAATATATTTTCATCTGATACCTTTTTCCAACATTCTTCTTAATTTTTCAAATATTTATATACTTACATTTCTTCTGAAGCAAAAACATTTGATTTCTAGTAATAAGAAATAGCCAGGTGTTTTAGTCTAATTTGAGGAGAAGAGCACTGGGTTTCTGGGAACAAACAAAATTATTCACCTCTGTGCTGAGGTTTCCAACTTTCAGCTTGCTGCTGCATGGGCCAAGCTGTCAAGCATTTGTTGTCATCTCTAGCCAGCAACTTTGCATTTAGATTTGTTGGCCTTTAACTGGTTGTTGCTCCCTATCTGAAAGCTGAAAATGCCTTTTCTGATACCTTTGTGAACCTGTTTGGGCTGTGGTAAGGACTAATGCCCCCTCTAAAGTCAGATAAAGCACAAAGCAATGGCAATTGAAGCAAACACCCTCTGTCACACTCAGCAAAGTGTTTACAGCCTCTGCTTCGTTGTAGGTCAGCTACTACTTTCCGCTGAAAACCCTCTGGAGGTCATTTTTTGCTGCTCTCGTGGCTGCCTTCACACTGAGGTCCATCAATCCTTTTGGAAACAGCCGTCTGGTCCTGTTCTATGTGGAATATCACACACCTTGGTACATGGCCGAGCTCTTTCCCTTCATCCTGCTTGGCGTCTTCGGAGGCCTGTGGGGGACCCTCTTTATCCGATGCAACATTGCCTGGTGCAGGAGGCGAAAAACCACCAGGCTTGGGAAATACCCCGTCCTGGAGGTCATAGTGATAACAGCTATCACCGCCGTCATTGCCTACCCCAACCCCTACACCCGGCGGAGCACCAGTGAGCTGATCTCAGAGCTCTTCAACGATTGTGGTGCCCTGGAGTCATCGCAGCTCTGTGACTATATCAACGACCCAAACATGACCCGACCGGTGGATGACATTCCTGACAGACCTGCTGGCCCTGGAGTCTACACAGCCATGTGGCAGCTTGCCTTGGCTTTGGTGTTTAAAATTGTCATCACGATATTCACTTTCGGCATGAAGGTAAATCAGGGGCAGGTGCAGAAGCTGATACAAGCACAAGGCACAGATGAGTTGCTGTCAGCAGCCGTGACCTATCTGGCAGGGCTTGTGTGTCTCTGACCTAGACCCAGTGACAAAGGTGTCATTGAGATGCCTCCTGGTTCACCTGCCTGCCAGCACCTTCCTCTGTGGGTCCCTGTTGCAGCAGAGGGATGAGCACTGCTTTTCCACCCTCCAGTCAGCTGCAGTTTTATTAAGGGAAAAAGAAGTCTGGGTGGGAATTTAAATCCACTGTTGCCTATAAGCAAATTCAAGATGATTCCTTGCAGCTGTCTTTCAGTTCTCACAGGGATATGGACTATTTACTATTGTTTGTCTTCTTGGATTAATGACTTAATGTGTCTCAAGGTAGCCATGCTCAGGGAAGAAATAGTTTTAAACTCACTGATTTGCACATTTAAAATGTCACAAAAACCCTAAAAATACCTGAAACTTTCTTTTTAAAATCTTTTTAGGCACTGTAGCTTGGAAAAAATAGGGAATGAGTGGGCGAGCTGACTGCTACATGATTTGATTATTTTGGTTTTGAAACTTTTTCCTTCTGCTTCTCCAACTCTTCATAAATGGATGATGAAAAGCCCAAGAACAATTCATCCAAGATTTCAATATGTCCAAAGCTGTTTGTGGTAAATTTTATAGATCTGATTGCTAGAGCCAATGTAAAGCACGTATCTGTCTGTCTACAGCTCTCATTATCTGAGCATTTAGTTCTGGATTTGACTTCTGCAAATGATGAGTGGTTTTTCAGAGTTATATGCTGTATTTTATAGCACATTCAAAGCTAAAATATCTCAGCTTTCTCTTAAATGCTGCACTTGAAGGAAGATCCATCTTTTAGAAGGACTTTTACCGGGAATATAGTAGGAAGTTGGAGTTTTGTTTTTCTTTCATGTTTTCTCCACTTGATAACAAAAAATACTGAATGGTAGGAGGTCACTCAGGACCAATGACTTGAGTCAAGCTGATTTCCTGAGCAGGGAGAGTAAGAAGGAGTTTAAGAGCACTTGGATGTTGCAGGTCTAATATTTCTGGAGGAGGACTTGAAATGAGATGCCCTTCACTGCATAAACTGATTTGTGGCCATCAGTCAGTTGTTATGCTTGTTCATTTGTCTAAAAACTTCAGATTTTGGTTCTTTATTTTATATGTGGTTCTTTATTTAAAATTTAATAGAAGCTATTAACAGTTTCAAGTGTTCTGCAAAAGAACAGATAAAATAGATTTACATGCCAAATCTAGACAACTCAATCCAACTCTATCAGCAAAACTAACACTCTGGGGGGAGGGGGAGACAGCACTTCCAGTTACCAGCCCTAATGCCTCTGGGCCATACTGAGGTTATTAGTTTAGTTCCCTAGGAAGCTCAAAGTGTGTTTTCATAATTAAAAAATATAACAGCATTTCCTCTTCAAAACCATCAACTCCATGCAAGCCCTTACTATGTATCTGAGTTGTCTTCTCCATCAGGAATTTTTTTCTCCAGCTTACCCAAGGCAAAGTGGTTTTTTTCCCCCTTCCTTCTCATTTGAGTAGTGTATTTTAGTGATCTGAGCCTTGTCTGTATAGCAGACAAGAAGTTAATGATTCATACTGTTTCATGGAAAACATACAGCAAACTGAGATGAAGAAATAGCTGTCTCTGAGCACAGCCTCCTTTTTCTGAATTTGTATTGTGCATTTGACATTTAATTCAAAATCTGGCCTGATTTAGCCTGAAAGAGTAGTCATGAAACCATAAAGTACTCCATGTGACAGAGGGTGAAATCATGAGCTTATTTTCAGTTAAGCTTGTTCTCAACCCATGATGAAACCATCAGCCGTTCCTGACTTCCTGCTGAGAAAGCAATAACAGCAAAATCAGGAGCATCTTGACTTTAAAAGCAGACTATTATTCAGAACCACAGTTTATCAATTAAATTCAGTGTGATGCAGCAGGTAGGATTCAAAATCACTTTAAAAACTCCTTTCATATTTTATAAAGCTATGGATACACACGTAGCCACACAAACCCAGTCACTGCAGAAGCCTATTACCTAACACAGGAGACACCATTGTAGGTTGCCATAAGGCTGTGGCCTTCTCACCTGGCATTTAATAAGGAAACTCTTACTGATAATAGTAAAAATTACTTGATCAATAAGTTCATTACTAGTAATTTTTGTCAAGGTGCTCATGTGTCTGTATTTCATTCAAGATCCCTTCAGGCCTTTTCATTCCCAGCATGGCGGTTGGAGCCATGGCTGGCAGGATGGTTGGGATTGGAGTAGAGCAGCTGGCATATCACCATCATGACTGGATCATCTTCAGGAACTGGTGCAGACCTGGGGCAGACTGTGTCACACCGGGACTTTATGCTATGGTGGGAGCAGCAGCTTGCTTGGGTACAGTACCTGCTGATCACTGGTTTGTGCATGAATACCACTTGTGTTTGGGGACCTACAAATTGTTTATGAGGGCTTTATGTTTGTGTTAGGTACTGTGCTGGCATTTCTGGAAGTAATAGAAGTTGAAATCAACATGTGCTGGCCTAAAGCAAGGGCAACTTCCTCTAATGGTCTCTCCAGTGATCTGCTGAGTAGCCAGCAAGAGAGAGGCTTGCAGTCAGCAATGACTACTCCTTTTAATCTGCCAAAAAGCACATAGAAGGAAAGAAAAAAAAGTAAGGTTAGGGCACAGTTTTCCAAGAAGGAGTGGTTTTGCCTGTTTTTTTTCCCCTCCTTTAACGTAATGAAATCTGCTGGAACTGGATTAAATCTGCTTCTTTGTTTAGACTGTGCTCTTTCAGAGCAGGGGACAAACTTCATAGTTCTGGCCAAAATTTAAGGTACACAGAGTTAAAAAGTCTGCATCTTATTTTGGCTATGTGTTACACTATGGCCAACTGGACTGTATTCTGGTTTTGAGTTTGATCGTAAGCCAGTATCTGATTACATTCAATCAATAGAATTTATTGGATATAACAGGAATGATCTGTTAACTGTTAGAGCAAGACCATTGAATAATACCTCAGATATCACATTTCTAGTCACAGAGGCAAGAGGAATGTTATAAGTGTACCATCTGACCATGTTTTTGCCTGATCATATCTGTCCCCTTCTATGCCCCTTGTATGTTTTACTTCCTTTTTTTGTTGCGGTTGATACTGTCATCAGATGACGAAATAATGGGGAGGCATAATGCATGATTAATGTGATTGGGTAGATTTGAAATGAAAGATGCACTCAGGAAAGAGCTGGAAAAGGTTCAGTTTTGGAGTCTCATAAGAGAAAAGCAGGATTATTTGTATGATCAATTATAAGGGAAGGAAGGGTGGGATTTGATTGTCTAAATGTCTGTAGTGTAGACAACATCTGAGCTCGCTGTGTTGATATCTTTCACAGTCAAAACAGAAAAATGAGGTACTGGAAAGATTGGTCTCATCTGGAAATAAACATCTAAAACCAGGCAAATGAACAGATGAATTTGGCCTCAACAGTGCTTGTTTTTCTCCAGAGATTACAAGGGCAATCTGGATCACCTCTTTGGATGTGAACACCTACAGCAGTGTAGGCACATTGAAATAGCCTAGGATGAATCTTAATGTCAAAAAGAGTAAAGCGCTTCCTCTTGTTCATGAATGTTCTTAATGTTCATAAAATAGGTGATACACATACATTTTGCTCTGATATTCCAGCTGATAGTTGGCAACCACATTCCCTTTCAAAAGGTCCAAATCAAGCTTTAATGATTTTAATAACACAGTGACACAAACAGCAGAATGGTCACTGCTGGTTATTAAGCCCAAGACCTGACTCACTCAGAGTAAAAGATCCTTCCTCTGCTCTCAGCTTTTCAGAGTCAGAAGTTTAAGGCATTCTTCAGATGAAAGTCATATCCGGATCATTGTGTTAAATAGTCAACAATTGAATTTCCCTGTATGCTGCTAGATTAAAAGCATCTTTTAATGAACTGTTTCTGATTTCTCTCATCTAAAATGGTACTGTATTTTGAGGCCTAAAAATAGCAGATTTATTACATTTACCTTTTGAACAGAGGCAAAGAAATGTTACCTAATAATTCAGTGATACATACACACTTGTCTGCACTTATGTGATTATTTTTATCCCTTAATGTAAACTGAAGGAGTATGGAACTTGCTTATGAAATTGATACTGAAAGACTAGATTCAGAAAAAAACACAACTACAACCCTATCTACAGCTGCACCCCTACATGGCCTCAAACCAAGCTGTGTATAGTTCAAACTGTGTTATACTGATATCAAAACCCAGGGTTTAAGCTGTAACATAGCTCTTGCAGTGGCCCTAAACTATCCTTATGTAGGATTTTGTAACCATGTCCTGCCCAAAAATAATGCTTAGCTTTCTTTTTAATATGAATGTGCTAGGTAAACCAATGTGAAGGCCAGCTCTCAGTGCTCCTACCTAACCCCATGGTACTTAGCTGATTCTTGGGAGGATTCAGATTTAGTTTCTCAGGCGTCCAGTATAGCTGATATTTTGGTATGTTTTCTGGTTTGATAGTTCTGTCTTTTAACATTCATGATTTACTTCTCAATGTTAGCCTCTTTGTCTTGAGCAAGTTCACACAATTTTTTTTTCTGCATGAAAAGTGCAGCAAACAAAAAAAAATCTTTCTCCAGTGAAATAATCCCCAAAATGCTTAACAAAGTATAAAGGCAAAGTGCTCATAATGAATAATCTGATGCCTTTTTGAATGTAGCACTCAAAAATGTAAGTTACTTTCTTAGTAGGTTCAAGAGCACTGAGGGAAACTTGACTGCTTTCCTTGTTGGCAGGTGGTGTTACCCGAATGACGGTTTCTCTGGTGGTGATTATGTTTGAGCTGACTGGAGGCCTGGAGTACATTGTACCTCTTATGGCTGCAGCTGTCACAAGCAAGTGGGTCGCAGATGCCTTTGGGAAAGAAGGAATCTATGAAGCTCACATTCATCTAAATGGTTACCCGTTCCTGGATGTGAAGGATGAGTTCACCCACCGAACCCTGGCAACAGATGTTATGAGACCAAGACGTGGTGAAGCTCCTCTCTCTGTTCTGACTCAAGACAGCATGACGGTGGAGGATGTTGAGACACTGATCAAGGAGACTGACTACAACGGCTTTCCAGTAGTGGTTTCGAAGGACTCTGAGAGGCTTATTGGATTTGCACAGAGACGAGAGCTGATTCTTGCTATAAGTGAGTACAGTATCAGTGTGTGCACAAGTTTGATTTTGATAGGGTAGGGTGTTACCAGTTTTATTCACCTTGAAGAATGGGTAAATAAGAACTAAACCTAACTTTTTGCCCCAAGTCTAGCTTTTTACTAGTTGCTATAACCCATAGCTGGGTTGTATTGCAACTTACCAGCTGTTAGACTTCTATGGACTTGACTTTTGTTGGCTTGATTTTGCTGTTACTTGGAACAGTACAACTCTGCAAGACAACAGAGGTAAACCTGTCAGAACCAGATCAAGAGCCATTGCGGTTTTGAACTTCTTGCTGTTTCCATGGGCTGCCAGCAGCAGCTGTGGCAGTCATGAACCTTTGTCACCATATGACAAAATATCCTGCATGCCTAGCAAATCACTCCCCTGGTCCACTCCCAATTTTGGCAGTTCCGTGGTGTTGAGGGACAGCTGGATGGGCAGGCAGGTTGCTGGCTGGGCATGGTTGCCATATACTCTGCAGGGGAATGGAATGTCTAGCATATCCAAATCTTGATATAGTGTGGGCCTGTTTCATCCCTCTGCTTCAGGCACCTTCTGTTTTCTCAGATGGAAACTCCCATATTATTTGGAAAAGAAAATCCATGACTGGAAAATTAGGACTATTTTAGAGGGCTGCTTTCCTAGTCACTTCTCACAAAGCTAAAATGAAGTCTGGAATAACAATTCTCAATTCTCTTAAAAGCTGCTTTGTTGTGTTGTTTTGTTTTGTTGTTTTTTTTTCCTCTCCTTTGTTTTTTAGTATATATTTATCTCCTTGATATAAAAAACTCAGCCTAAGTGATTAGACCTAAATATATATTTATTTAAGGACACTCAGCTGTTACTTGATTCCCTTCTTTTTATCCCAATTGGCAGAAAGTCATCAATGCTGCATCAATACTATGTGCAGAAGAGAAATGGCAGAGTCTGGTTTTCTATTCTTAAAATGTAGTGTGAAATTCAGTAAGAAGGTTTTCCCCTTCTGTGGTGTAAGTTGTCATTTCAGTTAGAGAAAGTAGTTTATGAACTGAATTAATTTTGCATTTAGTTACATCACTAATTTTTCAAAACATAGGAAAGAAGAACAGGCCTTAAAGTGTCAGCTCCTTACTACATGTCCTCAAACTGTACAATTGTAACTTTGAACGAGCTTGGGAATCTAACTTTTTCCTTAAAAACCCACTATCATTGATGGTTTCTTCCTCCTTTCTCCAAAAACAAATAATAAAAAGAAAAGTCTCCATGAAGTGATAATCTTCTGTGTGCAGATCTCAGTATAAGAGGATTTTAAAGACATCAAGATGAAGTCCAAGGCTGCTAGCTGCAATACCTCCTTCAAACAACTGATTGTTTTCAGAGGGCTAATCTTCTTTTGGTAGTAAAAAAAGATGCTTTTTATGGCAAAGCTAGGAATGTAAGTATATGTCTGAAGTCTCACTTAAAGTGTTAATGCCAAGAGCTGATAACATTTATGAAATAGTTTGTTTTTATACTGCCTTTGCTAGTGATTTTCAAATACCTCTTTCATTCCCCTGTGAGAAGTAAAATAACTTAATTAGATATATTTAGCTTACCCTGTGTCTGACTTTCACACTGCCCATGCCATGACTAACACTTGCTACCATCCTAACTTTATAGCCTTTAGTGTCTCCCTTGTGGGGAGGTGTGCCAGCGGGAAAACTGCATGGAGTGAAGATGCAGAGCCCTTGTTTTAAAAGCAGATTTATCAGATTCTGTCTGAAGTGAGTCAGAGAATTTTTAGGAACTGACTTTTTTCATTCAGGTCATAAATGGCAGTGTTGCCTCATGATTTACCCCTTCATCATTTCTTTCTTTGTAAGAGGGGCACTAAGCATGCTCTAGAAATGCATTCAGTCCCTGAGAACGAAGTGGCAATGAAACTTCCCTGTGCTCAGAAGCACCTTCAGGAGGATTGCATTCTTCCACTGGCTCTTGTTGAGTGGGTAGGCAGGTCAGGTGGGTAGAGTCACATTCTGGGAATAGATGTCTGCATTTTAGATGGCACCTACTTTACAGACTTACAGTGGGGACTATCTGACCCTGCAAAACTCTTCTTGAACTTAGCCAGCGTAAGAGGCATTGTACAAAAGGCAGAGTCTTGGACACAAGCCAGGTGGCTTGTATAATGTATTTTTTCCAATGTGGAGTTGAGAGAGCAACATAGTTAATGTAGGTTGTGAACTGTGAACTCTTGAATATGAGAGGCTGTTTCACATTTGGGAGAGCTAATTCACTCTCTAGCTATGACAAGAGCCTTCTGCATAGATTACTGTGTAAAACCAAACATCATCATCCATTCACTTTGCTCTTTCTGTTAAACTGTATCTGTTTTTCTTACCCAATTACTGCAAGAATGATCTGTTTTTCTGGTTTACTCTAACTCCCCATTCCAGCATACAAATTCCACCATTTATTTTTTCTGATGCTGCTGAATTTGTTCAATAGTACTACATCATTCAAATTTCTCCAGAGAGATGTTTGAATTGGAAGAGTGAAGTCATGGCTTTAGCTAATCACTGTTGTCCAGGTCATTGCTGCTTTGGGAGCAGCAATGTGGTAACTGAAATGCTTGGCCCTGTTGCTTTGGGCACTGCTTTGGGAAGGAAATACCCAGCTGTCAAGGGCTTTTATCAAAGGGTAGGAGTTACCTTGATTAATGTTACCTCTTAGCACAGATCATATATCAAAGATCTAGGCGGGCATATTCACACTTGAAATTAGATGTATGAATCGAAACAAGATGAGGCAAAGTTAGCATCATTCCTATAAATTCCAATAGGGCTCGTAATATGTGGGGTGAGAAGGTTGAAAATCATACATTGTACTGATATTAGGTCTGAGCCAGCACTGCTTCAGTTCCAGAAATGTTACAACACAATGATCATTAAAGGGGAAAAAAATGCAGCTGGAACATGTTAGAAACCATTACTGTCTACACATTACAAGTCACAGGAGCAGGTTTTTGCACTTTGATTAATGGAAATGAGCTCCAAGAATATACACATACCCTTTGAGTATGTCTGATTTGCTACACCTCTCAAGAACAGAAGCAATCTATATTAATCATAGATAATAATTCAACTATTTCCGCAAGTTTCATAGAATCATAGAGTCATAGAATGCACTGGGTTTGGAATAGACCTTTAAAGGTCATCTAGTCCAACACCCCTGCAGTAAGCAGGGGCATTCCCAACTAGATCAGGTTTCTCAGAGCACCGTCAAGCCTGACTTTGGATGTCACCAGGGATGGGGCCTCCACCACCTCCCTGGGCAACCTTTTCCAGTGTACCATCACCCTCATAATAAAGAACTTCTTCCTAATGTCCAGTCTAAATCTACCCTTCTCTAGTTTAAAGCTGTTGTCCATTGCTATGCCTTTGTAATTTATACAAAGATTTAAAATTTCAGAGCCAAACACACGATGCACATATTCTGGGGTAAGAGAAGTTGTCTGTCATTTGGAAATTCATTTCATATATTGTTTACACCCTGTTGTGTTGCGTAGGAATATGGTAAACACTTCAAAGAAAATCAACTGCTTCAGTTGGCTGTTCAGCCTAGAGAAGAGAAGGGTCTGGGGAGGCCTGGCAGCTACATTTCAGTATCTGAAGGCAACCTCCAGGAAGGCTGTGGAAGGACTGTTTAGAAGAGCTTGTAGCGATAGGACGAGGAGCAATGGTTTTAAACTGGAGCAGGGTAGGTTTATGTTGGACATAAGGAAGAAGTTCTTGATGGTGAGAGTGGTAAAATACTGGAACAGGCTGCCCAGGGATGTGATTGAGAGGCCCTGTCCCTGGAGACTTTCGAGATCAGACTTGATGTGGCCCTAGGTAGCCTGATCTGCAGGAGGGGCTGGACAAGATGACCTTTGAGGGTCTCTTCCGACCCAATGCAATCTGTGAATTCTAAAAATTCTTCTTGGAGCATACTTTAAAGTAAAAGGCTTATACTGATCATGTAAATTCCAGATCTAGTGTGAAGTTCACTTCATACTTTGATCAAAGTATGTGTGATTACTTCTGAACTTTTGAAAATGGTCAGATATCTGCTGCTGAGAAAAACATTTCAAACTGATGTACTACTATATGTTGTTCCTTCTTTTACTGTTCTGCTATAAGTAGGATGCTAAGATCTTCTGCCCTTTTGGAATTTAGAGATTCAAACTCTATTTAAGGAATTAAGTGCAAATCCACAAATTTACCCTGCATGCCAGGGAGGTATGCTGCTCTAGAACAACACCCACACCACACCTGGATCCCTGGGTTGTGAATTTCTCTTTCCCTGGCTTTGTGTTCATAAATCCATTCACAGTGCCCAGATTTCCCCAACTCCACTGAGAAGTCTGGGAACAAACATAGTGCTCAAAGACCGCTTGGGACCATACACAGTTGTTGACTCCACTGCGGGCATGCAATAGACGTTTCTGTTGTGATTTTCACAATGGAGGAAATGACACAGAGTTACTTGAATTTGACAGAATTTGGTTTAGTGATGTTTATGAATACAATAAGCTGCATATTTATTCAGAAAACATTATCCCAACCAAGCAAAAGTGTGTGGCTGTAAAATATCACTTCACATCAGCTTTAAGGGAACAGTGTCTCAAGGAAATTCAAGTTTGCTCAGTAACCCAAACTTCGGGGACCTCAGCGTGTTTAAGGCAAACTGCAGCTACTACCTTTGCTTTCCAAAGAACAATAGTTTTGCTTTTGTTTTGTTATCAAGCCTAACTTAGGTGCCTACCTTAATCTTTCTCTTGTACAGAGAATGCAAGACAGCGTCAGGATGGAGTGGTGAGCAACTCCATTGTGTACTTCACTGAAGACCCCCCTGAACTGCCGCCCAACAGTCCCCATCCACTGAAGCTCCGGCGTATTCTCAACCTGAGCCCTTTCACTGTCACTGACCATACACCGATGGAGACAGTGGTAGATATTTTCCGGAAGCTCGGACTCCGGCAATGTCTTGTCACTCGCAGTGGGTGAGTACTTAGAGAATCTCAAGAGATTTTCTTCAGCATTAACAAAACCACCATTTTTCCTGTCTAAAGCTAAGTATAGACAGTAGCTAATTAATCATCACCTCTGAGACAGTCAAGTAACTATTTTGATGTTGTCCATTTTGTGAATGGAAGAGTAAGGAAAACTGACCCAGTGTCTCTCCACTCCAGGGCAACAAAAGAAGTCATGCTCAGAACTGAAATGGCACGTGCTGGTTGTCACATTTATTTTGTTCTCCCAAATCCTTAGTGTATTGTCACTTAGATAAGTTAAAGATAAATACGTAATAGACTGTTCCAAGTCCTACTATTGTTTAGTTTTCAACAGAGGCAGATGTAGCAAGTAGTGTTGTTTGAAAAGAAAGTGCCTGTTTCTAGATAACCAGCTAGATTAGATGCTTGTGAAGACTGTGATAAAGATGTCCAAGGTGGAAAATGGATCTTTTTAGCTTTTTAAATGGAAAATTAAAGAGTATATAAACCAAAAGTCCACTAAAAAAAAAAAAAAAAAAAAGAAAAGAGATGAAGTAGTGTGGGCAATCATGAAATTAGGAATTTCAATGGGATTCGAGCTATTGTTGGGATCATTGCTCATGCTAGGATCTAGCAGCAAGTATAAAATTTACAACAGGATATAAAAAAAAATAATTTTCAAATGTGGAAGACTAAGTTACTCTTCTGCAAAAAGCCTTTTTATTATTTAAAAATATTGCGTATCAGCTGTTACTATCAATGCAGTGTCCTTAGCATTAAGAAAATAACCATTGTCAGAACACAGGTTCAGATGCCTGCACTTGGATTTTAATCTTGAAGTCTAGCACTTACATGAAATGAAAGGTGGAAAAACTGTAGCAATGACAGAGTTTCAAAATTCTGTGCCTCATGGCCTTCAAAGACTCAAAATAAAAGCCCTTACATACTGAAGGTTAGGAAACTTTTGACTCTTGGGGTCGGACATTCCACAGGCCTCTCTTTTCTTGACAGATGCAATTTTTAGGTTCACGTAAATGAGGGATTTTCACTCAAATTTTAAGTAATTATGCTGTTGGACAGTGAAAGCTTCAAAAAAATTGTGCTGTTGCTTAGTTTGTACATTACTAAACCCCATGCTCAAGCTCAGGACAGGTTTTGTGCTGTTGGTCCTCTATAACCCAAAGTATCTTAGTTGTAACTTCTCACTCAGTCAAGAACAGGTAACAATTTCACCTATGATCATGGCCAGGCTAGTAAAAATACACAAGATGAGAATGCTTTTTATAAAAGATAATAATTTGGTAATACATACAATGAACAATGCTGTATGGAGACACTCACACAATGTCCATGCAGCTGAACAGGGTAAAAACCAGATGATGTATGAGATGATTGTTGACCTTTCCTTTCCTTTTCTCCTCTAGGAGGCTGCTGGGTATCATAACTAAAAAGGATGTATTAAGACATATGGCTCAAATGGCAAACCAGGACCCTGAATCTATCATGTTTAACTAGACTGGTGAAGGAAGAAGAAAGTAACCCCAAAGGAATCCCTTCTAGATTAACACAAAGGCTACGTTTGGTATTTCATTTTGTTTAAAGAGAAAATGTAACGTGTGTGAGGAATGGCCCAATATGCCTCTGACAGAGGGATTGGATGCAGGATGGCACTTATTTAATGAGGAAGGCAGTTTAGAAGCTCTGAGCAGCTGCAGACATCAAGCTGTGTTTCCTTAATGAGATTCCTAACAGCACAATTGGAGTGTTGGTTTGTATAAGTGATGTGGTGCTTAGAGACCAAGAGCCAGGAGCACCAGTGGGGTGCATCAGTATTCACAGTAACTCCTGAGGCAGGTGTGCCGACTAGCAGACACTGTTTATGTATAAGCTGTTACAAGATACAAAGATTTATGTTCCAGACTGAAGAGTGTGTATGAGTAATGTCAGTTGCTTTTATTACTGAAATGATGCTATTTATTTGCTACTGAATTACACCATTTTCATGAGAGAGAAAAAAAAAAAAGGTCATATTTTAAAATGGAAAAAAATTGTCATCTTCATTTATTTTTATAAAAAAAATAAGTGAATCAAGACTGGAGTTAAAGGAGCAAGAACACATTTCAATTCACTTCAAAATGTGGTGTGCCCTGCTCCCTGCCTTAGTTGTTTGATTTTTATAAAGTTTAGCATTTCTGTCAACCAACTTCCCTTTGTTAATATTGAAATGTTACTTATTTGTAAGGATATAGTATTTCTCTATGCAACTTTGCATACAGGTACTGTAATATTTAGTATTACGTTATTTTTTGTGGACAAAACAGGAAAAAACATAGAAGCCCATGGAGAAATTTTCAAAAACACTAAAGGGAGACTGTTATCCATTTCTCTTCAATGTTAGTGACGAGATTGAATTCCTCCCCCCTCTCCCTTAGTGTACATCATAATTTTTCACAAACTAATGAAGTTCTGCGTTCATTCCTGATCCTCTATTTAGTTCTTTTCATCATTGCTCTTTCATGACATTGGTCTGCCTTGCTCAAGTTAACAGTCACAGATATTTATTCTGTTAGCAGATCTACTCTTTATGCATCTGCTAGTCATAGGACTATGGAATCCTGCCCCACAACACTGTGGCTGGGTAAGACCAAAGGGACTGAGAATGCTAACAAGGATAGCAAAGCTTTAATTATTTATCTGTTTGCAGCAGGAACACAAGATTTAACAGCCTCTGGTAGGGATCTCCAAGTCACTCAGGTAAAAATGCAAAATTTTCCTAAACCCTCATTCTGGTCCTTTGTGAGATGCATAAAGTCAACCTTGTCTGTGTTAATATACTAGCACTTTAGTCACACTGCTCTCAGTACAGATGGCCAAATTCTACTGTCAGTAACATGCAGTCCACACTGTCCATCGTTTGCTTCATGACTACAAACTTAAAGAGAAGCTGCATCATTAGATGCCCTGAATCACCTTCAGACCCTCAGAGAGTCTGGTCCCTTCATTTAGACTTCAAGGATCTATGATATTTCTGTTTAAATTCATACAGATATTGGTAGTTTAAGGTCATCGCATCCAGATGGTCTTCATGGACAGAGATGAGTGGAGTTCTTTCACGCCAGAAGAGCCTATTGCTTACTCCAGACAAAAGCCAGACTGTTGATCCAACTTGTAGGCAATCTGTGCGATTATTGTGTCCCTGGGCTGAGAAAACTAGCCAGGTGCAGCCTGAGTAAGATGCCCAAAGTTACATGTCACAAATTCCTCCTCTTATCTCCAGTAACTCTGCCTCCATCTGGCATATGTCCCACTGCATTCACACAAAATATGGCCCAAATTGTTTAAGTAAAAGAAACGGAAGTACAAGGATAATTTTAATCTGCTAAGTAATGCCTTTAACAATAGTGTTTGCAACAAACTGACATGAATATATGTCACTCTGGCCAAAGCCTATAAATACTTCAGTGTATACTGAACATCTGCAGTACAATGTATTATTGAAGTGATATTGTTAGAGCTATGTAAGCTACACAACTGAACAACCCTTTCTTTCTGAAAATAAGATATACAGTGTAAAATTTTTGTTTCTTATGTTTTTCTCTGGAAAACATCATCATCAGCCAAACTCATAAAAACCAACCAAGTAAAAAACTAAGCTCATAAATATTGAACTCCCTCATTTGAACAGAGATGCCATCATAAAGTCAGTTCATTCCCATAACTAAACCTAAAACTACTAGAATCTAAGGGATTTGGACTAAGATTAATAAGATGATTTTTGAGAGCAATCTTGTTCTGAAATTAAAGCTCAAGGATTGTGTTCCGCTTTTCACTTTTCTAGTTCTTGATGTTAATACGTACGTGTTTAATGAACATTTTATCCATCTTCCTTTATGTTTACATAGGAAACAAGAGTGCATAGTCTCCCCACTTGAACACTTCTAAATACTTGTTTTGCTTGCAAACCCAAGAGAATTAAGTTGGGAGTGAATTCCTCTGCTACTTGAACTCAAAGTCAAGGCTTCATGTATGTCAGGGAAAAGGAGAGGTCTAAAGTCTTCTCTGTTAGTGAAGGAAATTCAAGGCCCTGTTGAGTTACAATGTAGTCCGTGGCAGAGCTATGGACTACGTTTATACTGCTGAGGGCAGTGCTTGCTAACAGGAACCAGAATGGTACCTCAACACTGAAAAACATTGTAATTTCCTGAGAAAAAGACATGGAATCAGCTAACTGAAGTTACACTGGCCATGAACATAAACTCATTTGGGTATCGCCTTGGTTTATCAGCTTAAACTCAGTTTATGGCTATTCAAAGGCATAACAAGGAGCCCTCAGGCCTTAAAATCAGAATCCATGAAAGCATCATGGTGGTTTATAAGAAAAAAAAAAAAAACAAACCAGAAGGAATTGAGATTTATGCACTTATTGTGGGTGCAGTTTCATTGATCCTGGAACTACCACCCAAGCAGAAGGCAGGTCAATGGGTGTACAGATCTATTCTGTCAAACATGTCCCTCTTCAGATGGAATGGTTTAAATATCTAAATGGTCAAAGAAAAAAGCTTTGAATGTGTAACTATGTACTGCTGCTGCTTGTTCCAGTGTCTGCTCAAAATATGGTCAACCCCCTTAGATCAGGGATTGATACCTAGCTGTCCAGAAATGGCACAGTCATAGCTAACTTCAGCTATTTGGAGTTATCAAGGCTGTGGTGATGCTAGAATGACAAGTAGAGCTTTGAAACTGCACAGATTTTGCTAATTAGAAAACTTCTTCCATGCTGCAGTCTTCATTGCCTACCTGAGTGTCTGAATGAGAAACACTCTTAATATAAATGAATAACAAGTGTTTCTCAAAAAATGCTGTTATGATGTAATGACATAGTGTATTTCCCCATAACAAGCTCATTTTCGGTCACAGTTTTCCATCTGTACTCCCAAACATGTCTGAGAAGTTACCAAATAGACTCCAAGAGGTGTAGATCTCAGCCATACATATTTATTTGAGTTTTTAGAGCTCCATAAAGTCACGAAGCCTGATAAGTCTGAGAGTTCCGTAAGTAGTTTAGTATACAGTGCTCACTTTATGGAACCTCAGTTCAGTTCTTGTGATCAGGCAGCTGGACTTCAAAGATGTCAAGCTAAAAAAGAGAACGAAAACCTTTGGATGATACAAGTTCAGTATTGTACCTTTGTTTTGCATGAGCTGTGTTCAATTACATTCAGCTTCTGATGTGTACTTGAAGCAATCTGTACCAGAAAGTTTATTATTAAAGTTCAGAATGTGGATGAGGTTAGCCAGACCCTTTGGCTGTCACAGTGATACTAATTATTAGTTCTTATGCTTTGACAAAGCAGAAAAAGAATGTTTAAGAATTACCAGAGACTGACTGATTCCACGTTGGAATGCCACTATAATTATGAATATTGTTTTGCTTTGGTTTGGTGTTGTTTTTTGTTTGTTTTGTTGTTGTGTTTTTTTTTAATTGTAGAAAAGATGTTGCAACTTATCAAAACCAATGTTTGGACTCTATTTTTAAAATAAAACTGACAGTACTGGAAACACTTCTTGAACATCTTAGTAAATAGAGAAGTATTTAATATTTCTGTGTGACTTTGATGTTTCCTTTTTGCAGCTATAGGGATAACTCAGTCTTGATGAATAATCTAGGATATTTAATTTAGTTATGGTCTAGTTAATATTATGTTACTAAGGTTTACTCAGTGGACTTTAAAGAATCAGCCTTGATTATTGACTTTGTTGGGTTTAGAGATAAGTGTTTTTTTATTACAACATCATCAATCCTCTATTAAAGAAATCTAAAAAGAGAAGTTAAGATTTTTTTTTCTACCAGCTTGTTCCATTTACGATAATCATGAAGCTTCTTTAAAGCTAGATGTTGCAAATCCCTTGTGTTTTAGGTTTTTTCTGTATATTTCAGTTGCTAGGCTCAACAACTGAAAATGGCAGGTTCAATCATGCCCATTGAATTGGTTGAAATATCCCTTAAGTCTCTATCAGAGGCTTTTAGGTAGTAGCAAAGAATATGGGCTTCATCCTGCTTAACATACTAACCAAAGAGGAAGGCACTGTGGCTTTGTGCATATGAGACATTAATCAGTGGTTTATCCAAAAGTAACATAGAGCTCAAGACATGCTCCATGGAAGAAGTTTAGTAAAATTGGTATGTCAGCAATATCCTAGTTTAAGTTAAATTTCTCGTTTTGGAAGCTGATATTAGAGTCCCAGGGCCTCCAGCTTCTTCCATTGATTACTGTGGTCCTAACACAGCCCGATGCATCCACTGGAAAGCCAGGAGCTACCAGGCACACAGCAGCTCAAATAAGTAGTAATAGTTCCTGTAGTTTGTATTTAGTCACAAGGGACTGAGCCTTAGACCTACCTGTCAGCACTTGTGATGGCACAGCTGGGAAATGGAAAAGAAAATGTTGAGAGGAATTCAGTGCTGCCCATAATTTTACAGCTGTGCACCATGTATTCTGGCACCAGTCCTCGTTTCACCTGAAACAAGCATCCGGTTGCCATCCATACGTGTTCACTGTTCAACCAGTAACTAGTGACTTCAGTGAAGTCAATCAGAATCTGGGACATGGTTGTGAGAACTGTATCCTGAAGCAGTTTTAAGATCTCAGGCAAAACGAGGCAAGAATTGCTGTACTGTAGCTGCAGCATTTGGTCAACACTATATCCCTCCTTTAATCTTTCTTGCATTCTGAGCATAACTGATATGCTCAGTTTGAGCACTTTATAAGCAGAGCTTGAGCACAGTTAATGACTTAAACCCTTGCTATCTTCAGAATTAATCTTATATAGTCCGGGTCACAACCAGTCAGAATGTTCCTACAGATACAATGCTTTCCTCAGTCACAGCAGTTAGCTGGTTAGGAAGACACTACCACGTGTAACAGCCAGACTGTGGAGAGTCGGTATTTGGCACTTCAGCTGTGTTTCATTTGAGAAATGATTCTGCAGACTGAACCATCAGTGCATGACTCTTTGTGGGGATTTGCAAAGCCCCTGTGGTTCATTCCTGGCTTGCACAGGCTTTGGAGAAATATCTGCACGGGCCAGCTGTCATTGTAGATCACACACCCTACAGATTAACTAGTCTTTCTTGATCCACATTGATTCACTAAAGGACACAGAAAAAAATGTACAGATTGCTTAGGAAACTAGACAGTTAACTGTATTAGCTAGGGACAGTCACTTTATTGTCTCAAAGCTATCTCCATGGTGGCATCTAACTCTCAGGAGAACCACCCAATGTTATTGGTTTTCTTTTCTAATGTAGTCTGAAAGACAGCTTTTCTCTCCTTTGAAGTAAGCTTGTTCTTTCAAGAGTTGCTAGTGAGAACTGGACTGGGACTTTGGTGCACACAACTTGATATGGAGTGCTGCAGGACTGGTGCATCAAATGCCAGCTGAGTTTCTCCTTTGACAAGTGCAGCAGAAATGAGTGGCTGAAATAATTGTGTCATGAGAAAGGACCATTCCAAGTAATTAAGAAATGAGCTCAACTGCAGTTCTCTGCTTCTGAAGTTTCTCAACCGTGGGAAAGGTAACATGGAAACATATTTCTCTATTATGTGGCCTCATGATTTATAAAGTGTATTGATGTTTAGACCATTGTCAAAGTTGCATTTTGCCTAGAGACAGGTTTTACTCACTTAACTCTCAGATTAATGACCATTAAGCACCAAAGTTTCTGAATTAGAGAGGCCAACCAGTCCCCAAGCCTGGGAAGAGAGACACCTATGATCTGCCGCAATTGAGGAATTACAAACTCTACCAAAGCCCCCAAAACGGCCCCTGTCAGCACTGGGTTCCAGAAAGAAATCAAAGCACTAGAGTGCTATCGCTAGGCCTTCTGTTTTTCAAAGTAGCCTCATGGTTAGAGACTCTTGGGATCTGGTAGGGCTGGGATCCTGTTTATATATAATCTTAAGTAAATGTCCCAATACCCATATGACTGGTCTTCTAAACGTTAAGTGGCACCCGACCTCCTGATGTGAGCAGAGCTCGCTCACTTATCCCTGTGCAGCTACTTCTTAGCTAACTGCTATTCTGGTTGTCTTTCTGGCAAGCCAGAAAGAGTATTGTCTGTAGCAGGGGAGAGTTAATTGGAGTTTGATTAGAAGTACCCAGCTGCTGAGGGCTGCCTGGGAATAATTGGTGTTTGTACCCACCTGCCTGGGGGTGCCTGGGAATGCTCGATGTTTGACCAGAAGCTCCCAGGTGCACAATAAGAGTAACGGATAACGTATCTCTGTAGTTTTCCTCTGTTTATAAAACTAAGTGGGGATGGGAATGTATTGAATGTGTTGACATCCTGAGCTAACTACAAAAGGCCTTCAAGCCCTTGTTTGACCACTAATGGACCTGAGGAAGATGAAGAATAGGAAGGCTATTGCTGGGCAGGGGGCATATGACCCCCTGAGCAGGCTGTGCGCATAAGCAGTAGGATGAGGAGTTACATAGCATGATTGTGAAATATGGGAGGGGCTTTGGCTCCAAGACCCAGCCTTCTGTGATGTCTTGGCCCAATGTCATGGGACACAGGACCCTTAAAAAAACCTGAAGATCTCTACTGGCAGGGTTCTGTTGTTTTCTTTGATCCAACAAGACAGGATTTGGTCTTATGGGGATGCCTGCCTGGATGGGAGACAGTCAGCTCTGCCATTTCATGTTCTTCGGTGCTGCTGTGATTCTTACAGGGTGCTTAGGATGTTAGCTGCGCTTTGCTTGGGATCAGGCTCTGCTCTTAGGTTGTGAGTAACTTGCGGGGTTGTGCCTTGCTTTCGGGTTTTGTGCTTTACAGCACTCCAGCACAACCTTGTCTGTCTTTATAATAAATAAAGATATACCTATCGGCACCTGTGGTATGTATAATTAATTAATTCCTCATCGAAAAAAACTCACTAAAACATTGTCCTATGAGCATTTGTAAAGTTTTCCTTAGAGATGTCTTAGATGGCTATTCTGAGTGATGTTGAGATGTAGATTCTTGATTTCTACATGCAACTTAGACTCTTGATTGTACTCTGGTAATTACTGTATTAGGGGTGTGTGTGGTGTGTCTGTCACACTTTTAGGCCTTGCTGTAGCCTGAACACAGTATTTGGCCTCAGGTAAGTACAGTTAAAAGCACAAAATAGACAAAGTCTGAGTTTGCCTCTGTAGAATTCCTCAGTTTTGAAAATCCTGCTTTCCAGACTCCTAAACAATTGGTTCACAGTTTCCGATTCCTTAAGGTGTTTCACTGGCACAAAATATTCAGATGGTCAAATGGCTAAAAAAAAACAAGAAGAAAAGCCAAAGAACAGAACACCTAACATTCATTTGTCATTGACCAGAATATTTAATCTTCTTATATGGAGTTGATGCTTGAGATCAATTGTCATTTGGATTATTGGAGTAATTAATGATTTTTAATCTCTGTCCTACATTTACACATCTGTTTCATCATATTATTTATTTCTTTATTCAATTAATTAATTGAAGTGGTGCTATAATTATAGGTCAAACAGAGGTATAAGCACAATCTATCTGAAGATTTGCCACATCACAGATAATCAACATAGAATCTGAATTATGTTCACTATGAACACCACCACACAGTATTAGTCATAGAAACACAAGGATTGAGTCATAATCTCCACTGCACCTCTCCTTTCCAGGCCTGTGTGAACATCAATGAAATCATTCCCTCTGCCAAGCTGTATTTAGGTAACAGAAATCTCTGCGCTTTTGACTGCTGCAGCAGCTTTGGTTTACTAAATCTTGCCATTCCAGACTGCCTTTTTCCAGATACACAGGCACCTTCCAAGGGTACCAGTTTTCTCACTGCGTAGGGATAACCAGGTAGGGCAGGTAGCTAAAAGCCTTATCACTGTCCTCCTTTTTTCACTTCCCTGCTCTGATCTAATTTCTTGCTCAGCCTTCAGTTCCAGCCTGTTCTGCCTCCTCAGTGCAGCTTTTCTCTAATGACCCCCAAAAAACCAATCCCCAAACAAATCAACACATCTGCTCTTTCTGCAGAATGCAGATTTACCAGGAAAGAAATCATAAACTGAGCATTAGTCCCCAGCATTATTTCCACTGAATAAACATTCAGTGCTGGTGAATTGTGAAAGACAAACTGTTGAGGGGCTAGGACCAGAAGCCAACTTGCTCATCTGATGGCCTGGTACATACAGACCACAGTAACATGTATTTTCTCATTTGTTCTTTTTCTGGCTCTATGTTATAATTCTGGTTTCTTGGTGTTCAAACTTCAATAATATGGGGCAGAGGGGGAATTTTTCCCTTGCCAAGATCTTTTTTTTTTTCTCTGGAGAATGCCCCATTAATAAGGCTGTAAAGCATTTTGCCTCTCTTCTTGAAGCTCTTTTGTTCTCCATTAACATACCCATTAGACTAGGGAAGAAAACACACTTGTTAGCAGTGGTTACATGTGCTAACTAGGTGGAGAGACAAGAACTGAACCCAAGGCTCCTGCCTCCCATCTGCCTCCCTGCTGAACCTGTCAAGGTGTTTGTGTTAGATGAATGTGTGCAGGGAAACAAGGGAACTATGAGAAGTGTCTGGTGTAAGTGCCAAACTCAGACATTGAGAGATCCAGCTGTGCATTCAGACCTGTGGATAAGCAAAGTTGAATGCATATCCAACCTCTATGTTCCATCCCACCCAGATGAGCAGGTCCTGTGTTTCTATTGTGGAGGCCCAGAGTTACAGCGTACATCGTATAGGACACATAAGCTCTTCGTGTTGGCCTGATAACACTGATTGTCCATCCTCTCCAATGTAAAAACCTACAACAACTGTGATTGATTGCTAGTCATAGAAGGAGTAGGGGCATGACTAAAATGTTTTCCTGTGGCACAGGGGCACACTGCACACATGTAGCTGCCTGGTGGCTAGTCCCTTGCAGACCTGCTCTTCTGTAGATTGCACAATGTATAAGGGGGTGAACCCTTTCTTCCCACACCCTTACAGAAGTTGTTGAATCTTCGAGAATTGCAACTCTGCACCACTCCTTTCTCTCAAACCACTGGCACACCAAGCCCCCATGCACAGAAACACCAGGTGCTTTTTCTCTGTCTAGGATGACAGGCAAGCAACAGTGCAAGCAGCAGCATCGACACCTCCCCAGAATGTGGCCATTCCTGCTACCACCTCTTCCCATCTCCATTGTCTTGTTGATGTAGGGGTCTGGAAAAGGAAATGCACAGAGGAAAAAGGTGGCAAACAGTGATGCTTGGCCAAGAATTCTCCCTGTTGAGACTGACTTTTTATTCAGTCCTCAGAAGGTCTGGTTAATAATTTCCTTACCACTGCTCCTTCCTGATAAGTTCATAGATTGTCAAGGGAGTATTCAGTGAGTAATTGCGTCACACTACACAGCCATACTATGAATTGAAGTTAGGTTATTTTCTTACAGACGCACATAGTCTGCCTTTCTCAGATCAATGGAAAAAAAACAAATCAATCATTACATCTATCACAGCTCTCTGTGCACTGAGTAGGGTGGGCTGGCAGTTTATCCCAGTAGCCAGCCACCGTCTATTCTCAGATCTGTCCTGTAGCACCCAAAGGGCCTCACAGTTGTCTTCACATGTAGGTTTTCCATAAACTTCAAAGAGGAAAGATCTTATGAGTCACAAGGGCATTCAAGTACCACAGGATACTTGAGAGAGGCCTATGTCCTTGTGTGCAGGTGAACTTGTCATGGTTCCTAGGTGCTGCCTCTGAACCAACAGATGCCATCATGGTTACCCCTGCAACATGCTGTGGCAAATTTCTCCCTCAGCTGCTGCTGCTCCTGCTGCCTGGGTGTATTTGGTAATCCACTCTTTCAGATGGACTCTAGATTCACCTGCGATATGTATTAATCATTGTGAGGATAATGAGCAGGGATTTAATTTAATGGCCTCAATGGGTTCAGGTGGTGGAGGCCCACTAGGTGGCATTCGAACCTTCGACATGGCAGCAGCGGCAGCCTTGGGGTGCCACAGGCCATGCATGGCTGACAAAAGGCTACTGGGGTGTTCTTGCTGCCTGCTAACTTCTGAGTCTTGCAGGAATCAAAGCTGTTGCTCTGAATGTGTACTTTTTTCTCAGCAATTTTCTTAGATATGTCAATTAAAAGTGCTTTTAAAATTATATATATATATATATATTTAAATTAGTGACACTCTGGAGAAAAAGTGAATGGGAGAGGAAAGAAAGACCCTTTTCTTTGTTTGGACTATTCATCAGGGCTAAAGCATGGCTGTCTGCTTTGGCTGCTTAAGCCACATATCACATCTGTAAAAACATAGTGGCAAAAGGAGGACAAAAATAATCTACAGTGCTTTCCTGGTGGTTTTTGTGAGGCTTTCGTGTAACCAATACATTTTGATCGGTTATGCACTTAGGTCACAAGAAGAGTTGGAAGAAGGAATTCCTTTGCTATTTCAAAGTTGCTGTCAGGAAGAAAATATAGCCAAGATGATGAAGCTAGAAGAAATGCGGTTTTGTTCTTCTGATATTTTTCTTCTCCACTTTCTTTACCATCTTTCCTATTTGCAAAAGCATTTCCCCTAGCATACCAAAATCTGTGTAGGAAATGCACAAAGGCCCTTGGAGCATGGAAATCTCTTATTTTGCAGGGGCAAGTCTAAAACATAAGTAAAAACCATTAGCTATTCAAGTAAAAAGCTTTCCCTGCACATCACTTGGTCAGATCTAGAAAACAGCATAGGTTCCTTGGTGGGCAGCATTTCCATATGTAACCTTTAGGCTTCTGTGCAATTTACAGCTGCAAGACAGGTGCTTAAATACCCTTTTCAAAGTACAATGAGAATTAAGTGCTAAAGAACAGCTTTCACTGTAGCCAACTCACAGAGCAGGCAAAACCTGATGTCAGCTACTGAAAAATAGCAGAGACCTTAAAATCTCACCTCTTCCCCGTACTAGCGGTCACAGGAGTTTTCTGTCCCTCTGGATCGTATTTCTGAGCAAAGTCAGAGCACTTGCTCACTTTTCTTGTGAAATGTGTCCGAGAAGTTGTGGTGCTGGGTCCTGCATCTTACATGAGCTTAGAACATTGAGCAGGAAGTAGAAAAAGAGGACTCAGGGCTTTCCACTCTCCCCACTTCCTTTCAGGAGAGGGACACCACTCTCAACCCCTTCAGAAAAATTACCTTGGGAAAGGCAGGAGGGAGAGAAGTGCAGTCAGTAGGATAAGGAAGCTCTGCATTTCCACCCCTTCTCACAACTCTCCTTATATATTTTACTTACTTTTCTTAAATATATAATATATTACCAGGTTTGGGAACAAGGATAGAACTGAAGTCTCCCAACTCTGAAATAAATGTCACAGCAATTAGGTTAGAGACTTTTCCTTTGCAATACTGTGGTCCAGCTTCAGCAGGAAAGGCAGAGGCTGCTTTTTTTCTCTACTTTTTCTTAGCATGAAGGTCAGCACATGTTCCTTGAGACATGAAGCTGTGGCTGCTGGTAGCTGCCAGACTGAGGATGATCTTACAGTCTGCTGACACTTCCGGTTCATTGCTTCTTCCTTGGGTCATGTACCTGAAAATAAGTAGGTTGTGACATCCAGCAATGCTGGAGCACCAGGCTGGGGAGACACCAGATTTGTGAGCCCTAAAATGGATGTGGATGCCAGAAGGCTAGCTTGGCTAAGCCAGACCAAGTTCTCCCATGTCTTGGAGGCTGTTTCCAAAAACTTATGGAATCATGGCAAAGCACAGCACACATTTAGAAATCTGTATCTGGCTGTGGGTATAGATCTTGAACAGGAGGCAACACAACTTGTTGCTTGGGCTAGCAACAACCCTTCTTCCTAGTACAGGTGGAGAAAAGATCAGCAGAGAGTAAGTGTTGTACCTGCAGAGCTAGGATACCTCAGGACCAGGATTAGTGTCTTGGTGCAGCACATGATGTCCCGTACCAGCTTGTTGGAATCAATGTGATTGTCAGTGAGTTAATGGATTCCTACTGACTCTGAGGGAACTGAGAGAGGTGATGGAGTTTGAAGTTGTTAGGAACCTCATCTGAAGTTGTTAGGGACCAAAGCTGCTTGTTACTACCTTTACAGCCCAGACCAAGATCTTTCTCTGCTAAGAGTGACATAGAGAGTATGCCTCTTTAATCCAGAGCAGCTTTTATTCAGTTGGTTTCATTTTGGAAGCAAAAAAACTAAGAACTACTTCAAAGGTTAAATTTAATATATTTTTAGTATATGTACATGATAATTTAGGATATTTAAATTAATTCTTAAAACAGTCTCCACAGTAAGCAGAAAAATCTCATAACAGGCTTAAAAGAAACAAAAAATGAAATTCCTCTATAATTAAGGTTACACATGCAAAAGTTAGCAGTTTGCTTATGTTTATGAAATAAATCTGTCATGTGAGACAGGGCACTTGGAGACTGGCCCTTTTATGCACTCCTCTTGGAGTTGTCCTACTTTCCACAAAACTAGAATACTAATAAATATGCATTCACTGAATGAGAGTCACTTTGCGGAACAACCTCTAGGTCATTTACCTAAGGCCTGTGGTTCTGCTGTTCTCTAGCAAATTATTTAGTTAATATTTTGCCCAGTAAGAATTGAAGACATTAAAGTTCATCTGCTAGTCCTAGTATTCTCCTGAGGATGACTCCTAAATCACTGGGCTGCTGACTAGTATTAAAAGGTGAAAATGGCATTTCCCAGAGTAAAAGTCTTCATTTCCTTTACTTTTCTTGCAAATACAATGAAGTGAATCACGCTGAAAGAAAGAAAATCTTTTTATGACATTTTTGTGATGAAAAGGCACTCAAAAATATTGCAGTTCCCCCCCCAACTCAAGAATTTGGTTTTATTGCTTAGGCAAAAACATTAGTCATTTCTACAGCCCTTCTTAACCCCTTGTGGGCACTTAGACTTAAATCTTACCGTTTTTTTCCAAGGCTGGATCTTACTAAATTGGGAGAATAAAACCTTGTCCTTTGTTAGAGTAAGTACTAAACCATCCATTTACTTTGTGGGACCTAAGTTTTACAGCCTGTTTATGAAAGATAAGAAACATCAGGCTTTGAAATTCCCACGGACAAATTTTGCAGCAGTGGAAGTGTTAGCTTTGTTCTTCTAGTCAGTCTGTAGTTTGAATAGTTCTGGTTTACTTTGCACTAAATCCTGTTTACTTTCTGTTTTCCAGCACTGCTATCAGCTAGAAATTGCCTTTCCTCTAGAACAGTGTTTTTTTCTCTTTCTGAACAATAGTATATTAAAGTGCGTTAAGTGCTTTTAAGCCATAGAATGGCAGGTGCTATATAAATTTTTATTGATGTTATGATTGCTTAAAGCAGAAGGCTCAGAGGTATATAAAAGAAAAAAAACCTTCTGCCCTCTCTTCGGTCCTTGATTTTCACATCTATTTTGTAATCAGTTTGGTGAGACAAATTCCCTCACAGAAAGAAAACATTCAAATGATTCAGTTTTGAAATGAGCTGCAAAACAGTTTACTCCAGACAACTGTAACAGAATAGTTTCACATGCACGCAAACACACACACACACACACACACACAAAAAGCCCCTCTTATGTAGTCTCTTCACAATTAGCCCAGATTCTTTTTTTGCTTTCACTGAAGTGGAATTTATTGAGAATATTCCAGCTAGTGGGAAGGAAGAAATGGGAAGGATGTCTTTCTTTGGGGAAAAAGACTATGTGGCACTCAGCAGAATGTGTGTTTGCTGGACTCTTCCCATGCTGTTGTTCCAGAACCACTAAGGTTTACTTAAACCCCCCAAGTTCCAGAAAGCCCAGGTGCCATATATTATGTGCTTGAGTGTTTCTTCCTGACCAAGTTGCTTTTCCCATTAGATTTTTATCCCATTCTCCATTTGAAGTTTGTTTCCTGCTCCTTTTAATTTCACCTTAGTTTTTTAAGCAGTGACATCCAAATGAAAAGAGACAGTCATTGCCATGGTCTTCACTCTAAAACTGAACTTCCTGGCTTTTATGTCTTATAATCAATCCCATAACGTCCTGTGATTTCTATGTATGAGTGGCAAGAAGTACAAGGGAGTTTATTTTGTCTGTATACAGACAGGCCAACTTTCACACATTAGGAGCAGCAACTAATCATCCACAACATTTCCTAAATTTTATGGTGCTGGCAGACAGCTGTTTTCATTCTGATACGATGGTTTCTTTGCAGATTTGTGCTGCCAGCAGTGCCTTAACCACTTTACTGGCACTCCACGCACCACACATCCTGAGCTCCTGCCTTTAAAACTCGTTTTTACTTCATACACCAAAAAGCAAACTATACTGCCAACAAATACTAGGGAGACAGACAGGCTGTTACTATAGCCATATGTTATACTGAATCATAGAATGGTAGGAGTTGGAAGTGACCTCTGGATATCTCTGAGTCCAAGCCCCCTGCCAAAGTAGGATCACCAAAGGGAAATTTCGGTTACCAACACCTCAAACTAAAAGAAGAAAATGAAAGCATGTAAGCATGCATATCAGGTCTCTCAAAAAAAGCTTTTGACCTTACTTTTGGTTTGGTATTTTTTTCTTCCCCTTTTAAATATGTGCCCTTGAAACAGTATAAATGCAATAACTCTACTGCTTATAAGAATTTTTTTTAAAATTACCTATATTCTTTGAAATTTAAATAATACTACTGTAAACACATGTATCCTATATATACTATAAATGTATAGAAGCTTGAGACTTGTCTAAGTAATCATTTACAACAATATCTAACAACTCTTTAATACTTGACCTGATTACCATGGAGCTTACAAAAGTGGGGAATGCATTCATTTCAGCTTTGCAATGTTTGCGACATGTTTTTGTCTGTAAGCTTCTACCTGCAGACTTGTTCCAATGTCTCTTGTCTTCAAAGGCTTCAAAAACATGTTCTTGAAAGCAAGAATATACCCTCCCCCAACAGTTCAACTTTCTTTAAACAGAGCTAGCACAGAAAGTCTGGCATCTTAGGTGATGATTAGCATGAGTTCATGAACAGTGGTGTAAGGCAACCAGAAATGTTCTCTTTAACCAGTTCAGTCTGATGCTTTGCAACCTTAAGATAATGTCTTCAGGGATTGAAATATGGGAAAGCCTCAGCAAATTCTACAGATGTCTGAACTGCTGTCAATTGTTAAATACTGGAGAAGAAATAGGGGGATGGGGGAATGGGAAAGAGTTCTCTTTAATCTGTCCCTTAAACAAATATTTATGCTCTCTGGGTAATGAGGTACTTAAATCTGAACATTGAAGGTATATTTCCTTCACTCCCATTGATAGAGACACTTTTGTAATGATGCATATTTGTTCAGTACAGTCATGTTTGTTTTAGCTTCCATCTAATTATTATTGGTTATACTTCCTAGGAGCTCAGTCACAGACCTGAAGGCTACAGTGCTTACAGTAGAAGAGAAGTCAAAAAATGTCCTGAATTTCCAAGACTATAGGATATCTATCCATTAACTTCAGTGTTGTTTTTCCAGTTGGTTTTATCACACTTCTAATTAATCTGCTACACACAAAGACAGTAGCAAACAAAATTTACTAAAATCAACACAAAACCCAGATCTTAAACATGTTGGATTTGCTAACGAGTCTAAATATTTATAGTGCCCTGATAGCATGATACAAGTTAAATTTTAAAATTCACTGAAGAGCTTCAAGTACTTTGTTAAAAACCTTACCAGAATAGGTTCAGTAAGTAATGGGTTAAGACATTATTTTATTTGTCTTTTATGTGAATGATTGCACTTACATGAAAAAAGGAGCAACTCCCTAATGCTAGCATTAGAGTGAAATTCTGTAAGGCCTCCATTATACAATAGCTCAAAATTATCAGTTGTAATGGTCCTATCTTGTGTTACATCTGAGGCACACAGATTAAAAGAAGCTGGAATAAATTAACAAATAATGCTTGTTTTTGAAAGTACCTAATGCACAAAAGAGAACATTGTCCCAAGAGACACCAAAGAGCACTTTTCTCAAGCAGCTGCTTTGTTCTTGCAGAGCTGCTGGGATTGTTATATCCTGCTTAACTAGTTATCAAGAGATACCCTCTCTTCAGGTGACTTCTCCAATGACTCAGAGGCCATTAACTTCTCTAACTCCTCCGCCAGTGACTCGCTGCTGTAACTCCTGCCATGCTCCTTTCCACAACTGTGGCTGAACAAGATCTATCACCTCACCTGGAGAACTGCCTTTGGTTTCAGCAGCATCTCATGCCACATATTGTTATGGTGATGATGGGTTTGATAATCATATTGGAGGGAGGAAGGAAGATACATTTTAGCTGTGTTTTAACTGCTAATCACAAAGTACAAATTAAGTGCAAGGCTGCTACGTACAGACAGGCACTGGAAACCAGTTTGACATCCACTAGATTCCTGTTAAATGTGTTAGATGTATTCATACTGGGAGCAGTGCCTGGTGGCTTGCTTTAGGACTCAGACCACATTAGGTAGAGTATCACTTCAGCGAGACACAGGTCCCTGGCAAGCGCAGCAAACGCAGCTCAAGCAGAGCTCTGCTAGGTGTGATCTGTCCCTGCTCCCCACCTGCACTTCACTTTCAACCAGTGGACAGATTTCCCCCCGCCCTGAGCAAGAGAATCGTCTCTAACAGTGCTTTTTCTGAAATGTCCAAGGTTCCTCCACTGTTAGCTATCTGCCTGAGGAAGGTCACCGTGGCCAGTGTCCCAGCTGCAGAAAAGTGGGCTCCAAATTAAAGGCAAGAAGCAGTCACAGCTGAAGTATGCCTATGGGGTCACACAACAGCATGCATCCTGTCAATAAGCACAAAGCAGGATAGATAACCCTCAAGAGGCAAATATTTCCACCCTTCATGTCAGGCATCTAGCTTGGGTGACTGCACTCCTGGGATCCTCTTGGAATCAAAAAGACTGGAATTCTCTCCTCTGAATTATGTGTTGGATGCATGTGCCATTTCTGCACTGGCTACCTAGGAAGAGAGCATCCCTCTTTTAGGGACATAAAGATTGTAAATGCCTTAAGTAGATAGTGTGAGCAACTCCCTCCTCTGCTCCACCTCCTCAGTGGGTTGGCAATTGACAGCAATGCATGCAGGTGAGGGAAGAACAAAGGAAATCACCTTTATTTCTGGAAGAAGAAAACGAATGTTCTATTTTTCTTTTAAAGTACACAGGATTACTGATTCATTTATTCATAGTACTTGGGTTTTAATCTGTCAGGGAATAATGACCCATTATTTTATACTTATGGGAAATGACACTTTCTAGTACCTGGTATTTGCAGCTGTCAAATTACATATGTCAGCATCTGTCAGTCTGCAGCGGTGCTTAACGAATGAGTTTTTCTTATCCCAATGAGGTTCCACTAGAACAGAGAGAAATATTAACACCTTTTCTGGCAACTGTAAAGACTGACTGAGTTTTTTGGCATGTTTACTACTGCTTCATGCGGCCTCAACTTATAAAGGCCAAACTGTACGGTCTCAATGGTTGCAACAGGCTCAATTAAATATGCTAACATATGAATTGCTGCCTGTGAACTGCAGAGTGGAGCAGCTTTCTTTCCTTATTCAAATGACTTGATGAGAAATTAAAATAGCAGCAGTGAAATGAAAGTATGGAATCCCTTGTAGCAGGAACTGTCAATACAAGCTTAAAACCTTTACGGCTTTGCCCTGTTAGTTTGGTGTAAAGAAAGTCTTTTGTGGTCCTCAGGCCCTCCATGAAGTTGTCTTGCCCAACTTGCACCCAAAACTTCCCAAAGGAATAAAAAGCAATAAATCACTTGACACGTCACAAAAATGAGGGGAAAAGCAGCAGACAACCATATATTTACATTTTAAAGTTTGCTATCCTAAGAAACTAGGAAGTTATTAAATTATCACAAAGAAACCACCAAAATCCTACCCCAGATAAGCATGGCAATGAAGTGTCTGTAGCATCAAATGTCTCTGCAGACTTATTTGTGTCTCTAACTCTGAACAGCTTTATCACTTTCAAGGATATTGTGTCAAACTTCCAGGTGATCCATACACAGATACAAGACCTTTTCTAAATAAAAAAATTTTTATACAAGATCACAGAAATAATATTTTCCTGGATTTTTTGTAAACAAATTCTTCATATTTTTCTGCATTGCAAGTTAATATCTATTTTATAACAAATTATTTGCTGCAAAATACAACACTTTACCCAGGCATTATTTAACAATGCCAAGTGGACAAACACATCACTACCACACTTGAACAACTTTGCTTCTAAGGTTCATTGCTGTAATTTAAGTAGATCAAAAAAGACAGAAGCAAGACAAGTCAGGGATATTTCTGGGAGGAAATATCTTTTTCCTCAACTCAAAGGTATGTAAATATTTTTTTTGGTTCCATTCCTTCCTTCCTTCCTTCCTTCCTTCCTTCCTTCCTTCCTTCCTTCCTTCCTTCCTTCCTTCCTTCCTTCCTTCCTTCCTTCCTTCCCTTCCTTCCCTTCCTTCCCTTCCTTCCCTTCCTTCCCTTCCTTCCCTTCCTTCCCTTCCTTCCCTTCCTTCCCTTCCTTCCTTCCCTCCCTCCCTTCCCTTCCTCCCTCCCTTCCCTTCCTCCCTCCCTTCCCTTCCTCCCTCCCTTCCCTCCTGCCTCCCTTCCTTCCCTTCCTCCCTTCCTTCCCTTCCTCCCTTCCTTCCTTCCTCCCTTCCCTTCCTTCCTCCCTTCCCTTCCTTCCCTTCCTTCCCTTCCTTCCCTTCCTTCCCTTCCTTCCTTCCTCTTCCTTCCCTTCCTTCCCCTTCCTTCCCTTCCTTCCTTCCCTTCCTTCCTCTTCCTTCCCTTCCTGCCTTCCTTCCTTCCTGCCTTCCTTCCTTCCTGCCTTCCTCCCTGCCTTCCTTCCTCCCTGCCTTCCTCCCTCCCTTCCTCCCTCCCTTCCTTCCTGCCTTCCTTCCTGCCTGCCTTCCTGCCTTCCTACCTTCCTGCCTTCCTTCCTGCCTTCCTTCCTGCCTTCCTGCCTTCCTTCCTGCCTTTCCTCCTAGTTGGCAAGTTCCTGAACGTTATAGATAATTCACAAGACAGTGTGCCTGCGTGTTGTCCTTGGCAGCATGAGGAGTTAGCAAGAAGTAGGAGCAATCAGCCAGGAACCTATTTCCACTTTGTTTCTTTCTTAGACCTGCTCTTCTACAGTTCAAATAGGCACCTCAAAGGAATGGAAGTTACTGAATCTCTGCTTACGCTGAACAGAAACCGACATCAGCACAGCTGAGTCCTGGAGATTACTTGAAGCTTTCTGCTGATGAAACTGCTAGATGCCACCCACAGGTAAGACAAATGCATACACTACAGACTGTACAGTCCCTATGTACAGACAGCTGGGAGATTAAGGATGAGGGAAATGAGACTCATCATCCTGCATAAAGTCCTAAAAACTGGACTCTTCGGTCCAGTTTACTCGTACCCACAAATATCTATATTGTTAAACAATGCATTTAGTCACACTAATCATTTAAATTGTTCACTTGGTCATATCATTTTAATAACTGAGCAGAAAATCAGCCCCAGCGTCATTCTTTCCCCACAGTATTATGCAAGAAACAATGTATGTCAACAAGCTAATAGCCAAAATGGAAAGCCAAGTTGAAGATATAGCAATACTGCAAAGGAAAATCAGTGATGTCATGAGTTCACCAACCACTTTTGTAAAAGAAGAAAAACGATCTTCTGAAATTCTCCTTCCGTAGTTCCTCTGGCCAAAACTGGTTATCAGATTCAAACTGGATATATGAAATTAATTTGGTCTCTGAAAGCCAATTTTTTAGGAAAATTTCTATTCTTAAATAGCATTTCTTGGTCTGCTGAAAGGTTCTTAAAACTATCTGAAACACCCTAATAGTAGTGATTCCAGTTATTTGTTTTGGAGGTTGATTCGCAAAAGGTTGTATCCCAAGCACTTCAGTTACAATTCTATTGACAATAAAAAGTACCCATATTCACTGTGATTTGAATATGTCTTAGCAGTATTTCAGATATTAGCCCTGGGATTAATCTGACTAAACAGATTTCTGCACTGTAGATATCTTCTACGTCTGAATTAATCACCTTAGGCTTCCTCTGTATGGAAAGGAATAGAAGCATAACAGCACAACAAATCTCATCCTGAAGTCGGCATCTAAAAGCCATGTCCAGTGAATCTCACCACATATCTAATTGCCTCTGTTAATGAGCAATGAGATGGGCTGTAAGCATCTATGGGACAGAAGTCTAAAGTAAGGTGAGAGGAAGTCCATCATCATAAAATATTAAGATTGATGTGAATCAGGTTGCATTTAGACTTACAGTGACCAGCTCAGCACTTGCATGGAAATCTGAGTACTCATTAGTGAGATTACTCATTGGGGAGGGATTTTTTAGGATATCAGGTAGTGATAGGACTAGGGGGAATGGAATAAAGCTGGAAGTGGAGAGATTCAGACTGGACGTGAGGAAGAAGTTCTTCCCCATGAGAGTGGTGAGAGCCTGGAATGGGTTGTCCAGGGAGGTGGTTGAGGCCCCATCACTGGAGGTGTTTAGGGCCAGGCTGGATGAGGCTCTGGCCAGCCTGATGTAGTGTGAGGTGTCCCTGCCCATGGCAGGGGGGTTGGAACTAGATGATCCCTGTGGTCCCTTCCAACCCTGACTGATTCTATGATTCAATGATTCTATGATTCTACTCCTTTCTGCTGAATACTGTATGCGGTGGGGACCATTTCAGCTGCATGTTCAGTGGGGAATAATGGAGTTTGATAGATTAATAAAAATAAGCAACAAGAAAGCTCAATAACAAAAATGAGTGGGTGGAAAGTTGATCTCACTTGGCAAAGGCTTTAATTAAAGCCCTTCGGCGAGATCCCCAACAGCAGCCCATGAAATTAGAGCCACTGAGCTGAAGCACAGGCTAGACCTAGCTAGCATCATGATATTTTTACCCTTCTAAAATGATTAAAGAGAGTCTTTCCTGTTTTAACTATTAGAACATTAATTCACCTTATCTTAGTGCGTTCACAAAACCTTATTCAACTGGGCAAATCACCAAAGTGGAATGTAAACCAGCAGTGATCTAATCTAGTTTATATGGCATTAGAGAACATGCATGATAAATTTTGGGGTTTAAATACAATAAATCAGTCATTTAAGCTTAATATAAAATGCATAATTTCGTTCTGCTTAATTAGTCTATATTAACACAATAAAATCTGTCAAATACAAACAAAGGGGCTCCTAGAGGTGATATTTTAATTGTAATAAAACTGTCATCTAGATTAAGAGGCCAGCTGAACAATTAATTTCTTCATAGCAGCTAATGTTATTCTAGAAAATGAACATTAGGTTTAATTTCACAGAATCACAAAAAGTAATGGGATAGAAGGGACCTATAATGATCATCTAGTTCAACCCCCCCTCCCCCCCCTTGCAGTAAGCAGGGACATCCCCAACTATATCAGGTTGTGCAGAGCTCCATCAAACCTGACCTTGAATGTCTCCAGGTGTGGAGTCTCCACCACCTCCCTGGGTAACCTGTTCCAGTGTTCCACTTGATGGGGCTCAGAAAGCAAGAACTTTGTTCCTGCCTTCTCCTGCTAGCAATCTGCTCCATGGCCCTAGAATCACATCAGAAAAAAAAAAAAAAAGAGGGAAGCCCCCACAAGTTGTACTATGAACCTCTGTCTCTTCTGCCTCCCTTGGACAATTATCTTCACCATCAGTGGGAGTTTAGCTTACAGATGGGATTCATGGGAAGAATTTCTAAGCTAGCTGAACAGAATCATAGAATGGTTTGGGTTGGAAGAGATTTTTTAAGATCATCTAGTCCACCCCCCTGCAGTGAGCAGTGATATTTAAAACTAGATCAGGTTTCTCAGAGCCCTGTCCAAACTACCTTCAAATGTTTCCAGGGATAGGACATCGGTCACCCCTTTGGGCAACCTGTTCCAGTGCTTCATCATCCTCACAGTAAATAATTTCTTCCTTATATCTAGTCTGAATCTATGGTCTTTCAGCTTAAAAGCATTATCCCTTGTCCTGTTGCAACAGTCCCTGATAAAACAGATGCTAAAACACCCTTCAACGTGCTTAGTTAGAAAGAGAGGTTTTCCCTGATGCCTCCAGCATGGACCAGAGCACAACAGATGCATGCTTCCCCACCTCAGGCATATTGCCACCTACAGGAGTCCCTAACCCATTCCCCCAGGGAATTACCACTCAGCAATGCACACTGGCTGACAAATTTGTAACTGCATTTCCTTCCTGTTGCCATCAGGAAGAAGTATATTGTTTTTCTTGTTTAATACAGTTCATGGCTGGTTTTAGCTGGCTGAGAAGCAAAACACTCAGATCTTCCACTGATTGGCTTTAATTGCTTGGCTAGATGTCTTTCAGCTGGTAGCTATGAAATATTCACAAGTGACATAATCTAATTCCAGCTGGGATAGTTGACAATCAGAAGCTAATTTTGCTGGCTTTACTTCCCCTCCCCTCTTTCCTCCATATACACTCGTTCTGCTCTTCCATGATTTTTTACTATACCTGAGAGGTTGTGTAGCCTATACAGGGACAAAATAACAGCGAGGGCCTCTTTCATCAGCCAGTTGTGAAAGCACTAACCTGCACCAAAGAGAAAAATCCTTTGCAGTAAAGATTTATGTGCAGTTGTTTACCTTATCCTTTGACTTTTAATCCATAAACCCATTTCCTCCCTAAAAATAGAGCTCCATGCTTTCTAAAACAACCATTTAGCAGCCAGCCAGAAAAGCTACCAGCATGCCTTTGACTGATCTCTTAACGTCATATTTTTAAAAGCAATGTCTCAACAGCTCCTCTAAGTGACAGAAACAATACAAAGAAATCAATAGTGGACAAGAGACATCTTAATTTCTTCACCAAAGAAGAGAATCTGCCAAGGATGTTATGGACTTATTTACATTTCTTCTTAAAGCTGTCAGTCTCTCAGATTTCTTCGTCTCTGGTTTGGGTATCTCCTCTGTTGTATGCAGGGGCTAGTGACCACTCTTTTGTTTGAAGAGTTAGACATCTGCTCCTGGCAAAACCGTTAACCAAAGCCTTCATAGCTGAGAAGGAATAGTTATAGCTTTCATTTCAGAAGGCTGTGGTTTCCAACACTGAAATAGTCCTGAGATTTCTGGGGAGTCCCTTCTGCATCACCCCCAAGCCTGCATACTTGGTCCCCATCTACAAAGAGAGCTCAGGGCTGAAATGCCTCCTGTGAGACCCATGGCTGACCTGGAGCCAAGATTGCTCCCTGTGTTTGGGGTGTTGGGGGCAGTGTTTGCACAATTGCCTTTGGAGCAAGTTAGACACATCCTGATGATTGCTACTGCTCCCCAGTGTTTTCCCTCCCTCCTGCAGCACAAATTCCTCCCTACCAGGTATTGAGTCTTGGATCAGAAAGATCATTCATCTTCCCACAACTCAGCTGCATGTTTTTAGCTGGACAAATGTCTCAGATCAAACCCAGTTCCAGCATACAATGTGCTGCACTGGCCTTACTCGAAAAAATAGCACAGAAGTCTTTCACACATGTAAGGTATTTAATTAATCCAAACAAAAACTTTTCCATGTCCCTTTGAATTTCACTGTTAAGATTTTCTTGGCCCCCAGAGGACTCCCTAATCTCCAGAAGTGAAAGGCTAGTACATTAAAATAAATATCCTGAGAGGTTGTCAGATTGCTGGACATCTCCCTTGTTTTTTAAATGAGGGAGGGTAACAGTTTGTTTGTGCAAATAGGAAAGGAAAGGAAAGGAAAGGAAAGGAAAGGAAAGGAAAGGAAAGGAAAGGAAAGGAAAGGAAAGGAAAGGAAAGGAAAGGAAAGGAAAGGAAAGGAAAGGAAAGGAAAGGGAAAAGAAAAGGGAAAAGAGAAAAGAAAGGAAAGGGAAAAGAAAAGGGAAAAGAGAAAAGAAAAGAAAAGAAAAGAAAAGAAAAGAAAAGAAAAGAAAAGAAAAGAGAAAAGAAAAGAAAAGAAAAGAAAAGAGAAAAGAAAAGAAAAGAAAAGAAAAGAAAAGAAAAGAGAAAAGAAAAGAGAAAAGAAAAGAAAAGAAAAAAGAAAAGAAAAGAAAAGAGAAAAGAAATAAAGGAAAAATCCCTGTAAGAGATGAGGACAATTTTAATGAGTTCAAGATGATGACTATTTGTTCCTGAGGACCACAGCCAGGCAGCCAGCATGCACAGTGGGAGGGAGAGGAACAATGCTCCCCACCACAGCCTCTGTCCTGCTGCCTCCCATACACCTCCCTGGGCTCATCTCCTGAGAACTCAGCTTTGCTCATTTCTTCATCTGGCACCAGCTCAGCACCTGCTGAACTGTCAGATTGGAACAGGGGTCTTGGGTGTCCCTCCCATCTGTGCAGCCCTGCTTTGATGACCCAGGCCATTCCCAAATGTTTGCATTTTTACAGAATCCAGGCTAAACCTGTAAGCTATTACAGATAATTTCAGCCTCCAGTGAAAACACAAAGGCTGTTTCTAAACTGGCTGCACCCTAGTTTGGGACAGAAGCAGGGCACAGGAGCACACATTGGTCCATGTCCCTTCCTCCTCCAGCCTGGCCACCTGCCTGCAGACACAAAGCCCCAATGCACGACTAAGAGCTGAGATACCTCCAAAGAGCTCGGGGTGCAGCCCTGCAACACATCTGCACAGAAGAGTGCAGGGAAGCTCAACATGCCCCAGTTTTGAGGCAGCTGAGCTCCTGAAAACCAGATGGGATCCAAAGAGCCTAATAAAGTGCTTTGCTAGACATAGTCCACTCAGCATCTTTCCATGCTGACATGATGGTATAGCTTCAGGAAGGGACTTAGTTTTTAGCTAGCCACTTCAGACAGAAACCTGTATAAACACAGCTTTGTGCAAATATATATAGACTGTGCAAATATTAGGGTATTATGCATGGAAACAACCACATCATTTGGTTCACTTCAAAATCAAAGGTCCCCAGAGCAAACATTGATAATTGCCTATGCAAGAGCATGATGTCATTTTTCCAGTTGAATTTAAAGGCAGTAATGAGCAGAGGTAAAACTTAGCTTCCAAAGAATTGGTTTCAAAGCATATTATCACAGAGGCTGCCAAGCTGTGGTCACCTTATGTAGAGCTGGTAGTGGTTTAATATGATAGAGTAGAGATCAATACAATCAGCTTATCAGTCTTTGGCATTTGCAAGGGTCATAGCTGATTAAATCAATTGTTTTAAGTTGTTTATAAAAAAAGACTTATGTTTGGAAAGCTTTTTCCTTTGTGCCGGCTCTTCTCTTCCTGAAGCTTATCTTTCATACAGCAAGAGAGATGTGAAATAATTTCTGTCCCTTTTTATAGCAGGAGGTGGTACTGCAAATATATGTAGTTATAAATCTACCACAAAGGTTTTAAGTTTGTCGCAGCAAGTTCTTCCTAAAATAGCTGTGAGTCATTCATGCTCCCTTTGGCATGTTACAATTTTTACCCATTGGGAATCCTCAAGCACTCACTCACATACCTTTTGATTTAATGTTAGAATCCAACCAAAACAGCAGGGCAGCAACCAGACATTTCCAACTGGTCGCTTAACATAACTGCATATCACTTGAGGCACATGTATACTTCATAGCATGCTTGTCACTCTTAGGCAGAGCACCAGCAATGATAACTTTCAGCACTGACACTGGTATTCATATCTTCCTTGGCTTTAGAGATGTAACAAGGTCTATTAAATGTATGATAAAATTCATTCAGCTGCACACAAATCCAGGTAGCTCTGCAGTTTAGCAACTGTATTTCTTCTGCACTTTAGAAGAAATATCCCTGACCACACTGCCTATTACATATCTAATAATGAAGAGATTTTTTTCCTGTTGTAAGACCTCCAGATAAAAGTTAAATTAGTGATATCTATGTCAATACTAATGAGTAGTCCCTTTTATCTTTTGCCAGTAGAAAATCATGTTTTTGGACACTCAGCAGATGTAAAATACAATGCAAGAGGAGCTCCAGCTAAAAATCGGTTGAAACTTTTGTACAGATATAATTGGATCAAGATTTCACCGATATGTCAAATGTAACTATTAGCAACAGAATTGAGAATGAAGGACTTTCCCAATCTTCTAAATGTTTGTGAGGTTTGGGTTTGTTTTCCATCCAAAAAGGAACTGAAGAATCACAGTTTCCAAAATTTCCATTGTCCAGTACCCTGAAGTACTTTTATTCAGGCAGGGAGGGAAGAAGCAAAAGGGGAAAAAGGAAGATTAATAGACTGAAAATAAAATGGATCCAGAATACTGGCACAACAGTAAAAGGCAAGAAACATTCTTACAGAATCACAACATGGTTTTTGCTGGAAGGGACCTTTAAGAATAAACTGGTTCCAACTGCTCCCTCCCCTCCCCCTCCACCATAGACAGGGACGCTTTAAATAGATCAGGTTGCTGAAAGGCCCATCCAGCTTGGCCTTGAACACCTTCAGTGATGGGATACTACAAGTTCTCAGGGCAGCTCCATTGTCTCACCACCCTTATCACAAAAAAGTCTTGCTTATATCTAATCTAAATCTACACTCTTTTAGTTAAAAAAAAAAAAAAATCCCTTAATCCTATTACTACAGTCCTTGATAAAGAGTCCCTCTTCATCTTTCCTGTAGGCTCCCTTTAAGAACTGGAAGGTCACTACAAGGTTTCCCTGGAGCCTTTTCTTCAGGCTGAACAACTCCAACTCTCAGCATTTTCTCATGAGAGGTGTTCCAGCCCTCTGTCTATCTTCATGGCCCTCCTCTGCACCTGCTCTAACAAGCCCATGTTTTTCTTATGCTGGGTGCCCTAGAGATGGATCACAGATTCACAGAATGGTAGGGGTTGGAAGGAACCTCTGAAGATCAAGTTCAACCCTGCTATTAAAACAGGACCACCTAGTGTAAACCATGCAGGAAAATGTCCAGTTGGATTTAAAATGCCTCCAGAGAAGGACGCTCCACAACCTCTCTGGGTAGCCCAATTCAATTCTCTGCCACTCTCAAAGCAAAGAATGGTTTTCTTATGTTTATGCAAAACCTGCTGTGTTTCAGGTTGTGTCTACTGCCTCTTGTCCTGTCACTGCACATGGCTGAGGAGAATCTGGCTCCATCCACATGACCCTTGTGCTTTAAATATGTAATGGAGTAATGAGAACTCCCCTCACTCTCCTCTTCTTCAGGCTAAACAGACCCACTTCTCTCAGCCTCTCCTGGTAAGGTAGATGTTCCAATATGAAAAATCTTTGAAAAAAAGAACAAAAAGAAGAGAAATTCACCCCCCCCCAAAAATAACCCAACAACCAACCCAAAACCAAACAACAACAAAAAAACCCCAACCAAACAACCAAACAAAAAAAAAAACACCAAAAAAAAGTGCAGCCCCTCTACCTCCACAGATGACTGCAGAGTTTCAGTCCCCTAACCATCTCAGTGGCTTCCTGCTGGACTCTTTCCAGTAACTCCTTGTCCTTCCAGTATTTCAGATGAGGCCTCACCAGAGCAGAGTAGAGGTGGAGGAACATAATGTCTCACCCTGCTGCATACAGCTCCTTTTTCTGACAAAACATCTTGTTATTAGTTAACTGCATGAGAGTGCACCTAAACAGGATGAGACTAGAAACAATGGAAGGGAGAGCTAAGGGCAAGACCAACATTCCTTCTGTGGGCTCTTTCTAACCTGTCCCAGCATCACATATGTGATAAAGGATGCACTTTCAGCTGAATTGGTTCTGTCTACCTATGCTTCAAAGACAGATTTTAATTCTGCATATATTCAACTGACTCAGTATGGTTCTCTGGCTGCATGCAAGAATGGAATTTGATGGTGTAACTTCTGTATATACAATGAGAGTACAAGAAGGAAATGCAGGTCAAACCCAACAAAATCTAGCTAAGATTTCTCATGTTTTGTTTCACCCCCACCTTTTCATGGCATATTGCACAGCAAAGCTCCTGGACTCAGACCAATCCTCATCCATCATCTGGGAAATGCAGAAGGAGTGTTGTGGGAAAATACAAAAGGTCTGTTTTTTTAAGTTTCACTTGGGTTTAACAGCAGCTGGGAACTGCCTTGTAGATAAGCCAATTAAAAACAAAACAAAAAAATACAGGGTAAATTCAGGATAGACACACTGGAAAAAATAATTTAAGATCACTGATCTATCAAACATTTTATACACTTGCATTAAAGGGCAATGCAGTTTTACAGCTTGAGAATTGGCAATTTAATTATTTCTGTGGAAGCTAGATATGTTAACTTAAATTACTTTTTAATTAATCCATTTTACCATATAAAGGTTAGAAAAATCCTTTAAAACATTAAGAAAGGCATACTCAAGGATTTCCAGTTGTTCCAATAATTTTCTTCTTAATCCAGAACTGGATGCAAGATACTTTATAAATTATTTGAAGGCAGCTTATGTGTCTTATGTGCTCTATGGCAGTCAAATATCTATCAAAAAAAAAAAAAAAGGAAAAAAAAGAAAAAGAAAAGCAAAAGTACTTGAAGAAAAAATACCTTTCTACTGAAGAAAACTAAGCTTCACATGTCATTGAAGGTTATTAAAGCTGGGCTCAATGCCATGTTTTGCCTTGATCCTTCAGATTCCGGTAAAAGATTGATTGTTTTTTCCCAACAATTAAACTCTCATGCTTTCTTACAATCATGCAGAATGATACCAGTTAGACTAGTAATAAATTGCTTAAATTTTTCTGAGCATGAGGTCTGTTGATTTTGTAACACTAAGCATTTTCTTTCTTTTCTCTGTCATGTAGTTTTAGCTATGATAAGCCATATGTAGTATGTCATGTATTTGCTATATGACAAATCTGCTATTCTTAAGGAAAACCACACTGGCTAGGTTGGAGGTAGAATATATGGACAAGGGCCACCATTGTGTGGCTTTACCTTTAACTTCTAGTCATTGCTCGCAAAGACAATAAAATTTTGCAGACAAAGCTATTTCTCTGAAAAGTGAAGTATTTTTCTTTGGATGAAGGATAGCACGGCAGGAAAAAACCAGTAGTGCTGTGTAGAGAGCAGTTGTGTGTGACTAAATGAACAGATGCCCAGTTTATTTTTCCACCTGTGAAGCACTACATGCCATGAACCATTTACTCTTTATCTTTATGCCCACTCTTCCTGTCTCCCTCTTCCACACCTCTTTTTGCCATTTTCTTTGAGTAGTTCATTGAAGTCCTTGGAGAGGGTGTCTATTCTGGACTCTGGGAGCTGACTGTGGTCAATGTTAAGAGGGAGAGGGGAAGAGCTGCAACTCAAGACGTCAGTTCAGCAGGTCCTAAAGCAGGTATCCAAGAGAGGTGGCTGAATTGCCCTATAAAGGCTTCTATTTTTTTTTTTTTTTTAAGCAGGGCCTGAAAGGTTAACCCTGCCTATCTTTTAGGCAAGTGAAGATGCTTCCCACTTGGAGTAAGCAGTGGGCATCAATAACCTGTCCTGAAATGGTGACACTTGCTACAATAATTTATCTGGGCTTAAAATAGGTTGAGTTACAGAGATCTGGCTGACATAGCACATGAGGTTGAGAAGAGCTTCAAAGCAGCTATTTCCCTCTTAGACTTAAGCACAAATTCAGTCAAAGTATGAAGGCTTGCAAATTAATAATTCCCAGATGGTATGAGAGGAGATGCAAAAAAAAAAAAAAATTTTTTTTCTTCCTTCATGTCTGTAGTTATGTAGATCATGAATAACCAGATCAGACAGGATATCTAAGCTTCAAACTGATACAACCCATTTCTCATCCATGTTTCTAACTGCACGAAAGCCTGATTTAGTGGGTCCTGTATGCAGAGTGACTGTCATATCAAATCCGATCATTTCTCTCTCAGACAAAGCCCATAATGGCCCACAGTGGTGGCAGTCAAAGACAAACTGTGTGGGAAAAACAGTGTTTTTTCAGTGTTTGCTCTCAGGCAAACTTTTTAGCCTCTGTCCCGCTTGCTGGGCAGTTAAGAAATTTCATACCTCCCTGACATGAGTAGTTGCTGGAGTGGCTGTCTTCCTTTCCTGCTTTTCTCTGTGGCAATTTATGTGTGGTGAGAAATGTGACTGTACATGGGAAATGATTGCTGTTTTCATAGCTTGCTCCCTGGCCATTTTCTTCTTGTCAGTATAGCTGTAAATATCTTCATTATCTATGTGTGCATATAGAAACCTCAGTAAAGAAGTTCTTTCACAGAGTCAGTAGTGAGGGACTATGGGTGAAAGACTGAGCTGCTTTGTTTTTTTCAGAGATACTGCTACTTGAGCTATGGGAACTTGAGCTGGAGAAAGCTGACTGGAGATAAATGTCTGATCTTGCACAGGTTGGGGTTACTGGCTGAGAGACAAGAGATTCCTCTGGCTGGAAATTGTTATCCCAAAGACTATTTCAACACCTCAGGTCATTGCAAGCCTTCCAGTTGCGTTCCCTGCCTACAAAGTCTCCCATATGAAACTCTGAACTCTTGCATTAGTAAAGCAGACCTGTGTTCAGACTAGGCACTGAAAGGATCTGCATTGTCTTGAGTATTTCTTAATAACTCCTTTGGTAAAAAAGGTGAGGATATCCTGGTTTTCCTCTTTATTACAAAAATCACATGCCTGAAAGACAACTAAAAGAGGATAGACAGAAAGTGCCAAAATTTATCATTGCTGCAAATGCTAATAAAGTCTTCAGAGTTGACCCATAAGTCTCTTCTAGGATCATGCATATTCCTTTTCTAAAATGTGTGAAAATGGCTATCAATTCTTTCCCTGCTCATCCAAGATATCTGCATCATTACTGCTTGCCTTAAAATTTGTGCTTCAACCATTTTTGACATAGTCCTCATGAAGCGAAAAAATGAGAAAAAAAAAATTGAAAGCATTTTGGTAAGGGTTCCTCTCCTGTCATCTGGGGATTATTAGTTTACAAACCTTCAACCTTTGACCTGGTATTTTTGCTGAAGTCTGAGTGAAGAACAAGCTCCCTTTGAAGCTCTCCACATCATGCACTGAGGAATGCAGGATTGCCAGCACTTAGTCTGTTTAAAGCCTGGATGAGTTATTGTAGCAGGTTTCACTGGCTCAGAATGGGGGCAGGGCTCTTTCTCCTCATGATCAATCAGGAGGGATCCATCTGATCTAATTTTTTTTCCCCTCCATAAAAGCTGTCTATCTATTCTCAGTATTCATCAAGGCACCCTCCATGGAGACACGTAGTTACCCAGAGAGGATGTTTCAGCTGACATGATAGGATGTGCCTGGAGGTGATTATTTCTCTCTGCTGAATGCAGGGGGAGCCCAGACAGATAAAGTCTGGTCAGACAAAATCAGCCAAGAAAAGACTCCCATTTATAGGCACCTTCAAAAGAAGGCCAAAACCTTATTTGTTCAGTGTGTGCGAAAGCTCTCTGTTACCTAGCACCGCCACACTCAGCCATCCAGACAAAGGATTTGGGAATAAAGACTACTGCTCCCAAAGATACATCTTTATCTAAATATTTTTAGACAAGTTCAGTATAAACCAGTACAAATAAAGTCTTTGTTTTTTTTTTTATTTGCTTCTTCTTGTGCCAAATAAATAAAGAAGGCTGAAGGAGTCTTACCATTTGTGAAAAATTTGCCAGATCAATGGTACTTTAAACAGCATTGCCAAAGTTCATTAGTTCTGACAGTTCTCATGATAATACCCACTCCTTGTGTGTTGAAACCATACAATATACAAAACATTTTTTGTTTTAAAGAGAAAATAATATTTTAGCCATTATGATTGCAGCAAAAAAAGCTGAAAGAAGCGTATGACTGAAGTGCAATTTAATATCCTATATTAATTACCTTGACGTATTTGTTCTGTTCTATTCTACTTTGTTCTGTTTGGCTTTATTCTATTCTACATAATTAAATGAACACTCAGCCAGGTGGCAATGCCTACATGTTTTCTGAACAGGAAATTAATTAAAACAAAATCAAGATCACAAGCAGTGCACATAAAAGCAATCATGCGTGAAGGAGTAAATGTATTCTGGAGGTGATGTGCAAGAGTAAAAGCAGTTTCCCAGTTTCTTTGCAGTGTGTTCTACAGACATAACTTCAAGGACCTACAAATTCCCATAGATACTTACATCAGTAAGCATATTTTTCAGAGATATGTGCTCCATTCCTATGAGCTAGTGCACAGGGTGATGGGTGAAAAGAATTACAGCTTTTGCTTGGAATGGAATTATAGCTACTTTACTTTACTGGAAAATAATTTGTACTTGAATTATTTATTTCTGCTTTGAAAAAGAACAAAATGTTTACCCTCTAACCCTCTAGCAAGAGAATAATTTAAAAAAAATCTGGGACTACCTGAGTTTGAAAACAGACTACCTTTTTGAAAAGAAAGCATCCCAGAATACTTCCCACTTCTCTATACTATATTCAAAAGGGAATCCTAGTTCGGTGCATTGTAATACATGAAGCTAAAGGGCACAGGGACAGTGGGTGCAGGAGTCCTGTGTGATGGGACTGCTGCATCTTCGAGCAGTAGGCAGCCCTTGGGTCTCTTCCACTAGCATGAGCTAGCCTGGGACACCAGGCAATTCTTCCCTCCTCACAGCAGCCTCTTCAACAGCTGTCAATAAGGCTTTCAATTTGCAGCACAGCCTGAATGAGCAATCATTGTATGTTTTAGCCTGGCAATATCCCCAATCCAGGCAGAAATTCACTGTGTTGCATAAGACAACCTTGCTAATGCACTGATGATGAAATGGAGACAGAGCTGCCAAATGTGGTAAAAGAGGGGGAAAAAGCTTTAAGGGCAGCACATTTGGGAACACTAACAGGAAGAATGCAGACATGCCAATGAGTGCAGCTGAACACCTTTTAACCAATGGGGAGCTAAGAATAGTAGCAATGTCCCACAAGATAGAAAATACCTTATATACCAGGATTTATTTAATGCTAACATATGTTTAACACAAAAGACAACCCAAAAATTAACAAAATGGTTGCCTGTTACAAGCTGTTTTGGTCAGATGTGCAATTCTTGTCAGAGAGGGAGAAAATAAGGGCCATGTCTCCAAAGATGGAAGGTTTGATAGCAGACACCTATAACATATTGATTTTTCTTGCCCTTGGCTTTGTGATGCAGTAGGCAGAAAAATTTGAGAGAGTCAAGAAAACTTGTTCTATTTGAAAATATCACTTCTTTTACCCTCTGTCATGAAAAACTGTGTGTTTTGTTTGAATGAGGTCATGGTCTGTCATGACGTCACCACCATTTATTTAGAATGACAGAAGATAGGGATGAAAGACCCCTATCTTTGTTTGAGTAGTAAACGAAGACTGATGGTGGCTCTATGGTATGATATGGGTAATGTTGATGTGTTGTCTGGAATTGATTTTCAAATGGTGATTCATCCTACCTGACTTGAAATGTTTACCATAAAAATGTTTATACCTGGGTTCCTCACCTATACCTATTTTCACAGTCAGAGAAAAGAAACAGGCACTCATTGGATTTGGTTCTTGTAGCATGCATAGAAACATGCCCTGTGAAGGGAACTGCCAGATGAATTTCACCAGTTAAGACCTTGCTAGATAATACAGCCAGATGACCAGCTCAGATGTAAGCATCTACATCTGGACAAATAAATCAGATCTGAATGTCCTCTTGACTGAATTCCTTGTGCAGTGTGGAAAAAAATTGCATTGATGTCAGCAAAAAAGATGAAAGGATTTAGAAAGTAACTGGAATTTTAAAATATGCCTACCTCATTTAGGAGTAGAAAACCAGGTTGCTGCAAATGAGTCTTCCTTCTTGGTATAAGGCACTTCAACATTTTCCCAAATATCTTACTTTATCCTTGACATTTGATTATATACAAAAACATGGTGCCCTTTGTTGGAAACCCTTAGAAAGAAATCTTCTGTAGTAGAAATGAAAATGGATAATGGCAAGAAGAAATAAACCAGTGGCTGTTGTGGTCATCATTTGTTTACTCAATTTTTCTTTTAAAAAGTCTACATCTTCTCCTTCAGGTTTGTTTTGTTCCTGACTTGTGGCTTGACAATCTCATTTTACAGCTACCGCCTAGTTTTAAAACCCATAATGGGAATGCAGGAGACAAATAGCTGTTGTAACTGATAGGTCAGAGTTGCATACATTGGATGTGGTCTCTTAGCACTGAAAATCCATTCTGACATTTAGAATGCAATTTTTCTGCTCTGCCTGCCCTGACACTACTCGAAGCAAAGCTTGCTGTCCTTATTATGTTTTTCCACACTTGTTAATGAAATACTTCTGTCCTACACTGAGACTTCTTGCTACAGCAATGCACTGCTTTATTACTAAAAAGTATATGTACCTCATGCATTTCTAAAGCAAGTATCAAGAGATGTAGGCTACTTTTATTTCTCATTTCAAACCACCATTGTTCATGTCTCCATGTTTTGTCTTCCCAAAACATTTTTTATAGTATTTATTGCTTTCTATGACTGTTAACAAGCAGTGAAATGTCAGTATGTGCTGGGTTGGAGCATAACATTTATGAATAACAATATTGAAAAGTTAAAAACAATATACAGAAAGGAAAGTCTTTAAATGAAATAGAACAGGTGAAAAAGAAATACAGTGAATGACGCACAGAGATTATGTTTATTGGAGTAGTCCCATTGCCAGATCAAAGACAGAGCAATAGTGGCTGGAATCCATAAACTGTTTTCATTTCCAATAAATGTTTCAGAAAAACATGCAAAGAAGTCTAGTATGTTCTTTATTAGCACTATATTAAAAGAGGGAAAAAACCAAAACCAAAAGACAAACCACCAAAAAACAACCCAAGCCAGAAGCTGTTACACCTCTGCTCAGGATTTCCTCTACTCTATAATGTTCTGTCAAATAAGAATTTTGATGTGAAAGATAAAAAAAAAAAAATAAAGAAGTTGGAATAAATGCTGCTTGCTGAAAAGCAACCAAAAAACTGCTGCAGAAGACTCAGTACTAGAGCCAAGAGCAATCTCATATGGGTGCACAGCAGGTAATGACTTTGACTTTGTGTGTGTTTCCTGTGACCTGGATTTGTCTTTGACAGACAGGAGAAAGAAATCCAAAGCAAAGACATGGCCATGCTGGAAAGGTGTCTAGAACAGAACATGGATAAGGCCTAATCAGCTATGTTGACTTTGGCTCTCTGTATATGTGATAGTTAGAACTTATAAACATGTCAAAATAAAGGATGTGGAAGATGAACTGAGGAAGTCTGATCCTAGAGTTTCTACTAAGCTACCAAGATCACTTGGGGTTACTGGAATCAAATGTTAGATGATAGGGATTTATTTCTGAAACATTTCTTCGTTAGCAATGGCAAAAATGTGGATAGATGTATAGAAATAACATGCCCCATCACAGTGAAGTATGAGAACCTGCATATATTGGAGACTGACCCTCATCCCACTTCCTGGTATCTCCAGCATGGTCACAGTTTAGGGCAGTCCTATAGAAACTCATTTTTGCAGCTGTCTTGCAAATCATCTTGTTAAATATCACTTTCCCCAGATGACCATCAGACACTGACAACTTAAAGAAATATGAGCATAGCTGCTATGCTTATATTATGCTTTTGTAAGATAACTTTCCCATTTCCTCTGCTTTCCTGCCTTTGATCACTTGCTCTTGTTCTTGGTATTGGAGTCAAAATATCTTTGCCTTGGGAATTTTATCAAGTTATGGTCCAAAAAATTGCTTCTTGACCCAAACCCCTCTGTGGAACTTGGTGTCTACTGAAAGACAGTGAATAATGTAACTAAAATAAGGAATGTGAAGTCAAGGGTATATAAGTTATTGCATGCTGCTAGATTTAATTACATTGAATGCACCATTCTGAGTTTGCAAACTATTACCAAGCAGTATTTTATATTTTAATTAATCTCATCTAATTTGAAGGAGAGAGGCTTCCAGGGGCAGTTTGTCACTTCCAAAAATAGCTATTTAATACAGGTAGGACAGTTTTGGAATAGGAAGACAGTGCTTTGATAGCTCATTAATGGAATATAGAGTAAGGACAATAAACAACACCAAACACTGATTTTTGTATTCAATTGATCTAGGGTGAAATGTGTCATCCTTAAACGTTCAACTTCAGAGAGATTTTTCAAGTTGTTCTCTGGAACTGAGAAAAATTTTATTTGGAAACATTCCCATTGAAGAACAATTTGAAAATGGAGTGTATTGAATCATTGAATTACAGGATCAATTTGATCTGCATGGCTGGGTGACAGGTTGGACTTGATGATCTCAAAGGTCTTTTCCAGCCTGGTTAATTCTGTGATTCTCTCTGATTCTGTTTATAATAAGGGAGCAAGAATAACTTGAGCTTTTACCCTTCCCTCTCTCTGGTGGGTTGGATGCTGGTAAGGATGCTGGTAAGGATGCTGGTAAGGCTTCAGTGGTGCCTGCCAGAGTAGCCAACAGGCTAGCAGTTGCTTCTTCTGGTTGGTTAGAGGATATTGTTGTTATTATTATTATCATTGTCATCATTATTATTATTGGTGTTGATGTTATTGTTATTATTAATTATTGTTGGTATTGTGGTGGTGGTGTTATCATTACTATTATTGTTATTATTATCATCAGCCTTATTATTGTTTTATTATAATTATTGTATTATTTAATTGGGATGATGATGATGGTTGAATTTTATTATTTTAAAATTTTTGTTCAGTTTTCATTTGCTTTGACTTTTTGGGTATCAATCCCAAATGTCAGCTCCTGTGACACCCAGACATTTCTAAGCAGATTTTTCTGCTTAAGAAAGGTGGAAGAACTGTAGCTATGCTCAGCTCACCATATTTTAGCAACCATCTACTAACTCAAAAGTTAAAAGATTGAGAAACCTCCTACATCTTTGACACTTCAGTTGGTTTTAGAGTAGCCCAATAAAGGGAAGGAGTTAAATCCATGCCACTGATGAGAAAAAGACTCCAAAAGAGTAGCATATTTAGCCTGAAAGAAAAAGCAGACTGAATGATGATCTCATTACAGTGTCAAAGTATATAAAAACATTATAGAAGAATCTGGTCATGACCCACGTGGCTGGACGCTGTGAAAATTAAGGGAAGGTATATTGACCATGACAGGCAAGGAAACATGCATAGAAATGAAATGGAGAAAGCCTTCAGAATGCACTTGGAGCTGGGCTGGAGCACAAAGTTTCCAAACAGAAAAGGTATCTGAGAGAATTTTACAGATAACCTAAGCTGCAGTGTGAGAAGTGGAGGTGTGCATGTGGACATGGAGGGCTTAGTACTGCTTAGTACTGCTTCTTAAACATGGTGTGCTTAGGACTGCTTCTGAAAGTTTATTGATAGTCTAAGCACTGCAGCAACTGTCAAGGCAGCTTGGAGGCTGCTCAGGGATGGGGTGGGGTCGACATCCCTGGAGGTGTTTAAGAAGAGCCTGGATGAGGCACTTAGTGCCATAGTGTGGTTGCTTAGTTAGAGTTGGGTGATTGGTTGGACTTGATGATCTTGGAGGTCTCTTCCAACCTGGCTGATTCTGTGATTCTGTGGAACATCTTTCCTCTGAAGGTCTTTGGGTTTGATGAGCATTTGAAAACAAATATAAGGTAATTTGGTCTCAGTTTCTAACTGGTCAGCCATCAAGTATCGCATTGTTCAGACCAGGAACTCTCTTAGTGCACATGGTATTGCTATGACTAAGTAGGCTGGGATTGTTTATTTTGCAGGAAGTTTAGGAAAAACCCCAAAATTTTCCTTGAAGGAGCTCTTCAGTCTTTGGCCAGTACTAGCAGTATGAGCTGTATCACCAATTATCATGAAGGTTAACACAACCTGTACCACCCATTTGGGTAGCAATATCAATAAATGGTATTTTTGTCCATTATATTTTCCCCCATACCTTCTTTACTTTTGGGCAGGCAAACATATTGGTTGAAATAAACCTCATAAGCTTGTCACTGAAGCTCTCCCTGGATTCAATCAACTCTTTCCTATGTAGCTTGTGCAAAGAGTTGGTGTTCAGAAGTACTGGGTATTTTTTCAACAGCAGAGGTCTGTGGCTAAAGAACCACATTAAGATCAGCATTTATATGTTTCTGCATGCACAGTTTATACAGACCATTAAGTCTGCCTAGAAATGAATGTTGTTGATAGAAGAACACATTTCTTGAGTCTGTTCCTTTCCATTAATAAAAGCAGAGCATCTCCACAAGTGCAGCATCTTTCGGTGAGATTCATGTCTCCTGACACGATAGCAACAATGAAAGGTATCTGCACCTGGAGTTATTGAATTGGCTTAAGCTTCATTTGTAGTCAACAGAGAAAATCTCTAGGGTATGATTCATCTGGTTTATTTGATGAATATGCATTTAAATGATGAATTGCATTTATAAGAACATCTTTCTCTCTATTGACTGCAAAGTGAACTTGGGATGTTTGCCTGAGGTCTAATTTCCTAGTGTTGCAGATTATGTTATAAAATTGAAGAAAGAGAGAAAGAGGTGTCTTGTTGCAATAGTGCTGCATAATATAAAGGCCAGTACTGGTACTTCAGGCCTCATAACTAATACTTCTGACACTGATCTTTGCATATAGGACTCAGTATTTCTACTACCTCCTTGAAACTCGTTTATTGGGTCACTTCTAAGAGCTTATTAGTTGCACTCCCTCCTCTTTTGACAACTGTTGGCCCAATTGTCCAAAACTAGTGGGATCTGATTCATGGCCTTTGCTGACCTCTCATTAAAAATACAGCTGGGCTCCAGTTTATCAGCAACAGTCTGAAACTATTTTAATCAGTGTTGACCCTCATTGCCATCAAGCAACCCTATTAAAATTAATGAGATGACAATCCTGTAAAAGCACGCAAGACTGACTGATGGGGAAGCTACCTGATGGCAGCAGAGTCTCTTGACAAATCAGATGTGCTCAGGTGTCTTGTCAACTTTTCACTCTATTTTTCTGAGTGAGCCACCAGAAAGAGATGCTTCTGCTTTATTCCACCTAGCACTCACTTCCTCAGGGTAAACAACTGCCCAGAGCAATCCAGTCTTGCTATTCTCAAAGGATCATATAGGAATAATGAAGCTATGTCATGGTCATACAGTTCTGGCGATTTGAAGGAACAGTTTGTAGGAGAGTGAAATGGAAAATGAAAAAAAAAAGCTACAATAGGAGTTGGAAGTTTCCTTAAAAAGATATTATTCCACAAGAAATAAAGATGAACAACATTTAAAATCTGTACATTTCTTTCAAAGGCAGAATGTTGATTGTTTATGTTTATTGAAAGTTCATAATAGAAATATATCAACAATATATCTGGTACTGAAAAATGTTTGTAAAAAATCTGAGGTAGCAGTGGCATGTCTGGAGAACTGCATTGGAGTGCTTCATGTTCTTCTACTCCTCAGTTGGTCAAGGAGGACATCACAGCAAGGAAATAGTTTTCTACTGAGAATTAAGAAAATGAAGGATTGTGTATATCAAGTCTGATAAAGCATTAAAATTAGAGTTAAAGTAGTTCAGATTCCCATGGGCACTGTTCTGAATTAATGCTTTATACAAACAAAAACCCCAAAACCCAAGATGCAATTGAAAGGTGTTTTGTTTTTTTTCCCCACCCATGGAAAGGGAAGCTCTGTCCTCCCATAGCTCTCTTTGTCAGCAATTTGGGAACATTAGGAAATGACCTACAGATTCCATGAACATACAGCTTTTATGGCACAGTATCCCATCTCAGTGAGGTATCACACCAGAAAAAAGATGTCATTTTCAAAGGAGTATGCTACAGCCCATTAACACTTAGACTAAGATTGGATTAACTCCACTGAAATTAGTGAAAATTCCTCAGACTTTACTGGGATCTGAGGCCTCAACACGTAGGACCTCAGCATATATCAGACATGTTTCTTGGCTGGTGAGAAGTGCTGCCAGTTGGAGAACTCCTCTGGTTAGCATCAGGGACAAAGCTGGTGGTCTCTGGTTTTCTTCAACTTTAATCCGTTTGCTGGTCAGGAAAGCTATTTCAGAGAGCATTAGGGAAGAATATATGAAAAGAGGACAGAGGCTTCTGTGCTATGCAGTTTTCAAACCCTGTGAGAACCAAAAGTTCATAGCAAAACTGTCAAAGCTTTCCTGCAAGGGGACTGACTTGATTTTAAATTGGAGAGGAGATGGAAAAGTAGCTCACAGCAAAACCATTTTGTGTTTCTTACCAAATGCTCCAAGGTTATTGCAAACAGCCTCACACGTTTGTGCTGCAGGGCTCCATTAAGAGATATTACTTCCCCAACAACCCACACTGCATGCAAGTTTCTCTCAATAGCTGTTTCTCTGACTTTTTGTGTAATTGCACATGAGCTATACTTGCAGAGGTTTTTGTTTTGTTTTGTTTTTTTTTAATTTAATTCAGTGAACAAAAGTGTTTGCCTTAGATTTGTGAAACTCAGTATCTTGTTTTCAGGGGCTGAAAATAAGATACTCTGTTTAAATACAGAACCACAGAGTATCTTTGGGTGGAAGAGACCTCTAAGATCGTGTAGTCCAACCTTTGACCCAGCACTGCAAGGTCATCACTATGCCATATCCCTAAGCCCCAGGTCCACACACCATTTAAACACGTACAGGGATGGTGACTCCACCACTGTCCAGGGTAGACCATTCCAACATCTGATAACCCTTTCAGTGAAGAAGTATTTCCTAGCATCCAGCCTAAACCTTCCATGGTGCAGCTTGCATCCATTTCACCTAGTCCTGTCACATGGCAACAAGGAGAAGAGGCTGTCCCCTCCTTGCTCCAACCTCCGTTCATGTAGCTGTAGAGAGCAATAAAGTCTCCCTTCAGCCTCCTTTTCTCCAGACTGAACAAACCCAGGTTGCTCGGCTGCTTCTCATAGGACATGTGCTCTAGGCTCTCCATGATCTTCATTGCTCTTTTCTGGACATGCCTTAGCATTTCTATGCCCTTCTTATAGTGAGGGGTCCAGAACTGAACACAGTACTCAAGGTGTGGTCTCACCAGTGCTGAGTACAGGAGGGCGACCACCTCCCTGTTCCTGCTGGCCACCATGTTTCTAATACAAGCAAGGATGACATTGTCCTTCTTGGCCACCTGGGCACACTGCTGACTCATACTTAGTTGACTACCAACCAATATCCCCAGGTCCCTTTCTGAGTTGCAGCTTTCCACCCACAGATCCCCAAGTCTCTAGCTTGCCATGGGGTTGTTATGACCCAAGTGCAGGACCTGGCACTTGGGCTTGCTGAACCTCATACAGTTAACCTTGGCCCATTGACCTAACCTTTCTAGAACCTTCTGTAAGTCTTTCCTACCCTCTGGCAGATCAACACAGCCACCCAGCTTGGTGTTGTCTGCAGGCTTACTGAGGGTGCACTCAATCCCCTCACTGAGATTGTTAATAAAGATACTAAAGAGAACAGGACCCAGTACTGAACCCTGAGGAACACCACTCATGACCAGACCAGATGTCAGCCAAATTTAAGTTCACTCACCACCACTCTTTTGGTCTGGCCATCCAGACAGTTTTTATCCACTGCAGAATGCACTTATCCAAGCCTTACGCCAAAAGCTTCTGAAGGAGAATGCTGTGGGAGACAGTGTCAAAAGCTTTACTACATTCCAGGTAGGTAATGCCCATAGCTTTTCCCTTATCCACTAGGCAGGTCATCTTGTTTTAGAAGATCTCTGTGGATTGAGTTACCTTGGTGTTTTCTACACAAGCAATTGAAAAAGCTTATAGGGATGGAAGGGCAGGAAGGCAAAAAAGCCACAATTATGAGATTATTTTCAGTTTTTAAACAAGCTGGAGCATATTTAGACACAAGTGCTTTTTGAAATTTTATTTAAAAGAAACTTTCTTAGATATTGTACTGGGTTTTACATTATTTTTACAAACTGTAAAGAAAACTGCTCAAGAACTCCGATGGATGCAGTGACAGTACAATTTTGCATACAATTGTAACACAGGCAGTTCCACCACCAGAGCAGTAATATCCTTCAGTATTTCAAAGTGAATACTTACAAAGGCTCAACAAAGTGTCACATTAGAAATTCTGTGGTTCCATTTATTAATGACCAATGGAATGAATTGGAGCAACCAAACCCAACCTTGATTACAGAAAGGACAGGACAGTAAAGGTCATTACTGAGCATAACAGCCTGGGAAATTCTTTTCAAGCAGCTAGGAAAGAAGCACAGTCCTGTTTCTGCATTCAGGAAAGATAACAGGACAACTGAAGATAAACATGGATGTCCCAGGCAATGCTCTTGTAGCATCTAATAATAGTTTTCTCCCTGCACCTGGAGGCAGCAGAACTGTGTGAATGAAGCATGGAAGGGGTGGAAGGCAAATGGTGGCTAAAGGCATTTTGCTTTATGCATTATAAAACCTCCTTCTTCCTTCTTTTCCTTCCAAACTCGAGGTGCTGAATTTTCCTTGCTCCAGACAATGAGAGAGAATCTCCCAAGCACCCACCTATTCTCCTTTTCAAAACTAAGCAAGGAAACAAAATGACAGGAGCAAATACCCTGATAACTAGGAATGGGAAAGATGAATCTGGTCCTCTTCTCTATAATGGAGCTTGGCTTTGCACAGGACGTTTTTCTATCTTGTTCAAGACTGAGATATTGACACAGACTAGAAGCATGAGCTGCTTTGGGAAAGAAAGTCTTTAAACATCACTGGGGACTCCTGTCATTAAGATTAACGTGGAAGCGGAGAGTATTATGGGTGGCCAAGGGACTGTGAGTGGCTACCAAGTCACATGGCACCAGCACATCCCTCCTCTATCCCTTTTCCTTCTTCACTCAGTAAAACCATCACGCAAGTATGAATGAGACACTGCCACGAAGAGTCAGAAAAGGAAAACAGGACGGTAAGAGCAAAGAGCATATGAAATATACTTGTTAAGTTCAAACTAGCTGTGAGCCAGAAAAAATCGGTGGGAAAATGCATGATGAGCTATTACATTTCTTCAGCAAAACCCTGCAACAATATACCTTGTAATCAAGAGGACTCATGGCACAGCTGACTCTGTGAGGTAATATATGTGGATTTGACAGAAGGTGCACAAAGAGCCATGTAAGCTGTGGGATGCTTGTGACCAGCTCCTTTCTGTCAGCACCAAAATTTCATCACTGTAGCTCCTAGACACTCGCTTTGACAAAAAGAGAGAGGCAGAGTCCCATTGTCATGCTGTTATGTGCATTTCAGGGGCAAGGCAAGACAACTGAGAAGCTATCAGCATCAGCTGCACTGACAATATGGCAAACTGTAGTGGCATTAAGAATTAGAGTTAACAGTGATTTGTCTGAAATATGAGTTTCATTTCTGTCACAGTCCGATGTGAGACTCGGATCCCTTAGGATGCAGGGGAAAGAGAGAGAAAGCACAAAACGTTTTAAAATCTCAGCATCAGTTTGGCCACTTGATTCTGAATTAATATCTGAGTGGATGCAGAAATGAGGGAAGAAGGCAATGGTAATTAGCATTTGGATGCTAGTGGTTGTTAATAGAGTAAAATCAGATTATTGTTGTTGATCTTTATGATCGACTGTTACTCTTTGAATCACCAGTGGCCTGGTGATTTAATGTTCCTGAAGCTTGGGATAATTCACTCTGATCCATTGGAGTAACTGGAAAGAGGAGAACTGGAAGGAATGCATAAAACCAATCTGTATTGATCTGTGATGTCATGCAGTCTTACTGCCTTTCAGTGTTGTAGGAAAATTGGTTTGCCTGTCTTTGAGAGAGGGCTGTTTTTTGGGGGGTTGGATTTTTTTCTCACTTTTAAGTGAACTGAGTTAAACTTTACCATGTATCTCACTGAACTGTAGTTCTGCTTTATGGTGCTAGTGATTTGGAAAGCAATGATGTTATCTGGATTGTATTCAGCTATAAACAGATTTATTTTTTTTTTAGATCAGAATTCAAACTAAACATTTTACATTAGAAAATATTTGTAATGTTTATTTTTATGACAGCATTTTGGCTTGACCATGAGTGCTAGATATTTATTCACAATATTTTCCCTTGCTTGCTTCTCCTTACCTCCTTCTCTGTTCAAGAAGGAACTCTTAAAGGCACTGAAACAGGCTGTTCAGCTGTGCCTGAAGATCAGTCAGCAAGGAAGAAGTCTGACCTGGATAAATAGTGAGGTTTGGTTGCTGCTTAGGGAGAAAAGGAGAGTCTATGCTCGTTGGAAGAAGGGGCAGGCCACTTGGGAAAACTACAAGATTGTCACAAGACTATGCTAGGAGAAAATTAGAAGGGCCAAAGCCCAACTGGAAATTAATTTGGCTTCATGTGTTAAAGAGAACAGGAAATGCTTCTACAAATATATTTGCACCAAAGGAGGACTAATGAGAATCTCTGTCCCTTGTAAGATTCATGAGGGGAAAGTAATGGTCAAGGATGAGGAAAAAGCTGAGGTACTCAATACCTTTTTTCCTCAGCCTTTAGTAGTAAGATCAGTTGTTCATTGGATACCCAGCCCCTGAGCTAGAAGATGGGGATGGGGACCAGAAAGAAGCCCCCATGATTCAAGAGGAGATGGTTAATGACCTGCTACACCACTTACACATACATAAATCTATGGTACTGGAGGGTGCACATATGAGGGTACTGAAGGAACTGGTGGAAATGCTCACTAAGCTCACTTCTGCTTCAGGCAAGATGCCAATGATCAGCATTTTGGAGAAAAACCTAACAACAAAACCAATGTAACTTAGCTGCATGCTTGACCAAAAGATACTATCCTGACTTTAAACACTGTTATTCAATTCATCCATAATTCTTGTTGTCTTCCAATTTCCTCACCTAGCCTTATTTTTCAGATTAGCTCCTTTTCACTTCCCTTCTTTCTTTTTTTTTTTACTGTGCATCCCTTTAGCTAATTACTGTGGGAATACAGTAGCTATTTGATATGTTTCCTTACAATGCATACATTTGCATCTATCTGAATTTACTTCTTTTGAATCTGATTGAAGAAAAGAAGAGGTTTAGAAGCAATTCAACTGATGCATCAATTTTTTTTGCAGTGTCTTTTACTTTTCTATGTTAGTTTATTCCTTACATTCACTTGTTCACTTTCAAAACCAAAGTTCCTCGTAATTCAAAACCATTTAGCTCTCTTTAGTAACAATTCAGTGCTATATGCAGTTAAGTTCAGAGGCGGAGAAATACATATTTAATGTCCATGAACTCACATTTTTCTGAACTCAGATATTTTCTGAAACAATGGGTCTTTAATAGTAATGACTGACAATAATACAGTCTATTTTAACTACATAGAGAACTATACAATGTATTACATAAGTGATCTTATCCCTATGAGATTGTTAGCCCCCAGTTTGATAGGTGAGACAACTATAGCATAGGGATGGTGACTCATTCAGTATGATATACCATCCAAGCCTGAAGCTTGCCAATAGATTTTTTCATGCTTTAAGCATGAAGGATCAGCTATGCTCAAGGTATCTAAATACTGAATACTTTAAATCACCCAAAAAAGGGCTAAGAATCTGAGCTAAAAAAAAAAAAAAAGTAGTGTGTGATTGTAAATTATTAAACCAACCTGCAAAAAGCTCAAACCAAATGCTTGACACAATAGAAAACTAAGAATGGAAGAGGGAAAGTTTCATGTGGCATAACAATGTAAAATTCCACCTAGGACTTTTGCAGAAAACGCTCATGAGAGGCATCAGAAAGACTCAACCCAGAAAATGTCCTCGGTCATGTAGGTGTTTTAGGTCTGAACATGTTTTCTGAGTAAAGTATTGTAGCTTTCCTGATTCTTGTAGTCAGCTATGAAAAACTTCCTGCCAAACACTCACAATGTATCTCTCCATTCTATTTGGAGAATTATTCAATAGCCATAATCGAAAAAGTAGGTGGAATAGACTATTGGAAAGTATGTCCTTCAAAATAATGTACATATGGATATCTAAAATGAAAAAACAGAGTTATTATCAACTTACAAGAGCATTCAGTAAATTCATGTTAAAAATGCAACAAAGATAGTTCACATTAAGAGGTATAGGCAACGTTACAAGCATGGTGAAATGTACAAAGTGTCCCCAATGTACTAAAAATTTACAGATACCGACATTGTGTGTCAGATGACCAAACAAATGCTAATTCCAGCACAAATGACTAACCAATGAAAGAATATAGGAGACATCCTGCTATGCCTGGTAAACTATAGATGCAGTGCTGACAAGAACTTATTTGCTCTAGAAGAATAAAAATGCCACTCAGGAGTTAGGTATCCCTTATGGAAGGCACTGTATACCCTTGCAGTTAGAAGACTGCCTGCAGCTCAGTGGGTTTATGTTTCATGCAGTTTGGCTGTAGACAGTGAAAAAAAAAGGTTACTTCAGCCTTGTGAAGTTCCAATATTGTGCAATTCTTGACAGTTTTAGAAAAATATCATTGTTTGTTTAAATGCTTATTTTTAGACTTCTGAGAAAGCAACAGAAAAATTATTTCATTTAATTTTTAATTCTTGAAGGCAATTCATGTGGGCACTTTCTCAAATGGGATACCTATAGGTAAGGTAAAAAATCTACTGTGATGTGTAAAGTTAAAGTTACATCAGGACTACCATTGTCTAGTTTTAACACACCTCCACTTTGCCAAGGTTAAAATCCTAAGGGCAAAACAGTTGCTTACTGTACACAATACTTAATAAGAAAAGTGAAACTTACTGCCACAGCAAGTTGCAAGAACTAGAATCAAATGAGAGCAGTGAACAAATCAGTGAAGGAAAAGATCACAGATGACCATGAACCCAGTGTAGGTGAAGATGGAAAGAATACCACTTGTAATAAGATGATTTTAGATGTGTACCTCACACATGATTCAGAGTACATTACCTTAAAGCAATCATTCCTGTTTAGTCACTGGAGAGAGTTAGATGACTTTAGAAGGTTGTTCAAGTGCCTGAAGGTAAACTGTGCAGTCTCTGCAGTGGATTTCATTACCACTGAAGATCAGTGTTTTTAGTGGTTTATGACCATGTGGATAAGTGGAGAAGCAACATCTGAAAGGCCTGGAGATGAAAAATCCCTTAAATTCTTTCCTTCACCCACCATGCACCTTACTCTTTAAGGTGTTATGAAGACAGAATTTACCCCGTTTCACAAAGTGCATGTGCCAGCGATTTCATTATGCAACTCAGTAAGCAGCCTCCCTTTCCCTGTAAATATCAACCTCTTCAGAAATCACATTCATAATATTCACATCTACGCACACATAGAGAGGTTTTTATCCCATGAAAGGATAATTTCATATGTAACTGCCTCACACCTTTTTGTTAATAGATAAACCTTTATATCCAGGGAAGGAAAACACAGTTGAAATAATTTACTTTCCATAATAATTACTTTTTTAGGCAAAGAGTGCTATTGCCATGTGTTTCAGTTTAAAGTATTCTTGTTTTACCTCTCTTTTTCTGTAAAACATTAAGTATAGTTTTTTTATTTGGTGAGTGGTCAAAGATTACGGTTAGGTTTGAAGAACATATCCACTTTTTTGATAAACACCTACTTTTTCATTTAAAAAGCTTAAACTCTATTCTAAATTAATCAGCATATAGACTTAGACTTCCAGATGTAGGACAAGTTAAATCACTGTGGCTTCAAAGTATGCAGGAGATCTTTTTGTAAATGCTTAGTTGGTACTTTTGAAGTAGTTTGAGTGCTTTTTCTTCCTTTCCCTTCCCTCCCTCCCAAAGTTTCTCCTTGACTTTTTTTCACGTCTTAGATGCTCTTTGGATGGTACTGCCATGGACCCTCGAAGGCCATTCTGTTGCCTAAATGCAAACACTCAGTTCTGTGGCAGATGTTACATATGCCAGCTGGGGTAGCAGGGGATAGCTAAGACACCAAACAGTGCCTAAAACTGCACTGCATGCATACAGGCAGCTGAATCCTTCTGTATATGTTGGCAACATACCATATTGTACATCTATCCTCTGAGACAGATGTCTGACCTCGTGTTATAGTCAGTGGTCAGAACTCAGCAAGACTCTCTCCACTCTAAAGCTGGCATCTAAAGCCCTGTGAGTCATGAGCAGAAGATCTCTTTCTCTCTGTGGACTAGTAAAGGTGTAGACACCAAAAGCTATGTGTGATGATTTACACCTTAATGTCTGTATAAAGCGATGCAACATGTGAAACTCCTAAGTCGAGTGCTAGTTTGAACACATAAAAATTTGGCCCTGTACAACTTCAATTTTTTTCCCTCCTGTGATAAATTGCAGTATCAAAATTCCTTTACTTTCCCTTAAGTATGGGAATTAAAGGATTTCCCCTTTTCCACTCACATTTTCATTTGGCTTAATGTATTTCTTCAAGAGTAAACAAGTAGTCCATTCTAATTCTTGAATTTTTCAGGTTTATTTAACTGCCTAGGCCCTCACAACCATTGTGGTCTAAATTCTAGGTGCTCATTATGAGAATCTTTCTGTTTACTAACAGGTTTACATGTCATGATGTGAATAGGATGCTACATGCTCTTTGCAGGGGAGTGTGTACTGCAGTCCATATGGTGCAAGTACTTTACAAACACAATAGCCATTGCAAATGTGTCACAGATTGAATTTATATGAGATCATAGAGTAACTAATTGCATGATAGAAGCTTTAATAAACTGCAGTCTTTGGTGGTACTATATGAAATATGACACACTCTATGTACTGTATATGAAACACATGCCTAACCCATAAAAAAAAATAAGGGTGCAATGCTTTCACAACAAACACCTGTTGCCAGTCTCTTTGGAATATGTCTATGGATATCACAGGACCTGAAACCCTTTACCCTGATGTAACCCTCTGTAACATACTATTATCTCCATTTTAGTGAATATGGGGACAGCACAGCAAAGTGAAACCCCAAGGCTACAGGGGAAGTTTAAGCTAATAAGGACACTGGAAACTTTACCACCCACAGTTGCCTGCATCATACAAGCTCTTCTGTTTCCAGAAGAACTGGAATTGTTAACCTCTATCTCTTACTTTTGTGGGCTAGGGAGTGATTTCTTTATCAAGAATTGTATTAAATATTATTCTAAAATCTTATAATAACATTGCAATAATCTTAATATTTGGTGCATGTATTATATGCAAGATAATGGTTAATGATGATGATCACCATAATGTATTCATAAAGGAGAAATTAAAAGCAATTATGTTTTAAAAAGTTTGCTTTGTATTAGTAACTCATATGGGGTGAATATGAGTATATTGAATTCAATTAATGATGCTGATTAAAGAAGTTATTCATTTGCACTGCTGTGGACAAATTTAGGCAGGAAATCAGCAATGCTGCAGTGGTTTTCCTTTAGGAAGGAAGGGACTAAAAGCTCAGCTACTTTGAGGGTGGCTGCTCAGTTTACCAGAAAGATTGTTTGAAATGGCAGAGGTTCAGACTCAGTCACCCAGAAAATCTTTTCCAAGACTTTACTCCTCTATTGAACTTTCATATTTCCTCCCTTTTGAGTACTTTCTTTTTTAAAACTCCCTACAGAAGGCTTTCAGCATTTTCTAGCTTTTAAATTTTTGTTTGAAGAGCAAAAAGGTTGTGTTTAAAGATTGAAGGTGGACTTCACTGAATTGGCCTCTTTTGATTCCTTGCCTCTTTTCTTTGTGTTGGTATTTGTCTTTTTCTCATTAATTCATTGTCTCACTGAGTGTCTTTTAATTCAGTGCCTTACTTATTCTTTCAAGACATGGTGTATCTGGAGGAAATGAAATATAATGTAGCTTCAGTGAAGTACTGCTGTTTTCCTTCCTATCTTCTACTAGTCAGCCTGATGTAAGTACATGGGGTACCAGCAGGACATTTGAGGAAGAGTTTGCAAAAACAGGACAGTCACATTCATAAAGAAAATAGAAGAGAAGATAAATTGTTTTCATGAAAATCATGCTGCTGAGATTTGGGGATTCTTTTTTTTTTTTTAAATCCAGAAGAGAGAATGAATCAGACTATGACTCATTCATGTTTGTGAGGTTGAAAAAAAAACAAAGCTTTCTCAGAGACATCTGAAGTATGAGGACCTTATCCACTCCAAAAGAATACAGATAGGGCCCATTATGTATCTGGGAGCAATCTGAAGGGAAACAATGAGAAACCTGTGTGTTAGACTCAGAAGAAGTTGAAAGTTACAGTATGAAAAGGGAAAAAAAATCTCATTCGGCAGCTTTTGCCTGTTTTACCTTTTAGGAAGGAAAAACAAAAGTGGTTTCAACAGAGGCTATTCTAAACAAAAATTAATATTTCCAGTAGATTTTGCATTAAAAATAATCACACACATGCTTAGAAACCAAACCCAAACATCCTTGTTCAGTCAAAAGCTCATCTACCAAGCAGCTCTTGCCTAAATAAAGCATGCTGTGTTGACTCCTCTTTTGTAACATACAATTCAATATTAGGACACCTGAAAAAAGTAGTATTAGCCTGCAGATGTAGATATTTTAACATAATTTTTTTATGCTATAGTGCCTTCTCCTTGGACTTGTTTCTTCAGGAAATCTTACATGGCTTAGATGACCTGCTAGTCCTTTACGGATCTGCTGGATGTCCTGGCACGTTTCAGCTGATGTGTGGCACCTACCTTTCAGCTGAGTTTAGAAGCAGATTTTATCCTGTAGCTCAAGCATAGACATCTCAATTCACACATCTTAATCCCAAACTGAACCTGCTCCCATGTTGTCCAGTATATCACTGGAAAACAGCCATGGTGACTTTGTGGAATTTCTGACAAAGCAGTAAATCAAGCAAAGGGCAGAAGCAGTAACTGAAGTAATGATTGACAGTAATTCAGCTGGAGCAATTGCAGTGATCTGCAAGGACAGAAATGATGAGGACAGTACGACAGAAGAGATTTGAAGCAGAAAGTGCATTTTGTTGACATTTTTCCCCTAAGCCACATGGTTTTACAAGGAAAACCTTCTCTGAAAGTATAAAATATATGAACTAAAGGCCAGGAGGCTTTTTCTTATGTTTTTGGTGTTTGGTATATCATACCTGCCATTCAGGTAGGTGGAGAACTATGAAGACCAGGTGGTACTTGTGATAACGTTTCACATAGTACCAAGTCCCTAGTTATTCATGAAAGAAAGGTCATAGAAGCAAAGGTGGTTTGACTGAAGGGAAGTAATAGACTTGTTCACATAAGAAAGTGTGCAGGACAGATGCACGTATATTATTAGAACATTTCACAGTGAGTCCCCATGGTGAAATGAGCAGCAGGTGCCTGACTGCTGCAGGGGAAATTAAGCAGACAGTTTGAAAGGGCAGATAGACACCATAGCCCTGGGGCACATTTGTTATAGCAGAGGACATGTGAATGTTCCCTAGGCACATGCAATTACACTCTGCTGATTTCAAAACCAACTGATTTTATTGTGAAAAATGGAGTCATGAGTAACCAAAAAGCCAGAAGAGCTTTTGATATTTTCTCAGGGCAACAATTTTCCCATGAAATGGAAGCACAAGACAAGTCTGAAGCGATGAAAGAAGAACTTCAGGGAAGGCATCAATTTTAGACTGCAGGACAGGAGTAGTGGAGAGGACTGGTCAGATAAAATTCTCCAAACCCAGAGGAAGATCTTTTTTCTTCATAAAAAACAGTCCCCGAAAAGAAATAAGATTATTTTAATAGCACTGGTAGCTCTGTGGAACAAATACTTCAGTTTAGATTTTTCCTAACTGTCTCTAACACATTTATCTTACAAGGTGGCTAATGAACCCCTATTCTAATGATAGCCAAATACTGCTCCCCAAGAGAGAAATTGAAAATAAATGCACTGACCTCAGTGGAACTAGGGTAGATTATACTATAGTGTCATGAAATGAAAGTACAGTTTGACTGAACAAGGGAGCTGTCAATTCTGTAAATGAAACCAGCAGCATAACCTGGTTTCCCTCATCCAACACACACTGTACTCTTAATTTCCATTTGTATTAAGGAAGCTTTACTGAGTCATTAAACATTTCTGTATCAGCACATCTGCCTTTGCGATATAGCTTCCAAAATTGCATGTATGTCAGCAGTGAAGGAAGGAAAGGGAAGATTCAGGAGAACAGATTTAAAATATTGTAAAATGTGTTAGTTATAACTAATTATTTTTTTAATCCCTACAATAACTGGCTAAAAATACAAGATGAGTTGCAACATTTTATAAATACATCAAAGGCTTCTGGTTACATCAAAGGACATTCACATTCTTTATCTATTATGCTTAGGGCTTGAGGTCTCCTATTCAAATCCATTGTAATTTTTCTTTTTGAAGAACAGATAGTCTAAAAGGGCATTGATACTTCAAAGTAAAAATTTTGTCTTATGCTCTTCTCTCCCCATCTTGCAGAAAAGAAACATGAAACTAGTTAATACTGTCAAAAACTCCACCACCATTATATAAAAAAGAAAATTCCTCATGTTTTGCCCCCTTTCAGCCTGTTCTAAACTTGAGAAATGGGAAAGACCTATCTCACAACTACGTGGAATTACAACCCTTGCACTAGTTTATGTTGCTGAGCCTCATGCTCTATATGAAGGGTCTTATTGCATTTTTACTCTTGGAAAGGTCAGCACATTGAAGAGGTTTAGAATTGCTCACTTGAAGCTGAAATCAAATCAGCATTTTGGTGATCTTTCCAAAAAGATTTCTGCGAACTTTGAGTCATTCCCTCAAATGCTTTGTAAGTCAAGCAGAACTGATTATTGTATAATCGAAGCATCACAAGGTAAGGGAAAATGCAATGATTTTTCCCACTACAGAACAGTAAAATGGCCATAGAACTTTTAGTATAGGGGTGTCAAGAAATGTGACTAATGAATGGGAGGCAATAAAGAAGTACAGAAACTTATGTGACTGTAAGAGAAGAACAAAGTAAGCAAAAGCTTACAAAAGGGGCAATCCTGCTAAGGAAAGGTCTCTACATATATGGATGGACCCAAGCCTTCCCAATTTAAGACAAAGCAAAGGACAGAGTGAGAATTCAGTTTGCATGTTAGGATATTCTGGAAGGCAGGGCGTATGAAAAATTTAGGAGAGCAGTGCAATGTTGGAACAGGTGCCCAGTCACATTTTGGAATCTCCTTTTCAAGATGTGGCAAGACAATGCCAAGGCTGACAATTGGCAATAGCCTAGCTTTTTGGACTAGATTGTTCTGGAGAATTCCTCCAAACAACATTTCTACAAATGTTTGTTTTGATGGCAGAAGGGCAGCATCTGCTTTGTATCACTATGTACTTTCTTCGAATGCATCTTGCTTACAATATGGCAACACTTTGCTCAAGCTGAACATGAAAGGATCTACTGGAACATGTCTGTAGTCAATATAAACCAGCCACATTATTGGCATTTTGTCTGAAATTTGTGTATTATAAGATTCCAGCCAGCTTGTCCCAGAGTCTTTGACATTTATGAAGAGGTTTCACAGGGATTTTCTATTCCAAGAACTGCTCCTTTAAGCAAAAATGGGCACTACCCTTATAAGTCTTATAGGTTTCCCTAGCTCCCCTAACAGTGAATATCTTACATATTGTACTCATTATTTCAGCTAAATTGCTAATCTTAACAGGAAACGCTCATTAAAAGGAATTACAACTATTTCATATTTGTGTATAAGCTTTTCTTGCTGCCACTATAACTCTTTATTACAGTAGATAGCTACCAGCATCACTTCTCTGCAGTGTAGTTACCTCATTTTTTTACTGCTCTAGCCTAGAACAGCTTGAATAATCCTATAATACCTCCAATAATTTTAAACAACTTCTTTTTATTGACAGTCAGGATTACTATGAACACCTTGTGTAACTTAGATACTTCACTGAGTGAAATTCTTCCCTGAGATAATGCATAGATTTTAGGAAAGCTTTCAGTCATGATTTAATAATGGCTGCTGCTGTAGAAGCTCCCATTATTCTAAACCTGCACTAAACTTCACCTATTCTGGCTGTTGCAATTTTATATTGCTCTTCTAATTTGATGTTATTTCATTTCGGCTTCTATTCATTGTATTTTGTTATATCAAAGGTGATAAATATGTCTGTGTAAATAATTTCTAAACAGTGTTACTTGGGTTAGATTTCAAAGCATTTATAAAAGCAGCCACTAACAATGTATTGTCTCTTATGTGCTAGAACTTATGCAAACACTTCAAATACTGAATAGAAAAAAAACCAGTTCAGGTTTCTCTTATCTTCTATCTATTATTACAAGCAAAAGATCAAACAAACCAGAACGAGAAAAGAAATCAGTGATAGAAAGTACAGCATATGCACAAAAGCTCATTGCTATGAGTTTATAATGACAGTAACAGTGGCTGGTTCATTTTCAATTTATATCAAAGGCAGTATTTAGGCATTTAGTGCACTTCAGTCAAGTGGAGATCAGTGTTTTGTCTGAACTATTTTACTCTTTTGCAGGTTTATAAAGGGAGGATCCCAGAGGTGCTTCTCCTCGGAGTGATGAGTCCTTGACTCACATCAAGTTTGATGCAGGCTGTGTCCCCAGATTCCTGTCATTCTCTCCCCCACTCACCTTTCTTAAGGAGAGCATGTGTAAATAATAATAAAGCAACTGATTTGGTTTGTTTAGGTTCCCATTAATAACTGAAAGGGGCTAGGGCTGATCTTCATAAATACGTTAACAAAGGAAATCCCCTGGCAGAGAAAGTGTTATTTAGGTTAAGGAACTAATATAACCTGGCCATAAAGAAGATTGAGCTGATAATTAGAAGACTTCTAGACATTATTACAGGGAAGGCCTGGAATAGCATTCTACTTGGAGGCATTAAGGAAAGAAAAAGAAAGAAGAATCTAATTAGCTGTAAAATAGAGCTTGATCAGTTATAAACCTATGGGGTTACATGATATGACTGCCACAAATGACAGGGGACTGAACTCATTGAAATTCCTCTACTGTTTTCATTCTTACTGAAGTATTTCAGCCTCTCAGTTGTTCTCTTGGCTGACCAGAATTCTTTGTGTGGAACACTAGTTGTGTTCATGATATAAGAGGGAAGAAACAGGACAGATAATTTAATGAGACTTTTCAGTTCATTGCATCATGTTCATCTGACCCGAGATCTCCAGAGCAATAATTTCATCACCCTTTTTCACAGCAAGTTGTGCAATTCTTTAACACTACTGTATCTTTCTAATGACATTGTTAGCTCAAGACTTGCCCAGATTTCTTTCAGTGATGATTTTCTCCATATTTTCCTGAGGAAAATAGAAACTTTCTACTGTATCTTTCTAATGACATTGTTAGCTCAAGACTTGCCCAGATTTCTTTCAGTGATGATTTCCTCCATATTTTCCTGAGGAAAATAGAAGCTTCCTCTGTCTTGTTCCGCTGCCCTGGGTACATATACCCAATTTGGCATGTTCAAAATATGACATCCTGCACCTCTTACCTGAGAGAGCAGGCCCAGGTGACTGTTTGCACCCTTACTGGCTCGTGTGTCCTCTTGCAGCTAAGAGCAGCTCCAAATCTCAAGGATCCCAAAGGAACCTGTGATTGTGTTTTTGTTATGCTGTCCTTCACAGGGCTTATCAAGCATGTTAATGGTAATGCCAAAGACAGCTCTCCAGATGCATCTGTGTGTCCAGCTGCAAAGGAGGCACACACTTATGGGATTGCCATTGTGTAGGTACTTTGGGACATGCTAGAGAAGAGAGTTTCCCAACCTGATAAAACCTTTTGCAAATGACAGAGACACAAAACATCTCATGTCTCTTGTAAGTCCACATGTAAAAAGGAAACCTTTGACATGTTTAATAGTTTATATTTACTCTCTCTTTATCCTACCTTATTATATGGAGTCTTTGTGGAAATAAGTCTGTGCTATAAAGGAAAGGCTGGTAAGAAGTTTTATCCTTCATACTTTTCCTCATTTGAAGACACTTTTTATTTCAGGTATTTTGAAATAGGACAGGGCAGGAATTTTGTTGTCATATCTTAACATATTTCGGATTTGGATGAACACAATTATCCTGGAAAGTGCTCTGGAATGGTATTTTTCAAATCTGCTTTAAACAATATCAGATAGGTGTAATAATACATATATATATTTATATATTTTATATTTAATATTTTTGGCAGTGGTATCTTCAAACACTGCCATAACTTATTTATGAATTATATTTACAGCTTCTGTTATTCAGCTGCGAGTGATACATTCCACATATGAAGACAGTTAAACAATTTAAGCACAAATCTGGGAACTTCCAATACAGTGATCCAAACTGGAAATAAAGATGCCGTGATCTGTGGTTTTGCACAAGAGGGATTCTGTAGCAAATTAGCCAGGGACTCACATCTTGCTCCTTTGTCTAGTGTCTTCCAAGATACTGTAACTATAATTCAAGTGGCTCTTGGCTCACAGAGGGCTAAGGGTCCTCTGCCTTCTCATGCCCAGTTCATGGTCTGGAGCTTTTCCTTGGCTCAGAGAGGGCTAGGGAGGCCTCTCTCTCTCATGTGCACTGTCGCTGGGTGTAGCCTTTCTGTGGCTCTTCTGGGATTCAGTTCTCTTGGGACTTTTCCGCTTTTTGCCTCTGGTGCAGGGTTCTTGCAGTGTTGGTTGCCTTGGTCCAGGTGTAAGGCCCAGGTGTGGTTTGCCTGTTAGGGTAGGCTCTTTAGCTGCAACTCCCGCAGCATGTGGTTTTTGTGATTCCTCAGTGAGAACAAGGTCCAGGTGTAGTTTGCCTGCTGTGGCAAGCTCTTCAGCTGCAATTCCTGTAGCATCTGGCTCTTGTTGCTGTCTGGGTGAGAATAAGGCAAGTTGCTTACCTTCTTGGCTGGTTTAAATACTGTCCAAAGACAATTAATGCCCTTTGGTAACAGAGAAACCTGATAGCTGAACCTATAGGCTGGGGCATATCCAAACATGGTCAGGGGCACACACAGTTCACTGCTGTGTTACAAGGTTAATTACACATGCTGCACGTTTGCCTGGACCATCTAGACCCCAGGAAGTGTCCAGGTTTGCACATTAGGTGCTTAGATTATTGTCTGGGTTAGGGCATGTTTTGGGGCTTGTCCCTTCAGGACACTAGGTGAATTAATTACCTGCATTCTGTAAAGCCTTGCATGGAGACACTTGTCATGTATTATGAATATTAGGCAGATCACCACAAAAGTAGACCAGATGGATAAAATAAAATAGCAATTTTCTTTAGTTATTTGCACCTTATTTTACTACACACTGCTTGGTAGTTTTTTTGTTGGCTTTGTTTGTTTGTGTTTATTTGTTTGCTTTTGCTTTCTTTTTTTTTTTTTTCTATTGTCATTAACCAACTCTAATTTCCTTCTCCTAGCTTGCAGAATCCATTCATTTTAATGGACATAAACTACCCTAGAGCCATAAAGTAATCAGTTTGTTTATGTTGTTCATCCTTTTAATTTTTAGCAGTCTGCATTTTCCCCATCATTCTTTTAGGGCGTTGTGGCAGCAGCAAAGCTTTTCCAGGCAAAGCTTTTCCAGACATAGCTGCCAAGTCAAAAGTTCTCCCTCCACAGCTCAGGATGAATGCCACTGTGGTCTGACTCAAGGAGGTTCCAAATAAGCATAGGATCCTTTTCAAGTTATAAAGTCTGTAACAGATAAAGAGGTTGAATTCACTGTGGAATTAGGGTATCTCCTTATTTTTCAGTCTTCATGCAACATATACCAGGCACTTTTCTCCCGGTGCTTAGATCTCCACTGGACTTCCTATGGAGGTTCTCTATGGAGCCCACATACCTTTCTTATCTCTCATGCTGCAGCCCTCCTGGACAAATGGTGACTTCCAGTGCCATGCAGGACTTATCCTGGAGTTAGGGGGACAAGGACATGTTGTTAATCTTTATCTTCCACTTTTACATAGCCAGCTGACATGGCAGATAAATTTTGGGGAGAACAGAAAGAGAACACACTCACAAGCATGGTATGGAGGGTGCTTGTGGGAAGGGATAAAGAGCCCCTTTATGGCTCCAGAAAGCATGACAAGAAACCATGCAAAATGAAAGAAGAAAGTGTTGGAGAAAGTCACAAGAATTATTCTCTAAAAGAAAAAATACTGTCTCTAATGCAAAGATTTGGGATTTTTCAGTGCATAGCCCATGCTGTCAAAACCATGACTGTTTGTGAAGTAATGACCATCTGAGGAGCAACTTTCTAGTGCTTCGAGCCATACAAGCTGCAGATGTCAGGAATATCTTAAAGGGAAATAACTTCAAGAATGAAGTGCTTGAAGAAATCTTGTTGAGACATACCACACCAAAGATAAATCAATGCAATAATTCCTGGAAAGCCTGGCTGACAAATTTCCCTATCGCATAGTTTGTGGGGATAACATAAAATGTTTCCTGCCTTACTCATGCAAACATTCCTGGTAATTTCAGTAAGACCCAGACTAAGTCTTGGAATAAGGAAAATAGGATTCAGCCAAGAGTTTTCTAGTGCTTATGAAAATTCCCCGGGAGTCAGAAAGAAAATCATAACTATTTTAAAGTAGCCTAGAATATAAGAGACAATGCCTGCTATGGACTTTTCAGGGGAGTTTTCATTTGATAGAAAAGTTGTTATTCTAATTAAATTCACTAGCTGCATAGGAGTATAATTTCTCCCATACCACAGTGATTTTGGTCAGGTAGATCTTCCCCCATACTATGAAAAAAGCTTTCTGGAAGAGAAAAATGACATATACAACAATACAAATAGAATCATTGAAAAATGATGTGTCTCAGTCTCACACTCATTACGCTGATACGAGACCCTTATTCACAAACCATTTAAGATCTTCAGCAAAAGGTGTTCTGGTCGTGTATCACAGGCAACAAATACATATACTGGGGAGGAGGTTAGGTGCTGCTGCAAAATTACTCAGCAGACAACACCAATTCTGTGAAGTTTCTGTACGTGCTGCCTGGTGGTGAATCAAAGCTTAAGCTTAAGCAAATGGGCCAGCCACCACTTATCCCGTTTGGGAACATCACAGCCTGCGCATGCTGGAAGTGTGTTTTTACTGCTGAAAGTATCACTGGACAAAGAAAATTCAGTTCACAAAAAACTTATCTGTTCTTTAGCATCCTGGTGCCTCTAAAATGCAAGTTGCCAGCAGTTTCTGGCAGTGAGTTGGATGTGGAAGACAGATGAGTAAAATGCTGGGAGGAGCTGGGCTCTGTAGAGGTTGTGAGGAGAGAGTGATCTGGCAGTTGGGAATTGTGATCCCAGCCACTGGAAACCACACACAGAGTAACATGTCCCAGTACTTGCAGTCACATCCTTTCCAGGGACATTAGCAATTCTTGTTATGTATTTCCTTTAGGATTTCAGTAAGCATTGAGAATTTCCTTCCCATCCACTGTTGAACCAATTGCAGAAACTGAAAATACCTCAGGACCCCTTGGGAACGATTGTTGGCTGTCCAAGCAGAGACGGAGCATTATTATGAGAACTGAGTCCTTTCTTGGATCAGTTTTATTAGTCACATGTAAAGCTGTATCATACTGGTCACTTATCCTAAGCCACACAAGAACAATTAAAAAAGGAAAAGAAAGAGAAAAAAAGAAGGTACAGTTTCCAGAAGCAATTATTTTGGTCCAGTCAAAACATTAACTGTTTTTTTTCCTAAAATATATATGAAAAAAGGCAACAGATTCCTCCTTGGCATCATTCTGTGCTTCCACTGAAATAATTAAGTTAATATGTCACATCTGCTGTATACCCTAATGAGGAAAGACAATCAAGATCCTAACCCAAGTCCATCCAAGAGCAAGAGATATGAAGTATTTGTTTCTGTAAAGCTAGAAGCAAAGTCACTACCATGGCTGAGATATGTGGCTGGCTGTAACATTCTAGACCTTTTTGCTGTCCCTACAAGCAATTTACATAGTTTAATTTTCTTGCTTTCCCATTCTAACATCTAACACAGGCATGTGTATTTAAAACTCAGGCACAATCAAACAAGGAATTAAAAGTGGAATCTGAAATTAGTCAGTGAAAAGTAAAGAGGGCTTCGAGTTGCCAGAACTGTTTCCAATAAGTGGTAAAGGTTTGAATTTAAATTTAGACTTTCAAATCAACAGCGTTGGCTTTTGATTAACAAACAAACAAACAAAAACAACAAAAATCACCCCAAATAACCTCTCAAATAGTCTTAAATCTAAGTGGAGAAAGAGTGTTTTGACTCAGTACTGATCACAACTTCGAAAAGAATTGTTCAGCCTAATCCAGTCTTCAGGAATAACTAAAATTGTGATGTCAGATTTCTGATGCTAGCTTAAATCACTATATACATCATGCCAAAAAACGTGTCTAGAAGAAGTAACTTGCCTGAAGTGAAAATATTTTCCCTGATTTACAATATTTGGTTAAAAATGTATTTAGGTCAGTGCAAGCAAAGCAGGATATAATTTAATTTGAAAAGAAAGTACCCTAATGATACAAAAATCACTGAGAAAAGTCAGACTCAGAAAAGGTAAAGGGAAATGCTGACAAACCACAATTATCAGGATGGTGGAGAGTAAAATGGCATATTCTGTGAAGTGTTCTTTTTATACTTGACAGTAGAAATATGTTTACTTTGCAAATTCTCATTATGGTAATCACTACCAGATCAGCAAACATTTATATATAACTTCATCTGCATAAAGCAACTGCAATGGGCTTCATCCTATCTAAAATTAATGAATTTACAAATCAAGCCCAATATTCAAACACCTGTATTTAGATGTCTATCCTACACCCTCTGGATGCTCGTAAGGTGTTACAGCAAGTTGAACCCACTATACAGAATTATTTTGCATCAGCTGAATAGCTCTTTAGGGAGGGCAAAAGTTCAGTTGTCTGAACAGGCATTTTGGGATGGTAAAAGTTTTCTCTGTTTAGACAGTATTTTTGGCCTCAGTCTCCACTGGCAAACTTGCTCTGTCCCTCTCTTGAGTTGATGGACATCTAGGTGTGGAGCAGTGGGGTCAAATCCCTCCCACTGTAAGGGAAGATCAAACTCAGGACCAGCTGAGGAACCTCAGCATACATCTGTGGGAACTCATGAGATGTATCCCAGAGTTCTGAGGGAATTGGCTGGTGTAATTGCCAGGCCACCCTTCACAATATTTGAAAAACCATGGCAGTCAGGTGAAGTCCCTGGAGACTGGAAGAATGGAAAGATTACACCCACCTATAATAAAGGCAAAAAAACAGGACTCTGGACATTACCAACCTGTCAGACTCACCTCTGGGTCTGGGAAGACTATGAAACAATTACTCCTGGAAGCTATATTGAAACACATAGAGGACACGAAAGTGATTTGTGACAGCCAGCATGGCTTCACCAAGGGCAAGTCCTGCCTGACGAAACTAGTGTCTTTCTATGATTGTGTAACTACATCAATGGACAAGGGAAGACCAACAGATGTCATCTACCCAGACCTTTGTAAAGTCTTTGACACAGTCCCCCACAACATCTTTCTCTCTAGGCAGGAGAGATATGGATTTGATGGATGGAATGTCCAGTGGCTAAGGAATAGGTTGGATGATCACAAACAAAGGGTAGTGGTCAATGGTTTCATGTCCAGATGGAGATGGGTGACAAGTGGTGTCCCTCAAAGGTCTGTATTTGGACAAGTGCTGTTCAATACCTTCATCAATGATATAAACAACAAGATTGAACACATTTTCAGCTAGTTTATAGATGATACCAAGCTGAATGGTACATTTAATAAGTCTGAAGCATGGGATGCCATTCAGGAGGACCTTGAAAGGATGTGGGCTGAGGAGAATTTAATTTCATCACTGCTTCTGGACTATACTTTGATTACAGACCTTCAGTAGAAGCAAGAATCATAACAGAAAACTGAAGGAGTTCTCTTTGTTTCATGGGGTTTTTTTGACACATAAAAAACTAAAGGAAAAAGCTTCTTACTACAGAAAATACCACCTCTACCTCTCTCCCCAAGACACAGATCTTGAAAAAGTTTATTCTACCTCTCTGGTATTAGAGCAGCTGGGCAATTTAGACTGAGAGGTGTTTCTTTACTTACCTAAAACATACAGTTTCTAGATGCCAGAAAGCATGTACTACTGTATCAAATGAATTTAAATAGCTATGGTAATTAATGTTTCTTTGTACTCCTCATTATATTTCTATGGATTTTACCATAGAATTACTGAATGTCATCTGTGTTTTTGTACTAATCTGGATTCACTCTGATCGAGTTGCAAAGTATTTTGCTGTCAGGAGGATGTCACACTGTTTGCCTGAAGGTTTTCTCACAACAGCAGTTCTTTAAATGATTTCTAGCCATGCCATGGTGTATTAGGTAAGAAGCACACATGGCTGATATCAGATACATACATTTTTAATGCTGTTTATCAGAAAAGGATATGACATCAGTGCAGAGGACAAGGACTTTGAGTGGTGTTCAATAAGATCAGCACTACAATTTGTTGTGAAATTAAAACAGTTTCATGCCTAAGGCACAATCAATATGAGAATAAGAACGTGATTTGCTAAAATATGAATTTGAGAGAATAAATTGTAAAGGGAGTTAGCAGTAGGATCTGACTGAAAATAGGCATCTTATCGTTAGCTCTTAAGAAAAGGAGAATTTTGATTCAGAGTAGATTAATGATTCAGCTAACACTTCAGGTCTTAATTCACTATTTGATCCATTTGAGTATGACAAAGGACTTCACTGGGATGAGATAGCAGCTGAAATGGAAACTTCATTATAATTTACTTTCCCACAGTGATCATCCAGTAATCAGAGAAAGTGCCTCTGCAGGCTTTACCATGTGCCAGAAGGACAGGGTGAAACCCCTTCAGGGCTGTCTTCTGGGGAAGGATTTGTTGGAGTGGAACATCTTACCATGAGGAGAAGCTGGTGAGATGCCTTTCAGCTCACATACAGTATTCCTATCTGCAACATGTTTCACAGGTGAACAAGGACCAGATAACTGTTAATAGACATCTAGCACCTGATGTGGACAAAGCCAGCAGTAGTGCACTTGTACTCAATGGTATCCTCTCCCCTCTATTAGAAATTTCTGTATTGGCTTACCTCTGAGAACTCACAGTTTGATGCTCCAATGTGGAAACAGTAACCAAACTAAATTGTGCAGTGCCAGGAGGAAGAGCCACAGTGTGCCCATTTGTCAGAGTGCTGTGTACTACTGCCTCAGATTTTCCTCAGAAAGGGTGACTTCATTCCCCTTATGAAAGCATGCTCTAAATTAGTTTTCATCTCATACTTTTGCAAACATTGCCATTATGTAATTCTTTACGTTTAGCAAAATATCCTTCACTGTGATTGAGTCCCAAATGCTGCATTTTTTTCTGGAGGTTTGATTTCCAGCACTTGAGACAGTAAAGCCCCACCTCCACACTGCATGCATTTTATTTTTATTGCTTTGCTTTTCACTTGCCAATGCACACAAGTGAAGACATAGGTAAACCTTTTCAGGATGCTAATGACAAACTCTCCAGTTCCCACGACAGTCAAGCAGGGTGCAAGGCTACAAGGAGAAAAGGAGGAAATTAGCCTGTCACTCTGGGAAAGCAGTGCCTGCTGATACAAGGAGCAGTCTAATCTCAGTAGCCTTTCTAAACAGTTTACATGAAAAAATAACAAACAGAAGGAAGGAAGAAAAGGATTTCTGTTGTAAATTGACGGGAATGGCTGTATTGGGTTTCCGCTGATGAAATCTTGCCACAGCAAAGGGTTAGAAAGAATAAAGGAGGCTTTATGCCTTACTAGGGCAAGAGAAAACAAGAAAAAATGTTGAACCTAAATATATATGAAAGCTCCTCAAAACTTATGTGAATACTTAAGGATTTACACTTCATCTTTCTGGATAAGTAACACATCCACCAGGTGTTTTTGTTTTGTTTTGTTTTAATTTTGTTGAATATTTTCCTATATATGGCACAGCTATTTATTAGGGTCCAATCCAGAGATTATACATTACCCTCAGAGATGACAGCAACTCACTAGGCTGCTTTAAATGCAAATTAAAAATCATTGTAAACAGAAGTGGATTCTGGATAACCATACCAGTAGCATGTTAAGAGCAGGTTATTTTAACACAGACCATACAAATTACATTTACATACACAATCCAAATGCTTGGTGTTGAGTGCTTTAGCAGTGTGCAAAATGGAATGCATTTGAGAAATCCCTGAGGAATATATTTTGTACCAATAGACTGCACAGAAGAGACATAAACTTCTAGATGACGTTTTGAATATGAGATTAATACTCAGTGGGGGGAAGACAGAAGTCTGAAATTTAAAAAAAATACAAGTGTAAAATTCCTTGTATCATTCTGCAACCACACAGTTTAGAGATAGATTAAAATGCCAGTATTGCAGCACTGGCACTCATGGAAATACTAGGTCAATGGAGAAGTGAATCTTTTCTGATGAACTGATAACCCACAAAATCTAAGATATTCATTTGTGAATGCTACTTCCTAAAGCAGTGAGAATGACAAAGAAAATATGAGGAGAAGACTTAAAGTTTCAATAAGGAAAAAAATAACCCAGTGTGCATCGATTAGATGTTCTGCCCTCAAAAACATGCAGGACCTGTGGCTCCACAGCATGAAGGCTCTCTTAGCAATATTGCTGCAGGTATTCCCATTACTGTCTTTTCTTGACTTCATCTGCATAGTTTCTTGAATGGACATACTGTGAACTCTATATAATTTCTGGCAGATTTTTTTTTTTTTTAATTTCAGAACAGCTGTATGATGCCTTTTACTGGAGCATGAGACAGGATTTCCTTCAGCCACTACTACCAATTTATACTTTGTATTATGAAATCTATTAGCCTGTATTTAAAAGCTTCATATAGCAAAGATGGTGCCTTGCTGATGAGAGCAAATGCATTAAATTAAACAAATGTGTTAAAACTGGTAAAAGAGCATTCCAAAGGTTTGAACTTCATATTACCCTCAGTCAGCTACCTCACATCCTTAAACGTGCTCATCCTTTACTGGGCATATTTTTGAGTTTAAGATGCCAAGTTCATTTTAAAAAGTAAGTTTTACATTCTTTATAACTCCAAGGATTTGTGTGGGAACTTTAAACTCTAATTTTACAATTTCAAGAAAATTTCCATAATACAGGCATTCTCCTGGCATACTGGACATGCTTCAGTCATTGGAAATGCTTTCTCTGGACTGCTACCCTGCACCACCAAACTGACCTTCTGTGTCTCAGAGCAGATGCCCAGTCTTTTGGGGGGTTCTGAATGGAATAGACCAATAATCTGTATATAAACACTAATAGAATCATAGAATGGCTTGGGTTGGAAGGTCATCTAGTCCAACCTCCCTGCAGTCAGCAGGGACATCCTCCACTAGACAGGGTGCTCAGAGCCTTATCAAGCCTGGCCTCCAGGGATGGGTCCTCCACTACCTCCCTAGGCAGCCTGTTCCAGTGTTCCACCAGCCTCATGGTAAAGAACTTGTTCCTAATGTCCAATATAAATCTACTCTTCTCTAATTTAAAACCATTGCCCTTCGTCCTGTTGCTACAGGCCTTTGCAAACAGCCCTCCTCTAGCCTTCTTGCAGGCTCCCTTCAGGTACTGGAAAGCCACTATTATGTCTTCTCAGAGCCTTCTCTTCTGCAGGCTGAGCACCCCAGCTCCTTCAGCCTGTCCTTACTGGAGAGATGTTCCAGCCTCCTAATCATTTTTGTGGCCCTTCTCTGGACCCTCTCCAACTGAAAAACAAATTTTCTCAGGTTTAGCCAACCCTCCTAAAGTCATATTTAACATGAGAAAAGTGCAACACAAATGATTTTATAATAATTACAAGGATTAACAAGTAATTACTATGCTTAAAACCACATGCACATAGATAGGTAATACCCACGCTTGTTGACTCTGGATTCTGGTAAGCTCTGTAAGGGTTTCATACTGATATTTCAACTAAAAAGATGCTGCCTGTCAGTGGGGATGTTTTTCTTCTAAATAGGATAATGCACAGAGGCAAAAGTGCTCTCATATATTCAGTTCCATGAAGAGTGATACATTGCTAAGGAACTCTTCCCAGCTGGTATTTCTTATGATTAATAAACTTTATCAAGGTGACAGTTTTACCACTTCTTGCAACTGCTGGCTGACCATCAGAGTCTATATTCTCTTCCTCATTGAGCTGTTTTTAGAACCTACTGGGTCAAAGCCAAGCAGAAGTCTTCCCTATAAACACAGCTATTTACTGAAGATAGTAGTTGCCTGAAGACCACACTTTCAGTGCTATTCACAACTTTTAGAGAGCTACTGGTTTTCTAGAAGTCAGTTGACTACTAAATTGTCTGTATCGTTTTGCAATAAACAAACAGAGGTTTATGTTCTTTCCATGACTCTTTATGGTCATCCTAACTATGTATAAATGTTACCCTGAGTGTCTTTCTTAATCATGACCTTTCAAGTTACCCATTATCTTTGGAACTCAGTTAATGTCAGGAACAGCTATTTGTAAGGAGTTTCAAATATGAGTTTGAAGGTACATTAAAGTGCATATAGAAGTGCCTAATACATTTTGATGAATTATTTATTGCAATAATTAACTCAGACAAGTGGAAGAAACAATCTGCAAATGCAGAAATTATGATAAATAGGCAGTACAGAAAATAAGAGGCACTAATTCAAATCCTCTGAATCACAATGGGATGCAGATGCAAAATAAAACAAAGCCAATGTATAGGAAGGAACAGATGGAATTCCTGCATTACAGAACAAATCGCCATAGGAAACGTCTGGAAATTATCAAGAAAGAAAAAATAAACAAACAAAGAGGTCTCCTTAAACACTAGAGTTTTCTAATCACAAGCCATTGATTAAAAGAAGCTGGAAAATAGAGGTACAGCTGATGCTGTGAGCAGAAATTAGTATGACTAAAAAGAAGAAAGGCTATGACAATACTTGATAGTTGCTATATTTTGGATGGGACATAGCATCCTCAAGGGGATACTGAGCAATGCCAAAATGACATTGCATTGTCTCCCCAAGGCATATATCAACAGGGTGAAAGACTGGTGTTTGCAATTAAACATTCTAACACATTAAAACACATACAACAGACAAGGTAGAGCAGAGTTCAAAAAGGGTTGAACTGTTCTAGCTGGCTACATGGGCATCATAAGAGTCTGTACACAGCAAACTAAATCTGTGTAGATTTGAGTGTACTTAATCCACACCCAGTGGAGGGCACACACTCCTTCCTGTCTGGGGTGCTTTGCATGGACAGAGTGCTGTGCCAGCTGAGGAATGCCCTCTGCCAGTCCTTTGCTTCAGAGTTTTGCTGCTCAGCAGGACTGTGAAATTCATGGTGCTGATTGTATATACTCCTAACCAAAGTTAAACACTTTACAAAGACCTGCTGTGTTAAATGAAACTCCTGATTTTGTTGGATTAGAGGAGAATATTCCCTTTGCTCAGTACCTCTTCACTCAGTGCATGTGTTTCAATGGAAAGCTCCTCTGGAGTATCTTCCTTGGCCCAGGCACTGAGAAGAGATTCAAGGTCTTCTACATTTCAGATCACACTTTGAAAGTCAAACATCTAACATATTTCTAGCAGCTTATACAACTTGCATATGTTTTAGGTCTTTACTGATATTGGCCCTATATCATCTGACACACAAAGATTTTCTTCTGTTTGGTCCTGGAATGCACACAAAACATGCTTGCCTTTTTTTTTTTTTTTTCAAGAGCATGTCACAATATTTTGCAATTATGGGTGGTTTTAGGATCTACCCATGCTTAGGCATAGGTGTTAAAGGAATATATCCAACAAAAGAGACTCTACATGAGCAAAGAAAGGGCATACTAAGTAACAAGTAACAGCTTTTAAAAATAAAAATACAAATTATAGTACTTAAGATGGGGGAAATGTATTTTTCATGTACATGGTCAAGTCAAATAAAACAAATTAGATCTCAGTTAGTCCTTCATTTCTTTACCAAATTTATGTTTCTCATACATAAAATTTGTCAGTCTTACAAGAATGGCCAAACTAGCCCTAATGACCTCTGGTTTAACTAGCATTAAACTAGGTTTGAATGCTTTTATGTTCCTACTTATAGAAATCAAAACTCTTCATGGATAGCTTATTATTTTCCCAACTTGACATTTTTAATATGTGCAACATTTTAAACCATATACTTCAGATTTCTTTTTCTAATTCAGTAAAGTGGAATTTAGCTTTAGTGAAGTGGCAAAAATTACACTATAAAACCTTGATGGGAGAAAAGTTTCTAAGGAAAATATTATCAGAAGCAAAGAAATGTGAAATGGTTGAGATATGAATCACAGTCTGGGCCATACATTGTTCTCTTTAGCAAAAGTTTGTTGAAATAAGAGTGGTGGCAATAACACTTTAGATTACATCAATATTCACATAAGCAGGATTTATTTCAATTTCCATTCTGGGTTTATTGTGATGCTCAAGGTTCTGTATCTGCCAGTGATGCATTGTCATATAATGGCACCAGCCATTTTGGTTGGTGAGCTGATCGGGATCGACACCGGGTTCACTGTGCCTGCTTTGGGTTCTCTCTCTTTTCGTTTCTTTTCGGGGTTTGCGGGGCGGAAGGACCCTGGCAGAGAGCGACAACCAGCGGTCGTCCTCTCGCGTGCCTGCTCGGGATTGTGACGTCAGCCGCGGGAATGTTTAAAACCCGGCGGGGCTGAGCGCGCGACGCCATTTTGGCTGGTGAGCTATAGGCTCCTTGCCTGCTTGCACGTGCCAGGTCAGCTGACAGGGTACAGGGTTAAAAAAAAACCACAACTCTCAATAAAATCTCCGATCTCAAGATCTCTTGCCAGCAGGTACCTACCATGGTAACAACTCGGACAAAGGGTGTTAAACATGCAGTAGGTTCCCAGACTGAGTCTCTCTGCAAGCGTGCTGGTGTTCAGGCTTCTGGCTGCAGTGAGTGTTTGAGCCTGGCACTTGTTGTGGAGGGTGAAGGAGACACCTGTGTCAGGTGTGACCAGGTGAATTGTCTCTTAAATTTGGTAGCTGAGCTGAAGGATGAAGTGGCTGAGCTGAAAGCAGAAGTAGCAAGGCTCAGGACCATACGAGAATGTGAAAGGGAGTTGGATATGTGGGAACAGGCTTTGAAACCCCCTCCAGTTGAGGGGAGCAGTGGAGGATGGATACAGGTCCCTGTCAGGGGAAGCAAAGGGAATGCACCCCGACCCTTCTCCCCTCCCCCGCTGCCCTTGAGCAATAACTATGAGACTCTGCAGGCTGAGGGCAATGTGGATGAGAGTATTGTAGAGGAACCGATCAAGGAGATGCCAAAGACGAAGCAGGCCCCCCAAACCTTAAGGACCAGTGCTACAAAGAAAAAGAGAAAGGCTATAGTTAGTGGAGACTCTCTCTTGAGGGGAACAGAGGGACCCATATGTCGTCCCGACCCATCCCATAGGGAGGTGTGCTGCCTACCTGGAGCCCGGGTGAGGGACATCACCCAAAGGTTACCTAAACTAATCCAGCCCTCTGACTATTACCCATTGCTGGTAATCCAGGCTGGAAGTGAAGAAATTGAAAAGAGCAGCACCAGGAAGATTAAATAGGAATTTAAGGCCCTTGGGAAATCGATTGACGGAGCAGAAGTTCAAGTGGTGTTCTGCTCAGTTCCCTCAGCAGCAGTGGTGTACACTGAGAGGAACAGGAAAACCCACACCATCAACAGTTGGCTTAGGAGATGGTGCCAGCAGCGGAATTTTGCCTTCTTTGATCATGGGGCAACTCTTACTGCACCTGACCTGCTGGACCAAGATGGGTTGAATTTATCTAGAAAGGGTAAGAGGGTGCTGGCACTGGGGTTGGCAGGACTCATTGGGAGGGCTTTAAACTAGGTCTGAAGGGGGTGGGTGTGGAAACCAGTCTCCCTGGAGAGGAGGGAGGACCACATAAACTGGTGAAATCAGCAGCCCAGCTGAAGTGCATGTACACCAATGCATGCAGTATGGGCAACAAACAAGATGAACTGGAACTCTTGGTTCACCAGGAGAACTATGATGTAGTTGCCATCACAGAAACGTGGTGGGACGATTCTCACAATTGGAGTACTGCACTGGGGGGTTATAAGCTCTTTAGGAGAGACAGGCAAGGGAGAAGAGGAGGAGGGGTGGCCTTGTATATTAGGGAATCCTTTGATGCCTCAGAACTTGAGGTTGCAGAAGAAAGGGTTGAATGCTTGTGGGTTAAAATCAGAGGGAGGCCGCACAAAACTGACATCCTGGTTGGAGTCTGTTATAGACCACCCAACCAGGATGAGGAGGCTGATGAGATATTCTATAAGCAGCTGGAAACTGTCTCAAGATCATCAGACCTTGTCCTTGTGGGGGACTTTAACCTACCAGACATCTGCTGGGAACTTAATTCAGCAGAGAGGAGACAGTCCAGAAGGTTCCTAGAGTGCATGGATGACAACTTCCTGATACAGCTCTTAGGTGAACCTACCAGGGGCAAGGCTCTGCTTGATCTGCTGTTCTCAAATAGAGAAGGGCTGGTGGGAGATGTGATGGTTGGAGGCTGTCTAGGGTGCAGCGACCATGAGATAGTGGAGTTTTCAATATGCAGGGAAATAGGGAGGAGCAGTAACAGAACCCTCACTTTGGACTTTCGGAGGGCAAACTTCAGGTTGTTCAGGCAACTTATTCGGAAAGTTCCCTGGGTAACAGCCCTTAAGAACAAAGGGGTCCAGGATGGTTGGACCTACTTCAAACAGGAGCTCTTAAAGGCACAGGAACTGGCAGTTCCCACATGCCGTAAGACGAGCCGGCGGGGAAGACGACCGGCCTGGATGAGCAACAGCTCCTGAAGGATTTAAGGGAAAAAAAGAGGGTTTATCGCCTTTGGAAAGGGGGGGAGGCAACTAGTGATGTGTTTAAGAATGTTGCCAAATCATGTAGAAGAAAAATTAGAGAGGCAAAAGCACAGTTAGAAATTAAACTGGCCGCTTCCGTGAAGGACAACAAAAAGCATTTTTATAAATATATTAATGCTAAAAAGAGGGGCAAGAGGAGCCTCCACTGTTTATTGGACGTGGAGGGTAACATTGTAACTAAGGATGAGGAGAAGGCTGAGATTCTAAATACCTTCTTTGCCTCCATTTTCAACAGTAAGGCAGGAGGACTTCAGGATAACTGGCCTCCTGAGCTGGTTGATGGGGTCAAGGAGCAGTGTTGTACTCCTGAAATCCATGTGGAATTAGTTCGAGACTTGTTGAGTCACTGGGATATTCACAAGTCCATGGGACCTGATGGGATTCATCCTAGGGTGCTGAAAGAGCTGGCAAGCCTCTCTCCATCATTTTCCACCAGTCCTGGCTCACTGGAGAGGTCCCAGAAGACTGGAAACTGGCCAATGTGACACCCATCAACAAGAAGGGATGGACAGAAGAACCTGGGAACTACAGGCCTGTCAGCCTGACCTCAGTGCCAGGGAAAATCATGGAGCAGATTGTCTTGGGGGCAATCACTGCACACCTGAAGGATGGCCAAGGAATCAGCCCAGCCAGCATGGATTTAGGAAGGGCAGGTTCCTGCCTCACCAACCTGATCTCCTTCTATGATCAGGTGACCCGCCTGGTGGACGTGGGAAAGGCTGTGGATGTAGTCTACCTGGACTTCAGCAAGGCCTTTGACACTGTCCCCCACAGCAAACTCCTGGCCAAGCTGTCAGCCTGTGGCTTGGACAGCAGCACTCTGCGCTGGGTTAGGAACTGGCTGGAGGGCCGAGCCCAGAGAGTGGTGGTGAATGGTGCCACATCCAGCTGGCAGCCTGTCACTAGTGGTGTCCCCCAGGGATCAGTGCTGGGCCCCATCCTGTTCAATATCTTTATTGATGATCTGGATGAGGGGATTGAGTCCATCATCAGTAAATTTGCAGATGACACCAAGCTGGGAGCAGGTGTTGATCTGTTAGAAGGTAGAAGGGCTCTGCAGAGGGACCTTGATAGGCTGGACAGATGGGCAGAGTCCGACATGATGGCATTCAACAAATCCAAGTGCCAGGTGCTGCACTTTGGCCACAACAACCCCATGCAGAGCTACAGGCTGGGGTCAGAGTGGCTGGAGAGCAGCCAAGCAGAAAGGGACCTGGGGGTACTGATTGACAGCCACCTGAACATGAGCCAGCAGTGTGCCCAGGTGGCCAAGAGAGCCAATGGCATCCTGGCCTGCATCAGGAATAGTGTGGCCAGCAGGAGCAGGGAGGTCATTGTACCCCTGTACACAGCACTGGTTAGGCCACACCTTGAGTACTGTGTCCAGTTCTGGGCCCTTCAGTTTAGGAAAGATGTTGAATTGCTGGAGCATGTCCAGAGAAGGGCAACGAGGCTGGTGAGAGGCCTTGAGCACAAGCCCTGTGAGGAGAGGCTGAGGGAGCTGGGACTGTTTAGCCTGGAGAAGAGGAGGCTCAGGGGTGACCTCAATGCTGTCTACAACTACCTGAAGGGAGGTTGTAGCCAGGAGGGGTTTGGTCTCTTCTCCCAGGCAACCAGCAGCAGAACAAGAGGACACAGTCTCAAGCTGCGCCAGGGGAGGTTTAGGCTGGAGGTGAGGAGAAAGTTCTTCACAGAGAGAGTGGTTGGCCATTGGAATGTGCTGCCCGGGGAGATGGTGGAGTCACCATCCCTGGAGGTGTTCAAGAGGGGATTGGACGTGGCACTTGGTGCCATGGTTTAGATAGTCATGAGGTTTAGGGTGACAGGTTGGACTCGATGATCTTTGAGGTCTCTTCCAGCCTTCTTGATTCTATGATTCTATAATGAAGGTAGTAAAAATGCATTGAAGAGTACTACTCTATCTTCAGCAGTTTGTTATAAGAATCTTGTGCTGGTATAGCCTTCACAGCCCTGCAAGGACCGTGTAATCAGTACTGAGCATTGACACAAACCATACAGCCATAGCAAGAGAAAGATGTGGTTTTATTTCCTCTATAAGGTTGTTGCTCAATATCACTGTTTAGAGCAGATAAGGCAGCTGTACATAGTTAATATGGGAAGTAATGGATGTACAAGCTTGTGTTTGACAGAGACAGCTCTTTCACAGAGTGGAATAGCACATTTGGGTGTATATTTTTATACGTTTTTAATTATACACTAGTGTTTTGGTTATCTTCTTAAAAGCTTTATTTGCAATAATGAGAAATGGGACTGGGATTAGGAAATTTTTCCACTCTATTTTAAGAACTTTCTCAACAAATAATCATCAAACAACTTGGTTTCAGGGAGAGTTTGGAGACACATTTATTTTGACATAGTCCCCAGGAACTGTTTGCTCCTGCTCTTAATGGGTATTCCCAACAGGGAATGACCTTAGAAAGGAAGAAATGAAAAAATTATTTATAGGAGTGAAATATTCTGACAAGGAAAACTGCCCTAGAAATTATTTGTAAACTCAGTGTGAGCAGGGAAATTCCTCCTAGAATTCAAGCTATTAGATGTGTCCCACACTGAGGTGCTAGTAACACCTTCATCAATGAAACATGCAGAAGATAGGAAAATAAATTGGAAGAGTGGTTTGCATTTTTTTTTTACATCAAAATCTTTATTCATAGATTCATTCACTGTGGCTGTTTTTATTATGTCTTGATTTGATCTTTCCACATGCTGAACTTGAAAATTCTTGTGAGATTTCTGGAATGCAAGGGAAATTTTGTCCAGAAACTGGGGAAAAATGTAACTTTACCAGACATTGAAAATGTCTGCAAATGACCTAGCTACTTGGGATAGAGGCATTTTAATTCAGAGTAAGTTTTTTCTGTGGTTACTGATTTCACAGTCAGTGTCAGAAGTTTTTATCTATTCTTTTATTTTTTCCCCAGCTTGCAGCTAGTAATGCTTTAAGAAACGCAATGAAACTAGAAAACAAATTCCTTATCATGACCTACTCCTTCAACTAACTGTCAATCAGGCTTCCCACATAATTATCCTAAATCTTTCTCCTGCTCCCCTAGAAAGTATGTGGCTTATTAAACCATTTTTTTTCCTCTGTAGCATAATACTATGAAGAATATCTGATTCCATTCCTTCATCTTGTAATGAGTTTCATTCCATTTTCAGTTCATCTTGAAAGAGTTTTTTTCAGACTAAGATTCACAGTGTCATGGTAATCCTTGAGATGAAGAAACCAAAATAATTTCCAACTAAATAAGACTATAACAACATGAGAGAAATGTGTATCAAATTTTCTCTTCCATCTTCATCTGCAAAGTGTTTGGCTGAATCAGAAATTGTGACTTCTTTTAGTTCCCTGTTGTATAAGCGTAAATATATAAAATGGGAAACATTTCTTACTGCAGTGAAGCAGAATACATTTTTTAATGCTTTTTCTTGGTTCTAAATGCCAGAATTATTTCCTGTTCATTGAGAGGAGGAAAACATAAAAAGTAAGACTTATCACCACTTCCTGGGCAAGACACTTTAATCTTACTGCTTCATAGGATAATGATTGCTTGTAACAAATGCTTAGTTGTAATGGGAGACACTTGTCTCTGAATAACATAGGAGTTGGGGCACTCAGGGTGACACACTGAGGTTCAAATTCAAATTTCAAACCAAGCAGAGAACTCTTGTTCCCAGATTATCAGGTAAGTGGAGGTCTATGAAGGTGAACATTCTCAGTGCTGCAATTGCACTTGAGTTTATTCGAGAAAGATATCACCTGCCTTAAGCTTCAGGTGAGGGTGCCTGGCAGAAGACCTGACCATGAAGAGGTGTCCACTCCTTATGCAGGAAGGAATTAATCTGCCCAATGAAACCTTCCCAGGGCTATTTCTTCCTGATAGCCTAACTTGTGGAAGGTAGCACCCTCTCTCCACAAACTGAAGAGGCAATAGGTCACCTGTACGGAAGTTACAAATGTGAGTAGGCAGCAAAGAGACCAACAATATGGTCTGGCAGTCCCAGTAGGATCAAATCTGTCACAAACTAATCTTTTGGAGAATATTTCAAGCACAGGTTTTGTCAGACATTTCTGATATAATACCCACAAGCACTGCCTTGCAACCTGCTGAGCTCAGGGCTAGAATTGGTGGCAGTGTAAGCACGACATTCTTAGAAAATTTCTGGACTTTGTATTTTCCCTTATTCCCTGTTGGGAAATGATTGGAGTGGGACAGTACTGAGTTGAGAGCTGAGCTCTTTCTTCTTAGAGAGGGAAGTATGTGCTGATCAGTATAATACTGTAAAAAAATTACTGTGTCTGTTACTATGAGACATATTTGCTCCCTGTGTCTCTCTCTGATCTCACCATTGTAAAGGACACCCAAGTCATGCAAAAATCCACATCCTGTTTGCCCAGTATTCACCATTATTTTCAGTTACCTGATTATATACAGCAATACACTACATCTCCAGACCTTCAAGACATTGAAGCCTTTGTAATTTGTTTTGGTTTTGGTTTTTTTTTTTTTTTAAATCTACAGAGTGAAGTTGTTCCTGGGTTTAAAATGAAAAAAAAAAAAAGAAAAAAATATGAGCTGTTTTTTTTCCCAGATGAGGACAACATTTTAGCTCTGGTAGGTCAACCAACATCTCTTTAAAATGGAGCACAAACAGAAAATGAAAATATTTTTTTCAACTTTTCAATAGCCATCAAAAGAAAAAATAAACCTAATACTGTTTGTTTTTTTTTTTCTGGTGTGGGTTTTTTTTTTTTCCTTAACCTTTGATAGAGGAAAACCACATGTGTATTCCCTCTGCTAATCTATTTGAACAGAAACTTCTTTCTTGTCCCGCTGCTGCCACTCAGGACAGGAATTGCTGGTTGGACACAACAGAATTCCCCTAATCATTTCAAGGACCATTGGAGAACCACTGTACTGTTTTATTTAATACCCTACTTGAAAGCGAGCCCCATACTGAGAAGCAGGGAGCAGACCGTTACCTTTTCTTTCTTGCCCACAAAGACAATTCAGTTAAATTACAAAAACAGTCATCTGACTGTCTCTGACTGGCTCCTCTGCCCATACTCCAAGCTGGCCAAACATACTCCAGGCCAAAAGACAAATGCCCTGTGCACTAAGGGGGCAGAATGCCCAGGTTCATATACACTGTCATCTGCCTACTGCAGATCCCGTAAATGCTGCCAGGATGAATAAAGATGGTACAAGCATAAAAGTATGCATACAATGACATGACAAATACGTTTTTGAGTAAAGGCAAGCTCAAAACATGTAACCACAAGCATACAGATGGATGTTTTTGCTGGTGTAATGATTAAGTACAGGCAAATTTATGAGATGTTAAGTAATGGCATGTTTTTTGTTGAAGCAAAATACAAGCACAGTAAATGACAAACTGTTGTCAGGAATAAGACTCAAGTTCCCAGCTAAAGGTGCTGCGCAGATTCCATGAAATGCAAACCAAAAGAAGAATAGAAACTGTCAGACATAATTAACAGAGCATCCTACTGCCTGTGTTTAACATCAGAAAATTGTGAGACATCCACAGGGAGACAGCTGCTAGATCCTCAGAGATACTGTTACTGACCTCAGTAGGAAAGGTTAACGTGAACCACGAATCTGAATATCATCAGCATGCTTATGGTAATGAAAGCCATATGACACAATCAGTGTTTCAAGGAGATTTAAATTTAATGAAAGATCTGAAAGGCTCAGGACAGAGCCCTGAGGTCCACTGACACTCACAGAGCTTACAGCTGTGAAAAGCCTCATGAGCGTGTGGCATCAAAAGGATGCTTATAAGGTAAGACCCAAATATCCTCCCAACCCATGGAGCTTCTTGGATGACAACTGTTGAAGTGATGCCAAAGGCAATCTGCTTGGCTGAGCAAATCTGAAGAAAATCCAGAGAATGTCACTCAGTATCCTTGTTTCCCTGCAACAACTTCCCTAAAAATGCAAACCCACCTGGTTACACACTAAACAAGTGGTCACTTTGATACAATGTATGCTGAAAGATGTGTGGAAGGAAATGTCTTATAAATAAGTGCAGTTTTAATGACCTTTAGGAGGTTCTTAAGGCTTTGTTCCGCTTCCAGTAATGGGAACTTCATATCAGGCTTAGAATGTGAAAAACTGGAGTGTGGTGTAAATCCAGAATGACTCACTGAAACAATAAAGATGGGAAGTTTAAACATGGTTTCTTCCCCTGAGAATTCAAAATCTTAAATTAGGCCCATTGAAGCATAGATAAATTCTAACAACCAATTCCCCAGCTGTTGGTCCCCTTACTTGATGAAATAATATATTGTGTTACTAGCATACAATAAATATATCAGTCTCCTAGTACTAGTTTGAACTCTGATGTTGACTCCCAATAGGGAGACTTAAAGTACATTTAATTATACATGAGGATTCACATAATTGAAGTCATGCATTGTTGTATTGCATTCCTGAATGTTCAAAAGGTCAATAAACTTTTTCTTCTGTTTAGTCATATTTCTATGACTGCACTGTTCAGCTCTGTCACTAAGACTTTTTAAAGGCTTTAAAGTAATTTGAAAAGTAGGCTGAGCTACACAGTTTAAAAAGGGGGTGTAGAGGGAACAGTCATTCACAAACAAGGAAATGACTAATTGGACTGGACTTTAACTTCAGTTCAGTGGTATCACTCAGAGATACTATTTCCTGTCAATGGCTTGTAAGGATGCAGAAGGGCTGTAAGAAATTTACTTCAGAAACACGATTTCAGTCTCTCTGAGAGGATACAGACATCTCTGCAAATCTCAGGATCCCAAAATAGAAAAAAAGATAATCAGCACAAAAAGTCCTTGGATATGCTATTCATTAATTAACACCCATCCTGTCTTGGAAAACATGACAGACAATCAACAACTGGGTGTTTGACTTGCTATATGCATTTTTCACAGATAAACTTAATAGGTAAGATTTTTGTAGCACATTGGTATAACTGTGCATCTCCTTCCTTTGTTCTCTTGCTAATTAAGGTGTGGTTTTTTTTCCCCCTCAAAACCAAGTCATACAACACATAGGAGATACTTTTCTTGTATTTGTAAAACAGTAAGGAGTCTTCTGGGAGAAGTCTTGAAATAAAAAAAAAGAGGTCATAGAGTTTTATTGTAACCTGAAATTCCTAGAATGTTTGGAGGTGAGTGGATTGATAATACTTACTGCCTTACCATTGTACTGCTTGTGCACCACTATAGCACATAACAAACCCCACACAACTACTGGCCCTGGCAAGCTTCTAGCCTAGTTCAATTTGTAAAAGCCTAGTGCTCTTTTTGGTACAGCAAGTCATCTCTAGTTGCTTTTTCCCCCCCCTTGAAGCTCTTGCTTTGTTCCATCTGTGAAAAAGATAGCTGTTGTTGCACTCAGTTATTTACCATCATGAAGTATTTTGATTTAAAAAATATTTCTTTTACACTCTTGTGAGTGGAAATTTTCTTGGCTTGTTTTCTTTCATTCATTCAAAAACCTACAAGTGAGTCCCAAAATTTGGCCTTCCTGGCTGCATGCCGGACCAGTTTCAATAGCATGGGCTTCCCTGCTTTCCAGGATCCAGTAGGCAGGACACTCTCCTGATGAGCCAACCTGGCCAGCAGTGCCACCTGAAGACACCTGTAGTTACAGAACCTTCCATTCACTGTAGATCACATAACCACTACTCAGGCTGTTCTAATGAGGGAAATCATTTCAGCCTCTAAATCTCATTTTCTATTCATACCTACTACAAAGGTAGCTCTCTAAACAATTGCAGACACCGATGCTAGGACAGCCTGGCATGAAATTCTGGCCTGTCTTTGACACCACTGTGCCAAACCTTGGTCTGAAATCCTAATGTGTCCCCGTAGAGGGTCCAGAGCTCTTCAAGTCCTTATATGAGCTTGGTAAATATGGCTTCTGGGCTTTCAGGCATTGTGGCAACATCTGTCACCTCAGCATGGGTCATGTGCTGAATGCCTACCTTATTCAATGCCTTCTCACGTGCAGAGGCACATGTGTGCATGTGCATGCATTTACTTAATCTTTTATTTATATGCAAAAGTATCTTCAATATTTCTACATTATTAACCTGCTCTTTATACATTATGTATAGACAGAAGAGCAAGAACAAGACTATGAGTGATGCTTCACTGGGTTAGCCAGAGTCCATTTCTCTGTAAGCTTGCATAAAATATGTGATGGTGTGCTATAAAAACTTGCAAATTTTTATAGAGAGGTATTTGTCAGATGACCCAAATGGAAACTGACCAAACTTTGAAGAACACATTCAACTAGCAACAGCAGCCCTCAGCTGCAGCACTTGATACAGAAGGGCATGAGAAGAAGACAGAAACCCTGTACATGGGCTTGGCAATGATAGTGTCACGGAACAAGACACAGTCCCCAGCACTGACTGGAGCAGCCTTGCCTGGCACAGCAGAGGCCTTGACCCAGAATGAGCTCCTCCAGAAGGCTGCAGGTCCAAGATATTGAGGAGCACTGGGTGGTTCCCTTGGTGGGCCAGGGCAGATGGGCTCCTCACCTGCAGCTTGTGTGCATGATGGGAGGCTCTATCTCAAAAGGGAAAGAAGCTGGGAGATGAGATCAGCAGGTTGTGTGGCCTCAGGGATGATGAAAAGGAGAGTGACCTGACCTTCTCTGTCACTACAAGAGGAGCCTGATGAGCAGGCAGGGTCTGTGTTTGTCAGTTCATGAACTGGAGACACAATGGCAAAGGCTGGGAGCTTGTGAATTTGGAAATCAGGGGAATGTCTGCACCTACCAAACATGTAGGGCATCCTGGTAGCAGTCAAAGGGCTAGGAGCTCTTCCCAGCCCAGCATTGCAGATGCTGAGCCTGAGCCCCATGACAGCACCTGGAGGAAGCTGTTAGTGGCAACAGTGGAAGACTCCCTCCTGTGGAGATTAAGGCCTCCATCTGTTGACCTGCTCTTGGGGGATATTGTTGCTTGCTGGGGGCTTCGACTAAGATCTGTAGGTGTCTGCCCCTTGGTCCCTTGGTATTCTTCCATGCTGGCTCCAGCAATAAGGAAAAGTGAGCCCTGAAAAGTGGCAGTCATGACTATGTAGCTCTCATGGCAAGGATGAAAGTCTTGAGGGTTTTATTTTCTCCTTGATTCTGTCTGTGAAAGGTAAGTGTTTGGGAGGAGTGGACAGATCCTACAACTCAGTGCCTGGTTGTGTATCTTATGTTGAAGGGGACTTGTCTTGAAGAAATAGGATCAGCTGACCAAGCAGAACAAAGACATTTTTGCCAACAGTCTGGCCAACATGGGGAGACTTTTAAAGTAGGTACAATGAGGGATGGAAAGGAGGCAAGAGAGGTAGTGGTAAACTAGATTGGTAAGTGAAAGATGCAGGGTCATATGCAGGCGAGAGACTTAACAAACAAGCATGGTCTAAGGAGGTCCAGATCAATCATATGCACACAGATAAGGAAGGACCAAGAGGACACCAAAAATTAACTGATTAATCAACAGTGAGGTGGATTAAAAACTGGTGGAATTACCAAACTCATGTGATTGTGGTCAGTGGTACAAAGTCCAGCTGGAGGTAGGTCACAGCAGATCAGTGCAATCACCAGTACCGTTTAGTATCCTCACTGATGGCCTGGGTGTTGGGACACGATTCACTCTCAGCAAGTCTGCAGGTGTTTGCTACAGAACTGGTACAAGTGGCTGATGCCCTAGATGAATGTGCTGCTGTGAAAGTCAGAGTGACCTTCACAGGATAGAGACATGGACAGAGGGTCACCATGTAAAGTTCAGCAAAGACAAATGCAAAATCCTGCATTTGTTATTCCTGGGGAGGAATAACACCAGTCAAATAGCTGGGAAGCAGCTTGGGAGAAAGGACCTGGGTGGTCTGGTAGACATCGAGCTGACCATGAGCCAGCGTGGCAAAGGTGGCCAACAGCAACCTGGGCTGCTTTAGGCAAAGTGTTGGCACCAGATCAAGGGAGATGGAAAAGCTCAGGAGGATCTTGTCCCTGTGTATAAATACCTGTTGGGGGGGAAGTAGGAGCCAGACTCTGCTTAGTGGTGCCTAGTGACAGGACAAGAGGCACTGGGCACAAACTGAAACAGAGGAAATTCTGTTTAAACACAAGAAAAATTTTCTTCTGTCAGGATGCTGGCACAGTTTGCCCAGAGAGGCTGTGGAGGCTCTGTGGGGGAAGTTCAAAACCTGACTGGATGTCCTCCTGAGTAACCTGCTCCTGCTGCCCCTGCTCTGACCACAATGGTTGGATGAGATGATCTCAAGAAGTTCCTTTCAAACTTTGCTATTCTATGATATGCCATTTAATTCAAAAGATTATTTTTTTTTCTTTTTAGAAACCTGGCCATTCAAAAAATGCTTGTAATAAAGCCTTATGCCACATGACATTCATTTTGCTCTGGAGAGATGTGAGTAGAGTGGGAACTAACAAAAAGAATTATTCCCATCTGCCTTTCATCTGATGCTGAAGAAAGGTCCATGATCTACTCTTAGGCATGTTGTCAGATGAAAAGTAACACAGAATTAGAATGGAAAACGATGACAGATTTACAACATAGCTATTAGAGATCCCAACCAAAGCTGCGAAGAGCCACAGAGTAACAATGGAGGGTAGCCACTGCTGACAGTAGCTAGATTTAGATTTGACACCCTGTAGAGAGAAATGCCTCTTGGCTCTGAGCACAAGGCAGATCTTTTTACTTCTTTGTGCTCTATGGTATATCTCACTGGAAGATTGCATGGTTGTTTCATTTAAGGTCTTGAACTTGCTGAACTTTCAAAATAGCAAAAATGTCTAAAAGATCAAGGAAATCTTAACAAAGTACTGGAGCTAAATGGGGAGCCTTAATTTCTCATGTCAATAATTTGCTCTGCAATTACATCTGATACGGTAATAAAGATAAATGATAGTCAGATAAAATTATCTAGAAGAATAATTGTCTCCTTAAATTATGCAAAGACAATCATTTGCATATGGCAAAATCCTGGTGTGTTCTTTAGCATTCCTGTCATCTCTGCTGATTTCCCAACAGTATACCAGCCAAATTTGGTTTCAGTTTGGTTTTGGGTGCAAGTGTTAAAACAACCAATTGAGAGCCTGGTCATTTGTGCTGAGGCTGGGGTTGCGTTATGCCTCCTTCTGTGGAACAACAAGGGAAGCTGAGCAGAGACCAGCCCTTTTCTGTTTCAGGGTTAATACTCCTGGTCCAGGCTGCCCATGTGAACAGGCACAGGCTTAATCCTGTTAGAAAGGATTCCATCTCTCCCAGCAGTGCCTATCTCACAGTCAGCTTTGCATGGGCCTGGGAAACATGCATTCCCAGCCCAAGACTTCAGGCTCTTTCCAGCTCTTTAACCTCACACTGGCTGGAAGACCATAAGCAAGGCTACACAGAGCTTGCCACTCTTGGTATTGCCTTGCCATATAACCCACCACAAAACAGGGAAGCTTCAGTTTCCTGGGGCTTCTTTCTTTTCTGAACACGACAAAGCTTTTGTTGGGAACACCAATGTCCTTCTATGGACATTCAGTAGCTGGCTATTTAGTTAAGGAGATAACTAAATATCTCTTCCTTTCAGAAAAGCTGTTTTTTTGGCAAGCTGTGAGGTGTCTAGGGACACACCGTGTAGAAGACAAGGAATTCTGGGCTGCTGGAAGCTCTGTGCATGATGCACATAACACTATCTTTGTGTGTGTGATTGCATCTGTCTATATATCTATCTTTATCTGCCTGTGTCTATTATCTGTATTTTCATTTCTAATTGAGTATATTGTGATCAGTAATCAGTAAAGGTCAGTTAGAGATGACATTCAAGGACTGAATGTCTTAGAGTTAAATCTGAGACCAGCCTGTTGTAAAAAGCTCTCGTCTTACTTTGTAGATGAAATAAACTGAACATGACAGGAGCTCACAGCGGCAGAAAACTTTCAGTTGGTCTGGTAGGTATTAGCCACCTCACTACCCCAGCATAATGAAACTCCATCAAACACAATGAAATTCTAGAAGACCTTAGGATTACGTGAGCTGCCTCCTACAAAGCAGATTTGTACTCTCCCTGACTGGTGAAAAAACAGTGGAAAAACTACTGTCTGCTGCTAATGGAAATGATCAACACTTTCTTCAGAGATGCTAGCTTGTCAGCTCCCTGAAAACAGCCATAGTTTTAAAAAGAAAAAGGAAGTTCAAAAAGCCAAGTTACTGATTTTCCTTTCTCCAGCCTGGAAAAAATTATTGAGAGGAAGAGAATGAAAAGTATGTGACGTCTGCCATCATGCTTCGCAACTGGGCTGAACTGGTCCTCTAGATACTATAGTATTGCTTAGGGCAATCACATCCTAAAGCTCCTAGTGTTTAACTCTTTACAGCTCCAGAACTGAAGAGCATGGGTTACAGAGTCACCTAATGTAATTGGCATTACCATGGTTTTAATTATTCCTTCTTAAAAAAAGTCAGTGACTTGTGGTAGCAATAGTCTTTCTAGCCCAAAATGTTCTTTTTCTCATCCTTTAAAAATATTAAGATAATACTTGGGATTGCAATGGAATGTTATGTGATGTCAGGCCATGGGAGGCTGACAATTCTCTGGTTGTGGTAGTTTGAGGCTCTATGCCTTTAAGATTTTTCACAGACTTCGAGCAGAAAGTAGAAAAATGTAAATAAATCACTATTGGGTGTAAAAAGGAAAATAATGATTTTTCTAAACAATTCCAATGGAGGGATAGGTCCCATAAGATTTGGTTCCCAAAACAATCTTTAGCAGTGTGTTCTGCTCTCTTCCTGCTTCTTCACTGGGGAGATATTCTAACAGGCTTTGCTGACCTTGGCTGCATTGCTTTGTTTTGGTATTAACCTATCCTGCTACTTTCTCTCTTCCCTTTGTACAGGGGAGTCAGGGAGGGGGAGGCAGGGAGGCAACTTTTCCTGGTCTTTTGGCCAGGGGGTTACCTGTGCTGTTTTGCTAATTGTAAATACCTGTAAATATTGTAAATACTGTATATTTGTACATATTCATTGCATTCCGCTGTAGATTGCAGTTTTGTTTGAAATATAGCTCCATTTGCTTCCAAACTGAGCTAGTCTGGTAAAGTTAGTGTTGGGGAGGATTTCCAACCCACCACACTGGTATAGCCTGAAATATCATAAGATTGCTTTTTTCTCTAGGATGAATCAGAATTTAGAGAAAAAGACGCTAACTGAGACTACCCACACCAGACATAAATCATGCTTCCTGGAAACAAAGAATGAACTAGATGAAAAACAATGCTCCATTTCCAGGTTTCTCTTTATTTAGAGACCAAATAGAAGTGCGTGGATTTGCCAGTTCTATGGACAACTGATGCCAGCTGTGAAAAATGCCTTATTTTAATCACCAGCAGCCTTATTTTAATCTCATTTAGTTTACAATGACTCAAAATAAAGTTATGATCTTAGGTAATCATCTGGAGTCCTTCTGTATTCTGTGGAGACTTGCAGACATTTATGAAAGGCAATTCATCCCACTCTGGGTAATCAGTAGAGAGTGGAATAATTGTTCTTTAAAGGTGTCTGTCCTTCTCCCTTGACTATAGCAGGAAGCTAAGTGCTAGTTTAGGCTAAATGATTAACATTAATTGGTAGGTGAGGTTAATCCCAGTTCATTTTAAAGCTTCCCTGATTACAACATGCTTACTGTGCCTTCCTATGAATTCTGTAACGTACTTTACTATTACCTAGAGGTAGAAATGAGGCATGTTTTCAAGCTCTGTAATACAGAGGCAGACTTCTGCCTTGTGCTAAGCTGCTGAAATCACAGTAACTCTATCGCAGCTTTCTTCTGGGTTCCAGTTTGTGGTCATGGGTGGTTTGAGACTTGGATTTTACTTTTCAGCGGTAACAATGAGCTGAGTTTTACAGAAACACAAAGGTGTACTAGGCAAAGGCTCTAAAAGACACGATTTTTTTTTTCCTTGCCATGGTTCTGTTACAGTATCACAGTAAATTAGAGGTTGGAAGAGACTTCTAGAGATCATTGGATCCAACCCCCTCTGCCAAAACAGGATCACCTATGGTAGTCCACACAAGATTGCATCCAGGTGGGTTTTGAATGTGTCCAGAGAAGGAGACTCCACAACCTCTCTGGACAGCCTATTCCTGTGCTCTGTCACCCTGACTGAAAAGAGCCTGGTCCCCTCTACTTGTCACTCACCCCTCATATATTTATACACTGATCAGACCCCCTCCCAGTCTTTTCTTCTCAAGACTAAACAACCCCAGGTTTCTCAGTCTCTCTTCACACGGGAGGTGCTCAAGTCCCCTAATCATCCCTGGGGCTCTCCATTGGATTCTCTCCAGCAGGTCTCTGTCTCTCTTGAACTGAGGATCCCAAAACTGGACAAAGTATTGCAGGTGTGGTCTCACCAGGGCAGAGTAGAGAGGGAGAAGAACCTTCCTAGACCCGCTGGACACACTTTTCTTGATGCACCCCAGTATACGATTGGCTCTCTTCCCTTTCATTTTTAGCTCATGTGGAATTCTCAGTGTATTTTAATAACATTTTTCACCTCCCAAATTCTGCTTTCACTGAGAATCTACTTTGATTGTGATAATCGAATGGATTTTTCAGTAGTGGTACATTAAATTGCAATTGTGTAGCACAGAGTTTGGATTACTATTCTTCTGTTGATTTTCTTTTTCTGTAAATCTGGTGCTTCCTACCATCATTGTGCAGCACTGAGTAAAATGAATCATTCAGCCTTCCTAGGGGAGAGTCATGTAACATAGCTTCAAGTTTCTGTTACTGACTTTTATAACGGTAGTAATGTAAGAATTTATTGCTGACCTGACATGCAGGAATAAACTCTTGCTGCTTAATAAAGCTATTAAACACTCTGGATTTTTCCCATGTAAGAGATCAAACTTACAACATTACCCAAATTTCCCTGGCACCACTAGTCCTTATTTAATGCCATTATAAAGAATCATATGGCTTGTCCATAGATTTTATAATCCTGGAAGATACTGTGTCTGGAAAGTGTTTTTATTGCAATTCAACACACCATAGATACTACCATCAAAGGTTAAACATCACTCTATCAGCAGTGCTTGTTAGGGAAAAACACCTGGTGTATATACAGCAAAGGGTATTGTATTTCTCTTTCACAGTAGAGGTTTTGAAGTCTGAACAATGGACTAGCTTTTTATAGCTGTGATTAAAGCTGAGAATATGACAAGCAAAGAGAGGTGCTTCTCTGTTTATTGAATTATCTGATGATTTAACCAATTTTCCCTCAAAAGCTTTTTTTGTTTGTTTGGTTTATTTGATTTTTCCCCCAAGCGATCTTATGTATGATGACAACTATGACAACTTCTAAAACCATTGTTCTTCTAAGAAATTTTCCACCTTCACTGTTTCAGGTATACCTACGTCTCAAAAGGGGATTTTTAATTTGTTTAAATCTTGGATTGTGTGTTTCCCTGTGCAGCTGAAACTAGAGTAATAAAAAACAGAATTAAAGTAAGATTTATTTTTTTAAAACTGTAATTCTGTTATATTAATCACTGGAAGAATTTCAATATAAGAACCTTCTATCTATTGAAATCCTTAAAGCCACTCTGAGTGCATACTTAGGAAACACTCTCACACTGGAAGGTACTGGTGCAAATTACTGAATGAAACTGAATTTTAATGCCAAGGGTGATATAACCCCAGGGCCAGCTCTGTGAGGTGTCATTGCAAGTCTAGCTCAGTGTTGTCTGCTCCTCCAGGAGTGACCCCTCTCCCAATCTAGCACCACATGAGCAAAGAAAAGTGAAAACAAAAATGGGGGTCAGCCTGTAATGGTTAGTCTGGGACTTCAGATGGTGTGAAGGTTGTAATACTAGGTGGTGGTGAGAAATAAAGAGGCAGATGATGGCAACTCAGCCAGATAAGGTTTCAGCTATGCAGGTGAAGGTTTCAGCCATGCAGGTGAAGGTTTCAGCCATGAAGAATGGCACCTTCCAGCCTGCCTGATGGCTGCAGGGCCAGCAGAGCCTTGCCAGTGAGTGGTGAACATATGAGCACTTATTAGCCAATAAATACTCACCAGCTGTGTATAGCCCTTCCTCAGGTCTTTGCACAGGCTGAAAGACACTCAGTTGAGAGGTCCCCAATCAGCTATGCTTGTAAGATCTGAAGGAGCTGGATCCATAGCTCCTGGCTAGGAGGTCACTCCCTGTGCCCAAGGCCATCATGCAGGCTTCCCTCACTCACACAGTGAGTGTCCTCCAAGGGCACTTTCTTACTCCCTCTTACTGCATGCTCACAACAGGCTTGTGTGCAAGCAGTGAGCCTCTAGCCCAGGGGCTGGCCTTCAAGGCTACCCTTCACAGAGAATGGAGCAGCAGTCAGTCTCCCTCTCTGGGCCTAGAACTAACAGTAGAGCTATCACGAAATTTTCATTTGTTTAGTCAAATATTGAAGGCAGGCAATATATATCATGAATACATACACATTTTTTTACTGAATCTATGATCTGATTTACAAGTAGACTACAATGATGTTCCCTAAATGTTCCCAACAAGGTCCTGCAATCATCTTCTCTTCCTGCTAAACACAAACCACCCTACTGTGACTTTTTCCCTGGAAGCTGAACCTGAGGATTTTTATTGAGCAATTCATGGGGAATGAAGTGTTAATCTGCTAGCATCTGGACTGGAGACACTGGAAAAAAAAAAAAGAAAACAACCCGAACAAACAACAACAACAACAAAAGTGAGAAGTATTCTGTACTTTAAATAGTCCAAATGAAAATTATAAGATTCTTAGTAATTGGAACACATTGAAGATTGCTTGTCAGGTGGTGGCTATTCATTGTTCAGGAATCACAGCACTCATGCCTTCTCAGGCCTTCAATATTACATTAGATTGATACTGAAACAAACATTGAATAATTTTTGAACTTTCTGAATGCTTTGAAAGCATAAAAACGACATCTCCAAAACAGATGGGAAGTTGGATTAAATTCACTGTTACAACTGTGGAAAAAATGTGGGGTTACAAATTAGTGACTTTTTAAAAAGAAGCTTATTTGGAAAAAAGTTGTTAAGTCTTATTGCCAGGACACTTAAAAAAATGTTTTTGTTTTAAATCCATTTTATGAAGACTTAGCTCATATTTCACTTATGCTGATGAATGAGATGTTAATTGGTTGAAGCGTGGATGCATATATGGATAGAGAAGACCCACACTCTGGGAGCACTGTCTGAGACTGCCCCAGCTGGAAAGTATATGGCTGTCTAGCATGGGAATTATGTTGCAACAAAGCAATTCACTTCTTCACTAGCACTTGGGAAAGTCCAATGTTGACACAGCTCTACAGCTTCCAGACCACAAATGTCTTGGACATGGCCAGCTTAAAAGCTGGGTGTTTGCCAAGGTGGACTTACCTAAAGGAGAACATAATTATGTAATGGGTCCTTGCCACACAGATGTTCTCTGATAATGCTGTAGGAAACATGCTGCCATCATTAATTTTGATCCCCACATGTGTATGGCACGTGGGAGACAAACCCCAAACGGTGAGCTGTCAGTGTGCACAGAGGTCAGCGGGAGCCTGGGGCTGGGTCTGAGACTCTGGCAATAGCACTGCAGAGTTAAGAGGGCTGCTGCAGAAGATAACTCTTGTCAAAAGGTTCTCCAGGCTGTAAACAGGCAGGACATACAAAGATCTGGCAGATATATTGTGAGCACAAATGTGGCCTCCGTTAGGGGTGCAAAAAGGATCTGGTAGATATATTGTGAGCACAAATGTGGCCTCCATTAGGGGTGCAAAAAGGATCTGGTAGATATATTGTAAGCACAAATGTGGCCTCCGTTAGGGGTGCAAAAAGGCTGCTGCTTTTCTCAGGCAGAGCATCTGGCACCCCAACAAACACAAATCCATGCACCCTTCTGCAACGTGTGGAGGAGAGTAGCACAGAGGCAGCACCAAACCTCTGTACCTCCAGCCACTGAATGAAGTGTCCTTTTGGGAGAAGAGAGGTCTGGTCTTATATGAATAAATCACATGACATAGACATAGGAATTTGTGCCTTCTGCTGTAACTTCTTTAAGTATGATACAGGGCACCTGTCAGCATTTTCTGTGAAAGTAAAAATAGCTTCAGCTCCTCAGTGGACCCTTCATCCTTATGCATATTCTTTTCTGAGCCTCCCCATTTGCACCACAGTGCTATCCTGAGTAGTATGAGGCATTTTTTTTTCACATGTTCTCTCTTCTTTGTAGATTAAGTTAGTGATTTATTTTACCCACTTAGCACTATTCTAAACACAGACCAGTATGTGAATCTCCTTTCTTTGCTTCCTGACTTTTTTATAACTTGAAAGAACATCAGTTATTCAAATGCAAGTAGCAGTGCTGGGAATGGTTTCTGACTCACTGTAATTATTTGTGTTAAGGCAGTTAAATACAGTCTCTGATATGCTATGACAAGGATATAGCAAAGCAAAAAGATTCTCCTCCTCCTTCCCATTATACTTAAAAATGACTATATTCTAAAAGGCCAGGAAATTTTTTTAAAAGGCTTGTTTTTCCCCTTTAAACTCAGCCTCAAGATAATATGCCCAAGAGGGCCTTCCAAAACCAAGGAATCAAAATTCAGCAGTAACATAAAACTGAATGAGCAGAGATACCATAAGAGATTAAAAATGACAAAATTAACGTCAATTAATTTAGGTCAACCAAGGAATGATCCAGTTGTTAACTGTAGGCCATTTTATGTGTCTAGAGTACCTTGCCTTCTGCTCCAGAGAAGTCATGTCTCCTATAGATCCCCACAGATATTTCCCATGCCCTGGAGTTTCTTAAATGGTGCTAGACATCTAGGCCTAGGCACTAGTCACATGTTAGCATTTATATATCTTAGTTTTGAACCAAACATCTCATACAATATCTGTTTCCTCTTTCATCTGTTCTGAGTTTTATTTTGTTTTTCTTATACTGCATATAAATCTGGAGAAAGAATTTAGTGATCTTTGGAAAAAATTATCACATTATTTTTGAGAATAACAATCACAATTTTTGAGAATAACAGTCATCACTATCAGCACTTTATCATAGAATCATAGCATCAACAAGGTTGGAAAAGACCTCAGAGATCATCGAGTCCAACCTATCACCCAGCACCTCATGACTAACTAAACCATGGCTTCGAGTGCCACATCCAATCCTTTTTTGAACACCTCCAGGGATGGTGACTCCACCACCTCCCTGGGCAGCACATTCCAATGGCAGATCACTCTTTCTGTGAAGAACTTTTTCCTCACCTTGAGCCTAAACTTCCCCTGGCGCAGCTTGAGACTGTGTCCTCTTGTTCTGGTGCTGGTTGCCTGGGAGAAGAGACCAAACCCCTCCTGGCTACAACCTCCTTTCAAATAGTTGAAGAGAGCAATGAGGTCTCCCCTGAGCCACCTCTTCTCCAGGCTAAACAGTCCCAGCTCCATCAGCCTCTCCTCATGTGCCTGTTCATGTAAAATACATCAGTAAGCACCTAGAAAATAGCTTCAAAACGAGTAGAAGTTAACATGCATTTGTCAGGAGCAAATATATCTGACAAATCTACTTTCCTTCTACAGCAGGGTAACCAGATCTGAGAAGAAACAAGAGGCAGTAATTGTCACGTAGTTAGGACTTAGTGAAGCTGATGCCACTGTCTCCTATGACCATCTTAGAAACCAATAAAGGAAATGTGATAGGAATGAGACTACCACAAGTAGGTATAAGGGTCATTAGAAAACTCTGCTCAGAGACCAGCTGTCATTAAGTTCACAATACCCCAAGCACACTGATGGGTGTTCCTGAGAGGAAGAGAGGGTCCATCTCAGGCTGCACACTTCTTGTTTAGTTCTCATACACACCAAAGAGGTAGACAGAGGACATATTTTTTTACATTTGCAGCTGACACAAAACCAGATTGTAAATTCATTGGAGGACAAGACTGAAAGCAGGCACGATCCTAACAAGGTGGGATTAAAACTAGACATGGTCCTGACAAGGTGAAGACAGACTGGATGTGGCTCTCCTGAAGAGTCTACAGGGATTGCAGTGATTGTGACAGGTATCAACATTACCACGGTGTAAGGAGAAAGGCAAGCACTATTCTGAGGTTTGAAGACTTGAGAGATGATTGGTTTTCCCTTCAGCTCCGAACAGCTGTGAGTCTTGCATTTAATTGTATCCAGTTTTGGTCACTGTTTTTGTAGTAAAAGCAATGAATATTAATAGAAAAAAAAAAAAAAACCAACACTAAAAGTGTCCTGTTTTCAGCTGGAATAGAGTTTATTTTCTTCCTAGTAGGTAGTACAGTGCTACACTTTGGATTTAGTGTAAACCTGGGAGGGAGCAAGGCCAGGACAACTGACCCATACTAGCCAGAGCAATATTGCAGGTCACAGAACATCATGCTCAGTATATAAATATCAGCCAGAAGCGGCTGATTTGCTGTGCATCCATCAGTCAGCAAGTGGTAACTGCATTGTGTACCACTTGTCTTTCTTGGGGTTTATTTTAATCTCTCTTTCTTTCTCTCTTTTTTTCCCTCCCAATCTTCTTTTTCATTATAATTATTATTATTTTATTTCAATTCAATTTTTAAGCTGTTCTTATCTCAACCAATAAGTTTTGTTTCTTTTTCTGACTCTCCTACCCATACCAGGGTAGAGGTGTGAATGAGTAGCTGTGTGGTACTTAGTTGCTGGCAGGGGTTAGACCATTACAACAAGGAAGCAATATAAATGATGAGAAATATTTGAAAACATGATTCATGGGGAAAACCAGAATGAACTACAGACTTTATATATAAAACAACAGAAAAACAAACAAAGAAACCCATAGGGGATGTGGTATCAGTCTTCAAGCACAGCAAAAGGAAAGTTGCCTAACTGCAGCGTTTCCAACAGCTGTCACAATTAGCTTCAGTGAAGCTCATTCAGTATGTCCATGTGTGCTCCAGTTAAACTTCTTTACTGGTGTTGACGTGTCACAGCATCACAGTGGGGTTCCACACATAGTCTGAGAAGGGGAAGGATACTGTATTCAGCACTGCCAGCACTTGGACCTGACCTAGCCCTCCCTGGGAGAGCTGATGGGACACCAACATTGGACTACAATAGTTGCAAACACACTATGCTCACTAAGAGGTTCCCTTGACTAAAATGGTTGTAAAGCATGCTAATTCAAGGAGTGATTATGCCAAGAGAAGAATGTAGGGTTTATAAATCTTGCATTCTTGTTGGCTCATGCACTTTGCATTCTTCTCATTTTTCAGCAATTAAAGATGACTAAAAGGGTGTGATTCTTCTAGCATTAACTTGATGAGAGTTCTAAGCAAGTTTAGATAGGTTAACTCCGAGGCAGGGCTATGAAACTGTGATCAAAAGCTGTCTTTCAGACAAAAGTGAAATGAAACATTTTCTATGCTGCTGGTTGGAATTTGTGACTCAGAGGTAGTCCTGAAACTATGTTGATTCTAAGAGAGAGAAACAAATCCTCTGAACTTTGTTTTACTCATCTTGTACACAGCTCATTAATCCCGGTAAATATCCCTCTTTTGTCTCCCTTATCTGTGCACCTCTCCAAATTTAGTTTTGTTGTCATTACCCTTGACTTGAATAGTTCTATGCCACAAAATAACTTTGCTACAGAACTGTTTCAGCTCCTGTGAAATTACATGGAGGAGAAAGTTTGTGTGAACAGGGAAAAGTGGCTTAGATTCAAGGAGTGACTTTGATATAATCTGAGGGTGTGAGGCTAGAAGCCCTTATCCCTTTTTCTTGACATGAAAGAGAGATTGCCCATTGGAATGGGCTGCCCAGGGATGTGGTGGGGTAGACGCTCCTGGAGGTGTTTAAGAAAAGACTGGATGAGGCACTTAGTGTCATGGTCTAGTTGATTAGTTAGGGTTGGGTGATTGGTTGATGATCTTTGAGGTCTCTTCCAGCCTGGTTGATTCTGTGATTCTGTGATAAAAAGTCAGGCAAGTCCTGATGTTTTTATTCCACTACAGATTTCACTGTTCTCCTCAGGGTGTCACTGGGACAAATTTCTGGAAAGATGCCTCCAGATGCATATGCTCTGTGACTTCCCATCAATAGGATTTCTTTGGTGAATCAAGGATTCATGAAGAAATTGCTAGTCTGTTGACCATTATCTTAAAATAAGTTAGGGAAGGTTTAATTACCAGTCTTAGTTTTGTTATGCTGGATTCTGCTCAAATGAAAATCATTCCTAAAATTCACAGGTTTACTATAGCAGAAATTAAGAGGTAGAGTTAACATTCTTTATTACAAAAATCAAGACACATTCATACAATCCAAAACTTGCTAATAAATTGTAATTTCTTTTCCTATCAACAAATTCTTTTTCCTGGTGAAAGAAAATCACTGACAGATGGCCAGTGTACCATCTTCTATAACTCAGTCATCTAGATAACACATTCATTTTTTTATATATATATATCCTACAATACATCCGCAGTATCTTATTCCGATAACTAAACAAGTCATTTACATTTACATAAATTCAATATTTTAACACCATTCAGAGCATAATAACCTTACAAAAATTTTGTAAAAGTCCTTTGGGATTACAGTGACTGTAGTTTTATTTCACTGACATCTTTGATAATGAGACTTCACCAATGCCTTGGCAAAACTTACTCGTCATCCAGCATCAAACATCCTCACCACCCTTCAGACATGCCATTCCACCATTTAGGCACAAAACCACTCAGTGTTGCTTAAACCTTTCAGTCAGTGCCTGCTTCTGTGTAAGAGACAAATCAGCCTTACTTCTGCCACATCTACCCATGAAGCTCCCAAAACTAGAGGCCTTGTAGAGACACAATACTCAGTTAGGTCACTTACCAAAAAGCTTGGTAGGGTCAACTAAATACAGAAAAAAAAAAAGTAGCTCCATGTTCCCATCATGCTATTGAAAAGGCTCAGGTTTTATAATGAGACAAAATTGATTCCACATAGACTGGGAAACCCTTAAGGATGTAAGGCCTTGCTTGCACATGAATCAGGACTGTAGGCTAACTGAGTTTTAGGCAGCAGAAATCATGGAAAATTTTGTTCAAATAGTGAAAATTAACTGAAGCCATGAAGCAAGCTGCCATAACCTGTGAAAATAAGTTGCAGTTTAAAAGCTGACTCCATTTCAATAGTCATTGATATTACAAATCACAAATGTAAGGAGAAAGACTTCCAGTTTACAAAAGTCTTTGACACTATGTTTCCTACTGTTGCACATTTCACGTTTTTCTTTTTTCTTCTTTTTTTTTTAAATGAGTAGAATAGGAAAATAAAATATTCCCAGATTCTTTTTTCTTGACTTACATTTCAGTTCTTTTAATTTCTGCTGCTGCTTCTGACCCTGTGACCCCCAAGCAGAATGGGGGAGTGGAGTTTCACAAGCTATTCCCATACACTTTGCAAATAGAAATGCTCAGGCTGGTCCCTCCAAAGAGCACCAGAATAGCTCAGTCCTGTCCATGTTGCCATTTTCACTGTGACTTGAATCCTTCTTTGCCAAGACCTTTCCAAAATATTTGCCCAGTTTGGGTGATTTCCTATCAATGTTCCTTAGTTATCCTTCCTGGAGCACTAATCCTTTTACCATCTGAAAGTGCTTCCTGCAGAAAGTCTCACATTTTATACAAACAACTCTTCTTCTATCACACTGGAGTCCATCAATAATCTTCACCACAACGTTTCTCCAGCCTGAGTAATTTCCTTTCCTTTTACAAAGAACTAGCAATTAACAATACTTTGCATGTGAGGGGTTTTTACAACTGTGCACTCTATTAACCTGAAGGATGAGTCAAACCTCACAACAGCATCATTACACAAATACTCCTGCTGTTTAGGAACAGATTAAGAAAACCTCTCAAAGTTACCTATATAGTGTAGAGAGATGAGTCTAACATAAAATCCTTTTAAGAAAGGATATTTACATCCATACGCAGAATATTTTTCTCTCCCCATTAAGATTTTCTGGAAGGTAGCCATCCAAAACAATCTGTGATGGCTATCAAAAGGACTATCAGTTACCCTTCAGAGAACCAGCCCTATTTCCTTTGCAGAAGATGCAAATAAATTCTACAGCAAAATAAGTACTTTTGACCTCAACATCCGACTCACATGTAAAAAAGCCAGCACTTCTCAGCTGTTTCTTATACATTCCTTTTAACTTATAATTGTTGGCTACTTTTCCATCAGAAAAGAGTTATGCTGAGGAGCTCTTTATTCCACAAACAAAACCTGCTTTCACAGTCACTGTGAGTTTAATACTTCTACTCTGTCTGTCGTACTGATATATGCTTACTATTGTGAGGAACAAATGATGCAGCCATGTCCACTGATACCTACCTATTCCAGATTTGATAGAACCTTAAAGTTACATGCTGAATTTAGGACATGCCAGAGGAGATCTAGTTGTGTTGTCTATTAAAACAAACTTCAAGAATAATGCCAGAACAATGCTAACTATTAATACATAGGGTTTTCCAGCAATGGATAAGCAGCCCAGTTTGGAGTCTAAAATATTTGCGCACACTATCACTGTGATAGAATGCACATATCATCTCTGAGACAGTTTGTGGTCAAATAGATGCCTGGACTTTGCCTGGAAGGTCATTTTAATGAAATGTTACAAATAACTTGCTTTCAAAAGACAAAGGCTCAGTGGTTAGAACAGTCTTTGGTTATGGAAGATTTCTACATTTAATATAACTTTGCCTTACAGTATTTTATCTTGTTCACTTTAAAGAGGTAAAATCTGGGCTTCACTGAGGCTAGTGAAAGATTACTGCTTAATTCAGCATAGCAAGGATTTAAGTTAGAAGCTGTCTATAAATAATTTCTCTGTTATATCCAAAGAAATGGACTTTCTCTGTATCTTGATAAAGACATACAGGATGTTGGTGTCCTGTTTGCTAAATATTATCCTGTTTGCTAAATATATAAAGTGATGGTTACTTGATCTGCCTTTAGCTATCTAAAAGGCAGGTATCAAGTACATGCTTGTTGCCTGTGACTACTTATGTGATAAATGGCAAATGATCACTCATGGCATTGGATTCTTCCTATTTCAAGTTTGGCTGCTAGACTGAGATGAATATATGGAGATGATATTTGTTTCCCATTTGTTAGAGAAGATGCCTAACAAATATGCTTAGGCCCAGTCAACTAATATTTGGGCATTTAGACTGAAGCATGATTCATCTCACACGCAAAGCTGTATCTAAGAAACAACAAGGTTCCTTTTTTTCTCTTGCTGTCCCATGAATTGACCTTGATTTCTATAGACCTGACTGTCCATAAACAGATTGACTACATTTATTCTCATACCAATATTGACTTTTACTTAAAACTGTTATTTGCCTTTCCTGGTGCTAACCCAGGTCCTGTGTTTACAGACACAATGACCTCATCTCCACTCAACCATCAATTGCTAGATTAAACAAACCACATATCCATCTGCCCTTCTGACTTAGGCTCTCACTTCTGATGATTCTTTCTCTGCTTCTGTGTTACTGAATATTACTTTCCTAGACTATGGTAGACCAGAATTTTGTAGTCTTCCAGATGCACTTATAATAGACTCACTATTTCTGCTAGCTCTACAGCATTTCTATGTGAATGAGAACCAGTATAAGTGCAGGCACTTTATATCAAATCCATCACAATATTTTCCTGCCCCTGTACCAAAGAGCAGCTTTGTGGCTGGACCAGATTATGTCTATTCCCACATCTACATAAAATTTATCCCTCTGTTTTTTAATGCTATGGGTTTAGGGTTTTTTGCAGAGTTAAAAATACATGAAAGTGTTCATAACTTGGTGGTAATTCATCCTTGAAACTGGCTAATGGTTTATTCAGGCTCCAAGACTGGTGAGAACTGTGTACTTGTTCCTACTAAATTTATTCATCCTAAGAGGTTTCCAAGTAACACTAATATGGAGCACTGACTTTATAAGAACAGGAAGACAAAAGTATCTTGTTTCATCCTCTCCACAGAGAGATGCAAGAACACAGCATCAACATTCTAATAAGAAGGGAGGGCTTGGGTACAGTGGTTTGAATTATTGATTGTAAATAAATAACTTCTTATTCTGTTGTTCTTTTTGAGCATATCATTCAAAGATATCCTAGTTTCCTCAATGGGACTTGTATTTGTAAGAATTACAGTATAACATGGGGCACTTTTTACTAATATTACCTCTTCTTTCTCTCAATATGAGCAATGTAGGAATTCTGTGATCTAACTGTTAGAACAGAAAAAATATCAACTGTAATTTCACACATTTTTTTTTAAATTGTTTCAGCCCCCTCTGCTAATTTGTACTGACCATTATTCATGTATATGCCAAGGCTGAATTCAGTTGTGAGCCTCTCTCTTCAACTAGATTAATGTCAATTGCAATTGATGGAAACTATGTTTATGAGCAACATTGTGGTTCAGCCTGCACCTCTGGTCTCTAGGTCCTGTGTTGTTCTTCACCTCTACATTCTGCCATAGGCTATTAATGTTATATTAATAATGCTTGTTTTCGAAGTAATTTGACAAAAACTTAACAGTTAAAATAAAATCCCAAACCCATTCAGCTCCAGCTTTAACAGATGTTCAATGAGCAGGTATATGTAAACATGAACAAATTGAGAGATGAGTCACAGTCACTCGAAGACATTAAAAGGATAGGTTATTCATTGCATTAATGAACAAACCTCCATTTGCTAGTTTTTAATTCTGGGTTGGCGTTATCACCGGCCATGATCACCAGAGAGGCCTTCCACCCCTTCCCACATCCCCAAATCTGGATGAACCTACTTAAACTTCAGTTTGGTCATCACTTTGCACAAAGAAGATGACAGAAATAGAGATCAAATTGCCCCTGACAGTGGCATATGTTCTCACTGTACTAGCACCAGCTTCACACCTGCCATAGGGAGGATATTTCTTTTCAATTCCATAAGGAATTAGACTATAATTCCATAAGAAATTAGTTCCAAAATTGACACATACTTCTAGGCTGGGAACTATTGCTTAGAGAACACACACAATATTTAAAAATTAAAAAACCCAAACAAACAAACAGAAGCCCCAACAAACAAGCTGACATTAATGAGGCTGAACGTATATATTTTGCTATTAAAGGGAACTTATTACAGGGTTATTCTAAAATAATCTACTGTTCCTCTGCTTGTGCTCCTCAATCAGTTCTCATAACACTGTTTTAATTAGAGAGCAATACTCTAATACTTCAGAAAAATTAAACCAAATAATTCAGTAATTATAGAAGAGTGACAGGCTTATCTGCATTCCTTCTTTTACTTAAAAAACTGTCTTGACTTTCAAGTTGCCACATCGCATTAGTACTGTCACTTCTTGTTCTATTTTCTGTAAGCCTCCTGAAAAAGTAATTTTAAAGGAAATACAAAAGAAAGTAATTTTTAAAAAACATATACTTCTTGATATTCTAATACTTAAAATCTGAAAATGACACTGAAACCAGAAAAGAAAGGAGAACGAATGGAAGGATAACAGAGAAATATTTTCAAGTGGAATTATTAGTTTTCTGTATTAAAAAAAAATAAAATAAAAAGAAGAAATAAAAAATCGCAAATGAAAACTTTCCCATTCTCTTGTGTGGCATTTGGGTGTGATTTTTAACATGTTTCAGTGATCTAAAGAGCTATAGTTTTTTTCGTCCCTGTTCAATGACTAACGTATGCAAAATGCAATGCCTCCATTTACTGTCTTTCAACAGCTTGATTATAAACTGTTCTAGTAATTCACAGATTTTCGTGAGTAGTCCTAATTACTGTGTGTCTGTGTGTATCAAAAAGAAATGAGGTGACATTCCTTGAGGGGAAACATCACCATGCATTCAAATAATTAAATAAATTTGGATGAACAGTTAGAGGAAGCAAACTTTTAAACTCCTTTACCTATTATCCATTTTTAAATGGAAGCCGAAGAACAATAGTCTTATGTTGCAGTATTATAACTTGTGTAGCTGCCACTCATGATTTTTATCAAAGCACCTGCTAAATGAATCGTTTCCATCCTGCTTGAAGGAAAGAGCAATGCATTGCCTGAACAATTCACCCAAGAAGAATGTTATTGAACCATACATTTGAAAAGAACCATCCATTTCCAAACACACCTGTGCTGGCCTTGGGAAACAGCTTATGAGAAACTGCAGCTTTGCTAGCAGCTAATGTGCTCTCTCCAAAGACATGATTTAATAGGAATGCTGAGCTGTTTGTGCAGGGGCTCGTGGTTCACTTAGGTCTGACCCTTTGGAAACTGAAGATTCATAGGTTTGTACCTATTGTGTAAATCAGGACTATCTCTTTTGAAGTCAACAGATGTAAAAATCTGTGTTAATAAAGGAGATTCAAGGCCTGCAGCTGTCATCCCTGCCCTACTGCTTTTATTCAGGCTAGGATTTCAACATATTGCAATACTTTTTTCCTGTCTTTGGGACTGTGGATTGGGGCTGAGCTGTAAAAAAAAGGAAGAAGAGGTGCACACTTGTTTTGCAGAGCTGCAGCATGGCACCAGGAAAGGCAGTGGTGGCAGGTTTCCCTCTGTCCTGTCTGTGTGAATGATCTCTCATTTGCTACCTCTGTCCCTCTGAACAATTTCTCTCTCCTTTGCTCCCACTGTTCCTCTTTCGGGCAGCAGTAATAAAGCCACTGTTCATGACATTGTAGTAGACTTCATGACTTCCTAATATATTGCCATACTTTTAAACCAGAACTGCCTCAATACTGATGGTATTCAAGCCCACACCTTTCCTATATAATTTTTGTGAAATATATGAACCTCTCACTTTGAATTAGTATCAAGATTTATGTTAGAGTTCCTTACTCAATGCAAGATGTTATATACTTGGTCAATGGCTTAAATACCAGTCCACACACTGGAGGTGAGATTGCAAAGGTCATGGTTGCAAGTGGTGTATTCAGCAACCTGCCAGAGGCATGTTACATGGCAGGGCTTGCTAAAATAAGTAGCATGCTGAAACTTTATACTGCTTACAGTCTTACTAACACATCAGCACTTGAATCAGAAAACCAATTAAAAAACAATTAAAGAAACAGAATATTCCACTCCAAGAGTGTAATTAATGCAGTGGCCTGCCTCAGTAGAAAAACACTCACACCTGTGCTGTTCAACTCTCACATGAACGACAGATCAGTCTATCCTGGCACAGAGATTTATGTATACAGTAGGCTTAAGCCTCACAGCTCATCTACAATGAAGTATTGTTAACATCACTGCTCTTTAGTATATGAAAATCGAGTTCTAAACCAAAGGTTGAAATGTAAAGTGAGTTTCACTTCAGAAAGAACAAGAAAACTAAATATCTCAGTATAATCTAGAACATCCACCATCAGCACTTGGGAGTGACCCAGGCTTTCCTCCACGTGGAGAATACAAAGATTAAGACTGAAGTTCAGAACGCTGTGGTCATTTCTAAAAGGGTAACTAATCCATTAACACAGGGAAATAATGCATTTTACATTCCTCTTTCTTAACACAGGATTCCACTACTAGAAAGATCACCATGTGAAAAAACATTAGAGAGAGTGTCACAAGTAAAACTGAGAATACGTCATCACAAAACAACTTCTGCGTGTTTTTTATCACTGACTTCTCAAAGCTGCCCCACCAACGGCCTTCAGGGCAGGTATGACCTGGCAAGTCACTAAGATAGTCTGGTGTGCACTGCCTGTGGGGGTCCAACACTGCTCCACTCCTAATCCAGAAGTGAAAGCAGAGTATCCAATTAAAACGAAGAGCCTCAGTTTTGGTGGTGCAGGGAAGACCCGCTAACAATTCTCACTTTGTTCTGGTGCATGGGCCTATTTGGAATTTGTGCTGCAGTAAGTAAAAGCAGAATCTAGGAACTACTAGACATTTGTTTTATCAGAATAGCTAAGAAAAAAATATTTATACTGTGTTCAGTGTCAATAGTTTAATGAAATATTCCACAGTGTTGTAAATGCTGGCCATCACAAATTGAACTGGTTAGAGAGCTGACACTTTAATTTGTGCTATCAGTGGCGTCCTGATGCATTTCTAACATGGAGACTTTGCAGTTAAAAAGTGGAATTAAAACAGATGATGTATACTGCTGTTTAGTGACTTACTATTGCTATTATAATGAAGAACATGCCTGTGTTTTCACCTGTACTTGCAGACTTCGAGATTTTTGCAGTGTACCAACACCTGAGGGACTTTTACGCTTCGTATTGTTTGGACTCCTCAGTAGGAGTCTCTTTGCTGAACAACTGAGAAATGGGATGCCCAAACCAGCAACTTTGCTGCTCTCCAAAAGCAGGCAGATGGGAGCTAGAGTGGGCTGGTGACAGTCTAATAGGTAGTTTATGACATATAGCCCATTTCTGATTGATTTTTTTCCCCACACATGGAAACACATGGAAAATGTTATCTGGCCTTAGAGATAAAAAGGTCCCCCACTGCTTCGTTAGCCCAAGCTTTGACTACTTTGAGCCAATGCTACTGTCTTCTAAAGAGATTGTGCTATAGTTAGCTCTAACTCTGCTGAATCCCAGCTTGGGTTTTAAATACAATTTTTAAACAACCATTATACCAACACAGGCTTTATCTACTACATTTCATTGCTTGCATTTCAGCCTATACCTCAAATACCTCTTTTACACATGGCATTATACAACGCTACCTCCTTCCTAGTCACAAAACTTTCATAAATCAGGGAAATCCCCTCATCTAAGACTGCACACTACATTAAAGTACCAGGTTTTATTTTTACACGAGATTACCATTCCCCCTCATTTCAGTTGATTACTATGGACCATGCAAAATGTCACAGACCACAGAAGCTACATTTTCAGATGGATGTTTTTATTGATTAATCAGGCATTGAATCAAGTATTGTAAAATAAACAGATTTTGTTAATTAAAAAACGTCCAAAATGTGGCAAACTTGTTTCCTCATAGTCACACAAAACATGAAATTGTTCAAGAAACAAGCAAGAAAGGAATACCCCTGACTACTGTCAGTTTGTGTGTGTGTATGCACATACACAAATCACAGATTGCATTTGTGCATATACTGGTGTGTGTGTGTGCACCCATGCATATATGTACATATATACACAAACATATGCACAAGGAGCACTGACTGAACTAATAGTCCACTGGAAAAATGTGGTTTAGCTTAAATGATGTATTCTCTGTTAAAATAAAAATGATACAGCAAGGCCTGTAGACAACAGACCATTCTTTTTCCACTGACCAAAACCATGATCTATCTTTAGACAAAGGGTCTATTTTTGCAATGAAAATATGTGAGATCATTCATGGTATTACTATGATCCAGCTCGATCTTTGCCAACACTCTATGGCCAAACACTGAACAGTTTTTACTATTTTTCCACTACTGAAATCAGCTTCTAGGTTTAATATTTGGGGCAAAAGAGAACATAGACAGCTTCGCTATATGTACTTTGGTACTGTACCCTTTCTTTTTAGGCAAAAACTTCATAATATTTCTGGATAAAAATTATTTTCCATCTACATTTATTTTTATCACTGTTTTGCATCAGTCATCTCCCATCAACTCATAAGAATTTTCATGCCTCCTGAACATCCCAGGCTAGATCATCTGAGAAATGTATATCAGATTATAATTGTAACAATTATAAAATGTAAAGTTTAGGGATTTATTTGCTTTTTAATTTTTGAAGGTACACATTTCATAATTGTGAAAGACTACGATAAACACTGCAGCTCACTATATATACACTTTTTCCCTTATTTATGTCAACTCTGGAAAGATCAGTGTCTCCTACCTGCCATGGAATGCTGCCCCAGATAAAGTTGTGGTACCAGCAATGTACTGCCAGAATTTTCTCCATTTAATTCAGCAGTTAGCAGAGCATGGAAAGGGAAATCAAAGGAGTATGGAAAGATATTTATCTTCTACTAAAAAATAAAAACAAAAAAACCCTGCTAAATAGATATGTATGTATTCTTCATCCGGATCATATGTTTTCTACATCATCATAAGGCAAACTGTAGTACAGACTTGTACCTGGAGAATCAGAATTTTAAAAATATGAAGATGAGCTTGGGACCATTTTGTTTTGGACCTGTTAGTGAACAAAGTGCATTAAGGCATCCTTTTCAAAAGACACCTAAAAGACACTAATTATAAATTACTGATCAATTTTTTCTTAAAGTTGATACTCAGTTTATCCTTTTTCTACACAGGCAGTGTAGACATAAACACTGTGGGAAAACCATTCTTTTAGAGTTGTCATATACCTCAAGCATCTCCCCAGATGATCATTTGTATATAAGCATTGTAGTAATTACAAAGGGCTTCTATTCTGTAGAAGGAAAAGAGAAAAAATATGCACCTCATTCATCTCTGAGATAAATTTGGAACAACCTCTATTGCCTTCACTGAAGTCCATGCACCATCACCAGGATGACCACACAGCCTACTTGTGCAGTTTCTTACTGCTGCTCGAAACTTGCTATTTACTCCTTATTCACAATGATGCCTGTGCTTTCCCTAACAACCCAGGACAATGGTAGTTATGAGCAAACTCCAGTTGCATCATTTCTTCACAAAGCACATGTAAACCAGATTTCCTTGATTTGTTATAGAGACCAGGTCGTGTATGACCATGAAACATTTGTATTTGTTTTAAAATCAATGATAAAGTGGAGCGTGTCTTACTTCGAGTTGTTGGCTAGGCTTGCTGTTTTGAAGCTTGTAAAATCAGCAATAAACATTCTTATGTTTGCCACCAGAACCATGACATCTTCTATTACCATCAGTCCTTAAACGATGCCATGCTTTATCAAATTAGTGTACAGTCAGACCTTGGATTGGCTGCTCTCCTTCAGTGTTGCTGATTCTCAGAGATCTGATCAGTCTTTCGCATCCTCAATGATTCTACAATGTTTCCCAAAGATGCAAGCGAAGCACTGGAAGATGGGAATGTTTCCATCAACAAAATAAGTCACCAGATGATTTATCCACTCACATTATAGGAGATGTTCCACATATTTTTTATGAACAGAGGGAGCGCTGCCCTGCGAACAAAAGCAAATTAAAACTTTCTTCTTTTGCTGTGTTGGCTACCTCCACTTCCTTTCTTGTTTATTTTTGTTCTTTTTGGTCTGCACACTCTCACATGTGAAGTAGAAATTAGGAGATCTCACACTCAAAAAGATTGGTAATGACTGTGGTAATATTGGCAGGAGTAAAACCTGCAGCATACTGACTTGTCCACTGTGCAGTTTTCATCCTTCCAATTTCCTCCTTTTATCTACTGTAAAATAAAATGATGTAAAGGGCTGATGAAACTTTAATTAATAGGACCATCAATGTGCAAAACAAATAAGTCATTTACCAAGTGTCCAAATCAGGCTTTCCCTTACCTCTCTCTTTTTTTTTTTTTTTATAAATAATTTATAAATCTTCCCGTAAGAGACTAAGTACAAACCCAAACAAACAAAAAACAGCAAAATAACAACAAAAAAAAGTTCTAAGATATTATTAAAGCCACTTCTTGTCCTTCCAATAAAAAGTACACATTAAAGAGATATTCTTTCCTTTTCAGTTCTGGCTGGATTTGGCAGCAACAGTTGGGATGCCACACAGTCTGCCACACAGCTCCAGGCAAGCTCATGCCACCTGGCCACCCTTGGAATATGCATCGTCCTACCTTTTGGCTTTTAGCAGTCATGCGAGCTGCTCAGAGGAGTCTAGGTGGTCAGGGATAGGCAAGCCAGTTATAATGGTCAAACACTTATTCCACACAGTGAATGTGGGGCACACTGGCTGCCCAAATGTAATGTCAAAAGTGTAAAGGTGTAGGGAGTTCAAAGCATCATAAAAAGCAAGGGAACCATTGTCATAGTCCAGTAAAATCCCAACGCGCCGTAAGTGAGGCGCGGGCTCAATGGGGATTTCTTTGCTGTTGTGCCGAACCACCCATGTATTGTTGCAGCGGCAAAGCACCCAGGAGACAGAATTCTTCCCAATCCACTCGTGCTTTGGTGCTGACTTGTAGGAAATGCCAATAGCATACCTGCAAAACAAGAAACAGCTCAAGGAAACAAATGCTTCCTGCAATGTTTGTCCCTCTTTTACAACTGTAGGGCATTACCATCCTGGACAGGGGATTTTGGGCTGCTCTCTGACTTTCCAGGTCCTGAGTGTGGGGGGTGTGTTTTTTGCTAGTTTTTGGGATTCTGGATGGCATTTTCCCTTTCCCTTTCTGTTTCGTACACATACTGATGTAATCTGATAGTTTTGTAGGGAAGGAGTAAAATATTCTGTGTAAATCAACTAGAAAACTCTCCCTGCCTTTCCCCGCCCCCAGCTCCCTGTCTTATCTCTCAGTAAGAGGAGGTAGGAGAGGGAAAGAGGGGGCACTGAAATCATAACATTCGCTATGATAATTTTCTGGAGCATTGCCTCTGGTATTCAGAAGGAAGATTGTTGAATACTTGACAACTCTAGGCTTAAATTTCAATTTAATTTTCTCAAATTTCTACTTCCAAACAGAAGAATAGAGAGGAATTCATTGATTTTAAAATACACTGCTATCTGCCAGATAATCTGATTTCTCATTGCTCCTTTAATATATGTTCCAGAAGAAGGTATGCAAGTGTATCAAAGGTATCAAAGGATACATTAAAAAAACCCCACACTAAACCACACTTTTTTGCCATTCTAAAATATGTTTTGCCAGGTGTTACTGTGGTTTTCAGATTCAAATGAGCATTTTTGAGACTGTGTTTTGGGCCAAGTGAAGCAATTATAGGTGAGACATTTGCTCTGCAAACCGCAATTTATGGCAAGACGAACACGGTGAAAGGACTGTGAAAATGTTTTTATAAATGGACATTGAGGGCAGATACCTGATTTCTTGTATAGAATCTAAAGGTAAAAGTTCCTCCTGCTCTAGAGATACTGCAGTATTGCTTGGGCTTTCAATCAACAGAGATTAATGTGCCGTATTACTCTATTTCCATTCCTTACAGTTGGCACAGGCAAATACCATTTTCCTTGTTTGAGACAGCGGGCATACCTGAGGCTCTTACTGACTTTTCCATTCCATTAACCTCCTTCATAACTGTTGCCTTTGAATCTCAAAGCATGACATCTCTTACACTGACTAAAGAGTCTCTGAAATTCATTCCCGTAGGACAGAGGATCATTCAGGAATGGAGAAATGCATTCCTCCATTTTCTACCCTTTACTTCCATACTCTGGGGCACAGACTTACGGCTCTGCCTGTCCAGAATCACATCTGACCTCGAGTCATGTGAAACTGGATGATCAAATTGCCCTCACTTTTTTTTTCTTACTGAAGGACACTAAGATGTTTGATGTTTAGTAAAGAAATGGTTACTCTGTTGTATAAATGAGAGAAAATTTTCTGACTTCCCCAGTTCACTAAAATCTTAAAATATACTGCCTGTAGGTTCAAAAAACAACTATTCCTAGATATGCAGTAAAAGTCCTCTGAATATATATGCTAAATATAAAGATCACAGAATTAAAGAATTGCCTAGATTGGAAAAGACCTTTAAGATTATCAAGTCAAATCATTAGCCTTACACTTATAAGTCATTGACTAAACCACGTACATGACCCTTAAATACCTCCAGGGATGGGGTCTCCACCACTTCCCTGGGCAAGCCGTTCCAATGCATGATAATGCTTTCAGTGAAGAAATTCTTTCTAATATCCAACCTAAACTTCCCCTGGCACAACTCAAGGCCATCTCCTCTTGTCCTATCATTTATAACTTGGTTGAACAGATTGACCCCAGCCTCTCTGCAGCCTCCAGGCAGATGCTTTACCAAGTAGATTTAGTTCCAGAATCTAAAAGTGCTGGAGATTGGGTAAATAGTCTTGACAAAGCATGTGAAAGTATATGCTTGTCCTGCTCCTGTTCCGTTCCTCTTGACTCCCCATGCCTATTCATCCTGCTTTCGTACTGTTTGCTATGCCTCTGCTACTGGTCTCAACAAGAGAAACTGTGCCAGGACCTGCATGACGTGAACTAGTGATTGCTTTCACATAGATGTGTGCACACTTACCATGTACTTCCACTTATAACCACTTCCCAGTAATGCCGCCCGCTGTCAATGAACACATTGCCAGCTACTCCATAGCTCCCTTGGCTTGTGAATCTCTCTGGTGTGTGACTCTTTTTGGATGATGTTTCATCACGTTCCACTGTCAAATTATCATGAGACACTTTCAATTTTCTATGAGCAGATTTGGGGTCCAGTTTAAATGGCTGACCTAAAGACATAGACAAAGGTGGCAGAAGAATGTTTGGCTTTGATTTTGAAAAGGAGAGTGGATTAGCAAGTCCCTAAGAAGACCACAAGATTACATAACCGTATTAATCTTCCCCTCTGAAGCATTCTTGAGGCAGACTAACCTATTCTGCTCCCTGCAATAGCTAGTTTGCATCGTCAGTTTACAGTCCATCTCATTGTGCACTAACTTGCCTGTGTTGATAATCCCTGAAAAGAGCCCTGCATAATCATCATGCATATTATCTCTGACCTAGAGGTAACCTGAATACTCTAATTCCTGCATGTAATTGAAACCAATATACATGCTAATAAAGCTCTGAGGATTGTTAATTTTTTCCACAGTGTATTAGATTTAAAATAAATTGCATTCTATTAGTTCTCTAGGGATAAAGCTCTGTAATAACATCTTCATTGTTACTACAAAATTATGATTTCAAATTCCACAAAATGAGTTAGAAAATAGGAAGAAACACTAGCCTTGTCTGTTCATTCACTCACAGCTTTATTTATAACAATCACAGTCAACAATTCAGGATTGCTTTGGAAGCATGCCCATGTGGCACTGGATACTGTGCATTAAAAAGAAGGAAGTGATTTGTAACTTGGTCCAAATAATATGGTGTAAAAACATTACTAAGGCTGTTGCTCTTGGCAAGTATCTTGGGCTGTAGCACAAGGTTTGTAGACAATAACAGGAAGCTTTTTGGTAAACTGAAACCTGTAGATATATAAAGCCCACCACAATTCTGACAAGCTTGCTCCTTGTGTCAAAAAGCAGAATGATCATTTACCTTCACCAGGAAACAACTAGGCAAGTATGAGTCCACAAGTGGTCCAGCAAAGCCCTTTTCCCTTATTGAAAAGTCTGTACGTGACATGTACTTCAAGTATGATGTAAATTGTTCAGAGTTATCTACAATATGTATTTAGTTATGTTTTATGACCACATATGAAATAAACTCATTTAGGGACACATTTTACCTGCTTTTTCTTACTACTTGGTAGCAGCAAAATACCTCGAGCCTGCCTCTCTGACTCGTTAGTAGCCTCTGTGTTGCTACAGCAGTACCTGAAGGATGTCTTTCCCTGTTTGGAATTATAGCTGGTCACATCACTTCTCACAGTCAGATAAGGGATTGCTTTTGTGCCACACAGGCTACAAAGAGATGAATAAAAGATTCCCATTTCCAGATATGTTCTCTGTTTGTGCATTTGCTTGTAGGTTACCAGGTTCAACAATACACATATTCTTGGTAGCAGATAAGGGGTTTGTATGAGTATTTTTTGCTGACAGTAGAAAGGAGAAAATCAGAAAAGTGTACATGACACTCCCTGCCAGGCTCCCTGTTGCAACACTCAGTGGCTAGGGCACAAGAAGAAAAATGCTGAAAACGGTCCTAAAATTGCTATACTACATCTGCTAAAAATTTGTGTAACCATTGTTTTTTTGAAGTGGGATCTCTGACTACCCTACAACCTTTTTGAACACCATAAAAAACTGAGGGGAGTTGGAGCTGAGAAGTTTTCCAGTGCCCTAAGGAAGAGATAATTTTGGAGGATGAAATTAAACTAGTAATCATCTTATGAACACTACATAAAAATAAAATGTTCTATTGCAAACAAAAGAAAAATTTTTGCTTTGTAGAGGAAAAAGAATAGAGAGGACATTGAAAGAAAAACACAAAACACTTTTAATCACTTCACATATAACAGCTCTGCTCCTAGATGATATTTCCAGTGACCAAACTATAGACGGATCTCTTGAAAAAAACCCCAAACAAACAAACAAACAAAAAAAAAACAAAAAAAAGGCAATTTCTGCACTACTCTGGCAATCTTGAATTGAGTTAAATAAGTGGCTTCCATTGTGGGAAGCACTTTAAAGAAGTTAAACTGCTCTGTGCTTATGTATCCTCCAAAGATCAAACCTAAAAGGGAAGGCAAGAAAGGAGAGGAATGGGTGTGTGCTGTGTCTCGCATTACTCACTGTTTGTCTTGAGCTTGCCAGGCTCGCTGCTTCTGCTGCCTGCCTGATTAATGGCTTTAACAATGAAGATGTACTTAGTGCCACTCTGCAAACCATGCACTGTGTAGTGGTTTTGTTTGATATTGGGAACAATCATCCAGCTGTCGGCTGAGTTGCATAAACCTGCAATTTCAAACAGAGCACATCAGTCATAACATAAAAAACACTTCGCAACAGAGAAACATTTAGAGCAATCCCAAGCACCTATACAAACTTTGCTTCTGTACCCTTCAAAGTGTGGTTGCACTTACTGAGTCACTACTTAACTCCACTAACTCATTTCATGAGCCCTCAAAGTACCTTTTAAGTTCTTGCTAGGTGAAGTCAACCATGAAAAATGGGCATTTAAGAAATGACTTAGTGGAGGCATGGGCAATCTGAGATTTTTCATATCCCAGCAAAAGGAATTCTTTATTGCTTAAGAACTAGAGGATTACAGAGATCCCGTCAATCTACTGTTTGGATTAATGAACTCAGTTTAAGCCTTAGAAAACTAATGTTAGCAGAAACATTAGGAGGGGTGAGGAGGCACCTTTGCTAACAGTCCCCAGGTATGCATCCTTCAGAATCTGAAGCAAATCATAAGGCTAAACAAGGTGGAGTATGGGCTTCATCTGTTACACTCCAGACTTTGCCAAGGTGTAGTCTAAGCCAGTAAATTTAATGGATGCAACTTTTTGATTTATATCCTCACAGTTAGATGTCAGCTTGAGAAGAGTTGGATAATTTTCCAGTTACAAAATGTTTTGGTACATTTGATGCTTACCACAGAAGTATAATATGTAGGAAGTAAGTAAAATAAAGCAGGAGCAACATCATCTTCAAAACAGGAAAATACTCTATTAAGATGAACTTATTCATCTACGTATTTTTTTCCTACTGTGATATAATTGCAATGACTCCTATATTACTTACTACACATTATGAACAGCTCCTGATCTGATGGATCCCCAGTCTCATAGCTCTCTTATTATAAATATTTACATTAAAACCAATTTTAACATTCATGAAGTGTATGTGTATTCTCAACATTTTATATGGACATACAACTAGAAAAAGGTACCTGCAGATGGAAAGTATTCATGCTTGACTGGATTAGTAATGTAAAGGCTAAAGTCTCTGCCTGTACTGGGCATAGAACATGTTGTGAAACCTACCGTGCTATTAAAAATCCAGCTTTCAGCTTTTAACTCCTGTTTTACCAGCAAATCACTATGCTCTAGTGAAGAGAACCTTGTAGAAGTCAGCAGTACTTTCAGCTCTGTGTATTAGACAGCACCAAACCTTTACGTAAATTAAAAATCAAAAGGCTACTGGACATGAAAACTGAAACTTGAAAGTAAGCAGGTTTACAAGCTCATAAAAAATTAATAACCATACTGGTTATCCTTCCCAATTTGGGATATGCTTTTCATAACAAGATCAATAGAAACAGAACTCAGACCCCAAATTTCAATGCAACAATTATGTAGCTTTTATCTCAAAGTTCTCCTATCTTACATAGCATCCTTGAGAGGCAGGCAGGGTAACTGAGGTACAGTTTCAGGTGGGACTCATCACCTGGCCATCTAACGAAGAGCTGCAATGTCTGACCTGTTTGTCTGGACTCTGAGAAGAGGCAGAAATCAGTGAGCAGTTTCTTTTGCTTTGCCATCATTGGCCACAGAAGAAGCCTAGGTAACTAGCATAGACAAGATCTCTAACATCAGGTATCTAAAATGGGGTGAAATAAACACCCTGTCCCTGACACCCCAATTTGAATTCTGGAAGTCTAAGTCTGTGACTGAACTCATGCTGGCACTGGGGCCTTTGGATCATGATTTACCAGAATGAGAACATTTCTTTGTTGCAATTTCCTGGTGTAATGTGGGGAAAAAAGTATGTCCCTTATGATCCAACCAGTGAGCATCTTGACCACATATAGCCTCCTTAAATGTCAGATATTAGGGATTCAAACAGGTTGTGATATGTGGATAGTCAAAAGCAGGAAATGAAAGCAACCTTGCTGCAGCGTTAGTCTCAAGTCTATTAGAAAATTAGATCATATAGAGCAATCATCTGTCTACCTCCTCAAAAAAAAAAAAAAAAGAACCCAGAATTATAACCCATAAAAATCCCAGCTGTGCCTATCACTTGCAGTAAGCTGTGCCTATCACTTGCAGTAAACTGCTTATAGCAACATCAGTCCATGTCTTGTTTCACTGAACCGTACATATGAATCATATTCATTTTTTTCAGACTGGGTGTGAATAGGTTTCCTAAAAGGAAGAGGGAAACAAAAGTGCCAGTTCTTGGTGTAAAATAATTCCCTGACTGCTTACAGGAATCCTCTTTTCTCAATAAAAAATTGTCATAAGTATTAAAGGCAGACTTGTTCTATAGCTGAACTATCTCATTGATTTTGCATTATTGCAAAATAAATGTTATAAGAAACCAAAATGAAGCACTGGATTTAGGGGGAGTCCAGGATGACCAAGGAATCCCTAACTCAGATGCCTCTGATAGCGTACCAAGTAATATATGACAGTAATTGGGATGGATCCAGACAGTGGTCCTTCCACAACCCCACTTTGAAAGCAATGGTCTGTGGTATACACAGGCCATATAGAAACCTGACACAGTTACAGAAATACCCAGAGTTTTGCTAAATCACTTTGAAAACATAGTTGTATTTGTCACTACAGCTCTCTGACACATTTTCCAGGCTTGCATTACACTTTTTATGACATTCTACAGAGGTTGATTGCTCCTTAACCAAGTATAAACCTTATCTAAATAAGTATATGAAGGACTCTAGAGGTACAGTTGCATTATGTGTCTCCTCTCCAGTCTATTCTCTCCTGTGTATGTGGATTTATACATACCCAATACTCATGAGTCTGCAAATACTCACACAGAGCAAATTATTATAGTATTAAATGATTAATTTATATTTCTGTGTATAGAAGCCAGAGATACAATCATTTTAGGTATTGCTACATCTTGGCCTCTTCTGCTGGGGTTAATGTCAAAACACTCACAGGCAGGTGTATATTCATTCCATCTGACCTTGGACAAAGAGCGGAGGTCCTGAATTAAGACCTTGCCTGCCCTAAACTGTCTGCATAGTCAATAGAGAGAGATGGGAATCCTTCATTTGACCTGACTCATGTTCTAGGGGAAGGCTGTTTGATGACACAAGGTAAGGTGGATTTCTTCTCTTTGTTCTTCCAGTCTGAGGCCTACCAGACAACTGGTGGTCAGTAAACGTTGGATGTGCAGTGACTGACTTGGTTACTTTGTTTGACAGCCTTTTGCTGTCCCAAGAGGCTTAGCTCATGCCTATGCACTAGGAGACTTGGTGATGTGTCTATGTGCTTCCTGACTGTGAGCTATTTCACAACAAGCTTTAAACTGAACTTTGATTAAAAAATCTTGGGAATGAAGTTTTGATGGTGTCAAACTACAAGTCCAAAATCCTTCAACAGAGAGAGTAGTAACTAATGGCAACCAAGCTAAGATTTTATGTATGAAAGAATATTTTGTCGCTTCATCAAAGAATCTGTCTCCAGTTATGCCCTGTCAGGACAGCCTTTATTCTCAGAATACAAAAGAAGATTACGAAGAGTGTTGAGGGAAATGAGCAAGTAACCTGGTAATCCAGGCATCTGAGGGTAGTGTTTGCCCTCTCGGTTCCCTACCAGTGGCAGCAGGTTAAGTGGAAAAACACACATCTCCTCACTGGCACAGCAGCAGGAGCTAAGGGTCTCCTATTGTACCCACTCCTAATCCAGGCTACATTCAGGTTTCTTGTTTCAAAAACACAGGGCTTTTTACAGAGTTATGCAGGTGGTAAAACAATGTATTTTAAAACTGTAGCCTACAAAAATGTAGAGAATTTAAATTACATCCTGGAATGGTGCAGTGAGCACAGTGATGTCCATACAGGATGTGTGAGTTTTCAAAACAAGTTTCTCAGAGTCTGGAGGTAATAATTTTTAAAGCAATATTCCTGGTGTTGGCTGGTGATGCACTTTTAAAAACAGATGGGAAAAATCCCAGGGTGTAAATCCTCCTAAAATTTACACTGATAGATTTTAATAAAATATATCTTCTTGAAAACTGGAAAAGGAGCACTAAAGACGTGGGAAGGTTATTTAATCTCTTGGGTATTTTAATTATTTTTAAAAGCTTTATTTGAATAAATGATTACCAATTCAAATAGGGGAGAATAAATACAGTAGGTGAAAGTAACAGATATCTCTCCACCCCCACTCTGCATTCCCACGTGAAAGAAAATAATATATGCAGGATTTCTGCAAACCACATGGCATTTTTTAAAGAAATATGCTCTTTTTAAGAGGCACAAATTTTCTTGGTTTCATCTCAAGTTTGCATTTGAAATATTAGAATACACTCACTAAAATTTTCAGTTGCAACCTGAGGATGGTAAGGAAACTGGTTTTAATACACGAAAACTCCTGGAAACAGGCAAAAGCTAGAATGTTCAAAAATAAATTGAAGAATCGTAAATTCACTGCTTTTGAGGGAAGCTTGGGCTCCTAATTGTCTTAGATCCTTCCACAAAATTTTATCCTATATCATGGAAAGTGTAACCATGTAATGCTTAAGAGGCTCGAACAGTACAGTGTATCCTTAACACAGTGATCTTTAGTATTTAGCTGATGTAACTAAGTAACCTAAATTCCATTTACTAGGAAAGAGAGAATTGTTATTTCTTTTTGTCTTGAAGACAGAGATGCATTTTTCATAAAGACTTCTTTTATCACAGTTAATAAAAAAAAGAGATGTTTAAATCTTACCCTTCCTGAGGCACATTGAAGCACATCCATGAGGTTAAAAAAAATGCACGCTCAATAAATACTTGAAAAATTATTGAAATGAGATAATGAAATTATAATGCATGTTAGCAAGATAGTGACAGAGTCTTTTTAAACGCCTTTACAATATTCAGATTGCAGGTGATTAGGTGGCTCTCAGAAATGCAAATGTGTGAATGGTATAACTGAGAACACTTTGAGTACAACTGCTTTAGTAAAAGCCTGCTCAATTTAAAGTCTGTATTGCTCTTATGCATAGAACAGGGCTGCCAAGCATTTAATAGCCAAACACTTTGGCCACATTTGGAAATAATCTTTCCTGTATGAAACAGGATTCAAAATGAAATACTCTGTTTGGATCTTTTCCATCAAATGTCAACTCCCCAATTTTTCAGTTAATAAAAAAATAATATAGTTGATTATGTTGGATTGAAAATACACTAGAAAAACATAGCATTGCTTGTTTTTGTTACTGAATTCTTAGCAATGTCTGACTGATATATGCCTCTGGTGGGGGAAATGTACTGAGCAGTGGAAAGTGCAGTCAGTCTGGCTATGTGGTTTTAAGAAATGGATTCCAAAATAACAGCCTCCATTAGCACGGTAGGTGGGTATGTATGCAAAGTGATTCCTATTGTCTCAGGGGAAAAAAGCTTGTTAGTTTAATGCAGCACTCTTCCTTCTCCCTCCTGAGTAATTCATAGCTACAAAAACATGGATCTGAAGACGATCTGTGAACCTGTTTACATTATCTGCTACAGGCAACGCACAATGCCAATGGAAACTTCTTGGGATATGGCAGGGAAACAAATGGAAAAAATAATTACGTGCAACAGTGTGCAAATGCCATAAATAGAAAGAAATTTGTGCTAATTCAAAATCTGTTCCATTAAAGCAGAATCAAAATAGAAAAATCACCTAATTTCAGGTCATCAAAACATGAAGGCTGCAGCACAGAACCTGCTAATGTCCCTTACAGTAAAAATAGCTCACGGTGTGTCCAACCACACTATCAAGGTACACCCTGATATTTAAGGACATTCTCTGAAACCAATTTATAAAAGTTGAGATATTAAAACCTTCTGCAGGATGAAGAGTATAATATACCAGAGTGAAAAAAAAAAAAGTGCAAGCAGTGTTCTAAGTAAAATTAGGGCATTAGTTGGCAAACCTTCAGTACCAGTCGAAGTTAGAATGAACCGTGAGAATCTCATGTATATATGTATAGATAGACAGATAGATAGATATAGATATAGATAAAAAAAGCCTTACAATGTTAAGAAAACCCTTTTACATACACTTATATATACCTGTATTTAATTTAGGTTAACTTTGTAGCTTCTAATGAAATTGAAACTAACAGCTGGGATATTTGTACATTTAAAAAAGGTAAAAAAATTAAAAGGGACAGTTCTTTAATTTCATTATTGTCATTCAAGGTCTTCAGAGCATTTTGTAAGCAAAGTTCTTACAGTGTTAATTTACTTTCTCTTCAAACTTTTAATGACACCATTTTTGGAAAGTGATAAAAGGAAAAGTCAGCCTGCACACAGAGCAATTCATGATATACCCCAAATTATCATATTGCATCTCTGATGCAATTGATACAGGTTTTGCAGACCAAAGCTTTCACCTCCACATGGGAAACCTACAATATATCCTAAAATTGAAATAGCTTGTTGTATATTCACTAGTAAGCAAACAGTAAAACACCATGTCACAAGATGTGGAAATGACCTTTCTGCTGCCTTTAGTGCCAATAATGGACTTGCATGAAGTCCTCTAGCATAAAGCCTAACATGGCCTCTAGCTGCATCAGGGGAAGTTTAGGTTGGATATCAGGAAGAATTTCTTTACTGAACAAGTGGTGGGGCATTTTAACAGACTGGCCAGGGAGGTGGTGGAGGTATTAAAAAAATTAGTAGATGTGGCACTTCAGTGGTCACACAGGTGCTGGGTAGAAAGTTGAGCTGGATGATCTTAAAGGTCTTCTCCAACCTTAATGATTCTAAAAAATGGGCTAGAAAACAAGCAATGGACTTTGTTACCACTAAGTCCTGACTGCATAGTAGTGATTAATCAAGGAAGCTTTTCCTTCCTTATCTATCTTGCACTGATTTGTCTCAAATTACTGTAAGATCTTCTTGTTATCTACCTTGCTCAGCTGTAGAAGCACGTGCCTGGTCTTTCCAGCAGTCTTAAATTTTACAGTGTGTTAGCCAAAATCAGGCTGCTCAGTGAAATGCTAAATGGAGTTTTTGGCAAGACACTCATACTCCACCTTATTTTTTCAGTCAGTCCTGAATACCATAATATATTCGCAGTACACTATATAAAAATGGTGTTAAAATTATAGCACTTGAATCCTCAGATATTCTTTCAGATGGCTTGGAAAATTAACTCTATTTAAATGATGGAGAAAATGAGGTGCACACAGAAAGAGGAGCAATTTTGGCTCAGTACTGAAAATTTGCACAGGCAATACCATTTTTCCACTGACATAAAAGTGTAGACACATCGACAGCACTGGCCCTCATCAAATTATCTCAAAAGATTTTGTAACAAGAAAAACACTTCTGCACTGGATCAGAACTTATCCTATCTATCAGTGTATGTTTAGAATATCTGATAGTAGACAAAAGCAGGAGAGGTGGAAGGTGTTAACCACCACGGAAAGCACACAGCGATCATGATCATTTCTCACCACTCCCTCCCAGACCTCAGAGGCTTAGAGCTCTGGGACTTCCTGAGCCAGGAGGAAGTCTCTGCACTTCATTGTTCTCAGTAGATTTTTCTTGCATGATCTGTCCAGTCACGTCTTGAACTCAAAACACAACAAGCCTCTGTGGCAATGAATTCCCAGTTTAAATACATGTTGACTGAACAAACTCTGTCCTTTGGTTTATTTGATTTATATCAGAAACTCTGTTTCATGAAGCAAGTACATGTCAGCTAGTGATATTCCCACTAAATGTAAGAAGAACAGGAAGTTCTTCAGATTCATAGTCAAGGATCACTACCCACTGAATCCAGAAGTGTTGACTTCCTGGCCTGGTTTGGTTTGGTTTGGTTTGTTCTTGGATGAATAGTTATTTAGCAACAAAACAAGGAATGATCAGTACATCTGTTCATTAAGGAATGTCACAGATTCAAAACAGAAAGTGTATTTAATAAAAAAGGTACTACAATACAAAATATAAAGCAATTATTGTTAAGGCCATTATAAGTAGAACAAAGTTCCCATATTAATTGTTCCACAGGTGTTTGCTGACTTAGCCTTCAGTATACTGAGACCTTTGCTTTGTAGTCTTGAAGACAGTAAACCAAACCCAACCAAACCAAACCAAACCAAACCCAAAACCAAACAAAACAAGAAGGAAGAACTTCATCTGTGTTTCTGAATAAGGTCTGGTTGTCAAGCCTCACAATGAGGCTTCAGTTCTAACTCATGATTGGTCCCAACACAGGCTTCCAAGTGTTTGACTAGCTCAGGCAATGGAACTGAGGTCTTTGTCCTTGCTACATCTGCAACAAGGGACCTAGGATGCGAGAAACAAGTCCTATTAATATTAAGTGATATTTATACCTTTGGTAATATGCACTGGTTTTATTCTTTGAAAGCTCTCACTATACAGCACTCACAGAAAAGACAGGAAAATTTAGCTGAATTAATTCTGAATTTTAAAATATTTTGAAATCATTATTAGTTTGGATTTATAATTTTGGCTGTAAACTGCCCTAGAAAATATTCTCTCCTTTTGTTTTTAGTGCATGAGTACATGTATACTTAAAGGCACTTGATTTAGAGAGAAACCATAAGGCAACAGAACTAGAAAAGAGAAGGTTTATACTTACTAACAACATTAGCTTGGCCAGTGAAGATGGTGTACTGCAGCTCATAAGAGACCACACTGAACTCATCATCCGATGTCCAGTGGACAGTAATAGTATCATAAGAAGCTGTACAGAGCTCTTCTCGAATCGTAGGTGGGTTGGGAGCTGTGAGGTACAAGAGAGGAGACTTACTGACACAATCAGTTAAATATTTCCCTTCTCACCTAAGATTAGTGGATGCATCTGATAGGTAAATCTCTGTCATATCATTCAACAGACTTCAACATATATCATCAACAGACATTCAACATATATCATTCAACAGACTTCTCAACAACTTTTTACCAATTCCAATAGCAATTTTGATTATCAATCAATTGTTGCAAAGGAATTCTTACTATCAATATAAGCACCTAGGAGCACTGGATTTTGAAAATATTTTGTCTTAAAGTAGCTTTAGTTTCAGACACCCTAGCTCAATTGGTATGTTGGTGGTCACATTGTGATTAGATGGGTACAACTGACATGTTACTTTTTCTAGGATTGTTCTGACCATCACAGCAAAATCATCAAAGTTTCATATTCCTATGTTGCAGATATCAAGAGGGAGAGTCAACAACACTCTTCATTGTTAACTTTAAAGCAGTGTTTGCATAACCTGTCTTACCAGAGCATGGCATAAGTGGTACTTAAAAAGCATTATTTGCAGGAAGCCACCAGACACTCATGCTTTCCTGATCGATCTTTTCCTCTCTGTAACTTCATTTTTATTAATTTCCTAGCTCTCCTTTCTAATTTAGACACACATACTTTCTGTTGGCTATACACTCACTTTTTTTCTGCTTTACAGAAAGAGTTCTTATAATATCATGACTGTGTAATGATCATAACCTAATTTGCAATGTCACTGCTAATTAAATAGTTCTAGAAAACCATCCAAATGTTTTAATTAAAAGTTGTCCCTTTGTTTTGTTGGGTGTTTTTGTTTGTTTGTGTGTTTTTTGGTGTTTTTTTTATTCAAGAACAATATCAAGCTATAAATTCTTCTCCCATATTAACTCATAAGTTTATTTTAAAGATCTATTGAAAGAAGTAAAACTTGAATCAAGCTCCTTCAATCTCTGTTTTCATTGTTTGCATTCTTTACAAAGCCAAACACCTAAATAAAAAGAAAGGAATCACTGGTGGACCTTCCTCAATGCATGTCTCAGTGGGAGCTTCATTCTTAATCATCTTCCCTGCATGACACTATCACACAAAAAGAGAAATCCTTCTGCTTAATAGTGTCACTTGAGCTGTCATGAAATGAGGAAGGAGGGCACTCAGGCTGAAACAATCAAAATACTCCTGCAGTAAAGGAAAAGGAAGGCAACTTGAAAGGTATTTTTACTGTCATTTATTTAACTTCCTTTAGCCACAATTACTGGCCTTAAAAAACAGTCCCTCTGAAAGAATTCCACCTTTACTTTTGTAATACCTTATTTTTATAAAACACCTGTTTTACTTCCCATTGAGAATTTCTATAGTTCATGTGCCTGCTTTACTAACTTACATTCCCAAGAATTAAAAGTGCAGCTGCATTTCCAAGCAACCTTTTCAACCAAGGGGCATAGGGAAATGTTCAAGTGTGGTTCATGATATGAGCATGATTTTAATGGTCTAAATATTGTGGCACAGAACTTCAACAATGCCTTTTTTTTGTTGTTGTTTTTAATGCAGAAGAGGAAACCTTGGGACAGATGGATATTAGTAAAGAGAGAAAAAAATGAACTAAAATAGGAACAGTTGTCTGGGATGGGAATATACACAAAAAGAGGAGAATAAAACCTGCAGTCTTCTTGAGAGATTAGTGCTGCAGTTTCAAGGTTTTGTGTAACTGAGGCCAACTAACTTATTGGATCCATCCTATCAGCTTTGTTTCAAAATTTTATCCAATAGGATAATCATTAGAGTGTTTGTCGGGGTTTTTGTTGTTTGTGGGTTGTGTTTGTTGTTTTATTTTTTTTCCATCTGAGGGTTTATTTTCTTATTTCTGCCTCCCTCCAAAGGCAAAAAACAGACCAGTCGATCCATTTTTTTTCATGCTAGTATTCAACTAAAGTCTTCTTCAGTCACCTTTTTCACTTTACAGAGAAAAATCTTTTACCTGAGAAATGTACTTGTTGTTACTACAACACAGATAATAAGTATCAATTTATGGAAAGCAATTACTGAAGGTTTAATGACCTCTAAACTACATTTCAATACCACCTAAGTGTCTTCAACTCTTTTGAAAATGACAAGCCTAAGTTCTCTCTTCATGTGCACACCTGGGTGGCCCTATGGCTGGAGATTTACTGGCTTTCATGTAATGAGAATGACAGAAAAACAGACAGCAGGACATCTTTTCCCTTGCTCTTCTGATTAACCCACACTCACTTAAGACTGCATGAAACTCAGCTCTTCAAACACTCATTTCATAAAGCACTCAGAATAAAATATATTATACCTGCTTGTCTTGCAGACAGGCAAGGAAGACTACATGAAAATGCTTTGTTATGACTTTCAAAATAATGTAGAATTCTGACCATCAAATTAATCATTCCATATTCTACTTTCTGCTGCAGAGTGTAAGATCATAATGCATTTAAAAGAAATTGACTGCAATCACTTATCTTTGTTATTACGTTTGATAGTGTGTGATTTGCATATCAGAAGTACAAGTACTGCTTCAGAGCTCAGGTGCCACACAGAAAGCTCTACAGAGATTCCAGAGTGACCTCAGGACTGCACCAGCAATTTTCCCCACTTGACATTGACTTGGTTGTGCTTCACCCATACTCAGATGGATGATTCCCACACAGCAGTGCAAGACATAAAGCTTCATATTCACCCTTTAGTTCTGTTTCCCAGTGGAGAAGCAGTGATTGCCCATGAGCCCTTCTAGTTCATGTCAGTCCATCAAACAGGAGTGAAGGTTGACAAGTCATGTGAACAATGTGAGTTATTAGCAGGCTTCACAAACTGTTACCCAATGTCAAGAAGAGATGCAAAAAAAATGTGAAGCACCTCTTGAAAACCCAAAATTTGCAGCTTTAAGAAGGAATATGGAATCAGTGCCAGCGTACTTAGCAAGGCACAATGAAATCTGCAGTGTTTTAAGGAATTGCTTTCTAAGGTGTAGCTCTCCACAAATGGGACAATCTCCATAGAAGACCAGGGCAAAGATGTGGGAGTGGTAACTGCTGAAGTCGCTCTGACTTTCATCCACCTACATTTATGAATCCACACTCTCTGACAGGAGAGAAACTAATTGCTGAAGGCTACTTGAGTTAATTTGTTTGACTTCAACTCAAATGAGCAGAGATGTTTAAAAGGTCAGGAACTCCATCTGAAGTGCCAAAAGGACAGTAACTGTTAGAAAAGCAGTTTCTCAAATTTGCTCCCAGAAGTAAATGACATTGTGAGCATACCTACTCCCCTTCAACCAGGCTAGTCTAACTCACCTTCTTTCAACATTATCTTCATTGTGCTCTGAAGCAGGCTGAAAGCACTTGCATGGTCCATACACCTGAGATGCCGTTTAAGGAAACTTTGCCACCTCTTATTTATGAATTCCAACAAGAATGCAGTGGCTCCTGGGTGACTATTGAGACTGTATCTCAATCCTCTCAGCACAAAGTCACAGAGACTAAAATCAACTCAACTTCCTTCTGCTTGCTTGGTCTCTTCCTCCCTCCTGTCGTGACATGATTGACTTTGTAAGGGTTCCTTTCCTTACTGATTTGGATACTGAGTAAAAAAGGAAGATGTAAGGCATCTCCATGACTAAATGGTACCACATATTGCTGGTGTGAACATGAAGGAGGTGAGGAAATTGCTCTGAACCTCTCTCAGCTGTTTTTTACTGATTCTAGGGTCTATCATGACACTGAACTGTCCCACTATGCAGGACTTTGAAAGGCAGTTACACTGGATGTTCATGAAAATTTGATGTCCCAGTAACATGTTATACACGAGTTGGCCTCAAGAGCTCAGTCATACAACATTCTAGACAAAGTCTTTGGGTAGATCAGAACTGTTCAAAACCAACAGAATCAGAAGAAATTACACCCAAGGATGAGACTCTTCAAACCTTGTAAAGGGTTTGCAGAATGAAGCTGGTTTTCTCCTAAAAAAATGTTGGCATCTGCTGGACAAGACCTATTTTGTTGAGCAAGTCATAACTAAAGTGACGGAAGAAGAAATCTTATGACTGTTTCAGATGGGATTTCTGAAGCAGGGTAAGTTGCAAGGTCAAAGACTAGATGTTCCTGCAATTGATTTCAAAGTATCAAGACACAGAACAACTATTTTTGGTTCAGAGTGGATAAAAAAGGCCCTTACACTGGTAATGCTGTGCGGAGAGTTTTGCAAGTCATATGCATTGCCTTGATCTAGCTAGAGACTGTTTAGAAAAAGATAAGTTTCAGATGAAGAGCTTGAGCAACTGGCAAGATAAGAAAGCTATCAAAAGACATCAAGGCTATATGTACAGAGAATAGAACAGTCAGAGGAAGGATTAAGGATATGGTTTTAATACACTGAGCTTGACATCTCAATGTCTGGCTGGCAACTTTCAGAGAGATATAAAAGATTTTCGTTTGGATAAGCAGAAACTTTGGACAGACAGCTGCATAAATGATAAGCACAAAGCAGCTAAATTTATATTTGGGAAAGAAATAGCCTAGGAAGAAAGAAAGATGTAAAATCCAATACGCCACATAAAAATCTGGAGACGGGGAGATAGAGAACGAAGATCTGACAAGTAGTACACTGGGAAGAACCACAGGAGAAGAAAATCTCCAGCAGACAGTCAAGGTCAGGTGCTTTGAAGGCAACTGACAGCAGAGAGAATGAAGCTGGAAATCAGGCTTTGACATTTTGTTCATAAGCAGTACAGATGATAGATACGAGACAGGCTTCTTCACTTACTTCTCAACACAGGTGTACCACTAAGACTTACAAACAGTCTTCATTTAACTTAACTGTGAAACATGATAAAAGCAAAGCCCAATTCACTCAGTCACACAGTTTTCAGTTCAATACCTATGAAGATTCTATTCACCAGTCTGAAAGATGTAAAATAAAATATATCTTCCTCTAGAGTTTCTGAACAACAATAGATAATAATTAAGTGCATTTAGCTTTTGGGACTATACATCTACACATATACATTGCATACATACATATATTTACATAAATTTATTTTAACTATCTGCATAAGTTGTATTTTATACTCAGATAATTTGGACACATGTTTTGGATTTTTCCATTGCAGCCATATGCTATTTATTAATGTGAAGAAAAATAGTGCAAAGACAGAACCAGCTAAAAATGTCCCTCACTGGGCATCAAGGGCAAGAGTAAAAATGGTAGATTAGGGGAAAACAGCTTAAACTGCTTTATACATTTGAAAGTTCCCTCAGACTGCATTGTGAGTAATTTTTCAAGACTGCAGATGAGGTAGGATGAAGGCAGAGAAGGACCCATATAAATGACAAAGCCAGCACAATGGACCACAGAAAGGATTTTTGTAGTAAGATCATCCTTCATTTTGGTACAGATTCCACCTTCATTTTCTATAGTGCAGAGCAATTAGAGTACTATTATTAAGATATGATGTATAAAGGCGAAAAGACTTAGAGTGTGCAGAAACAGACTGCTGGATGGAAATGATCTTATATGAATTTAAAGATCCAAACCACAGGTATCTCTGTTTGAATGAGCCTTTCTATCCTTTCCTCCTTTTGGAGCGATTGGGAGAAATAGGCACTTCCAGAATGGAGTCATCTGACCTGATATACATGCTTTGAAATGAGATGGTTATTACTGTTTGACTATAAATGAAGCTGAGGTTTATTATTTTACAAGTAGATTGCAAGGTTAGTTCATTTATTTTTTAATATTTTCTTTCATTTCCTTGTATTTTTTATATTCTTGCGGCAAATACGCAATATGGTAGCAAAATTCCAGCATATTCTGGGAAGAGACACCAGACATTCCACTGGTACTGTTAAAAAAGCAAAAATTACTCTCACCAGATTATTGTTGTAATTTACTAGAGTATGTGTTAAACACTGATTGTGTTCACCGGTCACACATTGATACAGAAATTTCTTTAGATAAAATCTCTCTTTCTGATATGACAAGACCTTACAACTCTGTAAATCAAGAGTGGTGCTGCCCTTTGCATGCAGACAGCTTTGCTCTTCCCAAAATACATACAAAAATTTGTATTGGAAGAGACTTTTAAAAGTTATCTGTTCCAACAGCCCCTACAGTGAACAGGGATGTCTTCAACTACATCATGTTGCTCAGATCCCAATTGATTTTGACTTTGGATATTTCATGGATGAGGCATTTACCACCTCCCTGGGAAATTTGTTCCAATGTTTTGGCACCCTTGTGATACAAAACGTATTCCTTATATCCACTCTGAATCTATCTTCCTTTAAGTTTAAAAATCATCATCCACTGTTCAATTGCAACAAGCACTGCTAAATAGTCTGTCCCCACCTTTCTTAAAAGCCGACAATGAGGTCTTCTCAGAGCCTTGTCTTTTGCAGGCTGAATAACACCAAGTCTCTTGGCCCTTCTTCTAAAGAAAGGTCAGAATCCAGCCCTCTGCATGGAAAGTTTCAGTGGCTGCTGATGAGAAGACTCCACACCCTCACATTCTTCTGCAATAGCACAGGTGGGCTCAGGAAGTGTTTTCAAGTGTTTTTCTAACAGCGCTTCGTGCATTTCATTGCAAATTGTTGCTGTTACCAGCAGATGCTTAAAGACTGCAGAATGAAAACCTACCCTGTGTCTCTTCTGTTTTCAATTGAACTGGAATGAATTGTTCTAATTCTGGCATTGAAATCAAAACACCCTAAATTACAGTAATTTGTTTCTCTTTGTGAGTCATGACATACTCTGAGATCACACATTACTCAGGCCTTCAGTAAAGGTCTAATCCTACAGGCTTCTTCAGGCCAAAGCTCTCAGTTAGTAAGCTGGGGCTCTGTTCTGAAAGGAACCCATCCCACATACTGGCACAGGCAACACTGCATGCTCTCTAGTCCCAGACACTCCTCCAGTTCTGTGATGGCAGAAATACACAGTGTCACTGGCATAAGAACACGTCTTTCAGTCCTGAATCCTTTTGATTGCCTGAACAGCTTCTGTTTGCTCATGGGAAATCTGCCAGGCTCAAATCTGCCACAGTGAGGAGGTAGCCCCAGGGAAGAAGGTAACACACGGAGCATCTGTCCCCTGGAAAATGGGATTTGGTCCCTACTTTCCCTCCTTTGGCTGCTGCCAGCTGAGCTCCAGCTGTTCTTTCATTTCACTCCACTGCAGTGGCTTCTAGCCGTTTCTCACTCCCACTTGCCCATGCCCTGCTGGGGAAGATGAAGGAAAAGGAGGTAGGAAATGCATCCCAGCCATGCCTTGTGGTACCTAATGCTTCCTGTAACATTCTGGAGCTGCTGGGGGTGATATGTTCAGAATGAAGAGGGAGAGTGTATTTGGTTTATGCAGCAAGGTTTTGGTAGTGATTGGGCTGCAGGGGTGATTTCTGTGACAAAAGATCAGGAGACCATGTTGGATGCAGTCATTCCCAAGAGAGACTTGCTGCTGGCCGTGCATCTAAGGAAAGGTAAAAAAATGCTGCACAGCAGCTGGGAGAGAAAATGTGAAACAGCCCTGCAGACACCAAAATCAGTGAAGAATGAGAGAGAGGAGGAGCTCTAGGCTCAGGAAGAGAGATTCCCCCGGAGAGAAGACCACGGTGACACAGGTTTTGCCTCTGCAGCCTATGAAGGACTACGGTGGAGCAAATATCTCCACTGCATCCCTGTGGAGGATCCATGCTAGAGCAGGTGGATATCACAAATTCACAGGCTGGAAGGGACCTCTGGAGGTTGTCTAGTCCAACACCTCTGCTAAAGCAGGTTCACATAGATCAAGTTGCACAGGAATGCATTCAGGAGGGTTTTGAAAGCCTCCAGAGGATACTCTACAACCTCTCTGGGCAGCCTGTTCCAGTGCTCCAGCACCCTTGAAGTAAAGAAGTTTTTCCGTAAGTAAAACCCCCTATGTTCTAGCTTGTGCCCACTGACCCTTGTCCTATCACTGGCCACCAACGAAAAGAGCCCAGCCCCATCCTCTTAACCTCCACCATTTGGATATTTATATGCATTGATAATATTCTCTCTCAGTCTTCTTTTTTTTTTTTCCAGGCTAAAGAGCCCCAGGTCTCACAGCCTTTCCTTGTAAGAGAGGTGCTCCAAACCCTTAATCACCCTCATGGCTCTCTGTTTGATTCAGTAGCTACTCAGTTGTTCTCAGAACAGTTGCTCTCACTTCCTCAGAAAACTACTGAGAATGGTAAATCCCTGCACCTCTTGAACTGGAGAGCCCAGATGTGGACACAATACTCCAGGTGCAGCCTCACCAGGGCAGAGTAGTAGGTGAGGAGAACCTCACTTGACCTACTGGGCACACTCGTCTTAATGCACCCCAGAGTACTGTTGGCCTTCTTGGCCACAAGAGCACATTGCTGCCTCATGGTGAACTTCTTGTCCATTAGGAACTCTCAGGTCCTTCATAGAGCTGCTTTCCTTATAGCAGGCTAACCCTAATCTGCACTGGTGCAAGAGGTTATTTTTCCCTAGGTGTATGACTCTAGACTTGCCCTTGTTGAACTTCATGAGGTTCCCCTCTGCCCAGTTCTCCAGCCTGTCTGGAGATCTCATTGGATGGCAGTGTGGCTTTCTGAAGTGTGTGCCACTCCACCCAGTTTTGTATCATCAGCAAAAGTGCTGAGGGTACACTCTGTCCCTTCATCCAGGTTGTTGATGAAGATGTCGAACAAAACTGGACCCAGTACTGACTCCTGGAGATCACTACTAGCCACAGGCCTCCAACTAGACTGTACCATCGATCGCAACCCTCCATGCTCTATCACTCAGCCAGGTCTCAATCCACTTAACTGTCCACTCCTTCTAACCCACACTTCCTAAGCTTATCAATGAGGAAGTTTTCTGGCAGGCCCATGGGGTTTCACAACAGAATACTCCATTCCTGAAGGACTGTATCTCATGGAAAGGACCCAAGCTGGAGCAGGTCTTGGAGAACTCCAAAGGACCCAGGCTGGAGAATTTCGTAAAGAACTGCATCCTGTGGGAGGAAGCCCACGCCTGAAGAGCGTGAGAAGGAAGGAGCAACCCCTGTTCCCTGTCCCATTCTGCCACTAAGAGTTAGGACTGAAGCTGAGCCTAAGAAGGAGGATGGAGTGGGGAGAAAGTGGCTTTAGTTTTTGTTTTATTTCTCAATATCCTACTCTTGCAATTGATTGATAAATTACACTAATCTTCCCCAAGCAGAGTATATTTTGTAGCATTAATTGTTGAGTGATTTCCCATCTCTTGTCTCAACCCATGAGCTTGATAAGGAGATGGAGTTTGGTGGGGACCTGAAAGTCAGCCAGAGTTAACTGACCACAGAGAGGAACGAAGAAAATCCTTTCACTACTATTTTATGAGAAACACCTAATAGTAGCACCATGAGAAAAAAAATTACCTGTAAGGTAATCAAGACATTCCAACAATTTCTTCTCCCTGGTAAAATCAAGTGCGAAAGTATCAAAAGTATCGTTGAGGTTAATTTCAGGAATTAGAACCTGGGAGGATGCAGTTGCCATGGAAACCCTAAAACGAAAAGCAAAAGTCTTTTAGGATGCAACACAGCAACTTTCACATCAAGGTAGGACCTGATTTTAATCACTTCTCAAAAAGCTGAAAAAACCTTTCACATATGTTTTATAAACATGCTTTAGGTTAGGTACTTCTGCCACTTCTATTTTTGTGAGTAAAGTCTCCAGTAAAAAAAATCTGTTATTACTTAGCTTTTGCCTAATATGCAGTGTTAGATGAGTTTTTAACAAAATACTGTTTAAACAATAATACTTTGAATTGTTCTTTCTGGCCACCCATTGAATCAAAGTAGCAATAGCATCATATTTATGTGTATTTTAAGCAATCATGACAGATGTTACATCTCTCCCAACCCTTGTTTTCCCAAGCAATTTCTTGCTCCAGGCATTTCTTGGCACTGCTGTCCCAAGGGCTTGGCTGCAGATCCTCACACCTGCTTAGCTGTGCAGCACAGCATGATGCTGTTAACTTCAAAAGGCACAGAGGGGGAGATAAAACAAATAGATGTCAGCACAGTTTATTTTGAAAGGTTTTTCCCTGCAAAGCATGTGTGCACACTTACATTTCCTCCAAAATGGAAAGGTTTCCTCATCTACCTCATTTTAGGAGCTACATGTACTTTTTTGCTGCTCAGCTGTACTAATATACAGAGATGAGCTTTCACAAGAATACTGCCATCAGGATGGATTTTTCAGATCCTTCAGCCTGGCATCTCAAAATACATGTTTCTGGATAGCTTGATACCAGATACATATACAAAAAATTCCATCCATTTAAGCAAAGAGATTATTAAATCTTGTATTACACAACAGAAATTTGTTAGTCATTTCACTACAGAGGTAAACACACAACTAATGCACATGGCATATATCAGCTATTCATGTCAGCATCCATGACATGTCAGATGAAAATATTTTGATTGCTCCAATTAGCAGTTTCCCAATTAGAGTATGTCTCTGTAGACAGGACTCAGATGGCTCCAGGACAAATGGAGAGCTACTAAGAAGTGAATTTTCATATATTTCTTGTGTAGCATTTAGGGAAATACTATTAGGAGAGTGAGAAACTGAGCAGCACATTTCATTGGCTTCTGCACAGTTTTCAAGAACTAGGATGAGGAGGTTTCCTAGTCAATAATTTAGTTTTTAGCACTGTTTTTAGCACTGTTGCTCTTGCAGCTTTAGTTGTAGAAATTAATTTGAAGTAGATCCTAGTACAGATGGTATTTTTTCAGAGAGAACTGAGGTGTTTTTTGCCCCATGTACTTAGAAGGAAAAATTCCCTGAGCTCTTTCACCCTGTTTTCTCCCACACCTCTCTCACTCCCAGCAGTTCATCTGCAGTTGCACCATGGTGTTTTCACATCCGTTTGGGAAAAAAAAAGACATGCCTTTCTTGGAGGGTCTGTGTTAGGGCAAATTCAAGAGTAACACATACCTCTACAAAATTAACAAATACTTTGCTCTTAAACCAACAAGCAGGTATCTAGGATTAAGAGCTTCTTTGAATACCTCCATAAAGCACACATTTATTGTGAAGAGGACCATATCAAGAGGTCCTTTTGGACTTTTTGTTTTGGGGCCATGCAAAGGGCGAACTTTGAGTAAGTAAGTCAGCTTTTGGGCAGCTCAGCAATTCACAGTTTCAGACATCATGTCACCATATTAGGTCCAGAGGATTGAATTTCTTCTTGTACTTCTACCTTCTCTATCTGATACTGCACTGAGTTGGAAAGGGTTTTCTAGAATAAATGTGTTTCACTCATTGTAAAAACTGCATGATCTGAATCATTGTAGCATGTGTAATGTCTTTGCTATACATAGTTACCTGTTGTGCTTACAACAGAGAATATTATATTGCAATTACTTTGAAATATGTGCATAAAGAAATGCAGTGAGCATAATTTCAGGAGACTGTTACGGCTGCTGGAGCCAATGGCCCTGCTGAGACTGTTACATGAGCTGTCTAGAAACAAACAAAATATTGCTCAGCCCACAAGAACCAAGAGAGTTACTTGTGGGGAATAATTTATTAATCAGATTTAGTCTCTTTTTCCTCTTATAATTTGTCTGCAAGCACTTAATTTTTCCCCCCTTGGTTTTATTCACTCCTTAAAACGATTCTCTGATTTTCAGAGTGTTCACATCCACTTCATTACAGACAGCACTCTATTATAGCCAAGAATTAGATTTGATTTGGCACATATGTCAGTTGGTCTCATTTCTACTCTCTCAGTGTTTCTCCTGTGACTGTATTTATGTTGCAACTATTCATATTTACAAGTGGAGTTTCTCGGAATATTCTCTGTTAGTCAATTAAGCTTTGTGTCTCCACAGATTTCTACCCTACTGCTTGTTCCACTGCATACTGAAAATGGGAAGACCCTCATCTTCATCTTTTTACTCATGTTATCAGTATGGTAGTTTTACTATCAGCTTCACAATGTAGCTTGGTGGCAGAATCCAAACCAGAGTCTAAGTCTGACAGATCACACGCAATCCATTGCTTTTCCATGCCTTGCCTTCCTTTACCTTGCCTTGTCTGGCTCTTCTCAACAGATTTTCTATTCTCTGAATCTGTAATGAGCAAGCCAGTGGTGCTGTCTTAATTTCAAATTGATTAAATAGCTTTGTTGAAGCCTGATACTCAAAGAATCTGCATACAGCACTTCAAAGTGATAGACTTAAAAAGTAAATAATAAGAACAGGGAATTGTCTGTTTCAAATTTGGTGAAAACTGGCTGGACAGGGTGAACCCAGAAATTTAAAAATAGCTGAATGAATGACCATATTTTATATACTTTTCTTCTTCGTTATCCAGATACATTCTCTTTCTTTTGTTTCTCTAAGGGCTAAGTATCTGATAATTCCAACAGAACATTTTTTTTTCATTAGAAAATACCACTGAAATTAAGTGGGAATGTTTTAGCATTCACAGTGTTGCATTGAAAACCAGACTGAATTTTCTGACAGCATAGTTTCCTGGAAATGCTTACTCCTTTGTCTTTGGGTTCTTGATATCTCTGGCATACTGAAGAGAAGTTAGGGTCCTAGAAGCTGTAAAAATTCCCTGCACCCAGGGATCCAACACAGAAGCTGCCTTAACTTCCAAACACACAAGCTGTTGAATCTCCAATTCTTTGAGCAAGCTACCTCAGAGATGCGTGTTGCAGGTGCTATTTTGTGAAGAATATGAATTCATTAAGATAATTATAAATTTCATCTGAGGAATGCACTTGCTGCCTGATTTCCTTCTTAATCTTAGAATATTTCATGCAGTAGAAATTTCAGCCTCCAAAAGCCTTGTTTAGCACCAGACACACGCTTGTCATCTGAGCTGCCTCCTTCACTTGTGCATGCTATTACTGTTCTCTTACCTTGCACCTTTTTTCTACTGTTCCTATTTTTAAAGAGATGCTTTGTTCAGCATTACAGTAAGGTCCTTACCACTCTGATACAGCACAAAGAAGTGCTTTGGAGGAATGTATCAATTAATCCCCTGTCTCCTTTGGCCACATCTTTGGTGGGACAAGACCATGCAGTAACTGTGATAACCCATTTGCCTTAAACTGAGGTTTTGCCAGAGGAAAGTCTGCTTTACCTTTCAGTGATATTTTTAGCAGTTTGCAGGAAGCGAGCATGATCGTTCTCCTTCAGTGACTGTTCAGCCTGAGAGATGAGGGATGTTGAGCGCTCAATGCACTGTTTGCAGTTTGCAATCTGCTGAGCCAGTTTTCTCAACCTCACCACCTTGAATGGAAACATAAGAAAGCGGTCACATCTCTGAGGTCACAAATCATGATTACATGTGCACTTCCGAGGCAAAGCTGGAATGCAAACGGGGAGTTAAGATGAACGGCTTTGCTGACAAGAGCTTCTTTCACACTAGCTTGATGGTGAGCCCCATCCAGCCATGTAACATTTTTAATAGGGGGCAGACACAGCCCTTCAGCCTCAATATTTTCCACAGGGAAAACAACAGGGGAGAGCCAAAACAAGCACAGCTGGCCTATTTTCCAACAGAATAAACGTCATTTCCTGGTACTTTCTGCTTACATGATAACCAAGGGCTATTTAGATAACTGTTCCCCTGAAGAGATGAGATCTGTGTCAAAGGCAGCTTATAGTTAACTACTTTTTTCCTGTTGCTGAGGTGAGTTTCATTAAAAATAATTTGACAAAAAAGAAACTTGACAGAAAAATCCTGTTCAGTTCTTCTAACACTTGCCCTTTTCATTATGCACTTTTCTTTTTCAAACAGGGTGGGTTTTTTTTGGATATTTTTAACTGGACAAAACCACAGTAGTGCTGGAGAGCTGATTATTACTACTGTGAACTGTGATGGAGATAAACACAGCAGATGTGACTGTAGCCTTTGGCTGAAAGGTTAAAGAGGGGCACAGCAGGGAGGGACATGGTCTATCCTCCATTCAAAGACAATGCTGGCTAACAAAACTCCTAGTTCCTGAAAGGCCTAGGAGTCCTTCCCATTGTTATCACACCAGGATCATAGTTTGAACAGGAGTAAGAAATAAGAAGGAAATGAAATCATCCTGGAATTCAGTTACATTAAAAATGAGGAAACTAGCAAGAAAGTGGATTGGCAAAAATATCTAAATTTTTAATCACAGAAACATTCCCATTCTCAGCAACTAGGCCACAAGCTATGAAGCTGATGAATTGAATTTCAGATATAATTTTACCCTAACCAGAGATAAAGGTGTCTTAGTGCACCTGCCTTACAACACAAACCAGTAGGAAAAGAAATCTTTTGGAAATTTTCCAAAAATAAAAGAATGGCCAAATTATTAGTACTCTGTAAAATTAGTATCTCATCTAAAGGTGGAAACAATGAAGGGAGAAAAATTCTGGGAAAGCACAGAGATTTTGATAATGCTAATGATCTGATGAGCTTCTAGGTTGATCTAATACCATAACATTGTCAATGCTTTTGCAGAGATTACCATTTGGTCTGTACCAGTCTAAGTAGGGGAAGGTTCATTGCCATATTACATAGCTCATCTCTTTGTGTACTTATTTATTAAGAAAACAAACAATTAACTGAAATAAATGGCACCTTGTGAGCAATCAGAAGGTGTGTCATGATTTGTGAGGTCTATATATGAGGTAGTTTTTTTGTTTGCTTCGTTCTTTTTTGTACCTTCTTCAAGAAGACAACTGACGATAAACTTTAAAAGGAAGTGCCTCATCTCACGCACTGCCTACCTTCTCCCCTTAATGGCAGGAATGACATCGGAACTAAAACTATCTATTTGTCTCTTTCCCTGCTACACTCACTTAATTTTATAGGGTTTATAGGTGAGATTAAGGGTAGAGCTGCATCACATTGCCAGACTCGCGTGTCTGAATTTCTAGCCATTCAGCCAAAGCTAGGACTTGACACCTGAATGTTTCCAGTTCTGTACTCTCTCTCTCTCGATATATATATATCTATACACACTATATCAGCCCTAAGTATAGTCCTATAGACAAATTTGCCATGTCCTACCTTCCAGAAGGATTCTTAGCCATGGGCTCTCACGCAAGAAGATACATTAGGCAGAATCTCCTGTGGCTTTTCATATGTATCTCTCAAACCCCTGAAATCTTGCAACGCATACATTTGGGGCAAAGCATTCCAGATCTTTACTGGTCCTCTGTTGGTATCATTTTTGGTTGAACAAAATTGCACAAAGAATGGGGATAGATTCTAATATCAGCTATATTCAAATTAACTTGGAGCCAACTGTGTTATAAATCTTCCATTAACCTGGACTTTAGAATTGATACATCCATGCAAGCAACAGATTTCTTTTAAAAAGCAGCTATTGTAGAGCACAAATCCAAAGAATGATTTTTTTTCTATTTCACAGAGAAAGAGTTGAAACAATCATGAAGAAGGCATTTTTTCCATTTTGGTGGGAATTATATTTTGTTAACAGTACAAAGAAGTTCAGGTTCTGTCATGCAATGCACAGGACTTGTGGTTTCAAACACGTTTAAGTCAGCTGTGCCTACAGGCTTTTTATTTCAAGTTAATTGGAGTATCCTGACAGCCACATGAATCATTCAACCTGCTCTTGACTTTATTCCTGTCCTGAGTTTTTCCCACACAAGAAGAGTTTATATTTGACTTAGTTTAGCAGTTAAAGAGCAAACACCATGCACACAGAAAATCAGAATATTAATTCCACTCTAATGTGTTTCTGAGTTAACAGGTAACTAGCAAAATGTGTTGAAACTTAAATATCAGATATTTTTCCTTCTAGTAGGTTTGTTGCTAATAATTGTACCACTGTAATTAGAAATGCACACTTCACGTAATTTCCTGCAGGTTTTTGAATATTTTTTTGAATATTGAATATTATAAGATAGATTTCCTATTTTCAGGAATGACCATGATTGAAACAATTTCTTTATGTGATAGTATTTTAATAATTAATTAAAGCACCTAGATTAAAATATTAATGTAGATAATTGCTAGCCATGATATCAAATGTTGTGATTTTGTGAAAGTGAAAACTTTCAGACACGTAACAGTGTGAAGGAATTGTTAATTAGCAAAAGTTTAATTATCACTTACTGATGGTGATATAATTTCTGTGTTTATTCTTAAAAAGAAGAATCACATGTACTAAGGGAAATGCCAAATAAACTGTTAAGGTCTAGCATACTAATATATTCTATTCCTCTTTACATGAAAAGTAGCATTAGCCCAGGACTACAAGACTACATAAGGACTTTCATGAAAAATTGAATTAATAGTACCTGAGGTCAAAAAGCTGTAAGCATGAGGAAGCAGTGTTGACATATTTGTGTTCTAAAGAAGAAAAGCTTTTACCTTTCCTTCCTTGATTTTGGTTCCGATTATTTGTCGTCTTTGCTGGATTATTTCAATGAGCTGGTCACATTCTTCCATCAGCTTGGTTTCTTGGCGGGATGCATTTACCTAGAAAGCAGATAATTATGATTAGCAAACCTTTTTTAAAAACATTTTCTTTTTTTTTCTTTTTTTCTTTTTTTTTTTAGTTGGAAAATTGTAATTTCTAAAGTATTTGTTCTAGCTTTGTTTTTGCTTCTCTGTGTGTGTAATTTATGTGTCGTTTTGTTTTCCATATCTTAGATTGTGTAAAATACTGAGGTGGGTCTAACTGTCTTATTTGTAGGAGGTAGGACTAGAAAACAGATACTCATCAGGTATTTCTAATTCAAGTGAGAAAATCATGGTCCTGTGAGTACTTTGTGAGTACTTAGTAACGTCAGTTGTAATGGACATCAGTGGGAAGTGAAAGTTCTTCAGGAGGTGCTTAACACATCACAGTTTCTAGCTGTGCATATAGGACTGCAGGGAATACTAATGCCCCAAAGAGCACAAGTACTGGATCAGATGGTCCATTTAGTGCAGTGTCCTATCTCCGGCTGCTGCTGCTGCCAGCATGTGCTAATAAAGCATCTTAGGAAGACATTCCAATATGCCTGATGATTCCCATTAATATGTTCCCATCCTCCAAACATTTGCAGTTCATAGTCTCCTTGAACCAGACACAATTTCTCCGTCAATAGTAATCCCCAGAAGCGCTATCTTCTGTGAATTTATTTAGTCTCTCCTTCAACCCCTGTAAAACTTTAAGTATCTCCACCGTCCTCCACCACTGAGGACCATGGCTTAATTCACTGACAAGTGAAGAACTGTCTCCTTTAGAGGAATATCAACCTGCCACCTTCCAGCTACTTCATCTTTATTACTTTCATAATTGATTTGCTGAATTTAACACTTGAAAATACTGTGGTTGCTGAAAGGTTGAGAATAACATGGTGACATTACCCAGTCTTGTTTGTTGACTGACTTTATTAGTATCAAAATAATAGTTGTACTCACGTTGTTTTGTACAATACAAATATATGAGCTAGTGAAACAGGTTTTAGTACTAAAAGAACTCATGAAGTATAACGCCTGTCTTTGGAAAATATTGAATTTTGTCAAAAATAAGAAAAATTAAACCAGAAAAGTTTTGGTTCTTAGCTGAAAATGTTTTGTTTCTGGGGAAGATGGACTTTTCCAGTGAAAAGTCAGTATTCTGTACGACAAGAAAAACTCACTTCCCCACCAGCAGTAGTATGTATAGCTTACTTGTATATGTAAAGAGCCAGAAACAACATGCAAAGAGTTGTAATCATAGTTAGAATAAAGAAAAATCGAAAGAGAAAATTTCAGAGCTGTGTTTCCATACACACTTTGCTAAGAGGGTAAAGCAATCTTCAGCCCTGACCAACGGCTCCTAGAGCCACATCAGCTAGTAAGAGCTCGTGGTGAACAAGAACAGGAAACAGTTCCCCTTGGTTATTTTTCGGTCTGATGAGCCTCTTGATCTGCCTCAGCCTTCTTTCTTTTCTTCCAGTGCTGTGTTTAAACACGCATTTACCTGGAGCTCATTAAGATCAAGCAAATGCTTATAGGTCTAAATTTGGACCATGGCCAATTTTACAAATAGCCTTCTTATGTGAAATACATTGTGTCCTCCAGGCAAAGAGGGGACTTGTGTACAAAGTACTGCTTTCATTAATGTTTTGGATTATCCTTTTCAAACTTTCATAAAATAACATTTGATTATATATTTCACATGCTTCATTATTAATTATCGAGATATCTCAATTAAGATATCTTAATCTTCCACAGGGTTGGACTTGATGATTTCCAGAAATTCCTTCCAACCCCTATGAAGATTATAAAGAGAAAATATATTTGTTTCTGGAAGGGGTCAGATGATACTGAACGCATTGGAGAAATTTGCACACACTGGGTGAAAATGTAGAAAGTACTTCTACTGTGCAGTTTTAGGTGCCTATTTATGTCCTTAATGTTAGCTATTTGCTCTGCCTGGCTTCCTACCATAGTCCATGGGGAGGCAAAGACCATGGAGCAGCTCACACATAGCCTCTGGCAGTGCCAGTGTCTCTCCAGTTCATGCTCAGGGAGCCTGGAGGAACTAATCAATCAACACTATCCCTCCCATTCCCTCTCCTCAAATCCCACCACTCTGGCTGCACCACGCTCCTCCTGTCATGCACTGTACTTTGGTGTGAGATCCTGCAGAGCTGTTTCCATCCAGTGCAAAAATTTCCTCAGTGTGAACTCCAGGTTTACCAGTGGACTGAAAATCCACCACAGAGTAGGGAATCCCAAATGGGCTCAGCCAAGGGTAACGATCACACTCAGCACATAGACACAACTCCTTCTATGTCAGTGCTGAGGTCTGCTCATGGCAGAGCCGACTTTGGCACTTAATTACGGTACTACTTCACAAGATTTTCCATTCAAAGTGTTATTTCTATGACCACTTATATCACAAATTCATTTTGTTGAGCAGATCTAATTAATCTTTGGGGTAACTGTAATGAAATATGGAGTTATAGGAAGGTTAGGTCAACATTGTTCTATTTAATGCTCCGGTTGGTTTGAATAATAACATACTAATTGAATCTTAATTTAAAAAACACTAGAGTAAGAACCACAAAATGCTTGGAAAAATTCTTTGGATTTCTTATGCACTAACTGCAGACTTCTCTTTTTCTCTGAAATCTGAAAAGTATACTCTTCAATAAACTTCATTTGAAGACATTTCCAACTTTACAGCTTGCACAAGCTTATTAAAAGTGAAAAGAATATTCCCAAAATGATGTGATACATCTGAGCCTTGTATGAAAAAAACCCAACATTTAATCTGGGGACGTTTCTCAAATTGAAAGACACCTTAATCAGATTTTCAGCCTACAAGGCCTCTGATTCAGTAATAACTTTATAATTGAGCACATGGCTAACTTTAAATACATCATATTACCTGTGGCCCTAAAGGTACTATTTTGTGAGATTACCACTGAATAATATTTACTTGCGTGTTCCTGAGGAGTCATATGTCAGACCAAAAAGCCACAGGCATGGAGCAGGGCTCCACTGTACAGGTGCTACAGAAATACCAGGATAAGTCTCTAGCTTCTGCTTGAGCCCTTTTGATGAGCAGCAACCTTGACAATAACTTCCAGCTGGGGCTGGCCAAGGAATTCTAGTTCTAGTTTGATGAAAATATTTGAGGTTTTACATTCTACATCTTTCCACATTAAAAACAAGACCTCTTTCCAAGGAGTTCATTAAAAGAAACTGAGAGCTGCATTGGTGTCGCTCACTTTGGTTATGGAAGGATCGGAATGGTGCAGAGACCAGACTTATATCTGGGTTTCCTCCATCCCAGGTGGATTTTCACTCCTTAACCTGAGATATCTATTGCTGGAGAGTTTATGCTGTACTTGGGAACATATTTCTGTAGAAAATTTCTCTGTCATCAATACACTTAGTTTTGACATCAACAAATTCCTTCAAAATCCATGTCTATTTCAAACCTAAACTTTGTGCTTTGTTGGTATCATTTTTATAAACACCTCTTCTATGCTGAGGAAGAGGAGGCCTTGTCACAATTTAACAAAAATGATGACATATTCTACTACTGCAAGTAATAAAGATTCAAACTACACAGCTGCTTTTGTGAATTTATTCCTGTTTCTGTAATATCCATTGACTTCAAACTGAAAACACAAATTTCAGGGTTCTTTCCAGGTTTTCCAGACAGATGGACAGGGGCTGCTAGCATTTCCCTTGGGAAGGGGGTGCAGAAAAGAAAAAAAAAAAAAGAAAAAAAAAAAAAGAGGGTCCTCAGATGTCTGACAGGGAGCTGGAAACTACAAGCCCTCCAGACCCACAGGGAGAGCAGGCCAGCTGTTCTTCTCAAGCTAAGAGCTGCTTTGGAAAATGTTCTGCTCTCTGCAGAGGCTTCCTTGGCTTTCATCTTCAGAGACCTGAGTTAAATTGCAGTTTAGGTCATAAGAAATTGAACGTGGTGGTTTCAAAGTCCCTAGCAGATGTTTGGAAAATCACAGAACTACAACATAGCCAGTGGCTCATGGTTACAGAGGAGATTCTATAGTTAATTCAAAGGCAAACAAGGTGTCAGAGGGCTAGATTCGTAACCATGAAAACTTCCTCAACTAATATACTGGAATCAAAGGATGTTGTAGTGTCTTGGCAGAATCTTCGTTGCAGGGGCAAAAGTTTTCCTCTGAGATTTCTTACGGGTGAGGCAATTTTGTCTGCAAGTGGAAGTGCACATATGTCTTTCTGGCAAATAATCCCTAAATGATAAGTGAAATAAGACATCTGAGATTAGAGGTGGGTTGCTTTTTTTAGACTACACTATCTGGGATAAATTCATCAAAACCAGGGTAATTTTATTCACCAGTCCTTCACTTGCTATGCAAAATGGAAGAAAGTAGGTTGTACAGAGTCTGATCTTTGGAAAGTGAGGATGAATTTAACTTTCAGTTTTACTATTTAAAATTGGTCTCAATGTCTAAAAAAATAATTATTTTCATCTGTGGCCATCTGGGTGAAGAAGATGAATCAGCTTTTTTTTTTATGTGTTTGAGTTGATGGTTCCAGAATTATAGAGTCACAAACAAAAACATCAGTAACGCAAAATGCAACGATTCCTCTTTAACATTGTTACCACAAAATTCAGTCTAGATTTTGAGCCTGAATCCCTCCTTACACCAAACCCAGAGACTGAGGGAAAAACAATCTAAATGATGGCACATAATGACTGGTAACTGTTTTCTCTAGGAAAAATTTCTTCATTGTCCTGCAGATGCGATCCTATGTAGAATTAGAGTCTCTAGATGAATTAAAGGATTGTACTCATCTAGAGAGGCCTAACTTTTTTTTAATTACTCCATGTTGTGAAGTGAATAACTTTTCTTCACAGAATCACAGTACAGTGAAGTCATGTTTTAACATCACCCATGTTTCATGTTATTTATTTAATGGAAGTACAAAGGATTAATGAGCATTTATGAAAACATTCTTTTTATGGATAGACTGAATGTCAGTCATGGATTCAAACTTCTTTAATTTTACATCTCTTTTTGATACTATGGGTTTTTCATTATAGTGTTTTGGAGAGCAAAGGCAGTTCTTGGAGTAGAGCTTTTTCAGACTTTATCTACCCCTCGTGTAAAACTGATTTTATCTATTATGACAGGCTGTGCCTTTGGAAATATGTGATATTAATCAGCTTGCCATCTGAAGAGATCATCTAGATCTCCTTTATTCAGAATTTGAACAAGAGAAAGGAACTGTTATCTCCCATTTCAAGTGTGCTAGAGGCTTTGTTTTTGTTTGCATTCCACATCTATCTCTAACCAAGAGACCCATGTTTAGAGGCAGTCTCAGAGTAGGTTAAACAAAGGTCAGTGCAAAAACACAGCAACTTACTCTGGCTACTTAGGAATTTTATGAATGAAGGATCAATTTAGCCAGGACAGCTAAACCACTTTGGGTCAGGCTGATAAGCCTATCTGCCCCACTCTTGACTAAAAGTAAACCTTTCCAGAAGTTTGAAATACTCATGTTACTTAATAAAATATTATTTTAAAGTTTTTTTTTGTCCCACTATGCTTTGAAGCACATTGTTAAAAAACTAACCAGCAAGATACCTAGCAGTCCTCTGGTGACATTTACAATCTCATCACAGGAAAAAAAAAAAAAAGAAAAAAGAAAAATAAACTGCTTTGATAAGATTTCCATTCAAAACATTAAAAAAATTAAGTTGAAATGATCTGGAAAGTTCTCATAAAGAGCTACTCCAAGAGAGGCTTATGCTGACAGCTGTAAAGCCCATCGACTAGGCTTGCTTCTGTGAACCACATATTGTTTATATAAAACACAAATGCAGCATCATCTTGAAACTATAGCAGGAGTTTCTCAGCCACTGTGGCCAGCTGGGGAAATGGCTGGGCTGAGCTCACCTGGCTGATACGGATGTTGCACAAACACATAAGAAGCAAGTAGACAAACACAGTAAGGAGGGCTGAAACAGAGGGTTCTGGCAGCAATAAGGCTTAAAATCAGATTAAGCTGTTTGTGAAACTAACCCCGAAGAGGGATGTAGTTTTTGAGATGCAGTAAAAGGGTCATATTAATAATTAATTTCACACTCTTCTTTTTTTGTTTGTTTGTTTGTCCTTTATGCTAATCTTTTCTTTGAACTTATGGAAATATTTTTTCTAATTTAACAACATTTTGTTTGTTTTTTTGTTTTTCCTGATGATATTAAGCCTTTGATTCACACTGAGCAAAATATTTCACTTGGTATGTTTAATTTAGGGTTGAAAACCAAAAAGAATTAAATAATCACTGGAGTTCAAGGGGCTTACTGTCCTTTGATGAAGGTGGAGCTAAGGCCTTTGTAATGAACAATTTAGTACTTAGACCTTTCATGAGGTGTCTAGCCTAGTGTTTAACATATTCAGTAGAGGACACATGCCATTGTTCTCCTTGCTATTCTAATCACTATGAGGCAGAGAAAGGAGGACATCGAGAGTGTTTTGTTCCCATAAATGTCTCAAAGACAGAAGGGTATGACATTTTGATGGAAAAGTTACATTCTCTGATAACAAGCACGAACTACTACCTACTGCATTAGTTAACCTGTGATTAACAGTGAACTAAACCTCATTTTCTAGTCTAAAGACAAAGTTTTGTAGGCATATCAATGTAGCAAGAATGTGAACACATACATGTGCATGAATCCATCACTTAACACCAGTCGCGGCTAACTGGGGAGGTCCCAGAGGTCTACAAGAAAGGCCAAAAGAAGGATCCAGAGAACTACAGACCTAGGAGTCTAACTTTGATGCCAGGGAATGTCATGGAGCAGATCATCTTGAGTGCCATTACGTACCACATACAGGACAACCAGGTGAACAGATTCAGTCATGGTGGGTTTATGAAAGGTAGGTCCTGCTTGATAAACCTGATCTCTTTCTCTGACAAGATGACCTGCCTAGTGGAAGAGGAAAAGGTTGTGGATGTTGTCTACCTGGACTTCTATAAAGCCTTTGGCACTTTTTCTCATAGCAATCTCAGTAAAAACCTCACTGCTCCTGGCTTGGATGGATGTACACTCTGATGGCTGGATGGCTGGACCCAGAGTGGTGGTGAATGGAATTAGATCCAGCTGGTGGTCAGTAACAAGTGGTGTTCCTCAGGGCTCAGTACTGAGACCACTTATGTTTAACATCTTTATCAATGATCTTGATCAAAAGATAGAGTGCACCCTCAGTAAGATTGTGGATGACAACAAATTGGGTAGGAGTGTTGATCTGTTTTAGGGTAACAAGGCTCGGCAGAGGAATCTGGACAGGGTGGATTGACGGGCAAAAGTCAGTTGTATGAGCTTCAACAAGGTCACCTGCCAGGGCCTGCGCTTGGGCCACAACAACTACCTGCAATGCTTCAGGCTTGAAGAAGAGTGGCTGGAAAGCTGTTTGGTGGAAAGGGACCTGGAAGTACTGATAGACAAATGCCTGCTTATGAAGCAGTAGTGTGCCCAGGTAGCCAAGATGGCTGAGAGCATCCTGGCTTGTATTAGAAACAGCATGGCCAGCAGGACCAGGAGGTGATCATCCCTCTGTACTCTGGATTGGTGAGGCCACACTTCAGTTTTGGGCACTTCAATACAAGACAGACATCAAGGTACTGGAGTGTGATCAGAGAAGAGCAACTAAGCTGGTGAAGGGCCTAGAGACCAAGTCTTATGAGGAGTGGCTGAGGGAACTACAGGTGATTACTCTGAGGAAAAGGAGCCTGAGGGGAGACCTCATCGCTCTTTACAACTACTTGAAGGGAGGTTGTTGTGGGGTGAGCGTTGGTCTCTTCTCCCAAGTAACTAGTGAGAGAACAAGAAGGAATGGCCTCAAGCTGCACCAGGGAAGGTTTAGGTTGGACATTAGGAAAAGTTTTTTCACTCAAAGAGTTGTCAGGCATTGGAACAGGCTGCCCAGGAAACTGATTAAGTTGCCATCTCTGGGTGTGTTTAAAAGCTATGTAGATGTGGTGCTTGGGGATACGGTTCAGTGGTGGAATTGGTAGAATAGGGTTAATGGTTGGACTTGATGGTCTGGTAGGCCTTTTCCAATCTAAATGACTCTATGGTCCTGGGTGTGACAGAGGGAGAGATGGAGTAAACAGAAACTGGCTGCCTTAACAAGTAGCAGCAAGAACTGCTATTAGCTTCTACAGCATCTCTGTGACCTGCTATCATATTTATGACTCCAGTTCCCTGGAGTTACAGAGTGCAATAACATTCTAGCACAAGTCTAATCTGTACATAAAATGTATGCATAAGTATTGCAGTTCCATATATATATATAGGTCATCATATTACATTTGATTAGTAATTTGTGAAAACAATTATTTAGGGAAATAATATTTGACTGCTAAGCTGGTTCTTGCTGGGCATGGAGCTTCAGACATTCTGAAATAAATATTCTATATTTCCATATGCCATACAGCAGTTTTTATTTCTGAAATTTCTCTTTTCTCTAAGAAAGACTGACTAAAGCTTACCTGGGATTTTCACTCAAATCAGCTTTTATGAGTGGAATTAAATGTGGAACTGTAGTAATCAGAAATCAAAAGTAGATCATACCATGTGTTTAATCTACATAATGTTAATAGAGAAAGTGTCTCTTAAACATTTTCTCATTAGAAACTATCCTAGGAATAACATGCTATAAAATCCTCCTTTGGGTTTTATGCACATCATGAAATTTGCTAATCAGTCTCTTATTGAGAGTAAGAAGTCCCAATTTCCTTCAAGTCTTATTTTCCTATTTCACAAATCAAAAAATGTCAGTTACTTCTAGCACTTAAATATAGCAAATAAATTTAGCTGCTGAACAAGCATCCTCAGCAAAATGGAAGGTACTGGGGTAGAGGAAAAAAGCAGCTTTCAGAGGAGCTACTTTCCAAGTTGTTTGCCCCACATATTTCACAATGATGTAAACACTTCTTTAACCCATGTCCCCTTTCCCATTACTTAAAAAAATCCCCAGTGAACTAGATTCCTTATTCCAAACTACTGATGACTATGAAAGCCATTTGCTTTCCACCTAAATTTTCCTAATGAGAACTCTTCAGCATACTTGGGCTTTGACTGAGATAGTTGTAAATCTCAGAAAGAAGCAAGTACCATGAAACCTAGCGAAAACAGAATACTTTTTATTGTCACAGACAAAACTTCTTCATTGTTTGAGTATCCTCAGGGAATCCCACAAACAACCAAGTTTTGACTTTGCTGTCCCTCAAGTGATAGAAATGTTTTATGTACCTTATATAAAAACTGACAGAGAGACATTCTGTCATAAAATTTGAAGAAGTTAATGTGTAGCTGAAACTCAAATTCTCATTTTATTGTGGGACTTGAGCATCTCTCCTATGAAGAAAACAGAGAACTGGAGCTGTTTATTCTTGAGAAGAGAAGGCTGAGTGGGGATCTTATCAATGTCTTTAAATGTCTGAGGAGTGGGTGTCAAGATGAAGGCTCCAGTCTCTTTTTGGTGGTGCCCAGTGTTAGAACAAGGGTACAAGCTAGAACACAGGAGGTTCCACCACAACATGAGGAGGCACTTCTTTATGGTGAGGGTGACAGAGCACTGGAACAGGCTGCCCACGAAGGTTGTGGAGTCTCCTTCTCTGGAGACTTTCAAAACCAACCTGGATGTGTTCCTGTGCAGCCTGCCTTAGGTCCTGCTTTGGCAGGGGAGATGAACTCCATGATTCTCTGGAGGTCACTTCCAACCCTGAACATTCTGTGATTATTGATTATTTATCTATTCAGTAATTTCTTTTCAAGCAGCTACACCCTTTACATCTTCACTTTACTTTTCTTTTTTTTTTTTTTCAGGTGATTATATAACATGGTTACAAAAAAAAAAAAATAATCCTAACACCCTTTGACACACACAAAACCAATTTTTAAATGAGATGTTTATGCTGTGATTTAGCCTGCAGCAGATCTTTGGAAGTGAGGTAGAAACTGAGCATTTCCATTATAAACAGAAAGCAAAGGATACAGCAGTCTGAGGGTTACACAATCAGAGGAAAATGCCTTCCCTTCCTTAAAAAACCAAAAATCATTTTGCAGCAGTGTCCAAAATTTGCTTCCTATGACGTTTGGTGAATTGAAAACAAAACAAACAGACTGAGATACAGATGTTATAAAGCTGTCTACAAGCAAAACCTATTTCCTTTCCCCTCCCCCCTACATAATTGCTCCAATTTTCCCTCCAGCTGAATACAGATTACATTTCTGCCTAATAGATGAGAGAAGCTTCATGGTGTTGGCTATGTAACAGGCTTTTAATCATGTATTTCCTAGAAGAGATGCACCAGAAGATGTCTGCAAAAGCCTCACTCATTCACAGAAACAATGTGCCTTAGAGACTATGGCAGAAGCAAATTCACTGTGATATAACACTTTGTCAGATAGAGGAACCTATAACACTAAAACCAAGAGGAGCACCCAAATGCTTGCAGCATTAAATTCTTCCCTGATTCAACAGCAAAGCATCTAAATTCAGATCTGCATACAGCTGGAAAAGGCACAGGCCAGCAGAATAGGTAGGATTTGGTCCCCATCACTTCACATGTAGCAGACATGCAGGGGAAGATGGAAACGGTACAGCAGAAGGGCATGCAGGGAGGGGTGCCAGAGGTCACCCCCCAGGGACACTGCCATGCTGACACCTCTCCAGCACATGGCAGGAGGAAGGGATACCTCACGAAGGGTTGGTATGGTCATGGGGATGCTACCACCCAGGGATTAACTGATATTCACAAATCCTAGCCCTGTCAATCACAATATTGCAAGAAGGTTTTGGGAAGATATTGAGATATTCACAAGAGCAATTTTTATGGCAACTTTGTTACAAGCAAATTATTGCAACCTTGTTTCACCCAGCAGCACAGGATCCAGACAAAGATTCTTTCTCCTCAGCTAAGGTAGAGTGCTTGTACCTAGACTGTTAAATTTATGCCAAAGCATAAATATTTACATTACTTCCTTTTCCCTCAAACACCTTCTCCTTATTAGCTTCAGAACTAAGTAGCTGCTTTCCTGACATGCACAAGCATCCTTATGGACTTTTAAAAGCCACATGCTGCTTTAGCTCCATGCCAGAGGGTTCTCTTGTTGGGTGAATGTCCACAGAATGCAAAGATAAAATTCTCCAGGATGCTTTTTAATGCTTTTTAAAAAAAGTATTCCACAGATACTATGAGATATGTGAATGCTGTGAAGTAGGACTTCAAATAAACATACTTCATATTAACAGCCATTTCTATTCTATTTTCTCAGACTGTGAGGAAAATTGTATTTTATACTGGTAATCAGTTTATCATTTTATGCAGCCAAGCCTGCTATCCCTGGGAAGGCAGCCACAGCTGCCTTCCCTAAACAGAATGAGGAGCAGATCTGGCTTACCAGGGCCAATCCAGCAAACTGCCCTGAGGGAGGGACTGCTCTGCAGAAAGCAGCCTGGCCAAAGGCATGGCCTGTCATCATCTCCAAGGAAGGAAAACAAAACTTTGCTGATTAACAGTCTTCAGGCTTTCTGCAAAACCAAGAAATGACAGACAGGATTACAGAGGAAGGGAGAGCAGACATTCTGATGGGAAAATGAGTGTAAAGCAAAAAACACGTTAGGGATGTGTCTGAAAGATTTGTAAACCCAGTGCGTCAAGGTATTCCTAATGAAATGGGAAGATTAGAGATAGAGAGGAGAATCACAGTCTCGTGCATTCTCTTTTCAGGTTATGGCTCCTTTTGAGAAAATGGGATTTTTAAAATCAAGTGTTACCACAGACTAAGTATTAGCACACACCATACTTTTATATTAGGCATGAAATCAGGCATTCAGATATTAAAATTAAAGTTATTATAAAATGCTTAATAATATCCCTGCTGTACTTAAAGCAGTAAAGAACAGAAGTCTGCCTTGATTTATTCCCCAAAGATTTCCTGTTGGTATGCCCAGAACTGCCCACAGGAATGCAAGACTGGAAGTGGACTTCTTGAATTTCCCAAGATCAGGATGACAAATCCTGTCATAAGTTGATAAAATCCATCTTAAAATAGACAATATTTATGCCTCTGCTGCTGTGATGAAAGGTGGCCCCAGATCCCCCCACCCTGATGCCTGGAAAGTATCCAGCTTCCAGATAATTAACATCCCTAACCAGTATTTGCCTGCTCATGTGAGAAGTAAAAGTAATTCTATTTCTTTCAGAAGAGTTTCAAAACATAGAGACTGAGATTTGGCCTTTGCAATCAATGAAGTTAAAACTGCCTGATGGGAAGGATGTATGGGTAGATAATTAATCTGCAGCGAAGTTGGTTGCTGGGAAGCTGTTAACAGCTCACTTGGTTGATGAGAAACAGTGGCTCTGTGACACCGTTTGGTTTGGCTGGCAGGGATTCATTTATTCAAAAGACAAAGAGCCTGTTTGTTGTTCATTTTCAGAAATACCAGGTTCTGCTTCATATTGAAAACCAAAAAAAAGACATTCCTTTTTCATTTTTCACATGACAGCAAATTTTTTTGGCATATGACATGGTGAAGACTTTTTAAAATGTTTGCGCTCATTTCTACTGATAAATGTTAATTAGCATAACTTTTTTGTCAAAGTTTATGTATCCCTTAATAAAACCAAGGTAACTTTAACACAGGGAATAATTATTTCATTTCCTTCTTTCTTTTTCAAAGTTCAAATTATGTGTGAAACCTAGAACTCTTTTTCCCCCCCAGCTAATTTTGGCACACCCCCCAAATCTAAATCAGCATTAAATTAACATTATTTAAATGATTTTAAATTAAGTAAGGAAAATGAAATTATGTAACAGTTTTTGAAATGTACTGCCTGTTTTTATATTTTATGAACTGTACACAATATATTTTATGTTATCATCTGTGGTATACTGTCAAAAACTGAGAAAGGAAACTTTTGCTAAGATAGGTTTCAACCTTTGAATGAATTCAGAAGACAACACTAATACAGCCATTGGATATGTCAGCTTTTAATTTCCTAATATTTTGTAATTTTAAATTTGTAACATTAATGTTACAATCCTTCATCCAGGTTCCTAGTTTGAGATGAATTTATGTCGTGAATAAGCACAAAGAAAGAGAGCATACTGACTTTAAAAAAACCCAACACCTAAGCATCAGCTTCTCTAATACTGGAGATACTCACAAAGTATCTGAAGTTTTCACAGAGCTCTGAGAAACAGAGATAGCTTTAAAGTTTACTTCCACATCCCCACTTGCCCAATTTCCAGCGTGGCCTAGGTCCAGGGTTTTGACTGAAGCTAATTTCTTAATGTTGAGCTAATTTAAATGCTAATTAGAGTAATTTGACAACTAAAACGTGGTAGGAATTAATTAACAATATTTCTGCTATTGCTTTATGTCTACAGAGAAATTTTCTAAAACAGGACTCCAGGGACAGTGGCGCATCTGTTACCAGCTGAACAAGTTAGATTTTTTCGTAATTCTAAACCTTAGAGTTGGTAATATATTGCAGAATTGCATAGGAGATGCAGGAGTGACTTAAAATTTTCCAGATCTAGCCCATCTTGGACATAGGCCACCAATGAAGAAGAGACCTTATGCTGTCTTGAGCCCATCTGCTTCATGGGTTTTGCTCCGAGTTTTATACACACAGAAAGAAGAAAACATGTCTTTGTCTCTCAATATCTACTACATTTGCCCAGCAGATACTACTGTTCTGCCTGAAGTTATTCTGACTATACAAAGAACTCAAATAATTCACCTCATGTCTGATACCATAGATAGACTTCCATGGTTTTAAGTCCTACAAAGTCAGTGAGGTGCCACAGAGGTAGAGCAGTTAGACAAGATGATCTCGTTAAAAACAGTCCTGAGGTATTTTTGGTTGGATGATCAGTTTGGTTTGGTTTGCTTATGCTTTTTTAGGGTGGATTTCTTTTTTCTTTTTCCATTTTTTTCCCAGCATATGCTGTTACCACAATCAACAGGCACAGATGAAAGATTTTTCAAGATGTGATTTTAAATCTATTCACAAGCAAAAGTTGCTCTTGGGCTTAATTAGGTCACTGAACTTTAGCCTGAAAAAAGAGAAAAGAAAAAGCCTTGTAGAAAACTTCCACGGGACTTCACAAAGAAGAAAAAGAAACTTCTCTAAAAACCTTTCAGCAGAGCTGGGAGGTGGCTGTGTTACATCTTTCTCTTAAATTATACACTTGTTTCAGAAGCTCTTGTTTAAGGCTACCTTCCTCTCTCAAATTCTCCTCAAGTTAATGCTGATGAAGAAAGCTGGTTTCCTTTTGCACGCACACTCAAAGTGGAATACCTTTCCTACACAACACTGCTATTATTTAATGCTGCTTGTCTGCTAGGAACTTACAGTGTGCCCTTCTCTGAACAGACAAGGCTGCAGCAGGAATTGCAATGTAGTCAGAGGCGAAATGGTCCTGTGCAGAAATCTCACAGCAAACAGCATTGTAATACAAACAAAACCCAAGCATTTTTCACAAGGAAATAAAGTTCTTACTGGTAATCTGACTAGTAATTAGCTGTTCAAATGAAAAGAATCTTTTCTCTGTGATTGAGATCTAAAGTGTGTTTCAACATAAATTGGCACTTGTGTTGTATGAGGTCCTCTGATTCTTACCCCTTTAACTTCACCATGCCATCTTAGACGGAGTTTATACTTTATGAAAGCTGAAAGCACTGCAAATGCTGACCTTGGCAGATCTCAGTGCATCTAGTGTATATGTCAACAAGCACATGGGCTTCAAGATGTTGAGCCTTTCCTAGTCTTTCAGCGTTTCTCAGTCACAATTTATCTGGAGAAGGGGTAAAAATGTTTTACATCGGATGTGTCACCTGGGACTCATGGCTGAAACTGACAAGAAGAAAAGCACTGGTGATAAAGTTTTGATTGCATGAGGTTAGTTGCACAATATTTTCTGGCATAAGGCATAAACTCATGAACTGAAAATGTATGGCAAAGAGTAAAAAAAAAAAAAAAACCAGAAAATTTTGCTAAAAAATGACCTATTTTAGACAGTATGGCAAAAGTAAAAAGAAAGGCTTTGCTAAAAAAGCAGTTATTTTGGACTCTGATCTTTTCCTGTTTGAGCTCTCATGGCTGAATTAGGCTGCAATTATTTTAATTTGCTTGTATAGCAGCAGCCTCTGTGGGGCCATCTAAAAAATCCCACAATTTGGGGGTAATATGGATTCAGATCTCTCCTGGTAAATATTTTTATGTGACACTCAAAGTGGAATATGTAACTGAAGCAACTCAAATGCCTACAGGCATCTTTTGTCTTCTGGAAAGAAATATATCTCATGCATGACTTTTGATTCCACGAGACCTCATCACTCTCTACAACTACCTGAAAGGACGTTGTCGAGAGGTTGGTGCTGGTCTCTTCTCACAGTTAATAAGCTATAGAACAAGAGGGAACAGCTTCAAGCTGTGACTGGGTAGGTTTAGACTGGACATTAGGAAAAATTTTTTTACAGAAAGAGTGGTCAGGCATTGGAATGTGCTGCCCAGGGGAGGTGGTTGAGTCACCAACCCTGGATGTGTTTAAAGGTTGTTTGGATGTGGTGCTTGGGGATATGGTTTAGAGGTGAACCTTGTAGAGTAGGGCTATT